>NC_140067.1:30678269-31878269 GCF_963513975.1 Fringilla coelebs | reverse complement strand
TGCTGGCACACTTTCTCCTTCCTAGACAGAGTGGAAAAGCTTTTCCCTGCCGTGTAGGCGACAAGAGACGCATTAGACGGGCATCCGGAGCTGTCCGAAGGTAAGCGCCTGTTGCCGGCCTCTTTCGGCACAAGCCCCCGCTCCGGAGCGCACCGCGGCCGGCAGGATGCTCTCTGCCGGCGAAGGGGCCGCTTCTCCGGCAAGGAAGCCTCAGCCGCTTCTCCTGCACACGGAGAGCGTGCTAGCTGCTGAAACGTGAAGAAAGAAGCTGCAGAACACTGGCACTGAGCGTGCAGCTTTCCAGCGGAGAGAAAAAGCTACTTGAACACTCTGCAAGCCTTCCAACTCCCAAAAACATGCACATGGAAGGAGCTGCTGCAAAAGAGATGCTGTGCTCGCTGCTGCTCCTCCTGAAGCTCTGGCTGCTAAATCTGAGGCTTTCCTTCCAATTTCAAGCCGCAAAGCACTTGCTGAATTGCAGGGAAAGTCCGGGAGGCATTTGCTGTGCTGGCACACTTTCTCCTTCCTAGACAGAGTGGAAAAGCTTTTCCCTGCCGTGTAGGCGACAAGAGACGCATTAGACGGGCATCCGGAGCTGTCCGAAGGTAAGCGCCTGTTGCCGGCCTCTTTCGGCACAAGCCCCCGCTCCGGAGCGCACCGCGGCCGGCAGGATGCTCTCTGCCGGCGAAGGTGCCGCTTCTCCGGCAAGGAAGCCTCAGCCGCTTCTCCTGCACACGGAGAGCGTGCTAGCTGCTGAAACGTGAAGAAAGAAGCTGCAGAACACTGGCACTGAGCGTGCAGCTTTCCAGCGGAGAGAAAAAGCTACTTGAACACTCTGCAAGCCTTTCCACTCCCAAAAACATGCACATGAAAGGAGCTGCTGCAAAAGCGATGCTGTGCTCGCTGCTGCTCCTCCTGAAGCTCTGGCTGCTAAATCTGAGGCTTTCCTTCCAATTTCAAGCCGCAAAGCACTTGCTGAATTGCAGGGAAAGTCCGGGAGGCATTTGCTGTGCTGGCACACTTTCTCCTTCCTAGACAGAGTGGAAAAGCTTTTCCCTGCCGTGTAGGCGACAAGAGACGCATTAGACGGGCATCCGGAGCTGTCCGAAGGTAAGCGCCTGTTGCCGGCCTCTTTCGGCACAAGCCCCCGCTCCGGAGCGCACCGCGGCCGGCAGGATGCTCTCTGCCGGCGAAGGTGCCGCTTCTCCGGCAAGGAAGCCTCAGCCGCTTCTCCTGCACACGGAGAGCGTGCTAGCTGCTGAAACGTGAAGAAAGAAGCTGCAGAACACTGGCACTGAGCGTGCAGCTTTCCAGCGGAGAGAAAAAGCTACTTGAACACTCTGCAAGCCTTCCAACTCCCAAAAACATGCACATGGAAGGAGCTGCTGCAAAAGCGATGCTGTGCTCGCTGCTGCTCCTCCTGAAGCTCTGGCTGCTAAATCTGAGGCTTTCCTTCCAATTTCAAGCTGCAAAGCACTTGCTGAATTGCAGGGAAAGTCCGGGAGGCATTTGCTGTGCTGGCACACTTTCTCCTTCCTAGACAGAGTGGAAAAGCTTTTCCCTGCCGTGTAGGCGACAAGAGACGCATTAGACGGGCATCCGGAGCTGTCCGAAGGTAAGCGCCTGTTGCCGGCCTCTTTCGGCACAAGCCCCCGCTCCGGAGCGCACCGCGGCCGGCAGGATGCTCTCTGCCGGCGAAGGTGCCGCTTCTCCGGCAAGGAAGCCTCAGCCGCTTCTCCTGCGCACGGAGAGCGTGCTAGCTGCTGAAACGTGAAGAAAGAAGCTGCAGAACACTGGCACTGAGCGTGCAGCTTTCCAGCGGAGAGAAAAAGCTACTTGAACACTCTGCAAGCCTTTCCACTCCCAAAAACATGCACATGGAAGGAGCTGCTGCAAAAGCGATGCTGTGCTCGCTGCTGCTCCTCCTGAAGCTCTGGCTGCTAAATCTGAGGCTTTCCTTCCAATTTCAAGCTGCAAAGCACTTGCTGAATTGCAGGGAAAGTCCGGGAGGCATTTGCTGTGCTGGCACACTTTCTCCCTCCTAGACAGAGTGGAAAAGCTTTTCCCTGCCGTGTAGGCGACAAGAGACGCATTAGACGGGCATCCGGAGCTGTCCGAAGGTAAGCGCCTGTTGCCGGCCTCTTTCGGCACAAGCCCCCGCTCCGGAGCGCACCGCGGCCGGCAGGATGCTCTCTGCCGGCGAAGGTGCCGCTTCTCCGGCAAAGAAGCCTCAGCCGCTTCTCCTGCACACGGAGAGCGTGCTAGCTGCTGAAACGTGAAGAAAGAAGCTGCAGAACACTGGCACTGAGCGTGCAGCTTTCCAGCGGAGAGAAAAAGCTACTTGAACACTCTGCAAGCCTTCCAACTCCCAAAAACATGCACATGGAAGGAGCTGCTGCAAAAGCGATGCTGTGCTCGCTGCTGCTCCTCCTGAAGCTCTGGCTGCTAAATCTGAGGCTTTCCTTCCAATTTCAAGCTGCAAAGCACTTGCTGAATTGCAGGGAAAGTCCGGGAGGCATTTGCTGTGCTGGCACACTTTCTCCCTCCTAGACAGAGTGGAAAAGCTTTTCCCTGCCGTGTAGGCGACAAGAGACGCATTAGACGGGCATCCGGAGCTGTCCGAAGGTAAGCGCCTGTTGCCGGCCTCTTTCGGCACAAGCCCCCGCTCCGGAGCGCACCGCGGCCGGCAGGATGCTCTCTGCCGGCGAAGGTGCCGCTTCTCCGGCAAAGAAGCCTCAGCCGCTTCTCCTGCACACGGAGAGCGTGCTAGCTGCTGAAACGTGAAGAAAGAAGCTGCAGAACACTGGCACTGAGCGTGCAGCTTTCCAGCGGAGAGAAAAAGCTACTTGAACACTCTGCAAGCCTTCCAACTCCCAAAAACATGCACATGGAAGGAGCTGCTGCAAAAGCGATGCTGTGCTCGCTGCTGCTCCTCCTGAAGCTCTGGCTGCTAAATCTGAGGCTTTCCTTCCAATTTCAAGCTGCAAAGCACTTGCTGAATTGCAGGGAAAGTCCGGGAGGCATTTGCTGTGCTGGCACACTTTCTCCTTCCTAGACAGAGTGGAAAAGCTTTTCCCTGCCGTGTAGGCGACAAGAGACGCATTAGACGGGCATCCGGAGCTGTCCGAAGGTAAGCGCCTGTTCCCGGCCTCTTTCGGCACAAGCCCCCGCTCCGGAGCGCACCGCGGCCGGCAGGATGCTCTCTGCCGGCGAAGGTGCCGCTTCTCCGGCAAGGAAGCCTCAGCCGCTTCTCCTGCGCACGGAGAGCGTGCTAGCTGCTGAAACGTGAAGAAAGAAGCTGCAGAACACTGGCACTGAGCCTGCAGCTTTCCAGCGGAGAGAAAAAGCTACTTGAACACTCTGCAAGCCTTTCCACTCCCAAAAACATGCACATGGAAGGAGCTGCTACAAAAGCGATGCTGTGCTCGCTGCTGCTCCTCCTGAAGCTCTGGCTGCTAAATCTGAGGCTTTCCTTCCAATTTCAAGCCGCAAAGCACTTGCTGAATTGCAGGGAAAGTCCGGGAGGCATTTGCTGTGCTGGCACACTTTCTCCTTCCTAGACAGAGTGGAAAAGCTTTTCCCTGCCGTGTAGGCGACAAGAGACGCATTAGACGGGCATCCGGAGCTGTCCGAAGGTAAGCGCCTGTTGCCGGCCTCTTTCGGCACAAGCCCCCGCTCCGGAGCGCACCGCGGCCGGCAGGATGCTCTCTGCCGGCGAAGGTGCCGCTTCTCCGGCAAGGAAGCCTCAGCCGCTTCTCCTGCACACGGAGAGCGTGCTAGCTGCTGAAACGTGAAGAAAGAAGCTGCAGAACACTGGCACTGAGCGTGCAGCTTTCCAGCGGAGAGAAAAAGCTACTTGAACAATCTGCAAGCCTTCCAACTCCCAAAAACATGCACATGGAAGGAGCTGCTGCAAAAGAGATGCTGTGCTCGCTGCTGCTCCTCCTGAAGCTCTGGCTGCTAAATCTGAGGCTTTCCTTCCAATTTCAAGCTGCAAAGCACTTGCTGAATTGCAGGGAAAGTCCGGGAGGCATTTGCTGTGCTGGCACACTTTCTCCTTCCTAGACAGAGTGGAAAAGCTTTTCCCTGCCGTGTAGGCGACAAGAGACGCATTAGACGGGCATCCGGAGCTGTCCGAAGGTAAGCGCCTGTTGCCGGCCTCTTTCGGCACAAGCCCCCGCTCCGGAGCGCACCGCGGCCGGCCGGAGGCTCTCTGCCGGCGAAGGTGCCGCTTCTCCGGCAAGGAAGCCTCAGCCGCTTCTCCTGCACACGGAGAGCGTGCTAGCTGCTGAAACGTGAAGAAAGAAGCTGCACAACACTGGCACTGAGCGTGCAGCTTTCCAGCGGAGAGAAAAAGCTACTTGAACACTCTGCAAGCCTTCCAACTCCCAAAAACATGCACATGGAAGGAGCTGCTGCAAAAGCGATGCTGTGCTCGCTGCTGCTCCTCCTGAAGCTCTGGCTGCTAAATCTGAGGCTTTCCTTCCAATTTCAAGCTGCAAAGCACTTGCTGAATTGCAGGGAAAGTCCGGGAGGCATTTGCTGTGCTGGCACACTTTCTCCTTCCTAGACAGAGTGGAAAAGCTTTTCCCTGCCGTGTAGGCGACAAGAGACGCATTAGACGGGCATCCGGAGCTGTCCGAAGGTAAGCGCCTGTTCCCGGCCTCTTTCGGCACAAGCCCCCGCTCC
Source organism: Fringilla coelebs (assembly GCF_963513975.1). Taxonomy (NCBI): domain Eukaryota; kingdom Metazoa; phylum Chordata; class Aves; order Passeriformes; family Fringillidae; genus Fringilla; species Fringilla coelebs. The sequence goes on along the minus strand of NC_140067.1, from coordinate 31,873,580 downwards.
GGAGCGCACCGCGGCCGGCAGGATGCTCTCTGCCGGCGAAGGTGCCGCTTCTCCGGCAAGGAAGCCTCAGCCGCTTCTCCAGCACACGGAGAGCGTGCTAGCTGCTGAAACGTGAAGAAAGAAGCTGCAGAACACTGGCACTGAGCGTGCAGCTTTCCAGCGGAGAGAAAAAGCTACTTGAACACTCTGCAAGCCTTTCCACTCCCAAAAACATGCACATGGAAGGAGCTGCTGCAAAAGCGATGCTGTGCTCGCTGCTGCTCCTCCTGAAGCTCTGGCTGCTAAATCTGAGGCTTTCCTTCCAATTTCAAGCCGCAAAGCACTTGCTGAATTGCAGGGAAAGTCCGGGAGGCATTTGCTCTGCTGGCACACTTTCTCCTTCCTAGACAGAGTGGAAAAGCTTTTCCCTGCCGTGTAGGCGACAAGAGACGCATTAGACGGGCATCCGGAGCTGTCCGAAGGTAAGCGCCTGTTGCCGGCCTCTTTCGGCACAAGCCCCCGCTCCGGAGCGCACCGCGGCCGGCAGGATGCTCTCTGCCGGCGAAGGTGCCGCTTCTCCGGCAAGGAAGCCTCAGCCGCTTCTCCTGCACACGGAGAGCGTGCTAGCTGCTGAAACGTGAAGAAAGAAGCTGCAGAACACTGGCACTGAGCGTGCAGCTTTCCAGCGGAGAGAAAAAGCTACTTGAACACTCTGCAAGCCTTCCAACTCCCAAAAACATGCACATGGAAGGAGCTGCTGCAAAAGCGATGCTGTGCTCGCTGCTGCTCCTCCTGAAGCTCTGGCTGCTAAATCTGAGGCTTTCCTTCCAATTTCAAGCTGCAAAGCACTTGCTGAATTGCAGGGAAAGTCCGGGAGGCATTTGCTGTGCTGGCACACTTTCTCCTTCCTAGACAGAGTGGAAAAGCTTTTCCCTGCCGTGTAGGCGACAAGAGACGCATTAGACGGGCATCCGGAGCTGTCCGAAGGTAAGCGCCTGTTCCCGGCCTCTTTCGGCACAAGCCCCCGCTCCGGAGCGCACCGCGGCCGGCAGGATGCTCTCTGCCGCCGAAGGTGCCGCTTCTCCGGCAAGGAAGCCTCAGCCGCTTCTCCTGCGCACGGAGAGCGTGCTAGCTGCTGAAACGTGAAGAAAGAAGCTGCAGAACACTGGCACTGAGCCTGCAGCTTTCCAGCGGAGAGAAAAAGCTACTTGAACACTCTGCAAGCCTTTCCACTCCCAAAAACATGCACATGGAAGGAGCTGCTGCAAAAGCGATGCTGTGCTCGCTGCTGCTCCTCCTGAAGCTCTGGCTGCTAAATCTGAGGCTTTCCTTCCAATTTCAAGCTGCAAAGCACTTGCTGAATTGCAGGGAAAGTCCGGGAGGCATTTGCTGTGCTGGCACACTTTCTCCTTCCTAGACAGAGTGGAAAAGCTTTTCCCTGCCGTGTAGGCGACAAGAGACGCATTAGACGGGCATCCGGAGCTGTCCGAAGGTAAGCGCCTGTTCCCGGCCTCTTTCGGCACAAGCCCCCGCTCCGGAGCGCACCGCGGCCGGCAGGATGCTCTCTGCCGGCGAAGGTGCCGCTTCTCCGGCAAGGAAGCCTCAGCCGCTTCTCCTGCACACGGAGAGCGTGCTAGCTGCTGAAACGTGAAGAAAGAAGCTGCAGAACACTGGCACTGAGCGTGCAGCTTTCCAGCGGAGAGAAAAAGCTACTTGAACACTCTGCAAGCCTTCCAACTCCCAAAAACATGCACATGGAAGGAGCTGCTGCAAAAGCGATGCTGTGCTCGCTGCTGCTCCTCCTGAAGCTCTGGCTGCTAAATCTGAGGCTTTCCTTCCAATTTCAAGCTGCAAAGCACTTGCTGAATTGCAGGGAAAGTCCGGGAGGCATTTGCTGTGCTGGCACACTTTCTCCTTCCTAGACAGAGTGGAAAAGCTTTTCCCTGCCGTGTAGGCGACAAGAGACGCATTAGACGGGCATCCGGAGCTGTCCGAAGGTAAGCGCCTGTTCCCGGCCTCTTTCGGCACAAGCCCCCGCTCCGGAGCGCACCGCGGCCGGCAGGATGCTCTCTGCCGGCGAAGGTGCCGCTTCTCCGGCAAGGAAGCCTCAGCCGCTTCTCCTGCGCACGGAGAGCGTGCTAGCTGCTGAAACGTGAAGAAAGAAGCTGCAGAACACTGGCACTGAGCCTGCAGCTTTCCAGCGGAGAGAAAAAGCTACTTGAACACTCTGCAAGCCTTTCCACTCCCAAAAACATGCACATGGAAGGAGCTGCTACAAAAGCGATGCTGTGCTCGCTGCTGCTCCTCCTGAAGCTCTGGCTGCTAAATCTGAGGCTTTCCTTCCAATTTCAAGCCGCAAAGCACTTGCTGAATTGCAGGGAAAGTCCGGGAGGCATTTGCTGTGCTGGCACACTTTCTCCTTCCTAGACAGAGTGGAAAAGCTTTTCCCTGCCGTGTAGGCGACAAGAGACGCATTAGACGGGCATCCGGAGCTGTCCGAAGGTAAGCGCCTGTTCCCGGCCTCTTTCGGCACAAGCCCCCGCTCCGGAGCGCACCGCGGCCGGCAGGATGCTCTCTGCCGGCGAAGGTGCCGCTTCTCCGGCAAGGAAGCCTCAGCCGCTTCTCCTGCACACGGAGAGCGTGCTAGCTGCTGAAACGTGAAGAAAGAAGCTGCAGAACACTGGCACTGAGCGTGCAGCTTTCCAGCGGAGAGAAAAAGCTACTTGAACACTCTGCAAGCCTTCCAACTCCCAAAAACATGCACATGGAAGGAGCTGCTGCAAAAGCGATGCTGTGCTCGCTGCTGCTCCTCCTGAAGCTCTGGCTGCTAAATCTGAGGCTTTCCTTCCAATTTCAAGCTGCAAAGCACTTGCTGAATTGCAGGGAAAGTCCGGGAGGCATTTGCTGTGCTGGCACACTTTCTCCTTCCTAGACAGAGTGGAAAAGCTTTTCCCTGCCGTGTAGGCGACAAGAGACGCATTAGACGGGCATCCGGAGCTGTCCGAAGGTAAGCGCCTGTTCCCGGCCTCTTTCGGCACAAGCCCCCGCTCCGGAGCGCACCGCGGCCGGCAGGATGCTCTCTGCCGGCGAAGGTGCCGCTTCTCCGGCAAGGAAGCCTCAGCCGCTTCTCCTGCGCACGGAGAGCGTGCTAGCTGCTGAAACGTGAAGAAAGAAGCTGCAGAACACTGGCACTGAGCCTGCAGCTTTCCAGCGGAGAGAAAAAGCTACTTGAACACTCTGCAAGCCTTTCCACTCCCAAAAACATGCACATGGAAGGAGCTGCTACAAAAGCGATGCTGTGCTCGCTGCTGCTCCTCCTGAAGCTCTGGCTGCTAAATCTGAGGCTTTCCTTCCAATTTCAAGCCGCAAAGCACTTGCTGAATTGCAGGGAAAGTCCGGGAGGCATTTGCTGTGCTGGCACACTTTCTCCTTCCTAGACAGAGTGGAAAAGCTTTTCCCTGCCGTGTAGGCGACAAGAGACGCATTAGACGGGCATCCGGAGCTGTCCGAAGGTAAGCGCCTGTTGCCGGCCTCTTTCGGCACAAGCCCCCGCTCCGGAGCGCACCGCGGCCGGCAGGATGCTCTCTGCCGGCGAAGGTGCCGCTTCTCCGGCAAGGAAGCCTCAGCCGCTTCTCCTGCACACGGAGAGCGTGCTAGCTGCTGAAACGTGAAGAAAGAAGCTGCAGAACACTGGCACTGAGCGTGCAGCTTTCCAGCGGAGAGAAAAAGCTACTTGAACAATCTGCAAGCCTTCCAACTCCCAAAAACATGCACATGGAAGGAGCTGCTGCAAAAGAGATGCTGTGCTCGCTGCTGCTCCTCCTGAAGCTCTGGCTGCTAAATCTGAGGCTTTCCTTCCAATTTCAAGCTGCAAAGCACTTGCTGAATTGCAGGGAAAGTCCGGGAGGCATTTGCTGTGCTGGCACACTTTCTCCTTCCTAGACAGAGTGGAAAAGCTTTTCCCTGCCGTGTAGGCGACAAGAGACGCATTAGACGGGCATCCGGAGCTGTCCGAAGGTAAGCGCCTGTTGCCGGCCTCTTTCGGCACAAGCCCCCGCTCCGGAGCGCACCGCGGCCGGCCGGAGGCTCTCTGCCGGCGAAGGTGCCGCTTCTCCGGCAAGGAAGCCTCAGCCGCTTCTCCTGCACACGGAGAGCGTGCTAGCTGCTGAAACGTGAAGAAAGAAGCTGCACAACACTGGCACTGAGCGTGCAGCTTTCCAGCGGAGAGAAAAAGCTACTTGAACACTCTGCAAGCCTTCCAACTCCCAAAAACATGCACATGGAAGGAGCTGCTGCAAAAGCGATGCTGTGCTCGCTGCTGCTCCTCCTGAAGCTCTGGCTGCTAAATCTGAGGCTTTCCTTCCAATTTCAAGCTGCAAAGCACTTGCTGAATTGCAGGGAAAGTCCGGGAGGCATTTGCTGTGCTGGCACACTTTCTCCTTCCTAGACAGAGTGGAAAAGCTTTTCCCTGCCGTGTAGGCGACAAGAGACGCATTAGACGGGCATCCGGAGCTGTCCGAAGGTAAGCGCCTGTTCCCGGCCTCTTTCGGCACAAGCCCCCGCTCCGGAGCGCACCGCGGCCGGCAGGATGCTCTCTGCCGGCGAAGGTGCCGCTTCTCCGGCAAGGAAGCCTCAGCCGCTTCTCCAGCACACGGAGAGCGTGCTAGCTGCTGAAACGTGAAGAAAGAAGCTGCAGAACACTGGCACTGAGCGTGCAGCTTTCCAGCGGAGAGAAAAAGCTACTTGAACACTCTGCAAGCCTTTCCACTCCCAAAAACATGCACATGGAAGGAGCTGCTGCAAAAGCGATGCTGTGCTCGCTGCTGCTCCTCCTGAAGCTCTGGCTGCTAAATCTGAGGCTTTCCTTCCAATTTCAAGCCGCAAAGCACTTGCTGAATTGCAGGGAAAGTCCGGGAGGCATTTGCTCTGCTGGCACACTTTCTCCTTCCTAGACAGAGTGGAAAAGCTTTTCCCTGCCGTGTAGGCGACAAGAGACGCATTAGACGGGCATCCGGAGCTGTCCGAAGGTAAGCGCCTGTTGCCGGCCTCTTTCGGCACAAGCCCCCGCTCCGGAGCGCACCGCGGCCGGCAGGATGCTCTCTGCCGGCGAAGGTGCCGCTTCTCCGGCAAGGAAGCCTCAGCCGCTTCTCCTGCACACGGAGAGCGTGCTAGCTGCTGAAACGTGAAGAAAGAAGCTGCAGAACACTGGCACTGAGCGTGCAGCTTTCCAGCGGAGAGAAAAAGCTACTTGAACACTCTGCAAGCCTTCCAACTCCCAAAAACATGCACATGGAAGGAGCTGCTGCAAAAGCGATGCTGTGCTCGCTGCTGCTCCTCCTGAAGCTCTGGCTGCTAAATCTGAGGCTTTCCTTCCAATTTCAAGCTGCAAAGCACTTGCTGAATTGCAGGGAAAGTCCGGGAGGCATTTGCTGTGCTGGCACACTTTCTCCTTCCTAGACAGAGTGGAAAAGCTTTTCCCTGCCGTGTAGGCGACAAGAGACGCATTAGACGGGCATCCGGAGCTGTCCGAAGGTAAGCGCCTGTTCCCGGCCTCTTTCGGCACAAGCCCCCGCTCCGGAGCGCACCGCGGCCGGCAGGATGCTCTCTGCCGGCGAAGGTGCCGCTTCTCCGGCAAGGAAGCCTCAGCCGCTTCTCCTGCGCACGGAGAGCGTGCTAGCTGCTGAAACGTGAAGAAAGAAGCTGCAGAACACTGGCACTGAGCGTGCAGCTTTCCAGCGGAGAGAAAAAGCTACTTGAACACTCTGCAAGCCTTTCCACTCCCAAAAACATGCACATGGAAGGAGCTGCTGCAAAAGCGATGCTGTGCTCGCTGCTGCTCCTCCTGAAGCTCTGGCTGCTAAATCTGAGGCTTTCCTTCCAATTTCAAGCTGCAAAGCACTTGCTGAATTGCAGGGAAAGTCCGGGAGGCATTTGCTGTGCTGGCACACTTTCTCCTTCCTAGACAGAGTGGAAAAGCTTTTCCCTGCCGTGTAGGCGACAAGAGACGCATTAGACGGGCATCCGGAGCTGTCCGAAGGTAAGCGCCTGTTGCCGGCCTCTTTCGGCACAAGCCCCCGCTCCGGAGCGCACCGCGGCCGGCAGGATGCTCTCTGCCGGCGAAGGTGCCGCTTCTCCGGCAAGGAAGCCTCAGCCGCTTCTCCTGCGCACGGAGAGCGTGCTAGCTGCTGAAACGTGAAGAAAGAAGCTGCAGAACACTGGCACTGAGCGTGCAGCTTTCCAGCGGAGAGAAAAAGCTACTTGAACACTCTGCAAGCCTTCCAACTCCCAAAAACATGCACATGGAAGGAGCTGCTGCAAAAGCGATGCTGTGCTCGCTGCTGCTCCTCCTGAAGCTCTGGCTGCTAAATCTGAGGCTTTCCTTCCAATTTCAAGCTGCAAAGCACTTGCTGAATTGCAGGGAAAGTCCGGGAGGCATTTGCTGTGCTGGCACACTTTCTCCTTCCTAGACAGAGTGGAAAAGCTTTTCCCTGCCGTGTAGGCGACAAGAGACGCATTAGACGGGCATCCGGAGCTGTCCGAAGGTAAGCGCCTGTTCCCGGCCTCTTTCGGCACAAGCCCCCGCTCCGGAGCGCACCGCGGCCGGCAGGATGCTCTCTGCCGCCGAAGGTGCCGCTTCTCCGGCAAGGAAGCCTCAGCCGCTTCTCCTGCGCACGGAGAGCGTGCTAGCTGCTGAAACGTGAAGAAAGAAGCTGCAGAACACTGGCACTGAGCCTGCAGCTTTCCAGCGGAGAGAAAAAGCTACTTGAACACTCTGCAAGCCTTTCCACTCCCAAAAACATGCACATGGAAGGAGCTGCTGCAAAAGCGATGCTGTGCTCGCTGCTGCTCCTCCTGAAGCTCTGGCTGCTAAATCTGAGGCTTTCCTTCCAATTTCAAGCTGCAAAGCACTTGCTGAATTGCAGGGAAAGTCCGGGAGGCATTTGCTGTGCTGGCACACTTTCTCCTTCCTAGACAGAGTGGAAAAGCTTTTCCCTGCCGTGTAGGCGACAAGAGACGCATTAGACGGGCATCCGGAGCTGTCCGAAGGTAAGCGCCTGTTCCCGGCCTCTTTCGGCACAAGCCCCCGCTCCGGAGCGCACCGCGGCCGGCAGGATGCTCTCTGCCGGCGAAGGTGCCGCTTCTCCGGCAAGGAAGCCTCAGCCGCTTCTCCTGCACACGGAGAGCGTGCTAGCTGCTGAAACGTGAAGAAAGAAGCTGCAGAACACTGGCACTGAGCGTGCAGCTTTCCAGCGGAGAGAAAAAGCTACTTGAACACTCTGCAAGCCTTCCAACTCCCAAAAACATGCACATGGAAGGAGCTGCTGCAAAAGCGATGCTGTGCTCGCTGCTGCTCCTCCTGAAGCTCTGGCTGCTAAATCTGAGGCTTTCCTTCCAATTTCAAGCTGCAAAGCACTTGCTGAATTGCAGGGAAAGTCCGGGAGGCATTTGCTGTGCTGGCACACTTTCTCCTTCCTAGACAGAGTGGAAAAGCTTTTCCCTGCCGTGTAGGCGACAAGAGACGCATTAGACGGGCATCCGGAGCTGTCCGAAGGTAAGCGCCTGTTCCCGGCCTCTTTCGGCACAAGCCCCCGCTCCGGAGCGCACCGCGGCCGGCAGGATGCTCTCTGCCGGCGAAGGTGCCGCTTCTCCGGCAAGGAAGCCTCAGCCGCTTCTCCTGCACACGGAGAGCGTGCTAGCTGCTGAAACGTGAAGAAAGAAGCTGCAGAACACTGGCACTGAGCGTGCAGCTTTCCAGCGGAGAGAAAAAGCTACTTGAACACTCTGCAAGCCTTCCAACTCCCAAAAACATGCACATGGAAGGAGCTGCTGCAAAAGCGATGCTGTGCTCGCTGCTGCTCCTCCTGAAGCTCTGGCTGCTAAATCTGAGGCTTTCCTTCCAATTTCAAGCTGCAAAGCACTTGCTGAATTGCAGGGAAAGTCCGGGAGGCATTTGCTGTGCTGGCACACTTTCTCCTTCCTAGACAGAGTGGAAAAGCTTTTCCCTGCCGTGTAGGCGACAAGAGACGCATTAGACGGGCATCCGGAGCTGTCCGAAGGTAAGCGCCTGTTCCCGGCCTCTTTCGGCACAAGCCCCCGCTCCGGAGCGCACCGCGGCCGGCAGGATGCTCTCTGCCGCCGAAAGTGCCGCTTCTCCGGCAAGGAAGCCTCAGCCGCTTCTCCTGCGCACGGAGAGCGTGCTAGATTCTGAAACGTGAAGAAAGAAGCTGCAGAACACTGGCACTGAGCGTGCAGCTTTCCAGCGGAGAGAAAAAGCTACTTGAACACTCTGCAAGCCTTCCAACTCCCAAAAACATGCACATGGAAGGAGCTGCTGCAAAAGCGATGCTGTGCTCGCTGCTGCTCCTCCTGAAGCTCTGGCTGCTAAATCTGAGGCTTTCCTTCCAATTTCAAGCTGCAAAGCACTTGCTGAATTGCAGGGAAAGTCCGGGAGGCATTTGCTGTGCTGGCACACTTTCTCCTTCCTAGACAGAGTGGAAAAGCTTTTCCCTGCCGTGTAGGCGACAAGAGACGCATTAGACGGGCATCCGGAGCTGTCCGAAGGTAAGCGCCTGTTCCCGGCCTCTTTCGGCACAAGCCCCCGCTCCGGAGCGCACCGCGGCCGGCAGGATGCTCTCTGCCGCCGAAAGTGCCGCTTCTCCGGCAAGGAAGCCTCAGCCGCTTCTCCTGCACACGGAGAGCGTGCTAGATTCTGAAACGTGAAGAAAGAAGCTGCAGAACACTGGCACTGAGCGTGCAGCTTTCCAGCGGAGAGAAAAAGCTACTTGAACACTCTGCAAGCCTTTCCACTCCCAAAAACATGCACATGGAAGGAGCTGCTGCAAAAGCGATGCTGTGCTCGCTGCTGCTCCTCCTGAAGCTCTGGCTGCTAAATCTGAGGCTTTCCTTCCAATTTCAAGCCGCAAAGCACTTGCTGAATTGCAGGGAAAGTCCGGGAGGCATTTGCTGTGCTGGCACACTTTCTCCTTCCTAGACAGAGTGGAAAAGCTTTTCCCTGCCGTGTAGGCGACAAGAGACGCATTAGACGGGCATCCGGAGCTGTCCGAAGGTAAGCGCCTGTTGCCGGCCTCTTTCGGCACAAGCCCCCGCTCCGGAGCGCACCGCGGCCGGCAGGATGCTCTCTGCCGGCGAAGGTGCCGCTTCTCCGGCAAGGAAGCCTCAGCCGCTTCTCCTGCACACGGAGAGCGTGCTAGCTGCTGAAACGTGAAGAAAGAAGCTGCAGAACACTGGCACTGAGCGTGCAGCTTTCCAGCGGAGAGAAAAAGCTACTTGAACACTCTGCAAGCCTTTCCACTCCCAAAAACATGCACATGAAAGGAGCTGCTGCAAAAGCGATGCTGTGCTCGCTGCTGCTCCTCCTGAAGCTCTGGCTGCTAAATCTGAGGCTTTCCTTCCAATTTCAAGCTGCAAAGCACTTGCTGAATTGCAGGGAAAGTCCGGGAGGCATTTGCTGTGCTGGCACACTTTCTCCTTCCTAGACAGAGTGGAAAAGCTTTTCCCTGCCGTGTAGGCGACAAGAGACGCATTAGACGGGCATCCGGAGCTGTCCGAAGGTAAGCGCCTGTTGCCGGCCTCTTTCGGCACAAGCCCCCGCTCCGGAGCGCACCGCGGCCGGCAGGATGCTCTCTGCCGCCGAAGGTGCCGCTTCTCCGGCAAGGAAGCCTCAACCGCTTCTCCTGCACACGGAGAGCGTGCTAGCTGCTGAAACGTGAAGAAAGAAGCTGCAGAACACTGGCACTGAGCGTGCAGCTTTCCAGCGGAGAGAAAAAGCTACCTGAACACTCTGCACGCCTTTCCACTCCCAAAAACATGCACATGGAAGGAGCTGCTGCAAAAGCGATGCTGTGCTCGCTGCTGCTCCTCCTGAAGCTCTGGCTGCTAAATCTGAGGCTTTCCTTCCAATTTCAAGCCGCAAAGCACTTGCTGAATTGCAGGGAAAGTCCGGGAGGCATTTGCTGTGCTGGCACACTTTCTCCTTCCTAGACAGAGTGGAAAAGCTTTTCCCTGCCGTGTAGGCGACAAGAGACGCATTAGACGGGCATCCGGAGCTGTCCGAAGGTAAGCGCCTGTTGCCGGCCTCTTTCGGCACAAGCCCCCGCTCCGGAGCGCACCGCGGCCGGCAGGATGCTCTCTGCCGGCGAAGGTGCCGCTTCTCCGGCAAGGAAGCCTCAGCCGCTTCTCCTGCACACGGAGAGCGTGCTAGCTGCTGAAACGTGAAGAAAGAAGCTGCAGAACACTGGCACTGAGCGTGCAGCTTTCCAGCGGAGAGAAAAAGCTACTTGAACACTCTGCAAGCCTTTCCACTCCCAAAAACATCCACATGGAAGGAGCTGCTGCAAAAGCGATGCTGTGCTCGCTGCTGCTCCTCCTGAAGCTCTGGCTGCTAAATCTGAGGCTTTCCTTCCAATTTCAAGCTGCAAAGCACTTGCTGAATTGCAGGGAAAGTCCGGGAGGCATTTGCTGTGCTGGCACACTTTCTCCTTCCTAGACAGAGTGGAAAAGCTTTTCCCTGCCGTGTAGGCGACAAGAGACGCATTAGACGGGCATCCGGAGCTGTCCGAAGGTAAGCGCCTGTTGCCGGCCTCTTTCGGCACAAGCCCCCGCTCCGGAGCGCACCGCGGCCGGCAGGATGCTCTCTGCCGGCGAAGGTGCCGCTTCTCCGGCAAGGAAGCCTCAGCCGCTTCTCCTGCACACGGAGAGCGTGCTAGCTGCTGAAACGTGAAGAAAGAAGCTGCAGAACACTGGCACTGAGCGTGCAGCTTTCCAGCGGAGAGAAAAAGCTACTTGAACACTCTGCAAGCCTTTCCACTCCCAAAAACATGCACATGGAAGGAGCTGCTGCAAAAGCGATGCTGTGCTCGCTGCTGCTCCTCCTGAAGCTCTGGCTGCTAAATCGGAGGCTTTCCTTCCAATTTCAAGCTGCAAAGCACTTGCTGAATTGCAGGGAAAGTCCGGGAGGCATTTGCTGTGCTGGCACACTTTCTCCTTGCTAGACAGAGTGGAAAAGCTTTTCCCTGCCGTGTAGGCGACAAGAGACGCATTAGACGGGCATCCGGAGCTGTCCGAAAGTTAAGCGCCTGTTCCCGGCCTCTTTCGGCACAAGCCCCCGCTCCGGAGCGCACCGCGGCCGGCAGGATGCTCTCTGCCGCCGAAGGTGCCGCTTCTCCGGCAAGGAAGCCTCAGCCGCTTCTCCTGCGCACGGAGAGCGTGCTAGCTGCTGAAACGTGAAGAAAGAAGCTGCAGAACACTGGCACTGAGCCTGCAGCTTTCCAGCGGAGAGAAAAAGCTACTTGAACACTCTGCAAGCCTTTCCACTCCCAAAAACATGCACATGGAAGGAGCTGCTGCAAAAGCGATGCTGTGCTCGCTGCTGCTCCTCCTGAAGCTCTGGCTGCTAAATCTGAGGCTTTCCTTCCAATTTCAAGCTGCAAAGCACTTGCTGAATTGCAGGGAAAGTCCGGGAGGCATTTGCTGTGCTGGCACACTTTCTCCTTCCTAGACAGAGTGGAAAAGCTTTTCCCTGCCGTGTAGGCGACAAGAGACGCATTAGACGGGCATCCGGAGCTGTCCGAAGGTAAGCGCCTGTTCCCGGCCTCTTTCGGCACAAGCCCCCGCTCCGGAGCGCACCGCGGCCGGCAGGATGCTCTCTGCCGCCGAAGGTGCCGCTTCTCCGGCAAGGAAGCCTCAGCCGCTTCTCCTGCGCACGGAGAGCGTGCTAGCTGCTGAAACGTGAAGAAAGAAGCTGCAGAACACTGGCACTGAGCGTGCAGCTTTCCAGCGGAGAGAAAAAGCTACTTGAACACTCTGCAAGCCTTTCAACTCCCAAAAACATGCACATGGAAGGAGCTGCTGCAAAAGCGATGCTGTGCTCGCTGCTGCTCCTCCTGAAGCTCTGGCTGCTAAATCTGAGGCTTTCCTTCCAATTTCAAGCTGCAAAGCACTTGCTGAATTGCAGGGAAAGTCCGGGAGGCATTTGCTGTGCTGGCACACTTTCTCCTTCCTAGACAGAGTGGAAAAGCTTTTCCCTGCCGTGTAGGCGACAAGAGACGCATTAGACGGGCATCCGGAGCTGTCCGAAGGTAAGCGCCTGTTGCCGGCCTCTTTCGGCACAAGCCCCCGCTCCGGAGCGCACCGCGGCCGGCAGGATGCTCTCTGCCGCCGAAGGTGCCGCTTCTCCGGCAAGGAAGCCTCAGCCGCTTCTCCTGCACACGGAGAGCGTGCTAGCTGCTGAAACGTGAAGAAAGAAGCTGCAGAACACTGGCACTGAGCGTGCAGCTTTCCAGCGGAGAGAAAAAGCTACTTGAACACTCTGCAAGCCTTCCAACTCCCAAAAACATGCACATGGAAGGAGCTGCTGCAAAAGCGATGCTGTGCTCGCTGCTGCTCCTCCTGAAGCTCTGGCTGCTAAATCTGAGGCTTTCCTTCCAATTTCAAGCCGCAAAGCACTTGCTGAATTGCAGGGAAAGTCCGGGAGGCATTTGCTGTGCTGGCACACTTTCTCCTTCCTAGACAGAGTGGAAAAGCTTTTCCCTGCCGTGTAGGCGACAAGAGACGCATTAGACGGGCATCCGGAGCTGTCCGAAGGTAAGCGCCTGTTGCCGGCCTCTTTCGGCACAAGCCCCCGCTCCGGAGCGCACCGCGGCCGGCAGGATGCTCTCTGCCGGCGAAGGTGCCGCTTCTCCGGCAAGGAAGCCTCAGCCGCTTCTCCTGCACACGGAGAGCGTGCTAGCTGCTGAAACGTGAAGAAAGAAGCTGCAGAACACTGGCACTGAGCGTGCAGCTTTCCAGCGGAGAGAAAAAGCTACTTGAACACTCTGCAAGCCTTCCAACTCCCAAAAACATGCACATGGAAGGAGCTGCTGCAAAAGCGATGCTGTGCTCGCTGCTGCTCCTCCTGAAGCTCTGGCTGCTAAATCTGAGGCTTTCCTTCCAATTTCAAGCTGCAAAGCACTTGCTGAATTGCAGGGAAAGTCCGGGAGGCATTTGCTGTGCTGGCACACTTTCTCCTTCCTAGACAGAGTGGAAAAGCTTTTCCCTGCCGTGTAGGCGACAAGAGACGCATTAGACGGGCATCCGGAGCTGTCCGAAGGTAAGCGCCTGTTCCCGGCCTCTTTCGGCACAAGCCCCCGCTCCGGAGCGCACCGCGGCCGGCAGGATGCTCTCTGCCGCCGAAAGTGCCGCTTCTCCGGCAAGGAAGCCTCAGCCGCTTCTCCTGCACACGGAGAGCGTGCTAGATTCTGAAACGTGAAGAAAGAAGCTGCAGAACACTGGCACTGAGCGTGCAGCTTTCCAGCGGAGAGAAAAAGCTACTTGAACACTCTGCAAGCCTTTCCACTCCCAAAAACATGCACATGGAAGGAGCTGCTGCAAAAGCGATGCTGTGCTCGCTGCTGCTCCTCCTGAAGCTCTGGCTGCTAAATCTGAGGCTTTCCTTCCAATTTCAAGCCGCAAAGCACTTGCTGAATTGCAGGGAAAGTCCGGGAGGCATTTGCTGTGCTGGCACACTTTCTCCTTCCTAGACAGAGTGGAAAAGCTTTTCCCTGCCGTGTAGGCGACAAGAGACGCATTAGACGGGCATCCGGAGCTGTCCGAAGGTAAGCGCCTGTTGCCGGCCTCTTTCGGCACAAGCCCCCGCTCCGGAGCGCACCGCGGCCGGCAGGATGCTCTCTGCCGGCGAAGGTGCCGCTTCTCCGGCAAGGAAGCCTCAGCCGCTTCTCCTGCACACGGAGAGCGTGCTAGCTGCTGAAACGTGAAGAAAGAAGCTGCAGAACACTGGCACTGAGCGTGCAGCTTTCCAGCGGAGAGAAAAAGCTACTTGAACACTCTGCAAGCCTTTCCACTCCCAAAAACATGCACATGAAAGGAGCTGCTGCAAAAGCGATGCTGTGCTCGCTGCTGCTCCTCCTGAAGCTCTGGCTGCTAAATCTGAGGCTTTCCTTCCAATTTCAAGCTGCAAAGCACTTGCTGAATTGCAGGGAAAGTCCGGGAGGCATTTGCTGTGCTGGCACACTTTCTCCTTCCTAGACAGAGTGGAAAAGCTTTTCCCTGCCGTGTAGGCGACAAGAGACGCATTAGACGGGCATCCGGAGCTGTCCGAAGGTAAGCGCCTGTTGCCGGCCTCTTTCGGCACAAGCCCCCGCTCCGGAGCGCACCGCGGCCGGCAGGATGCTCTCTGCCGCCGAAGGTGCCGCTTCTCCGGCAAGGAAGCCTCAACCGCTTCTCCTGCACACGGAGAGCGTGCTAGCTGCTGAAACGTGAAGAAAGAAGCTGCAGAACACTGGCACTGAGCGTGCAGCTTTCCAGCGGAGAGAAAAAGCTACCTGAACACTCTGCACGCCTTTCCACTCCCAAAAACATGCACATGGAAGGAGCTGCTGCAAAAGCGATGCTGTGCTCGCTGCTGCTCCTCCTGAAGCTCTGGCTGCTAAATCTGAGGCTTTCCTTCCAATTTCAAGCCGCAAAGCACTTGCTGAATTGCAGGGAAAGTCCGGGAGGCATTTGCTGTGCTGGCACACTTTCTCCTTCCTAGACAGAGTGGAAAAGCTTTTCCCTGCCGTGTAGGCGACAAGAGACGCATTAGACGGGCATCCGGAGCTGTCCGAAGGTAAGCGCCTGTTGCCGGCCTCTTTCGGCACAAGCCCCCGCTCCGGAGCGCACCGCGGCCGGCAGGATGCTCTCTGCCGGCGAAGGTGCCGCTTCTCCGGCAAGGAAGCCTCAGCCGCTTCTCCTGCACACGGAGAGCGTGCTAGCTGCTGAAACGTGAAGAAAGAAGCTGCAGAACACTGGCACTGAGCGTGCAGCTTTCCAGCGGAGAGAAAAAGCTACTTGAACACTCTGCAAGCCTTCCAACTCCCAAAAACATGCACATGGAAGGAGCTGCTGCAAAAGCGATGCTGTGCTCGCTGCTGCTCCTCCTGAAGCTCTGGCTGCTAAATCTGAGGCTTTCCTTCCAATTTCAAGCTGCAAAGCACTTGCTGAATTGCAGGGAAAGTCCGGGAGGCATTTGCTGTGCTGGCACACTTTCTCCTTCCTAGACAGAGTGGAAAAGCTTTTCCCTGCCGTGTAGGCGACAAGAGACGCATTAGACGGGCATCCGGAGCTGTCCGAAGGTAAGCGCCTGTTCCCGGCCTCTTTCGGCACAAGCCCCCGCTCCGGAGCGCACCGCGGCCGGCAGGATGCTCTCTGCCGGCGAAGGTGCCGCTTCTCCGGCAAGGAAGCCTCAGCCGCTTCTCCTGCACACGGAGAGCGTGCTAGCTGCTGAAACGTGAAGAAAGAAGCTGCAGAACACTGGCACTGAGCCTGCAGCTTTCCAGCGGAGAGAAAAAGCTACTTGAACACTCTGCAAGCCTTTCCACTCCCAAAAACATGCACATGGAAGGAGCTGCTGCAAAAGCGATGCTGTGCTCGCTGCTGCTCCTCCTGAAGCTCTGGCTGCTAAATCTGAGGCTTTCCTTCCAATTTCAAGCTGCAAAGCACTTGCTGAATTGCAGGGAAAGTCCGGGAGGCATTTGCTGTGCTGGCACACTTTCTCCTTCCTAGACAGAGTGGAAAAGCTTTTCCCTGCCGTGTAGGCGACAAGAGACGCATTAGACGGGCATCCGGAGCTGTCCGAAGGTAAGCGCCTGTTCCCGGCCTCTTTCGGCACAAGCCCCCGCTCCGGAGCGCACCGCGGCCGGCAGGATGCTCTCTGCCGGCGAAGGTGCCGCTTCTCCGGCAAGGAAGCCTCAGCCGCTTCTCCTGCACACGGAGAGCGTGCTAGCTGCTGAAACGTGAAGAAAGAAGCTGCAGAACACTGGCACTGAGCGTGCAGCTTTCCAGCGGAGAGAAAAAGCTACTTGAACACTCTGCAAGCCTTTCAACTCCCAAAAACATGCACATGGAAGGAGCTGCTGCAAAAGCGATGCTGTGCTCGCTGCTGCTCCTCCTGAAGCTCTGGCTGCTAAATCTGAGGCTTTCCTTCCAATTTCAAGCTGCAAAGCACTTGCTGAATTGCAGGGAAAGTCCGGGAGGCATTTGCTGTGCTGGCACACTTTCTCCTTCCTAGACAGAGTGGAAAAGCTTTTCCCTGCCGTGTAGGCGACAAGAGACGCATTAGACGGGCATCCGGAGCTGTCCGAAGGTAAGCGCCTGTTGCCGGCCTCTTTCGGCACAAGCCCCCGCTCCGGAGCGCACCGCGGCCGGCAGGATGCTCTCTGCCGGCGAAGGTGCCGCTTCTCCGGCAAGGAAGCCTCAGCCGCTTCTCCTGCGCACGGAGAGCGTGCTAGCTGCTGAAACGTGAAGAAAGAAGCTGCAGAACACTGGCACTGAGCCTGCAGCTTTCCAGCGGAGAGAAAAAGCTACTTGAACACTCTGCAAGCCTTTCCACTCCCAAAAACATGCACATGGAAGGAGCTGCTGCAAAAGCGATGCTGTGCTCGCTGCTGCTCCTCCTGAAGCTCTGGCTGCTAAATCTGAGGCTTTCCTTCCAATTTCAAGCTGCAAAGCACTTGCTGAATTGCAGGGAAAGTCCGGGAGGCATTTGCTGTGCTGGCACACTTTCTCCTTCCTAGACAGAGTGGAAAAGCTTTTCCCTGCCGTGTAGGCGACAAGAGACGCATTAGACGGGCATCCGGAGCTGTCCGAAGGTAAGCGCCTGTTCCCGGCCTCTTTCGGCACAAGCCCCCGCTCCGGAGCGCACCGCGGCCGGCAGGATGCTCTCTGCCGCCGAAGGTGCCGCTTCTCCGGCAAGGAAGCCTCAGCCGCTTCTCCTGCGCACGGAGAGCGTGCTAGCTGCTGAAACGTGAAGAAAGAAGCTGCAGAACACTGGCACTGAGCGTGCAGCTTTCCAGCGGAGAGAAAAAGCTACTTGAACACTCTGCAAGCCTTTCAACTCCCAAAAACATGCACATGGAAGGAGCTGCTGCAAAAGCGATGCTGTGCTCGCTGCTGCTCCTCCTGAAGCTCTGGCTGCTAAATCTGAGGCTTTCCTTCCAATTTCAAGCTGCAAAGCACTTGCTGAATTGCAGGGAAAGTCCGGGAGGCATTTGCTGTGCTGGCACACTTTCTCCTTCCTAGACAGAGTGGAAAAGCTTTTCCCTGCCGTGTAGGCGACAAGAGACGCATTAGACGGGCATCCGGAGCTGTCCGAAGGTAAGCGCCTGTTGCCGGCCTCTTTCGGCACAAGCCCCCGCTCCGGAGCGCACCGCGGCCGGCAGGATGCTCTCTGCCGCCGAAAGTGCCGCTTCTCCGGCAAGGAAGCCTCAGCCGCTTCTCCTGCACACGGAGAGCGTGCTAGATTCTGAAACGTGAAGAAAGAAGCTGCAGAACACTGGCACTGAGCGTGCAGCTTTCCAGCGGAGAGAAAAAGCTACTTGAACACTCTGCAAGCCTTTCCACTCCCAAAAACATGCACATGGAAGGAGCTGCTGCAAAAGCGATGCTGTGCTCGCTGCTGCTCCTCCTGAAGCTCTGGCTGCTAAATCTGAGGCTTTCCTTCCAATTTCAAGCCGCAAAGCACTTGCTGAATTGCAGGGAAAGTCCGGGAGGCATTTGCTGTGCTGGCACACTTTCTCCTTCCTAGACAGAGTGGAAAAGCTTTTCCCTGCCGTGTAGGCGACAAGAGACGCATTAGACGGGCATCCGGAGCTGTCCGAAGGTAAGCGCCTGTTGCCGGCCTCTTTCGGCACAAGCCCCCGCTCCGGAGCGCACCGCGGCCGGCAGGATGCTCTCTGCCGGCGAAGGTGCCGCTTCTCCGGCAAGGAAGCCTCAGCCGCTTCTCCTGCACACGGAGAGCGTGCTAGCTGCTGAAACGTGAAGAAAGAAGCTGCAGAACACTGGCACTGAGCGTGCAGCTTTCCAGCGGAGAGAAAAAGCTACTTGAACACTCTGCAAGCCTTTCCACTCCCAAAAACATGCACATGAAAGGAGCTGCTGCAAAAGCGATGCTGTGCTCGCTGCTGCTCCTCCTGAAGCTCTGGCTGCTAAATCTGAGGCTTTCCTTCCAATTTCAAGCTGCAAAGCACTTGCTGAATTGCAGGGAAAGTCCGGGAGGCATTTGCTGTGCTGGCACACTTTCTCCTTCCTAGACAGAGTGGAAAAGCTTTTCCCTGCCGTGTAGGCGACAAGAGACGCATTAGACGGGCATCCGGAGCTGTCCGAAGGTAAGCGCCTGTTCCCGGCCTCTTTCGGCACAAGCCCCCGCTCCGGAGCGCACCGCGGCCGGCAGGATGCTCTCTGCCGCCGAAGGTGCCGCTTCTCCGGCAAGGAAGCCTCAACCGCTTCTCCTGCACACGGAGAGCGTGCTAGCTGCTGAAACGTGAAGAAAGAAGCTGCAGAACACTGGCACTGAGCGTGCAGCTTTCCAGCGGAGAGAAAAAGCTACCTGAACACTCTGCACGCCTTTCCACTCCCAAAAACATGCACATGGAAGGAGCTGCTGCAAAAGCGATGCTGTGCTCGCTGCTGCTCCTCCTGAAGCTCTGGCTGCTAAATCTGAGGCTTTCCTTCCAATTTCAAGCCGCAAAGCACTTGCTGAATTGCAGGGAAAGTCCGGGAGGCATTTGCTGTGCTGGCACACTTTCTCCTTCCTAGACAGAGTGGAAAAGCTTTTCCCTGCCGTGTAGGCGACAAGAGACGCATTAGACGGGCATCCGGAGCTGTCCGAAGGTAAGCGCCTGTTGCCGGCCTCTTTCGGCACAAGCCCCCGCTCCGGAGCGCACCGCGGCCGGCAGGATGCTCTCTGCCGGCGAAGGTGCCGCTTCTCCGGCAAGGAAGCCTCAGCCGCTTCTCCTGCACACGGAGAGCGTGCTAGCTGCTG
The DNA here is from genome assembly GCF_963513975.1 of Fringilla coelebs. Taxonomy (NCBI): domain Eukaryota; kingdom Metazoa; phylum Chordata; class Aves; order Passeriformes; family Fringillidae; genus Fringilla; species Fringilla coelebs. The sequence goes on along the minus strand of NC_140067.1, from coordinate 31,854,787 downwards.
AAACGTGAAGAAAGAAGCTGCAGAACACTGGCACTGAGCGTGCAGCTTTCCAGCGGAGAGAAAAAGCTACTTGAACACTCTGCAAGCCTTCCAACTCCCAAAAACATGCACATGGAAGGAGCTGCTGCAAAAGCGATGCTGTGCTCGCTGCTGCTCCTCCTGAAGCTCTGGCTGCTAAATCTGAGGCTTTCCTTCCAATTTCAAGCTGCAAAGCACTTGCTGAATTGCAGGGAAAGTCCGGGAGGCATTTGCTGTGCTGGCACACTTTCTCCTTCCTAGACAGAGTGGAAAAGCTTTTCCCTGCCGTGTAGGCGACAAGAGACGCATTAGACGGGCATCCGGAGCTGTCCGAAGGTAAGCGCCTGTTCCCGGCCTCTTTCGGCACAAGCCCCCGCTCCGGAGCGCACCGCGGCCGGCAGGATGCTCTCTGCCGGCGAAGGTGCCGCTTCTCCGGCAAGGAAGCCTCAGCCGCTTCTCCTGCACACGGAGAGCGTGCTAGCTGCTGAAACGTGAAGAAAGAAGCTGCAGAACACTGGCACTGAGCGTGCAGCTTTCCAGCGGAGAGAAAAAGCTACTTGAACACTCTGCAAGCCTTTCCACTCCCAAAAACATGCACATGGAAGGAGCTGCTGCAAAAGCGATGCTGTGCTCGCTGCTGCTCCTCCTGAAGCTCTGGCTGCTAAATCTGAGGCTTTCCTTCCAATTTCAAGCTGCAAAGCACTTGCTGAATTGCAGGGAAAGTCCGGGAGGCATTTGCTGTGCTGGCACACTTTCTCCTTCCTAGACAGAGTGGAAAAGCTTTTCCCTGCCGTGTAGGCGACAAGAGACGCATTAGACGGGCATCCGGAGCTGTCCGAAGGTAAGCGCCTGTTCCCGGCCTCTTTCGGCACAAGCCCCCGCTCCGGAGCGCACCGCGGCCGGCAGGATGCTCTCTGCCGGCGAAGGTGCCGCTTCTCCGGCAAGGAAGCCTCAGCCGCTTCTCCTGCACACGGAGAGCGTGCTAGCTGCTGAAACGTCAAGAAAGAAGCTGCAGAACACTGGCACTGAGCGTGCAGCTTTCCAGCGGAGAGAAAAAGCTACTTGAACACTCTGCAAGCCTTTCAACTCCCAAAAACATGCACATGGAAGGAGCTGCTGCAAAAGCGATGCTGTGCTCGCTGCTGCTCCTCCTGAAGCTCTGGCTGCTAAATCTGAGGCTTTCCTTCCAATTTCAAGCTGCAAAGCACTTGCTGAATTGCAGGGAAAGTCCGGGAGGCATTTGCTGTGCTGGCACACTTTCTCCTTCCTAGACAGAGTGGAAAAGCTTTTCCCTGCCGTGTAGGCGACAAGAGACGCATTAGACGGGCATCCGGAGCTGTCCGAAGGTAAGCGCCTGTTGCCGGCCTCTTTCGGCACAAGCCCCCGCTCCGGAGCGCACCGCGGCCGGCAGGATGCTCTCTGCCGGCGAAGGTGCCGCTTCTCCGGCAAGGAAGCCTCAGCCGCTTCTCCTGCACACGGAGAGCGTGCTAGCTGCTGAAACGTGAAGAAAGAAGCTGCAGAACACTGGCACTGAGCGTGCAGCTTTCCAGCGGAGAGAAAAAGCTACTTGAACACTCTGCAAGCCTTTCAACTCCCAAAAACATGCACATGGAAGGAGCTGCTGCAAAAGCGATGCTGTGCTCGCTGCTGCTCCTCCTGAAGCTCTGGCTGCTAAATCTGAGGCTTTCCTTCCAATTTCAAGCTGCAAAGCACTTGCTGAATTGCAGGGAAAGTCCGGGAGGCATTTGCTGTGCTGGCACACTTTCTCCTTCCTAGACAGAGTGGAAAAGCTTTTCCCTGCCGTGTAGGCGACAAGAGACGCATTAGACGGGCATCCGGAGCTGTCCGAAGGTAAGCGCCTGTTGCCGGCCTCTTTCGGCACAAGCCCCCGCTCCGGAGCGCACCGCGGCCGGCAGGATGCTCTCTGCCGGCGAAGGTGCCGCTTCTCCGGCAAGGAAGCCTCAGCCGCTTCTCCTGCACACGGAGAGCGTGCTAGCTGCTGAAACGTGAAGAAAGAAGCTGCAGAACACTGGCACTGAGCGTGCAGCTTTCCAGCGGAGAGAAAAAGCTACTTGAACACTCTGCAAGCCTTCCAACTCCCAAAAACATGCACATGGAAGGAGCTGCTGCAAAAGAGATGCTGTGCTCGCTGCTGCTCCTCCTGAAGCTCTGGCTGCTAAATCTGAGGCTTTCCTTCCAATTTCAAGCTGCAAAGCACTTGCTGAATTGCAGGGAAAGTCCGGGAGGCATTTGCTGTGCTGGCACACTTTCTCCTTCCTAGACAGAGTGGAAAAGCTTTTCCCTGCCGTGTAGGCGACAAGAGACGCATTAGACGGGCATCCGGAGCTGTCCGAAGGTAAGCGCCTGTTGCCGGCCTCTTTCGGCACAAGCCCCCGCTCCGGAGCGCACCGCGGCCGGCAGGATGCTCTCTGCCGGCGAAGGTGCCGCTTCTCCGGCAAGGAAGCCTCAGCCGCTTCTCCTGCACACGGAGAGCGTGCTAGCTGCTGAAACGTCAAGAAAGAAGCTGCAGAACACTGGCACTGAGCGTGCAGCTTTCCAGCGGAGAGAAAAAGCTACTTTAACACTCTGCAAGCCTTTCCACTCCCAAAAACATGCACATGGAAGGAGCTGCTGCAAAAGCGATGCTGTGCTCGCTGCTGCTCCTCCTGAAGCTCTGGCTGCTAAATCTGAGGCTTTCCTTCCAATTTCAAGCTGCAAAGCACTTGCTGAATTGCAGGGAAAGTCCGGGAGGCATTTGCTGTGCTGGCACACTTTCTCCTTCCTAGACAGAGTGGAAAAGCTTTTCCCTGCCGTGTAGGCGACAAGAGACGCATTACACGGGCATCCGGAGCTGTCCGAAGGTAAGCGCCTGTTCCCGGCCTCTTTCGGCACAAGCCCCCGCTCCGGAGCGCACCGCGGCCGGCAGGATGCTCTCTGCCGGCGAAGGTGCCGCTTCTCCGGCAAGGAAGCCTCAGCCGCTTCTCCTGCGCACGGAGAGCGTGCTAGCTGCTGAAACGTGAAGAAAGAAGCTGCAGAACACTGGCACTGAGCGTGCAGCTTTCCAGCGGAGAGAAAAAGCTACTTGAACACTCTGCAAGCCTTTCCACTCCCAAAAACATGCACATGGAAGGAGCTGCTGCAAAAGCGATGCTGTGCTCGCTGCTGCTCCTCCTGAAGCTCTGGCTGCTAAATCGGAGGCTTTCCTTCCAATTTCAAGCTGCAAAGCACTTGCTGAATTGCAGGGAAAGTCCGGGAGGCATTTGCTGTGCTGGCACACTTTCTCCTTCCTAGACAGAGTGGAAAAGCTTTTCCCTGCCGTGTAGGCGACAAGAGACGCATTAGACGGGCATCCGGAGCTGTCCGAAGGTAAGCGCCTGTTGCCGGCCTCTTTCGGCACAAGCCCCCGCTCCGGAGCGCACCGCGGCCGGCAGGATGCTCTCTGCCGGCGAAGGTGCCGCTTCTCCGGCAAGGAAGCCTCAGCCGCTTCTCCTGCACACGGAGAGCGTGCTAGCTGCTGAAACGTGAAGAAAGAAGCTGCAGAACACTGGCACTGAGCGTGCAGCTTTCCAGCGGAGAGAAAAAGCTACTTGAACACTCTGCAAGCCTTTCCACTCCCAAAAACATGCACATGGAAGGAGCTGCTGCAAAAGCGATGCTGTGCTCGCTGCTGCTCCTCCTGAAGCTCTGGCTGCTAAATCTGAGGCTTTCCTTCCAATTTCAAGCTGCAAAGCACTTGCTGAATTGCAGGGAAAGTCCGGGAGGCATTTGCTGTGCTGGCACACTTTCTCCTTCCTAGACAGAGTGGAAAAGCTTTTCCCTGCCGTGTAGGCGACAAGAGACGCATTAGACGGGCATCCGGAGCTGTCCGAAGGTAAGCGCCTGTTGCCGGCCTCTTTCGGCACAAGCCCCCGCTCCGGAGCGCACCGCGGCCGGCAGGATGCTCTCTGCCGGCGAAGGTGCCGCTTCTCCGGCAAGGAAGCCTCAGCCGCTTCTCCTGCACACGGAGAGCGTGCTAGCTGCTGAAACGTGAAGAAAGAAGCTGCAGAACACTGGCACTGAGCGTGCAGCTTTCCAGCGGAGAGAAAAAGCTACTTTAACACTCTGCAAGCCTTTCCACTCCCAAAAACATGCACATGGAAGGAGCTGCTGCAAAAGCGATGCTGTGCTCGCTGCTGCTCCTCCTGAAGCTCTGGCTGCTAAATCTGAGGCTTTCCTTCCAATTTCAAGCTGCAAAGCACTTGCTGAATTGCAGGGAAAGTCCGGGAGGCATTTGCTGTGCTGGCACACTTTCTCCTTCCTAGACAGAGTGGAAAAGCTTTTCCCTGCCGTGTAGGCGACAAGAGACGCATTACACGGGCATCCGGAGCTGTCCGAAGGTAAGCGCCTGTTCCCGGCCTCTTTCGGCACAAGCCCCCGCTCCGGAGCGCACCGCGGCCGGCAGGATGCTCTCTGCCGGCGAAGGTGCCGCTTCTCCGGCAAGGAAGCCTCAGCCGCTTCTCCTGCGCACGGAGAGCGTGCTAGCTGCTGAAACGTGAAGAAAGAAGCTGCAGAACACTGGCACTGAGCGTGCAGCTTTCCAGCGGAGAGAAAAAGCTACTTGAACACTCTGCAAGCCTTTCCACTCCCAAAAACATGCACATGGAAGGAGCTGCTGCAAAAGCGATGCTGTGCTCGCTGCTGCTCCTCCTGAAGCTCTGGCTGCTAAATCGGAGGCTTTCCTTCCAATTTCAAGCTGCAAAGCACTTGCTGAATTGCAGGGAAAGTCCGGGAGGCATTTGCTGTGCTGGCACACTTTCTCCTTCCTAGACAGAGTGGAAAAGCTTTTCCCTGCCGTGTAGGCGACAAGAGACGCATTAGACGGGCATCCGGAGCTGTCCGAAGGTAAGCGCCTGTTGCCGGCCTCTTTCGGCACAAGCCCCCGCTCCGGAGCGCACCGCGGCCGGCAGGATGCTCTCTGCCGGCGAAGGTGCCGCTTCTCCGGCAAGGAAGCCTCAGCCGCTTCTCCTGCACACGGAGAGCGTGCTAGCTGCTGAAACGTGAAGAAAGAAGCTGCAGAACACTGGCACTGAGCGTGCAGCTTTCCAGCGGAGAGAAAAAGCTACTTGAACACTCTGCAAGCCTTTCCACTCCCAAAAACATGCACATGGAAGGAGCTGCTGCAAAAGCGATGCTGTGCTCGCTGCTGCTCCTCCTGAAGCTCTGGCTGCTAAATCTGAGGCTTTCCTTCCAATTTCAAGCTGCAAAGCACTTGCTGAATTGCAGGGAAAGTCCGGGAGGCATTTGCTGTGCTGGCACACTTTCTCCTTCCTAGACAGAGTGGAAAAGCTTTTCCCTGCCGTGTAGGCGACAAGAGACGCATTAGACGGGCATCCGGAGCTGTCCGAAGGTAAGCGCCTGTTGCCGGCCTCTTTCGGCACAAGCCCCCGCTCCGGAGCGCACCGCGGCCGGCAGGATGCTCTCTGCCGGCGAAGGTGCCGCTTCTCCGGCAAGGAAGCCTCAGCCGCTTCTCCTGCACACGGAGAGCGTGCTAGCTGCTGAAACGTGAAGAAAGAAGCTGCAGAACACTGGCACTGAGCGTGCAGCTTTCCAGCGGAGAGAAAAAGCTACTTGAACACTCTGCAAGCCTTTCCACTCCCAAAAACATGCACATGGAAGGAGCTGCTGCAAAAGCGATGCTGTGCTCGCTGCTGCTCCTCCTGAAGCTCTGGCTGCTAAATCTGAGGCTTTCCTTCCAATTTCAAGCTGCAAAGCACTTGCTGAATTGCAGGGAAAGTCCGGGAGGCATTTGCTGTGCTGGCACACTTTCTCCTTCCTAGACAGAGTGGAAAAGCTTTTCCCTGCCGTGTAGGCGACAAGAGACGCATTACACGGGCATCCGGAGCTGTCCGAAGGTAAGCGCCTGTTCCCGGCCTCTTTCGGCACAAGCCCCCGCTCCGGAGCGCACCGCGGCCGGCAGGATGCTCTCTGCCGGCGAAGGTGCCGCTTCTCCGGCAAGGAAGCCTCAGCCGCTTCTCCTGCACACGGAGAGCGTGCTAGCTGCTGAAACGTCAAGAAAGAAGCTGCAGAACACTGGCACTGAGCGTGCAGCTTTCCAGCGGAGAGAAAAAGCTACTTGAACACTCTGCAAGCCTTTCAACTCCCAAAAACATGCACATGGAAGGAGCTGCTGCAAAAGCGATGCTGTGCTCGCTGCTGCTCCTCCTGAAGCTCTGGCTGCTAAATCTGAGGCTTTCCTTCCAATTTCAAGCCGCAAAGCACTTGCTGAATTGCAGGGAAAGTCCGGGAGGCATTTGCTGTGCTGGCACACTTTCTCCTTCCTAGACAGAGTGGAAAAGCTTTTCCCTGCCGTGTAGGCGACAAGAGACGCATTAGACGGGCATCCGGAGCTGTCCGAAGGTAAGCGCCTGTTGCCGGCCTCTTTCCGCACAAGCCCCCGCTCCGGAGCGCACCGCGGCCGGCAGGATGCTCTCTGCCGGCGAAGGTGCCGCTTCTCCGGCAAGGAAGCCTCAGCCGCTTCTCCTGCACACGGAGAGCGTGCTAGCTGCTGAAACGTGAAGAAAGAAGCTGCAGAACACTGGCACTGAGCGTGCAGCTTTCCAGCGGAGAGAAAAAGCTACTTGAACACTCTGCAAGCCTTTCCACTCCCAAAAACATGCACATGAAAGGAGCTGCTGCAAAAGCGATGCTGTGCTCGCTGCTGCTCCTCCTGAAGCTCTGGCTGCTAAATCTGAGGCTTTCCTTCCAATTTCAAGCTGCAAAGCACTTGCTGAATTGCAGGGAAAGTCCGGGAGGCATTTGCTGTGCTGGCACACTTTCTCCTTCCTAGACAGAGTGGAAAAGCTTTTCCCTGCCGTGTAGGCGACAAGAGACGCATTAGACGGGCATCCGGAGCTGTCCGAAGGTAAGCGCCTGTTCCCGGCCTCTTTCGGCACAAGCCCCCGCTCCGGAGCGCACCGCGGCCGGCAGGATGCTCTCTGCCGGCGAAGGTGCCGCTTCTCCGGCAAGGAAGCCTCAGCCGCTTCTCCTGCACACGGAGAGCGTGCTAGCTGCTGAAACGTGAAGAAAGAAGCTGCAGAACACTGGCACTGAGCGTGCAGCTTTCCAGCGGAGAGAAAAAGCTACTTGAACACTCTGCAAGCCTTTCCACTCCCAAAAACATGCACATGGAAGGAGCTGCTGCAAAAGCGATGCTGTGCTCGCTGCTGCTCCTCCTGAAGCTCTGGCTGCTAAATCTGAGGCTTTCCTTCCAATTTCAAGCTGCAAAGCACTTGCTGAATTGCAGGGAAAGTCCGGGAGGCATTTGCTGTGCTGGCACACTTTCTCCTTCCTAGACAGAGTGGAAAAGCTTTTCCCTGCCGTGTAGGCGACAAGAGACGCATTAGACGGGCATCCGGAGCTGTCCGAAGGTAAGCGCCTGTTCCCGGCCTCTTTCGGCACAAGCCCCCGCTCCGGAGCGCACCGCGGCCGGCAGGATGCTCTCTGCCGGCGAAGGTGCCGCTTCTCCGGCAAGGAAGCCTCAGCCGCTTCTCCTGCACACGGAGAGCGTGCTAGCTGCTGAAACGTCAAGAAAGAAGCTGCAGAACACTGGCACTGAGCGTGCAGCTTTCCAGCGGAGAGAAAAAGCTACTTGAACACTCTGCAAGCCTTCCAACTCCCAAAAACATGCACATGGAAGGAGCTGCTGCAAAAGCGATGCTGTGCTCGCTGCTGCTCCTCCTGAAGCTCTGGCTGCTAAATCTGAGGCTTTCCTTCCAATTTCAAGCTGCAAAGCACTTGCTGAATTGCAGGGAAAGTCCGGGAGGCATTTGCTGTGCTGGCACACTTTCTCCTTCCTAGACAGAGTGGAAAAGCTTTTCCCTGCCGTGTAGGCGACAAGAGACGCATTAGACGGGCATCCGGAGCTGTCCGAAGGTAAGCGCCTGTTCCCGGCCTCTTTCGGCACAAGCCCCCGCTCCGGAGCGCACCGCGGCCGGCCGGAGGCTCTCTGCCGGCGAAGGTGCCGCTTCTCCGGCAAGGAAGCCTCAGCCGCTTCTCCTGCACACGGAGAGCGTGCTAGCTGCTGAAACGTGAAGAAAGAAGCTGCAGAACACTGGCACTGAGCCTGCAGCTTTCCAGCGGAGAGAAAAAGCTACTTGAACACTCTGCAAGCCTTTCAACTCCCAAAAACATGCACATGGAAGGAGCTGCTGCAAAAGCGATGCTGTGCTCGCTGCTGCTCCTCCTGAAGCTCTGGCTGCTAAATCTGAGGCTTTCCTTCCAATTTCAAGCTGCAAAGCACTTGCTGAATTGCAGGGAAAGTCCGGGAGGCATTTGCTGTGCTGGCACACTTTCTCCTTCCTAGACAGAGTGGAAAAGCTTTTCCCTGCCGTGTAGGCGACAAGAGACGCATTAGACGGGCATCCGGAGCTGTCCGAAGGTAAGCGCCTGTTGCCGGCCTCTTTCGGCACAAGCCCCCGCTCCGGAGCGCACCGCGGCCGGCAGGATGCTCTCTGCCGGCGAAGGTGCCGCTTCTCCGGCAAGGAAGCCTCAGCCGCTTCTCCTGCACACGGAGAGCGTGCTAGCTGCTGAAACGTGAAGAAAGAAGCTGCAGAACACTGGCACTGAGCGTGCAGCTTTCCAGCGGAGAGAAAAAGCTACTTGAACACTCTGCAAGCCTTTCAACTCCCAAAAACATGCACATGGAAGGAGCTGCTGCAAAAGCGATGCTGTGCTCGCTGCTGCTCCTCCTGAAGCTCTGGCTGCTAAATCTGAGGCTTTCCTTCCAATTTCAAGCTGCAAAGCACTTGCTGAATTGCAGGGAAAGTCCGGGAGGCATTTGCTGTGCTGGCACACTTTCTCCTTCCTAGACAGAGTGGAAAAGCTTTTCCCTGCCGTGTAGGCGACAAGAGACGCATTAGACGGGCATCCGGAGCTGTCCGAAGGTAAGCGCCTGTTGCCGGCCTCTTTCGGCACAAGCCCCCGCTCCGGAGCGCACCGCGGCCGGCAGGATGCTCTCTGCCGGCGAAGGTGCCGCTTCTCCGGCAAGGAAGCCTCAGCCGCTTCTCCTGCACACGGAGAGCGTGCTAGCTGCTGAAACGTGAAGAAAGAAGCTGCAGAACACTGGCACTGAGCGTGCAGCTTTCCAGCGGAGAGAAAAAGCTACTTGAACACTCTGCAAGCCTTTCAACTCCCAAAAACATGCACATGGAAGGAGCTGCTGCAAAAGAGATGCTGTGCTCGCTGCTGCTCCTCCTGAAGCTCTGGCTGCTAAATCTGAGGCTTTCCTTCCAATTTCAAGCTGCAAAGCACTTGCTGAATTGCAGGGAAAGTCCGGGAGGCATTTGCTGTGCTGGCACACTTTCTCCTTCCTAGACAGAGTGGAAAAGCTTTTCCCTGCCGTGTAGGCGACAAGAGACGCATTAGACGGGCATCCGGAGCTGTCCGAAGGTAAGCGCCTGTTCCCGGCCTCTTTCGGCACAAGCCCCCGCTCCGGAGCGCACCGCGGCCGGCAGGATGCTCTCTGCCGGCGAAGGTGCCGCTTCTCCGGCAAGGAAGCCTCAGCCGCTTCTCCTGCACACGGAGAGCGTGCTAGCTGCTGAAACGTGAAGAAAGAAGCTGCAGAACACTGGCACTGAGCGTGCAGCTTTCCAGCGGAGAGAAAAAGCTACTTGAACACTCTGCAAGCCTTTCCACTCCCAAAAACATGCACATGGAAGGAGCTGCTGCAAAAGCGATGCTGTGCTCGCTGCTGCTCCTCCTGAAGCTCTGGCTGCTAAATCTGAGGCTTTCCTTCCAATTTCAAGCTGCAAAGCACTTGCTGAATTGCAGGGAAAGTCCGGGAGGCATTTGCTGTGCTGGCACACTTTCTCCTTCCTAGACAGAGTGGAAAAGCTTTTCCCTGCCGTGTAGGCGACAAGAGACGCATTAGACGGGCATCCGGAGCTGTCCGAAGGTAAGCGCCTGTTGCCGGCCTCTTTCGGCACAAGCCCCCGCTCCGGAGCGCACCGCGGCCGGCAGGATGCTCTCTGCCGGCGAAGGTGCCGCTTCTCCGGCAAGGAAGCCTCAGCCGCTTCTCCTGCACACGGAGAGCGTGCTAGCTGCTGAAACGTGAAGAAAGAAGCTGCAGAACACTGGCACTGAGCGTGCAGCTTTCCAGCGGAGAGAAAAAGCTACTTGAACACTCTGCAAGCCTTTCCACTCCCAAAAACATGCACATGGAAGGAGCTGCTGCAAAAGCGATGCTGTGCTCGCTGCTGCTCCTCCTGAAGCTCTGGCTGCTAAATCGGAGGCTTTCCTTCCAATTTCAAGCTGCAAAGCACTTGCTGAATTGCAGGGAAAGTCCGGGAGGCATTTGCTGTGCTGGCACACTTTCTCCTTGCTAGACAGAGTGGAAAAGCTTTTCCCTGCCGTGTAGGCGACAAGAGACGCATTAGACGGGCATCCGGAGCTGTCCGAAAGTTAAGCGCCTGTTGCCGGCCTCTTTCGGCACAAGCCCCCGCTCCGGAGCGCACCGCGGCCGGCAGGATGCTCTCTGCCGGCGAAGGTGCCGCTTCTCCGGCAAGGAAGCCTCAGCCGCTTCTCCTGCACACGGAGAGCGTGCTAGCTGCTGAAACGTGAAGAAAGAAGCTGCAGAACACTGGCACTGAGCGTGCAGCTTTCCAGCGGAGAGAAAAAGCTACTTGAACACTCTGCAAGCCTTCCAACTCCCAAAAACATGCACATGGAAGGAGCTGCTGCAAAAGAGATGCTGTGCTCGCTGCTGCTCCTCCTGAAGCTCTGGCTGCTAAATCTGAGGCTTTCCTTCCAATTTCAAGCTGCAAAGCACTTGCTGAATTGCAGGGAAAGTCCGGGAGGCATTTGCTGTGCTGGCACACTTTCTCCTTCCTAGACAGAGTGGAAAAGCTTTTCCCTGCCGTGTAGGCGACAAGAGACGCATTAGACGGGCATCCGGAGCTGTCCGAAGGTAAGCGCCTGTTGCCGGCCTCTTTCGGCACAAGCCCCCGCTCCGGAGCGCACCGCGGCCGGCAGGATGCTCTCTGCCGGCGAAGGTGCCGCTTCTCCGGCAAGGAAGCCTCAGCCGCTTCTCCTGCACACGGAGAGCGTGCTAGCTGCTGAAACGTCAAGAAAGAAGCTGCAGAACACTGGCACTGAGCGTGCAGCTTTCCAGCGGAGAGAAAAAGCTACTTGAACACTCTGCAAGCCTTTCAACTCCCAAAAACATGCACATGGAAGGAGCTGCTGCAAAAGCGATGCTGTGCTCGCTGCTGCTCCTCCTGAAGCTCTGGCTGCTAAATCGGAGGCTTTCCTTCCAATTTCAAGCTGCAAAGCACTTGCTGAATTGCAGGGAAAGTCCGGGAGGCATTTGCTGTGCTGGCACACTTTCTCCTTCCTAGACAGAGTGGAAAAGCTTTTCCCTGCCGTGTAGGCGACAAGAGACGCATTAGACGGGCATCCGGAGCTGTCCGAAGGTAAGCGCCTGTTCCCGGCCTCTTTCGGCACAAGCCCCCGCTCCGGAGCGCACCGCGGCCGGCAGGATGCTCTCTGCCGGCGAAGGTGCCGCTTCTCCGGCAAGGAAGCCTCAGCCGCTTCTCCTGCACACGGAGAGCGTGCTAGCTGCTGAAACGTGAAGAAAGAAGCTGCAGAACACTGGCACTGAGCGTGCAGCTTTCCAGCGGAGAGAAAAAGCTACTTGAACACTCTGCAAGCCTTCCAACTCCCAAAAACATGCACATGGAAGGAGCTGCTGCAAAAGAGATGCTGTGCTCGCTGCTGCTCCTCCTGAAGCTCTGGCTGCTAAATCTGAGGCTTTCCTTCCAATTTCAAGCTGCAAAGCACTTGCTGAATTGCAGGGAAAGTCCGGGAGGCATTTGCTGTGCTGGCACACTTTCTCCTTCCTAGACAGAGTGGAAAAGCTTTTCCCTGCCGTGTAGGCGACAAGAGACGCATTAGACGGGCATCCGGAGCTGTCCGAAGGTAAGCGCCTGTTCCCGGCCTCTTTCGGCACAAGCCCCCGCTCCGGAGCGCACCGCGGCCGGCAGGATGCTCTCTGCCGCCGAAGGTGCCGCTTCTCCGGCAAGGAAGCCTCAGCCGCTTCTCCTGCACACGGAGAGCGTGCTAGCTGCTGAAACGTGAAGAAACAAGCTGCAGAACACTGGCACTGAGCGTGCAGCTTTCCAGCGGAGAGAAAAAGCTACTTGAACACTCTGCAAGCCTTTCCACTCCCAAAAACATGCACATGGAAGGAGCTGCTGCAAAAGCGATGCTGTGCTCGCTGCTGCTCCTCCTGAAGCTCTGGCTGCTAAATCTGAGGCTTTCCTTCCAATTTCAAGCTGCAAAGCACTTGCTGAATTGCAGGGAAAGTCCGGGAGGCATTTGCTGTGCTGGCACACTTTCTCCTTCCTAGACAGAGTGGAAAAGCTTTTCCCTGCCGTGTAGGCGACAAGAGACGCATTAGACGGGCATCCGGAGCTGCCCGAAGGTAAGCGCCTGTTCCCGGCCTCTTTCGGCACAAGCCCCCGCTCCGGAGCGCACCGCGGCCGGCAGGATGCTCTCTGCCGGCGAAGGTGCCGCTTCTCCGGCAAGGAAGCCTCAGCCGCTTCTCCTGCACACGGAGAGCGTGCTAGCTGCTGAAACGTGAAGAAAGAAGCTGCAGAACACTGGCACTGAGCGTGCAGCTTTCCAGCGGAGAGAAAAAGCTACTTGAACACTCTGCAAGCCTTTCCACTCCCAAAAACATGCACATGGAAGGAGCTGCTGCAAAAGCGATGCTGTGCTCGCTGCTGCTCCTCCTGAAGCTCTGGCTGCTAAATCTGAGGCTTTCCTTCCAATTTCAAGCTGCAAAGCACTTGCTGAATTGCAGGGAAAGTCCGGGAGGCATTTGCTGTGCTGGCACACTTTCTCCTTCCTAGACAGAGTGGAAAAGCTTTTCCCTGCCGTGTAGGCGACAAGAGACGCATTAGACGGGCATCCGGAGCTGTCCGAAGGTAAGCGCCTGTTGCCGGCCTCTTTCGGCACAAGCCCCCGCTCCGGAGCGCACCGCGGCCGGCAGGATGCTCTCTGCCGGCGAAGGTGCCGCTTCTCCGGCAAGGAAGCCTCAGCCGCTTCTCCTGCACACGGAGAGCGTGCTAGCTGCTGAAACGTCAAGAAAGAAGCTGCAGAACACTGGCACTGAGCGTGCAGCTTTCCAGCGGAGAGAAAAAGCTACTTGAACACTCTGCAAGCCTTTCCACTCCCAAAAACATGCACATGGAAGGAGCTGCTGCAAAAGCGATGCTGTGCTCGCTGCTGCTCCTCCTGAAGCTCTGGCTGCTAAATCTGAGGCTTTCCTTCCAATTTCAAGCTGCAAAGCACTTGCTGAATTGCAGGGAAAGTCCGGGAGGCATTTGCTGTGCTGGCACACTTTCTCCTTCCTAGACAGAGTGGAAAAGCTTTTCCCTGCCGTGTAGGCGACAAGAGACGCATTAGACGGGCATCCGGAGCTGTCCGAAGGTAAGCGCCTGTTGCCGGCCTCTTTCGGCACAAGCCCCCGCTCCGGAGCGCACCGCGGCCGGCAGGATGCTCTCTGCCGGCGAAGGTGCCGCTTCTCCGGCAAGGAAGCCTCAGCCGCTTCTCCTGCGCACGGAGAGCGTGCTAGCTGCTGAAACGTGAAGAAAGAAGCTGCAGAACACTGGCACTGAGCGTGCAGCTTTCCAGCGGAGAGAAAAAGCTACTTGAACACTCTGCAAGCCTTTCCACTCCCAAAAACATGCACATGGAAGGAGCTGCTGCAAAAGCGATGCTGTGCTCGCTGCTGCTCCTCCTGAAGCTCTGGCTGCTAAATCTGAGGCTTTCCTTCCAATTTCAAGCTGCAAAGCACTTGCTGAATTGCAGGGAAAGTCCGGGAGGCATTTGCTGTGCTGGCACACTTTCTCCTTCCTAGACAGAGTGGAAAAGCTTTTCCCTGCCGTGTAGGCGACAAGAGACGCATTAGACGGGCATCCGGAGCTGTCCGAAGGTAAGCGCCTGTTCCCGGCCTCTTTCGGCACAAGCCCCCGCTCCGGAGCGCACCGCGGCCGGCAGGATGCTCTCTGCCGGCGAAGGTGCCGCTTCTCCGGCAAGGAAGCCTCAGCCGCTTCTCCTGCACACGGAGAGCGTGCTAGCTGCTGAAACGTCAAGAAAGAAGCTGCAGAACACTGGCACTGAGCGTGCAGCTTTCCAGCGGAGAGAAAAAGCTACTTGAACACTCTGCAAGCCTTTCAACTCCCAAAAACATGCACATGGAAGGAGCTGCTGCAAAAGCGATGCTGTGCTCGCTGCTGCTCCTCCTGAAGCTCTGGCTGCTAAATCTGAGGCTTTCCTTCCAATTTCAAGCTGCAAAGCACTTGCTGAATTGCAGAGAAAGTCCGGGAGGCATTTGCTGTGCTGGCACACTTTCTCCTTCCTAGACAGAGTGGAAAAGCTTTTCCCTGCCGTGTAGGCGACAAGAGACGCATTAGACGGGCATCCGGAGCTGTCCGAAGGTAAGCGCCTGTTCCCGGCCTCTTTCGGCACAAGCCCCCGCTCCGGAGCGCACCGCGGCCGGCAGGATGCTCTCTGCCGGCGAAGGTGCCGCTTCTCCGGCAAGGAAGCCTCTGCCGCTTCTCCTGCACACGGAGAGCGTGCTAACTGCTGAAACGTGAAGAAAGAAGCTGCAGAACACTGGCACTGAGCCTGCAGCTTTCCAGCGGAGAGAAAAAGCTACTTGAACACTCTGCAAGCCTTTCCACTCCCAAAAACATGCACATGGAAGGAGCTGCTGCAAAAGCGATGCTGTGCTCGCTGCTGCTCCTCCTGAAGCTCTGGCTGCTAAATCGGAGGCTTTCCTTCCAATTTCAAGCTGCAAAGCACTTGCTGAATTGCAGGGAAAGTCCGGGAGGCATTTGCTGTGCTGGCACACTTTCTCCTTCCTAGACAGAGTGGAAAAGCTTTTCCCTGCCGTGTAGGCGACAAGAGACGCATTAGACGGGCATCCGGAGCTGTCCGAAGGTAAGCGCCTGTTGCCGGCCTCTTTCGGCACAAGCCCCCGCTCCGGAGCGCACCGCGGCCGGCAGGATGCTCTCTGCCGGCGAAGGTGCCGCTTCTCCGGCAAGGAAGCCTCAGCCGCTTCTCCTGCACACGGAGAGCGTGCTAGCTGCTGAAACGTGAAGAAAGAAGCTGCAGAACACTGGCACTGAGCGTGCAGCTTTCCAGCGGAGAGAAAAAGCTACTTGAACACTCTGCAAGCCTTCCAACTCCCAAAAACATGCACATGGAAGGAGCTGCTGCAAAAGCGATGCTGTGCTCGCTGCTGCTCCTCCTGAAGCTCTGGCTGCTAAATCTGAGGCTTTCCTTCCAATTTCAAGCTGCAAAGCACTTGCTGAATTGCAGGGAAAGTCCGGGAGGCATTTGCTGTGCTGGCACACTTTCTCCTTCCTAGACAGAGTGGAAAAGCTTTTCCCTGCCGTGTAGGCGACAAGAGACGCATTAGACGGGCATCCGGAGCTGTCCGAAGGTAAGCGCCTGTTCCCGGCCTCTTTCGGCACAAGCCCCCGCTCCGGAGCGCACCGCGGCCGGCCGGAGGCTCTCTGCCGGCGAAGGTGCCGCTTCTCCGGCAAGGAAGCCTCAGCCGCTTCTCCTGCACACGGAGAGCGTGCTAGCTGCTGAAACGTGAAGAAAGAAGCTGCAGAACACTGGCACTGAGCGTGCAGCTTTCCAGCGGAGAGAAAAAGCTACTTGAACACTCTGCAAGCCTTTCCACTCCCAAAAACATGCACATGGAAGGAGCTGCTGCAAAAGCGATGCTGTGCTCGCTGCTGCTCCTCCTGAAGCTCTGGCTGCTAAATCTGAGGCTTTCCTTCCAATTTCAAGCTGCAAAGCACTTGCTGAATTGCAGGGAAAGTCCGGGAGGCATTTGCTGTGCTGGCACACTTTCTCCTTCCTAGACAGAGTGGAAAAGCTTTTCCCTGCCGTGTAGGCGACAAGAGACGCATTAGACGGGCATCCGGAGCTGTCCGAAGGTAAGCGCCTGTTGCCGGCCTCTTTCGGCACAAGCCCCCGCTCCGGAGCGCACCGCGGCCGGCAGGATGCTCTCTGCCGGCGAAGGTGCCGCTTCTCCGGCAAGGAAGCCTCAACCGCTTCTCCTGCACACGGAGAGCGTGCTAGCTGCTGAAACGTGAAGAAAGAAGCTGCAGAACACTGGCACTGAGCGTGCAGCTTTCCAGCGGAGAGAAAAAGCTACTTGAACACTCTGCAAGCCTTTCCACTCCCAAAAACATGCACATGGAAGGAGCTGCTGCAAAAGCGATGCTGTGCTCGCTGCTGCTCCTCCTGAAGCTCTGGCTGCTAAATCTGAGGCTTTCCTTCCAATTTCAAGCTGCGAAGCACTTGCTGAATTGCAGGGAAAGTCCGGGAGGCATTTGCTGTGCTGGCACACTTTCTCCTTCCTAGACAGAGTGGAAAAGCTTTTCCCTGCCGTGTAGGCGACAAGAGACGCATTAGACGGGCATCCGGAGCTGCCCGAAGGTAAGCGCCTGTTGCCGGCCTCTTTCGGCACAAGCCCCCGCTCCGGAGCGCACCGCGGCCGGCAGGATGCTCTCTGCCGGCGAAGGTGCCGCTTCTCCGGCAAGGAAGCCTCAGCCGCTTCTCCAGCACACGGAGAGCGTGCTAGCTGCTGAAACGTGAAGAAAGAAGCTGCAGAACACTGGCACTGAGCGTGCAGCTTTCCAGCGGAGAGCAAAAGCTACTTGAACACTCCCGGCCTC
Organism: Fringilla coelebs; assembly: GCF_963513975.1. Classification (NCBI taxonomy): domain Eukaryota; kingdom Metazoa; phylum Chordata; class Aves; order Passeriformes; family Fringillidae; genus Fringilla; species Fringilla coelebs. Next base: position 31,838,033 of record NC_140067.1, on the reverse strand, counting down.
TTTCGGCACAAGCCCCCGCTCCGGAGCGCACCGCGGCCGGCAGGATGCTCTCTGCCGGCGAAGGTGCCGCTTCTCCGGCAAGGAAGCCTCAGCCGCTTCTCCTGCGCACGGAGAGCGTGCTAGCTGCTGAAACGTGAAGAAAGAAGCTGCAGAACACTGGCACTGAGCGTGCAGCTTTCCAGCGGAGAGAAAAAGCTACTTGAACACTCTGCAAGCCTTCCAACTCCCAAAAACATGCACATGGAAGGAGCTGCTGCAAAAGAGATGCTGTGCTCGCTGCTGCTCCTCCTGAAGCTCTGGCTGCTAAATCTGAGGCTTTCCTTCCAATTTCAAGCTGCAAAGCACTTGCTGAATTGCAGGGAAAGTCCGGGAGGCATTTGCTGTGCTGGCACACTTTCTCCTTCCTAGACAGAGTGGAAAAGCTTTTCCCTGCCGTGTAGGCGACAAGAGACGCATTAGACGGGCATCCGGAGCTGTCCGAAGGTAAGCGCCTGTTGCCGGCCTCTTTCGGCACAAGCCCCCGCTCCGGAGCGCACCGCGGCCGGCAGGATGCTCTCTGCCGCCGAAGGTGCCGCTTCTCCGGCAAGGAAGCCTCAGCCGCTTCTCCTGCACACGGAGAGCGTGCTAGCTGCTGAAACGTGAAGAAACAAGCTGCAGAACACTGGCACTGAGCGTGCAGCTTTCCAGCGGAGAGAAAAAGCTACTTGAACACTCTGCAAGCCTTTCCACTCCCAAAAACATGCACATGGAAGGAGCTGCTGCAAAAGCGATGCTGTGCTCGCTGCTGCTCCTCCTGAAGCTCTGGCTGCTAAATCTGAGGCTTTCCTTCCAATTTCAAGCTGCAAAGCACTTGCTGAATTGCAGGGAAAGTCCGGGAGGCATTTGCTGTGCTGGCACACTTTCTCCTTCCTAGACAGAGTGGAAAAGTATTTCCCTGCCGTGTAGGCGACAAGAGACGCATTAGACGGGCATCCGGAGCTGCCCGAAGGTAAGCGCCTGTTCCCGGCCTCTTTCGGCACAAGCCCCCGCTCCGGAGCGCACCGCGGCCGGCAGGATGCTCTCTGCCGCCGAAGGTGCCGCTTCTCCGGCAAGGAAGCCTCAGCCGCTTCTCCTGCACACGGAGAGCGTGCTAGCTGCTGAAACGTGAAGAAAGAAGCTGCAGAACACTGGCACTGAGCGTGCAGCTTTCCAGCGGAGAGAAAAAGCTACTTGAACACTCTGCAAGCCTTTCCACTCCCAAAAACATGCACATGGAAGGAGCTGCTGCAAAAGCGATGCTGTGCTCGCTGCTGCTCCTCCTGAAGCTCTGGCTGCTAAATCTGAGGCTTTCCTTCCAATTTCAAGCTGCAAAGCACTTGCTGAATTGCAGGGAAAGTCCGGGAGGCATTTGCTGTGCTGGCACACTTTCTCCTTCCTAGACAGAGTGGAAAAGCTTTTCCCTGCCGTGTAGGCGACAAGAGACGCATTAGACGGGCATCCGGAGCTGTCCGAAGGTAAGCGCCTGTTGCCGGCCTCTTTCGGCACAAGCCCCCGCTCCGGAGCGCACCGCGGCCGGCAGGATGCTCTCTGCCGGCGAAGGTGCCGCTTCTCCGGCAAGGAAGCCTCAGCCGCTTCTCCTGCACACGGAGAGCGTGCTAGCTGCTGAAACGTGAAGAAAGAAGCTGCAGAACACTGGCACTGAGCGTGCAGCTTTCCAGCGGAGAGAAAAAGCTACTTGAACACTCTGCAAGCCTTTCCACTCCCAAAAACATGCACATGGAAGGAGCTGCTGCAAAAGCGATGCTGTGCTCGCTGCTGCTCCTCCTGAAGCTCTGGCTGCTAAATCTGAGGCTTTCCTTCCAATTTCAAGCTGCAAAGCACTTGCTGAATTGCAGGGAAAGTCCGGGAGGCATTTGCTGTGCTGGCACACTTTCTCCTTCCTAGACAGAGTGGAAAAGCTTTTCCCTGCCGTGTAGGCGACAAGAGACGCATTAGACGGGCATCCGGAGCTGTCCGAAGGTAAGCGCCTGTTGCCGGCCTCTTTCCGCACAAGCCCCCGCTCCGGAGCGCACCGCGGCCGGCAGGATGCTCTCTGCCGGCGAAGGTGCCGCTTCTCCGGCAAGGAAGCCTCAGCCGCCTCTCCTGCACACGGAGAGCGTGCTAGCTGCTGAAACGTGAAGAAAGAAGCTGCAGAACACTGGCACTGAGCGTGCAGCTTTCCAGCGGAGAGAAAAAGCTACTTGAACACTCTGCAAGCCTTTCCACTCCCAAAAACATGCACATGGAAGGAGCTGCTGCAAAAGCGATGCTGTGCTCGCTGCTGCTCCTCCTGAAGCTCTGGCTGCTAAATCTGAGGCTTTCCTTCCAATTTCAAGCTGCAAAGCACTTGCTGAATTGCAGGGAAAGTCCGGGAGGCATTTGCTGTGCTGGCACACTTTCTCCTTCCTAGACAGAGTGGAAAAGCTTTTCCCTGCCGTGTAGGCGACAAGAGACGCATTAGACGGGCATCCGGAGCTGTCCGAAGGTAAGCGCCTGTTGCCGGCCTCTTTCGGCACAAGCCCCCGCTCCGGAGCGCACCGCGGCCGGCAGGATGCTCTCTGCCGGCGAAGGTGCCGCTTCTCCGGCAAGGAAGCCTCAGCCGCTTCTCCTGCGCACGGAGAGCGTGCTAGCTGCTGAAACGTGAAGAAAGAAGCTGCAGAACACTGGCACTGAGCGTGCAGCTTTCCAGCGGAGAGAAAAAGCTACTTGAACACTCTGCAAGCCTTTCCACTCCCAAAAACATGCACATGGAAGGAGCTGCTGCAAAAGCGATGCTGTGCTCGCTGCTGCTCCTCCTGAAGCTCTGGCTGCTAAATCTGAGGCTTTCCTTCCAATTTCAAGCTGCAAAGCACTTGCTGAATTGCAGGGAAAGTCCGGGAGGCATTTGCTGTGCTGGCACACTTTCTCCTTCCTAGACAGAGTGGAAAAGCTTTTCCCTGCCGTGTAGGCGACAAGAGACGCATTAGACGGGCATCCGGAGCTGTCCGAAGGTAAGCGCCTGTTCCCGGCCTCTTTCGGCACAAGCCCCCGCTCCGGAGCGCACCGCGGCCGGCAGGATGCTCTCTGCCGGCGAAGGTGCCGCTTCTCCGGCAAGGAAGCCTCAGCCGCTTCTCCTGCACACGGAGAGCGTGCTAGCTGCTGAAACGTCAAGAAAGAAGCTGCAGAACACTGGCACTGAGCGTGCAGCTTTCCAGCGGAGAGAAAAAGCTACTTGAACACTCTGCAAGCCTTTCCACTCCCAAAAACATGCACATGGAAGGAGCTGCTGCAAAAGCGATGCTGTGCTCGCTGCTGCTCCTCCTGAAGCTCTGGCTGCTAAATCTGAGGCTTTCCTTCCAATTTCAAGCTGCAAAGCACTTGCTGAATTGCAGGGAAAGTCCGGGAGGCATTTGCTGTGCTGGCACACTTTCTCCTTCCTAGACAGAGTGGAAAAGCTTTTCCCTGCCGTGTAGGCGACAAGAGACGCATTAGACGGGCATCCGGAGCTGTCCGAAGGTAAGCGCCTGTTCCCGGCCTCTTTCGGCACAAGCCCCCGCTCCGGAGCGCACCGCGGCCGGCAGGATGCTCTCTGCCGGCGAAGGTGCCGCTTCTCCGGCAAGGAAGCCTCAGCCGCTTCTCCTGCACACGGAGAGCGTGCTAGCTGCTGAAACGTCAAGAAAGAAGCTGCAGAACACTGGCACTGAGCGTGCAGCTTTCCAGCGGAGAGAAAAAGCTACTTGAACACTCTGCAAGCCTTTCAACTCCCAAAAACATGCACATGGAAGGAGCTGCTGCAAAAGCGATGCTGTGCTCGCTGCTGCTCCTCCTGAAGCTCTGGATGCTAAATCTGAGGCTTTCCTTCCAATTTCAAGCTGCAAAGCACTTGCTGAATTGCAGGGAAAGTCCGGGAGGCATTTGCTGTGCTGGCACACTTTCTCCTTCCTAGACAGAGTGGAAAAGCTTTTCCCTGCCGTGTAGGCGACAAGAGACGCATTAGACGGGCATCCGGAGCTGTCCGAAGGTAAGCGCCTGTTCCCGGCCTCTTTCCGCACAAGCCCCCGCTCCGGAGCGCACCGCGGCCGGCAGGATGCTCTCTGCCGGCGAAGGTGCCGCTTCTCCGGCAAGGAAGCCTCTGCCGCTTCTCCTGCACACGGAGAGCGTGCTAACTGCTGAAACGTGAAGAAAGAAGCTGCAGAACACTGGCACTGAGCCTGCAGCTTTCCAGCGGAGAGAAAAAGCTACTTGAACACTCTGCAAGCCTTTCCACTCCCAAAAACATGCACATGGAAGGAGCTGCTGCAAAAGCGATGCTGTGCTCGCTGCTGCTCCTCCTGAAGCTCTGGCTGCTAAATCGGAGGCTTTCCTTCCAATTTCAAGCTGCAAAGCACTTGCTGAATTGCAGGGAAAGTCCGGGAGGCATTTGCTGTGCTGGCACACTTTCTCCTTCCTAGACAGAGTGGAAAAGCTTTTCCCTGCCGTGTAGGCGACAAGAGACGCATTAGACGGGCATCCGGAGCTGTCCGAAGGTAAGCGCCTGTTGCCGGCCTCTTTCGGCACAAGCCCCCGCTCCGGAGCGCACCGCGGCCGGCAGGATGCTCTCTGCCGGCGAAGGTGCCGCTTCTCCGGCAAGGAAGCCTCAGCCGCTTCTCCTGCACACGGAGAGCGTGCTAGCTGCTGAAACGTGAAGAAAGAAGCTGCAGAACACTGGCACTGAGCGTGCAGCTTTCCAGCGGAGAGAAAAAGCTACTTGAACACTCTGCAAGCCTTTCCACTCCCAAAAACATGCACATGGAAGGAGCTGCTGCAAAAGCGATGCTGTGCTCGCTGCTGCTCCTCCTGAAGCTCTGGCTGCTAAATCTGAGGCTTTCCTTCCAATTTCAAGCTGCAAAGCACTTGCTGAATTGCAGGGAAAGTCCGGGAGGCATTTGCTGTGCTGGCACACTTTCTCCTTCCTAGACAGAGTGGAAAAGCTTTTCCCTGCCGTGTAGGCGACAAGAGACGCATTAGACGGGCATCCGGAGCTGTCCGAAGGTAAGCGCCTGTTCCCGGCCTCTTTCGGCACAAGCCCCCGCTCCGGAGCGCACCGCGGCCGGCCGGAGGCTCTCTGCCGGCGAAGGTGCCGCTTCTCCGGCAAGGAAGCCTCAGCCGCTTCTCCTGCACACGGAGAGCGTGCTAGCTGCTGAAACGTGAAGAAAGAAGCTGCAGAACACTGGCACTGAGCGTGCAGCTTTCCAGCGGAGAGAAAAAGCTACTTGAACACTCTGCAAGCCTTTCAACTCCCAAAAACATGCACATGGAAGGAGCTGCTGCAAAAGCGATGCTGTGCTCGCTGCTGCTCCTCCTGAAGCTCTGGCTGCTAAATCGGAGGCTTTCCTTCCAATTTCAAGCTGCAAAGCACTTGCTGAATTGCAGGGAAAGTCCGGGAGGCATTTGCTGTGCTGGCACACTTTCTCCTTCCTAGACAGAGTGGAAAAGCTTTTCCCTGCCGTGTAGGCGACAAGAGACGCATTAGACGGGCATCCGGAGCTGTCCGAAGGTAAGCGCCTGTTCCCGGCCTCTTTCGGCACAAGCCCCCGCTCCGGAGCGCACCGCGGCCGGCAGGATGCTCTCTGCCGGCGAAGGTGCCGCTTCTCCGGCAAGGAAGCCTCAGCCGCTTCTCCTGCACACGGAGAGCGTGCTAGCTGCTGAAACGTGAAGAAAGAAGCTGCAGAACACTGGCACTGAGCGTGCAGCTTTCCAGCGGAGAGAAAAAGCTACTTGAACACTCTGCAAGCCTTTCCACTCCCAAAAACATGCACATGGAAGGAGCTGCTGCAAAAGCGATGCTGTGCTCGCTGCTGCTCCTCCTGAAGCTCTGGCTGCTAAATCTGAGGCTTTCCTTCCAATTTCAAGCTGCAAAGCACTTGCTGAATTGCAGGGAAAGTCCGGGAGGCATTTGCTGTGCTGGCACACTTTCTCCTTCCTAGACAGAGTGGAAAAGCTTTTCCCTGCCGTGTAGGCGACAAGAGACGCATTAGACGGGCATCCGGAGCTGTCCGAAGGTAAGCGCCTGTTCCCGGCCTCTTTCGGCACAAGCCCCCGCTCCGGAGCGCACCGCGGCCGGCAGGATGCTCTCTGCCGGCGAAGGTGCCGCTTCTCCGGCAAGGAAGCCTCAGCCGCTTCTCCTGCACACGGAGAGCGTGCTAGCTGCTGAAACGTGAAGAAAGAAGCTGCAGAACACTGGCACTGAGCGTGCAGCTTTCCAGCGGAGAGAAAAAGCTACTTGAACACTCTGCAAGCCTTTCAACTCCCAAAAACATGCACATGGAAGGAGCTGCTGCAAAAGCGATGCTGTGCTCGCTGCTGCTCCTCCTGAAGCTCTGGCTGCTAAATCTGAGGCTTTCCTTCCAATTTCAAGCTGCAAAGCACTTGCTGAATTGCAGGGAAAGTCCGGGAGGCATTTGCTGTGCTGGCACACTTTCTCCTTCCTAGACAGAGTGGAAAAGCTTTTCCCTGCCGTGTAGGCGACAAGAGACGCATTAGACGGGCATCCGGAGCTGTCCGAAGGTAAGCGCCTGTTGCCGGCCTCTTTCGGCACAAGCCCCCGCTCCGGAGCGCACCGCGGCCGGCAGGATGCTCTCTGCCGGCGAAGGTGCCGCTTCTCCGGCAAGGAAGCCTCTCCCGCTTCTCCAGCACACGGAGAGCGTGCTAGCTGCTGAAACGTGAAGAAAGAAGCTGCACAACACTGGCACTGAGCGTGCAGCTTTCCAGCGGAGAGAAAAAGCTACTTGAACACTCTGCAAGCCTTTCAACTCCCAAAAACATGCACATGGAAGGAGCTGCTGCAAAAGCGATGCTGTGCTCGCTGCTGCTCCTCCTGAAGCTCTGGCTGCTCAATCTGAGGCTTTCCTTCCAATTTCAAGCTGCAAAGCACTTGCTGAATTGCAGGGAAAGTCCGGGAGGCATTTGCTGTGCTGGCACACTTTCTCCTTCCTAGACAGAGTGGAAAAGCTTTTCCCTGCCGTGTAGGCGACAAGAGACGCATTACACGGGCATCCGGAGCTGTCCGAAGGTAAGCGCCTGTTGCCGGCCTCTTTCGGCACAAGCCCCCGCTCCGGAGCGCACCGCGGCCGGCAGGATGCTCTCTGCCGGCGAAGGTGCCGCTTCTCCGGCAAGGAAGCCTCTCCCGCTTCTCCTGCACACGGAGAGCGTGCTAGCTGCTGAAACGTGAAGAAAGAAGCTGCAGAACACTGGCACTGAGCGTGCAGCTTTCCAGCGGAGAGAAAAAGCTACTTGAACACTCTGCAAGCCTTTCCACTCCCAAAAACATGCACATGGAAGGAGCTGCTGCAAAAGCGATGCTGTGCTCGCTGCTGCTCCTCCTGAAGCTCTGGCTGCTAAATCGGAGGCTTTCCTTCCAATTTCAAGCTGCAAAGCACTTGCTGAATTGCAGGGAAAGTCCGGGAGGCATTTGCTGTGCTGGCACACTTTCTCCTTGCTAGACAGAGTGGAAAAGCTTTTCCCTGCCGTGTAGGCGACAAGAGACGCATTAGACGGGCATCCGGAGCTGTCCGAAGGTAAGCGCCTGTTGCCGGCCTCTTTCGGCACAAGCCCCCGCTCCGGAGCGCACCGCGGCCGGCAGGATGCTCTCTGCCGGCGAAGGTGCCGCTTCTCCGGCAAGGAAGCCTCAACCGTTTCTCCTGCACACGGAGAGCGTGCTAGCTGCTGAAACGTGAAGAAAGAAGCTGCAGAACACTGGAACTGAGCATGCAGCTTTCCAGCGGAGAGCAAAAGCTACTTGAACACTCCCGGCCTCTTTCGGCACAAGCCCCCGCTCCGGAGCGCACCGCGGCCGGCAGGATGCTCTCTGCCGGCGAAGGTGCCGCTTCTCCGGCAAGGAAGCCTCTCCCGCTTCTCCTGCACACGGAGAGCGTGCTAGCTGCTGAAACGTGAAGAAAGAAGCTGCACAACACTGGCACTGAGCGTGCAGCTTTCCAGCGGAGAGAAAAAGCTACTTGAACACTCTGCAAGCCTTTCCACTCCCAAAAACATGCACATGGAAGGAGCTGCTGCAAAAGCGATGCTGTGCTCGCTGCTGCTCCTCCTGAAGCTCTGGCTGCTAAATCTGAGGCTTTCCTTCCAATTTCAAGCTGCAAAGCACTTGCTGAATTGCAGGGAAAGTCCGGGAGGCATTTGCTGTGCTGGCACACTTTCTCCTTCCTAGACAGAGTGGAAAAGCTTTTCCCTGCCGTGTAGGCGACAAGAGACGCATTAGACGGGCATCCGGAGCTGTCCGAAGGTAAGCGCCTGTTGCCGGCCTCTTTCCGCACAAGCCCCCGCTCCGGAGCGCACCGCGGCCGGCAGGATGCTCTCTGCCGGCGAAGGTGCCGCTTCTCCGGCAAGGAAGCCTCAGCCGCTTCTCCTGCACACGGAGAGCGTGCTAGCTGCTGAAACGTGAAGAAAGAAGCTGCAGAACACTGGCACTGAGCGTGCAGCTTTCCAGCGGAGAGAAAAAGCTACTTGAACACTCTGCAAGCCTTTCAACTCCCAAAAACATGCACATGGAAGGAGCTGCTGCAAAAGCGATGCTGTGCTCGCTGCTGCTCCTCCTGAAGCTCTGGCTGCTAAATCTGAGGCTTTCCTTCCAATTTCAAGCTGCAAAGCACTTGCTGAATTGCAGGGAAAGTCCGGGAGGCATTTGCTGTGCTGGCACACTTTCTCCTTCCTAGACAGAGTGGAAAAGCTTTTCCCTGCCGTGTAGGCGACAAGAGACGCATTAGACGGGCATCCGGAGCTGTCCGAAGGTAAGCGCCTGTTGCCGGCCTCTTTCGGCACAAGCCCCCGCTCCGGAGCGCACCGCGGCCGGCAGGATGCTCTCTGCCGGCGAAGGTGCCGCTTCTCCGGCAAGGAAGCCTCAGCCGCTTCTCCTGCACACGGAGAGCGTGCTAGCTGCTGAAACGTGAAGCAAGAAGCTGCAGAACACTGGCACTGAGCGTGCAGCTTTCCAGCGGAGAGCAAAAGCTACTTGAACACTCCCGGCCTCTTTCGGCACAAGCCCCCGCTCCGGAGCGCACCGCGGCCGGCAGGATGCTCTCTGCCGGCGAAGGTGCCGCTTCTCCGGCAAGGAAGCCTCAACCGCTTCTCCTGCACACGGAGAGCGTGCTAGCTGCTGAAACGTGAAGAAAGAAGCTGCAGAACACTGGCACTGAGCGTGCAGCTTTCCAGCGGAGAGAAAAAGCTACTTGAACACTCTGCAAGCCTTTCAACTCCCAAAAACATGCACATGGAAGGAGCTGCTGCAAAAGCGATGCTGTGCTCGCTGCTGCTCCTCCTGAAGCTCTGGCTGCTAAATCTGAGGCTTTCCTTCCAATTTCAAGCTGCAAAGCACTTGCTGAATTGCAGGGAAAGTCCGGGAGGCATTTGCTGTGCTGGCACACTTTCTCCTTCCTAGACAGAGTGGAAAAGCTTTTCCCTGCCGTGTAGGCGACAAGAGACGCATTAGACGGGCATCCGGAGCTGTCCGAAGGTAAGCGCCTGTTGCCGGCCTCTCTCGGCACAAGCCCCCGCTCCGGAGCGCACCGCGGCCGGCAGGATGCTCTCTGCCGGCGAAGGTGCCGCTTCTCCGGCAAGGAAGCCTCAGCCGCTTCTCCTGCACACGGAGAGCGTGCTAGCTGCTGAAACGTGAAGAAAGAAGCTGCAGAACACTGGCACTGAGCGTGCAGCTTTCCAGCGGAGAGAAAAAGCTACTTGAACACTCTGCAAGCCTTTCCACTCCCAAAAACATGCACATGGAAGGAGCTGCTGCAAAAGCGATGCTGTGCTCGCTGCTGCTCCTCCTGAAGCTCTGGCTGCTAAATCTGAGGCTTTCCTTCCAATTTCAAGCTGCAAAGCACTTGCTGAATTGCAGGGAAAGTCCGGGAGGCATTTGCTGTGCTGGCACACTTTCTCCTTCCTAGACAGAGTGGAAAAGCTTTTCCCTGCCGTGTAGGCGACAAGAGACGCATTAGACGGGCATCCGGAGCTGTCCGAAGGTAAGCGCCTGTTGCCGGCCTCTTTCGGCACAAGCCCCCGCTCCGGAGCGCACCGCGGCCGGCAGGATGCTCTCTGCCGGCGAAGGTGCCGCTTCTCCGGCAAGGAAGCCTCAACCGCTTCTCCTGCACACGGAGAGCGTGCTAGCTGCTGAAACGTGAAGAAAGAAGCTGCAGAACACTGGCACTGAGCGTGCAGCTTTCCAGCGGACAGAAAAAGCTACTTGAACACTCTGCAAGCCTTTCCACTCCCAAAAACATGCACATGGAAGGAGCTGCTGCAAAAGCGATGCTGTGCTCGCTGCTGCTCCTCCTGAAGCTCTGGCTGCTAAATCTGAGGCTTTCCTTCCAATTTCAAGCTGCGAAGCACTTGCTGAATTGCAGGGAAAGTCCGGGAGGCATTTGCTGTGCTGGCACACTTTCTCCTTCCTAGACAGAGTGGAAAAGCTTTTCCCTGCCGTGTAGGCGACAAGAGACGCATTAGACGGGCATCCGGAGCTGCCCGAAGGTAAGCGCCTGTTCCCGGCCTCTTTCGGCACAAGCCCCCGCTCCGGAGCGCACCGCGGCCGGCAGGATGCTCTCTGCCGGCGAAGGTGCCGCTTCTCCGGCAAGGAAGCCTCAGCCGCTTCTCCAGCACACGGAGAGCGTGCTAGCTGCTGAAACGTGAAGAAAGAAGCTGCAGAACACTGGCACTGAGCGTGCAGCTTTCCAGCGGAGAGCAAAAGCTACTTGAACACTCCCGGCCTCTTTCGGCACAAGCCCCCGCTCCGGAGCGCACCGCGGCCGGCAGGATGCTCTCTGCCGGCGAAGGTGCCGCTTCTCCGGCAAGGAAGCCTCTCCCGCTTCTCCTGCACACGGAGAGCGTGCTAGCTGCTGAAACGTGAAGAAAGAAGCTGCAGAACACTGGCACTGAGCGTGCAGCTTTCCAGCGGAGAGAAAAAGCTACTTGAACACTCTGCAAGCCTTTCCACTCCCAAAAACATGCACATGGAAGGAGCTGCTGCAAAAGCGATGCTGTGCTCGCTGCTGCTCCTCCTGAAGCTCTGGCTGCTAAATCTGAGGCTTTCCTTCCAATTTCAAGCTGCAAAGCACTTGCTGAATTGCAGGGAAAGTCCGGGAGGCATTTGCTGTGCTGGCACACTTTCTCCTTCCTAGACAGAGTGGAAAAGCTTTTCCCTGCCGTGTAGGCGACAAGAGACGCATTAGACGGGCATCCGGAGCTGTCCGAAGGTAAGCGCCTCTTCCCGGCCTCTTTCGGCACAAGCCCCCGCTCCGGAGCGCACCGCGGCCGGCAGGATGCTCTCTGCCGGCGAAGGTGCCGCTTCTCCGGCAAGGAAGCCTCAGCCGCTTCTCCTGCACACGGAGAGCGTGCTAGCTGCTGAAACGTGAAGAAAGAAGCTGCAGAACACTGGCACTGAGCGTGCAGCTTTCCAGCGGAGAGAAAAAGCTACTTGAACACTCTGCAAGCCTTTCAACTCCCAAAAACATGCACATGGAAGGAGCTGCTGCAAAAGCGATGCTGTGCTCGCTGCTGCTCCTCCTGAAGCTCTGGCTGCTAAATCTGAGGCTTTCCTTCCAATTTCAAGCTGCAAAGCACTTGCTGAATTGCAGGGAAAGTCCGGGAGGCATTTGCTGTGCTGGCACACTTTCTCCTTCCTAGACAGAGTGGAAAAGCTTTTCCCTGCCGTGTAGGCGACAAGAGACGCATTAGACGGGCATCCGGAGCTGTCCGAAGGTAAGCGCCTGTTCCCGGCCTCTTTCGGCACAAGCCCCCGCTCCGGAGCGCACCGCGGCCGGCCGGAGGCTCTCTGCCGGCGAAGGTGCCGCTTCTCCGGCAAGGAAGCCTCAGCCGCTTCTCCTGCACACGGAGAGCGTGCTAGCTGCTGAAACGTGAAGAAAGAAGCTGCAGAACACTGGCACTGAGCGTGCAGCTTTCCAGCGGAGAGAAAAAGCTACTTGAACACTCTGCAAGCCTTTCCACTCCCAAAAACATGCACATGGAAGGAGCTGCTGCAAAAGCGATGCTGTGCTCGCTGCTGCTCCTCCTGAAGCTCTGGCTGCTAAATCTGAGGCTTTCCTTCCAATTTCAAGCTGCAAAGCACTTGCTGAATTGCAGGGAAAGTCCGGGAGGCATTTGCTGTGCTGGCACACTTTCTCCTTCCTAGACAGAGTGGAAAAGCTTTTCCCTGCCGTGTAGGCGACAAGAGACGCATTAGACGGGCATCCGGAGCTGTCCGAAGGTAAGCGCCTGTTGCCGGCCTCTTTCGGCACAAGCCCCCGCTCCGGAGCGCACCGCGGCCGGCAGGATGCTCTCTGCCGGCGAAGGTGCCGCTTCTCCGGCAAGGAAGCCTCAGCCGCTTCTCCTGCACACGGAGAGCGTGCTAGCTGCTGAAACGTGAAGAAAGAAGCTGCAGAACACTGGCACTGAGCGTGCAGCTTTCCAGCGGAGAGCAAAAGCTACTTGAACACTCCCGGCCTCTTTCGGCACAAGCCCCCGCTCCGGAGCGCACCGCGGCCGGCAGGATGCTCTCTGCCGGCGAAGGTGCCGCTTCTCCGGCAAGGAAGCCTCAGCCGCTTCTCCTGCACACGGAGAGCGTGCTAGCTGCTGAAACGTGAAGAAAGAAGCTGCAGAACACTGGCACTGAGCGTGCAGCTTTCCAGCGGAGAGAAAAAGCTACTTGAACACTCTGCAAGCCTTTCCACTCCCAAAAACATGCACATGGAAGGAGCTGCTGCAAAAGCGATGCTGTGCTCGCTGCTGCTCCTCCTGCAGCTCTGGCTGCTAAATCTGAGGCTTTCCTTCCAATTTCAAGCTGCAAAGCACTTGCTGAATTGCAGGGAAAGTCCGGGAGGCATTTGCTGTGCTGGCACACTTTCTCCTTCCTAGACAGAGTGGAAAAGCTTTTCCCTGCCGTGTAGGCGACAAGAGACGCATTAGACGGGCATCCGGAGCTGTCCGAAGGTAAGCGCCTGTTGCCGGCCTCTTTCGGCACAAGCCCCCGCTCCGGAGCGCACCGCGGCCGGCCGGAGGCTCTCTGCCGGCGAAGGTGCCTCGTCTCCGGCAAGGAAGCCTCAGCCGCTTCTCCTGCACACGGAGAGCGTGCTAGCTGCTGAAACGTGAAGAAAGAAGCTGCAGAACACTGGCACTGAGCGTGCAGCTTTCCAGCGGAGAGCAAAAGCTACTTGAACACTCCCGGCCTCTTTCGGCACAAGCCCCCGCTCCGGAGCGCACCGCGGCCGGCAGGATGCTCTCTGCCGCCGAAGGTGCCGCTTCTCCGGCAAGGAAGCCTCAGCCGCTTCTCCTGCACACGGAGAGCGTGCTAGCTGCTGAAACGTGAAGAAAGAAGCTGCAGAACACTGGCACTGAGCGTGCAGCTTTCCAGCGGAGAGAAAAAGCTACTTGAACACTCTGCAAGCCTTTCCACTCCCAAAAACATGCACATGGAAGGAGCTGCTGCAAAAGCGATGCTGTGCTCGCTGCTGCTCCTCCTGAAGCTCTGGCTGCTAAATCTGAGGCTTTCCTTCCAATTTCAAGCTGCAAAGCACTTGCTGAATTGCAGGGAAAGTCCGGGAGGCATTTGCTGTGCTGGCACACTTTCTCCTTCCTAGACAGAGTGGAAAAGCTTTTCCCTGCCGTGTAGGCGACAAGAGACGCATTAGACGGGCATCCGGAGCTGTCCGAAGGTAAGCGCCTGTTCCCGGCCTCTTTCGGCACAAGCCCCCGCTCCGGAGCGCACCGCGGCCGGCAGGATGCTCTCTGCCGGCGAAGGTGCCGCTTCTCCGGCAAGGAAGCTTCAGCCGCTTCTCCAGCACACGGAGAGCGTGCTAGCTGCTGAAACGTGAAGAAAGAAGCTGCAGAACACTGGCACTGAGCGTGCAGCTTTCCAGCGGAGAGAAAAAGCTACTTTAACACTCTGCAAGCCTTTCAACTCCCAAAAACATGCACATGGAAGTAGCTGCTGCAAAAGCGATGCTGTGCTCGCTGCTGCTCCTCCTGAAGCTCTGGCTGCTAAATCTGAGGCTTTCCTTCCAATTTCAAGCTGCAAAGCACTTGCTGAATTGCAGGGAAAGTCCGGGAGGCATTTGCTGTGCTGGCACACTTTCTCCTTCCTAGACAGAGTGGAAAAGCTTTTCCCTGCCGTGTAGGCGACAAGAGACGCATTAGACGGGCATCCGGAGCTGCCCGAAGGTAAGCGCCTGTTGCCGGCCTCTTTCCGCACAAGCCCCCGCTCCGGAGCGCACCGCGGCCGGCAGGATGCTCTCTGCCGGCGAAGGTGCCGCTTCTCCGGCAAGGAAGCCTCAGCCGCTTCTCCAGCACACGGAGAGCGTGCTAGCTGCTGAAACGTGAAGAAAGAAGCTGCAGAACACTGGCACTGAGCGTGCAGCTTTCCAGCGGAGAGAAAAAGCTACTTGAACACTCTGCAAGCCTTTCAACTCCCAAAAACATGCACATGGAAGGAGCTGCTGCAAAAGCGATGCTGTGCTCGCTGCTGCTCCTCCTGAAGCTCTGGCTGCTAAATCTGAGGCTTTCCCTCCAATTTCAAGGTGCAAAGCACTTGCTGAATTGCAGGGAAAGTCCGGGAGGCATTTGCTGTGCTGGCACACTTTCTCCTTCCTAGACAGAGTGGAAAAGCTTTTCCCTGCCGTGTAGGCGACAAGAGACGCATTAGACGGGCATCCGGAGCTGTCCGAAGGTAAGCGCCTGTTCCCGGCCTCTTTCGGCACAAGCCCCCGCTCCGGAGCGCACCGCGGCCGGCCGGAGGCTCTCTGCCGGCGAAGGTGCCGCTTCTCCGGCAAGGAAGCCTCAGCCGCTTCTCCTGCACACGGAGAGCGTGCTAGCTGCTGAAACGTGAAGAAAGAAGCTGCAGAACACTGGCACTGAGCGTGCAGCTTTCCAGCGGAGAGCAAAAGCTACTTGAACACTCCCGGCCTCTTTCGGCACAAGCCCCCGCTCCGGAGCGCACCGCGGCCGGCAGGATGCTCTCTGCCGGCGAAGGTGCCGCTTCTCCGGCAAGGAAGCCTCAGCCGCTTCTCCTGCACACGGAGAGCGTGCTAGCTGCTGAAACGTGAAGAAAGAAGCTGCAGATCACTGGCACTGAGCGTGCAGCTTTCCAGCGGAGAGAAAAAGCTACTTGAACACTCTGCAAGCCTTTCAACTCCCAAAAACATGCACATGGAAGGAGCTGCTGCAAAAGCGATGCTGTGCTCGCTGCTGCTCCTCCTGAAGCTCTGGCTGCTAAATCTGAGGCTTTCCTTCCAATTTCAAGCTGCAAAGCACTTGCTGAATTGCAGGGAAAGTCCGGGAGGCATTTGCTGTGCTGGCACACTTTCTCCTTCCTAGACAGAGTGGAAAAGCTTTTCCCTGCCGTGTAGGCGACAAGAGACGCATTAGACGGGCATCCGGAGCTGTCCGAAGGTAAGCGCCTGTTGCCGGCCTCTTTCGGCACAAGCCCCCGCTCCGGAGCGCACCGCGGCCGGCAGGATGCTCTCTGCCGGCGAAGGTGCCGCTTCTCCGGCAAGGAAGCCTCAGCCGCTTCTCCTGCACACGGAGAGCGTGCTAGCTGCTGAAACGTGAAGAAAGAAGCTGCAGAACACTGGCACTGAGCGTGCAGCTTTCCAGCGAAGAGAAAAAGCTACTTGAACACTCTGCAAGCCTTTCCACTCCCAAAAACATGCACATGGAAGGAGCTGCTGCAAAAGCGATGCTGTGCTCGCTGCTGCTCCTCCTGAACCTCTGGCTGCTAAATCTGAGGCTTTCCTTCCAATTTCAAGCTGCAAAGCACTTGCTGAATTGCAGGGAAAGTCCGGGAGGCATTTGCTGTGCTGGCACACTTTCTCCTTCCTAGACAGAGTGGAAAAGCTTTTCCGTGCCGTGTAGGCGACAAGAGACGCATTAGACGGGCATCCGGAGCTGCCCGAAGGTAAGCGCCTGTTCCCGGCCTCTTTCGGCACAAGCCCCCGCTCCGGAGCGCACCGCGGCCGGCAGGATGCTCTCTGCCGGCGAAGGTGCCGCTTCTCCGGCAAGGAAGCCTCAGCCGCTTCTCCTGCACACGGAGAGCGTGCTAGCTGCTGAAACGTGAAGAAAGAAGCTGCAGAACACTGGCACTGAGCGTGCAGCTTTCCAGCGAAGAGAAAAAGCTACTTGAACACTCTGCAAGCCTTTCAACTCCCAAAAACATGCACATGGAAGGAGCTGCTGCAAAAGCGATGCTGTGCTCGCTGCTGCTCCTCCTGAAGCTCTGGCTGCTAAATCTGAGGCTTTCCTTCCAATTTCAAGCTGCAAAGCACTTGCTGAATTGCAGGGAAAGTCCGGGAGGCATTTGCTGTGCTGGCACACTTTCTCCTTCCTAGACAGAGTGGAAAAGCTTTTCCCTGCCGTGTAGGCGACAAGAGACGCATTAGACGGGCATCCGGAGCTGTCCGAAGGTAAGCGCCTGTTGCCGGCCTCTTTCGGCACAAGCCCCCGCTCCGGAGCGCACCGCGGCCGGCAGGATGCTCTCTGCCGGCGAAGGTGCCGCTTCTCCGGCAAGGAAGCCTCAACCGCTTCTCCTGCACACGGAGAGCGTGCTAGCTGCTGAAACGTGAAGAAAGAAGCTGCAGAACACTGGCACTGAGCGTGCAGCTTTCCAGCGGAGAGAAAAAGCTACTTGAACACTCTGCAAGCCTTTCAACTCCCAAAAACATGCACATGGAAGGAGCTGCTGCAAAAGCGATGCTGTGCTCGCTGCTGCTCCTCCTGAAGCTCTGGCTGCTAAATCTGAGGCTTTCCTTCCAATTTCAAGCTGCAAAGCACTTGCTGAATTGCAGGGAAAGTCCGGGAGGCATTTGCTGTGCTGGCACACTTTCTCCTTCCTAGACAGAGTGGAAAAGCTTTTCCCTGCCGTGTAGGCGACAAGAGACGCATTAGACGGGCATCCGGAGCTGTCCGAAGGTAAGCGCCTGTTGCCGGCCTCTCTCGGCACAAGCCCCCGCTCCGGAGCGCACCGCGGCCGGCAGGATGCTCTCTGCCGGCGAAGGTGCCGCTTCTCCGGCAAGGAAGCCTCAGCCGCTTCTCCTGCACACGGAGAGCGTGCTAGCTGCTGAAACGTGAAGAAAGAAGCTGCACAACACTGGCACTGAGCGTGCAGCTTTCCAGCGGAGAGAAAAAGCTACTTGAACACTCTGCAAGCCTTTCCACTCCCAAAAACATGCACATGGAAGGAGCTGCTGCAAAAGCGATGCTGTGCTCGCTGCTGCTCCTCCTGAAGCTCTGGCTGCTAAATCTGAGGCTTTCCTTCCAATTTCAAGCTGCAAAGCACTTGCTGAATTGCAGGGAAAGTCCGGGAGGCATTTGCTGTGCTGGCACACTTTCTCCTTCCTAGACAGAGTGGAAAAGCTTTTCCCTGCCGTGTAGGCGACAAGAGACGCATTAGACGGGCATCCGGAGCTGTCCGAAGGTAAGCGCCTGTTGCCGGCCTCTTTCGGCACAAGCCCCCGCTCCGGAGCGCACCGCGGCCGGCAGGATGCTCTCTGCCGGCGAAGGTGCCGCTTCTCCGGCAAGGAAGCCTCAACCGCTTCTCCTGCACACGGAGAGCGTGCTAGCTGCTGAAACGTGAAGAAAGAAGCTGCAGAACACTGGCACTGAGCGTGCAGCTTTCCAGCGGAGAGAAAAAGCTACTTGAACACTCTGCAAGCCTTTCCACTCCCAAAAACATGCACATGGAAGGAGCTGCTGCAAAAGCGATGCTGTGCTCGCTGCTGCTCCTCCTGAAGCTCTGGCTGCTAAATCTGAGGCTTTCCTTCCAATTTCAAGCTGCGAAGCACTTGCTGAATTGCAGGGAAAGTCCGGGAGGCATTTGCTGTGCTGGCACACTTTCTCCTTCCTAGACAGAGTGGAAAAGCTTTTCCCTGCCGTGTAGGCGACAAGAGACGCATTAGACGGGCATCCGGAGCTGCCCGAAGGTAAGCGCCTGTTCCCGGCCTCTTTCGGCACAAGCCCCCGCTCCGGAGCGCACCGCGGCCGGCAGGATGCTCTCTGCCGGCGAAGGTGCCGCTTCTCCGGCAAGGAAGCCTCAGCCGCTTCTCCAGCACACGGAGAGCGTGCTAGCTGCTGAAACGTGAAGAAAGAAGCTGCAGAACACTGGCACTGAGCGTGCAGCTTTCCAGCGGAGAGCAAAAGCTACTTGAACACTCCCGGCCTCTTTCGGCACAAGCCCCCGCTCCGGAGCGCACCGCGGCCGGCAGGATGCTCTCTGCCGGCGAAGGTGCCGCTTCTCCGGCAAGGAAGCCTCAGCCGCTTCTCCTGCACACGGAGAGCGTGCTAGCTGCTGAAACGTGAAGAAAGAAGCTGCAGAACACTGGCACTGAGCGTGCAGCTTTCCAGCGGAGAGAAAAAGCTACTTGAACACTCTGCAAGCCTTTCCACTCCCAAAAACATGCACATGGAAGGAGCTGCTGCAAAAGCGATGCTGTGCTCGCTGCTGCTCCTCCTGCAGCTCTGGCTGCTAAATCTGAGGCTTTCCTTCCAATTTCAAGCTGCAAAGCACTTGCTGAATTGCAGGGAAAGTCCGGGAGGCATTTGCTGTGCTGGCACACTTTCTCCTTCCTAGACAGAGTGGAAAAGCTTTTCCCTGCCGTGTAGGCGACAAGAGACGCATTAGACGGGCATCCGGAGCTGTCCGAAGGTAAGCGCCTGTTGCCGGCCTCTTTCGGCACAAGCCCCCGCTCCGGAGCGCACCGCGGCCGGCCGGAGGCTCTCTGCCGGCGAAGGTGCCTCGTCTCCGGCAAGGAAGCCTCAGCCGCTTCTCCTGCACACGGAGAGCGTGCTAGCTGCTGAAACGTGAAGAAAGAAGCTGCAGAACACTGGCACTGAGCGTGCAGCTTTCCAGCGGAGAGCAAAAGCTACTTGAACACTCCCGGCCTCTTTCGGCACAAGCCCCCGCTCCGGAGCGCACCGCGGCCGGCAGGATGCTCTCTGCCGCCGAAGGTGCCGCTTCTCCGGCAAGGAAGCCTCAGCCGCTTCTCCTGCACACGGAGAGCGTGCTAGCTGCTGAAACGTGAAGAAAGAAGCTGCAGAACACTGGCACTGAGCGTGCAGCTTTCCAGCGGAGAGAAAAAGCTACTTTAACACTCTGCAAGCCTTTCAACTCCCAAAAACATGCACATGGAAGTAGCTGCTGCAAAAGCGATGCTGTGCTCGCTGCTGCTCCTCCTGAAGCTCTGGCTGCTAAATCTGAGGCTTTCCTTCCAATTTCAAGCTGCAAAGCACTTGCTGAATTGCAGGGAAAGTCCGGGAGGCATTTGCTGTGCTGGCACACTTTCTCCTTCCTAGACAGAGTGGAAAAGCTTTTCCCTGCCGTGTAGGCGACAAGAGACGCATTAGACGGGCATCCGGAGCTGCCCGAAGGTAAGCGCCTGTTGCCGGCCTCTTTCCGCACAAGCCCCCGCTCCGGAGCGCACCGCGGCCGGCAGGATGCTCTCTGCCGGCGAAGGTGCCGCTTCTCCGGCAAGGAAGCCTCAGCCGCTTCTCCAGCACACGGAGAGCGTGCTAGCTGCTGAAACGTGAAGAAAGAAGCTGCAGAACACTGGCACTGAGCGTGCAGCTTTCCAGCGGAGAGAAAAAGCTACTTGAACACTCTGCAAGCCTTTCAACTCCCAAAAACATGCACATGGAAGGAGCTGCTGCAAAAGCGATGCTGTGCTCGCTGCTGCTCCTCCTGAAGCTCTGGCTGCTAAATCTGAGGCTTTCCCTCCAATTTCAAGGTGCAAAGCACTTGCTGAATTGCAGGGAAAGTCCGGGAGGCATTTGCTGTGCTGGCACACTTTCTCCTTCCTAGACAGAGTGGAAAAGCTTTTCCCTGCCGTGTAGGCGACAAGAGACGCATTAGACGGGCATCCGGAGCTGTCCGAAGGTAAGCGCCTGTTCCCGGCCTCTTTCGGCACAAGCCCCCGCTCCGGAGCGCACCGCGGCCGGCCGGAGGCTCTCTGCCGGCGAAGGTGCCGCTTCTCCGGCAAGGAAGCCTCAGCCGCTTCTCCTGCACACGGAGAGCGTGCTAGCTGCTGAAACGTGAAGAAAGAAGCTGCAGAACACTGGCACTGAGCGTGCAGCTTTCCAGCGGAGAGCAAAAGCTACTTGAACACTCCCGGCCTCTTTCGGCACAAGCCCCCGCTCCGGAGCGCACCGCGGCCGGCAGGATGCTCTCTGCCGGCGAAGGTGCCGCTTCTCCGGCAAGGAAGCCTCAGCCGCTTCTCCTGCACACGGAGAGCGTGCTAGCTGCTGAAACGTGAAGAAAGAAGCTGCAGATCACTGGCACTGAGCGTGCAGCTTTCCAGCGGAGAGAAAAAGCTACTTGAACACTCTGCAAGCCTTTCAACTCCCAAAAACATGCACATGGAAGGAGCTGCTGCAAAAGCGATGCTGTGCTCGCTGCTGCTCCTCCTGAAGCTCTGGCTGCTAAATCTGAGGCTTTCCTTCCAATTTCAAGCTGCAAAGCACTTGCTGAATTGCAGGGAAAGTCCGGGAGGCATTTGCTGTGCTGGCACACTTTCTCCTTCCTAGACAGAGTGGAAAAGCTTTTCCCTGCCGTGTAGGCGACAAGAGACGCATTAGACGGGCATCCGGAGCTGTCCGAAGGTAAGCGCCTGTTGCCGGCCTCTTTCGGCACAAGCCCCCGCTCCGGAGCGCACCGCGGCCGGCAGGATGCTCTCTGCCGGCGAAGGTGCCGCTTCTCCGGCAAGGAAGCCTCAGCCGCTTCTCCTGCACACGGAGAGCGTGCTAGCTGCTGAAACGTGAAGAAAGAAGCTGCAGAACACTGGCACTGAGCGTGCAGCTTTCCAGCGAAGAGAAAAAGCTACTTGAACACTCTGCAAGCCTTTCCACTCCCAAAAACATGCACATGGAAGGAGCTGCTGCAAAAGCGATGCTGTGCTCGCTGCTGCTCCTCCTGAACCTCTGGCTGCTAAATCTGAGGCTTTCCTTCCAATTTCAAGCTGCAAAGCACTTGCTGAATTGCAGGGAAAGTCCGGGAGGCATTTGCTGTGCTGGCACACTTTCTCCTTCCTAGACAGAGTGGAAAAGCTTTTCCGTGCCGTGTAGGCGACAAGAGACGCATTAGACGGGCATCCGGAGCTGTCCGAAGGTAAGCGCCTGTTCCCGGCCTCTTTCGGCACAAGCCCCCGCTCCGGAGCGCACCGCGGCCGGCAGGATGCTCTCTGCCGGCGAAGGTGCCGCTTCTCCGGCAAGGAAGCCTCAGCCGCTTCTCCTGCACACGGAGAGCGTGCTAGCTGCTGAAACGTGAAGAAAGAAGCTGCAGAACACTGGCACTGAGCGTGCAGCTTTCCAGCGAAGAGAAAAAGCTACTTGAACACTCTGCAAGCCTTTCAACTCCCAAAAACATGCACATGGAAGGAGCTGCTGCAAAAGCGATGCTGTGCTCGCTGCTGCTCCTCCTGAAGCTCTGGCTGCTAAATCTGAGGCTTTCCTTCCAATTTCAAGCTGCAAAGCACTTGCTGAATTGCAGGGAAAGTCCGGGAGGCATTTGCTGTGCTGGCACACTTTCTCCTTCCTAGACAGAGTGGAAAAGCTTTTCCCTGCCGTGTAGGCGACAAGAGACGCATTAGACGGGCATCCGGAGCTGTCCGAAGGTAAGCGCCTGTTGCCGGCCTCTTTCGGCACAAGCCCCCGCTCCGGAGCGCACCGCGGCCGGCAGGATGCTCTCTGCCGGCGAAGGTGCCGCTTCTCCGGCAAGGAAGCCTCAACCGCTTCTCCTGCACACGGAGAGCGTGCTAGCTGCTGAAACGTGAAGAAAGAAGCTGCAGAACACTGGCACTGAGCGTGCAGCTTTCCAGCGGAGAGAAAAAGCTACTTGAACACTCTGCAAGCCTTTCAACTCCCAAAAACATGCACATGGAAGGAGCTGCTGCAAAAGCGATGCTGTGCTCGCTGCTGCTCCTCCTGAAGCTCTGGCTGCTAAATCTGAGGCTTTCCTTCCAATTTCAAGCTGCAAAGCACTTGCTGAATTGCAGGGAAAGTCCGGGAGGCATTTGCTGTGCTGGCACACTTTCTCCTTCCTAGACAGAGTGGAAAAGCTTTTCCCTGCCGTGTAGGCGACAAGAGACGCATTAGACGGGCATCCGGAGCTGTCCGAAGGTAAGCGCCTGTTGCCGGCCTCTTTCGGCACAAGCCCCCGCTCCGGAGCGCACCGCGGCCGGCAGGATGCTCTCTGCCGGCGAAGGTGCCGCTTCTCCGGCAAGGAAGCCTCTCCCGCTTCTCCTGCACACGGAGAGCGTGCTAGCTGCTGAAACGTGAAGAAAGAAGCTGCAGAACACTGGCACTGAGCGTGCAGCTTTCCAGCGAAGAGAAAAAGCTACTTGAACACTCTGCAAGCCTTTCAACTCCCAAAAACATGCACATGGAAGGAGCTGCTGCAAAAGCGATGCTGTGCTCGCTGCTGCTCCTCCTGAAGCTCTGGCTGCTAAATCTGAGGCTTTCCTTCCAATTTCAAGCTGCAAAGCACTTGCTGAATTGCAGGGAAAGTCCGGGAGGCATTTGCTGTGCTGGCACACTTTCTCCTTCCTAGACAGAGTGGAAAAGCTTTTCCCTGCCGTGTAGGCGACAAGAGACGCATTAGACGGGCATCCGGAGCTGTCCGAAGGTAAGCGCCTGTTGCCGGCCTCTTTCGGCACAAGCCCCCGCTCCGGAGCGCACCGCGGCCGGCAGGATTCTCTCTGCCGGCGAAGGTGCCGCTTCTCCGGCAAGGAAGCCTCAGCCGCTTCTCCTGCACACGGAGAGCGTGCTAGCTGCTGAAACGTGAAGAAAGAAGCTGCAGAACACTGGCACTGAGCGTGCAGCTTTCCAGCGGAGAGCAAAAGCTACTTGAACACTCCCGGCCTCTTTCGGCACAAGCCCCCGCTCCGGAGCGCACCGCGGCCGGCAGGATGCTCTCTGCCGGCGAAGGTGCCGCTTCTCCGGCAATGAAGCCTCAACCGCTTCTCCTGCACACGGAGAGCGTGCTAGCTGCTGAAACGTGAAGAAAGAAGCTGCAGATCACTGGCACTGAGCGTGCAGCTTTCCAGCGGAGAGAAAAAGCTACTTGAACACTCTGCAAGCCTTTCAACTCCCAAAAACATGCACATGGAAGGAGCTGCTGCAAAAGCGATGCTGTGCTCGCTGCTGCTCCTCCTGAAGCTCTGGCTGCTAAATCTGAGGCTTTCCTTCCAATTTCAAGCTGCAAAGCACTTGCTGAATTGCAGGGAAAGTCCGGGAGGCATTTGCTGTGCTGGCACACTTTCTCCTTCCTAGACAGAGTGGAAAAGCTTTTCCCTGCCGTGTAGGCGACAAGAGACGCATTAGACGGGCATCCGGAGCTGTCCGAAGGTAAGCGCCTGTTCCCGGCCTCTTTCGGCACAAGCCCCCGCTCCGGAGCGCACCGCGGCCGGCAGGATGCTCTCTGCCGGCGAAGGTGCCGCTTCTCCGGCAAGGAAGCCTCAGCCGCTTCTCCTGCACACGGAGAGCGTGCTAGCTGCTGAAACGTGAAGAAAGAAGCTGCAGAACACTGGCACTGAGCGTGCAGCTTTCCAGCGGAGAGAAAAAGCTACTTGAACACTCTGCAAGCCTTTCCACTCCCAAAAACATGCACATGGAAGGAGCTGCTGCAAAAGCGATGCTGTGCTCGCTGCTGCTCCTCCTGAAGCTCTGGCTGCTAAATCGGAGGCTTTCCTTCCAATTTCAAGCTGCAAAGCACTTGCTGAATTGCAGGGAAAGTCCGGGAGGCATTTGCTGTGCTGGCACACTTTCTCCTTCCTAGACAGAGTGGAAAAGCTTTTCCCTGCCGTGTAGGCGACAAGAGACGCATTAGACGGGCATCCGGAGCTGTCCGAAGGTAAGCGCCTGTTGCCGGCCTCTTTCGGCACAAGCCCCCGCTCCGGAGCGCACCGCGGCCGGCAGGATGCTCTCTGCCGGCGAAGGTGCCGCTTCTCCGGCAAGGAAGCCTCAACCGCTTCTCCTGCACACGGAGAGCGTGCTAGCTGCTGAAACGTGAAGAAAGAAGCTGCAGAACACTGGCACTGAGCGTGCAGCTTTCCAGCGGAGAGAAAAAGCTACTTGAACACTCTGCAAGCCTTTCCACTCCCAAAAACATGCACATGGAAGGAGCTGCTGCAAAAGCGATGCTGTGCTCGCTGCTGCTCCTCCTGAAGCTCTGGCTGCTAAATCTGAGGCTTTCCTTCCAATTTCAAGCTGCAAAGCACTTGCTGAATTGCAGGGAAAGTCCGGGAGGCATTTGCTGTGCTGGCACACTTTCTCCTTCCTAGACAGAGTGGAAAAGCTTTTCCCTGCCGTGTAGGCGACAAGAGACGCATTAGACGGGCATCCGGAGCTGTCCGAAGGTAAGCGCCTGTTGCCGGCCTCTTTCCGCACAAGCCCCCGCTCCGGAGCGCACCGCGGCCGGCAGGATGCTCTCTGCCGGCGAAGGTGCCGCTTCTCCGGCAAGGAAGCCTCAGCCGCTTCTCCAGCACACGGAGAGCGTGCTAGCTGCTGAAACGTGAAGAAAGAAGCTGCAGAACACTGGCACTGAGCGTGCAGCTTTCCAGCGGAGAGAAAAAGCTACTTGAACACTCTGCAAGCCTTTCAACTCCCAAAAACATGCACATGGAAGGAGCTGCTGCAAAAGCGATGCTGTGCTCGCTGCTGCTCCTCCTGAAGCTCTGGCTGCTAAATCGGAGGCTTTCCCTCCAATTTCAAGGTGCAAAGCACTTGCTGAATTGCAGGGAAAGTCCGGGAGGCATTTGCTGTGCTGGCACACTTTCTCCTTCCTAGACAGAGTGGAAAAGCTTTTCCCTGCCGTGTAGGCGACAAGAGACGCATTAGACGGGCATCCGGAGCTGTCCGAAGGTAAGCGCCTGTTCCCGGCCTCTTTCGGCACAAGCCCCCGCTCCGGAGCGCACCGCGGCCGGCCGGAGGCTCTCTGCCGGCGAAGGTGCCGCTTCTCCGGCAAGGAAGCCTCAGCCGCTTCTCCTGCACACGGAGAGCGTGCTAGCTGCTGAAACGTGAAGAAAGAAGCTGCAGAACACTGGCACTGAGCGTGCAGCTTTCCAGCGGAGAGCAAAAGCTACTTGAACACTCCCGGCCTCTTTCGGCACAAGCCCCCGCTCCGGAGCGCACCGCGGCCGGCAGGATGCTCTCTGCCGGCGAAGGTGCCGCTTCTCCGGCAAGGAAGCCTCAGCCGCTTCTCCTGCACACGGAGAGCGTGCTAGCTGCTGAAACGTGAAGAAAGAAGCTGCAGAACACTGGCACTGAGCGTGCAGCTTTCCAGCGGAGAGAAAAAGCTACTTTAACACTCTGCAAGCCTTTCAACTCCCAAAAACATGCACATGGAAGGAGCTGCTGCAAAAGCGATGCTGTGCTCGCTGCTGCTCCTCCTGAAGCTCTGGCTGCTAAATCTGAGGCTTTCCTTCCAATTTCAAGCTGCAAAGCACTTGCTGAATTGCAGGGAAAGTCCGGGAGGCATTTGCTGTGCTGGCACACTTTCTCCTTCCTAGACAGAGTGGAAAAGCTTTTCCCTGCCGTGTAGGCGACAAGAGACGCATTAGACGGGCATCCGGAGCTGCCCGAAGGTAAGCGCCTGTTCCCGGCCTCTTTCGGCACAAGCCCCCGCTCCGGAGCGCACCGCGGCCGGCAGGATGCTCTCTGCCGGCGAAGGTGCCGCTTCTCCGGCAAGGAAGCCTCAGCCGCTTCTCCTGCACACGGAGAGCGTGCTAGCTGCTGAAACGTGAAGAAAGAAGCTGCAGAACACTGGCACTGAGCGTGCAGCTTTCCAGCGAAGAGAAAAAGCTACTTGAACACTCTGCAAGCCTTTCCACTCCCAAAAACATGCACATGGAAGGAGCTGCTGCAAAAGCGATGCTGTGCTCGCTGCTGCTCCTCCTGAAGCTCTGGCTGCTAAATCTGAGGCTTTCCTTCCAATTTCAAGCTGCAAAGCACTTGCTGAATTGCAGGGAAAGTCCGGGAGGCATTTGCTGTGCTGGCACACTTTCTCCTTCCTAGACAGAGTGGAAAAGCTTTTCCCTGCCGTGTAGGCGACAAGAGACGCATTAGACGGGCATCCAGAGCTGTCCGAAGGTAAGCGCCTGTTCCCGGCCTCTTTCGGCACAAGCCCCCGCTCCGGAGCGCACCGCGGCCGGCAGGATTCTCTCTGCCGGCGAAGGTGCCGCTTCTCCGGCAAGGAAGCCTCAGCCGCTTCTCCTGCACACGGAGAGCGTGCTAGCTGCTGAAACGTGAAGAAAGAAGCTGCAGAACACTGGCACTGAGCGTGCAGCTTTCCAGCGGAGAGCAAAAGCTACTTGAACACTCCCGGCCTCTTTCGGCACAAGCCCCCGCTCCGGAGCGCACCGCGGCCGGCAGGATGCTCTCTGCCGGCGAAGGTGCCGCTTCTCCGGCAAGGAAGCCTCAGCCGCTTCTCCTGCACACGGAGAGGGTGCTAGCTGCTGAAACGTGAAGAAAGAAGCTGCAGATCACTGGCACTGAGCGTGCAGCTTTCCAGCGGAGAGAAAAAGCTACTTGAACACTCTGCAAGCCTTTCAACTCCCAAAAACATGCACATGGAAGGAGCTGCTGCAAAAGCGTTGCTGTGCTCGCTGCTGCTCCTCCTGAAGCTCTGGCTGCTAAATCTGAGGCTTTCCTTCCAATTTCAAGCTGCAAAGCACTTGCTGAATTGCAGGGAAAGTCCGGGAGGCATTTGCTGTGCTGGCACACTTTCTCCTTCCTAGACAGAGTGGAAAAGCTTTTCCGTGCCGTGTAGGCGACAAGAGACGCATTAGACGGGCATCCGGAGCTGCCCAAAGCTAAGCGCCTGTTCCCGGCCTCTTTCGGCACAAGCCCCCGCTCCGGAGCGCACCGCGGCCGGCAGGATGCTCTCTGCCGGCGAAGGTGCCGCTTCTCCGGCAAGGAAGCCTCAGCCGCTTCTCCTGCACACGGAGAGCGTGCTAGCTGCTGAAACGTGAAGAAAGAAGCTGCAGAACACTGGCACTGAGCGTGCAGCTTTCCAGCGGAGAGAAAAAGCTACTTGAACACTCTGCAAGCCTTTCCACTCCCAAAAACATGCACATGGAAGGAGCTGCTGCAAAAGCGATGCTGCGCTCGCTGCTGCTCCTCCTGAAGCTCTGGCTGCTAAATCTGAGGCTTTCCTTCCAATTTCAAGCTGCAAAGCACTTGCTGAATTGCAGGGAAAGTCCGGGAGGCATTTGCTGTGCTGGCACACTTTCTCCTTCCTAGACAGAGTGGAAAAGCTTTTCCCTGCCGTGTAGGCGACAAGAGACGCATTAGACGGGCATCCGGAGCTGCCCGAAGGTAAGCGCCTGTTGCCGGCCTCTTTCGGCACAAGCCCCCGCTCCGGAGCGCACCGCGGCCGGCAGGATGCTCTCTGCCGGCGAAGGTGCCGCTTCTCCGGCAAGGAAGCCTCAGCCGCTTCTCCTGCACACGGAGAGCGTGCTAGCTGCTGAAACGTGAAGAAAGAAGCTGCAGAACACTGGCACTGAGCGTGCAGCTTTCCAGCGAAGAGAAAAAGCTACTTGAACACTCTGCAAGCCTTTCAACTCCCAAAAACATGCACATGGAAGGAGCTGCTGCAAAAGCGATGCTGTGCTCGCTGCTGCTCCTCCTGAAGCTCTGGCTGCTAAATCTGAGGCTTTCCTTCCAATTTCAAGCTGCAAAGCACTTGCTGAATTGCAGGGAAAGTCCGGGAGGCATTTGCTGTGCTGGCACACTTTCTCCTTCCTAGACAGAGTGGAAAAGCTTTTCCCTGCCGTGTAGGCGACAAGAGACGCATTAGACGGGCATCCGGAGCTGTCCGAAGGTAAGCGCCTGTTCCCGGCCTCTTTCGGCACAAGCCCCCGCTCCGGAGCGCACCGCGGCCGGCAGGATTCTCTCTGCCGGCGAAGGTGCCGCTTCTCCGGCAAGGAAGCCTCAGCCGCTTCTCCTGCACACGGAGAGCGTGCTAGCTGCTGAAACGTGAAGAAAGAAGCTGCAGAACACTGGCACTGAGCGTGCAGCTTTCCAGCGGAGAGCAAAAGCTACTTGAACACTCCCGGCCTCTTTCGGCACAAGCCCCCGCTCCGGAGCGCACCGCGGCCGGCAGGATGCTCTCTGCCGGCGAAGGTGCCGCTTCTCCGGCAATGAAGCCTCAACCGCTTCTCCTGCACACGGAGAGCGTGCTAGCTGCTGAAACGTGAAGAAAGAAGCTGCAGAACACTGGCACTGAGCGTGCAGCTTTCCAGCGGAGAGAAAAAGCTACTTGAACACTCTGCAAGCCTTTCAACTCCCAAAAACATGCACATGGAAGGAGCTGCTGCAAAAGCGATGCTGTGCTCGCTGCTGCTCCTCCTGAAGCTCTGGCTGCTAAATCTGAGGCTTTCCTTCCAATTTCAAGCTGCAAAGCACTTGCTGAATTGCAGGGAAAGTCCGGGAGGCATTTGCTGTGCTGGCACACTTTCTCCTTCCTAGACAGAGTGGAAAAGCTTTTCCCTGCCGTGTAGGCGACAAGAGACGCATTAGACGGGCATCCGGAGCTGTCCGAAGGTAAGCGCCTGTTCCCGGCCTCTTTCGGCACAAGCCCCCGCTCCGGAGCGCACCGCGGCCGGCAGGATGCTCTCTGCCGGCGAAGGTGCCGCTTCTCCGGCAAGGAAGCCTCAGCCGCTTCTCCTGCACACGGAGAGCGTGCTAGCTGCTGAAACGTGAAGAAAGAAGCTGCAGAACACTGGCACTGAGCGTGCAGCTTTCCAGCGAAGAGAAAAAGCTACTTGAACACTCTGCAAGCCTTTCCACTCCCAAAAACATGCACATGGAAGGAGCTGCTGCAAAAGCGATGCTGTGCTCGCTGCTGCTCCTCCTGAAGCTCTGGCTGCTAAATCTGAGGCTTTCCTTCCAATTTCAAGCTGCAAAGCACTTGCTGAATTGCAGGGAAAGTCCGGGAGGCATTTGCTGTGCTGGCACACTTTCTCCTTCCTAGACAGAGTGGAAAAGCTTTTCCCTGCCGTGTAGGCGACAAGAGACGCATTAGACGGGCATCCGGAGCTGCCCAAAGCTAAGCGCCTGTTCCCGGCCTCTTTCGGCACAAGCCCCCGCTCCGGAGCGCACCGCGGCCGGCAGGATGCTCTCTGCCGGCGAAGGTGCCGCTTCTCCGGCAAGGAAGCCTCAGCCGCTTCTCCTGCACACGGAGAGCGTGCTAGCTGCTGAAACGTGAAGAAAGAAGCTGCAGAACACTGGCACTGAGCGTGCAGCTTTCCAGCGGAGAGAAAAAGCTACTTGAACACTCTGCAAGCCTTTCCACTCCCAAAAACATGCACATGGAAGGAGCTGCTGCAAAAGCGATGCTGTGCTCGCTGCTGCTCCTCCTGAAGCTCTGGCTGCTAAATCGGAGGCTTTCCTTCCAATTTCAAGCTGCAAAGCACTTGCTGAATTGCAGGGAAAGTCCGGGAGGCATTTGCTGTGCTGGCACACTTTCTCCTTCCTAGACAGAGTGGAAAAGCTTTTCCCTGCCGTGTAGGCGACAAGAGACGCATTAGACGGGCATCCGGAGCTGTCCGAAGGTAAGCGCCTCTTCCCGGCCTCTTTCGGCACAAGCCCCCGCTCCGGAGCGCACCGCGGCCGGCAGGATGCTCTCTGCCGGCGAAGGTGCCGCTTCTCCGGCAAGGAAGCCTCAACCGCTTCTCCTGCACACGGAGAGCGTGCTAGCTGCTGAAACTTGAAGAAAGAAGCTGCAGAACACTGGCACTGAGCGTGCAGCTTTCCAGCGGAGAGAAAAAGCTACTTGAACACTCTGCAAGCCTTTCAACTCCCAAAAACATGCACATGGAAGGAGCTGCTGCAAAAGCGATGCTGTGCTCGCTGCTGCTCCTCCTGAAGCTCTGGCTGCTAAATCTGAGGCTTTCCTTCCAATTTCAAGCTGCAAAGCACTTGCTGAATTGCAGGGAAAGTCCGGGAGGCATTTGCTGTGCTGGCATACTTTCTCCTTCCTAGACAGAGTGGAAAAGCTTTTCCCTGCCGTGTAGGCGACAAGAGACGCATTAGACGGGCATCCGGAGCTGTCCGAAGGTAAGCGCCTGTTGCCGGCCTCTTTCGGCACAAGCCCCCGCTCCGGAGCGCACCGCGGCCGGCCGGATGCTCTCTGCCGGCGAAGGTGCCGCTTCTCCGGCAAGGAAGCCTCAGCCGCTTCTCCTGCACACGGAGAGCGTGCTAGCTGCTGAAACGTGAAGAAAGAAGCTGCAGAACACTGGCACTGAGCGTGCAGCTTTCCAGCGGAGAGAAAAAGCTACTTGAACACTCTGCAAGCCTTTCCACTCCCAAAAACATGCACATGGAAGGAGCTGCTGCAAAAGCGATGCTGTGCTCGCTGCTGCTCCTCCTGAAGCTCTGGCTGCTAAATCTGAGGCTTTCCTTCCAATTTCAAGCTGCAAAGCACTTGCTGAGTTGCAGGGAAAGTCCGGGAGGCATTTGCTGTGCTGGCACACTTTCTCCTTCCTAGACAGAGTGGAAAAGCTTTTCCCTGCCGTGTAGGCGACAAGAGACGCATTAGACGGGCATCCGGAGCTGTCCGAAGGTAAGCGCCTGTTCCCGGCCTCTTTCGGCACAAGCCCCCGCTCCGGAGCGCACCGCGGCCGGCCGGAGGCTCTCTGCCGGCGAAGGTGCCGCTTCTCCGGCAAGGAAGCCTCAGCCGCTTCTCCTGCACACGGAGAGCGTGCTAGCTGCTGAAACGTGAAGAAAGAAGCTGCAGAACACTGGCACTGAGCGTGCAGCTTTCCAGCGGAGAGAAAAAGCTACTTGAACACTCTGCAAGCCTTTCCACTCCCAAAAACATGCACATGGAAGGAGCTGCTGCAAAAGCGATGCTGTGCTCGCTGCTGCTCCTCCTGAAGCTCTGGCTGCTAAATCTGAGGCTTTCCTTCCAATTTCAAGCTGCAAAGCACTTGCTGAATTGCAGGGGAAGTCCGGGAGGCATTTGCTGTGCTGGCACACTTTCTCCTTCCTAGACAGAGTGGAAAAGCTATTCCCTGCCGTGTAGGCGACAAGAGACGCATTAGACGGGCATCCGGAGCTGTCCGAAGGTAAGCGCCTGTTGCCGGCCTCTTTCGGCACAAGCCCCCGCTCCGGAGCGCACCGCGGCCGGCAGGATGCTCTCTGCCGGCGAAGGTGCCGCTTCTCCGGCAAGGAAGCCTCAGCCGCTTCTCCTGCACACGGAGAGCGTGCTAGCTGCTGAAACGTGAAGAAAGAAGCTGCAGAACACTGGCACTGAGCGTGCAGCTTTCCAGCGGAGAGAAAAAGCTACTTGAACACTCTGCAAGCCTTTCCACTCCCAAAAACATGCACATGGAAGGAGCTGCTGCAAAAGCGATGCTGTGCTCGCTGCTGCTCCTCCTGAAGCTCTGGCTGCTAAATCTGAGGCTTTCCTTCCAATTTCAAGCTGCAAAGCACTTGCTGAATTGCAGGGAAAGTCCGGGAGGCATTTGCTCTGCTGGCACACTTTCTCCTTCCTAGACAGAGTGGAAAAGCTTTTCCCTGCCGCGTAGGCGACAAGAGACGCATTAGACGGGCATCCGGAGCTGTCCGAAGGTAAGCGCCTGTTCCCGGCCTCTTTCGGCACAAGCCCCCGCTCCGGAGCGCACCGCGGCCGGCAGGATGCTCTCTGCCGGCGAAGGTGCCGCTTCTCCGGCAAGGAAGCCTCAGCCGCTTCTCCTGCACACGGAGAGCGTGCTAGCTGCTGAAACGTGAAGAAAGAAGCTGCAGATCACTGGCACTGAGCCTGCAGCTTTCCAGCGGAGAGAAAAAGCTACTTGAACACTCTGCAAGCCTTTCAACTCCCAAAAACATGCACATGGAAGGAGCTGCTGCAAAAGCGTTGCTGTGCTCGCTGCTGCTCCTCCTGAAGCTCTGGCTGCTAAATCTGAGGCTTTCCTTCCAATTTCAAGCTGCAAAGCACTTGCTGAATTGCAGGGAAAGTCCGGGAGGCATTTGCTGTGCTGGCACACTTTCTCCTTCCTAGACAGAGTGGAAAAGCTTTTCCCTGCCGTGTAGGCGACAAGAGACGCATTAGACGGGCATCCGGAGCTGCCCAAAGCTAAGCGCCTGTTCCCGGCCTCTTTCGGCACAAGCCCCCGCTCCGGAGCGCACCGCGGCCGGCAGGATGCTCTCTGCCGCCGAAGGTGCCGCTTCTCCGGCAAGGAAGCCTCAGCCGCTTCTCCTGCACACGGAGAGCGTGCTAGCTGCTGAAACGTGAAGAAAGAAGCTGCAGAACACTGGCACTGAGCGTGCAGCTTTCCAGCGGAGAGAAAAAGCTACTTGAACACTCTGCAAGCCTTTCCACTCCCAAAAACATGCACATGGAAGGAGCTGCTGCAAAAGCGATGCTGTGCTCGCTGCTGCTCCTCCTGAAGCTCTGGCTGCTAAATCTGAGGCTTTCCTTCCAATTTCAAGCTGCAAAGCACTTGCTGAATTGCAGGGAAAGTCCGGGAGGCATTTGCTGTGCTGGCACACTTTCTCCTTCCTAGACAGAGTGGAAAAGCTTTTCCCTGCCGTGTAGGCGACAAGAGACGCATTAGACGGGCATCCGGAGCTGTCCGAAGGTAAGCGCCTGTTGCCGGCCTCTTTCGGCACAAGCCCCCGCTCCGGAGCGCACCGCGGCCGGCAGGATGCTCTCTGCCGGCGAAGGTGCCGCTTCTCCGGCAAGGAAGCCTCAACCGCTTCTCCTGCACACGGAGAGCGTGCTAGCTGCTGAAACGTGAAGAAAGAAGCTGCAGAACACTGGCACTGAGCGTGCAGCTTTCCAGCGGAGAGAAAAAGCTACTTGAACACTCTGCAAGCCTTTCCACTCCCAAAAACATGCACATGGAAGGAGCTGCTGCAAAAGCGATGCTGTGCTCGCTGCTGCTCCTCCTGAAGCTCTGGCTGCTAAATCTGAGGCTTTCCTTCCAATTTCAAGCTGCAAAGCACTTGCTGAATTGCAGGGAAAGTCCGGGAGGCATTTGCTGTGCTGGCACACTTTCTCCTTCCTAGACAGAGTGGAAAAGCTTTTCCCTGCCGTGTAGGCGACAAGAGACGCATTAGACGGGCATCCGGAGCTGCCCGAAGGTAAGCGCCTGTTCCCGGCCTCTTTCGGCACAAGCCCCCGCTCCGGAGCGCACCGCGGCCGGCAGGATGCTCTCTGCCGGCGAAGGTGCCGCTTCTCCGGCAAGGAAGCCTCAGCCGCTTCTCCTGCACACGGAGAGCGTGCTAGCTGCTGAAACGTGAAGAAAGAAGCTGCAGAACACTGGCACTGAGCGTGCAGCTTTCCAGCGAAGAGAAAAAGCTACTTGAACACTCTGCAAGCCTTTCAACTCCCAAAAACATGCACATGGAAGGAGCTGCTGCAAAAGCGATGCTGTGCTCGCTGCTGCTCCTCCTGAAGCTCTGGCTGCTAAATCTGAGGCTTTCCTTCCAATTTCAAGCTGCAAAGCACTTGCTGAATTGCAGGGAAAGTCCGGGAGGCATTTGCTGTGCTGGCACACTTTCTCCTTCCTAGACAGAGTGGAAAAGCTTTTCCCTGCCGTGTAGGCGACAAGAGACGCATTAGACGGGCATCCGGAGCTGTCCGAAGGTAAGCGCCTGTTCCCGGCCTCTTTCGGCACAAGCCCCCGCTCCGGAGCGCACCGCGGCCGGCAGGATTCTCTCTGCCGGCGAAGGTGCCGCTTCTCCGGCAAGGAAGCCTCAGCCGCTTCTCCTGCACACGGAGAGCGTGCTAGCTGCTGAAACGTGAAGAAAGAAGCTGCAGAACACTGGCACTGAGCGTGCAGCTTTCCAGCGGAGAGCAAAAGCTACTTGAACACTCCCGGCCTCTTTCGGCACAAGCCCCCGCTCCGGAGCGCACCGCGGCCGGCAGGATGCTCTCTGCCGGCGAAGGTGCCGCATCTCCGGCAAGGAAGCCTCAACCGCTTCTCCTGCACACGGAGAGCGTGCTAGCTGCTGAAACTTGAAGAAAGAAGCTGCAGAACACTGGCACTGAGCGTGCAGCTTTCCAGCGGAGAGAAAAAGCTACTTGAACACTCTGCAAGCCTTTCAACTCCCAAAAACATGCACATGGAAGGAGCTGCTGCAAAAGCGATGCTGTGCTCGCTGCTGCTCCTCCTGAAGCTCTGGCTGCTAAATCTGAGGCTTTCCTTCCAATTTCAAGCTGCAAAGCACTTGCTGAATTGCAGGGAAAGTCCGGGAGGCATTTGCTGTGCTGGCATACTTTCTCCTTCCTAGACAGAGTGGAAAAGCTTTTCCCTGCCGTGTAGGCGACAAGAGACGCATTAGACGGGCATCCGGAGCTGTCCGAAGGTAAGCGCCTGTTCCCGGCCTCTTTCGGCACAAGCCCCCGCTCCGGAGCGCACCGCGGCCGGCCGGATGCTCTCTGCCGGCGAAGGTGCCGCTTCTCCGGCAAGGAAGCCTCAGCCGCTTCTCCTGCACACGGAGAGCGTGCTAGCTGCTGAAACGTGAAGAAAGAAGCTGCAGAACACTGGCACTGAGCGTGCAGCTTTCCAGCGGAGAGAAAAAGCTACTTGAACACTCTGCAAGCCTTTCCACTCCCAAAAACATGCACATGGAAGGAGCTGCTGCAAAAGCGATGCTGTGCTCGCTGCTGCTCCTCCTGAAGCTCTGGCTGCTAAATCTGAGGCTTTCCTTCCAATTTCAAGCTGCAAAGCACTTGCTGAGTTGCAGGGAAAGTCCGGGAGGCATTTGCTGTGCTGGCACACTTTCTCCTTCCTAGACAGAGTGGAAAAGCTTTTCCCTGCCGTGTAGGCGACAAGAGACGCATTAGACGGGCATCCGGAGCTGTCCGAAGGTAAGCGCCTGTTCCCGGCCTCTTTCGGCACAAGCCCCCGCTCCGGAGCGCACCGCGGCCGGCCGGAGGCTCTCTGCCGGCGAAGGTGCCGCTTCTCCGGCAAGGAAGCCTCAGCCGCTTCTCCTGCACACGGAGAGCGTGCTAGCTGCTGAAACGTGAAGAAAGAAGCTGCAGAACACTGGCACTGAGCGTGCAGCTTTCCAGCGGAGAGAAAAAGCTACTTGAACACTCTGCAAGCCTTTCCACTCCCAAAAACATGCACATGGAAGGAGCTGCTGCAAAAGCGATGCTGTGCTCGCTGCTGCTCCTCCTGAAGCTCTGGCTGCTAAATCTGAGGCTTTCCTTCCAATTTCAAGCTGCAAAGCACTTGCTGAATTGCAGGGAAAGTCCGGGAGGCATTTGCTGTGCTGGCACACTTTCTCCTTCCTAGACAGAGTGGAAAAGCTTTTCCCTGCCGTGTAGGCGACAAGAGACGCATTAGACGGGCATCCGGAGCTGTCCGAAGGTAAGCGCCTGTTGCCGGCCTCTTTCGGCACAAGCCCCCGCTCCGGAGCGCACCGCGGCCGGCAGGATGCTCTCTGCCGCCGAAGGTGCCGCTTCTCCGGCAAGGAAGCCTCAGCCGCTTCTCCTGCACACGGAGAGCGTGCTAGCTGCTGAAACGTGAAGAAAGAAGCTGCAGAACACTGGCACTGAGCGTGCAGCTTTCCAGCGGAGAGAAAAAGCTACTTGAACACTCTGCAAGCCTTTCCACTCCCAAAAACATGCACATGGAAGGAGCTGCTGCAAAAGCGATGCTGTGCTCGCTGCTGCTCCTCCTGAAGCTCTGGCTGCTAAATCTGAGGCTTTCCTTCCAATTTCAAGCTGCAAAGCACTTGCTGAATTGCAGGGAAAGTCCGGGAGGCATTTGCTGTGCTGGCACACTTTCTCCTTCCTAGACAGAGTGGAAAAGCTTTTCCCTGCCGTGTAGGCGACAAGAGACGCATTAGACGGGCATCCGGAGCTGTCCGAAGGTAAGCGCCTGTTCCCGGCCTCTTTCGGCACAAGCCCCCGCTCCGGAGCGCACCGCGGCCGGCAGGATGCTCTCTGCCGGCGAAGGTGCCGCTTCTCCGGCAAGGAAGCCTCAGCCGCTTCTCCTGCACACGGAGAGCGTGCTAGCTGCTGAAACGTGAAGAAAGAAGCTGCAGAACACTGGCACTGAGCGTGCAGCTTTCCAGCGGAGAGAAAAAGCTACTTGAACACTCTGCAAGCCTTTCCACTCCCAAAAACATGCACATGGAAGGAGCTGCTGCAAAAGCGATGCTGTGCTCGCTGCTGCTCCTCCTGAAGCTCTGGCTGCTAAATCTGAGGCTTTCCTTCCAATTTCAAGCTGCAAAGCACTTGCTGAATTGCAGGGAAAGTCCGGGAGGCATTTGCTCTGCTGGCACACTTTCTCCTTCCTAGACAGAGTGGAAAAGCTTTTCCCTGCCGTGTAGGCGACAAGAGACGCATTAGACGGGCATCCGGAGCTGTCCGAAGGTAAGCGCCTGTTCCCGGCCTCTTTCGGCACAAGCCCCCGCTCCGGAGCGCACCGCGGCCGGCAGGATGCTCTCTGCCGGCGAAGGTGCCGCTTCTCCGGCAAGGAAGCCTCAGCCGCTTCTCCTGCACACGGAGAGCGTGCTAGCTGCTGAAACGTGAAGAAAGAAGCTGCAGAACACTGGCACTGAGCGTGCAGCTTTCCAGCGGAGAGCAAAAGCTACTTGAACACTCCCGGCCTCTTTCGGCACAAGCCCCCGCTCCGGAGCGCACCGCGGCCGGCAGGATGCTCTCTGCCGGCGAAGGTGCCGCTTCTCCGGCAATGAAGCCTCAACCGCTTCTCCTGCACACGTAGAGCGTGCTAGCTGCTGAAACGTGAAGAAAGAAGCTGCAGAACACTGGCACTGAGCGTGCAGCTTTCCAGCGGAGAGAAAAAGCTACTTGAACACTCTGCAAGCCTTTCAACTCCCAAAAACATGCACATGGAAGGAGCTGCTGCAAAAGCGATGCTGTGCTCGCTGCTGCTCCTCCTGAAGCTCTGGCTGCTAAATCTGAGGCTTTCCTTCCAATTTCAAGCTGCAAAGCACTTGCTGAATTGCAGGGAAAGTCCGGGAGGCATTTGCTGTGCTGGCACACTTTCTCCTTCCTAGACAGAGTGGAAAAGCTTTTCCCTGCCGTGTAGGCGACAAGAGACGCATTAGACGGGCATCCGGAGCTGTCCGAAGGTAAGCGCCTCTTCCCGGCCTCTTTCGGCACAAGCCCCCGCTCCGGAGCGCACCGCGGCCGGCAGGATGCTCTCTGCCGGCGAAGGTGCCGCTTCTCCGGCAAGGAAGCCTCAGCCGCTTCTCCTGCACACGGAGAGCGTGCTAGCTGCTGAAACGTGAAGAAAGAAGCTGCAGAACACTGGCACTGAGCGTGCAGCTTTCCAGCGAAGAGAAAAAGCTACTTGAACACTCTGCAAGCCTTTCCACTCCCAAAAACATGCACATGGAAGGAGCTGCTGCAAAAGCGATGCTGTGCTCGCTGCTGCTCCTCCTGAAGCTCTGGCTGCTAAATCTGAGGCTTTCCTTATAATTTCAAGCTGCAAAGCACTTGCTGAATTGCAGGGAAAGTCCGGGAGGCATTTGCTGTGCTGGCACACTTTCTCCTTCCTAGACAGAGTGGAAAAGCTTTTCCCTGCCGTGTAGGCGACAAGAGACGCATTAGACGGGCATCCGGAGCTGCCCAAAGCTAAGCGCCTGTTCCCGGCCTCTTTCGGCACAAGCCCCCGCTCCGGAGCGCACCGCGGCCGGCAGGATGCTCTCTGCCGGCGAAGGTGCCGCTTCTCCGGCAAGGAAGCCTCAGCCGCTTCTCCTGCACACGGAGAGCGTGCTAGCTGCTGAAACGTGAAGAAAGAAGCTGCAGAACACTGGCACTGAGCGTGCAGCTTTCCAGCGGAGAGAAAAAGCTACTTGAACACTCTGCAAGCCTTTCCACTCCCAAAAACATGCACATGGAAGGAGCTGCTGCAAAAGCGATGCTGTGCTCGCTGCTGCTCCTCCTGAAGCTCTGGCTGCTAAATCGGAGGCTTTCCTTCCAATTTCAAGCTGCAAAGCACTTGCTGAATTGCAGGGAAAGTCCGGGAGGCATTTGCTGTGCTGGCACACTTTCTCCTTCCTAGACAGAGTGGAAAAGCTTTTCCCTGCCGTGTAGGCGACAAGAGACGCATTAGACGGGCATCCGGAGCTGTCCGAAGGTAAGCGCCTCTTCCCGGCCTCTTTCGGCACAAGCCCCCGCTCCGGAGCGCACCGCGGCCGGCAGGATGCTCTCTGCCGGCGAAGGTGCCGCTTCTCCGGCAAGGAAGCCTCAACCGCTTCTCCTGCACACGGAGAGCGTGCTAGCTGCTGAAACTTGAAGAAAGAAGCTGCAGAACACTGGCACTGAGCGTGCAGCTTTCCAGCGGAGAGAAAAAGCTACTTGAACACTCTGCAAGCCTTTCAACTCCCAAAAACATGCACATGGAAGGAGCTGCTGCAAAAGCGATGCTGTGCTCGCTGCTGCTCCTCCTGAAGCTCTGGCTGCTAAATCTGAGGCTTTCCTTCCAATTTCAAGCTGCAAAGCACTTGCTGAATTGCAGGGAAAGTCCGGGAGGCATTTGCTGTGCTGGCACACTTTCTCCTTCCTAGACAGAGTGGAAAAGCTTTTCCCTGCCGTGTAGGCGACAAGAGACGCATTAGACGGGCATCCGGAGCTGTCCGAAGGTAAGCGCCTGTTCCCGGCCTCTTTCGGCACAAGCCCCCGCTCCGGAGCGCACCGCGGCCGGCCGGATGCTCTCTGCCGGCGAAGGTGCCGCTTCTCCGGCAAGGAAGCCTCAGCCGCTTCTCCTGCACACGGAGAGCGTGCTAGCTGCTGAAACGTGAAGAAAGAAGCTGCAGAACACTGGCACTGAGCGTGCAGCTTTCCAGCGGAGAGAAAAAGCTACTTGAACACTCTGCAAGCCTTTCCACTCCCAAAAACATGCACATGGAAGGAGCTGCTGCAAAAGCGATGCTGTGCTCGCTGCTGCTCCTCCTGAAGCTCTGGCTGCTAAATCTGAGGCTTTCCTTCCAATTTCAAGCTGCAAAGCACTTGCTGAGTTGCAGGGAAAGTCCGGGAGGCATTTGCTGTGCTGGCACACTTTCTCCTTCCTAGACAGAGTGGAAAAGCTTTTCCCTGCCGTGTAGGCGACAAGAGACGCATTAGACGGGCATCCGGAGCTGTCCGAAGGTAAGCGCCTGTTGCCGGCCTCTTTCGGCACAAGCCCCCGCTCCGGAGCGCACCGCGGCCGGCAGGATGCTCTCTGCCGGCGAAGGTGCCGCTTCTCCGGCAAGGAAGCCTCAGCCGCTTCTCCTGCACACGGAGAGCGTGCTAGCTGCTGAAACGTGAAGAAAGAAGCTGCAGAACACTGGCACTGAGCGTGCAGCTTTCCAGCGGAGAGAAAAAGCTACTTGAACACTCTGCAAGCCTTTCCACTCCCAAAAACATGCACATGGAAGGAGCTGCTGCAAAAGCGATGCTGTGCTCGCTGCTGCTCCTCCTGAAGCTCTGGCTGCTAAATCTGAGGCTTTCCTTCCAATTTCAAGCTGCAAAGCACTTGCTGAATTGCAGGGAAAGTCCGGGAGGCATTTGCTGTGCTGGCACACTTTCTCCTTCCTAGACAGAGTGGAAAAGCTTTTCCCTGCCGTGTAGGCGACAAGAGACGCATTAGACGGGCATCCGGAGCTGTCCGAAGGTAAGCGCCTGTTCCCGGCCTCTTTCGGCACAAGCCCCCGCTCCGGAGCGCACCGCGGCCGGCAGGATGCTCTCTGCCGGCGAAGGTGCCGCTTCTCCGGCAAGGAAGCCTCAACCGCTTCTCCTGCACACGGAGAGCGTGCTAGCTGCTGAAACGTGAAGAAAGAAGCTGCAGAACACTGGCACTGAGCGTGCAGCTTTCCAGCGGAGAGAAAAAGCTACTTGAACACTCTGCAAGCCTTTCAACTCCCAAAAACATGCACATGGAAGGAGCTGCTGCAAAAGCGATGCTGTGCTCGCTGCTGCTCCTCCTGAAGCTCTGGCTGCTAAATCGGAGGCTTTCCTTCCAATTTCAAGCTGCAAAGCACTTGCTGAATTGCAGGGAAAGTCCGGGAGGCATTTGCTGTGCTGGCACACTTTCTCCTTCCTAGACAGAGTGGAAAAGCTTTTCCCTGCCGTGTAGGCGACAAGAGACGCATTAGACGGGCATCCGGAGCTGTCCGAAGGTAAGCGCCTGTTGCCGGCCTCTTTCGGCACAAGCCCCCGCTCCGGAGCGCACCGCGGCCGGCAGGATGCTCTCTGCCGGCGAAGGTGCCGCATCTCCGGCAAGGAAGCCTCAACCGCTTCTCCTGCACACGGAGAGCGTGCTAGCTGCTGAAACTTGAAGAAAGAAGCTGCAGAACACTGGCACTGAGCGTGCAGCTTTCCAGCGGAGAGAAAAAGCTACTTGAACACTCTGCAAGCCTTTCAACTCCCAAAAACATGCACATGGAAGGAGCTGCTGCAAAAGCGATGCTGTGCTCGCTGCTGCTCCTCCTGAAGCTCTGGCTGCTAAATCTGAGGCTTTCCTTCCAATTTCAAGCTGCAAAACACTTGCTGAATTGCAGGGAAAGTCCGGGAGGCATTTGCTGTGCTGGCACACTTTCTCCTTCCTAGACAGAGTGGAAAAGCTTTTCCCTGCCGCGTAGGCGACAAGAGACGCATTAGACGGGCATCCGGAGCTGTCCGAAGGTAAGCGCCTGTTCCCGGCCTCTTTCGGCACAAGCCCCCGCTCCGGAGCGCACCGCGGCCGGCAGGATGCTCTCTGCCGGCGAAGGTGCCGCTTCTCCGGCAAGGAAGCCTCAGCCGCTTCTCCTGCACACGGAGAGCGTGCTAGCTGCTGAAACGTGAAGAAAGAAGCTGCAGAACACTGGCACTGAGCGTGCAGCTTTCCAGCGGAGAGAAAAAGCTACTTGAACACTCTGCAAGCCTTTCCACTCCCAAAAACATGCACATGGAAGGAGCTGCTGCAAAAGCGATGCTGTGCTCGCTGCTGCTCCTCCTGAAGCTCTGGCTGCTAAATCGGAGGCTTTCCTTCCAATTTCAAGCTGCAAAGCACTTGCTGAATTGCAGGGAAAGTCCGGGAGGCATTTGCTGTGCTGGCACACTTTCTCCTTCCTAGACAGAGTGGAAAAGCTTTTCCCTGCCGTGTAGGCGACAAGAGACGCATTAGACGGGCATCCGGAGCTGTCCGAAGGTAAGCGCCTGTTGCCGGCCTCTTTCGGCACAAGCCCCCGCTCCGGAGCGCACCGCGGCCGGCAGGATGCTCTCTGCCGGCGAAGGTGCCGCTTCTCCGGCAAGGAAGCCTCAGCCGCTTCTCCTGCACACGGAGAGCGTGCTAGCTGCTGAAACGTGAAGAAAGAAGCTGCAGAACACTGGCACTGAGCCTGCAGCTTTCCAGCGGAGAGAAAAAGCTACTTGAACACTCTGCAAGCCTTTCCACTCCCAAAAACATGCACATGGAAGGAGCTGCTGCAAAAGCGATGCTGTGCTCGCTGCTGCTCCTCCTGAAGCTCTTGCTGCTAAATCGGAGGCTTTCCTTCCAATTTCAAGCTGCAAAGCACTTGCTGAATTGCAGGGAAAGTCCGGGAGGCATTTGCTGTGCTGGCACACTTTCTCCTTCCTAGACAGAGTGGAAAAGCTTTTCCCTGCCGTGTAGGCGACAAGAGACGCATTAGACGGGCATCCGGAGCTGTCCGAAGGTAAGCGCCTGTTGCCGGCCTCTTTCGGCACAAGCCCCCGCTCCGGAGCGCACCGCGGCCGGCAGGATGCTCTCTGCCGGCGAAGGTGCCGCATCTCCGGCAAGGAAGCCTCAACCGCTTCTCCTGCACACGGAGAGCGTGCTAGCTGCTGAAACTTGAAGAAAGAAGCTGCAGAACACTGGCACTGAGCGTGCAGCTTTCCAGCGGAGAGAAAAAGCTACTTGAACACTCTGCAAGCCTTTCAACTCCCAAAAACATGCACATGGAAGGAGCTGCTGCAAAAGCGATGCTGTGCTCGCTGCTGCTCCTCCTGAAGCTCTGGCTGCTAAATCTGAGGCTTTCCTTCCAATTTCAAGCTGCAAAACACTTGCTGAATTGCAGGGAAAGTCCGGGAGGCATTTGCTGTGCTGGCACACTTTCTCCTTCCTAGACAGAGTGGAAAAGCTTTTCCCTGCCGTGTAGGCGACAAGAGACGCATTAGACGGGCATCCGGAGCTGTCCGAAGGTAAGCGCCTGTTCCCGGCCTCTTTCGGCACAAGCCCCCGCTCCGGAGCGCACCGCGGCCGGCAGGATGCTCTCTGCCGGCGAAGGTGCCGCTTCTCCGGCAAGGAAGCCTCAACCGCTTCTCCTGCACACGGAGAGCGTGCTAGCTGCTGAAACGTGAAGAAAGAAGCTGCAGAACACTGGCACTGAGCGTGCAGCTTTCCAGCGGAGAGAAAAAGCTACTTGAACACTCTGCAAGCCTTTCCACTCCCAAAAACATGCACATGGAAGGAGCTGCTGCAAAAGCGATGCTGTGCTCGCTGCTGCTCCTCCTGAAGCTCTGGCTGCTAAATCTGAGGCTTTCCTTCCAATTTCAAGCTGCAAAGCACTTGCTGAATTGCAGGGAAAGTCCGGGAGGCATTTGCTGTGCTGGCACACTTTCTCCTTCCTAGACAGAGTGGAAAAGCTTTTCCCTGCCGTGTAGGCGACAAGAGACGCATTAGACGGGCATCCGGAGCTGTCCGAAGGTAAGCGCCTGTTGCCGGCCTCTTTCGGCACAAGCCCCCGCTCCGGAGCGCACCGCGGCCGGCCGGAGGCTCTCTGCCGGCGAAGGTGCCGCTTCTCCGGCAAGGAAGCCTCAGCCGCTTCTCCTGCACACGGAGAGCGTGCTAGCTGCTGAAACGTGAAGAAAGAAGCTGCAGAACACTGGCACTGAGCGTGCAGCTTTCCAGCGGAGAGAAAAAGCTACTTGAACACTCTGCAAGCCTTTCCACTCCCAAAAACATGCACATGGAAGGAGCTGCTGCAAAAGCGATGCTGTGCTCGCTGCTGCTCCTCCTGAAGCTCTGGCTGCTAAATCTGAGGCTTTCCTTCCAATTTCAAGCTGCAAAGCACTTGCTGAATTGCAGGGAAAGTCCGGGAGGCATTTGCTGTGCTGGCATACTTTCTCCTTCCTAGACAGAGTGGAAAAGCTTTTCCCTGCCGTGTAGGCGACAAGAGACGCATTAGACGGGCATCCGGAGCTGTCCGAAGGTAAGCGCCTGTTCCCGGC
Organism: Fringilla coelebs; assembly: GCF_963513975.1. NCBI lineage: Eukaryota > Metazoa > Chordata > Aves > Passeriformes > Fringillidae > Fringilla > Fringilla coelebs. The sequence continues at coordinate 31,794,886 of NC_140067.1, read as the reverse complement.
CTCTTTCGGCACAAGCCCCCGCTCCGGAGCGCACCGCGGCCGGCAGGATGCTCTCTGCCGGCGAAGGTGCCGCTTCTCCGGCAAGGAAGCCTCAGCCGCTTCTCCTGCACACGGAGAGCGTGCTAGCTGCTGAAACGTGAAGAAAGAAGCTGCAGAACACTGGCACTGAGCGTGCAGCTTTCCAGCGGAGAGAAAAAGCTACTTGAACACTCTGCAAGCCTTTCCACTCCCAAAAACATGCACATGGAAGGAGCTGCTGCAAAAGCGATGCTGTGCTCGCTGCTGCTCCTCCTGAAGCTCTGGCTGCTAAATCTGAGGCTTTCCTTCCAATTTCAAGCTGCAAAGCACTTGCTGAATTGCAGGGAAAGTCCGGGAGGCATTTGCTGTGCTGGCACACTTTCTCCTTCCTAGACAGAGTGGAAAAGCTTTTCCCTGCCGTGTAGGCGACAAGAGACGCATTAGACGGGCATCCGGAGCTGTCCGAAGGTAAGCGCCTGTTCCCGGCCTCTTTCGGCACAAGCCCCCGCTCCGGAGCGCACCGCGGCCGGCAGGATGCTCTCTGCCGGCGAAGGTGCCGCTTCTCCGGCAAGGAAGTTTCAGCCGCTTCTCCTGCCCACGGAGAGCGTGCTAGCTGCTGAAACGTGAAGAAAGAAGCTGCAGAACACTGGCACTGAGCGTGCAGCTTTCCAGCGGAGAGAAAAAGCTACTTGAACACTCTGCAAGCCTTCCAACTCCCAAAAACATGCACATGGAAGGAGCTGCTGCAAAAGCGATGCTGTGCTCGCTGCTGCTCCTCCTGAAGCTCTGGCTGCTAAATCTGAGGCTTTCCTTCCAATTTCAAGCTGCAAAGCACTTGCTGAATTGCAGGGAAAGTCCGGGAGGCATTTGCTGTGCTGGCACACTTTCTCCTTCCTAGACAGAGTGGAAAAGCTTTTCCCTGCCGTGTAGGCGACAAGAGACGCATTAGACGGGCATCCGGAGCTGTCCGAAGGTAAGCGCCTGTTGCCGGCCTCTTTCGGCACAAGCCCCCGCTCCGGAGCGCACCGCGGCCGGCAGGATGCTCTCTGCCGGCGAAGGTGCCGCTTCTCCGGCAAGGAAGCCTCAGCCGCTTCTCCTGCACACGGAGAGCGTGCTAGCTGCTGAAACGTGAAGAAAGAAGCTGCAGAACACTGGCACTGAGCGTGCAGCTTTCCAGCGGAGAGAAAAAGCTACTTGAACACTCTGCAAGCCTTTCCACTCCCAAAAACATGCACATGGAAGGAGCTGCTGCAAAAGCGATGCTGTGCTCGCTGCTGCTCCTCCTGAAGCTCTGGCTGCTAAATCTGAGGCTTTCCTTCCAATTTCAAGCTGCAAAGCACTTGCTGAATTGCAGGGAAAGTCCGGGAGGCATTTGCTGTGCTGGCACACTTTCTCCTTCCTAGACAGAGTGGAAAAGCTTTTCCCTGCCGTGTAGGCGACAAGAGACGCATTAGACGGGCATCCGGAGCTGTCCGAAGGTAAGCGCCTGTTGCCGGCCTCTTTCGGCACAAGCCCCCGCTCCGGAGCGCACCGCGGCCGGCAGGATGCTCTCTGCCGGCGAAGGTGCCGCTTCTCCGGCAAGGAAGCCTCAGCCGCTTCTCCAGCACACGGAGAGCGTGCTAGCTGCTGAAACGTGAAGAAAGAAGCTGCAGAACACTGGCACTGAGCGTGCAGCTTTCCAGCGGAGAGAAAAAGCTACTTGAACACTCTGCAAGCCTTTCAACTCCCAAGAACATGCACATGGAAGGAGCTGCTGCAAAAGCGATGCTGTGCTCGCTGCTGCTCCTCCTGAAGCTCTGGCTGCTAAATCTGAGGCTTTCCTTCCAATTTCAAGCTGCAAAGCACTTGCTGAATTGCAGGGAAAGTCCGGGAGGCATTTGCTGTGCTGGCACACTTTCTCCTTCCTAGACAGAGTGGAAAAGCTTTTCCCTGCCGTGTAGGCGACAAGAGACGCATTAGACGGGCATCCGGAGCTGTCCGAAGGTAAGCGCCTGTTCCCGGCCTCTTTCGGCACAAGCCCCCGCTCCGGAGCGCACCGCGGCCGGCAGGATGCTCTCTGCCGGCGAAGGTGCCGCTTCTCCGGCAAGGAAGCCTCAGCCGCTTCTCCTGCACACGGAGAGCGTGCTAGCTGCTGAAACGTGAAGAAAGAAGCTGCAGAACACTGGCACTGAGCGTGCAGCTTTCCAGCGAAGAGAAAAAGCTACTTGAACACTCTGCAAGCCTTTCCACTCCCAAAAACATGCACATGGAAGGAGCTGCTGCAAAAGCGATGCTGTGCTCGCTGCTGCTCCTCCTGAAGCTCTGGCTGCTAAATCTGAGGCTTTCCTTCCAATTTCAAGATGCAAAGCACTTGCTGAATTGCAGGGAAAGTCCGGGAGGCATTTGCTGTGCTGGCACACTTTCTCCTTCCTAGACAGAGTGGAAAAGCTTTTCCGTGCCGTGTAGGCGACAAGAGACGCATTAGACGGGCATCCGGAGCTGCCCAAAGCTAAGCGCCTGTTCCCGGCCTCTTTCGGCACAAGCCCCCGCTCCGGAGCGCACCGCGGCCGGCAGGATGCTCTCTGCCGGCGAAGGTGCCGCTTCTCCGGCAAGGAAGCCTCAGCCGCTTCTCCTGCACACGGAGAGCGTGCTAGCTGCTGAAACGTGAAGAAAGAAGCTGCAGAACACTGGCACTGAGCGTGCAGCTTTCCAGCGAAGAGAAAAAGCTACTTGAACACTCTGCAAGCCTTTCCACTCCCAAAAACATGCACATGGAAGGAGCTGCTGCAAAAGCGATGCTGTGCTCGCTGCTGCTCCTCCTGAAGCTCTGGCTGCTAAATCTGAGGCTTTCCTTCCAATTTCAAGCTGCAAAGCACTTGCTGAATTGCAGGGAAAGTCCGGGAGGCATTTGCTGTGCTGGCACACTTTCTCCTTGCTAGACAGAGTGGAAAAGCTTTTCCCTGCCGTGTAGGCGACAAGAGACGCATTAGACGGGCATCCGGAGCTGTCCGAAGGTAAGCGCCTGTTCCCGGCCTCTTTCGGCACAAGCCCCCGCTCCGGAGCGCACCGCGGCCGGCAGGATGCTCTCTGCCGGCGAAGGTGCCGCTTCTCCGGCAAGGAAGCCTCAACCGCTTCTCCTGCACACGGAGAGCGTGCTAGCTGCTGAAACGTGAAGAAAGAAGCTGCAGATCACTGGCACTGAGCGTGCAGCTTTCCAGCGGAGAGAAAAAGCTACTTGAACACTCTGCAAGCCTTTCAACTCCCAAAAACATGCACATGGAAGGAGCTGCTGCAAAAGCGATGCTGTGCTCGCTGCTGCTCCTCCTGAAGCTCTGGCTGCTAAATCTGAGGCTTTCCTTCCAATTTCAAGCTGCAAAGCACTTGCTGAATTGCAGGGAAAGTCCAGGAGGCATTTGCTGTGCTGGCACACTTTCTCCTTCCTAGACAGAGTGGAAAAGCTTTTCCCTGCCGTGTAGGCGACAAGAGACGCATTAGACGGGCATCCGGAGCTGTCCGAAGGTAAGCGCCTGTTGCCGGCCTCTTTCGGCACAAGCCCCCGCTCCGGAGCGCACCGCGGCCGGCAGGATGCTCTCTGCCGGCGAAGGTGCCGCTTCTCCGGCAAGGAAGCCTCAGCCGCTTCTCCTGCACACGGAGAGCGTGCTAGCTGCTGAAACGTGAAGAAAGAAGCTGCAGAACACTGGCACTGAGCGTGCAGCTTTCCAGCGAAGAGAAAAAGCTACTTGAACACTCTGCAAGCCTTTCCACTCCCAAAAACATGCACATGGAAGGAGCTGCTGCAAAAGCGATGCTGTGCTCGCTGCTGCTCCTCCTGAAGCTCTGGCTGCTAAATCTGAGGCTTTCCTTCCAATTTCAAGATGCAAAGCACTTGCTGAATTGCAGGGAAAGTCCGGGAGGCATTTGCTGTGCTGGCACACTTTCTCCTTGCTAGACAGAGTGGAAAAGCTTTTCCCTGCCGTGTAGGCGACAAGAGACGCATTAGACGGGCATCCGGAGCTGTCCGAAGGTAAGCGCCTGTTGCCAGCCTCTTTCGGCACAAGCCCCCGCTCCGGAGCGCACCGCGGCCGGCAGGATGCTCTCTGCCGGCGAAGGTGCCGCTTCTCCGGCAAGGAAGCCTCAGCCGCTTCTCCTGCACACGGAGAGCGTGCTAGCTGCTGAAACGTGAAGAAAGAAGCTGCAGAACACTGGCACTGAGCGTGCAGCTTTCCAGCGGAGAGAAAAAGCTACTTGAACACTCTGCAAGCCTTTCCACTCCCAAAAACATGCACATGGAAGGAGCTGCTGCAAAAGCGATGCTGTGCTCGCTGCTGCTCCTCCTGAAGCTCTGGCTGCTAAATCTGAGGCTTTCCTTCCAATTTCAAGCTGCAAAGCACTTGCTGAATTGCAGGGAAAGTCCGGGAGGCATTTGCTGTGCTGGCACACTTTCTCCTTCCTAGACAGAGTGGAAAAGCTTTTCCCTGCCGTGTAGGCGACAAGAGACGCATTAGACGGGCATCCGGAGCTGTCCGAAGGTAAGCGCCTGTTGCCGGCCTCTTTCGGCACAAGCCCCCGCTCCGGAGCGCACCGCGGCCGGCAGGATGCTCTCTGCCGGCGAAGGTGCCGCTTCTCCGGCAAGGAAGCCTCAGCCGCTTCTCCTGCACACGGAGAGCGTGCTAGCTGCTGAAACGTGAAGAAAGAAGCTGCAGAACACTGGCACTGAGCGTGCAGCTTTCCAGCGGAGAGAAAAAGCTACTTGAACACTCTGCAAGCATTTCCACTCCCAAAAACATGCACATGGAAGGAGCTGCTGCAAAAGCGATGCTGTGCTCGCTGCTGCTCCTCCTGAAGCTCTGGCTGCTAAATCTGAGGCTTTCCTTCCAATTTCAAGCTGCAAAGCACTTGCTGAATTGCAGGGGAAGTCCGGGAGGCATTTGCTGTGCTGGCACACTTTCTCCTTCCTAGACAGAGTGGAAAAGCTTTTCCCTGCCGTGTAGGCGACAAGAGACGCATTAGACGGGCATCCGGAGCTGTCCGAAGGTAAGCGCCTGTTGCCGGCCTCTTTCGGCACAAGCCCCCGCTCCGGAGCGCACCGCGGCCGGCAGGATGCTCTCTGCCGGCGAAGGTGCCGCTTCTCCGGCAAGGAAGCCTCAGCCGCTTCTCCAGCACACGGAGAGCGTGCTAGCTGCTGAAACGTGAAGAAAGAAGCTGCAGAACACTGGCACTGAGCGTGCAGCTTTCCAGCGGAGAGAAAAAGCTACTTGAACACTCTGCAAGCCTTTCCACTCCCAAAAACATGCACATGGAAGGAGCTGCTGCAAAAGCGATGCTGTGCTCGCTGCTGCTCCTCCTGAAGCTCTGGCTGCTAAATCTGAGGCTTTCCTTCCAATTTCAAGCTGCAAAGCACTTGCTGAATTGCAGGGAAAGTCCGGGAGGCATTTCCTGTGCTGGCACACTTTCTCCTTCCTAGACAGAGTGGAAAAGTATTTCCCTGCCGTGTAGGCGACAAGAGACGCATTAGACGGGCATCCGGAGCTGTCCGAAGGTAAGCGCCTGTTCCCGGCCTCTTTCGGCACAAGCCCCCGCTCCGGAGCGCACCGCGGCCGGCAGGATGCTCTCTGCCGGCGAAGGTGCCGCTTCTCCGGCAAGGAAGCCTCAACCGCTTCTCCTGCACACGGAGAGCGTGCTAGCTGCTGAAACGTGAAGAAAGAAGCTGCAGAACACTGGCACTGAGCGTGCAGCTTTCCAGCGGAGAGAAAAAGCTACTTGAACACTCTGCAAGCCTTTCCACTCCCAAAAACATGCACATGGAAGGAGCTGCTGCAAAAGCGATGCTGTGCTCGCTGCTGCTCCTCCTGAAGCTCTGGCTGCTAAATCTGAGGCTTTCCTTCCAATTTCAAGCTGCAAAGCACTTGCTGAATTGCAGGGGAAGTCCGGGAGGCATTTGCTGTGCTGGCACACTTTCTCCTTGCTAGACAGAGTGGAAAAGCTTTTCCCTGCCGTGTAGGCGACAAGAGACGCATTAGACGGGCATCCGGAGCTGTCCGAAGGTAAGCGCCTGTTGCCGGCCTCTTTCGGCACAAGCCCCCGCTCCGGAGCGCACCGCGGCCGGCAGGATGCTCTCTGCCGGCGAAGGTGCCGCTTCTCCGGCAAGGAAGCCTCAGCCGCTTCTCCTGCACACGGAGAGCGTGCTAGCTGCTGAAACGTGAAGAAAGAAGCTGCAGAACACTGGCACTGAGCGTGCAGCTTTCCAGCGGAGAGAAAAAGCTACTTGAACACTCTGCAAGCCTTTCCACTCCCAAAAACATGCACATGGAAGGAGCTGCTGCAAAAGCGATGCTGTGCTCGCTGCTGCTCCTCCTGAAGCTCTGGCTGCTAAATCTGAGGCTTTCCTTCCAATTTCAAGCTGCAAAGCACTTGCTGAATTGCAGGGAAAGTCCGGGAGGCATTTGCTGTGCTGGCACACTTTCTCCTTCCTAGACAGAGTGGAAAAGCTTTTCCCTGCCGTGTAGGCGACAAGAGACGCATTAGACGGGCATCCGGAGCTGTCCGAAGGTAAGCGCCTGTTGCCGGCCTCTTTCGGCACAAGCCCCCGCTCCGGAGCGCACCGCGGCCGGCAGGATGCTCTCTGCCGCCGAAGGTGCCGCTTCTCCGGCAAGGAAGCCTCAGCCGCTTCTCCAGCACACGGAGAGCGTGCTAGCTGCTGAAACGTGAAGAAAGAAGCCGCAGAACACTGGCACTGAGCGTGCAGCTTTCCAGCGGAGAGTAAAAGCTACTTGAACACTCTGCAAGCCTTTCCACTCCCAAAAACATGCACATGGAAGGAGCTGCTGCAAAAGCGATGCTGTGCTCGCTGCTGCTCCTCCTGAAGCTCTGGCTGCTAAATCTGAGGCTTTCCTTCCAATTTCAAGCTGCAAAGCACTTGCTGAATTGCAGGGAAAGTCCGGGAGGCATTTGCTGTGCTGGCACACTTTCTCCTTCCTAGACAGAGTGGAAAAGCTTTTCCCTGCCGTGTAGGCGACAAGAGACGCATTAGACGGGCATCCGGAGCTGTCCGAAGGTAAGCGCCTGTTGCCGGCCTCTTTCGGCACAAGCCCCCGCTCCGGAGCGCACCGCGGCCGGCAGGATGCTCTCTGCCGGCGAAGGTGCCGCTTCTCCGGCAAGGAAGCCTCAGCCGCTTCTCCTGCACACGGAGAGCGTGCTAGCTGCTGAAACGTGAAGAAAGAAGCTGCAGAACACTGGCACTGAGCGTGCAGCTTTCCAGCGGAGAGAAAAAGCTACTTGAACACTCTGCAAGCCTTTCCACTCCCAAAAACATGCACATGGAAGGAGCTGCTGCAAAAGCGATGCTGTGCTCGCTGCTGCTCCTCCTGAAGCTCTGGCTGCTAAATCTGAGGCTTTCCTTCCAATTTCAAGCTGCAAAGCACTTGCTGAATTGCAGGGAAAGTCCGGGAGGCATTTGCTGTGCTGGCACACTTTCTCCTTGCTAGACAGAGTGGAAAAGCTTTTCCCTGCCGTGTAGGCGACAAGAGACGCATTAGACGGGCATCCGGAGCTGTCCGAAGGTAAGCGCCTGTTCCCGGCCTCTTTCGGCACAAGCCCCCGCTCCGGAGCGCACCGCGGCCGGCAGGATGCTCTCTGCCGGCGAAGGTGCCGCTTCTCCGGCAAGGAAGCCTCAGCCGCTTCTCCAGCACACGGAGAGCGTGCTAGCTGCTGAAACGTGAAGAAAGAAGCTGCAGAACACTGGCACTGAGCGTGCAGCTTTCCAGCGGAGAGAAAAAGCTACTTGAACACTCTGCAAGCCTTTCCACTCCCAAAAACATGCACATGGAAGGAGCTGCTGCAAAAGCGATGCTGTGCTCGCTGCTGCTCCTCCTGAAGCTCTGGCTGCTAAATCTGAGGCTTTCCTTCCAATTTCAAGCTGCAAAGCACTTGCTGAATTGCAGGGAAAGTCCGGGAGGCATTTGCTGTGCTGGCACACTTTCTCCTTCCTAGACAGAGTGGAAAAGCTTTTCCCTGCCGTGTAGGCGACAAGAGACGCATTAGACGGGCATCCGGAGCTGTCCGAAGGTAAGCGCCTGTTCCCGGCCTCTTTCGGCACAAGCCCCCGCTCCGGAGCGCACCGCGGCCGGCAGGATGCTCTCTGCCGGCGAAGGTGCCGCTTCTCCGGCCAGGAAGCCTCAGCCGCTTCTCCAGCACACGGAGAGCGTGCTAGCTGCTGAAACGTGAAGAAAGAAGCTGCAGAACACTGGCACTGAGCGTGCAGCTTTCCAGCGGAGAGAAAAAGCTACTTGAACACTCTGCAAGCCTTTCCACTCCCAAAAACATGCACATGGAAGGAGCTGCTGCAAAAGCGATGCTGTGCTCGCTGCTGCTCCTCCTGAAGCTCTGGCTGCTAAATCTGAGGCTTTCCTTCCAATTTCAAGCTGCAAAGCACTTGCTGAATTGCAGGGAAAGTCCGGGAGGCATTTGCTGTGCTGGCACACTTTCTCCTTCCTAGACAGAGTGGAAAAGCTTTTCCCTGCCGTGTAGGCGACAAGAGACGCATTAGACGGGCATCCGGAGCTGTCCGAAGGTAAGCGCCTGTTGCCGGCCTCTTTCGGCACAAGCCCCCGCTCCGGAGCGCACCGCGGCCGGCAGGATGCTCTCTGCCGGCGAAGGTGCCGCTTCTCCGGCAAGGAACCCTCAGCCGCTTCTCCTGCACACGGAGAGCGTGCTAGCTGCTGAAACGTGAAGAAAGAAGCTGCAGAACACTGGCACTGAGCGTGCAGCTTTCCAGCGGAGAGAAAAAGCTACTTGAACACTCTGCAAGCCTTTCCACTCCCAAAAACATGCACATGGAAGGAGCTGCTGCAAAAGCGATGCTGTGCTCGCTGCTGCTCCTCCTGAAGCTCTGGCTGCTAAATCGGAGGCTTTCCTTCCAATTTCAAGCTGCAAAGCACTTGCTGAATTGCAGTGGAAGTCCGGGAGGCATTTGCTGTGCTGGCACACTTTCTCCTTCCTAGACAGAGTGGAAAAGCTTTTCCCTGCCGTGTAGGCGACAAGAGACGCATTAGACGGGCATCCGGAGCTGTCCGAAGGTAAGCGCCTGTTGCCGGCCTCTTTCGGCACAAGCCCCCGCTCCGGAGCGCACCGCGGCCGGCAGGATGCTCTCTGCCGGCGAAGGTGCCGCTTCTCCGGCAAGGAAGCCTCAGCCGCTTCTCCTGCACACGGAGAGCGTGCTAGCTGCTGAAACGTGAAGAAAGAAGCTGCAGAACACTGGCACTGAGCGTGCAGCTTTCCAGCGGAGAGAAAAAGCTACTTGAACACTCTGCAAGCCTTTCCACTCCCAAAAACATGCACATGGAAGGAGCTGCTGCAAAAGCGATGCTGTGCTCGCTGCTGCTCCTCCTGAAGCTCTGGCTGCTAAATCGGAGGCTTTCCTTCCAATTTCAAGCTGCAAAGCACTTGCTGAATTGCAGGGAAAGTCCGGGAGGCATTTGCTGTGCTGGCACACTTTCTCCTTCCTAGACAGAGTGGAAAAGCTTTTCCCTGCCGTGTAGGCGACAAGAGACGCATTAGACGGGCATCCGGAGCTGTCCGAAGGTAAGCGCCTGTTGCCGGCCTCTTTCGGCACAAGCCCCCGCTCCGGAGCGCACCGCGGCCGGCAGGATGCTCTCTGCCGGCGAAGGTGCCGCTTCTCCGGCAAGGAAGCCTCAGCCGCTTCTCCTGCACACGGAGAGCGTGCTAGCTGCTGAAACGTGAAGAAAGAAGCTGCAGAACACTGGCACTGAGCGTGCAGCTTTCCAGCGGAGAGAAAAAGCTACTTGAACACTCTGCAAGCATTTCCACTCCCAAAAACATGCACATGGAAGGAGCTGCTGCAAAAGCGATGCTGTGCTCGCTGCTGCTCCTCCTGAAGCTCTGGCTGCTAAATCTGAGGCTTTCCTTCCAATTTCAAGCTGCAAAGCACTTGCTGAATTGCAGGGGAAGTCCGGGAGGCATTTGCTGTGCTGGCACACTTTCTCCTTCCTAGACAGAGTGGAAAAGCTTTTCCCTGCCGTGTAGGCGACAAGAGACGCATTAGACGGGCATCCGGAGCTGTCCGAAGGTAAGCGCCTGTTGCCGGCCTCTTTCGGCACAAGCCCCCGCTCCGGAGCGCACCGCGGCCGGCAGGATGCTCTCTGCCGGCGAAGGTGCCGCTTCTCCGGCAAGGAAGCCTCAGCCGCTTCTCCAGCACACGGAGAGCGTGCTAGCTGCTGAAACGTGAAGAAAGAAGCTGCAGAACACTGGCACTGAGCGTGCAGCTTTCCAGCGGAGAGAAAAAGCTACTTGAACACTCTGCAAGCCTTTCCACTCCCAAAAACATGCACATGGAAGGAGCTGCTGCAAAAGCGATGCTGTGCTCGCTGCTGCTCCTCCTGAAGCTCTGGCTGCTAAATCTGAGGCTTTCCTTCCAATTTCAAGCTGCAAAGCACTTGCTGAATTGCAGGGAAAGTCCGGGAGGCATTTCCTGTGCTGGCACACTTTCTCCTTCCTAGACAGAGTGGAAAAGTATTTCCCTGCCGTGTAGGCGACAAGAGACGCATTAGACGGGCATCCGGAGCTGTCCGAAGGTAAGCGCCTGTTCCCGGCCTCTTTCGGCACAAGCCCCCGCTCCGGAGCGCACCGCGGCCGGCAGGATGCTCTCTGCCGGCGAAGGTGCCGCTTCTCCGGCAAGGAAGCCTCAACCGCTTCTCCTGCACACGGAGAGCGTGCTAGCTGCTGAAACGTGAAGAAAGAAGCTGCAGAACACTGGCACTGAGCGTGCAGCTTTCCAGCGGAGAGAAAAAGCTACTTGAACACTCTGCAAGCCTTTCCACTCCCAAAAACATGCACATGGAAGGAGCTGCTGCAAAAGCGATGCTGTGCTCGCTGCTGCTCCTCCTGAAGCTCTGGCTGCTAAATCTGAGGCTTTCCTTCCAATTTCAAGCTGCAAAGCACTTGCTGAATTGCAGGGGAAGTCCGGGAGGCATTTGCTGTGCTGGCACACTTTCTCCTTGCTAGACAGAGTGGAAAAGCTTTTCCCTGCCGTGTAGGCGACAAGAGACGCATTAGACGGGCATCCGGAGCTGTCCGAAGGTAAGCGCCTGTTGCCGGCCTCTTTCGGCACAAGCCCCCGCTCCGGAGCGCACCGCGGCCGGCAGGATGCTCTCTGCCGGCGAAGGTGCCGCTTCTCCGGCAAGGAAGCCTCAGCCGCTTCTCCTGCACACGGAGAGCGTGCTAGCTGCTGAAACGTGAAGAAAGAAGCTGCAGAACACTGGCACTGAGCGTGCAGCTTTCCAGCGGAGAGAAAAAGCTACTTGAACACTCTGCAAGCCTTTCCACTCCCAAAAACATGCACATGGAAGGAGCTGCTGCAAAAGCGATGCTGTGCTCGCTGCTGCTCCTCCTGAAGCTCTGGCTGCTAAATCGGAGGCTTTCCTTCCAATTTCAAGCTGCAAAGCACTTGCTGAATTGCAGGGAAAGTCCGGGAGGCATTTGCTGTGCTGGCACACTTTCTCCTTCCTAGACAGAGTGGAAAAGCTTTTCCCTGCCGTGTAGGCGACAAGAGACGCATTAGACGGGCATCCGGAGCTGTCCGAAGGTAAGCGCCTGTTGCCGGCCTCTTTCGGCACAAGCCCCCGCTCCGGAGCGCACCGCGGCCGGCAGGATGCTCTCTGCCGGCGAAGGTGCCGCTTCTCCGGCAAGGAAGCCTCAGCCGCTTCTCCTGCACACGGAGAGCGTGCTAGCTGCTGAAACGTGAAGAAAGAAGCTGCAGAACACTGGCACTGAGCGTGCAGCTTTCCAGCGGAGAGAAAAAGCTACTTGAACACTCTGCAAGCCTTTCCACTCCCAAAAACATGCACATGGAAGGAGCTGCTGCAAAAGCGATGCTGTGCTCGCTGCTGCTCCTCCTGAAGCTCTGGCTGCTAAATCTGAGGCTTTCCTTCCAATTTCAAGCTGCAAAGCACTTGCTGAATTGCAGGGAAAGTCCGGGAGGCATTTGCTGTGCTGGCACACTTTCTCCTTCCTAGACAGAGTGGAAAAGCTTTTCCCTGCCGTGTAGGCGACAAGAGACGCATTAGACGGGCATCCGGAGCTGTCCGAAGGTAAGCGCCTGTTGCCGGCCTCTTTCGGCACAAGCCCCCGCTCCGGAGCGCACCGCGGCCGGCCGGAGGCTCTCTGCCGGCGAAGGTGCCGCTTCTCCGGCAAGGAAGCCTCAGCCGCTTCTCCTGCACACGGAGAGCGTGCTAGCTGCTGAAACGTGAAGAAAGAAGCTGCAGAACACTGGCACTGAGCGTGCAGCTTTCCAGCGGAGAGAAAAAGCTACTTGAACACTCTGCAAGCCTTTCCACTCCCAAAAACATGCACATGGAAGGAGCTGCTGCAAAAGCGATGCTGTGCTCGCTGCTGCTCCTCCTGAAGCTCTGGCTGCTAAATCTGAGGCTTTCCTTCCAATTTCAAGCTGCAAAGCACTTGCTGAATTGCAGGGAAAGTCCGGGAGGCATTTCCTGTGCTGGCACACTTTCTCCTTCCTAGACAGAGTGGAAAAGCTTTTCCCTGCCGTGTAGGCGACAAGAGACGCATTAGACGGGCATCCGGAGCTGTCCGAAGGTAAGCGCCTGTTCCCGGCCTCTTTCGGCACAAGCCCCCGCTCCGGAGCGCACCGCGGCCGGCAGGATGCTCTCTGCCGGCGAAGGTGCCGCTTCTCCGGCAAGGAAGCCTCAGCCGCTTCTCCTGCACACGGAGAGCGTGCTAGCTGCTGAAACGTGAAGAAAGAAGCTGCAGAACACTGGCACTGAGCGTGCAGCTTTCCAGCGGAGAGGAAAAGCTACTTGAACACTCTGCAAGCCTTTCCACTCCCAAAAACATGCACATGGAAGGAGCTGCTGCAAAAGCGATGCTGTGCTCGCTGCTGCTCCTCCTGAAGCTCTGGCTGCTAAATCTGAGGCTTTCCTTCCAATTTCAAGCTGCAAAGCACTTGCTGAATTGCAGGGAAAGTCCGGGAGGCATTTGCTGTGCTGGCACACTTTCTCCTTCCTAGACAGAGTGGAAAAGCTTTTCCCTGCCGTGTGGGCGACAAGAGACGCATTAGACGGGCATCCGGAGGTGTCCGAAGGTAAGCGCCTGTTGCCGGCTTCTTTCGGCACAAGCCCCCGCTCCGGAGCGCACCGCGGCCGGCAGGATGCTCTCTGCCGGCGAAGGTGCCGCTTCTCCGGCAAGGAAGCCTCAGCCGCTTCTCCTGCACACGGAGAGCGTGCTAGCTGCTGAAACGTGAAGAAAGAAGCTGCAGAACACTGGCACTGAGCGTGCAGCTTTCCAGCGGAGAGAAAAAGCTACTTGAACACTCTGCAAGCCTTTCCACTCCCAAAAACATGCACATGGAAGGAGCTGCTGCAAAAGCGATGCTGTGCTCGCTGCTGCTCCTCCTGAAGCTCTGGCTGCTAAATCTGAGGCTTTCCTTCCAATTTCAAGCTGCAAAGCACTTGCTGAATTGCAGGGAAAGTCCGGGAGGCATTTCCTGTGCTGGCACACTTTCTCCTTCCTAGACAGAGTGGAAAAGCTTTTCCCTGCCGTGTAGGCGACAAGAGACGCATTAGACGGGCATCCGGAGCTGTCCGAAGGTAAGCGCCTGTTCCCGGCCTCTTTCGGCACAAGCCCCCGCTCCGGAGCGCACCGCGGCCGGCAGGATGCTCTCTGCCGGCGAAGGTGCCGCTTCTCCGGCAAGGAAGCCTCAGCCGCTTCTCCTGCACACGGAGAGCGTGCTAGCTGCTGAAACGTGAAGAAAGAAGCTGCAGAACACTGGCACTGAGCGTGCAGCTTTCCAGCGGAGAGAAAAAGCTACTTGAACACTCTGCAAGCCTTTCCACTCCCAAAAACATGCACATGGAAGGAGCTGCTGCAAAAGCGATGCTGTGCTCGCTGCTGCTCCTCCTGAAGCTCTGGCTGCTAAATCTGAGGCTTTCCTTCCAATTTCAAGCTGCAAAGCACTTGCTGAATTGCAGGGAAAGTCCGGGAGGCATTTGCTGTGCTGGCACACTTTCTCCTTCCTAGACAGAGTGGAAAAGCTTTTCCCTGCCGTGTGGGCGACAAGAGACGCATTAGACGGGCATCCGGAGCTGTCCGAAGGTAAGCGCCTGTTGCCGGCCTCTTTCGGCACAAGCCCCCGCTCCGGAGCGCACCGCGGCCGGCCGGAGGCTCTCTGCCGGCGAAGGTGCCGCTTCTCCGGCAAGGAAGCCTCAGCCGCTTCTCCTGCACACGGAGAGCGTGCTAGCTGCTGAAACGTGAAGAAAGAAGCTGCAGAACACTGGCACTGAGCGTGCAGCTTTCCAGCGGAGAGAAAAAGCTACTTGAACACTCTGCAAGCCTTTCCACTCCCAAAAACATGCACATGGAAGGAGCTGCTGCAAAAGCGATGCTGTGCTCGCTGCTGCTCCTCCTGAAGCTCTGGCTGCTAAATCGGAGGCTTTCCTTCCAATTTCAAGCTGCAAAGCACTTGCTGAATTGCAGGGAAAGTCCGGGAGGCATTTGCTGTGCTGGCACACTTTCTCCTTGCTAGACAGAGTGGAAAAGCTTTTCCCTGCCGTGTAGGCGACAAGAGACGCATTAGACGGGCATCCGGAGCTGTCCGAAGGTAAGCGCCTGTTGCCGGCCTCTTTCGGCACAAGCCCCCGCTCCGGAGCGCACCGCGGCCGGCCGGAGGCTCTCTGCCGGCGAAGGTGCCGCTTCTCCGGCAAGGAAGCCTCAGCCGCTTCTCCTGCACACGGAGAGCGTGCTAGCTGCTGAAACGTGAAGAAAGAAGCTGCAGAACACTGGCACTGAGCGTGCAGCTTTCCAGCGGAGAGGAAAAGCTACTTGAACACTCTGCAAGCCTTTCCACTCCCAAAAACATGCACATGGAAGGAGCTGCTGCAAAAGCGATGCTGTGCTCGCTGCTGCTCCTCCTGAAGCTCTGGCTGCTGAATCTGAGGCTTTCCTTCCAATTTCAAGCTGCAAAGCACTTGCTGAATTGCAGGGAAAGTCCGGGAGGCATTTGCTGTGCTGGCACACTTTCTCCTTCCTAGACAGAGTGGAAAAGCTTTTCCCTGCCGTGTAGGCGACAAGAGACGCATTAGACGGGCATCCGGAGCTGTCCGAAGGTAAGCGCCTGTTGCCGGCCTCTTTCGGCACAAGCCCCCGCTCCGGAGCGCACCGCGGCCGGCCGGAGGCTCTCTGCCGGCGAAGGTGCCGCTTCTCCGGCAAGGAAGCCTCAGCCGCTTCTCCTGCACACGGAGAGCGTGCTAGCTGCTGAAACGTGAAGAAAGAAGCTGCAGAACACTGGCACTGAGCGTGCAGCTTTCCAGCGGAGAGAAAAAGCTACTTGAACACTCTGCAAGCCTTTCCACTCCCAAAAACATGCACATGGAAGGAGCTGCTGCAAAAGCGATGCTGTGCTCGCTGCTGCTCCTCCTGAAGCTCTGGCTGCTAAATCTGAGGCTTTCCTTCCAATTTCAAGCTGCAAAGCACTTGCTGAATTGCAGGGAAAGTCCGGGAGGCATTTGCTGTGCTGGCACACTTTCTCCTTCCTAGACAGAGTGGAAAAGCTTTTCCCTGCCGTGTGGGCGACAAGAGACGCATTAGACGGGCATCCGGAGCTGTCCGAAGGTAAGCGCCTGTTGCCGGCCTCTTTCGGCACAAGCCCCCGCTCCGGAGCGCACCGCGGCCGGCAGGATGCTCTCTGCCGGCGAAGGTGCCGCTTCTCCGGCAAGGAAGCCTCAGCCGCTTCTCCTGCACACGGAGAGCGTGCTAGCTGCTGAAACGTGAAGAAAGAAGCTGCAGAACACTGGCACTGAGCGTGCAGCTTTCCAGCGGAGAGAAAAAGCTACTTGAACACTCTGCAAGCCTTTCCACTCCCAAAAACATGCACATGGAAGGAGCTGCTGCAAAAGCGATGCTGTGCTCGCTGCTGCTCCTCCTGAAGCTCTGGCTGCTAAATCTGAGGCTTTCCTTCCAATTTCAAGCTTCAAAGTATTGGATAATTGGGAAAAAACCTTTCAGAACCTAGGCTGGGAGCGAAGAGTGAGAATATATCAGAGAAACTGCTTAGCAGACCCCTTAGTCAGAGCAGAAGAAGGAGCAGAATCATCTCCGTTCTCTATTCGGGCATTGGTTTAAGTAACTTTTTTTTTCTTTTTTGCTAAACTTGCATTTTTATTTTGAAGAACTTTGAAGATTGTGCATAAAAGAAGGATCAGGAACCTCTTGTTTTTCTTAAGCATTCTCGGAATGGAATGGAAATGTGCTTTTGCTGAGAAAGATTGAGACCAATTTTGGAGAAAAGAAGTATTCTGAGAATTTCTCTATGATTCTTTCTAATATGAATGAAACAGCATGGATGACTATTGAGCAGAGGACTGTAATTATTTTAAACAGTGATTTGGAGAAAAATATTGAGTCTACGCAAACCGAACTACTTGGCAATTTACGTAACTGAAGTGGTGCCTGGGAGATGACAGAGACAACTGCGACACAGGTTTGTGGAGCTTTATTTTTAAATTATTCTTTTTAATGGCAATTTATTGACCAAATTAGTACTTTAAAATATTTGAATACACATTTGATGCTACATATTTGGAGCATGTAAGATGTTCAAGGACTACATTCACACTTTTATAATGTTTTAGAATATGGTTCATCATGTTGTGGTAGCTTGGCACAGAAAACAAGGAGCTCATAAAATGTGTGATAGATGCAGGTGAAGAAAATAAAAAGATGTCTGATATTGGCAGTTAAAATCTTACTCTGCGCCTGTGAATAAGGGTTAAAAGGTAGATAGCAGCAACATTTTGAACTCTACAAGGAGGATTGTAATTGTACTTGATTCATTATTCATCAAAGAATGAATCTGACAAAAAAAACCCCATCAAAGGTAAGTGCATCTAGTCTGTAAAACCAGACATTCCGATGGTTATTGCATAACCTCTCTACCACACACTTCTATTTATTTATTTATTTGTACTCCTGGTCTAATTTTTAATTTCTCATATACTCTTCTTTAAAGCATGTAATGATTCTATTCACATGGCTTGTGTAAGATACTCCTGAAAGGTTTTTAGAACAAGCCCAAGCTGCAGGATGCACTGGAGGGCAGTTAAATGTTCCAGAGACTGCACGGCTCCCATTATTTTGACAGGAATCTTTCTGGATAAGGATTTGTTCCCAGATGCTGTGTGTCACAAGCGGGATTGCTCATTCCTCTCCCCAGAGATCAGGACACACACAGAAAGCAGAGAGAGGGGCTCCCAGCTCATCAGATTTTCGTTCCCAAAGACCTGACAGGTGATGGTTTATCAGGGTTTGGATCAGGCACCTTCACAACCCATGTGACAAAGGCTTTTGTCAGCATGTCTCGTGCTGCTGTTTCATCAGAGCTCTCCACACTCTCACCTGGGTCTTGTATCTGATTTATTTCTCCTGCCTTATATTCAGTAATTTTTCTGTAATTGCATCAGATGGGGGAAATGCCAAAAAAAAGAGATTTTTATTAGCTAAAGCACAAATGTCCTTTGCAGTCTGGAGTCAGGAGATGCAGCAGGATAATGGATCTGTCACGATTTTGGAAAAATGTGTGACCAGGGGCAGAATGGTTAATTTATGGGTAAGTTGTTATTGTTCACAGAATCTCTGTGAACAAAACACAGACTCAAACACTGTTACTAAATCTGAAAAAGTAGCATCAGCAAAGAATTCTAGCTTCCTCACTTGGATCTGATTTTTCTAAACCTCATAATATGAATTTACCCATTTGGGTTAACCTGTAAGAGCACTCAAAAGGCAACCACAAGGATAGAAATTTAAAATTCTAAGAGCTTGTGGTTACACTGATGAGTATAGAATTTATGGATCTTCTCTAGTTTTAGGAGATTTTCAGCTTCTAGGTTACTGTAGTTTTCATTAATAATTTAAAACTAATTAAACCACTTTTTCATGCTTATTTGGAAATCTCTGTTAAAAATAATATATTAATTTTTCATATGTTTTTAAATTATATACAAGTCCTTGAGATGGATAATAATTGTTAATTAAAATGCTACATTAGCTTAAAACATTTTAAGGAAGAGGTAATAAATTGCAAATTATGAAGAAAAATGACATATGTATTATTTGGACAACATTTTTTTTCTTAGGCAGAAAATGCAACAACCAGGATCAGCCAAAGGGGAGAGATAGAGACTACAAAAGGTTGAGATGGCACAAATCCAACAAGGTGAATCAAGAAATAAAAAAAATATTTTCCTGTTTGGATGGTTCAACTGGTACCCACAGTACGCTGTGAAATAACCACACAACTTCTTTTGTTTGTATCATACAGAACCATGAAAGCCAATTTAGTTTTTAAAATCGATCAATTTTCTCTCCTAAATGAGCTAAGGTAGGGTCACCCATCAGTAAACCTCTGTCAAATGCGCTTTTTTCAGACTGTCCAGCTCTGCTCTTTAACGGCACCAGTTTGAATTAGACCTTAATGTAATGTCACTTTAAATTAGGGGCTTCAGCCTGGACATGGCCATAAAGAATATTATCCAGGCAGAGTAAACAGATTTCTATCAAAACAAATCGGCGTAGGTTGGAAGTAGCAAAGTCACTGACGCTTTGGAGGTCTTGGGATTCATCATGGAATTGGCTGTGTCTGTCCAAGCCAAACACAGGAATGTCTTCAGGTGACACAGCTATAGCGTGTTTAACGTAATAAATGCAAAAAGATGTACAAAGACATTGCCTCATGTTGGCTTGAACAGGCCTTTCCTCTGATTAATGCCCTCATTTCAGGGCTCTAAACCAGGTCCCTGCTGTTCCTCTACGAGCAGGAGCTGTTACACTGCTGTGCTCAGCAAACCTCAAATAGTTCTGTCCCTTTTGCCCCAAATTCCTTCAGCCCACACAGCCCCACTGTGCTCCGAGAGGCGCTTTGGCTGTGCCAGATGTCACAGGAATCACCGGGGCTTTCCTAATGTCGTTGTTCAGTCCCAGGAAACCTGCTGACATCTTTTTCTTCCCCCAAAATAGCATCTCTGTTTATCTCCAGAGGCAGGGAAGATGAACGTGTGTGCACACATAATCAGATATTGATTTCTGGGCAAAATGTTCATCATTTACTTACAGGAGAAATAATTTGAAGCACTTTTCCCAGGGATAGTTATTTCTAAGGGATGAGCTATTTATTTTGGAATCCTGTACCTTTATGTAGTGAAATCCAGCAGGGAATGGTTGTGGATGAGTTATCTGCCAGATGGCAAAATTTCTCAGCCTACTCCAAGTCAATGGTTTATGTGCACTTCCTACTACACACTGCAGGGAAAAAACTCTGGAACCTGCACTTGACAACTGGCAGTCAAGGAAGAGAATCAGCTGAATTACCATTTGTCCATCTGAATAGTCCCTAGCAAAATAACCAGAGCTATTCTGAGCTGTTCAATAGATAAAGAAGAGTAGAAATCAATGGAAATTAAATTACTATAATTTTGGACTCAATATCTATATGGAATTAAAAGTACATATAGGATCTGGTGCTTACTAAGAAAACAAAATGGATGGGAAAATCTAGTTCTTAACTGGATAATTGTCAGTTATGGCACTGCCTTACAGAAGAAGGAGCCAGCTGGTACGGGACTAGTCCAGACCCTCAGCTGCTCAAATTGCTCTCGGCTTTGCCACTGACTTGCAGATTGAAAAAAATCCATGACATAAATTGTGGGGGAAGAGGTGAACTTGTCAACTTTGAAGTGGAATTATTTAAATTTTTCCATATACTATTGAACCCTGTGGAGGGTATAAGAGAAGTTCAATACCAAACGAGCTTCATATGGGGAAAAAAATTAGTGGAGACAATGATAAGAAGCAGAAATTTTGTCTATAACTTGCTCCTGACTCTGGATCTGGGAGGGTTGGGGTCTGTTTCCCACCATCCTGAGGCCATCCCCATGTTCTCCCTTCAGCCCCAGATCTCCTTCTGGACAGCTGAAACTCCCCAATGATTTTCTGATACAGGAGATTAAATCCTGCAAGAAAATAATGGTTTTTCTTTCTGAAACTATCATTTATTTTGACCACGTTCAGCAATTAAAATATAGTAAGTAGGTCTGATATCATGAAATGTCTAAAACTCGTAAATACTTTCAGGATCTAAATAAGCCTTCTAGTGTCAGGATAGTAGAAAATTTGGGGGGGAAAGTTATTTATGGTTACTTTGGTGAAATTGACAACAACCTATTGATCAAACCATATAATTATAGTTCCTGTAGTAATGTGTAACTTCGCAGACTTTGGACCAAGTTGTTTGAACTGGTGACCCAAGTCAACCAGGGCTTTGTGGTGTTTGCAGTTTATATTTTGCCACACTCCGTTTCAAAAAAAAATCCTGAAGAGCTTTCAAGAGAAGCAAAAAATTTTAAAATAATTTTAAAAAACCAATGAGGACGGGGTGGGGAGAGAGAAAATGACTTAATGAGAATATGAATTCAATTGACTGCACAGAGAAAACTCAGCGTGAATGGAATCACAGAAACACACGCTAGTTTGGGTCGGGAGGGACCTTAAAGCCCACCCAGTGCCACCCCTGCCATGGCAGGGACACCTCCCACTGTCCCAGGCTGCTCCAGCCCCAGTGTCCAGCCTGGCCTTGGGCACTGCCAGGGATCCAGGGGCAGCCCCAGCTGCTCTGGGCACCCTGTGCCAGGGCTGCCCACCCTCACAGGGAATGGAAATTTATCACAACAGTCAGGAAGACTTCCCAGTCTTACAATGAAGAAACCATCTTATTGTCACCATTTCTAATTAACAGCAACCTGGCTGTCGCTATTTCCAATTACCAGGGGAAAATAGAGCACAAAACAGTACCAATAGCAGATGGTTATAAAAAGGCTAAAAGAAAACGTTAGCAGCATGAGACCTGGTTTTTCAGTAATTCCAGTTGCGCTGGATTTCAGGCGGTGCTGCTTTTCCTCTCAGTAAAACTGAAGTGACAAATAACCGAGTGAGAAAGAGGAGAAGGAGAGTTAGCAAATTATGTCACCAATGAACTTTATGTGGAATATGTTAACATTTTGGAGCTGAGATTAATGATTTTATTAAAAATCTGAGAATGCTTAAAAGCTTACTTTAGAACCTTATGTTAATATCTCTTGCTGTCTTGAGTTTTCAATTTATATTGGTGCTGTGCTTTGCTGTTCCATGCTTAAAAATAACAATAACATTTCAAATTATAGAAATTGATTTATCTCTCTCCTTCCTCTTTTTAAAAATGGTATTAATATATTAGGAGGGGGAATAGTGAACTCTTAAAAAAATTACTTTACAACTCCTGTGACTTTTATAATTTTCACATTTTATAAGAGCCAAGGCTCATAATTTATAGGCTACATAACAAAATGGAAAGGCAAACTTGGAGAAGGCAGTGGAAACAAGACTCCAGTCCCTGGCATCTTTTCCCAAGTCTGTGATTTGCATGACAAATGCCAGCATAAAATACCATGGAGATGTGTGATGGAGATGTGTGATGCAGATGTCTGTTTGCAAAATGTCTTTTCTATAGCAATCGAATTATGGATGAGCAACTGGTTTTAATGGCTCAGTCTGACAGCAATTTTTTAGTGGTTGATATGAGAGTCCATTTTAGGAATTTTTTTATCCCTTTGTTCCAGTTTAGTGGCATACAAAGCATTGCCTAAAAATTCTGGAAAAAGAACCCCAAAGTTTCATATAAGAAGAGAGTTGCCTTCACTTATTTTTTCATTCAGGTTTTCACCTGCTGTTGTTGTTGGGTCCCTTTGTAACTGATTAAGATGTATTGTATTTAGCATCTATAATGGATTTGAAAAGTGGAAAATCTTATAATAAACACAACCAAGTAAAAGTCGGAATCATAATATGATTTTTTAAATGATTTGGATAAAATAAAAAACCCAAATTGTAGTGAAGACAAATTCTGAAGGAAATATCAGAATTGCTTGCTTTTTTTTTGCTTTTTTTTTTTTTTTTTAAATTTCAGTACTCCAGCCTGTACTGTCTTGTTTCAATCTATTTATATGTGTTGTATTTAAATTGCCCAGCATCAAATTGCTGATCCCTGGGATCCTTGGCTAATGGGAGTGGGGGTTCAGGTGCGCCTATGAAAATTCCCATTACATGATGGAGATCCTATGGAGATCCTGTTCCTCAAGGATATAAGCTAAAAAGGATTAGAGGTATCAACCTAGGAGTTCACACAGCAAGGCTTTGAATGTAGTAACACTGTGAAAAAAGTAGGGACAAATTAAGACTTCCATGATGTCTGAACAATGCACAAGTTATTTAATATCACTGTGGATAACTTTATGAACTATTGCAAAAAAACCTGCTTCCAAACTACCAGAACACTGGCACCTCTCACAGGAATTATCTTCATAGAAACCTCAGTAATATTTCAATAGAGCATTTTAAACTGTTGTCTTTGTAAAAACCTTCCAGAAAGTGTAACTTGTCCTAGGACATTTAAGGTTGTCTAATATTTCTGTCTATAAAGTTGTAATTGCAATGTTCAACTTCAATTCTATGTAGTGGTCAATGTTCATTTCTACATCTCCATCAAGCTGATTTTGGGTTTGCAATATCAATTTTTTTTTCAGTATCTGATTTTTGGTTTTGCAATTTCATCCAAACATATTTTCTGTGCAAGTGAAGAGGTTTTAATTCTCATATCTCCTACAGACCATTGCACAGAGTTTTAATAGATTTTACCAAAAGAAGGTCAGAGCTAAACACATTTCCTAACCCACACAAAAAGGCACATTTTTTTTCTATAAAGGAGTTCAAAAAAGTCTTGCTGGTGCATATTTAGTCATAGAGGGGAAGACTGGATTTATGTCAATATCAGGATAGATGGATTCAGTTGGAAATTCCTCAAATAAAAGGAAATTGTTACTGAAACATGTTTTGAGTTCAGCTCCCTGTCCAGGGAGATAAAGTACCAGGTAATGTGGGGACAACTCTAAAATCCCTGGTCCAATTTACTGGTTTAAATCTAACAAGCTAAAAACATTTAATTAATACCTCTGCAGCTTATTACAGCAATGGCTTTTATTGCTGGATATCTCCTGATTCCTGTTTCTCTCTCTGTGCAAACATGCATGGGGTTCTTAGTTAGAACTCCTTAGCATACATTAAATCATATGAAAAAGCAGCAAAGCAGTAGCTCTTTTTCTTCCCATTGAACTGATTTTGGTACAAGAGATCTCATCAATATTAACCAAATAATAAATTAAAAAGACTTACAGAGATGTGATACATTCATGTGAAAAAAGAGAATATTTCTGCAGTGTCCCTGGTTTCCCAAGTTCCAAAATGCTTTTAAATAACTCAAATTGAGTTATCCCACCACTACCATCTGTAAAAAATGAACAGATTTTTTTTTTTTTCATGTATCTTGTAGCGGTTCTTCTTTGCCTTTAAAAGTGTCAGAATGTTCTAAGAGGTGAGGAGGCCAGCTCCAGGAGGTTCACAAGTTCACAGGAGGAAATTACTGAGTTGGCCTTGTCAGAGGATGTTCAATTCATTTTTTCAGCTCCATATTCTTTGCTACAGCAGACAGAGAAGTATGTCCTTTATTTTTTTATAAATTTCAAAGGAAGCTCTATTCTGTTTCATATTTTCACATTCTGGATATTCTCAAAGAAAAATACCACCTGCTTTTCTATTTTTATATCCCTTTATGAACATTAATCTTATAAAGTAAATCAGCTTTTTTAAATGGTGAAAGCAGATTGTGGATATATTTGTAATTCCCAGGAGAGCTCTGGGGACCAACATCAGGTAAGCAGCAGGACAAATTTATGAGCACTCCCAGGGTAGAATAACCATCATAACCTGATTTAAAAATGCACATAGGGGTCTGAGAATGTGGAGAATGTGGGTTTATTGTCTCAGGATATATAAGTGGTGTTTCCTTTGAAAAGCAGGGTGCCTCAGGACTATTGTTTTTGAGGACCTGGAAAGGTTCTGCAAAAATTATGTGACATTTAGAAGATGAATTATAATGCTTTTGCAGACTGCTAGAAGAGAGCCGAAGAGTGTGCATCGCAACACAATTCAGATATTTTGTAAAAAAACTCATTATCACAAATGCATTAAATTTAATGTTGATTTGGTTGCAATCAGGTTCTTCTCTCTTCCCCATATTTCGTGAATTGCTACCTGATGACTCTTCCTTTACCATGAAGAATTGTTGCCCAGACTCAGAGAGTTAATGCAGGTACTCCCACAGCCTTGATCCCTTTCCTACACCTTCTAAATTAGAGATTTGGTGCTTTGCACCCTTGCACTGCTCTCTCTCTTCTCTCCAAATGCTCCAGCTCTGGGCCTAGAAAGAGTGGCAACTTTCTTTCTGTGCAATGTGGTGTGGAGGTGTTTTGTTCAAGCACCAGCACATTAAATAGTCAGCACAGTCCATTTAAAATAATTAGGATTAATTTTCTCAAGCTCTCATAAAAACAAAAAGAAATTATTTGCAACTACCTGCACAGCGCCAACTTAAGGGGGATAGACTAAAATCATTACAGGTAATTTAATTTAAACAAATATTAGCCAAGCTTTGCCCATGTGAAAAGTAGGGGTTTTTGCAAGTCCACGACGAAACACATCTTTCTGAGCACTCTTAAAAATGGATGATACACTTGGAAAGAACATTTTTCATTGGGAAAAAAACTGGATCTGATCAATTTACAAGTGGCTTTTGACAGCCAAAATCTATCTCAAAAATCAAGTTAAATTCTGTCCAAAACCAAAAGGGTTTTAATAATGGCAGCTGATGTTTCCAAATGGATTGCTGAGTTCACAATTTAATGAAGTTCGATATAATCAGGGAGATTGAAATAAGGCTTAAAGGGTTTGATTCTTGATTAATGGAAATTTATATAATTCATGTATTTTCTTGCTAGTGTAATACTGTCTGGGTTTACAACACAGCTGTCTGCAAGGGCAGAGAGAAAAGCCTGCCTGGGAATGGAGAATGTAAACCCCCTCCCTCCAAATTATTAGAACTTTGAAAACAAGGGGTGCTCGGGCAAAGATAACAGTTCGTGACCAGCGTGTGTAATAAAGGAAACAAACAAACAACAGCTCCAGCACGAAACAAACAGAACAGGAACCCAGTCCCAGAACGCGAGCCCAGAACCCGAGTCCGGTCTGCGAACCCAAACCCAGTCCCAGGACCCAAACCCAAGCCCAGAACCCAAGCCCAGTCCCAGAACCTGAGCCCGGTCCTAAAACACGAACCCAGTCTCAGAACCAGAGCCTAGACCCAGAACCTAGTCCCAGAACCCGAGCCCAGAACCTGAGCCCAGTCTCAGAACCAGAGCCTAGACCCAGAACCTGAGCCTGGAACCCGAGCCAAGTCCTAGAACCCGAGCCCAGAACCTGAGCCCAGCCCTAGAACCCGAGCCTTTTCCCAGAACTGGAACCCTGTCCCAGAACCCGAGCCCAGAACCCAAACCCAGTCCCAGAACCCGAGCCAAGTCCTAGAACCCGAGCTTAGAACCCGAGCCTAGAACTCAAAGCACAGTCCTAGAACACTACCCTAGAACCTGAGTCCGGAACCTGAGTCTAGAACTTGAGTCTAGAACCCGAACACAGACCTAGAACCCGAGTCTGGAACCCGACCCTAGAACCTGAGTCTAGAACCCGAGTCTGGAACCGGAACCTAGAACCTGAGTCTAGAACCCCAACACGGTCCTAGAACCTGAGTCTAGAACCCGAACACAGTCCTGGAACCCGAGTCTGGAACCGGAGCCTAGAACCTGAGTCTAGAACCCCAACACAGTCCTAGAACCTGAGTCTGGAACCCGAGACCTAGAACCTGAGTCTAGAACCCGAACACAGACCTAGAACCTGAGTCTGGAACCCGAGTCTAGAACCCTAACACAGTCCTAGAACCTGAGTCTGGAACCCGAGCCTAGAACCAAACCACAGTCCTGGACCTGAGTCTAGAACCCGAACACAGTCCTAAAACACTAGCCTAGAGCCAGAGCTTGGAACCCGAGCCTAGAACCCGAGCTCAGAATTCAGGCTCATCCTAGAACCCGAGACCAGAACCCGAGACCAGACCCAGAACTGGAACCAGAACTCAGTCTTAGAACCCAAGCCCAGAACCTGAGCCTAGAACCCGAGCCCATCCTAAAACCTGAGTCCAGTCCTAGAATCCTAGCCTGTCCTAGAACCTGAGCCCATCGTAGAATCCGAGCCCAGAACCCAAGCTCATTCATAGAACTTGAGCCCAGAAGGTGAGCCCAAAACCTGAGCCCAAAACCCGAGCCCGTCATAGAACCTGAGTCCAGTGCTAGAACCTGAGCACAGAACCTGAGCCCAAAACCTGAACCCAGTTCTTTAACTCGAGCCCAGAACCCAAGTTTAGAACCCGTGCCCGTTCTAGAACCCGAGCCTAGTTCTAGAACCAGAGCTCAGTCCTAAAACACGAGCCCAGAACCCAAGCTTGTCCTAGCACCCGAGCCTAGTCCTAGAACCCAAGCTCGTCCTAAAACCCAATCCCACCCTAGAACCCGAGCCGAGAACCCGAGCCCAGGCTCAGAAACCCGAGCCCAGGACCCAAGCCCAGAACCCGAGCCCAGGCCCAGAACTGGAACCCAGGCCCGGAACTGGAACCCAGTCCCAGAACCGGAACCCAGTCCCAGAACCCGAGCCCTGAACCTGAGCCCCGTCCCAGTACCTGAACCCAGAATCTGAACCTGGTCCCAGAACCCGAGCCCAGTCCCAGAACCCAAGCCCAGAACCCAAGCCCAGTCCCAGAACTGGAACCCAGTCCCGGAACTTGAGCCCAGTCCCAGAACCCGAGCCCACTCCCAGAACCCAAGCCCAGAATCGGAACCCAGTCCCAGAACCCAAGCCCGGAACCTGAGCCCAGAACCCAAGCCTAGTGCCAGAACACGAGCCCAGTCCTAGAACCTGAGCCCAGAACACGAGCCCAGTCCTAGAACCCGAGCCCAGAACACGAGCCTAGTCCCAGAACCAGAAGCCAGTCCCAGAACTGGAACCCAGTCCCAGAACCTGAGCCCAGTCCCAGAAAGCAAACCCAGAACCCGAGCCCAGAACCCGAGCCTAGAACACAAACCCAGTCCCTGAACCCAAGCCCAGAACCAGAGCCCAGTCCAAGAACCGGAACCTAGTCCCAGAACCCAAGCCCAGAATTGGAACACAGTCACAGAACCCAAGCCCAGAACCCGAGCCCAGAACCCGAGCCCGAGCCCAGAACCCGAGCCCAGAACCCAAACCCGAGCCCAGAACCCAAGCCTGGAACCCGAGACTGGAACCCAAGCCAAGTCCAAGAACCCGAGCCCAGTCCCAGAACCCGAGTCCACTCCCAGAACCCGAGCCCACTCCCAGAACCCGAGCCCACTTCCAGAACCCAAGGCCAGAACCCAAACCCAGTCCCAGAACTGGAACCCACTCCCAGAACCCAAGCCCAGTCCCAGAACCAGAACCCAGTCCCAGAACCCAAGCCCAGAACCTGAGCTCACTCCCAGAACCCAAGACCAGAACCTGAGCCCCGTCCCAGAACTCGAGCCCAGTCACAGAACCAGAACCCAGTCCCAGAACCGGAACCCAGTCCCAGAACCAGAACCCAGTCCCAGAACCGGAACCCAGTCCCAGAACCGGAACCCAGTCCCAGAACTAGAACCCAGTCCCAGAACCTGAGCCCAGAACCCGATCCTCCCGGTCCCAGAACCTGATCCCGGTCCCAGAACCTGAGCCCAGCCCCAGAACCCGAGCCCAGTCACAGGACCAGAACCCAGTCCCAGAACGCAAGCCCAGAACCTGAGCCCAGTTCCAGAATCGGAACCCAGTCCCAGAACCCAAGCCCAGTCCCAGAACCCGAGCCCAGAATCGGAACCCAGTCCCAGAACCCAGTCCCAGAACCCAAGCCCAGAACCTGAGCCCAAACCCAAGCCTAGTCCCAGAATCCGAGCCCAGTCCCAAAACCCGAGTCCAGTCCCTGAACCCGAGCCCAGAACCCAAGCCCAAGTGATAAGGAAAGAACAGAAAAAAAACCAACGCCCAACAAACACCTTTGGAATAAAAAAGGTTTAGGTAAAGTTTAAGAATTAATAGAAATTAGGAAGGAGTTGAAGACTGGAATGTATGCATCAAATTTTGAGGGTCCCTTCTTCCTTCTCCTGTAAAATTGGAATAAATACCTTCTGAGGGAGCTAAGAATTGGTATTCAGTGATCAGAGGAACTGCTTAAGTAAATATTCATGTATTTTCCCAAAAAATTGAGGAAAAATCCCCCATAATCTTTTGAAAAACTGATTAAAAAATCACCAACCTCTTGTCTCAAAATCCAAAAGTTGTCCAAATGATAATCTTAATTGTTTAGCAGCAACAGTTGGTGATGAGCCCAAATTTGCTGTGCTTTTCCATACAACATACAGGAGAAAATCTGAATGAGAAATGTTTTAACAGGCAAGTTTTAACAGGCTTGTTAAAAAGCCACCGGCACCAGCTCAAGCTTTTCAGAACCTTCTCTTTACATTAGAAATGTTATCAATTATATGGTATCTGAAGTCTTATTGAAGAAAAAAAGAATGTTAAAATTGTTTTGGAAGGAACTTATCCTTGATGGTGTTGCACAACAGATGACAGGAAGAATTGACCCTCAGGAACCAATTTATTTTGGACCCCTATTTGGGAGAAAATTCACTGAGTGAAGGTCTGCTGTTAAAAAAAAATATTTTTAAAAGCCATAAAATGTCTACAGAAGAACTCTTGCACTTCTATTGACTTCAAAAAAAGCTTGTAAATAGAAAACACTTGAACCAGAAATTTTAAATGTTGATTTTTTTTTTAATGTGAAAGAAAACTTCTGAGCTTTTTTTTCTCCACTTGTGAGGTTCACAAGGAAAATTATGCAATCCAAAGTGTAAGATGAGATGCATTGTTGGGGTATCAGTCAGAGGATATTCAAATAATGATTTTCACCAAATTGGTAGGTAAGCAACTTCTTTGAACACGATCATATTTTTCTGTTTAAAGCCTGCTTGTACATAATGATATACTCAATTCATATCACTGATAATGGTTATTTCCTTCCTTTAAAGTCTAAGCAAATAGTTTGACAAGAAAAGAAATAAACTAATTCATACTTTCTGTCACTGATCATGAAAAACAGGCTGCAAATATAGAAGTAATATCTGATAATTCAGCTTAGATTTTTGGACTGTTTCCATGGACTATATTGCTGGAATGAACTGTGCTTCTATTCAGAAATTACCCACATACGCTTTCATTTTTACCCTTTTATTTCTTCAGGTAATGTCCAAAAGTTATGTAACTTGAGGTTTAGATTTTGGAAATATTCATTGTAGAGGTTCCTTTGACTCTCCTTCTGTTTGGTATTCCTTTTTCTTTCAATTATTATTGTCCAAGTTGTTATTTTAACTTTTACATTGCATATATTAGCTTTAGTGAATTGAGAATCTCAAGGACAGAAAGCAAAGAGACTGAGGAATTAGGAGCTGAGTCATTGGTGCTTAGTGGCACGCTGAGGTTTTGTGACATCCAAAACTTCGACAAGGATCTGGCAGGTGTGATGCAGGAATTAGACATCCATGCCAGTCTGGATAGGCAGGGGCCCTCAGGGTATCTGAAATGTCAGTAGGCAGGTGAATTTAAAGAATTAAATCCAGCCCTGAAATTTTACTGACAGGAAAATGGGAGTGCAAAATCCCACTCCATGAATTCATACAATTATTTGGGGGGGAAGGGACCTCAAAACCCATCCCATTCCACCCCTGCCATGGCAGGGACACCTCCCACTGTCCCAGGCTGCTCCCAGCCCCAGTGTCCAACCTGGCCTTGGGCACTGCCAGGGATCCAGGGGCAGCCCCAGCTGCTCTGGGCACCCTGTGCCAGGGCCTGCCCACCCTCACAGGGAACAATTCCTCATTCCCAATCTCCCACCCAGCCCTGCCCTCCGGCACTGGGAGACATTCCCTGTGTCCTGTCCCTCCAGCCCTTGCCAATTGTCTCTCTCCATCTTTCCTGCAGCTCCTCCAGGCCCTGCAAGACCACCCTGAGCTCAGCCAAAGCTTCTCCTGTGCAGTGAGCAATGCCAGCTGTGCCAGCCTTTCCTGCCAGCAGAGCTGCTCCATCCCTCTGCTCATCCTGGTGCCTCCTCTGGGCTCTGCAGCAGCTCCAGCTCCTTGCTGTGCTGGTCCCAGGGCTGGGGCAGCTCTGCAGGTGGGCTCTCACCTGAGGGGCAGAGGGGCAGAATCCCCTCCCCTGCTGCCCACGCTGGGCTCAGCTCAGGGCAGGGCTTTGGGGTCCCAGGGCACGGCCGGGGCAGGGCCAGCTCTGCCCCACAGCTCCCCCAGAGCCTCTCCCAGGGCTGCTCCAGCTGATCAACCCCAGCCTGGACTGATCCTGGGGCTGCCCCAACTCAGGTGAAGAACCTTTGCACTGGGTAGAGCAGCTTGCTTGGTTTCTTGAGGCAGAAAGAACAATTCCAGCTGTGCTCAAAAAGTCAAACTATTGAGAATATAAATCTGGACCAAGTTCCATTTTTATTGTCATTCCCTTTTTTTGGTGGATAATTTCAACATGTTTCTATTAAGAGTAATTCATGTCACCATTGTTCTTCAGAGTTTTTGTCTAAGGATATCTGGGCTGCTTTCCTGTATTTTGTCTGTGGCTTTCTGTTTATAAACCCCTTGTTTTGGGCTTGAACTGCAGGCTTGAGTCACCTGCACTCTGCTGAAAGTAGAGCCATCAGGAGTTAATTCGGATGAACTTCTGAGGGATGAGTCCAAGGCATGCATAGTTAAAACTTCGTGATATAAGCAGTGAAGTAGCACAATTCCCATGGTATGAGCAGCCCCTTTTGTACTTATGCTGCTTCAGCCCTTTTGATTAGCTGGTTTTGTTTTCCCACCTACATCTTAACCCCCCAGACTGTGTTCTGTCGCCACAGGCATGATTCCCTCTGAACTCTGCTTTTCTGTCTTTCAGTCACACAGCCAGAACACCATTAGATCCTGATGCCACAGCTGGGTTAAGGAAATTACTCTCTAATCCACCCAAATTTTTTAACCCACTGGATGAAATAAGAACTAAATGCATTTTCAACCATTTAGCAGTGATCCGTATTTGGAGAGAAAGTGACTCAAAGGCGAAGAGACATCTCCCTAAGAGCTCTGGAGTTTGCTCCCTGCTGAGCTGGCCTGCTGCTGAGGTGAGAGGATTTTTGGAGATCCCTCTCACTCCACAGGCCTGGCAGGAAATGGTCCCCCCAGTTAATTCAGTACTTACTCAAGTACTTCCCTTATTTGTGTCCAAAGGAATGGAGGTAAATGCCACCATCTGGGTTCATTCCCTTGATTTCAGGTTATTATTGATATGCAGAAAGGATATTTCATATGAAATAAAGCTATTTCCACCTAAAACAATCTCCTGGCTTCTTATTACAAGTACTTTGATATGAGCTTTTTTACACACAAGCTCTTTCTCAAAATGAGAAAAATTGTTTCCATTCTGGAGAACTATTTTGACAACTTACTGAATTAAATAAAACTGCGATCTACATTACACGAACTAAATGTTTTAAATGAACCTATTTTATTTGCTAACGTGTGACACTGCCAATGTGTTTGCTTTGCTAACTGGGATTCCTGTTCTCTGTTACACAGTATCAAGCCTGATCTGTAATTTTCCAAAGAACCTCTGGGAATCAAACTAAGTTTCCATTGATTTTGAATTGTCTCTGTGATAAAATAGAGATGGTATTAAAACATTTTCTTCATGGAAGGAAATATCCGTCACTATTTTTCACTGCAGTCATGCTTGAAAAATTGCTATGCTCCTTGTTCTGTCTAATCTTGCTATAATTACTATTCCATAATGTGTAGGAAACCAAAATACCTTTGCTAACAGCTGGACAATGTGTACCTAAATTTCTGCCATCTGGTCCTACAGTCTTGGCTAACACAGGGAGCTGAACGCATCACAAAGTCAATATTCAATAGAAATACAAATTAGGAGGGCTGGTGAGCAGAAGAGCAAAGGGAACGATTAAATACATATAGCAAGGAGATGGAATTTTACAGTTGATTCTTCACCTAAAACACTTTCTCGTTTGTGTCTTTATACAGGACCTCAAACAGGAGGCTGAACTATTTGAGTATGCTAATGGATTCAAATGTCAATCAATCCCCTGTCTTTGCCCTCTGCTCTCATCAGTGAAATTGTGCCTAGATCCCCACCCTGACATCCCACCTCTGCTTCCAGCTGGCCCTGCTGTTCTTGTTGCCTGGATGCAAGTGGAGCATGTGGAGGAATGCTCCTGAGCTGCCGTGGGACGGCCTCTTTATCACAAGGATTGATCCGTGGATCAGCTGGGAAATGGCTCAGCCTTCTGTGCAGACTCCCAAAGGCAGCAGAGCTGGGCTGGGCTGCTCCCACAGGGGGCCTCGCTCACCTCTTCTCTCACACGCCGAGCTGAGGCTTTCCTGCCAAGGTCAGCAATCTACTGGAAAGGATTACCCAAATCCAAGTGGATTTATGTACATTGCTCATAGATCCCTTTGGGGTACCTGAGCATCCTTTTCCCAGACCTGTGTTTTCTCCCAAATTCTCTTCAACAAGGGGAGGAAATGAGGACCAACCAAGGAGAGGAACTGTTGCAACAGAAAGTCCTGGAGCAGGATATTTCCTCCTGCCTTCCCAAACAAAGACTGTGCTGAAGTTCATGCTGACGGGCCAACAGGGATCACCCAGGCTCTCGCTCTCTCCATTGCCTATGTTAGCACAATATCCCAATTTAATCCCTTGGGGAATGCTCAGATCTTGTTGTGCTGTGAGGAAACTAGGCCAGAACTCTGTGATCAGAATTATCAGTGTGGGTGTTTATTTTGTGAAATTTCCCTCATCTATGAGAATTGCAACCATTTAGTGTCACTTTGAGAGCAGGATGGTCAAAAGACTTACAAAGCAGAGTGTTCCTGAAGTCTTTGTAGCTGAAAGGAAATGCCAGCTTCCATGGCTAGTGAGGAGAGAGCCCATTCTGATTCCTCCTCTCTATTGTTTGGCACTTCCCAGCATAGAAGAAAAAATTTACTTACCAAAATAAGAAGGACTAGTGATCGAAACTGACAAAAAAAAAGTGTTTTCCATATTTTATTCCACATGCATACAGGACCTCGGATCACAACAAAGTTATTGTCTTGGCAGTTGATAAAAAGTGTATTATTTAGACATATCAGTGGTAAGAAGCTCATCCCTAAGTAGCAAAATACAAATTCACCTGGTTCTTATATTTAATCTTTGGGAAGGTTTACAAAAACTGAGATTTTTCCAATGTGATTTTTATATAAGGAGCAGTTAGGTTAATGTGTTGGGCCTATTTATTTCTCTGGAACAACATAACAGTTTAAAAACACAAATAGTAAAAAATGCATGTTATGCATTATGATACTTTAAAAGCTGCCACAAATTCATGTAAGAAATTCTATTGTTATTCCATAAAAACAGTGCTGTTTAAAATAAGTTAGACAATGGAAGGCTTTCTCACAGAAACTCATTACATCACAGTCTGTTAAAAAACATGTTTTGCCTTGTAGTGTTTTCTCCTAATTCTCAAAGCCAAGAGGACCACACAGTCATAGGCTGGATTTGTATGATTATGCAAAAAGAGTATTTAAGCACTAGGAACTTTAATTATGCAGAAGCTTTGCTGAGGGATTTTAAATAAAAGATTTGTGCACATTATATTATAATGAACAAAGTAAATATATTTTTAGCACTTCTATGAAATATTGCTGTAGTGAGGACAGGGCGATTCAATCAATAACAATACATGTTCTGGGGTTTTTTGTTCCTCAGATATCAGAGGAATTTGTCAATCTCTGCTAGATCCATGTAACTTTTCAGAATTTCTCAGAAAGATTGTGTGGTGTTTCCCTCACTGCCTGAAGAGCCCTGACTACAGCAGGAGTGTTGATGCAGGTAAGTGGCCACATCTGTTTCAGTCTGATTGTCCATCACCTGCAGCCCTCAGTGAGGTGCCAGATGTTCTGCTCAGCTGGGTAAGACCTGCTTAGCAGCTCAAAAACATTTTGAAGAGCAAAAAGATAAAAAAGATACCAAAAAAAAAAAGAAAAAAAGCGCATCTTGAATCTCACTTCTGAAAAAGTCTCAGAGCTTCTCATATATCCCACAGGCATGTTTTCTGTTGCCTTTCCTAGATTTTAAAAAGACCATTTAAAAAGGCCTCTTAGCTGGACTTGTAGCCAAGGCAACAGTTACAATATTTTGAGTCCCAGCAGTTATGAATGGACTCAAAATCTGACCAAAAAAAAAGTGCTGCTTATTTTCATTTTGGGGGTCACAATAAAAATATGATTGCAACAGGCAACAATTTAGAAACCATAGATGCAAGGCTCTGGGTGTGAAGAGAGTGCCTCCTTGAAACACTTCACACTTCACATCGCAGTCCCTCTTAAGCCCCTGTCTCTTGAAATTTAAATATAAGTAACCTGTATGTGCTTCAATCCTAATTCAGCAATTAATTAATTTTATTTAAATGTTGCTGCTGTGTGTCCCTTTGTGAAATGCATTAGGATTCATTAAGCAGAAATTCTGTGTGTGAAATCCTGTATCATTGAGTTGGGTGAGAAAAACACATTTATTTCTAGTGCGATTTTCAGGCTTAATAAATGGTGTGAATTTCAATATGTGCTCTTGCCTTTTGCATTTGGCCATTTGAAATTTAGATCTGTAAAATGAGGAATGATTGATCTGCAGTTGTCCAGCATTTTGAGCAACTTTAATGAGCTAGCAAGCAACACTTACTTAAAAATTTTATCTCACACATTCTAAAAAGAGACAAGGAGTATATGATGTATAAGACAGAGAGAGAAAATTGCCAAGGGCTGGAGGGACAGGAGCCAGGGAATGGCTCCCAGTGCCAGAGGGCAGGGCTGGGTGGGAGGTTGGGAATGAGGAATTGTTCCCTGGCGGGGTGGGCAGGCCCTGGCACAGGGTGCCCAGAGCAGCTGGGGCTGCCCCTGGATCCCTGGCAGTGCCCGAGGCCAGGCTGGACACTGGGGCTGGAGCAGCCTGGGACAGTGGGAGGTGTCCCTGCCATGGCAGGGGTGGAATGCGAAGAACTTCAAGGTCCTTCAAATCCAAACTATTCCATTATTCACTTCAATGATCCTAAGATATTATAATTTAATATCTGATTGCAGATTGCAGTTTAATAAGCACTGACACTATTTTCCACATGACTTCCAGAGAGGAGTCTCGTGCCCCAAATCCATTGATTTGGAGGTAGGTCTGGAGAAACAAGGAGGGGGCACACTTGGTTTCTTAATATGCCTTCACTGTGGCACTGTGAAACTATTTTTGGCTAAACTATTCATTAGGTTGTTTGAGTGCTGTCATTCACAAAGGATGACCACAGCACTACAGTTTGCTCCTGTCCCTCATAAAAATACGGATGTGTGTACTCAAAAAGTGCTGATGTTGCTTTTCAGCTTTGGATGACAGACACATGAAATAATGACACATTTCCAGTCATGTACTTCCACACTCTCTTCCTTATAAAACTCTATTTTATAGACCTTAACATTTACAAAAGAAAAAACATATGAGAACAGAAGAGCAAAAGGAAAAGCACTGAAATAAATAAAAAAGTAAGTAGCTCCTTCATAACCATGGTCTTAACTGGAAAGAAAAGCCCTAATGACAAAGAAACATGCTTTTTGCTAAGTACAGGTTTTTTCTGAATCATATTATCAAGTATAGCTGTTCACAGAAAAACATAAAATGCTGAAATAACAGTAATGACAGAAGAAATTTGCTTCTAGCCAGGTCAGACTGTCTCCAAGGAAGGAATCAGTAGTCATTCCCTATTTCTGGTTTCCCCTTCTTTACCAGTGGCCAGGAGTTGGGGTTTTTTTTGGTTTGGTTTGGGGTTGTTTTTTTTTTTTGGTGGGTTTTTTTTTTTTGGTTTTGTTTTGTTTTTGGCAAAACCCCACAAGTGTAATATGAAAGTGGCCTTGTTTTGTCAAACAATTTGCTTTAGTCTGGATGGGGATGAGCAGCATCCCTTATCAACCAGCATTTTGACTTTTGTGTGCTGCTAATCCTGAGCACAGCAATGGCAGAAAATTGTGGGCTCTGTTGAGTGCTCTTCAAAATGACTCGTTTTACTTCCTTTTTGGATTATAATTTATGGATTTTGATAATTACATGCACAGACTTGAATCTCAATTATCTCATCATTACACTTGGACAACACTAAATATTACAGCCAAAAGCTGAAAACCTTTCTTTAGAAACTACTGCTGAGTTACTTTTCAGCAGTTTCAAATTATTTTTTCTGTATTGTGATGAAAATAATATCTGTTTTGGCCCTAAATATGTACAGATAAATCTCTTTTGGGGCAGTACTTCACTGAGGTGTGGAGAGCCTGTGGGGACAGGGTTGCTGAGCATTTTTTCCTCCAGACCTCATCTGCTTCTTCTATTTATTTGTACAACATGGGAAAGTTTTTCTAGGACCAAACTTTTTTCAGGAAAATCTATGGATTCGATTTTCCATTGTAGTCTCCTGACACTGTGAAAGGAACATGAACTGATGGATATAGTTGTTTTCTCAACCCTAAAGTCTTTAAGAGATCCCAGGCTTCCTCTTGGCCTGCAAGGGATTACCTGGTGTTTCTTCTGGAGTTGTGGATCCTTGTCCAGCCTTTCCACAGCTCCATATGACATTCAACACTTTGGCTCTTGCTTCTTCTGAAGCAACTCTCTTTCGTGAATAATAAAACTCACTGTAGAAGAGATGAATTAGTATGAGGCAAATTGGAGGGGGGCAGGAGGGAGCTGCTTCCATAAGAAATATGACATGATTAAACATGAGGCACATAAATCATGGGCCTACTTAAGAAAAATGAAAAATGTCTCATAGTGCCATATTTGGGATATTGGGAAGAAACTCTAGAGACATGGGCAGGGGCACCTCCCACTGTTCCAGGCTGCTCCCAGCCCTGTCCAGCCTAGAGATCTATAATTATCCCTTATAATTATAAGACAACTATAAATCTCTTCTTTTGCTTCTAGGAGGGAGACATACAGCTGTAGCTGCGCATTTCCTCCCTAGCATGACACCATATTTCTTGTTGCAACTCTAGGGAGTCATTTGGCAGCAGAGGAATGGCCAGCCCGTAGAGGACAAGTCCAGCTCTCCCTGCCAAGAGACGCTGGAAGGACGTTGTGCTGCCACAGTCGGCCCCACACACAGGGGGAAGGAAAAGCAACCCAAAACCACAGTACCATTTGGGGTTGCCCTAAAGACAGGGAAGAGGTCCAAAATGATGCACAGTTCATTGTGCAAGGGTGTGTGATAAGGGGTTTCTCTTTCTAGCATAATTTAGCTTTGATCAGTTTGTATGCTGGATAAGGAATAGAGTAAACACCTGGAAAATCTAACAAGGCATATAGTAAATCTTCTGACTTTTGCATGGCCCAATCAAAATAGGATTTAATCCTAGGTCAAGAGATGATTTTAAATTTGCAACCTGCTATGGCAGGAAGCCTTGCCCTGCCCTTAATGACAATTGGAGAAATCATTTCTAAAGATGTGAAGATTATATTTGGCGACCTGTAAGAAAGAAAAACCCACTCAATTATTAACAAAGGATCATTTTGAGAGGGAAGGAAAAAAGGTTGATCTGGAACAAAAGGATGTGCTTGTCTCTTTTGCAGAGGATCAGTAATTTTCTCTAAAGCCTTGCTAGTTTCAGGAGTAGGCGATCTCGGGGATCATTTTTTGGCACTTTCAGTGGTTTTTGTTGCCAGTGGGGAGCTGCCCAGCAATGAGGTGCAGGTCTCGCTGGCCTGACGGAGTCAACTTCTGATTTCTGTGCACCTTGGCCATGGAGCCCAGGCCGGCGCCGCCGTGCAGGTCGGAGCCCCGCGGGGCCGAAGCCAGGGGCTGCGGGAGCCGGCGGTGCGAGCGCGCCGGGCGCGGGGCAGGCTGGAACGGCAGCGCCTTTCCCCGGGGCAGGTAGAAGGGCAGCGGGATCCAGGATTCGTGAGCCGTCTCTGGGCCGGAGCAGTAGCAGTTTCTGTTCCCTTCCCCCCTTTCTCCTTCCCCCTTCCCCCTGCCTCCTGTCGTGGCTGGAGAGGCTGGCCGAGGCTGCGGCTGCGAGGGTTTAGGTGAAATGGGGGCGGGGGACGGGCACGCCGGCAGGGGATTCGCGACAAAGATTTCCACAAGGACTCAGCTAGCCGGGAAAAATTCTGCTGCTGCTTTCTCACGCCTAGAGATAGCATTATACAATTTAACCCCCACCGAGTCCCCAAAAGTCTCTGGTATAGACGGCTTCAAAGTCAGCATTTGGGATATGAGTCATAGTCCATTTTAAAAGCTCTTTGAGCTCTTGCTTAGGCAAGGTTTTTGGACTTGATGCACTTCGAGATTTTAAATGCTGAAACACCTGTCTCCAGGGAACAGACTTATTCTGCCCCATTATTCCTGGTGCACACCTGCTGTCCAGCTATGCAGCAGGTGCTGTACGTAGAGGCTCCGATCCAGGTACTGTCCAGCAGCAGCTCCTGTCCGGAACCTGGTCACCCTCCTTCCAGGTGCCCGATCCTTGGGGCCACTTCCTACTGAGTTCACCAGGAGGTCTCTTTCGGCCAATAAGTCTGAGTTTGCCAACTAAAACATGGAGGGCACTGTAAGAGCATAAATGAGAGATGTGGGACTCCAGGAGGCTCCCCAAAATGCAGTTTATTCCATCCAAGACATTGCAGCAGTCCAGGGTCATGGGCGACGGAGCCAACTGCAGGCAGGCCTGGAGACCCTTTGGTTTTGTTACAATGCATTATGTACTTTCCTTTGCTGAGCCTCTTAATACAGTAGAACCAATCTATGCCTTGACTATTATCTATAGCCTATCATAACTGCTATCATTACCATATTCATGTTACTATTCTCCAATCACTCAAAGTCAGTACATTACAGTTTGAGCCAGAAGTTGTTATTCAGTTTTCTTGCAGTGGAAAATTCTGAGATCTTTTTTCTACTTGCCACATCGGCAGGCTTGTTTGCCTGTGCTATCTTCATGCTTGGTTAAAACATTTTCTTGTTTGAGATGGGTTTTTCCTTTGCTCTAACTTATAAAATCTCCTTCTAACTAACATACCCTTTGCCTCCTTGGTTATCCAGTAAGACTGGCTCAGCAATTCTTTTCTTCTAGATCAAAACTTGCTTCCAACTCTATTCCTTCATCAGACTGCACATTCAAAAATCTTTCTGTCAACCATACATATCTGTGAGACTCTCTTGTCAAATTTCATCTTTTCCAACACCTCTAAAGATATGTTTCCTGATGGTTTGGATCAGAAGATCCAGTATGGCCATCCTGAGATTTCTGTTTTGAAGGCCATAAGCTGTGCTCAATGTTTTGGCTATATTCTTTGTTTTGCCTTGCATCTATTTTGGCTAGAAAGCCAGTGTAGATGATGTCCTTGCTGCAGTAGGCTGCTAAATAAGGCAGAGTGTCTGGCTGAGGTACTGGGGCTGTAGACTATCCACCACTCGCCCAGGGTGGTGAGGACCTCTAAAGGAATATAATATTGGCTATGCTCTGGGAGTTTACAGAGAGAAAGATCCTCATAGCTCAAATGATTTGTCTCCTGGAGTTCTGAGGAATATGTTGTAAAGAAGAAGGCTGCTGTCTTTTCCAGCAATCTTCCATGCATTCAAGAGGATCATTTAACTTCTTGTCTGAGAGAAAAAGAAATATTAGTAGTAATTAGTTCTTTTTCTCTGTCTGTGCATCACTGATTGAGATTGGGTAGGTGATAATTTATTTCTTTTTTTTCTCTAAATTTACATCATAAATTTATACTGTAAGGTGTTCCAAATTCCCAAATTCTGCTTCACTTGATTTTGTAGGCCACTCTGGTTCATCTTCTCTCTGCTCTATTATTGCAGACCATATCTGAATGGATTTCTTTTTTTTCATATTGAACATTATTTGATTTAAACTGTATGAACAGAAGACTTTATTTATCATTGTTTTACCTCTTTGCAAGGAAATACAGAATTTTGAAGACAAATGACATGACTCCACTTGTGGTTTCCAATGGAAGAGAAGAATTCCAATGTCCTACATTCACAGCATTGTTTACATTGCATTGTAATATTGCAGCTAGTTTCCAGCTACTTGGGTCAGGTTCTGGAAGCAGGCACCCATGATAGTATAGAAGTCTAAAAAGTTTCAGTTTGGCTGCTTTTCTTGAAAAAGAGCTAATATGACTCAACGTTGTGCTGAATCTTGTGGTACAGACACTTCTTTCGAGGTCTGAGCTCCTTGCTGGACTTCTGTATCTCAGAATCCGATACAGTAAACCTGAGTTTCCTTATAGCTTTAAGAATTTGGTTCTAATCTAGAAGAGCAAGAAAAGGTTACCATATTATTACAAGAGAAAGAATCTGTTAAGCAAGCAGTTAATGGACTGCTTTTTTTCTACAAATTGGAGCAGAGATTTAGTTGTTTGATGGGGGATTTTTGCTTCTCAATAGAATTTTAGAAGTGGTGGGGTAAGAAAGTGTGGATTTTGATAGGTTTGCCTTAGAAGAAGAATTACAGGGGAAACTGTTGAAAAGAATTAATGCAGACCTTAATGCCTTTCCTACAGAATTTCAGAAGTGAAAACCAAGAGGAGAGAGTGCAGACAAGATGATTTATCAGAATGAAATCAAAATAGCATTCTTTTCTCAGAATTACAGCTCTAAACCTCAGGGTATTAATTGAAAATACATAACAATCTCCAAGATTAAAAAACTGGATGATGAAGTTTTATATCCAGTAAACTGTAAGGCTTCACACTTTAATCTGATTTGCATTTTGGTGAAAGCCTGGAATCTTTTGCAATTTGCCAGATAACGAGGGATTTAGAACAGTAAGTATCCAATTAATCCTTTGGACCCTTCATCTCCCTTCTTATGACAATGAATACATTTATTATACTCCTATTTTTATTCCATCAGGGGATTTGATCATAGAAATGTCTAGTCATTCTTTTCTTGTTTTCAACCACTCAAAGAGCATAATCAAAACTCTTCAGAAGTTCTGGATCTGCAACAGTGACAAGCACTTTAGTGGTAAGAGTCAGTGGACATCAGCAGATCCCCTATGACAGGACAGGGCGGGCTGTTCTGGCAGGACTGAGGTTGAGGGGCTGGAATTCTGTGAAATAGAACTTTCTAGGGATGGGAGAAATGGAAACAGATTCTGAACTTTCAACCCAACACGTGAACAAGTAATAGGGCAGGTAATTTTCTGTGGAAATTTCTTCAGCCCCAGTGTTGTGGATGATGATTACTCTTCCTACCTCCTTTGGCCAGCTACCAGCACAGCCACGTTACTCGGCTTTTGGACAGAAAACCAGAAGAAGTGATTTTTGAACAAAACACCTATCAGGACCTTAGAGTGTTTTTTGCTCCAAAATGTTTCAAGGCAGATAGGGAAACAATTCCATTTTATAGAGTGTGTTGAGAAGACAAGGTTGAAAGTTAAAACCCATGGGTTCTGTTTCTATATATGTTACTGATTTTGCTTATTATCTTAGTCATATGTATATGACTAAGATATATGACTATTATATATATAATATATATATTTGGTGGGGTTAAGTTTTTTTCTTTTTTTTTTTCTTTTCTTGTTTTTTTTTTTTTTTTTGCCTGCATACTTGAGATTAAAGCATAACGCAGAAAAGTACTGTAAGCTTAAAATACTTTAGAGATGCCTCATGCTGAAAAACTTGTAGCTACTGCTAAGGCCCATTGGCCAATTCCTGCTTCATTTCTGAGAAGCTATAAAATTCCCATCTGTATTTTAGTTCTAACGATCTGTTGTTATGGTGGAGATGCAAATTAAGAACAACAATTTTTGAATCTGTAGGGATGTATTTACCATTTTGTAGCGGCCTTTTCAGTCTCTGAGCCATTAATGAAAAAAAGGAGACGTATCTACACTCTTTTCAACCTGTGGACCATCCACTACTGTCCACGTGCTCAGATTCAAAGCCAAACAATCCTGTTGGGCCTCATTGGGAGGAATTACTTGGATTAAAATACTAGACTAGTATTTGATATCCACCAGCACAGTCCATTGGGCAGCTTCTATCATCTGCATGTCAATATTTAATCTTCCTCTATGTTTACTGTGCAAAGCTCTTTCAGAATGATGGTGTGCCTGCTGTCTTACCAGCTGTGATGTTTGCACCAAGAAAGGAGCTGAAGAAAAGGCAAGCCAGGGCAGTGATTTTTGTTGCTCGCTTGCAATACCCACAAATCAAAGCTACTTAGCCTAATTTAAGGCTGAAAGAGAAAATGCCTTCAAAGGATTCAAAAAATCATCATTCAGTACGGCAGTTCAGTATTCAGGACTAGGGCACATCCCATCGGCTGAGAGCATTAGGGCTCTTTAGCCTGGTGAAGAGAAGTTTGCATGGAGACCTCACAACACTATCCAGTATCTGAAGAGAAACAGGAGACGGACTCTTCATTAGGAACTATGCAGACAGGACAATGGGCAATGGCTTCCAAGGGAAAGAGGGCAGGTTTAAATGAGAGACTAGGAAGAAATTCTTCCCTGTGAGGGCGGTGAGGCACTGGCACAGCTCTGGCTGCTAAATCTGAGGCTTTCCTTCCAGTTTCAAGCTGCAAAGCACTTGCTGAATTTCAGGGAAAGTCCGGGAGGCATTTGCTGTGCTGGCACACTTTCTCCTTCCTAGACAGAGTGGAAAAGCTTTTCCCTGCCGTGTAGGCGACAAGAGACGCATTAGACGGGCATCCGGAGCTGTCCGAAGGTAAGCGCCTGTTGCCGGCCTCTTTCGGCACAAGCCCCCGCTCCGGAGCGCACCGCGGCCGGCAGGATGCTCTCTGCCGGCGAAGGTGCCGCTTCTCCGGCAAGGAAGCCTCAGCCGCTTCTCCTGCACACGGAGAGCGTGCTAGCTGCTGAAACGTGAAGAAAGAAGCTGCAGAACACTGGCACTGAGCGTGCAGCTTTCCAGCGGAGAGAAAAAGCTACTTGAACACTCTGCAAGCCTTTCCACTCCCAGAAACATGCACATGGAAGGAGCTGCTGCAAAAG
The DNA here is from genome assembly GCF_963513975.1 of Fringilla coelebs. NCBI lineage: Eukaryota > Metazoa > Chordata > Aves > Passeriformes > Fringillidae > Fringilla > Fringilla coelebs. The sequence goes on along the minus strand of NC_140067.1, from coordinate 31,751,702 downwards.
CGATGCTGTGCTCGCTGCTGCTCCTCCTGAAGCTCTGGCTGCTAAATCGGAGGCTTTCCTTCCAATTTCAAGCTGCAAAGCACTTGCTGAATTGCAGGGAAAGTCCGGGAGGCATTTGCTGTGCTGGCACACTTTCTCCTTCCTAGAGAGAGTGGAAAAGCTTTTCCCTGCCGTGTAGGCGACAAGAGACGCATTAGACGGGCATCCGGAGCTGTCCGAAGGTAAGCGCCTGTTGCCGGCCTCTTTCGGCACAAGCCCCCGCTCCGGAGCGCACCGCGGCCGGCAGGATGCTCTCTGCCGGCGAAGGTGCCGCTTCTCCGGCAAGGAAGCCTCAGCCGCTTCTCCTGCACACGGAGAGCGTGCTAGCTGCTGAAACGTGAAGAAAGAAGCTGCAGAACACTGGCACTGAGCGTGCAGCTTTCCAGCGGAGAGAAAAAGCTACTTGAACACTCTGCAAGCCTTTCCACTCCCAAAAACATGCACATGGAAGGAGCTGCTGCAAAAGCGATGCTGTGCTCGCTGCTGCTCCTCCTGAAGCTCTGGCTGCTAAATCGGAGGCTTTCCTTCCAATTTCAAGCTGCAAAGCACTTGCTGAATTGCAGGGAAAGTCCGGGAGGCATTTGCTGTGCTGGCACACTTTCTCCTTGCTAGACAGAGTGGAAAAGCTTTTCCCTGCCGTGTAGGCGACAAGAGACGCATTAGACGGGCATCCGGAGCTGTCCGAAGGTAAGCGCCTGTTGCCGGCCTCTTTCGGCACAAGCCCCCGCTCCGGAGCGCACCGCGGCCGGCAGGATGCTCTCTGCCGGCGAAGGTGCCGCTTCTCCGGCAAGGAAGCCTCAGCCGCTTCTCCTGCAAACGGAGAGCGTGCTAGCTGCTGAAACGTGAAGAAAGAAGCTGCAGAACACTGGCACTGAGCGTGCAGCTTTCCAGCGGAGAGAAAAAGCTACTTTAACACTCGGCAAGCCTTTCCACTCCCAAAAACATGCACATGGAAGGAGCTGCTGCAAAAGCGATGCTGTGCTCGCTGCTGCTCCTCCTGAAGCTCTGGCTGCTAAATCTGAGGCTTTCCTTCCAATTTCAAGCTGCAAAGCACTTGCTGAATTGCAGGGAAAGTCCGGGAGGCATTTGCTGTGCTGGCACACTTTCTCCTTGCTAGACAGAGTGGAAAAGCTTTTCCCTGCCGTGTAGGCGACAAGAGACGCATTAGACGGGCATCCGGAGCTGTCCGAAGGTAAGCGCCTGTTCCCAGCCTCTTTCGGCACAAGCCCCCGCTCCGGAGCGCACCGCGGCCGGCAGGATGCTCTCTGCCGGCGAAGGTGCCGCTTCTCCGGCAAGGAAGCCTCAGCCGCTTCTCCTGCACACGGAGAGCGTGCTAGCTGCTGAAACGTGAAGAAAGAAGCTGCAGAACACTGGCACTGAGCGTGCAGCTTTCCAGCGGAGAGAAAAAGCTACTTGAACACTCTGCAAGCCTTTCCACTCCCAAAAACATGCACATGGAAGGAGCTGCTGCAAAAGCGATGCGGTGCTCGCTGCTGCTCCTCCTGAAGCTCTGGCTGCTAAATCGGAGGCTTTCCTTCCAATTTCAAGCTGCAAAGCACTTGCTGAATTGCAGGGAAAGTCCGGGAGGCATTTGCTGTGCTGGCACACTTTCTCCTTGCTAGACAGAGTGGAAAAGCTTTTCCCTGCCGTGTAGGCGACAAGAGACGCATTGGACGGGCATCCGGAGCTGTCCGAAGGTAAGCGCCTGTTGCCGGCCTCTTTCGGCACAAGCCCCCGCTCCGGAGCGCACCGCGGCCGGCAGGATGCTCTCTGCCGGCGAAGGTGCCGCTTCTCCGGCAAGGAAGCCTCAGCCGCTTCTCCTGCACACGGAGAGCGTGCTAGCTGCTGAAACGTGAAGAAAGAAGCTGCAGAACACTGGCACTGAGCGTGCAGCTTTCCAGCGGAGAGAAAAAGCTACTTGAACACTCTGCAAGCCTTTCCACTCCCAAAAACATGCACATGGAAGGAGCTGCTGCAAAAGCGATGCTGTGCTCGCTGCTGCTCCTCCTGAAGCTCTGGCTGCTAAATCTGAGGCTTTCCTCCTAATTTCAAGCTGCAAAGCACTTGCTGAATTGCAGGGAAAGTCCGGGAGGCATTTGCTGTGCTGGCACACTTTCTCCTTCCTAGACAGAGTGGAAAAGCTTTTCCCTGCCGTGTAGGCGACAAGAGACGCATTAGACGGGCATCCGGAGCTGTCCGAAGGTAAGCGCCTGTTGCCGGCCTCTTTCGGCACAAGCCCCCGCTCCGGAGCGCACCGCGGCCGGCAGGATGCTCTCTGCCGGCGAAGGTGCCGCTTCTCCGGCAAGGAAGCCTCAGCCGCTTCTCCTGCACACGGAGAGCGTGCTAGCTGCTGAAACGTGAAGAAAGAAGCTGCAGAACACTGGCACTGAGCGTGCAGCTTTCCAGCGGAGAGAAAAAGCTACTTGAACACTCGGCAAGCCTTTCCACTCCCAAAAACATGCACATGGAAGGAGCTGCTGCAAAAGCGATGTTGTGCTCGCTGCTGCTCCTCCTGAAGCTCTGGCTGCTAAATCTGAGGCTTTCCTTGCAATTTCAAGCTGCAAAGCACTTGCTGAATTGCAGGGAAAGTCCGGGAGGCATTTGCTGTGCTGGCACACTTTCTCCTTCCTAGACAGAGTGGAAAAGCTTTTCCCTGCCGTGTAGGCGACAAGAGACGCATTAGACGGGCATCCGGAGCTGTCCGAAGGTAAGCGCCTGTTGCCGGCCTCTTTCGGCACAAGCCCCCGCTCCGGAGCGCACCGCGGCCGGCAGGATGCTCTCTGCCGGCGAAGGTGCCGCTTCTCCGGCAAGGAAGCCTCAGCCGCTTCTCCTGCACACGGAGAGCGTGCTAGCTGCTGAAACGTGAAGAAAGAAGCTGCAGAACACTGGCACTGAGCGTGCAGCTTTCCAGCGGAGAGAAAAAGCTACTTGAACACTCTGCAAGCCTTTCCACTCCCAAAAACATGCACATGGAAGGAGCTGCTGCAAAAGCGATGCTGTGCTCGCTGCTGCTCCTCCTGAAGCTCTGGCTGCTAAATCGGAGGCTTTCCTTCCAATTTCAAGCTGCAAAGCACTTGCTGAATTGCAGGGAAAGTCCGGGAGGCATTTGCTGTGCTGGCACACTTTCTCCTTCCTAGACAGAGTGGAAAAGCTTTTCCCTGCCGTGTAGGCGACAAGAGACGCATTAGACGGGCATCCGGAGCTGTCCGAAGGTAAGCGCCTGTTCCCGGCCTCTTTCGGCACAAGCCCCCGCTCCGGAGCGCACCGCGGCCGGCAGGATGCTCTCTGCCGGCGAAGGTGCCGCTTCTCCGGCAAGGAAGCCTCAGCCGCTTCTCCTGCACACGGAGAGCGTGCTAGCTGCTGAAACGTGAAGAAAGAAGCTGCAGAACACTGGCACTGAGCGTGCAGCTTTCCAGCGGAGAGAAAAAGCTACTTGAACACTCTGCAAGCCTTTCCACTCCCAAAAACATGCACATGGAAGGAGCTGCTGCAAAAGCGATGCTGTGCTCGCTGCTGCTCCTCCTGAAGCTCTGGCTGCTAAATCTGAGGCTTTCCTTCCAATTTCAAGCTGCAAAGCACTTGCTGAATTGCAGGGAAAGTCCGGGAGGCATTTGCTGTGCTGGCACACTTTCTCCTTCCTAGACAGAGTGGAAAAGCTTTTCCCTGCCGTGTAGGCGACAAGAGACGCATTAGACGGGCATCCGGAGCTGTCCGAAGGTAAGCGCCTGTTCCCGGCCTCTTTCGGCACAAGCCCCCGCTCCGGAGCGCACCGCGGCCGGCAGGATGCTCTCTGCCGGCGAAGGTGCCGCTTCTCCGGCAAGGAAGCCTCAGCCGCTTCTCCTGCACACGGAGAGCGTGCTAGCTGCTGAAACGTGAAGAAAGAAGCTGCAGAACACTGGCACTGAGCGTGCAGCTTTCCAGCGGAGAGAAAAAGCTACTTGAACACTCTGCAAGCCTTTCCACTCCCAAAAACATGCACATGGAAGGAGCTGCTGCAAGAGCGATGCGGTGCTCGCTGCTGCTCCTCCTGAAGCTCTGGCTGCTAAATCTGAGGCTTTCCTTCCAATTTCAAGCTGCAAAGCACTTGCTGAATTGCAGGGAAAGTCCGGGAGGCATTTGCTGTGCTGGCACACTTTCTCCTTCCTAGACAGAGTGGAAAAGCTTTTCCCTGCCGTGTAGGCGACAAGAGACGCATTAGACGGGCATCCGGAGCTGTCCGAAGGTAAGCGCCTGTTGCCGGCCTCTTTCGGCACAAGCCCCCGCTCCGGAGCGCACCGCGGCCGGCAGGATGCTCTCTGCCGGCGAAGGTGCCGCTTCTCCGGCAAGGAAGCCTCAGCCGCTTCTCCTGCACACGGAGAGCGTGCTAGCTGCTGAAACGTGAAGAAAGAAGCTGCAGAACACTGGCACTGAGCGTGCAGCTTTCCAGCGGAGAGAAAAAGCTACTTGAACACTCTGCAAGCCTTTCCACTCCCAAAAACATGCACATGGAAGGAGCTGCTGCAAAAGCGATGCTGTGCTCGCTGCTGCTCCTCCTGAAGCTCTGGCTGCTAAATCGGAGGCTTTCCTTGCAATTTCAAGCTGCAAAGCACTTGCTGAATTGCAGGGAAAGTCCGGGAGGCATTTGCTGTGCTGGCACACTTTCTCCTTCCTAGACAGAGTGGAAAAGCTTTTCCCTGCCGTGTAGGCGACAAGAGACGCATTAGACGGGCATCCGGAGCTGTCCGAAGGTAAGCGCCTGTTGCCGGCCTCTTTCGGCACAAGCCCCCGCTCCGGAGCGCACCGCGGCCGGCAGGATGCTCTCTGCCGGCGAAGGTGCCGCTTCTCCGGCAAGGAAGCCTCAGCCGCTTCTCCTGCACACGGAGAGCGTGCTAGCTGCTGAAACGTGAAGAAAGAAGCTGCAGAACACTGGCACTGAGCGTGCAGCTTTCCAGCGGAGAGAAAAAGCTACTTGAACACTCTGCAAGCCTTTCCACTCCCAAAAACATGCACATGGAAGGAGCTGCTGCAAAAGCGATGCTGTGCTCGCTGCTGCTCCTCCTGAAGCTCTGGCTGCTAAATCGGAGGCTTTCCTTCCAATTTCAAGCTGCAAAGCACTTGCTGAATTGCAGGGAAAGTCCGGGAGGCATTTGCTGTGCTGGCACACTTTCTCCTTCCTAGACAGAGTGGAAAAGCTTTTCCCTGCCGTGTAGGCGACAAGAGACGCATTAGACGGGCATCCGGAGCTGTCCGAAGGTAAGCGCCTGTTGCCGGCCTCTTTCGGCACAAGCCCCCGCTCCGGAGCGCACCGCGGCCGGCAGGATGCTCTCTGCCGGCGAAGGTGCCGCTTCTCCGGCAAGGAAGCCTCAGCCGCTTCTCCTGCACACGGAGAGCGTGCTAGCTGCTGAAACGTGAAGAAAGAAGCTGCAGAACACTGGCACTGAGCGTGCAGCTTTCCAGCGGAGAGAAAAAGCTACTTGAACACTCGGCAAGCCTTTCCACTCCCAAAAACATGCACATGGAAGGAGCTGCTGCAAAAGCGATGCGGTGCTCGCTGCTGCTCCTCCTGAAGCTCTGGCTGCTAAATCTGAGGCTTTCCTTCCAATTTCAAGCTGCAAAGCACTTGCTGAATTGCAGGGAAAGTCCGGGAGGCATTTGCTGTGCTGGCACACTTTCTCCTTCCTAGACAGAGTGGAAAAGCTTTTCCCTGCCGTGTAGGCGACAAGAGACGCATTAGACGGGCATCCGGAGCTGTCCGAAGGTAAGCGCCTGTTGCCGGCCTCTTTCGGCACAAGCCCCCGCTCCGGAGCGCACCGCGGCCGGCAGGATGCTCTCTGCCGGCGAAGGTGCCGCTTCTCCGGCAAGGAAGCCTCAGCCGCTTCTCCTGCACACGGAGAGCGTGCTAGCTGCTGAAACGTGAAGAAAGAAGCTGCAGAACACTGGCACTGAGCGTGCAGCTTTCCAGCGGAGAGAAAAAGCTACTTGAACACTCTGCAAGCCTTTCCACTCCCAAAAACATGCACATGGAAGGAGCTGCTGCAAAAGCGATGCGGTGCTCGCTGCTGCTCCTCCTGAAGCTCTGGCTGCTAAATCTGAGGCTTTCCTTCCAATTTCAAGCTGCAAAGCACTTGCTGAATTGCAGGGAAAGTCCGGGAGGCATTTGCTGTGCTGGCACACTTTCTCCTTCCTAGAGAGAGTGGAAAAGCTTTTCCCTGCCGTGTAGGCGACAAGAGACGCATTAGACGGGCATCCGGAGCTGTCCGAAGGTAAGCGCCTGTTGCCGGCCTCTTTCGGCACAAGCCCCCGCTCCGGAGCGCACCGCGGCCGGCAGGATGCTCTCTGCCGGCGAAGGTGCCGCTTCTCCGGCAAGGAAGCCTCAGCCGCTTCTCCTGCACACGGAGAGCGTGCTAGCTGCTGAAACGTGAAGAAAGAAGCTGCAGAACACTGGCACTGAGCGTGCAGCTTTCCAGCCGAGAGAAAAAGCTACTTGAACACTCTGCAAGCCTTTCCACTCCCAAAAACATGCACATGGAAGGAGCTGCTGCAAGAGCGATGCGGTGCTCGCTGCTGCTCCTCCTGAAGCTCTGGCTGCTAAATCTGAGGCTTTCCTTCCAATTTCAAGCTGCAAAGCACTTGCTGAATTGCAGGGAAAGTCCGGGAGGCATTTGCTGTGCTGGCACACTTTCTCCTTCCTAGACAGAGTGGAAAAGCTTTTCCCTGCCGTGTAGGCGACAAGAGACGCATTAGACGGGCATCCGGAGCTGTCCCAAGGTAAGCGCCTGTTCCCGGCCTCTTTCGGCACAAGCCCCCGCTCCGGAGCGCACCGCGGCCGGCAGGATGCTCTCTGCCGGCGAAGGTGCAGCTTCTCCGGCAAGGAAGCCTCAGCCGCTTCTCCTGCACACGGAGAGCGTGCTAGCTGCTGAAACGTGAAGAAAGAAGCTGCAGAACACTGGCACTGAGCGTGCAGCTTTCCAGCGGAGAGAAAAAGCTACTTGAACACTCTGCAAGCCTTTCCACTCCCAAAAACATGCACATGGAAGGAGCTGCTGCAAAAGCGATGCTGTGCTCGCTGCTGCTCCTCCTGAAGCTCTGGCTGCTAAATCGGAGGCTTTCCTTCCAATTTCAAGCTGCAAAGCACTTGCTGAATTGCAGGGAAAGTCCGGGAGGCATTTGCTGTGCTGGCACACTTTCTCCTTCCTAGAGAGAGTGGAAAAGCTTTTCCCTGCCGTGTAGGCGACAAGAGACGCATTAGACGGGCATCCGGAGCTGTCCGAAGGTAAGCGCCTGTTGCCGGCCTCTTTCGGCACAAGCCCCCGCTCCGGAGCGCACCGCGGCCGGCAGGATGCTCTCTGCCGGCGAAGGTGCCGCTTCTCCGGCAAGGAAGCCTCAGCCGCTTCTCCTGCACACGGAGAGCGTGCTAGCTGCTGAAACGTGAAGAAAGAAGCTGCAGAACACTGGCACTGAGCGTGCAGCTTTCCAGCGGAGAGAAAAAGCTACTTGAACACTCTGCAAGCCTTTCCACTCCCAAAAACATGCACATGGAAGGAGCTGCTGCAAAAGCGATGCGGTGCTCGCTGCTGCTCCTCCTGAAGCTCTGGCTGCTAAATCTGAGGCTTTCCTTCCAATTTCAAGCTGCAAAGCACTTGCTGAATTGCAGGGAAAGTCCGGGAGGCATTTGCTGTGCTGGCACACTTTCTCCTTCCTAGACAGAGTGGAAAAGCTTTTCCCTGCCGTGTAGGCGACAAGAGACGCATTGGACGGGCATCCGGAGCTGTCCGAAGGTAAGCGCCTCTTGCCGGCCTCTTTCGGCACAAGCCCCCGCTCCGGAGCGCACCGCGGCCGGCAGGATGCTCTCTGCCGGCGAAGGTGCCGCTTCTCCGGCAAGGAAGCCTCAGCCGCTTCTCCTGCAAACGGAGAGCGTGCTAGCTGCTGAAACGTGAAGAAAGAAGCTGCAGAACACTGGCACTGAGCGTGCAGCTTTCCAGCGGAGAGAAAAAGCTACTTGAACACTCTGCAAGCCTTTCCACTCCCAAAAACATGCACATGGAAGGAGCTGCTGCAAAAGCGATGCGGTGCTCGCTGCTGCTCCTCCTGAAGCTCTGGCTGCTAAATCTGAGGCTTTCCTTCCAATTTCAAGCTGCAAAGCACTTGCTGAATTGCAGGGAAAGTCCGGGAGGCATTTGCTGTGCTGGCACACTTTCTCCTTCCTAGACAGAATGGAAAAGCTTTTCCCTGCCGTGTAGGCGACAAGAGACGCATTAGACGGGCATCCGGAGCTGTCCGAAGGTAAGCGCCTGTTGCCGGCCTCTTTCGGCACAAGCCCCCGCTCCGGAGCGCACCGCGGCCGGCAGGATGCTCTCTGCCGGCGAAGGTGCCGCTTCTCCGGCAAGGAAGCCTCAGCCGCTTCTCCTGCACACGGAGAGCGTGCTAGCTGCTGAAACGTGAAGAAAGAAGCTGCAGAACACTGGCACTGAGCGTGCAGCTTTCCAGCGGAGAGAAAAAGCTACTTGAACACTCGGCAAGCCTTTCCACTCCCAAAAACATGCACATGGAAGGAGCTGCTGCAAAAGCGATGCTGTGCTCGCTGCTGCTCCTCCTGAAGCTCTGGCTGCTAAATCTGAGGCTTTCCTTCCAATTTCAAGCTGCAAAGCACTTGCTGAATTGCAGGGAAAGTCCGGGAGGCATTTGCTGTGCTGGCACACTTTCTCCTTCCTAGACAGAATGGAAAAGCTTTTCCCTGCCGTGTAGGCGACAAGAGACGCATTAGACGGGCATCCGGAGCTGTCCGAAGGTAAGCGCCTGTTGCCGGCCTCTTTCGGCACAAGCCCCCGCTCCGGAGCGCACCGCGGCCGGCAGGATGCTCTCTGCCGGCGAAGGTGCCGCTTCTCCGGCAAGGAAGCCTCAGCCGCTTCTCCTGCACACGGAGAGCGTGCTAGCTGCTGAAACGTGAAGAAAGAAGCTGCAGAACACTGGCACTGAGCGTGCAGCTTTCCAGCGGAGAGAAAAAGCTACTTGAACACTCTGCAAGCCTTTCCACTCCCAAAAACATGCACATGGAAGGAGCTGCTGCAAAAGCGATGCTGTGCTCGCTGCTGCTCCTCCTGAAGCTCTGGCTGCTAAATCTGAGGCTTTCCTTCCAATTTCAAGCTGCAAAGCACTTGCTGAATTGCAGGGAAAGTCCGGGAGGCATTTGCTGTGCTGGCACACTTTCTCCTTCCTAGACAGAGTGGAAAAGCTTTTCCCTGCCGTGTAGGCGACAAGAGACGCATTAGACGGGCATCCGGAGCTGTCCGAAGGTAAGCGCCTGTTGCCGGCCTCTTTCGGCACAAGCCCCCGCTCCGGAGCGCACCGCGCCCGGCCGGAGGCTCTCTGCCGGCGAAGGTGCCGCTTCTCCGGCAAGGAAGCCTCAGCCGCTTCTCCTGCACACGGAGAGCGTGCTAGCTGCTGAAACGTGAAGAAAGAAGCTGCAGAACACTGGCACTGAGCGTGCAGCTTTCCAGCGGAGAGAAAAAGCTACTTGAACACTCTGCAAGCCTTTCCACTCCCAAAAACATGCACATGGAAGGAGCTGCTGCAAAAGCGATGCTGTGCTCGCTGCTGCTCCTCCTGAAGCTCTGGCTGCTAAATCGGAGGCTTTCCTTCCAATTTCAAGCTGCAAAGCACTTGCTGAATTGCAGGGAAAGTCCGGGAGGCATTTGCTGTGCTGGCACACTTTCTCCTTGCTAGACAGAGTGGAAAAGCTTTTCCCTGCCGTGTAGGCGACAAGAGACGCATTAGACGGGCATCCGGAGCTGTCCGAAGGTAAGCGCCTGTTGCCGGCCTCTTTCGGCACAAGCCCCCGCTCCGGAGCGCACCGCGGCCGGCAGGATGCTCTCTGCCGGCGAAGGTGCCGCTTCTCCGGCAAGGAAGCCTCAGCCGCTTCTCCTGCACACGGAGAGCGTGCTAGCTGCTGAAACGTGAAGAAAGAAGCTGCAGAACACTGGCACTGAGCGTGCAGCTTTCCAGCGGAGAGAAAAAGCTACTTGAACACTCGGCAAGCCTTTCCACTCCCAAAAACATGCACATGGAAGGAGCTGCTGCAAAAGCGATGCTGTGCTCGCTGCTGCTCCTCCTGAAGCTCTGGCTGCTAAATCTGAGGCTTTCCTTCCAATTTCAAGCTGCAAAGCACTTGCTGAATTGCAGGGAAAGTCCGGGAGGCATTTGCTGTGCTGGCACACTTTCTCCTTGCTAGACAGAGTGGAAAAGCTTTTCCCTGCCGTGTAGGCGACAAGAGACGCATTAGACGGGCATCCGGAGCTGTCCGAAGGTAAGCGCCTGTTGCCGGCCTCTTTCGGCACAAGCCCCCGCTCCGGAGCGCACCGCGGCCGGCCGGAGGCTCTCTGCCGGCGAAGGTGCCGCTTCTCCGGCAAGGAAGCCTCAGCCGCTTCTCCTGCACACGGAGAGCGTGCTAGCTGCTGAAACGTGAAGAAAGAAGCTGCAGAACACTGGCACTGAGCGTGCAGCTTTCCAGCGGAGAGAAAAAGCTACTTGAACACTCGGCAAGCCTTTCCACTCCCAAAAACATGCACATGGAAGGAGCTGCTGCAAAAGCGATGCTGTGCTCGCTGCTGCTCCTCCTGAAGCTCTGGCTGCTAAATCGGAGGCTTTCCTTCCAATTTCAAGCTGCAAAGCACTTGCTGAATTGCAGGGAAAGTCCGGGAGGCATTTGCTGTGCTGGCACACTTTCTCCTTCCTAGACAGAATGGAAAAGCTTTTCCCTGCCGTGTAGGCGACAAGAGACGCATTAGACGGGCATCCGGAGCTGTCCGAAGGTAAGCGCCTGTTGCCGGCCTCTTTCGGCACAAGCCCCCGCTCCGGAGCGCACCGCGGCCGGCAGGATGCTCTCTGCCGGCGAAGGTGCCGCTTCTCCGGCAAGGAAGCCTCAGCCGCTTCTCCTGCACACGGAGAGCGTGCTAGCTGCTGAAACGTGAAGAAAGAAGCTGCAGAACACTGGCACTGAGCGTGCAGCTTTCCAGCGGAGAGAAAAAGCTACTTGAACACTCTGCAAGCCTTTCCACTCCCAAAAACATGCACATGGAAGGAGCTGCTGCAAAAGCGATGCTGTGCTCGCTGCTGCTCCTCCTGAAGCTCTGGCTGCTAAATCGGAGGCTTTCCTTCCAATTTCAAGCTGCAAAGCACTTGCTGAATTGCAGGGAAAGTCCGGGAGGCATTTGCTGTGCTGGCACACTTTCTCCTTGCTAGACAGAGTGGAAAAGCTTTTCCCTGCCGTGTAGGCGACAAGAGACGCATTAGACGGGCATCCGGAGCTGTCCGAAGGTAAGCGCCTGTTGCCGGCCTCTTTCGGCACAAGCCCCCGCTCCGGAGCGCACCGCGGCCGGCAGGATGCTCTCTGCCGGCGAAGGTGCCGCTTCTCCGGCAAGGAAGCCTCAGCCGCTTCTCCTGCACACGGAGAGCGTGCTAGCTGCTGAAACGTGAAGAAAGAAGCTGCAGAACACTGGCACTGAGCGTGCAGCTTTCCAGCGGAGAGAAAAAGCTACTTGAACACTCTGCAAGCCTTTCCACTCCCAAAAACATGCACATGGAAGGAGCTGCTGCAAAAGCGATGCTGTGCTCGCTGCTGCTCCTCCTGAAGCTCTGGCTGCTAAATCTGAGGCTTTCCTTCCAATTTCAAGCTGCAAAGCACTTGCTGAATTGCAGGGAAAGTCCGGGAGGCATTTGCTGTGCTGGCACACTTTCTCCTTCCTAGACAGAGTGGAAAAGCTTTTCCCTACCGTGTAGGCGACAAGAGACGCATTAGACGGGCATCCGGAGCTGTCCGAAGGTAAGCGCCTGTTGCCGGCCTCTTTCGGCACAAGCCCCCGCTCCGGAGCGCACCGCGGCCGGCAGGATGCTCTCTGCCGGCGAAGGTGCCGCTTCTCCGGCAAGGAAGCCTCAGCCGCTTCTCCTGCACACGGAGAGCGTGCTAGCTGCTGAAACGTGAAGAAAGAAGCTGCAGAACACTGGCACTGAGCGTGCAGCTTTCCAGCGGAGAGAAAAAGCTACTTGAACACTCTGCAAGCCTTTCCACTCCCAAAAACATGCACATGGAAGGAGCTGCTGCAAAAGCGATGCTGTGCTCGCTGCTGCTCCTCCTGAAGCTCTGGCTGCTAAATCTGAGGCTTTCCTTCCAATTTCAAGCTGCAAAGCACTTGCTGAATTGCAGGGAAAGTCCGGGAGGCATTTGCTGTGCTGGCACACTTTCTCCTTCCTAGACAGAGTGGAAAAGCTTTTCCCTGCCGTGTAGGCGACAAGAGACGCATTAGACGGGCATCCGGAGCTGTCCGAAGGTAAGCGCCTGTTGCCGGCCTCTTTCGGCACAAGCCCCCGCTCCGGAGCGCACCGCGGCCGGCAGGATGCTCTCTGCCGGCGAAGGTGCCGCTTCTCCGGCAAGGAAGCCTCAGCCGCTTCTCCTGCACACGGAGAGCGTGCTAGCTGCTGAAACGTGAAGAAAGAAGCTGCAGAACACTGGCACTGAGCGTGCAGCTTTCCAGCGGAGAGAAAAAGCTACTTGAACACTCTGCAAGCCTTCCCACTCCCAAAAACATGCACATTGAAGGAGCTGCTGCAAAAGCGATGCGGTGCTCGCTGCTGCTCCTCCTGAAGCTCTGGCTGCTAAATCTGAGGCTTTCCTTCCAATTTCAAGCTGCAAAGCACTTGCTGAATTGCAGGGAAAGTCCGGGAGGCATTTGCTGTGCTGGCACACTTTCTCCTTCCTAGACAGAGTGGAAAAGCTTTTCCCTGCCGTGTAGGCGACAAGAGACGCATTAGACGGGCATCCGGAGCTGTCCGAAGGTAAGCGCCTGTTGCCGGCCTCTTTCGGCACAAGCCCCCGCTCCGGAGCGCACCGCGGCCGGCAGGATGCTCTCTGCCGGCGAAGGTGCCGCTTCTCCGGCAAGGAGGCCTCTCCCGCTTCTCCAGCACACGGAGAGCGTGCTAGCTGCTGAAACGTGAAGAAAGAAGCTGCAGAACACTGGCACTGAGCGTGCAGCTTTCCAGCGGAGAGAAAAAGCTACTTGAACACTCTGCAAGCCTTTCCACTCCCAAAAACATGCACATGGAAGGAGCTGCTGCAAAAGCGATGCTGTGCTCGCTGCTGCTCCTCCTGAAGCTCTGGCTGCTAAATCGGAGGCTTTCCTTCCAATTTCAAGCTGCAAAGCACTTGCTGAATTGCAGGGAAAGTCCGGGAGGCATTTGCTGTGCTGGCACACTTTCTCCTTCCTAGACAGAGTGGAAAAGCTTTTCCCTGCCGTGTAGGCGACAAGAGACGCATTCGACGGGCATCCGGAGCTGTCCGAAGGTAAGCGCCTGTTGCCGGCCTCTTTCGGCACAAGCCCCCGCTCCGGAGCGCACCGCGGCCGGCAGGATGCTCTCTGCCGGCGAAGGTGCCGCTTCTCCGGCAAGGAAGCCTCAGCCGCTTCTCCTGCACACGGAGAGCGTGCTAGCTGCTGAAACGTGAAGAAAGAAGCTGCAGAACACTGGCACTGAGCGTGCAGCTTTCCAGCGGAGAGAAAAAGCTACTTGAACACTCTGGAAGCCTTCCCACTCCCAAAAACATGCACATGGAAGGAGCTGCTGCAAAAGCGATGCGGTGCTCGCTGCTGCTCCTCCTGAAGCTCTGGCTGCTAAATCTGAGGCTTTCCTTCCAATTTCAAGCTGCAAAGCACTTGCTGAATTGCAGGGAAAGTCCGGGAGGCATTTGCTGTGCTGGCACACTTTCTCCTTCCTAGAGAGAGTGGAAAAGCTTTTCCCTGCCGTGTAGGCGACAAGAGACGCATTAGACGGGCATCCGGAGCTGTCCGAAGGTAAGCGCCTGTTGCCGGCCTCTTTCGGCACAAGCCCCCGCTCCGGAGCGCACCGCGGCCGGCAGGATGCTCTCTGCCGGCGAAGGTGCCGCTTCTCCGGCAAGGAAGCCTCAGCCGCTTCTCCTGCACACGGAGAGCGTGCTAGCTGCTGAAACGTGAAGAAAGAAGCTGCAGAACACTGGCACTGAGCGTGCAGCTTTCCAGCGGAGAGAAAAAGCTACTTGAACACTCTGCAAGCCTTTCAACTCCCAAAAACATGCACATGGAAGGAGCTGCTGCAAAAGCGATGCTGTGCTCGCTGCTGCTCCTCCTGAAGCTCTGGCTGCTAAATCGGAGGCTTTCCTTCCAATTTCAAGCTGCAAAGCACTTGCTGAATTGCAGGGAAAGTCCGGGAGGCATTTGCTGTGCTGGCACACTTTCTCCTTCCTAGACAGAGTGGAAAAGCTTTTCCCTGCCGTGTAGGCGACAAGAGACGCATTAGACGGGCATCCGGAGCTGTCCGAAGGTAAGCGCCTGTTGCCGGCCTCTTTCGGCACAAGCCCCCGCTCCGGAGCGCACCGCGGCCGGCACGATGCTCTCTGCCGGCGAAGGTGCCGCTTCTCCGGCAAGGAAGCCTCAGCCGCTTCTCCTGCACACGGAGAGCGTGCTAGCTGCTGAAACGTGAAGAAAGAAGCTGCAGAACACTGGCACTGAGCGTGCAGCTTTCCAGCGGAGAGAAAAAGCTACTTGAACACTCTGCAAGCCTTTCCACTCCCAAAAACATGCACATGGAAGGAGCTGCTGCAAAAGCGATGCTGTGCTCGCTGCTGCTCCTCCTGAAGCTCTGGCTGCTAAATCTGAGGCTTTCCTTCCAATTTCAAGCTGCAAAGCACTTGCTGAATTGCAGGGAAAGTCCGGGAGGCATTTGCTGTGCTGGCACACTTTCTCCTTGCTAGACAGAGTGGAAAAGCTTTTCCCTGCCGTGTAGGCGACAAGAGACGCATTAGACGGGCATCCGGAGCTGTCCGAAGGTAAGCGCCTGTTGCCGGCCTCTTTCGGCACAAGCCCCCGCTCCGGAGCGCACCGCGGCCGGCAGGATGCTCTCTGCCGGCGAAGGTGCCGCTTCTCCGGCAAGGAAGCCTCAGCCGCTTCTCCTGCACACGGAGAGCGTGCTAGCTGCTGAAACGTGAAGAAAGAAGCTGCAGAACACTGGCACTGAGCGTGCAGCTTTCCAGCGGAGAGAAAAAGCTACTTGAACACTCTGCAAGCCTTTCCACTCCCAGAAACATGCACATGGAAGGAGCTGCTGCAAAAGCGATGCTGTGCTCGCTGCTGCTCCTCCTGAAGCTCTGGCTGCTAAATCTGAGGCTTTCCTTCCAATTTCAAGCTGCAAAGCACTTGCTGAATTGCAGGGAAAGTCCGGGAGGCATTTGCTGTGCTGGCACACTTTCTCCTTCCTAGACAGAGTGGAAAAACTTTTCCCTGCCGTGTAGGCGACAAGAGACGCATTAGACGGGCATCCGGAGCTGTCCGAAGGTAAGCGCCTGTTCCCGGCCTCTTTCGGCACAAGCCCCCGCTCCGGAGCGCACCGCGGCCGGCAGGATGCTCTCTGCCGGCGAAGGTGCCGCTTCTCCGGCAAGGAAGCCTCAGCCGCTTCTCCTGCACACGGAGAGCGTGCTAGCTGCTGAAACGTGAAGAAAGAAGCTGCAGAACACTGGCACTGAGCGTGCAGCTTTCCAGCGGAGAGAAAAAGCTACTTGAACACTCTGCAAGCCTTTCCACTCCCAAAAACATGCACATGGAAGGAGCTGCTGCAAAAGCGATGCTGTGCTCGCTGCTGCTCCTCCTGAAGCTCTGGCTGCTAAATCTGAGGCTTTCCTTCCAATTTCAAGCTGCAAAGCACTTGCTGAATTGCAGGGAAAGTCCGGGAGGCATTTGCTGTGCTGGCACACTTTCTCCTTCCTAGACAGAGTGGAAAAGCTTTTCCCTGCCGTGTAGGCGACAAGAGACGCATTAGACGGGCATCCGGAGCTGTCCGAAGGTAAGCGCCTGTTGCCGGCCTCTTTCGGCACAAGCCCCCGCTCCGGAGCGCACCGCGGCCGGCAGGATGCTCTCTGCCGGCGAAGGTGCCGCTTCTCCGGCAAGGAAGCCTCAGCCGCTTCTCCTGCACACGGAGAGCGTGCTAGCTGCTGAAACGTGAAGAAAGAAGCTGCAGAACACTGGCACTGAGCGTGCAGCTTTCCAGCGGAGAGAAAAAGCTACTTGAACACTCTGCAAGCCTTTCCACTCCCAAAAACATGCACATGGAAGGAGCTGCTGCAAAAGCGATGCTGTGCTCGCTGCTGCTCCTCCTGAAGCTCTGGCTGCTAAATCGGAGGCTTTCCTTCCAATTTCAAACTGCAAAGCACTTGCTGAATTGCAGGGAAAGTCCGGGAGGCATTTGCTGTGCTGGCACACTTTCTCCTTGCTAGACAGAGTGGAAAAGCTTTTCCCTGCCGTGTAGGCGACAAGAGACGCATTAGACGGGCATCCGGAGCTGTCCGAAGGTAAGCGCCTGTTGCCGGCCTCTTTCGGCACAAGCCCCCGCTCCGGAGCGCACCGCGGCCGGCAGGATGCTCTCTGCCGGCGAAGGTGCCGCTTCTCCGGCAAGGAAGCCTCAGCCGCTTCTCCTGCACACGGAGAGCGTGCTAGCTGCTGAAACGTGAAGAAAGAAGCTGCAGAACACTGGCGCTGAGCGTGCAGCTTTCCAGCCGAGAGAAAAAGCTACTTGAACACTCGGCAAGCCTTTCCACTCCCAAAAACATGCACATGGAAGGAGCTGCTGCAAAAGCGATGCTGTGCTCGCTGCTGCTCCTCCTGAAGCTCTGGCTGCTAAATCGGAGGCTTTCCTTCCAATTTCAAGCTGCAAAGCACTTGCTGAATTGCAGGGAAAGTCCGGGAGGCATTTGCTGTGCTGGCACACTTTCTCCTTGCTAGACAGAGTGGAAAAGCTTTTCCCTGCCGTGTAGGCGACAAGAGACGCATTAGACGGGCATCCGGAGCTGTCCGAAGGTAAGCGCCTGTTGCCGGCCTCTTTCGGCACAAGCCCCCGCTCCGGAGCGCACCGCGGCCGGCAGGATGCTCTCTGCCGGCGAAGGTGCCGCTTCTCCGGCAAGGAAGCCTCAGCCGCTTCTCCTGCACACGGAGAGCGTGCTAGCTGCTGAAACGTGAAGAAAGAAGCTGCAGAACACTGGCACTGAGCGTGCAGCTTTCCAGCGGAGAGAAAAAGCTACTTGAACACTCTGCAAGCCTTTCCACTCCCAAAAACATGCACATGGAAGGAGCTGCTGCAAAAGCGATGCTGTGCTCGCTGCTGCTCCTCCTGAAGCTCTGGCTGCTAAATCTGAGGCTTTCCTTCCAATTTCAAGCTGCAAAGCACTTGCTGAATTGCAGGGAAAGTCCGGGAGGCATTTGCTGTGCTGGCGCACTTTCTCCTTCCTAGACAGAGTGGAAAAGCTTTTCCCTGCCGTGTAGGCGACAAGAGACGCATTAGACGGGCATCCGGAGCTGTCCGAAGGTAAGCGCCTGTTGCCGGCCTCTTTCGGCACAAGCCCCCGCTCCGGAGCGCACCGCGGCCGGCAGGATGCTCTCTGCCGGCGAAGGTGCCGCTTCTCCGGCAAGGAAGCCTCAGCCGCTTCTCCAGCACACGGAGAGCGTGCTAGCTGCTGAAACGTGAAGAAAGAAGCTGCAGAACACTGGCACTGAGCGTGCAGCTTTCCAGCGGAGAGAAAAAGCTACTTGAACACTCTGCAAGCCTTTCCACTCCCAAAAACATGCACATGGAAGGAGCTGCTGCAAAAGCGATGCTGTGCTCGCTGCTGCTCCTCCTGAAGCTCTGGCTGCTAAATCGGAGGCTTTCCTTCCAATTTCAAGCTGCAAAGCACTTGCTGAATTGCAGGGAAAGTCCGGGAGGCATTTGCTGTGCTGCCAGACTTTCTCCTTCCTAGACAGAGTGGAAAAGCTTTTCCCTGCCGTGTAGGCGACAAGAGACGCATTAGACGGGCATCCGGAGCTGTCCGAAGGTAAGCGCCTGTTGCCGGCCTCTTTCGGCACAAGCCCCCGCTCCGGAGCGCACCGCGGCCGGCAGGATGCTCTCTGCCGGCGAAGGTGCCGCTTCTCCGGCAAGGAAGCCTCAGCCGCTTCTCCTGCACACGGAGAGCGTGCTAGCTGCTGAAACGTGAAGAAAGAAGCTGCAGAACACTGGCACTGAGCGTGCAGCTTTCCAGCGGAGAGAAAAAGCTACTTGAACACTCTGCAAGCCTTTCCACTCCCAAAAACATGCACATGGAAGGAGCTGCTGCAAAAGCGATGCTGTGCTCGCTGCTGCTCCTCCTGAAGCTCTGGCTGCTAAATCGGAGGCTTTCCTTCCAATTTCAAGCTGCAAAGCACTTGCTGAATTGCAGGGAAAGTCCGGGAGGCATTTGCTGTGCTGGCACACTTTCTCCTTCCTAGACAGGGTGGAAAAGCTTTTCCCTGCCGTGTAGGCGACAAGAGATGCATTAGACGGGCATCCGGAGCTGTCCGAAGGTAAGCGCCTGTTGCCGGCCTCTTTCGGCACAAGCCCCCGCTCCGGAGCGCACCGCGGCCGGCAGGATGCTCTCTGCCGGCGAAGGTGCCGCTTCTCCGGCAAGGAAGCCTCAGCCGCTTCTCCTGCACACGGAGAGCGTGCTAGCTGCTGAAACGTGAAGAAAGAAGCTGCAGAACACTGGCACTGAGCGTGCAGCTTTCCAGCGGAGAGAAAAAGCTACTTGAACACTCTGCAAGCCTTTCCACTCCCAAAAACATGCACATGGAAGGAGCTGCTGCAAAAGCGATGCGGTGCTCGCTGCTGCTCCTCCTGAAGCTCTGGCTGCTAAATCTGAGGCTTTCCTTCCAATTTCAAGCTGCAAAGCACTTGCTGAATTGCAGGGAAAGTCCGGGAGGCATTTGCTGTGCTGGCACACTTTCTCCTTCCTAGACAGAGTGGAAAAGCTTTTCCCTGCCGTGTAGGCGACAAGAGACGCATTAGACGGGCATCCGGAGCTGTCCGAAGGTAAGCGCCTGTTCCCGGCCTCTTTCGGCACAAGCCCCCGCTCCGGAGCGCACCGCGGCCGGCAGGATGCTCTCTGCCGGCGAAGGTGCCGCTTCTCCGGCAAGGAAGCCTCTCCCGCTTCTCCAGCACACGGAGAGCGTGCTAGCTGCTGTAACGTGAAGAAAGAAGCTGCAGAACACTGGCACTGAGCGTGCAGCTTTCCAGCGGAGAGAAAAAGCTACTTGAACACTCTGCAAGCCTTTCCACTCCCAAAAACATGCACATGGAAGGAGCTGCTGCAAAAGCGATGCTGTGCTCGCTGCGGCTCCTCCTGAAGCTCTGGCTGCTAAATCGGAGGCTTTCCTTCCAATTTCAAGCTGCAAAGCACTTGCTGAATTGCAGGGAAAGTCCGGGAGGCATTTGCTGTGCTGGCACACTTTCTCCTTCCTAGACAGAGTGGAAAAGCTTTTCCCTGCCGTGTAGGCGACAAGAGACGCATTGGACGGGCATCCGGAGCTGTCCGAAGGTAAGCGCCTGTTGCCGGCCTCTTTCGGCACAAGCCCCCGCTCCGGAGCGCACCGCGGCCGGCAGGATGCTCTCTGCCGGCGAAGGTGCCGCTTCTCCGGCAAGGAAGCCTCAGCCGCTTCTCCTGCACACGGAGAGCGTGCTAGCTGCTGAAACGTGAAGAAAGAAGCTGCAGAACACTGGCACTGAGCGTGCAGCTTTCCAGCGGAGAGAAAAAGCTACTTGAACACTCTGCAAGCCTTTCCACTCCCAAAAACATGCACATGGAAGGAGCTGCTGCAAAAGCGATGCTGTGCTCGCTGCTGCTCCTCCTGAAGCTCTGGCTGCTAAATCGGAGGCTTTCCTTCCAATTTCAAGCTGCAAAGCACTTGCTGAATTGCAGGGAAAGTCCGGGAGGCATTTGCTGTGCTGGCACACTTTCTCCTTGCTAGACAGAGTGGAAAAGCTTTTCCCTGCCGTGTAGGCGACAAGAGACGCATTGGACGGGCATCCGGAGCTGTCCGAAGGTAAGCGCCTGTTGCCGGCCTCTTTCGGCACAAGCCCCCGCTCCGGAGCGCACCGCGGCCGGCAGGATGCTCTCTGCCGGCGAAGGTGCCGCTTCTCCGGCAAGGAAGCCTCAGCCGCTTCTCCTGCACACGGAGAGCGTGCTAGCTGCTGAAACGTGAAGAAAGAAGCTGCAGAACACTGGCACTGAGCGTGCAGCTTTCCAGCGGAGAGAAAAAGCTACTTGAACACTCTGCAAGCCTTTCCACTCCCAAAAACATGCACATGGAAGGAGCTGCTGCAAAAGCGATGCTGTGCTCGCTGCTGCTCCTCCTGAAGCTCTGGCTGCTAAATCTGAGGCTTTCCTTCCAATTTCAAGCTGCAAAGCACTTGCTGAATTGCAGGGAAAGTCCGGGAGGCATTTGCATTGCTGGCACACTTTCTCCTTCCTAGACAGAGTGGAAAAGCTTTTCCCTGCCGTGTAGGCGACAAGAGACGCATTAGACGGGCATCCGGAGCTGTCCGAAGGTAAGCGCCTGTTGCCGGCCTCTTTCGGCACAAGCCCCCGCTCCGGAGCGCACCGCGGCCGGCAGGATGCTCTCTGCCGGCGAAGGTGCCGCTTCCCCGGCAAGGAAGCCTCAGCCGCTTCTCCTGCACACGGAGAGCGTGCTAGCTGCTGAAACGTGAAGAAAGAAGCTGCAGAACACTGGCACTGAGCGTGCAGCTTTCCAGCGGAGAGAAAAAGCTACTTGAACACTCTGCAAGCCTTTCCACTCCCAAAAACATGCACATGGAAGGAGCTGCTGCAAAAGCGATGCTGTGCTCGCTGCTGCTCCTCCTGAAGCTCTGGCTGCTAAATCGGAGGCTTTCCTTCCAATTTCAAGCTGCAAAGCACTTGCTGAATTGCAGGGAAAGTCCGGGAGGCATTTGCTGTGCTGGCACACTTTCTCCTTGCTAGACAGAGTGGAAAAGCTTTTCCCTGCCGTGTAGGCGACAAGAGACGCATTGGACGGGCATCCGGAGCTGTCCGAAGGTAAGCGCCTGTTGCCGGCCTCTTTCGGCACAAGCCCCCGCTCCGGAGCGCACCGCGGCCGGCAGGATGCTCTCTGCCGGCGAAGGTGCCGCTTCTCCGGCAAGGAAGCCTCAGCCGCTTCTCCTGCACACGGAGAGCGTGCTAGCTGCTGAAACGTGAAGAAAGAAGCTGCAGAACACTGGCACTGAGCGTGCAGCTTTCCAGCGGAGAGAAAAAGCTACTTGAACACTCTGCAAGCCTTTCCACTCCCAAAAACATGCACATGGAAGGAGCTGCTGCAAAAGCGATGCTGTGCTCGCTGCTGCTCCTCCTGAAGCTCTGGCTGCTAAATCTGAGGCTTTCCTTCCAATTTCAAGCTGCAAAGCACTTGCTGAATTGCAGGGAAAGTCCGGGAGGCATTTGCATTGCTGGCACACTTTCTCCTTCCTAGACAGAGTGGAAAAGCTTTTCCCTGCCGTGTAGGCGACAAGAGACGCATTAGACGGGCATCCGGAGCTGTCCGAAGGTAAGCGCCTGTTGCCGGCCTCTTTCGGCACAAGCCCCCGCTCCGGAGCGCACCGCGGCCGGCAGGATGCTCTCTGCCGGCGAAGGTGCCGCTTCCCCGGCAAGGAAGCCTCAGCCGCTTCTCCTGCACACGGAGAGCGTGCTAGCTGCTGAAACGTGAAGAAAGAAGCTGCAGAACACTGGCACTGAGCGTGCAGCTTTCCAGCGGAGAGAAAAAGCTACTTGAACACTCTGCAAGCCTTTCCACTCCCAAAAACATGCACATGGAAGGAGCTGCTGCAAAAGCGATGCTGTGCTCGCTGCTGCTCCTCCTGAAGCTCTGGCTGCTAAATCGGAGGCTTTCCTTCCAATTTCAAGCTGCAAAGCACTTGCTGAATTGCAGGGAAAGTCCGGGAGGCATTTGCTGTGCTGGCACACTTTCTCCTTCCTAGACAGAGTGGAAAAGCTTTTCCCTGCCGTGTAGGCGACAAGAGACGCATTAGACGGGCATCCGGAGCTGTCCGAAGGTAAGCGCCTGTTGCCGGCCTCTTTCGGCACAAGCCCCCGCTCCGGAGCGCACCGCGGCCGGCAGGATGCTCTCTGCCGGCGAAGGTGCCGCTTCTCCGGCAAGGAAGCCTCAGCCGCTTCTCCTGCACACGGAGAGCGTGCTAGCTGCTGAAACGTGAAGAAAGAAGCTGCAGAACACTGGCACTGAGCGTGCAGCTTTCCAGCGGAGAGAAAAAGCTACTTGAACACTCTGCAAGCCTTTCCACTCCCAAAAACATGCACATGGAAGGAGCTGCTGCAAAAGCGATGCTGTGCTCGCTGCTGCTCCTCCTGAAGCTCTGGCTGCTAAATCTGAGGCTTTCCTTCCAATTTCAAGCTGCAAAGCACTTGCTGAATTGCAGGGAAAGTCCGGGAGGCATTTGCTGTGCTGGCACACTTTCTCCTTCCTAGACAGAGTGGAAAAGCTTTTCCCTGCCGTGTAGGCGACAGGAGACGCATTGGACGGGCATCAGGAGCTGTCCGAAGGTAAGCGCCTGTTGCCGGCCTCTTTCGGCACAAGCCCCCGCTCCGGAGCGCACCGCGGCCGGCAGGATGCTCTCTGCCGGCGAAGGTGCCGCTTCTCCGGCAAGGAAGCCTCAGCTGCTTCTCCTGCACACGGAGAGCGTGCTAGCTGCTGAAACGTGAAGAAAGAAGCTGCAGAACACTGGCACTGAGCGTGCAGCTTTCCAGCGGAGAGAAAAAGCTACTTGAACACTCTGCAAGCCTTTCCACTCCCAAAAACATGCACATGGAAGGAGCTGCTGCAAAAGCGATGCTGTGCTCGCTGCTGCTCCTCCTGAAGCTCTGGCTGCTAAATCGGAGGCTTTCCTTCCAATTTCAAGCTGCAAAGCACTTGCTGAATTGCAGGGAAAGTCCGGGAGGCATTTGCTGTGCTGGCACACTTTCTCCTTGCTAGACAGAGTGGAAAAGCTTTTCCCTGCCGTGTAGGCGACAAGAGACGCATTGGACGGGCATCCGGAGCTGTCCGAAGGTAAGCGCCTGTTCCCGGCCTCTTTCGGCACAAGCCCCCGCTCCGGAGCGCACCGCGGCCGGCAGGATGCTCTCTGCCGGCGAAGGTGCCGCTTCTCCGGCAAGGAAGCCTCAGCCGCTTCTCCTGCACACGGAGAGCGTGCTAGCTGCTGAAACGTGAAGAAAGAAGCTGCAGAACACTGGCACTGAGCGTGCAGCTTTCCAGCGGAGAGAAAAAGCTACTTGAACACTCTGCAAGCCTTCCAACTCGCAAAAACATGCACATGGAAGGAGCTGCTGCAAAAGCGATGCTGTGCTCGCTGCTGCTCCTCCTGAAGCTCTGGCTGCTAAATCTGAGGCTTTCCTTCCAATTTCAAGCTGCAAAGCACTTGCTGAATTGCAGGGAAAGTCCGGGAGGCATTTGCTGTGCTGGCACACTTTCTCCTTCCTAGACAGAGTGGAAAAGCTTTTCCCTGCCGTGTAGGCGACAAGAGACGCATTAGACGGGCATCCGGAGCTGTCCGAAGGTAAGCGCCTGTTGCCGGCCTCTTTCGGCACAAGCCCCCGCTCCGGAGCGCACCGCGGCCGGCAGGATGCTCTCTGCCGGCGATGGTGCCGCTTCTCCGGCAAGGAAGCCTCAGCCGCTTCTCCTGCACACGGAGAGCGTGCTAGCTGCTGAAACGTGAAGAAAGAAGCTGCAGAACACTGGCACTGAGCGTGCAGCTTTCCAGCGGAGAGAAAAAGCTACTTGAACACTCTGCAAGCCTTTCCACTCCCAAAAACATGCACATGGAAGGAGCTGCTGCAAAAGCGATGCTGTGCTCGCTGCTGCTCCTCCTGAAGCTCTGGCTGCTAAATCGGAGGCTTTCCTTCCAATTTCAAGCTGCAAAGCACTTGCTGAATTGCAGGGAAAGTCCGGGAGGCATTTGCTGTGCTGGCACACTTTCTCCTTCCTAGACAGAGTGGAAAAGCTTTTCCCTGCCGTGTAGGCGACAAGAGACGCATTAGACGGGCATCCGGAGCTGTCCGAAGGTAAGCGCCTGTTGCCGGCCTCTTTCGGCACAAGCCCCCGCTCCGGAGCGCACCGCGGCCGGCCGGAGGCTCTCTGCCGGCGAAGGTGCCGCTTCTCCGGCAAGGAAGCCTCAGCCGCTTCTCCTGCACACGGAGAGCGTGCTAGCTGCTGAAACGTGAAGAAAGAAGCTGCAGAACACTGGCACTGAGCCTGCAGCTTTCCAGCGGAGAGAAAAAGCTACTTGAACACTCTGCAAGCCTTTCCACTCCCAAAAACATGCACATGGAAGGAGCTGCTGCAAAAGCGATGCTGTGCTCGCTGCTGCTCCTCCTGAAGCTCTGGCTGCTAAATCTGAGGCTTTCCTTCCAATTTCAAGCTGCAAAGCACTTGCTGAATTGCAGGGAAAGTCCGGGAGGCATTTGCTGTGCTGGCACACTTTCTCCTTCCTAGACAGAGTGGAAAAGCTTTTCCCTGCCGTGTAGGCGACAAGAGACGCATTAGACGGGCATCCGGAGCTGTCCGAAGGTAAGCGCCTGTTGCCGGCCTCTTTCGGCACAAGCCCCCGCTCCGGAGCGCACCGCGGCCGGCCGGAGGCTCTCTGCCGGCGAAGGTGCCGCTTCTCCGGCAAGGAAGCCTCAGCCGCTTCTCCAGCACACGGAGAGCGTGCTAGCTGCTGAAACGTGAAGAAAGAAGCTGCAGAACACTGGCACTGAGCGTGCAGCTTTCCAGCGGAGAGAAAAAGCTACTTGAACACTCTGCAAGCCTTTCCACTCCCAAAAACATGCACATGGAAGGAGCTGCTGCAAAAGCGATGCTGTGCTCGCTGCTGCTCCTCCTGAAGCTCTGGCTGCTAAATCGGAGGCTTTCCTTCAGATTTCAAGCTGCAAAGCACTTGCTGAATTGCAGGGAAAGTCCGGGAGGCATTTGCTGTGCTGGCACACTTTCTCCTTCCTAGACAGAGCGGAAAAGCTTTTCCCTGCCGTGTAGGCGACAAGAGACGCATTAGACGGGCATCCGGAGCTGTCCGAAGGTAAGCGCCTGTTGCCGGCCTCTTTCGGCACAAGCCCCCGCTCCGGAGCGCACCGCGGCCGGCAGGATGCTCTCTGCCGGCGAAGGTGCCGCTTCTCCGGCAAGGAAGCCTCAGCCGCTTCTCCTGCACACGGAGAGCGTGCTAGCTGCTGAAACGTGAAGAAAGAAGCTGCAGAACACTGGCACTGAGCGTGCAGCTTTCCAGCGGAGAGAAAAAGCTACTTGAACACTCTGCAAGCCTTTCCACTCCCAAAAACATGCACATGGAAGGAGCTGCTGCAAAAGCGATGCTGTGCTCGCTGCTGCTCCTCCTGAAGCTCTGGCTGCTAAATCGGAGGCTTTCCTTCCAATTTCAAGCTGCAAAGCACTTGCTGAATTGCAGGGAAAGTCCGGGAGGCATTTGCTGTGCTGGCACACTTTCTCCTTCCTAGACAGAGTGGAAAAGCTTTTCCCTGCCGTGTAGGCGACAAGAGACGCATTAGACGGGCATCCGGAGCTGTCCGAAGGTAAGCGCCTGTTCCCGGCCTCTTTCGGCACAAGCCCCCGCTCCGGAGCGCACCGCGGCCGGCCGGAGGCTCTCTGCCGGCGAAGGTGCCGCTTCTCCGGCAAGGAAGCCTCAGCCGCTTCTCCAGCACACGGAGAGCGTGCTAGCTGCTGAAACGTGAAGAAAGAAGCTGCAGAACACTGGCACTGAGCGTGCAGCTTTCCAGCGGAGAGAAAAAGCTACTTGAACACTCTGCAAGCCTTTCCACTCCCAAAAACATGCACATGGAAGGAGCTGCTGCAAAAGCGATGCTGTGCTCGCTGCTGCTCCTCCTGAAGCTCTGGCTGCTAAATCGGAGGCTTTCCTTCCAATTTCAAGCTGCAAAGCACTTGCTGAATTGCAGGGAAAGTCCGGGAGGCATTTGCTGTGCTGGCACACTTTCTCCTTGCTAGACAGAGTGGAAAAGCTTTTCCCTGCCGTGTAGGCGACAAGAGACGCATTAGACGGGCATCCGGAGCTGTCCGAAGGTAAGCGCCTGTTGCCGGCCTCTTTCGGCACAAGCCCCCGCTCCGGAGCGCACCGCGGCCGGCAGGATGCTCTCTGCCGGCGAAGGTGCCGCTTCTCCGGCAAGGAAGCCTCAGCCGCTTCTCCTGCACACGGAGAGCGTGCTAGCTGCTGAAACGTGAAGAAAGAAGCTGCAGAACACTGGCACTGAGCGTGCAGCTTTCCAGCGGAGAGAAAAAGCTACTTGAACACTCTGCAAGCCTTTCCACTCCCAAAAACATGCACATGGAAGGAGCTGCTGCAAAAGCGATGCTGTGCTCGCTGCTGCTCCTCCTGAAGCTCTGGCTGCTAAATCGGAGGCTTTCCTTCCAATTTCAAGCTGCAAAGCACTTGCTGAATTGCAGGGAAAGTCCGGGAGGCATTTGCTGTGCTGGCACACTTTCTCCTTGCTAGACAGAGTGGAAAAGCTTTTCCCTGCCGTGTAGGCGACAAGAGACGCATTAGACGGGCATCCGGAGCTGTCCGAAGGTAAGCGCCTGTTCCCGGCCTCTTTCGGCACAAGCCCCCGCTCCGGAGCGCACCGCGGCCGGCCGGAGGCTCTCTGCCGGCGAAGGTGCCGCTTCTCCGGCAAGGAAGCCTCAGCCGCTTCTCCTGCACACGGAGAGCGTGCTAGCTGCTGAAACGTGAAGAAAGAAGCTGCAGAACACTGGCACTGAGCGTGCAGCTTTCCAGCGGAGAGAAAAAGCTACTTGAACACTCTGCAAGCCTTTCCACTCCCAAAAACATGCACATGGAAGGAGCTGCTGCAAAAGCGATGCTGTGCTCGCTGCTGCTCCTCCTGAAGCTCTGGCTGCTAAATCTGAGGCTTTCCTTCCAATTTCAAGCTGCAAAGCACTTGCTGAATTGCAGGGAAAGTCCGGGAGGCATTTGCTGTGCTGGCACACTTTCTCCTTCCTAGACAGAGCGGAAAAGCTTTTCCCTGCCGTGTAGGCGACAAGAGACGCATTAGACGGGCATCCGGAGCTGTCCGAAGGTAAGCGCCTGTTCCCGGCCTCTTTCGGCACAAGCCCCCGCTCCGGAGCGCACCGCGGCCGGCAGGATGCTCTCTGCCGGCGAAGGTGCCGCTCCTCCGGCAAGGAAGCCTCAGCCGCTTCTCCTGCACACGGAGAGCGTGCTAGCTGCTGAAACGTGAAGAAAGAAGCTGCAGAACACTGGCACTGAGCGTGCAGCTTTCCAGCAGAGAGAAAAAGCTACTTGAACACTCTGCAAGCCTTCCAACTCCCAAAAACATGCACATGGAAGGAGCTGCTGCAAAAGCGATGCTGTGCTCGCTGCTTCTCCTCCTGAAGCTCTGGCTGCTAAATCTGAGGCTTTCCTTCCAATTTCAAGCTGCAAAGCACTTGCTGAATTCCAGGGAAAGTCCGGGAGGCATTTGCTGTGCTGGCACACTTTCTCCTTCCTAGACAGAGCGGAAAAGCTTTTCCCTGCCGTGTAGGCGACAAGAGACGCATTAGACGGGCATCCGGAGCTGTCCGAAGGTCAGCGCCTGTTCCCGGCCTCTTTCGGCACAAGCCCCCGCTCCGGAGCGCACCGCGGCCGGCAGGATGCTCTCTGCCGGCGAAGGTGCCGCTTCTCCGGCAAGGAAGCCTCAGCCGCTTCTCCTGCACACGGAGAGCGTGCTAGCTGCTGAAACGTGAAGAAAGAAGCTGCAGAACACTGGCACTGAGCGTGCAGCTTTCCAGCGGAGAGAAAAAGCTACTTGAACACTCTGCAAGCCTTTCCACTCCCAAAAACATGCACATGGAAGGAGCTGCTGCAAAAGCGATGCTGTGCTCGCTGCTGCTCCTCCTGAAGCTCTGGCTGCTAAATCGGAGGCTTTCCTTCCAATTTCAAGCTGCAAAGCACTTGCTGAATTGCAGGGAAAGTCCGGGAGGCATTTGCTGTGCTGGCACACTTTCTCCTTCCTAGACAGAGCGGAAAAGCTTTTCCCTGCCGTGTAGGCGACAAGAGACGCATTAGACGGGCATCCGGAGCTGTCCGAAGGTAAGCGCCTGTTGCCGGCCTCTTTCGGCACAAGCCCCCGCTCCGGAGCGCACCGCGGCCGGCCGGAGGCTCTCTGCCGGCGAAGGTGCCGCTTCTCCGGCAAGGAAGCCTCAGCCGCTTCTCCTGCACACGGAGAGCGTGCTAGCTGCTGAAACGTGAAGAAAGAAGCTGCAGAACACTGGCACTGAGCGTGCAGCTTTCCAGCGGAGAGAAAAAGCTACTTGAACACTCTGCAAGCCTTCCAACTCGCAAAAACATGCACATGGAAGGAGCTGCTGCAAAAGCGATGCTGTGCTCGCTGCTGCTCCTCCTGAAGCTCTGGCTGCTAAATCTGAGTCTTTCCTTCCAATTTCAAGCTGCAAAGCACTTGCTGAATTGCAGGGAAAGTCCGGGAGGCATTTGCTGTGCTGGCACACTTTCTCCTTCCTAGACAGAGTGGAAAAGCTTTTCCCTGCCGTGTAGGCGACAAGAGACGCATTAGACGGGCATCCGGAGCTGTCCGAAGGTAAGCGCCTGTTGCCGGCCTCTTTCGGCACAAGCCCCCGCTCCGGAGCGCACCGCGGCCGGCAGGATGCTCTCTGCCGGCGAAGGTGCCGCTTCTCCGGCAAGGAAGCCTCAGCCGCTTCTCCTGCACACGGAGAGCGTGCTAGCTGCTGAAACGTGAAGAAAGAAGCTGCAGAACACTGGCACTGAGCGTGCAGCTTTCCAGCGGAGAGAAAAAGCTACTTGAACACTCTGCAAGCCTTCCAACTCCCAAAAACATGCACATGGAAGGAGCTGCTGCAAAAGCGATGCTGTGCTCGCTGCTGCTCCTCCTGAAGCTCTGGCTGCTAAATCTGAGGCTTTCCTTCCAATTTCAAGCTGCAAAGCACTTGCTGAATTCCAGGGAAAGTCCGGGAGGCATTTTCTGTGCTGGCACACTTTCTCCTTCCTAGACAGAGTGGAAAAGCTTTTCCCTGCCGTGTAGGCGACAAGAGACGCATTAGACGGGCATCCGGAGCTGTCCGAAGGTAAGCGCCTGTTGCCGGCCTCTTTCGGCACAAGCCCCCGCTCCGGAGCGCACCGCGGCCGGCCGGAGGCTCTCTGCCGGCGAAGGTGCCGCTTCTCCGGCAAGGAAGCCTCAGCCGCTTCTCCTGCACACGGAGAGCGTGCTAGCTGCTGAAACGTGAAGAAAGAAGCTGCAGAACACTGGCACTGAGCGTGCAGCTTTCCAGCGGAGAGAAAAAGCTACTTGAACACTCTGCAAGCCTTTCCACTCCCAAAAACATGCACATGGAAGGAGCTGCTGCAAAAGCGATGCTGTGCTCGCTGCTGCTCCTCCTGAAGCTCTGGCTGCTAAATCGGAGGCTTTCCTTCCAATTTCAAGCTGCAAAGCACTTGCTGAATTGCAGGGAAAGTCCGGGAGGCATTTGCTGTGCTGGCACACTTTCTCCTTCCTAGACAGAGTGGAAAAGCTTTTCCCTGCCGTGTAGGCGACAAGAGACGCATTAGACGGGCATCCGGAGCTGTCCGAAGGTAAGCGCCTGTTGCCGGCCTCTTTCGGCACAAGCCCCCGCTCCGGAGCGCACCGCGGCCGGCCGGAGGCTCTCTGCCGGCGAAGGTGCCGCTTCTCCGGCAAGGAAGCCTCAGCCGCTTCTCCTGCACACGGAGAGCGTGCTAGCTGCTGAAACGTGAAGAAAGAAGCTGCAGAACACTGGCACTGAGCGTGCAGCTTTCCAGCGGAGAGAAAAAGCTACTTGAACACTCTGCAAGCCTTTCCACTCCCAAAAACATGCACATGGAAGGAGCTGCTGCAAAAGCGATGCTGTGCTCGCTGCTGCTCCTCCTGAAGCTCTGGCTGCTAAATCGGAGGCTTTCCTTCCAATTTCAAGCTGCAAAGCACTTGCTGAATTGCAGGGAAAGTCCGGGAGGCATTTGCTCTGCTGGCACACTTTCTCCTTCCTAGACAGAGTGGAAAAGCTTTTCCCTGCCGTGTAGGCGACAAGAGACGCATTAGACGGGCATCCGGAGCTGTCCGAAGGTAAGCGCCTGTTGCCGGCCTCTTTCGGCACAAGCCCCCGCTCCGGAGCGCACCGCGGCCGGCCGGAGGCTCTCTGCCGGCGAAGGTGCCGCTTCTCCGGCAAGGAAGCCTCAGCCGCTTCTCCTGCACACGGAGAGCGTGCTAGCTGCTGAAACGTGAAGAAAGAAGCTGCAGAACACTGGCACTGAGCGTGCAGCTTTCCAGCGGAGAGAAAAAGCTACTTGAACACTCTGCAAGCCTTTCCACTCCCAAAAACATGCACATGGAAGGAGCTGCTGCAAAAGCGATGCTGTGCTCGCTGCTGCTCCTCCTGAAGCTCTGGCTGCTAAATCTGAGGCTTTCCTTCCAATTTCAAGCTGCAAAGCACTTGCTGAATTGCAGGGAAAGTCCGGGAGGCATTTGCTGTGCTGGCACACTTTCTCCTTCCTAGACAGAGTGGAAAAGCTTTTCCCTGCCGTGTAGGCGACAAGAGACGCATTAGACGGGCGTCCGGAGCTGTCCGAAGGTAAGCGCCTGTTGCCGGCCTCTTTCGGCACAAGCCCCCGCTCCGGAGCGCACCGCGGCCGGCCGGAGGCTCTCTGCCGGCGAAGGTGCCGCTTCTCCGGCAAGGAAGCCTCAGCCGCTTCTCCTGCACACGGAGAGCGTGCTAGCTGCTGAAACGTGAAGAAAGAAGCTGCAGAACACTGGCACTGAGCGTGCAGCTTTCCAGCGGAGAGAAAAAGCTACTTGAACACTCTGCAAGCCTTTCCACTCCCAAAAACATGCACATGGAAGGAGCTGCTGCAAAAGCGATGCTGTGCTCGCTGCTGCTCCTCCTGAAGCTCTGGCTGCTAAATCTGAGGCTTTCCTTCCAATTTCAAGCTGCAAAGCACTTGCTGAATTGCAGGGAAAGTCCGGGAGGCATTTGCTGTGCTGGCACACTTTCTCCTTCCTAGACAGAGTGGAAAAGCTTTTCCCTGCCGTGTAGGCGACAAGAGACGCATTAGACGGGCATCCGGAGCTGTCCGAAGGTAAGCGCCTGTTGCCGGCCTCTTTCGGCACAAGCCCCCGCTCCGGAGCGCACCGCGGCCGGCCGGAGGCTCTCTGCCGGCGAAGGTGCCGCTTCTCCGGCAAGGAAGCCTCAGCCGCTTCTCCTGCACACGGAGAGCGTGCTAGCTGCTGAAACGTGAAGAAAGAAGCTGCAGAACACTGGCACTGAGCGTGCAGCTTTCCAGCGGAGAGAAAAAGCTACTTGAACACTCTGCAAGCCTTTCCACTCCCAAAAACATGCACATGGAAGGAGCTGCTGCAAAAGCGATGCTGTGCTCGCTGCTGCTCCTCCTGAAGCTCTGGCTGCTAAATCTGAGGCTTTCCTTCCAATTTCAAGCTGCAAAGCACTTGCTGAATTGCAGGGAAAGTCCGGGAGGCATTTGCTGTGCTGGCACACTTTCTCCTTCCTAGACAGAGTGGAAAAGCTTTTCCCTGCCGTGTAGGCGACAAGAGACGCATTAGACGGGCGTCCGGAGCTGTCCGAAGGTAAGCGCCTGTTGCCGGCCTCTTTCGGCACAAGCCCCCGCTCCGGAGCGCACCGCGGCCGGCCGGAGGCTCTCTGCCGGCGAAGGTGCCGCTTCTCCGGCAAGGAAGCCTCAGCCGCTTCTCCTGCACACGGAGAGCGTGCTAGCTGCTGAAACGTGAAGAAAGAAGCTGCAGAACACTGGCACTGAGCGTGCAGCTTTCCAGCGGAGAGAAAAAGCTACTTGAACACTCTGCAAGCCTTTCCACTCCCAAAAACATGCACATGGAAGGAGCTGCTGCAAAAGCGATGCTGTGCTCGCTGCTGCTCCTCCTGAAGCTCTGGCTGCTAAATCTGAGGCTTTCCTTCCAATTTCAAGCTGCAAAGCACTTGCTGAATTGCAGGGAAAGTCCGGGAGGCATTTGCTGTGCTGGCACACTTTCTCCTTCCTAGACAGAGTGGAAAAGCTTTTCCCTGCCGTGTAGGCGACAAGAGACGCATTAGACGGGCATCCGGAGCTGTCCGAAGGTAAGCGCCTGTTGCCGGCCTCTTTCGGCACAAGCCCCCGCTCCGGAGCGCACCGCGGCCGGCCGGAGGCTCTCTGCCGGCGAAGGTGCCGCTTCTCCGGCAAGGAAGCCTCAGCCGCTTCTCCTGCACACGGAGAGCGTGCTAGCTGCTGAAACGTGAAGAAAGAAGCTGCAGAACACTGGCACTGAGCGTGCAGCTTTCCAGCGGAGAGAAAAAGCTACTTGAACACTCTGCAAGCCTTTCCACTCCCAAAAACATGCACATGGAAGGAGCTGCTGCAAAAGCGATGCTGTGCTCGCTGCTGCTCCTCCTGAAGCTCTGGCTGCTAAATCTGAGGCTTTCCTTCCAATTTCAAGCTGCAAAGCACTTGCTGAATTGCAGGGAAAGTCCGGGAGGCATTTGCTGTGCTGGCACACTTTCTCCTTCCTAGACAGAGTGGAAAAGCTTTTCCCTGCCGTGTAGGCGACAAGAGACGCATTAGACGGGCATCCGGAGCTGTCCGAAGGTAAGCGCCTGTTGCCGGCCTCTTTCGGCACAAGCCCCCGCTCCGGAGCGCACCGCGGCCGGCCGGAGGCTCTCTGCCGGCGAAGGTGCCGCTTCTCCGGCAAGGAAGCCTCAGCCGCTTCTCCTGCACACGGAGAGCGTGCTAGCTGCTGAAACGTGAAGAAAGAAGCTGCAGAACACTGGCACTGAGCGTGCAGCTTTCCAGCGGAGAGAAAAAGCTACTTGAACACTCTGCAAGCCTTTCCACTCCCAAAAACATGCACATGGAAGGAGCTGCTGCAAAAGCGATGCTGTGCTCGCTGCTGCTCCTCCTGAAGCTCTGGCTGCTAAATCTGAGGCTTTCCTTCCAATTTCAAGCTGCAAAGCACTTGCTGAATTGCAGGGAAAGTCCGGGAGGCATTTGCTGTGCTGGCACACTTTCTCCTTCCTAGACAGAGTGGAAAAGCTTTTCCCTGCCGTGTAGGCGACAAGAGACGCATTAGACGGGCATCCGGAGCTGTCCGAAGGTAAGCGCCTGTTGCCGGCCTCTTTCGGCACAAGCCCCCGCTCCGGAGCGCACCGCGGCCGGCCGGAGGCTCTCTGCCGGCGAAGGTGCCGCTTCTCCGGCAAGGAAGCCTCAGCCGCTTCTCCTGCACACGGAGAGCGTGCTAGCTGCTGAAACGTGAAGAAAGAAGCTGCAGAACACTGGCACTGAGCGTGCAGCTTTCCAGCGGAGAGAAAAAGCTACTTGAACACTCTGCAAGCCTTTCCACTCCCAAAAACATGCACATGGAAGGAGCTGCTGCAAAAGCGATGCTGTGCTCGCTGCTGCTCCTCCTGAAGCTCTGGCTGCTAAATCTGAGGCTTTCCTTCCAATTTCAAGCTGCAAAGCACTTGCTGAATTGCAGGGAAAGTCCGGGAGGCATTTGCTGTGCTGGCACACTTTCTCCTTCCTAGACAGAGTGGAAAAGCTTTTCCCTGCCGTGTAGGCGACAAGAGACGCATTAGACGGGCATCCGGAGCTGTCCGAAGGTAAGCGCCTGTTGCCGGCCTCTTTCGGCACAAGCCCCCGCTCCGGAGCGCACCGCGGCCGGCAGGAGGCTCTCTGCCGGCGAAGGTGCCGCTTCTCCGGCAAGGAAGCCTCAGCCGCTTCTCCTGCACACGGAGAGCGTGCTAGCTGCTGAAACGTGAAGAAAGAAGCTGCAGAACACTGGCACTGAGCCTGCAGCTTTCCAGCGGAGAGAAAAAGCTACTTGAACACTCTGCAAGCCTTTCCACTCCCAAAAACATGCACACGGAAGGAGCTGCTGCAAAAGCGATGCTGTGCTCGCTGCTGCTCCTCCTGAAGCTCTGGCTGCTAAATCTGAGGCTTTCCTTCCAATTTCAAGCTGCAAAGCA
Organism: Fringilla coelebs; assembly: GCF_963513975.1. Classification (NCBI taxonomy): domain Eukaryota; kingdom Metazoa; phylum Chordata; class Aves; order Passeriformes; family Fringillidae; genus Fringilla; species Fringilla coelebs. The sequence goes on along the minus strand of NC_140067.1, from coordinate 31,717,785 downwards.
CTTGCTGAATTGCAGGGAAAGTCCGGGAGGCATTTGCTGTGCTGGCACACTTTCTCCTTCCTAGACAGAGTGGAAAAGCTTTTCCCTGCCGTGTAGGCGACAAGAGACGCATTAGACGGGCATCCGGAGCTGTCCGAAGGTAAGCGCCTGTTGCCGGCCTCTTTCGGCACAAGCCCCCGCTCCGGAGCGCACCGCGGCCGGCCGGAGGCTCTCTGCCGGCGAAGGTGCCGCTTCTCCGGCAAGGAAGCCTCAGCCGCTTCTCCTGCACACGGAGAGCGTGCTAGCTGCTGAAACGTGAAGAAAGAAGCTGCAGAACACTGGCACTGAGCCTGCAGCTTTCCAGCGGAGAGAAAAAGCTACTTGAACACTCTGCAAGCCTTTCCACTCCCAAAAACATGCACAAGGAAGGAGCTGCTGCAAAAGCGATGCTGTGCTCGCTGCTGCTCCTCCTGAAGCTCTGGCTGCTAAATCTGAGGCTTTCCTTCCAATTTCAAGCTGCAAAGCACTTGCTGAATTGCAGGGAAAGTCCGGGAGGCATTTGCTGTGCTGGCACACTTTCTCCTTCCTAGACAGAGTGGAAAAGCTTTTCCCTGCCGTGTAGGCGACAAGAGACGCATTAGACGGGCATCCGGAGCTGTCCGAAGGTAAGCGCCTGTTCCCGGCCTCTTTCGGCACAAGCCCCCGCTCCGGAGCGCACCGCGGCCGGCCGGAGGCTCTCTGCCGGCGAAGGTGCCGCTTCTCCGGCAAGGAAGCCTCAGCCGCTTCTCCTGCACACGGAGAGCGTGCTAGCTGCTGAAACGTGAAGAAAGAAGCTGCAGAACACTGGCACTGAGCGTGCAGCTTTCCAGCGGAGAGAAAAAGCTACTTGAACACTCTGCAAGCCTTTCCACTCCCAAAAACATGCACATGGAAGGAGCTGCTGCAAAAGCGATGCTGTGCTCGCTGCTGCTCCTCCTGAAGCTCTGGCTGCTAAATCTGAGGCTTTCCTTCCAATTTCAAGCTGCAAAGCACTTGCTGAATTGCAGGGAAAGTCCGGGAGGCATTTGCTGTGCTGGCACACTTTCTCCTTCCTAGACAGAGTGGAAAAGCTTTTCCCTGCCGTGTAGGCGACAAGAGACGCATTAGACGGGCATCCGGAGCTGTCCGAAGGTAAGCGCCTGTTGCCGGCCTCTTTCGGCACAAGCCCCCGCTCCGGAGCGCACCGCGGCCGGCCGGAGGCTCTCTGCCGGCGAAGGTGCCGCTTCTCCGGCAAGGAAGCCTCAGCCGCTTCTCCTGCACACGGAGAGCGTGCTAGCTGCTGAAACGTGAAGAAAGAAGCTGCAGAACACTGGCACTGAGCGTGCAGCTTTCCAGCGGAGAGAAAAAGCTACTTGAACACTCTGCAAGCCTTTCCACTCCCAAAAACATGCACATGGAAGGAGCTGCTGCAAAGGCGATGCTGTGCTCGCTGCTGCTCCTCCTGAAGCTCTGGCTGCTAAATCTGAGGCTTTCCTTCCAATTTCAAGCTGCAAAGCACTTGCTGAATTGCAGGGAAAGTCCGGGAGGCATTTGCTGTGCTGGCACACTTTCTCCTTCCTAGACAGAGTGGAAAAGCTTTTCCCTGCCGTGTAGGCGACAAGAGACGCATTAGACGGGCATCCGGAGCTGTCCGAAAGTAAGCGCCTGTTCCCGGCCTCTTTCGGCACAAGCCCCCGCTCCGGAGCGCACCGCGGCCGGCCGGAGGCTCTCTGCCGGCGAAGGTGCCGCTTCTCCGGCAAGGAAGCCTCAGCCGCTTCTCCTGCACACGGAGAGCGTGCTAGCTGCTGAAACGTGAAGAAAGAAGCTGCAGAACACTGGCACTGAGCCTGCAGCTTTCCAGCGGAGAGAAAAAGCTACTTGAACACTCTGCAAGCCTTTCCACTCCCAAAAACATGCACACGGAAGGAGCTGCTGCAAAAGCGATGCTGTGCTCGCTGCTGCTCCTCCTGAAGCTCTGGCTGCTAAATCTGAGGCTTTCCTTCCAATTTCAAGCTGCAAAGCACTTGCTGAATTGCAGGGAAAGTCCGGGAGGCATTTGCTGTGCTGGCACACTTTCTCCTTCCTAGACAGAGTGGAAAAGCTTTTCCCTGCCGTGTAGGCGACAAGAGACGCATTAGACGGGCATCCGGAGCTGTCCGAAGGTAAGCGCCTGTTGCCGGCCTCTTTCGGCACAAGCCCCCGCTCCGGAGCGCACCGCGGCCGGCCGGAGGCTCTCTGCCGGCGAAGGTGCCGCTTCTCCGGCAAGGAAGCCTCAGCCGCTTCTCCTGCACACGGAGAGCGTGCTAGCTGCTGAAACGTGAAGAAAGAAGCTGCAGAACACTGGCACTGAGCGTGCAGCTTTCCAGCGGAGAGAAAAAGCTACTTGAACACTCTGCAAGCCTTTCCACTCCCAAAAACATGCACATGGAAGGAGCTGCTGCAAAGGCGATGCTGTGCTCGCTGCTGCTCCTCCTGAAGCTCTGGCTGCTAAATCTGAGGCTTTCCTTCCAATTTCAAGCTGCAAAGCACTTGCTGAATTGCAGGGAAAGTCCGGGAGGCATTTGCTGTGCTGGCACACTTTCTCCTTCCTAGACAGAGTGGAAAAGCTTTTCCCTGCCGTGTAGGCGACAAGAGACGCATTAGACGGGCATCCGGAGCTGTCCGAAGGTAAGCGCCTGTTCCCGGCCTCTTTCGGCACAAGCCCCCGCTCCGGAGCGCACCGCGGCCGGCCGGAGGCTCTCTGCCGGCGAAGGTGCCGCTTCTCCGGCAAGGAAGCCTCAGCCGCTTCTCCTGCACACGGAGAGCGTGCTAGCTGCTGAAACGTGAAGAAAGAAGCTGCAGAACACTGGCACTGAGCGTGCAGCTTTCCAGCGGAGAGAAAAAGCTACTTGAACACTCTGCAAGCCTTTCCACTCCCAAAAACATGCACATGGAAGGAGCTGCTGCAAAGGCGATGCTGTGCTCGCTGCTGCTCCTCCTGAAGCTCTGGCTGCTAAATCTGAGGCTTTCCTTCCAATTTCAAGCTGCAAAGCACTTGCTGAATTGCAGGGAAAGTCCGGGAGGCATTTGCTGTGCTGGCACACTTTCTCCTTCCTAGACAGAGTGGAAAAGCTTTTCCCTGCCGTGTAGGCGACAAGAGACGCATTAGACGGGCATCCGGAGCTGTCCGAAGGTAAGCGCCTGTTGCCGGCCTCTTTCGGCACAAGCCCCCGCTCCGGAGCGCACCGCGGCCGGCCGGAGGCTCTCTGCCGGCGAAGGTGCCGCTTCTCCGGCAAGGAAGCCTCAGCCGCTTCTCCTGCACACGGAGAGCGTGCTAGCTGCTGAAACGTGAAGAAAGAAGCTGCAGAACACTGGCACTGAGCGTGCAGCTTTCCAGCGGAGAGAAAAAGCTACTTGAACACTCTGCAAGCCTTTCCACTCCCAAAAACATGCACACGGAAGGAGCTGCTGCAAAAGCGATGCTGTGCTCGCTGCTGCTCCTCCTGAAGCTCTGGCTGCTAAATCTGAGGCTTTCCTTCCAATTTCAAGCTGCAAAGCACTTGCTGAATTGCAGGGAAAGTCCGGGAGGCATTTGCTGTGCTGGCACACTTTCTCCTTCCTAGACAGAGTGGAAAAGCTTTTCCCTGCCGTGTAGGCGACAAGAGACGCATTAGACGGGCATCCGGAGCTGTCCGAAGGTAAGCGCCTGTTGCCGGCCTCTTTCGGCACAAGCCCCCGCTCCGGAGCGCACCGCGGCCGGCCGGAGGCTCTCTGCCGGCGAAGGTGCCGCTTCTCCGGCAAGGAAGCCTCAGCCGCTTCTCCTGCACACGGAGAGCGTGCTAGCTGCTGAAACGTGAAGAAAGAAGCTGCAGAACACTGGCACTGAGCGTGCAGCTTTCCAGCGGAGAGAAAAAGCTACTTGAACACTCTGCAAGCCTTTCCACTCCCAAAAACATGCACATGGAAGGAGCTGCTGCAAAAGCGATGCTGTGCTCGCTGCTGCTCCTCCTGAAGCTCTGGCTGCTAAATCTGAGGCTTTCCTTCCAATTTCAAGCTGCAAAGCACTTGCTGAATTGCAGGGAAAGTCCGGGAGGCATTTGCTGTGCTGGCACACTTTCTCCTTCCTAGACAGAGTGGAAAAGCTTTTCCCTGCCGTGTAGGCGACAAGAGACGCATTAGACGGGCATCCGGAGCTGTCCGAAGGTAAGCGCCTGTTCCCGGCCTCTTTCGGCACAAGCCCCCGCTCCGGAGCGCACCGCGGCCGGCAGGATGCTCTCTGCCGGCGAAGGTGCCGCTTCTCCGGCAAGGAAGCCTCAGCCGCTTCTCCTGCACACGGAGAGCGTGCTAGCTGCTGAAACGTGAAGAAAGAAGCTGCAGAACACTGGCACTGAGCGTGCAGCTTTCCAGCGGAGAGAAAAAGCTACTTGAACACTCTGCAAGCCTTTCCACTCCCAAAAACATGCACATGGAAGGAGCTGCTGCAAAGGCGATGCTGTGCTCGCTGCTGCTCCTCCTGAAGCTCTGGCTGCTAAATCTGAGGCTTTCCTTCCAATTTCAAGCTGCAAAGCACTTGCTGAATTGCAGGGAAAGTCCGGGAGGCATTTGCTGTGCTGGCACACTTTCTCCTTCCTAGACAGAGTGGAAAAGCTTTTCCCTGCCGTGTAGGCGACAAGAGACGCATTAGACGGGCATCCAGAGCTGTCCGAAGGTAAGCGCCTGTTGCCGGCCTCTTTCGGCACAAGCCCCCGCTCCGGAGCGCACCGCGGCCGGCCGGAGGCTCTCTGCCGGCGAAGGTGCCGCTTCTCCGGCAAGGAAGCCTCAGCCGCTTCTCCTGCACACGGAGAGCGTGCTAGCTGCTGAAACGTGAAGAAAGAAGCTGCAGAACACTGGCACTGAGCCTGCAGCTTTCCAGCGGAGAGAAAAAGCTACTTGAACACTCTGCAAGCCTTTCCACTCCCAAAAACATGCACACGGAAGGAGCTGCTGCAAAAGCGATGCTGTGCTCGCTGCTGCTCCTCCTGAAGCTCTGGCTGCTAAATCTGAGGCTTTCCTTCCAATTTCAAGCTGCAAAGCACTTGCTGAATTGCAGGGAAAGTCCGGGAGGCATTTGCTGTGCTGGCACACTTTCTCCTTCCTAGACAGAGTGGAAAAGCTTTTCCCTGCCGTGTAGGCGACAAGAGACGCATTAGACGGGCATCCGGAGCTGTCCGAAGGTAAGCGCCTGTTCCCGGCCTCTTTCGGCACAAGCCCCCGCTCCGGAGCGCACCGCGGCCGGCCGGAGGCTCTCTGCCGGCGAAGGTGCCGCTTCTCCGGCAAGGAAGCCTCAGCCGCTTCTCCTGCACACGGAGAGCGTGCTAGCTGCTGAAACGTGAAGAAAGAAGCTGCAGAACACTGGCACTGAGCGTGCAGCTTTCCAGCGGAGAGAAAAAGCTACTTGAACACTCTGCAAGCCTTTCCACTCCCAAAAACATGCACATGGAAGGAGCTGCTGCAAAAGCGATGCTGTGCTCGCTGCTGCTCCTCCTGAAGCTCTGGCTGCTAAATCTGAGGCTTTCCTTCCAATTTCAAGCTGCAAAGCACTTGCTGAATTGCAGGGAAAGTCCGGGAGGCATTTGCTGTGCTGGCACACTTTCTCCTTCCTAGACAGAGTGGAAAAGCTTTTCCCTGCCGTGTAGGCGACAAGAGACGCATTAGACGGGCATCCGGAGCTGTCCGAAGGTAAGCGCCTGTTCCCGGCCTCTTTCGGCACAAGCCCCCGCTCCGGAGCGCACCGCGGCCGGCCGGAGGCTCTCTGCCGGCGAAGGTGCCGCTTCTCCGGCAAGGAAGCCTCAGCCGCTTCTCCTGCACACGGAGAGCGTGCTAGCTGCTGAAACGTGAAGAAAGAAGCTGCAGAACACTGGCACTGAGCGTGCAGCTTTCCAGCGGAGAGAAAAAGCTACTTGAACACTCTGCAAGCCTTTCCACTCCCAAAAACATGCACACGGAAGGAGCTGCTGCAAAAGCGATGCTGTGCTCGCTGCTGCTCCTCCTGAAGCTCTGGCTGCTAAATCTGAGGCTTTCCTTCCAATTTCAAGCTGCAAAGCACTTGCTGAATTGCAGGGAAAGTCCGGGAGGCATTTGCTGTGCTGGCACACTTTCTCCTTCCTAGACAGAGTGGAAAAGCTTTTCCCTGCCGTGTAGGCGACAAGAGACGCATTAGACGGGCATCCGGAGCTGTCCGAAGGTAAGCGCCTTTTCCCGGCCTCTTTCGGCACAAGCCCCCGCTCCGGAGCGCACCGCGGCCGGCCGGAGGCTCTCTGCCGGCGAAGGTGCCGCTTCTCCGGCAAGGAAGCCTCAGCCGCTTCTCCTGCACACGGAGAGCGTGCTAGCTGCTGAAACGTGAAGAAAGAAGCTGCAGAACACTGGCACTGAGCGTGCAGCTTTCCAGCGGAGAGAAAAAGCTACTTGAACACTCTGCAAGCCTTTCCACTCCCAAAAACATGCACATGGAAGGAGCTGCTGCAAAAGCGATGCTGTGCTCGCTGCTGCTCCTCCTGAAGCTCTGGCTGCTAAATCTGAGGCTTTCCTTCCAATTTCAAGCTGCAAAGCACTTGCTGAATTGCAGGGAAAGTCCGGGAGGCATTTGCTGTGCTGGCACACTTTCTCCTTCCTAGACAGAGTGGAAAAGCTTTTCCCTGCCGTGTAGGCGACAAGAGACGCATTAGACGGGCATCCGGAGCTGTCCGAAGGTAAGCGCCTGTTGCCGGCCTCTTTCGGCACAAGCCTCCGCTCCGGAGCGCACCGCGGCCGGCCGGAGGCTCTCTGCCGGCGAAGGTGCCGCTTCTCCGGCAAGGAAGCCTCAGCCGCTTCTCCTGCACACGGAGAGCGTGCTAGCTGCTGAAACGTGAAGAAAGAAGCTGCAGAACACTGGCACTGAGCGTGCAGCTTTCCAGCGGAGAGAAAAAGCTACTTGAACACTCTGCAAGCCTTTCCACTCCCAAAAACATGCACACGGAAGGAGCTGCTGCAAAAGCGATGCTGTGCTCGCTGCTGCTCCTCCTGAAGCTCTGGCTGCTAAATCTGAGGCTTTCCTTCCAATTTAAAGCTGCAAAGCACTTGCTGAATTGCAGGGAAAGTCCGGGAGGCATTTGCTGTGCTGGCACACTTTCTCCTTCCTAGACAGAGTGGAAAAGCTTTTCCCTGCCGTGTAGGCGACAAGAGACGCATTAGACGGGCATCCGGAGCTGTCCGAAGGTAAGCGCCTGTTGCCGGCCTCTTTCGGCACAAGCCCCCGCTCCGGAGCGCACCGCGGCCGGCCGGAGGCTCTCTGCCGGCGAAGGTGCCGCTTCTCCGGCAAGGAAGCCTCAGCCGCTTCTCCTGCACACGGAGAGCGTGCTAGCTGCTGAAACGTGAAGAAAGAAGCTGCAGAACACTGGCACTGAGCGTGCAGCTTTCCAGCGGAGAGAAAAAGCTACTTGAACACTCTGCAAGCCTTTCCACTCCCAAAAACATGCACACGGAAGGAGCTGCTGCAAAAGCGATGCTGTGCTCGCTGCTGCTCCTCCTGAAGCTCTGGCTGCTAAATCTGAGGCTTTCCTTCCAATTTCAAGCTGCAAAGCACTTGCTGAATTGCAGGGAAAGTCCGGGAGGCATTTGCTGTGCTGGCACACTTTCTCCTTCCTAGACAGAGTGGAAAAGCTTTTCCCTGCCGTGTAGGCGACAAGAGACGCATTAGACGGGCATCCGGAGCTGTCCGAAGGTAAGCGCCTGTTGCCGGCCTCTTTCGGCACAAGCCCCCGCTCCGGAGCGCACCGCGGCCGGCCGGAGGCTCTCTGCCGGCGAAGGTGCCGCTTCTCCGGCAAGGAAGCCTCAGCCGCTTCTCCTGCACACGGAGAGCGTGCTAGCTGCTGAAACGTGAAGAAAGAAGCTGCAGAACACTGGCACTGAGCGTGCAGCTTTCCAGCGGAGAGAAAAAGCTACTTGAACACTCTGCAAGCCTTTCCACTCCCAAAAACATGCACACGGAAGGAGCTGCTGCAAAAGCGATGCTGTGCTCGCTGCTGCTCCTCCTGAAGCTCTGGCTGCTAAATCTGAGGCTTTCCTTCCAATTTCAAGCTGCAAAGCACTTGCTGAATTGCAGGGAAAGTCCGGGAGGCATTTGCTGTGCTGGCACACTTTCTCCTTCCTAGACAGAGTGGAAAAGCTTTTCCCTGCCGTGTAGGCGACAAGAGACGCATTAGACGGGCATCCGGAGCTGTCCGAAGGTAAGCGCCTGTTGCCGGCCTCTTTCGGCACAAGCCCCCGCTCCGGAGCGCACCGCGGCCGGCCGGAGGCTCTCTGCCGGCGAAGGTGCCGCTTCTCCGGCAAGGAAGCCTCAGCCGCTTCTCCTGCACACGGAGAGCGTGCTAGCTGCTGAAACGTGAAGAAAGAAGCTGCAGAACACTGGCACTGAGCGTGCAGCTTTCCAGCGGAGAGAAAAAGCTACTTGAACACTCTGCAAGCCTTTCCACTCCCAAAAACATGCACATGGAAGGAGCTGCTGCAAAAGCGATGCTGTGCTCGCTGCTGCTCCTCCTGAAGCTCTGGCTGCTAAATCTGAGGCTTTCCTTCCAATTTCAAGCTGCAAAGCACTTGCTGAATTGCAGGGAAAGTCCGGGAGGCATTTGCTGTGCTGGCACACTTTCTCCTTCCTAGACAGAGTGGAAAAGCTTTTCCCTGCCGTGTAGGCGACAAGAGACGCATTAGACGGGCATCCGGAGCTGTCCGAAGGTAAGCGCCTGTTGCCGGCCTCTTTCGGCACAAGCCCCCGCTCCGGAGCGCACCGCGGCCGGCCGGAGGCTCTCTGCCGGCGAAGGTGCCGCTTCTCCGGCAAGGAAGCCTCAGCCGCTTCTCCTGCACACGGAGAGCGTGCTAGCTGCTGAAACGTGAAGAAAGAAGCTGCAGAACACTGGCACTGAGCGTGCAGCTTTCCAGCGGAGAGAAAAAGCTACTTGAACACTCTGCAAGCCTTTCCACTCCCAAAAACATGCACATGGAAGGAGCTGCTGCAAAAGCGATGCTGTGCTCGCTGCTGCTCCTCCTGAAGCTCTGGCTGCTAAATCTGAGGCTTTCCTTCCAATTTCAAGCTGCAAAGCACTTGCTGAATTGCAGGGAAAGTCCGGGAGGCATTTGCTGTGCTGGCACACTTTCTCCTTCCTAGACAGAGTGGAAAAGCTTTTCCCTGCCGTGTAGGCGACAAGAGACGCATTAGACGGGCATCCGGAGCTGTCCGAAGGTAAGCGCCTGTTGCCGGCCTCTTTCGGCACAAGCCCCCGCTCCGGAGCGCACCGCGGCCGGCCGGAGGCTCTCTGCCGGCGAAGGTGCCGCTTCTCCGGCAAGGAAGCCTCAGCCGCTTCTCCTGCACACGGAGAGCGTGCTAGCTGCTGAAACGTGAAGAAAGAAGCTGCAGAACACTGGCACTGAGCGTGCAGCTTTCCAGCGGAGAGAAAAAGCTACTTGAACACTCTGCAAGCCTTTCCACTCCCAAAAACATGCACATGGAAGGAGCTGCTGCAAAAGCGATGCTGTGCTCGCTGCTGCTCCTCCTGAAGCTCTGGCTGCTAAATCTGAGGCTTTCCTTCCAATTTCAAGCTGCAAAGCACTTGCTGAATTGCAGGGAAAGTCCGGGAGGCATTTGCTGTGCTGGCACACTTTCTCCTTCCTAGACAGAGTGGAAAAGCTTTTCCCTGCCGTGTAGGCGACAAGAGACGCATTAGACGGGCATCCGGAGCTGTCCGAAGGTAAGCGCCTGTTGCCGGCCTCTTTCGGCACAAGCCCCCGCTCCGGAGCGCACCGCGGCCGGCCGGAGGCTCTCTGCCGGCGAAGGTGCCGCTTCTCCGGCAAGGAAGCCTCAGCCGCTTCTCCTGCACACGGAGAGCGTGCTAGCTGCTGAAACGTGAAGAAAGAAGCTGCAGAACACTGGCACTGAGCGTGCAGCTTTCCAGCGGAGAGAAAAAGCTACTTGAACACTCTGCAAGCCTTTCCACTCCCAAAAACATGCACATGGAAGGAGCTGCTGCAAAAGCGATGCTGTGCTCGCTGCTGCTCCTCCTGAAGCTCTGGCTGCTAAATCTGAGGCTTTCCTTCCAATTTCAAGCTGCAAAGCACTTGCTGAATTGCAGGGAAAGTCCGGGAGGCATTTGCTGTGCTGGCACACTTTCTCCTTCCTAGACAGAGTGGAAAAGCTTTTCCCTGCCGTGTAGGCGACAAGAGACGCATTAGACGGGCATCCGGAGCTGTCCGAAGGTAAGCGCCTGTTGCCGGCCTCTTTCGGCACAAGCCCCCGCTCCGGAGCGCACCGCGGCCGGCCGGAGGCTCTCTGCCGGCGAAGGTGCCGCTTCTCCGGCAAGGAAGCCTCAGCCGCTTCTCCTGCACACGGAGAGCGTGCTAGCTGCTGAAACGTGAAGAAAGAAGCTGCAGAACACTGGCACTGAGCGTGCAGCTTTCCAGCGGAGAGAAAAAGCTACTTGAACACTCTGCAAGCCTTTCCACTCCCAAAAACATGCACATGGAAGGAGCTGCTGCAAAAGCGATGCTGTGCTCGCTGCTGCTCCTCCTGAAGCTCTGGCTGCTAAATCTGAGGCTTTCCTTCCAATTTCAAGCTGCAAAGCACTTGCTGAATTGCAGGGAAAGTCCGGGAGGCATTTGCTGTGCTGGCACACTTTCTCCTTCCTAGACAGAGTGGAAAAGCTTTTCCCTGCCGTGTAGGCGACAAGAGACGCATTAGACGGGCATCCGGAGCTGTCCGAAGGTAAGCGCCTGTTGCCGGCCTCTTTCGGCACAAGCCCCCGCTCCGGAGCGCACCGCGGCCGGCCGGAGGCTCTCTGCCGGCGAAGGTGCCGCTTCTCCGGCAAGGAAGCCTCAGCCGCTTCTCCTGCACACGGAGAGCGTGCTAGCTGCTGAAACGTGAAGAAAGAAGCTGCAGAACACTGGCACTGAGCGTGCAGCTTTCCAGCGGAGAGAAAAAGCTACTTGAACACTCTGCAAGCCTTTCCACTCCCAAAAACATGCACATGGAAGGAGCTGCTGCAAAAGCGATGCTGTGCTCGCTGCTGCTCCTCCTGAAGCTCTGGCTGCTAAATCTGAGGCTTTCCTTCCAATTTCAAGCTGCAAAGCACTTGCTGAATTGCAGGGAAAGTCCGGGAGGCATTTGCTGTGCTGGCACACTTTCTCCTTGCTAGACAGAGTGGAAAAGCTTTTCCCTGCCGTGTAGGCGACAAGAGACGCATTAGACGGGCATCCGGAGCTGTCCGAAGGTAAGCGCCTGTTGCCGGCCTCTTTCGGCACAAGCCCCCGCTCCGGAGCGCACCGCGGCCGGCCGGAGGCTCTCTGCCGGCGAAGGTGCCGCTTCTCCGGCAAGGAAGCCTCAGCCGCTTCTCCTGCACACGGAGAGCGTGCTAGCTGCTGAAACGTGAAGAAAGAAGCTGCAGAACACTGGCACTGAGCGTGCAGCTTTCCAGCGGAGAGAAAAAGCTACTTGAACACTCTGCAAGCCTTTCCACTCCCAAAAACATGCACATGGAAGGAGCTGCTGCAAAAGCGATGCTGTGCTCGCTGCTGCTCCTCCTGAAGCTCTGGCTGCTAAATCTGAGGCTTTCCTTCCAATTTCAAGCTGCAAAGCACTTGCTGAATTGCAGGGAAAGTCCGGGAGGCATTTGCTGTGCTGGCACACTTTCTCCTTCCTAGACAGAGTGGAAAAGCTTTTCCCTGCCGTGTAGGCGACAAGAGACGCATTAGACGGGCATCCGGAGCTGTCCGAAGGTAAGCGCCTGTTGCCGGCCTCTTTCGGCACAAGCCCCCGCTCCGGAGCGCACCGCGGCCGGCCGGAGGCTCTCTGCCGGCGAAGGTGCCGCTTCTCCGGCAAGGAAGCCTCAGCCGCTTCTCCTGCACACGGAGAGCGTGCTAGCTGCTGAAACGTGAAGAAAGAAGCTGCAGAACACTGGCACTGAGCGTGCAGCTTTCCAGCGGAGAGAAAAAGCTACTTGAACACTCTGCAAGCCTTTCCACTCCCAAAAACATGCACATGGAAGGAGCTGCTGCAAAAGCGATGCTGTGCTCGCTGCTGCTCCTCCTGAAGCTCTGGCTGCTAAATCTGAGGCTTTCCTTCCAATTTCAAGCTGCAAAGCACTTGCTGAATTGCAGGGAAAGTCCGGGAGGCATTTGCTGTGCTGGCACACTTTCTCCTTCCTAGACAGAGTGGAAAAGCTTTTCCCTGCCGTGTAGGCGACAAGAGACGCATTAGACGGGCATCCGGAGCTGTCCGAAGGTAAGCGCCTGTTGCCGGCCTCTTTCGGCACAAGCCCCCGCTCCGGAGCGCACCGCGGCCGGCCGGAGGCTCTCTGCCGGCGAAGGTGCCGCTTCTCCGGCAAGGAAGCCTCAGCCGCTTCTCCTGCACACGGAGAGCGTGCTAGCTGCTGAAACGTGAAGAAAGAAGCTGCAGAACACTGGCACTGAGCCTGCAGCTTTCCAGCGGAGAGAAAAAGCTACTTGAACACTCTGCAAGCCTTTCCACTCCCAAAAACATGCACACGGAAGGAGCTGCTGCAAAAGCGATGCTGTGCTCGCTGCTGCTCCTCCTGAAGCTCTGGCTGCTAAATCTGAGGCTTTCCTTCCAATTTCAAGCTGCAAAGCACTTGCTGAATTGCAGGGAAAGTCCGGGAGGCATTTGCTGTGCTGGCACACTTTCTCCTTCCTAGACAGAGTGGAAAAGCTTTTCCCTGCCGTGTAGGCGACAAGAGACGCATTAGACGGGCATCCGGAGCTGTCCGAAGGTAAGCGCCTGTTGCCGGCCTCTTTCGGCACAAGCCCCCGCTCCGGAGCGCACCGCGGCCGGCCGGAGGCTCTCTGCCGGCGAAGGTGTCGCTTCTCCGGCAAGGAAGCCTCAGCCGCTTCTCCTGCACACGGAGAGCGTGCTAGCTGCTGAAACGTGAAGAAAGAAGCTGCAGAACACTGGCACTGAGCGTGCAGCTTTCCAGCGGAGAGAAAAAGCTACTTGAACACTCTGCAAGCCTTTCCACTCCCAAAAACATGCACATGGAAGGAGCTGCTGCAAAAGCGATGCTGTGCTCGCTGCTGCTCCTCCTGAAGCTCTGGCTGCTAAATCTGAGGCTTTCCTTCCAATTTCAAGCTGCAAAGCACTTGCTGAATTGCAGGGAAAGTCCGGGAGGCATTTGCTGTGCTGGCACACTTTCTCCTTCCTAGACAGAGTGGAAAAGCTTTTCCCTGCCGTGTAGGCGACAAGAGACGCATTAGACGGGCATCCGGAGCTGTCCGAAGGTAAGCGCCTGTTGCCGGCCTCTTTCGGCACAAGCCCCCGCTCCGGAGCGCACCGCGGCCGGCCGGAGGCTCTCTGCCGGCGAAGGTGCCGCTTCTCCGGCAAGGAAGCCTCAGCCACTTCTCCTGCACACGGAGAGCGTGCTAGCTGCTGAAACGTGAAGAAAGAAGCTGCAGAACACTGGCACTGAGCGTGCAGCTTTCCAGCGGAGAGAAAAAGCTACTTGAACACTCTGCAAGCCTTTCCACTCCCAAAAACATGCACACGGAAGGAGCTGCTGCAAAAGCGATGCTGTGCTCGCTGCTGCTCCTCCTGAAGCTCTGGCTGCTAAATCTGAGGCTTTCCTTCCAATTTCAAGCTGCAAAGCACTTGCTGAATTGCAGGGGAAGTCCGGGAGGCATTTGCTGTGCTGGCACACTTTCTCCTTCCTAGACAGAGTGGAAAAGCTTTTCCCTGCCGTGTAGGCGACAAGAGACGCATTAGACGGGCATCCGGAGCTGTCCGAAGGTAAGCGCCTGTTGCCGGCCTCTTTCGGCACAAGCCCCCGCTCCGGAGCGCACCGCGGCCGGCCGGAGGCTCTCTGCCGGCGAAGGTGCCGCTTCTCCGGCAAGGAAGCCTCAGCCGCTTCTCCTGCACACGGAGAGCGTGCTAGCTGCTGAAACGTGAAGAAAGAAGCTGCAGAACACTGGCACTGAGCGTGCAGCTTTCAAGCGGAGAGAAAAAGCTACTTGAACACTCTGCAAGCCTTTCCACTCCCAAAAACATGCACATGGAAGGAGCTGCTGCAAAAGCGATGCTGTGCTCGCTGCTGCTCCTCCTGAAGCTCTGGCTGCTAAATCTGAGGCTTTCCTTCCAATTTCAAGCTGCAAAGCACTTGCTGAATTGCAGGGAAAGTCCGGGAGGCATTTGCTGTGCTGGCACACTTTCTCCTTCCTAGACAGAGTGGAAAAGCTTTTCCCTGCCGTGTAGGCGACAAGAGACGCATTAGACGGGCATCCGGAGCTGTCCGAAGGTAAGCGCCTGTTGCCGGCCTCTTTCGGCACAAGCCCCCGCTCCGGAGCGCACCGCGGCCGGCCGGAGGCTCTCTGCCGGCGAAGGTGCCGCTTCTCCGGCAAGGAAGCCTCAGCCGCTTCTCCTGCACACGGAGAGCGTGCTAGCTGCTGAAACGTGAAGAAAGAAGCTGCAGAACACTGGCACTGAGCGTGCAGCTTTCCAGCGGAGAGAAAAAGCTACTTGAACACTCTGCAAGCCTTTCCACTCCCAAAAACATGCACATGGAAGGAGCTGCTGCAAAAGCGATGCTGTGCTCGCTGCTGCTCCTCCTGAAGCTCTGGCTGCTAAATCTGAGGCTTTCCTTCCAATTTCAAGCTGCAAAGCACTTGCTGAATTGCAGGGAAAGTCCGGGAGGCATTTGCTGTGCTGGCACACTTTCTCCTTCCTAGACAGAGTGGAAAAGCTTTTCCCTGCCGTGTAGGCGACAAGAGACGCATTAGACGGGCATCCGGAGCTGTCCGAAAGTAAGCGCCTGTTGCCGGCCTCTTTCGGCACAAGCCCCCGCTCCGGAGCGCACCGCGGCCGGCCGGAGGCTCTCTGCCGGCGAAGGTGCCGCTTCTCCGGCAAGGAAGCCTCAGCCGCTTCTCCTGCACACGGAGAGCGTGCTAGCTGCTGAAACGTGAAGAAAGAAGCTGCAGAACACTGGCACTGAGCGTGCAGCTTTCCAGCGGAGAGAAAAAGCTACTTGAACACTCTGCAAGCTTTTCCACTCCCAAAAACATGCACACGGAAGGAGCTGCTGCAAAAGCGATGCTGTGCTCGCTGCTGCTCCTCCTGAAGCTTTGGCTGCTAAATCTGAGGCTTTCCTTCCAATTTCAAGCTGCAAAGCACTTGCTGAATTGCAGGGAAAGTCCGGGAGGCATTTGCTGTGCTGGCACACTTTCTCCTTGCTAGACAGAGTGGAAAAGCTTTTCCCTGCCGTGTAGGCGACAAGAGACGCATTAGACGGGCATCCGGAGCTGTCCGAAGGTAAGCGCCTGTTGCCGGCCTCTTTCGGCACAAGCCCCCGCTCCGGAGCGCACCGCGGCCGGCCGGAGGCTCTCTGCCGGCGAAGGTGCCGCTTCTCCGGCAAGGAAGCCTCAGCCGCTTCTCCTGCACACGGAGAGCGTGCTAGCTGCTGAAACGTGAAGAAAGAAGCTGCAGAACACTGGCACTGAGCGTGCAGCTTTCCAGCGGAGAGAAAAAGCTACTTGAACACTCTGCAAGCCTTTCCACTCCCAAAAACATGCACACGGAAGGAGCTGCTGCAAAAGCGATGCTGTGCTCGCTGCTGCTCCTCCTGAAGCTCTGGCTGCTAAATCGGAGGCTTTCCTTCCAATTTCAAGCTGCAAAGCACTTGCTGAATTGCAGGGAAAGTCCGGGAGGCATTTGCTGTGCTGGCACACTTTCTCCTTCCTAGACAGAGTGGAAAAGCTTTTCCCTGCCGTGTAGGCGACAAGAGACGCATTAGACGGGCATCCGGAGCTGTCCGAAGGTAAGCGCCTGTTGCCGGCCTCTTTCGGCACAAGCCCCCGCTCCGGAGCGCACCGCGGCCGGCCGGAGGCTCTCTGCCGGCGAAGGTGCCGCTTCTCCGGCAAGGAAGCCTCAGCCGCTTCTCCTGCACACGGAGAGCGTGCTAGCTGCTGAAACGTGAAGAAAGAAGCTGCAGAACACTGGCACTGAGCGTGCAGCTTTCCAGCGGAGAGAAAAAGCTACTTGAACACTCTGCAAGCCTTTCCACTCCCAAAAACATGCACACGGAAGGAGCTGCTGCAAAAGCGATGCTGTGCTCGCTGCTGCTCCTCCTGAAGCTTTGGCTGCTAAATCTGAGGCTTTCCTTCCAATTTCAAGCTGCAAAGCACTTGCTGAATTGCAGGGAAAGTCCGGGAGGCATTTGCTGTGCTGGCACACTTTCTCCTTCCTAGACAGAGTGGAAAAGCTTTTCCCTGCCGTGTAGGCGACAAGAGACGCATTAGACGGGCATCCGGAGCTGTCCGAAGGTAAGCGCCTGTTGCCGGCCTCTTTCGGCACAAGCCCCCGCTCCGGAGCGCACCGCGGCCGGCCGGAGGCTCTCTGCCGGCGAAGGTGCCGCTTCTCCGGCAAGGAAGCCTCAGCCGCTTCTCCTGCACACGGAGAGCGTGCTAGCTGCTGAAACGTGAAGAAAGAAGCTGCAGAACACTGGCACTGAGCGTGCAGCTTTCCAGCGGAGAGAAAAAGCTACTTGAACACTCTGCAAGCCTTTCCACTCCCAAAAACATGCACATGGAAGGAGCTGCTGCAAAAGCGATGCTGTGCTCGCTGCTGCTCCTCCTGAAGCTCTGGCTGCTAAATCTGAGGCTTTCCTTCCAATTTCAAGCTGCAAAGCACTTGCTGAATTGCAGGGAAAGTCCGGGAGGCATTTGCTGTGCTGGCACACTTTCTCCTTCCTAGACAGAGTGGAAAAGCTTTTCCCTGCCGTGTAGGCGACAAGAGACGCATTAGACGGGCATCCGGAGCTGTCCGAAGGTAAGCGCCTGTTGCCGGCCTCTTTCGGCACAAGCCCCCGCTCCGGAGCGCACCGCGGCCGGCCGGAGGCTCTCTGCCGGCGAAGGTGCCGCTTCTCCGGCAAGGAAGCCTCAGCCGCTTCTCCTGCACACGGAGAGCGTGCTAGCTGCTGAAACGTGAAGAAAGAAGCTGCAGAACACTGGCACTGAGCGTGCAGCTTTCCAGCGGAGAGAAAAAGCTACTTGAACACTCTGCAAGCCTTTCCACTCCCAAAAACATGCACACGGAAGGAGCTGCTGCAAAAGCGATGCTGTGCTCGCTGCTGCTCCTCCTGAAGCTCTGGCTGCTAAATCTGAGGCTTTCCTTCCAATTTCAAGCTGCAAAGCACTTGCTGAATTGCAGGGGAAGTCCGGGAGGCATTTGCTGTGCTGGCACACTTTCTCCTTCCTAGACAGAGTGGAAAAGCTTTTCCCTGCCGTGTAGGCGACAAGAGACGCATTAGACGGGCATCCGGAGCTGTCCGAAGGTAAGCGCCTGTTGCCGGCCTCTTTCGGCACAAGCCCCCGCTCCGGAGCGCACCGCGGCCGGCCGGAGGCTCTCTGCCGGCGAAGGTGCCGCTTCTCCGGCAAGGAAGCCTCAGCCGCTTCTCCTGCACACGGAGAGCGTGCTAGCTGCTGAAACGTGAAGAAAGAAGCTGCAGAACACTGGCACTGAGCGTGCAGCTTTCCAGCGGAGAGAAAAAGCTACTTGAACACTCTGCAAGCCTTTCCACTCCCAAAAACATGCACATGGAAGGAGCTGCTGCAAAAGCGATGCTGTGCTCGCTGCTGCTCCTCCTGAAGCTCTGGCTGCTAAATCTGAGGCTTTCCTTCCAATTTCAAGCTGCAAAGCACTTGCTGAATTGCAGGGAAAGTCCGGGAGGCATTTGCTGTGCTGGCACACTTTCTCCTTCCTAGACAGAGTGGAAAAGCTTTTCCCTGCCGTGTAGGCGACAAGAGACGCATTAGACGGGCATCCGGAGCTGTCCGAAGGTAAGCGCCTGTTGCCGGCCTCTTTCGGCACAAGCCCCCGCTCCGGAGCGCACCGCGGCCGGCCGGAGGCTCTCTGCCGGCGAAGGTGCCGCTTCTCCGGCAAGGAAGCCTCAGCCGCTTCTCCTGCACACGGAGAGCGTGCTAGCTGCTGAAACGTGAAGAAAGAAGCTGCAGAACACTGGCACTGAGCGTGCAGCTTTCCAGCGGAGAGAAAAAGCTACTTGAACACTCTGCAAGCCTTTCCACTCCCAAAAACATGCACACGGAAGGAGCTGCTGCAAAAGCGATGCTGTGCTCGCTGCTGCTCCTCCTGAAGCTCTGGCTGCTAAATCTGAGGCTTTCCTTCCAATTTCAAGCTGCAAAGCACTTGCTGAATTGCAGGGGAAGTCCGGGAGGCATTTGCTGTGCTGGCACACTTTCTCCTTCCTAGACAGAGTGGAAAAGCTTTTCCCTGCCGTGTAGGCGACAAGAGACGCATTAGACGGGCATCCGGAGCTGTCCGAAGGTAAGCGCCTGTTCCCGGCCTCTTTCGGCACAAGCCCCCGCTCCGGAGCGCACCGCGGCCGGCAGGATGCTCTCTGCCGGCGAAGGTGCCGCTTCTCCGGCAAGGAAGCCTCAGCCGCTTCTCCTGCACACGGAGAGCGTGCTAGCTGCTGAAACGTGAAGAAAGAAGCTGCAGAACACTGGCACTGAGCGTGCAGCTTTCCAGCGGAGAGAAAAAGCTACTTGAACACTCTGCAAGCTTTTCCACTCCCAAAAACATGCACACGGAAGGAGCTGCTGCAAAAGCGATGCTGTGCTCGCTGCTGCTCCTCCTGAAGCTCTGGCTGCTAAATCTGAGGCTTTCCTTCCAATTTCAAGCTGCAAAGCACTTGCTGAATTGCAGGGGAAGTCCGGGAGGCATTTGCTGTGCTGGCACACTTTCTCCTTCCTAGACAGAGTGGAAAAGCTTTTCCCTGCCGTGTAGGCGACAAGAGACGCATTAGACGGGCATCCGGAGCTGTCCGAAGGTAAGCGCCTGTTGCCGGCCTCTTTCGGCACAAGCCCCCGCTCCGGAGCGCACCGCGGCCGGCCGGAGGCTCTCTGCCGGCGAAGGTGCCGCTTCTCCGGCAAGGAAGCCTCAGCCGCTTCTCCTGCACACGGAGAGCGTGCTAGCTGCTGAAACGTGAAGAAAGAAGCTGCAGAACACTGGCACTGAGCGTGCAGCTTTCAAGCGGAGAGAAAAAGCTACTTGAACACTCTGCAAGCCTTTCCACTCCCAAAAACATGCACATGGAAGGAGCTGCTGCAAAAGCGATGCTGTGCTCGCTGCTGCTCCTCCTGAAGCTCTGGCTGCTAAATCTGAGGCTTTCCTTCCAATTTCAAGCTTCAAAGCACTTGCTGAATTGCAGGGAAAGTCCGGGAGGCATTTGCTGTGCTGGCACACTTTCTCCTTCCTAGACAGAGTGGAAAAGCTTTTCCCTGCCGTGTAGGCGACAAGAGACGCATTAGACGGGCATCCGGAGCTGTCCGAAGGTAAGCGCCTGTTGCCGGCCTCTTTCGGCACAAGCCCCCGCTCCGGAGCGCACCGCGGCCGGCCGGAGGCTCTCTGCCGGCGAAGGTGCCGCTTCTCCGGCAAGGAAGCCTCAGCCGCTTCTCCTGCACACGGAGAGCGTGCTAGCTGCTGAAACGTGAAGAAAGAAGCTGCAGAACACTGGCACTGAGCGTGCAGCTTTCCAGCGGAGAGAAAAAGCTACTTGAACACTCTGCAAGCCTTTCCACTCCCAAAAACATGCACACGGAAGGAGCTGCTGCAAAAGCGATGCTGTGCTCGCTGCTGCTCCTCCTGAAGCTCTGGCTGCTAAATCTGAGGCTTTCCTTCCAATTTCAAGCTGCAAAGCACTTGCTGAATTGCAGGGGAAGTCCGGGAGGCATTTGCTGTGCTGGCACACTTTCTCCTTCCTAGACAGAGTGGAAAAGCTTTTCCCTGCCGTGTAGGCGACAAGAGACGCATTAGACGGGCATCCGGAGCTGTCCGAAAGTAAGCGCCTGTTGCCGGCCTCTTTCGGCACAAGCCCCCGCTCCGGAGCGCACCGCGGCCGGCCGGAGGCTCTCTGCCGGCGAAGGTGCCGCTTCTCCGGCAAGGAAGCCTCAGCCGCTTCTCCTGCACACGGAGAGCGTGCTAGCTGCTGAAACGTGAAGAAAGAAGCTGCAGAACACTGGCACTGAGCCTGCAGCTTTCCAGCGGAGAGAAAAAGCTACTTGAACACTCTGCAAGCTTTTCCACTCCCAAAAACATGCACACGGAAGGAGCTGCTGCAAAAGCGATGCTGTGCTCGCTGCTGCTCCTCCTGAAGCTCTGGCTGCTAAATCTGAGGCTTTCCTTCCAATTTCAAGCTGCAAAGCACTTGCTGAATTGCAGGGGAAGTCCGGGAGGCATTTGCTGTGCTGGCACACTTTCTCCTTCCTAGACAGAGTGGAAAAGCTTTTCCCTGCCGTGTAGGCGACAAGAGACGCATTAGACGGGCATCCGGAGCTGTCCGAAGGTAAGCGCCTGTTGCCGGCCTCTTTCGGCACAAGCCCCCGCTCCGGAGCGCACCGCGGCCGGCCGGAGGCTCTCTGCCGGCGAAGGTGCCGCTTCTCCGGCAAGGAAGCCTCAGCCGCTTCTCCTGCACACGGAGAGCGTGCTAGCTGCTGAAACGTGAAGAAAGAAGCTGCAGAACACTGGCACTGAGCGTGCAGCTTTCCAGCGGAGAGAAAAAGCTACTTGAACACTCTGCAAGCCTTTCCACTCCCAAAAACATGCACATGGAAGGAGCTGCTGCAAAAGCGATGCTGTGCTCGCTGCTGCTCCTCCTGAAGCTCTGGCTGCTAAATCTGAGGCTTTCCTTCCAATTTCAAGCTGCAAAGCACTTGCTGAATTGCAGGGAAAGTCCGGGAGGCATTTGCTGTGCTGGCACACTTTCTCCTTCCTAGACAGAGTGGAAAAGCTTTTCCCTGCCGTGTAGGCGACAAGAGACGCATTAGACGGGCATCCGGAGCTGTCCGAAGGTAAGCGCCTGTTCCCGGCCTCTTTCGGCACAAGCCCCCGCTCCGGAGCGCACCGCGGCCGGCCGGAGGCTCTCTGCCGGCGAAGGTGCCGCTTCTCCGGCAAGGAAGCCTCAGCCGCTTCTCCTGCACACGGAGAGCGTGCTAGCTGCTGAAACGTGAAGAAAGAAGCTGCAGAACACTGGCACTGAGCGTGCAGCTTTCCAGCGGAGAGAAAAAGCTACTTGAACACTCTGCAAGCCTTTCCACTCCCAAAAACATGCACACGGAAGGAGCTGCTGCAAAAGCGATGCTGTGCTCGCTGCTGCTCCTCCTGAAGCTCTGGCTGCTAAATCTGAGGCTTTCCTTCCAATTTCAAGCTGCAAAGCACTTGCTGAATTGCAGGGAAAGTCCGGGAGGCATTTGCTGTGCTGGCACACTTTCTCCTTCCTAGACAGAGTGGAAAAGCTTTTCCCTGCCGTGTAGGCGACAAGAGACGCATTAGACGGGCATCCGGAGCTGTCCGAAGGTAAGCGCCTGTTCCCGGCCTCTTTCGGCACAAGCCCCCGCTCCGGAGCGCACCGCGGCCGGCAGGATGCTCTCTGCCGGCGAAGGTGCCGCTTCTCCGGCAAGGAAGCCTCAGCCGCTTCTCCTGCACACGGAGAGCGTGCTAGCTGCTGAAACGTGAAGAAAGAAGCTGCAGAACACTGGCACTGAGCGTGCAGCTTTCCAGCGGAGAGAAAAAGCTACTTGAACACTCTGCAAGCTTTTCCACTCCCAAAAACATGCACACGGAAGGAGCTGCTGCAAAAGCGATGCTGTGCTCGCTGCTGCTCCTCCTGAAGCTCTGGCTGCTAAATCTGAGGCTTTCCTTCCAATTTCAAGCTGCAAAGCACTTGCTGAATTGCAGGGGAAGTCCGGGAGGCATTTGCTGTGCTGGCACACTTTCTCCTTCCTAGACAGAGTGGAAAAGCTTTTCCCTGCCGTGTAGGCGACAAGAGACGCATTAGACGGGCATCCGGAGCTGTCCGAAGGTAAGCGCCTGTTGCCGGCCTCTTTCGGCACAAGCCCCCGCTCCGGAGCGCACCGCGGCCGGCCGGAGGCTCTCTGCCGGCGAAGGTGCCGCTTCTCCGGCAAGGAAGCCTCAGCCGCTTCTCCTGCACACGGAGAGCGTGCTAGCTGCTGAAACGTGAAGAAAGAAGCTGCAGAACACTGGCACTGAGCGTGCAGCTTTCAAGCGGAGAGAAAAAGCTACTTGAACACTCTGCAAGCCTTTCCACTCCCAAAAACATGCACATGGAAGGAGCTGCTGCAAAAGCGATGCTGTGCTCGCTGCTGCTCCTCCTGAAGCTCTGGCTGCTAAATCTGAGGCTTTCCTTCCAATTTCAAGCTTCAAAGCACTTGCTGAATTGCAGGGAAAGTCCGGGAGGCATTTGCTGTGCTGGCACACTTTCTCCTTCCTAGACAGAGTGGAAAAGCTTTTCCCTGCCGTGTAGGCGACAAGAGACGCATTAGACGGGCATCCGGAGCTGTCCGAAGGTAAGCGCCTGTTGCCGGCCTCTTTCGGCACAAGCCCCCGCTCCGGAGCGCACCGCGGCCGGCCGGAGGCTCTCTGCCGGCGAAGGTGCCGCTTCTCCGGCAAGGAAGCCTCAGCCGCTTCTCCTGCACACGGAGAGCGTGCTAGCTGCTGAAACGTGAAGAAAGAAGCTGCAGAACACTGGCACTGAGCGTGCAGCTTTCCAGCGGAGAGAAAAAGCTACTTGAACACTCTGCAAGCCTTTCCACTCCCAAAAACATGCACACGGAAGGAGCTGCTGCAAAAGCGATGCTGTGCTCGCTGCTGCTCCTCCTGAAGCTCTGGCTGCTAAATCTGAGGCTTTCCTTCCAATTTCAAGCTGCAAAGCACTTGCTGAATTGCAGGGGAAGTCCGGGAGGCATTTGCTGTGCTGGCACACTTTCTCCTTCCTAGACAGAGTGGAAAAGCTTTTCCCTGCCGTGTAGGCGACAAGAGACGCATTAGACGGGCATCCGGAGCTGTCCGAAAGTAAGCGCCTGTTGCCGGCCTCTTTCGGCACAAGCCCCCGCTCCGGAGCGCACCGCGGCCGGCCGGAGGCTCTCTGCCGGCGAAGGTGCCGCTTCTCCGGCAAGGAAGCCTCAGCCGCTTCTCCTGCACACGGAGAGCGTGCTAGCTGCTGAAACGTGAAGAAAGAAGCTGCAGAACACTGGCACTGAGCCTGCAGCTTTCCAGCGGAGAGAAAAAGCTACTTGAACACTCTGCAAGCTTTTCCACTCCCAAAAACATGCACACGGAAGGAGCTGCTGCAAAAGCGATGCTGTGCTCGCTGCTGCTCCTCCTGAAGCTCTGGCTGCTAAATCTGAGGCTTTCCTTCCAATTTCAAGCTGCAAAGCACTTGCTGAATTGCAGGGGAAGTCCGGGAGGCATTTGCTGTGCTGGCACACTTTCTCCTTCCTAGACAGAGTGGAAAAGCTTTTCCCTGCCGTGTAGGCGACAAGAGACGCATTAGACGGGCATCCGGAGCTGTCCGAAGGTAAGCGCCTGTTGCCGGCCTCTTTCGGCACAAGCCCCCGCTCCGGAGCGCACCGCGGCCGGCCGGAGGCTCTCTGCCGGCGAAGGTGCCGCTTCTCCGGCAAGGAAGCCTCAGCCGCTTCTCCTGCACACGGAGAGCGTGCTAGCTGCTGAAACGTGAAGAAAGAAGCTGCAGAACACTGGCACTGAGCGTGCAGCTTTCCAGCGGAGAGAAAAAGCTACTTGAACACTCTGCAAGCCTTTCCACTCCCAAAAACATGCACATGGAAGGAGCTGCTGCAAAAGCGATGCTGTGCTCGCTGCTGCTCCTCCTGAAGCTCTGGCTGCTAAATCTGAGGCTTTCCTTCCAATTTCAAGCTGCAAAGCACTTGCTGAATTGCAGGGAAAGTCCGGGAGGCATTTGCTGTGCTGGCACACTTTCTCCTTCCTAGACAGAGTGGAAAAGCTTTTCCCTGCCGTGTAGGCGACAAGAGACGCATTAGACGGGCATCCGGAGCTGTCCGAAGGTAAGCGCCTGTTCCCGGCCTCTTTCGGCACAAGCCCCCGCTCCGGAGCGCACCGCGGCCGGCCGGAGGCTCTCTGCCGGCGAAGGTGCCGCTTCTCCGGCAAGGAAGCCTCAGCCGCTTCTCCTGCACACGGAGAGCGTGCTAGCTGCTGAAACGTGAAGAAAGAAGCTGCAGAACACTGGCACTGAGCGTGCAGCTTTCCAGCGGAGAGAAAAAGCTACTTGAACACTCTGCAAGCCTTTCCACTCCCAAAAACATGCACATGGAAGGAGCTGCTGCAAAAGCGATGCTGTGCTCGCTGCTGCTCCTCCTGAAGCTCTGGCTGCTAAATCTGAGGCTTTCCTTCCAATTTCAAGCTGCAAAGCACTTGCTGAATTGCAGGGAAAGTCCGGGAGGCATTTGCTGTGCTGGCACACTTTCTCCTTCCTAGACAGAGTGGAAAAGCTTTTCCCTGCCGTGTAGGCGACAAGAGACGCATTAGACGGGCATCCGGAGCTGTCCGAAGGTAAGCGCCTGTTGCCGTCCTCTTTCGGCACAAGCCCCCGCTCCGGAGCGCACCGCGGCCGGCCGGAGGCTCTCTGCCGGCGAAGGTGCCGCTTCTCCGGCAAGGAAGCCTCAGCCGCTTCTCCTGCACACGGAGAGCGTGCTAGCTGCTGAAACGTGAAGAAAGAAGCTGCAGAACACTGGCACTGAGCGTGCAGCTTTCCAGCGGAGAGAAAAAGCTACTTGAACACTCTGCAAGCCTTTCCACTCCCAAAAACATGCACATGGAAGGAGCTGCTGCAAAAGCGATGCTGTGCTCGCTGCTGCTCCTCCTGAAGCTCTGGCTGCTAAATCTGAGGCTTTCCTTCCAATTTCAAGCTGCAAAGCACTTGCTGGATTGCAGGGGAAGTCCGGGAGGCATTTGCTGTGCTGGCACACTTTCTCCTTCCTAGACAGAGTGGAAAAGCTTTTCCCTGCCGTGTAGGCGACAAGAGACGCATTAGACGGGCATCCGGAGCTGTCCGAAAGTAAGCGCCTGTTCCCGGCCTCTTTCGGCACAAGCCCCCGCTCCGGAGCGCACCGCGGCCGGCCGGAGGCTCTCTGCCGGCGAAGGTGCCGCTTCTCCGGCAAGGAAGCCTCAGCCGCTTCTCCTGCACACGGAGAGCGTGCTAGCTGCTGAAACGTGAAGAAAGAAGCTGCAGAACACTGGCACTGAGCGTGCAGCTTTCCAGCGGAGAGAAAAAGCTACTTGAACACTCTGCAAGCTTTTCCACTCCCAAAAACATGCACACGGAAGGAGCTGCTGCAAAAGCGATGCTGTGCTCGCTGCTGCTCCTCCTGAAGCTTTGGCTGCTAAATCTGAGGCTTTCCTTCCAATTTCAAGCTGCAAAGCACTTGCTGAATTGCAGGGAAAGTCCGGGAGGCATTTGCTGTGCTGGCACACTTTCTCCTTCCTAGACAGAGTGGAAAAGCTTTTCCCTGCCGTGTAGGCGACAAGAGACGCATTAGACGGGCATCCGGAGCTGTCCGAAGGTAAGCGCCTGTTGCCGGCCTCTTTCGGCACAAGCCCCCGCTCCGGAGCGCACCGCGGCCGGCCGGAGGCTCTCTGCCGGCGAAGGTGCCGCTTCTCCGGCAAGGAAGCCTCAGCCGCTTCTCCTGCACACGGAGAGCGTGCTAGCTGCTGAAACGTGAAGAAAGAAGCTGCAGAACACTGGCACTGAGCGTGCAGCTTTCCAGCGGAGAGAAAAAGCTACTTGAACACTCTGCAAGCCTTTCCACTCCCAAAAACATGCACACGGAAGGAGCTGCTGCAAAAGCGATGCTGTGCTCGCTGCTGCTCCTCCTGAAGCTTTGGCTGCTAAATCTGAGGCTTTCCTTCCAATTTCAAGCTGCAAAGCACTTGCTGAATTGCAGGGAAAGTCCGGGAGGCATTTGCTGTGCTGGCACACTTTCTCCTTCCTAGACAGAGTGGAAAAGCTTTTCCCTGCCGTGTAGGCGACAAGAGACGCATTAGACGGGCATCCGGAGCTGTCCGAAGGTAAGCGCCTGTTCCCGGCCTCTTTCGGCACAAGCCCCCGCTCCGGAGCGCACCGCGGCCGGCCGGAGGCTCTCTGCCGGCGAAGGTGCCGCTTCTCCGGCAAGGAAGCCTCAGCCGCTTCTCCTGCACACGGAGAGCGTGCTAGCTGCTGAAACGTGAAGAAAGAAGCTGCAGAACACTGGCACTGAGCGTGCAGCTTTCCAGCGGAGAGAAAAAGCTACTTGAACACTCTGCAAGCCTTTCCACTCCCAAAAACATGCACATGGAAGGAGCTGCTGCAAAAGCGATGCTGTGCTCGCTGCTGCTCCTCCTGAAGCTCTGGCTGCTAAATCTGAGGCTTTCCTTCCAATTTCAAGCTGCAAAGCACTTGCTGAATTGCAGGGAAAGTCCGGGAGGCATTTGCTGTGCTGGCACACTTTCTCCTTCCTAGACAGAGTGGAAAAGCTTTTCCCTGCCGTGTAGGCGACAAGAGACGCATTAGACGGGCATCCGGAGCTGTCCGAAGGTAAGCGCCTGTTGCCGGCCTCTTTCGGCACAAGCCCCCGCTCCGGAGCGCACCGCGGCCGGCCGGAGGCTCTCTGCCGGCGAAGGTGCCGCTTCTCCGGCAAGGAAGCCTCAGCCGCTTCTCCTGCACACGGAGAGCGTGCTAGCTGCTGAAACGTGAAGAAAGAAGCTGCAGAACACTGGCACTGAGCGTGCAGCTTTCCAGCGGAGAGAAAAAGCTACTTGAACACTCTGCAAGCCTTTCCACTCCCAAAAACATGCACATGGAAGGAGCTGCTGCAAAAGCGATGCTGTGCTCGCTGCTGCTCCTCCTGAAGCTCTGGCTGCTAAATCTGAGGCTTTCCTTCCAATTTCAAGCTGCAAAGCACTTGCTGAATTGCAGGGAAAGTCCGGGAGGCATTTGCTGTGCTGGCACACTTTCTCCTTCCTAGACAGAGTGGAAAAGCTTTTCCCTGCCGTGTAGGCGACAAGAGACGCATTAGACGGGCATCCGGAGCTGTCCGAAGGTAAGCGCCTGTTGCCGGCCTCTTTCGGCACAAGCCCCCGCTCCGGAGCGCACCGCGGCCGGCCGGAGGCTCTCTGCCGGCGAAGGTGCCGCTTCTCCGGCAAGGAAGCCTCAGCCGCTTCTCCTGCACACGGAGAGCGTGCTAGCTGCTGAAACGTGAAGAAAGAAGCTGCAGAACACTGGCACTGAGCGTGCAGCTTTCCAGCGGAGAGAAAAAGCTACTTGAACACTCTGCAAGCCTTTCCACTCCCAAAAACATGCACATGGAAGGAGCTGCTGCAAAAGCGATGCTGTGCTCGCTGCTGCTCCTCCTGAAGCTCTGGCTGCTAAATCTGAGGCTTTCCTTCCAATTTCAAGCTGCAAAGCACTTGCTGAATTGCAGGGAAAGTCCGGGAGGCATTTGCTGTGCTGGCACACTTTCTCCTTCCTAGACAGAGTGGAAAAGCTTTTCCCTGCCGTGTAGGCGACAAGAGACGCATTAGACGGGCATCCGGAGCTGTCCGAAGGTAAGCGCCTGTTCCCGGCCTCTTTCGGCACAAGCCCCCGCTCCGGAGCGCACCGCGGCCGGCCGGAGGCTCTCTGCCGGCGAAGGTGCCGCTTCTCCGGCAAGGAAGCCTCAGCCGCTTCTCCTGCACACGGAGAGCGTGCTAGCTGCTGAAACGTGAAGAAAGAAGCTGCAGAACACTGGCACTGAGCGTGCAGCTTTCCAGCGGAGAGAAAAAGCTACTTGAACACTCTGCAAGCCTTTCCACTCCCAAAAACATGCACATGGAAGGAGCTGCTGCAAAAGCGATGCTGTGCTCGCTGCTGCTCCTCCTGAAGCTCTGGCTGCTAAATCTGAGGCTTTCCTTCCAATTTCAAGCTGCAAAGCACTTGCTGGATTGCAGGGGAAGTCCGGGAGGCATTTGCTGTGCTGGCACACTTTCTCCTTCCTAGACAGAGTGGAAAAGCTTTTCCCTGCCGTGTAGGCGACAAGAGACGCATTAGACGGGCATCCGGAGCTGTCCGAAAGTAAGCGCCTGTTCCCGGCCTCTTTCGGCACAAGCCCCCGCTCCGGAGCGCACCGCGGCCGGCCGGAGGCTCTCTGCCGGCGAAGGTGCCGCTTCTCCGGCAAGGAAGCCTCAGCCGCTTCTCCTGCACACGGAGAGCGTGCTAGCTGCTGAAACGTGAAGAAAGAAGCTGCAGAACACTGGCACTGAGCGTGCAGCTTTCCAGCGGAGAGAAAAAGCTACTTGAACACTCTGCAAGCTTTTCCACTCCCAAAAACATGCACACGGAAGGAGCTGCTGCAAAAGCGATGCTGTGCTCGCTGCTGCTCCTCCTGAAGCTTTGGCTGCTAAATCTGAGGCTTTCCTTCCAATTTCAAGCTGCAAAGCACTTGCTGAATTGCAGGGAAAGTCCGGGAGGCATTTGCTGTGCTGGCACACTTTCTCCTTCCTAGACAGAGTGGAAAAGCTTTTCCCTGCCGTGTAGGCGACAAGAGACGCATTAGACGGGCATCCGGAGCTGTCCGAAGGTAAGCGCCTGTTGCCGGCCTCTTTCGGCACAAGCCCCCGCTCCGGAGCGCACCGCGGCCGGCCGGAGGCTCTCTGCCGGCGAAGGTGCCGCTTCTCCGGCAAGGAAGCCTCAGCCGCTTCTCCTGCACACGGAGAGCGTGCTAGCTGCTGAAACGTGAAGAAAGAAGCTGCAGAACACTGGCACTGAGCGTGCAGCTTTCCAGCGGAGAGAAAAAGCTACTTGAACACTCTGCAAGCCTTTCCACTCCCAAAAACATGCACACGGAAGGAGCTGCTGCAAAAGCGATGCTGTGCTCGCTGCTGCTCCTCCTGAAGCTTTGGCTGCTAAATCTGAGGCTTTCCTTCCAATTTCAAGCTGCAAAGCACTTGCTGAATTGCAGGGAAAGTCCGGGAGGCATTTGCTGTGCTGGCACACTTTCTCCTTCCTAGACAGAGTGGAAAAGCTTTTCCCTGCCGTGTAGGCGACAAGAGACGCATTAGACGGGCATCCGGAGCTGTCCGAAGGTAAGCGCCTGTTCCCGGCCTCTTTCGGCACAAGCCCCCGCTCCGGAGCGCACCGCGGCCGGCCGGAGGCTCTCTGCCGGCGAAGGTGCCGCTTCTCCGGCAAGGAAGCCTCAGCCGCTTCTCCTGCACACGGAGAGCGTGCTAGCTGCTGAAACGTGAAGAAAGAAGCTGCAGAACACTGGCACTGAGCGTGCAGCTTTCCAGCGGAGAGAAAAAGCTACTTGAACACTCTGCAAGCCTTTCCACTCCCAAAAACATGCACACGGAAGGAGCTGCTGCAAAAGCGATGCTGTGCTCGCTGCTGCTCCTCCTGAAGCTCTGGCTGCTAAATCTGAGGCTTTCCTTCCAATTTCAAGCTGCAAAGCACTTGCTGAATTGCAGGGAAAGTCCGGGAGGCATTTGCTGTGCTGGCACACTTTCTCCTTCCTAGACAGAGTGGAAAAGCTTTTCCCTGCCGTGTAGGCGACAAGAGACGCATTAGACGGGCATCCGGAGCTGTCCGAAGGTAAGCGCCTGTTGCCGGCCTCTTTCGGCACAAGCCCCCGCTCCGGAGCGCACCGCGGCCGGCCGGAGGCTCTCTGCCGGCGAAGGTGCCGCTTCTCCGGCAAGGAAGCCTCAGCCGCTTCTCCTGCACACGGAGAGCGTGCTAGCTGCTGAAACGTGAAGAAAGAAGCTGCAGAACACTGGCACTGAGCGTGCAGCTTTCCAGCGGAGAGAAAAAGCTACTTGAACACTCTGCAAGCCTTTCCACTCCCAAAAACATGCACATGGAAGGAGCTGCTGCAAAAGCGATGCTGTGCTCGCTGCTGCTCCTCCTGAAGCTCTGGCTGCTAAATCTGAGGCTTTCCTTCCAATTTCAAGCTGCAAAGCACTTGCTGAATTGCAGGGAAAGTCCGGGAGGCATTTGCTGTGCTGGCACACTTTCTCCTTCCTAGACAGAGTGGAAAAGCTTTTCCCTGCCGTGTAGGCGACAAGAGACGCATTAGACGGGCATCCGGAGCTGTCCGAAGGTAAGCGCCTGTTGCCGGCCTCTTTCGGCACAAGCCCCCGCTCCGGAGCGCACCGCGGCCGGCCGGAGGCTCTCTGCCGGCGAAGGTGCCGCTTCTCCGGCAAGGAAGCCTCAGCCGCTTCTCCTGCACACGGAGAGCGTGCTAGCTGCTGAAACGTGAAGAAAGAAGCTGCAGAACACTGGCACTGAGCGTGCAGCTTTCCAGCGGAGAGAAAAAGCTACTTGAACACTCTGCAAGCCTTTCCACTCCCAAAAACATGCACATGGAAGGAGCTGCTGCAAAAGCGATGCTGTACTCGCTGCTGCTCCTCCTGAAGCTCTGGCTGCTAAATCTGAGGCTTTCCTTCCAATTTCAAGCTGCAAAGCACTTGCTGAATTGCAGGGAAAGTCCGGGAGGCATTTGCTGTGCTGGCACACTTTCTCCTTCCTAGACAGAGTGGAAAAGCTTTTCCCTGCCGTGTAGGCGACAAGAGACGCATTAGACGGGCATCCGGAGCTGTCCGAAGGTAAGCGCCTGTTGCCGGCCTCTTTCGGCACAAGCCCCCGCTCCGGAGCGCACCGCGGCCGGCCGGAGGCTCTCTGCCGGCGAAGGTGCCGCTTCTCCGGCAAGGAAGCCTCAGCCGCTTCTCCTGCACACGGAGAGCGTGCTAGCTGCTGAAACGTGAAGAAAGAAGCTGCAGAACACTGGCACTGAGCGTGCAGCTTTCCAGCGGAGAGAAAAAGCTACTTGAACACTCTGCAAGCCTTTCCACTCCCAAAAACATGCACATGGAAGGAGCTGCTGCAAAAGCGATGCTGTACTCGCTGCTGCTCCTCCTGAAGCTCTGGCTGCTAAATCTGAGGCTTTCCTTCCAATTTCAAGCTGCAAAGCACTTGCTGAATTGCAGGGAAAGTCCGGGAGGCATTTGCTGTGCTGGCACACTTTCTCCTTCCTAGACAGAGTGCAAAAGCTTTTCCCTGCCGTGTAGGCGACAAGAGACGCATTAGACGGGCATCCGGAGCTGTCCGAAGGTAAGCGTCTGTTGCCGGCCTCTTTCGGCACAAGCCCCCGCTCCGGAGCGCACCGCGGCCGGCCGGAGGCTCTCTGCCGGCGAAGGTGCCGCTTCTCCGGCAAGGAAGCCTCAGCCGCTTCTCCTGCACACGGAGAGCGTGCTAGCTGCTGAAACGTGAAGAAAGAAGCTGCAGAACACTGGCACTGAGCGTGCAGCTTTCCAGCGGAGAGAAAAAGCTACTTGAACACTCTGCAAGCCTTTCCACTCCCAAAAACATGCACATGGAAGAAGCTGCTGCAAAAGCGATGCTGTGCTCGCTGCTGCTCCTCCTGAAGCTCTGGCTGCTAAATCTGAGGCTTTCCTTCCAATTTCAAGCTGCAAAGCACTTGCTGAATTGCAGGGAAAGTCCGGGAGGCATTTGCTGTGCTGGCACACTTTCTCCTTGCTAGACAGAGTGGAAAAGCTTTTCCCTGCCGTGTAGGCGACAAGAGACGCATTAGACGGGCAGCCGGAGCTGTCCGAAGGTAAGCGCCTGTTGCCGGCCTCTTTCGGCACAAGCCCCCGCTCCGGAGCGCACCGCGGCCGGCCGGAGGCTCTCTGCCGGCGAAGGTGCCGCTTCTCCGGCAAGGAAGCCTCAGCCACTTCTCCTGCACACGGAGAGCGTGCTAGCTGCTGAAACGTGAAGAAAGAAGCTGCAGAACACTGGCACTGAGCGTGCAGCTTTCCAGCGGAGAGAAAAAGCTACTTGAACACTCTGCAAGCCTTTCCACTCCCAAAAACATGCACATGGAAGGAGCTGCTGCAAAAGCGATGCTGTGCTCGCTGCTGCTCCTCCTGAAGCTCTGGCTGCTAAATCTGAGGCTTTCCTTCCAATTTCAAGCTGCAAAGCACTTGCTGGATTGCAGGGGAAGTCCGGGAGGCATTTGCTGTGCTGGCACACTTTCTCCTTCCTAGACAGAGTGGAAAAGCTTTTCCCTGCCGTGTAGGCGACAAGAGACGCATTAGACGGGCATCCGGAGCTGTCCGAAGGTAAGCGCCTGTTCCCGGCCTCTTTCGGCACAAGCCCCCGCTCCGGAGCGCACCGCGGCCGGCCGGAGGCTCTCTGCCGGCGAAGGTGCCGCTTCTCCGGCAAGGAAGCCTCAGCCGCTTCTCCTGCACACGGAGAGCGTGCTAGCTGCTGAAACGTGAAGAAAGAAGCTGCAGAACACTGGCACTGAGCGTGCAGCTTTCCAGCGGAGAGAAAAAGCTACTTGAACACTCTGCAAGCCTTTCCACTCCCAAAAACATGCACATGGAAGGAGCTGCTGCAAAAGCGATGCTGTGCTCGCTGCTGCTCCTCCTGAAGCTCTGGCTGCTAAATCTGAGGCTTTCCTTCCAATTTCAAGCTGCAAAGCACTTGCTGAATTGCAGGGAAAGTCCGGGAGGCATTTGCTGTGCTGGCACACTTTCTCCTTCCTAGACAGAGTGGAAAAGCTTTTCCCTGCCGTGTAGGCGACAAGAGACGCATTAGACGGGCATCCGGAGCTGTCCGAAGGTAAGCGCCTGTTCCCGGCCTCTTTCGGCACAAGCCCCCGCTCCGGAGCGCACCGCGGCCGGCCGGAGGCTCTCTGCCGGCGAAGGTGCCGCTTCTCCGGCAAGGAAGCCTCAGCCGCTTCTCCTGCACACGGAGAGCGTGCTAGCTGCTGAAACGTGAAGAAAGAAGCTGCAGAACACTGGCACTGAGCGTGCAGCTTTCCAGCGGAGAGAAAAAGCTACTTGAACACTCTGCAAGCCTTTCCACTCCCAAAAACATGCACATGGAAGGAGCTGCTGCAAAAGCGATGCTGTGCTCGCTGCTGCTCCTCCTGAAGCTCTGGCTGCTAAATCTGAGGCTTTCCTTCCAATTTCAAGCTGCAAAGCACTTGCTGGATTGCAGGGAAAGTCCGGGAGGCATTTGCTGTGCTGGCACACTTTCTCCTTCCTAGACAGAGTGGAAAAGCTTTTCCCTGCCGTGTAGGCGACAAGAGACGCATTAGACGGGCATCCGGAGCTGTCCGAAGGTAAGCGCCTGTTCCCGGCCTCTTTCGGCACAAGCCCCCGCTCCGGAGCGCACCACGGCCGGCCGGAGGCTCTCTGCCGGCGAAGGTGCCGCTTCTCCGGCAAGGAAGCCTCAGCCGCTTCTCCTGCACACGGAGAGCGTGCTAGCTGCTGAAACGTGAAGAAAGAAGCTGCAGAACACTGGCACTGAGCGTGCAGCTTTCCAGCGGAGAGAAAAAGCTACTTGAACACTCTGCAAGCCTTTCCACTCCCAAAAACATGCACATGGAAGGAGCTGCTGCAAAAGCGATGCTGTGCTCGCTGCTGCTCCTCCTGAAGCTCTGGCTGCTAAATCTGAGGCTTTCCTTCCAATTTCAAGCTGCAAAGCACTTGCTGAATTGCAGGGAAAGTCCGGGAGGCATTTGCTGTGCTGGCACACTTTCTCCTTCCTAGACAGAGTGGAAAAGCTTTTCCCTGCCGTGTAGGCGACAAGAGACGCATTAGACGGGCATCCGGAGCTGTCCGAAGGTAAGCGCCTGTTGCCGGCCTCTTTCGGCACAAGCCCCCGCTCCGGAGCGCACCGCGGCCGGCAGGATGCTCTCTGCCGGCGAAGGTGCCGCTTCTCCGGCAAGGAAGCCTCAGCCGCTTCTCCTGCACACGGAGAGCGTGCTAGCTGCTGAAACGTGAAGAAAGAAGCTGCAGAACACTGGCACTGAGCGTGCAGCTTTCCAGCGGAGAGAAAAAGCTACTTGAACACTCTGCAAGCCTTTCCACTCCCAAAAACATGCACATGGAAGGAGCTGCTGCAAAAGCGATGCTGTGCTCGCTGCTGCTCCTCCTGAAGCTCTGGCTGCTAAATCTGAGGCTTTCCTTCCAATTTCAAGCTGCAAAGCACTTGCTGGATTGCAGGGAAAGTCCGGGAGGCATTTGCTGTGCTGGCACACTTTCTCCTTCCTAGACAGAGTGGAAAAGCTTTTCCCTGCCGTGTAGGCGACAAGAGACGCATTAGACGGGCATCCGGAGCTGTCCGAAGGTAAGCGCCTGTTGCCGGCCTCTTTCGGCACAAGCCCCCGCTCCGGAGCGCACCACGGCCGGCCGGAGGCTCTCTGCCGGCGAAGGTGCCGCTTCTCCGGCAAGGAAGCCTCAGCCGCTTCTCCTGCACACGGAGAGCGTGCTAGCTGCTGAAACGTGAAGAAAGAAGCTGCAGAACACTGGCACTGAGCGTGCAGCTTTCCAGCGGAGAGAAAAAGCTACTTGAACACTCTGCAAGCCTTTCCACTCCCAAAAACATGCACATGGAAGGAGCTGCTGCAAAAGCGATGCTGTGCTCGCTGCTGCTCCTCCTGAAGCTCTGGCTGCTAAATCTGAGGCTTTCCTTCCAATTTCAAGCTGCAAAGCACTTGCTGAATTGCAGGGAAAGTCCGGGAGGCATTTGCTCTGCTGGCACACTTTCTCCTTCCTAGACAGAGTGGAAAAGCTTTTCCCTGCCGTGTAGGCGACAAGAGACGCATTAGACGGGCATCCGGAGCTGTCCGAAGGTAAGCGCCTGTTCCCGGCCTCTTTCGGCACAAGCCCCCGCTCCGGAGCGCACCGCGGCCGGCAGGATGCTCTCTGCCGGCGAAGGTGCCGCTTCTCCGGCAAGGAAGCCTCAGCCGCTTCTCCTGCACACGGAGAGCGTGCTAGCTGCTGAAACGTGAAGAAAGAAGCTGCAGAACACTGGCACTGAGCCTGCAGCTTTCCAGCGGAGAGAAAAAGCTACTTGAACACTCTGCAAGCCTTTCCACTCCCAAAAACATGCACATGGAAGGAGCTGCTGCAAAAGCGATGCTGTGCTCGCTGCTGCTCCTCCTGAAGCTCTGGCTGCTAAATCTGAGGCTTTCCTTCCAATTTCAAGCTGCAAAGCACTTGCTGGATTGCAGGGGAAGTCCGGGAGGCATTTGCTGTGCTGGCACACTTTCTCCTTCCTAGACAGAGTGCAAAAGCTTTTCCCTGCCGTGTAGGCGACAAGAGACGCATTAGACGGGCATCCGGAGCTGTCCGAAGGTAAGCGCCTGTTGCCGGCCTCTTTCGGCACAAGCCCCCGCTCCGGAGCGCACCGCGGCCGGCCGGAGGCTCTCTGCCGGCGAAGGTGCCGCTTCTCCGGCAAGGAAGCCTCAGCCGCTTCTCCTGCACACGGAGAGCGTGCTAGCTGCTGAAACGTGAAGAAAGAAGCTGCAGAACACTGGCACTGAGCGTGCAGCTTTCCAGCGGAGAGAAAAAGCTACTTGAACACTCTGCAAGCCTTTCCACTCCCAAAAACATGCACACGGAAGGAGCTGCTGCAAAAGCGATGCTGTGCTCGCTGCTGCTCCTCCTGAAGCTTTGGCTGCTAAATCTGAGGCTTTCCTTCCAATTTCAAGCTGCAAAGCACTTGCTGAATTGCAGGGAAAGTCCGGGAGGCATTTGCTGTGCTGGCACACTTTCTCCTTCCTAGACAGAGTGGAAAAGCTTTTCCCTGCCGTGTAGGCGACAAGAGACGCATTAGACGGGCATCCGGAGCTGTCCGAAGGTAAGCGCCTGTTCCCGGCCTCTTTCGGCACAAGCCCCCGCTCCGGAGCGCACCGCGGCCGGCCGGAGGCTCTCTGCCGGCGAAGGTGCCGCTTCTCCGGCAAGGAAGCCTCAGCCGCTTCTCCTGCACACGGAGAGCGTGCTAGCTGCTGAAACGTGAAGAAAGAAGCTGCAGAACACTGGCACTGAGCGTGCAGCTTTCCAGCGGAGAGAAAAAGCTACTTGAACACTCTGCAAGCCTTTCCACTCCCAAAAACATGCACACGGAAGGAGCTGCTGCAAAAGCGATGCTGTGCTCGCTGCTGCTCCTCCTGAAGCTCTGGCTGCTAAATCTGAGGCTTTCCTTCCAATTTCAAGCTGCAAAGCACTTGCTGAATTGCAGGGAAAGTCCGGGAGGCATTTGCTGTGCTGGCACACTTTCTCCTTCCTAGACAGAGTGGAAAAGCTTTTCCCTGCCGTGTAGGCGACAAGAGACGCATTAGACGGGCATCCGGAGCTGTCCGAAGGTAAGCGCCTGTTGCCGGCCTCTTTCGGCACAAGCCCCCGCTCCGGAGCGCACCGCGGCCGGCAGGATGCTCTCTGCCGGCGAAGGTGCCGCTTCTCCGGCAAGGAAGCCTCAGCCGCTTCTCCTGCACACGGAGAGCGTGCTAGCTGCTGAAACGTGAAGAAAGAAGCTGCAGAACACTGGCACTGAGCGTGCAGCTTTCCAGCGGAGAGAAAAAGCTACTTGAACACTCTGCAAGCCTTTCCACTCCCAAAAACATGCACATGGAAGGAGCTGCTGCAAAAGCGATGCTGTACTCGCTGCTGCTCCTCCTGAAGCTCTGGCTGCTAAATCTGAGGCTTTCCTTCCAATTCCAAGCTGCAAAGCACTTGCTGAATTGCAGGGAAAGTCCGGGAGGCATTTGCTGTGCTGGCACACTTTCTCCTTCCTAGACAGAGTGGAAAAGCTTTTCCCTGCCGTGTAGGCGACAAGAGACGCATTAGACGGGCATCCGGAGCTGTCCGAAGGTAAGCGCCTGTTGCCGGCCTCTTTCGGCACAAGCCCCCGCTCCGGAGCGCACCGCGGCCGGCAGGATGCTCTCTGCCGGCGAAGGTGCCGCTTCTCTGGCAAGGAAGCCTCAGCCGCTTCTCCTGCACACGGAGAGCGTGCTAGCTGCTGAAACGTGAAGAAAGAAGCTGCAGAACACTGGCACTGAGCGTGCAGCTTTCCAGCGGAGAGAAAAAGCTACTTGAACACTCTGCAAGCCTTTCCACTCCCAAAAACATGCACATGGAAGGAGCTGCTGCAAAAGCGATGCTGTGCTCGCTGCTGCTCCTCCTGAAGCTCTGGCTGCTAAATCTGAGGCTTTCCTTCCAATTTCAAGCTGCAAAGCACTTGCTGAATTGCAGGGAAAGTCCGGGAGGCATTTGCTGTGCTGGCACACTTTCTCCTTCCTAGACAGAGTGGAAAAGCTTTTCCCTGCCGTGTAGGCGACAAGAGACGCATTAGACGGGCATCCGGAGCTGTCCGAAGGTAAGCGCCTGTTCCCGGCCTCTTTCGGCACAAGCCCCCGCTCCGGAGCGCACCGCGGCCGGCAGGATGCTCTCTGCCGGCGAAGGTGCCGCTTCTCCGGCAAGGAAGCCTCAGCCGCTTCTCCTGCACACGGAGAGCGTGCTAGCTGCTGAAACGTGAAGAAAGAAGCTGCAGAACACTGGCACTGAGCGTGCAGCTTTCCAGAGGAGAGAAAAAGCTACTTGAACACTCTGCAAGCCTTTCCACTCCCAAAAACATGCACATGGAAGGAGCTGCTGCAAAAGCGATGCTGTGCTCGCTGCTGCTCCTCCTGAAGCTCTGGCTGCTAAATCTGAGGCTTTCCTTCCAATTTCAAGCTGCAAAGCACTTGCTGAATTGCAGGGAAAGTCCGGGAGGCATTTGCTGTGCTGGCACACTTTCTCCTTCCTAGACAGAGTGGAAAAGCTTTTCCCTGCCGTGTAGGCGACAAGAGACGCATTAGACGGGCATCCGGAGCTGTCCGAAGGTAAGCGCCTGTTCCCGGCCTCTTTCGGCACAAGCCCCCGCTCCGGAGCGCACCGCGGCCGGCCGGAGGCTCTCTGCCGGCGAAGGTGCCGCTTCTCCGGCAAGGAAGCCTCAGCCGCTTCTCCTGCACACGGAGAGCGTGCTAGCTGCTGAAACGTGAAGAAAGAAGCTGCAGAACACTGGCACTGAGCGTGCAGCTTTCCAGCGGAGAGAAAAAGCTACTTGAACACTCTGCAAGCCTTTCCACTCCCAAAAACATGCACATGGAAGGAGCTGCTGCAAAAGCGATGCTGTGCTCGCTGCTGCTCCTCCTGAAGCTCTGGCTGCTAAATCTGAGGCTTTCCTTCCAATTTCAAGCTGCAAAGCACTTGCTGAATTGCAGGGAAAGTCCGGGAGGCATTTGCTGTGCTGGCACACTTTCTCCTTCCTAGACAGAGTGGAAAAGCTTTTCCCTGCCGTGTAGGCGACAAGAGACGCATTAGACGGGCATCCGGAGCTGTCCGAAGGTAAGCGCCTGTTGCCGGCCTCTTTCGGCACAAGCCCCCGCTCCGGAGCGCACCGCGGCCGGCCGGAGGCTCTCTGCCGGCGAAGGTGCCGCTTCTCCGGCAAGGAAGCCTCAGCCGCTTCTCCTGCACACGGAGAGCGTGCTAGCTGCTGAAACGTGAAGAAAGAAGCTGCAGAACACTGGCACTGAGCGTGCAGCTTTCCAGCGGAGAGAAAAAGCTACTTGAACACTCTGCAAGCCTTTCCACTCCCAAAAACATGCACA
Source organism: Fringilla coelebs (assembly GCF_963513975.1). NCBI lineage: Eukaryota > Metazoa > Chordata > Aves > Passeriformes > Fringillidae > Fringilla > Fringilla coelebs. Next base: position 31,679,508 of record NC_140067.1, on the reverse strand, counting down.
TGGAAGGAGCTGCTGCAAAAGCGATGCTGTGCTCGCTGCTGCTCCTCCTGAAGCTCTGGTTGCTAAATCTGAGGCTTTCCTTCCAATTTCAAGCTGCAAAGCACTTGCTGAATTGCAGGGAAAGTCCGGGAGGCATTTGCTGTGCTGGCACACTTTCTCCTTCCTAGACAGAGTGGAAAAGCTTTTCCCTGCCGTGTAGGCGACAAGAGACGCATTAGACGGGCATCCGGAGCTGTCCGAAGGTAAGCGCCTGTTGCCGGCCTCTTTCGGCACAAGCCCCCGCTCCGGAGCGCACCGCGGCCGGCCGGAGGCTCTCTGCCGGCGAAGGTGCCGCTTCTCCGGCAAGGAAGCCTCAGCCGCTTCTCCTGCACACGGAGAGCGTGCTAGCTGCTGAAACGTGAAGAAAGAAGCTGCAGAACACTGGCACTGAGCGTGCAGCTTTCCAGCGGAGAGAAAAAGCTACTTGAACACTCTGCAAGCCTTTCCACTCCCAAAAACATGCACATGGAAGGAGCTGCTGCAAAAGCGATGCTGTGCTCGCTGCTGCTCCTCCTGAAGCTCTGGCTGCTAAATCTGAGGCTTTCCTTCCAATTTCAAGCTGCAAAGCACTTGCTGAATTGCAGGGAAAGTCCGGGAGGCATTTGCTGTGCTGGCACACTTTCTCCTTGCTAGACAGAGTGGAAAAGCTTTTCCCTGCCGTGTAGGCGACAAGAGACGCATTAGACGGGCATCCGGAGCTGTCCGAAGGTAAGCGCCTGTTGCCGGCCTCTTTCGGCACAAGCCCCCGCTCCGGAGCGCACCGCGGCCGGCCGGAGGCTCTCTGCCGGCGAAGGTGCCGCTTCTCCGGCAAGGAAGCCTCAGCCGCTTCTCCTGCACACGGAGAGCGTGCTAGCTGCTGAAACGTGAAGAAAGAAGCTGCAGAACACTGGCACTGAGCGTGCAGCTTTCCAGCGGAGAGAAAAAGCTACTTGAACACTCTGCAAGCCTTTCCACTCCCAAAAACATGCACATGGAAGGAGCTGCTGCAAAAGCGATGCTGTGCTCGCTGCTGCTCCTCCTGAAGCTCTGGCTGCTAAATCTGAGGCTTTCCTTCCAATTTCAAGCTGCAAAGCACTTGCTGAATTGCAGGGAAAGTCCGGGAGGCATTTGCTGTGCTGGCACACTTTCTCCTTCCTAGACAGAGTGGAAAAGCTTTTCCCTGCCGTGTAGGCGACAAGAGACGCATTAGACGGGCATCCGGAGCTGTCCGAAGGTAAGCGCCTGTTGCCGGCCTCTTTCGGCACAAGCCCCCGCTCCGGAGCGCACCGCGGCCGGCCGGAGGCTCTCTGCCGGCGAAGGTGCCGCTTCTCCGGCAAGGAAGCCTCAGCCGCTTCTCCTGCACACGGAGAGCGTGCTAGCTGCTGAAACGTGAAGAAAGAAGCTGCAGAACACTGGCACTGAGCGTGCAGCTTTCCAGCGGAGAGAAAAAGCTACTTGAACACTCTGCAAGCCTTTCCACTCCCAAAAACATGCACATGGAAGGAGCTGCTGCAAAAGCGATGCTGTGCTCGCTGCTGCTCCTCCTGAAGCTCTGGCTGCTAAATCTGAGGCTTTCCTTCCAATTTCAAGCTGCAAAGCACTTGCTGAATTGCAGGGAAAGTCCGGGAGGCATTTGCTGTGCTGGCACACTTTCTCCTTCCTAGACAGAGTGGAAAAGCTTTTCCCTGCCGTGTAGGCGACAAGAGACGCATTAGACGGGCATCCGGAGCTGTCCGAAGGTAAGCGCCTGTTGCCGGCCTCTTTCGGCACAAGCCCCCGCTCCGGAGCGCACCGCGGCCGGCCGGAGGCTCTCTGCCGGCGAAGGTGCCGCTTCTCCGGCAAGGAAGCCTCAGCCGCTTCTCCTGCACACGGAGAGCGTGCTAGCTGCTGAAACGTGAAGAAAGAAGCTGCAGAACACTGGCACTGAGCGTGCAGCTTTCCAGCGGAGAGAAAAAGCTACTTGAACACTCTGCAAGCCTTTCCACTCCCAAAAACATGCACATGGAAGGAGCTGCTGCAAAAGCGATGCTGTGCTCGCTGCTGCTCCTCCTGAAGCTCTGGCTGCTAAATCTGAGGCTTTCCTTCCAATTTCAAGCTGCAAAGCACTTGCTGAATTGCAGGGAAAGTCCGGGAGGCATTTGCTGTGCTGGCACACTTTCTCCTTCCTAGACAGAGTGCAAAAGCTTTTCCCTGCCGTGTAGGCGACAAGAGACGCATTAGACGGGCATCCGGAGCTGTCCGAAGGTAAGCGCCTGTTCCCGGCCTCTTTCGGCACAAGCCCCCGCTCCGGAGCGCACCGCGGCCGGCCGGAGGCTCTCTGCCGGCGAAGGTGCCGCTTCTCCGGCAAGGAAGCCTCAGCCGCTTCTCCTGCACACGGAGAGCGTGCTAGCTGCTGAAACGTGAAGAAAGAAGCTGCAGAACACTGGCACTGAGCGTGCAGCTTTCCAGCGGAGAGAAAAAGCTACTTGAACACTCTGCAAGCCTTTCCACTCCCAAAAACATGCACATGGAAGGAGCTGCTGCAAAAGCGATGCTGTGCTCGCTGCTGCTCCTCCTGAAGCTCTGGCTGCTAAATCTGAGGCTTTCCTTCCAATTTCAAGCTGCAAAGCACTTGCTGAATTGCAGGGAAAGTCCGGGAGGCATTTGCTGTGCTGGCACACTTTCTCCTTCCTAGACAGAGTGGAAAAGCTTTTCCCTGCCGTGTAGGCGACAAGAGACGCATTAGACGGGCATCCGGAGCTGTCCGAAGGTAAGCGCCTGTTGCCGGCCTCTTTCGGCACAAGCCCCCGCTCCGGAGCGCACCGCGGCCGGCCGGAGGCTCTCTGCCGGCGAAGGTGCCGCTTCTCCGGCAAGGAAGCCTCAGCCGCTTCTCCTGCACACGGAGAGCGTGCTAGCTGCTGAAACGTGAAGAAAGAAGCTGCAGAACACTGGCACTGAGCGTGCAGCTTTCCAGCGGAGAGAAAAAGCTACTTGAACACTCTGCAAGCCTTTCCACTCCCAAAAACATGCACATGGAAGGAGCTGCTGCAAAAGCGATGCTGTACTCGCTGCTGCTCCTCCTGAAGCTCTGGCTGCTAAATCTGAGGCTTTCCTTCCAATTTCAAGCTGCAAAGCACTTGCTGAATTGCAGGGAAAGTCCGGGAGGCATTTGCTGTGCTGGCACACTTTCTCCTTCCTAGACAGAGTGGAAAAGCTTTTCCCTGCCGTGTAGGCGACAAGAGACGCATTAGACGGGCATCCGGAGCTGTCCGAAGGTAAGCGCCTGTTCCCGGCCTCTTTCGGCACAAGCCCCCGCTCCGGAGCGCACCGCGGCCGGCAGGATGCTCTCTGCCGGCGAAGGTGCCGCTTCTCCGGCAAGGAAGCCTCAGCCGCTTCTCCTGCACACGGAGAGCGTGCTAGCTGCTGAAACGTGAAGAAAGAAGCTGCAGAACACTGGCACTGAGCGTGCAGCTTTCCAGAGGAGAGAAAAAGCTACTTGAACACTCTGCAAGCCTTTCCACTCCCAAAAACATGCACATGGAAGGAGCTGCTGCAAAAGCGATGCTGTGCTCGCTGCTGCTCCTCCTGAAGCTCTGGCTGCTAAATCTGAGGCTTTCCTTCCAATTTCAAGCTGCAAAGCACTTGCTGAATTGCAGGGAAAGTCCGGGAGGCATTTGCTGTGCTGGCACACTTTCTCCTTCCTAGACAGAGTGCAAAAGCTTTTCCCTGCCGTGTAGGCGACAAGAGACGCATTAGACGGGCATCCGGAGCTGTCCGAAGGTAAGCGTCTGTTGCCGGCCTCTTTCGGCACAAGCCCCCGCTCCGGAGCGCACCGCGGCCGGCCGGAGGCTCTCTGCCGGCGAAGGTGCCGCTTCTCCGGCAAGGAAGCCTCAGCCGCTTCTCCTGCACACGGAGAGCGTGCTAGCTGCTGAAACGTGAAGAAAGAAGCTGCAGAACACTGGCACTGAGCGTGCAGCTTTCCAGCGGAGAGAAAAAGCTACTTGAACACTCTGCAAGCCTTTCCACTCCCAAAAACATGCACATGGAAGGAGCTGCTGCAAAAGCGATGCTGTGCTCGCTGCTGCTCCTCCTGAAGCTCTGGCTGCTAAATCTGAGGCTTTCCTTCCAATTTCAAGCTGCAAAGCACTTGCTGAATTGCAGGGAAAGTCCGGGAGGCATTTGCTGTGCTGGCACACTTTCTCCTTCCTAGGCAGAGTGGAAAAGCTTTTCCCTGCCGTGTAGGCGACAAGAGACGCATTAGACGGGCATCCGGAGCTGTCCGAAGGTAAGCGCCTGTTGCCGGCCTCTTTCGGCACAAGCCCCCGCTCCGGAGCGCACCGCGGCCGGCCGGAGGCTCTCTGCCGGCGAAGGTGCCGCTTCTCCGGCAAGGAAGCCTCAGCCGCTTCTCCTGCACACGGAGAGCGTGCTAGCTGCTGAAACGTGAAGAAAGAAGCTGCAGAACACTGGCACTGAGCGTGCAGCTTTCCAGCGGAGAGAAAAAGCTACTTGAACACTCTGCAAGCCTTTCCACTCCCAAAAACATGCACATGGAAGGAGCTGCTGCAAAAGCGATGCTGTGCTCGCTGCTGCTCCTCCTGAAGCTCTGGCTGCTAAATCTGAGGCTTTCCTTCCAATTTCAAGCTGCAAAGCACTTGCTGAATTGCAGGGAAAGTCCGGGAGGCATTTGCTGTGCTGGCACACTTTCTCCTTCCTAGACAGAGTGGAAAAGCTTTTCCCTGCCGTGTAGGCGACAAGAGACGCATTAGACGGGCATCCGGAGCTGTCCGAAGGTAAGCGCCTGTTGCCGGCCTCTTTCGGCACAAGCCCCCGCTCCGGAGCGCACCGCGGCCGGCCGGAGGCTCTCTGCCGGCGAAGGTGCCGCTTCTCCGGCAAGGAAGCCTCAGCCGCTTCTCCTGCACACGGAGAGCGTGCTAGCTGCTGAAACGTGAAGAAAGAAGCTGCAGAACACTGGCACTGAGCGTGCAGCTTTCCAGCGGAGAGAAAAAGCTACTTGAACACTCTGCAAGCCTTTCCACTCCCAAAAACATGCACATGGAAGGAGCTGCTGCAAAAGCGATGCTGTGCTCGCTGCTGCTCCTCCTGAAGCTCTGGCTGCTAAATCTGAGGCTTTCCTTCCAATTTCAAGCTGCAAAGCACTTGCTGAATTGCAGGGAAAGTCCGGGAGGCATTTGCTGTGCTGGCACACTTTCTCCTTCCTAGACAGAGTGGAAAAGCTTTTCCCTGCCGTGTAGGCGACAAGAGACGCATTAGACGGGCATCCGGAGCTGTCCGAAGGTAAGCGCCTGTTGCCGGCCTCTTTCGGCACAAGCCCCCGCTCCGGAGCGCACCGCGGCCGGCCGGAGGCTCTCTGCCGGCGAAGGTGCCGCTTCTCCGGCAAGGAAGCCTCAGCCGCTTCTCCTGCACACGGAGAGCGTGCTAGCTGCTGAAACGTGAAGAAAGAAGCTGCAGAACACTGGCACTGAGCGTGCAGCTTTCCAGCGGAGAGAAAAAGCTACTTGAACACTCTGCAAGCCTTTCCACTCCCAAAAACATGCACATGGAAGGAGCTGCTGCAAAAGCGATGCTGTGCTCGCTGCTGCTCCTCCTGAAGCTCTGGCTGCTAAATCTGAGGCTTTCCTTCCAATTTCAAGCTGCAAAGCACTTGCTGAATTGCAGGGGAAGTCCGGGAGGCATTTGCTGTGCTGGCACACTTTCTCCTTCCTAGACAGAGTGGAAAAGCTTTTCCCTGCCGTGTAGGCGACAAGAGACGCATTAGACGGGCATCCGGAGCTGTCCGAAGGTAAGCGCCTGTTCCCGGCCTCTTTCGGCACAAGCCCCCGCTCCGGAGCGCACCGCGGCCGGCCGGAGGCTCTCTGCCGGCGAAGGTGCCGCTTCTCCGGCAAGGAAGCCTCAGCCGCTTCTCCTGCACACGGAGAGCGTGCTAGCTGCTGAAACGTGAAGAAAGAAGCTGCAGAACACTGGCACTGAGCGTGCAGCTTTCCAGCGGAGAGAAAAAGCTACTTGAACACTCTGCAAGCCTTTCCACTCCCAAAAACATGCACATGGAAGGAGCTGCTGCAAAAGCGATGCTGTGCTCGCTGCTGCTCCTCCTGAAGCTCTGGCTGCTAAATCTGAGGCTTTCCTTCCAATTTCAAGCTGCAAAGCACTTGCTGAATTGCAGGGGAAGTCCGGGAGGCATTTGCTGTGCTGGCACACTTTCTCCTTCCTAGACAGAGTGGAAAAGCTTTTCCCTGCCGTGTAGGCGACAAGAGACGCATTAGACGGGCATCCGGAGCTGTCCGAAGGTAAGCGCCTGTTCCCGGCCTCTTTCGGCACAAGCCCCCGCTCCGGAGCGCACCGCGGCCGGCCGGAGGCTCTCTGCCGGCGAAGGTGCCGCTTCTCCGGCAAGGAAGCCTCAGCCGCTTCTCCTGCACACGGAGAGCGTGCTAGCTGCTGAAACGTGAAGAAAGAAGCTGCAGAACACTGGCACTGAGCGTGCAGCTTTCCAGCGGAGAGAAAAAGCTACTTGAACACTCTGCAAGCCTTTCCACTCCCAAAAACATGCACATGGAAGGAGCTGCTGCAAAAGCGATGCTGTGCTCGCTGCTGCTCCTCCTGAAGCTCTGGCTGCTAAATCTGAGGCTTTCCGTCCAATTTCAAGCTGCAAAGCACTTGCTGAATTGCAGGGAAAGTCCGGGAGGCATTTGCTGTGCTGGCACACTTTCTCCTTCCTAGACAGAGTGGAAAAGCTTTTCCCTGCCGTGTAGGCGACAAGAGACGCATTAGACGGGCATCCGGAGCTGTCCGAAGGTAAGCGCCTGTTGCCGGCCTCTTTCGGCACAAGCCCCCGCTCCGGAGCGCACCGCGGCCGGCCGGAGGCTCTCTGCCGGCGAAGGTGCCGCTTCTCCGGCAAGGAAGCCTCAGCCGCTTCTCCTGCACACGGAGAGCGTGCTAGCTGCTGAAACGTGAAGAAAGAAGCTGCAGAACACTGGCACTGAGCGTGCAGCTTTCCAGCGGAGAGAAAAAGCTACTTGAACACTCTGCAAGCCTTTCCACTCCCAAAAACATGCACATGGAAGGAGCTGCTGCAAAAGCGATGCTGTGCTCGCTGCTGCTCCTCCTGAAGCTCTGGCTGCTAAATCTGAGGCTTTCCTTCCAATTTCAAGCTGCAAAGCACTTGCTGAATTGCAGGGAAAGTCCGGGAGGCATTTGCTGTGCTGGCACACTTTCTCCTTCCTAGACAGAGTGGAAAAGCTTTTCCCTGCCGTGTAGGCGACAAGAGACGCATTAGACGGTCATCCGGAGCTGTCCGAAGGTAAGCGCCTGTTGCCGGCCTCTTTCGGCACAAGCCCCCGCTCCGGAGCGCACCGCGGCCGGCCGGAGGCTCTCTGCCGGCGAAGGTGCCGCTTCTCCGGCAAGGAAGCCTCAGCCGCTTCTCCTGCACACGGAGAGCGTGCTAGCTGCTGAAACGTGAAGAAAGAAGCTGCAGAACACTGGCACTGAGCGTGCAGCTTTCCAGCGGAGAGAAAAAGCTACTTGAACACTCTGCAAGCCTTTCCACTCCCAAAAACATGCACATGGAAGGAGCTGCTGCAAAAGCGATGCTGTGCTCGCTGCTGCTCCTCCTGAAGCTCTGGTTGCTAAATCTGAGGCTTTCCTTCCAATTTCAAGCTGCAAAGCACTTGCTGAATTGCAGGGAAAGTCCGGGAGGCATTTGCTGTGCTGGCACACTTTCTCCTTCCTAGACAGAGTGGAAAAGCTTTTCCCTGCCGTGTAGGCGACAAGAGACGCATTAGACGGGCATCCGGAGCTGTCCGAAGGTAAGCGCCTGTTGCCGGCCTCTTTCGGCACAAGCCCCCGCTCCGGAGCGCACCGCGGCCGGCCGGAGGCTCTCTGCCGGCGAAGGTGCCGCTTCTCCGGCAAGGAAGCCTCAGCCGCTTCTCCAGCACACGGAGAGCGTGCTAGCTGCTGAAACGTGAAGAAAGAAGCTGCAGAACACTGGCACTGAGCGTGCAGCTTTCCAGCGGAGAGAAAAAGCTACTTGAACACTCTGCAAGCCTTTCCACTCCCAAAAACATGCACATGGAAGGAGCTGCTGCAAAAGCGATGCTGTGCTCGCTGCTGCTCCTCCTGAAGCTCTGGCTGCTAAATCTGAGGCTTTCCTTCCAATTTCAAGCTGCAAAGCACTTGCTGAATTGCAGGGGAAGTCCGGGAGGCATTTGCTGTGCTGGCACACTTTCTCCTTCCTAGACAGAGTGGAAAAGCTTTTCCCTGCCGTGTAGGCGACAAGAGACGCATTAGACGGGCATCCGGAGCTGTCCGAAGGTAAGCGCCTGTTGCCGGCCTCTTTCGGCACAAGCCCCCGCTCCGGAGCGCACCGCGGCCGGCCGGAGGCTCTCTGCCGGCGAAGGTGCCGCTTCTCCGGCAAGGAAGCCTCAGCCGCTTCTCCTGCACACGGAGAGCGTGCTAGCTGCTGAAACGTGAAGAAAGAAGCTGCAGAACACTGGCACTGAGCGTGCAGCTTTCCAGCGGAGAGAAAAAGCTACTTGAACACTCTGCAAGCCTTTCCACTCCCAAAAACATGCACATGGAAGGAGCTGCTGCAAAAGCGATGCTGTGCTCGCTGCTGCTCCTCCTGAAGCTCTGGTTGCTAAATCTGAGGCTTTCCTTCCAATTTCAAGCTGCAAAGCACTTGCTGAATTGCAGGGAAAGTCCGGGAGGCATTTGCTGTGCTGGCACACTTTCTCCTTCCTAGACAGAGTGGAAAAGCTTTTCCCTGCCGTGTAGGCGACAAGAGACGCATTAGACGGGCATCCGGAGCTGTCCGAAGGTAAGCGCCTGTTGCCGGCCTCTTTCGGCACAAGCCCCCGCTCCGGAGCGCACCGCGGCCGGCCGGAGGCTCTCTGCCGGCGAAGGTGCCGCTTCTCCGGCAAGGAAGCCTCAGCCGCTTCTCCTGCACACGGAGAGCGTGCTAGCTGCTGAAACGTGAAGAAAGAAGCTGCAGAACACTGGCACTGAGCGTGCAGCTTTCCAGCGGAGAGAAAAAGCTACTTGAACACTCTGCAAGCCTTTCCACTCCCAAAAACATGCACATGGAAGGAGCTGCTGCAAAAGCGATGCTGTGCTCGCTGCTGCTCCTCCTGAAGCTCTGGCTGCTAAATCTGAGGCTTTCCTTCCAATTTCAAGCTGCAAAGCACTTGCTGAATTGCAGGGGAAGTCCGGGAGGCATTTGCTGTGCTGGCACACTTTCTCCTTCCTAGACAGAGTGGAAAAGCTTTTCCCTGCCGTGTAGGCGACAAGAGACGCATTAGACGGGCATCCGGAGCTGTCCGAAGGTAAGCGCCTGTTCCCGGCCTCTTTCGGCACAAGCCCCCGCTCCGGAGCGCACCGCGGCCGGCCGGAGGCTCTCTGCCGGCGAAGGTGCCGCTTCTCCGGCAAGGAAGCCTCAGCCGCTTCTCCTGCACACGGAGAGCGTGCTAGCTGCTGAAACGTGAAGAAAGAAGCTGCAGAACACTGGCACTGAGCGTGCAGCTTTCCAGCGGAGAGAAAAAGCTACTTGAACACTCTGCAAGCCTTTCCACTCCCAAAAACATGCACATGGAAGGAGCTGCTGCAAAAGCGATGCTGTGCTCGCTGCTGCTCCTCCTGAAGCTCTGGCTGCTAAATCTGAGGCTTTCCTTCCAATTTCAAGCTGCAAAGCACTTGCTGAATTGCAGGGAAAGTCCGGGAGGCATTTGCTGTGCTGGCACACTTTCTCCTTCCTAGACAGAGTGGAAAAGCTTTTCCCTGCCGTGTAGGCGACAAGAGACGCATTAGACGGGCATCCGGAGCTGTCCGAAGGTAAGCGCCTGTTGCCGGCCTCTTTCGGCACAAGCCCCCGCTCCGGAGCGCACCGCGGCCGGCCGGAGGCTCTCTGCCGGCGAAGGTGCCGCTTCTCCGGCAAGGAAGCCTCAGCCGCTTCTCCTGCACACGGAGAGCGTGCTAGCTGCTGAAACGTGAAGAAAGAAGCTGCAGAACACTGGCACTGAGCGTGCAGCTTTCCAGCGGAGAGAAAAAGCTACTTGAACACTCTGCAAGCCTTTCCACTCCCAAAAACATGCACATGGAAGGAGCTGCTGCAAAAGCGATGCTGTGCTCGCTGCTGCTCCTCCTGAAGCTCTGGCTGCTAAATCTGAGGCTTTCCTTCCAATTTCAAGCTGCAAAGCACTTGCTGAATTGCAGGGGAAGTCCGGGAGGCATTTGCTGTGCTGGCACACTTTCTCCTTCCTAGACAGAGTGGAAAAGCTTTTCCCTGCCGTGTAGGCGACAAGAGACGCATTAGACGGGCATCCGGAGCTGTCCGAAGGTAAGCGCCTGTTCCCGGCCTCTTTCGGCACAAGCCCCCGCTCCGGAGCGCACCGCGGCCGGCCGGAGGCTCTCTGCCGGCGAAGGTGCCGCTTCTCCGGCAAGGAAGCCTCAGCCGCTTCTCCTGCACACGGAGAGCGTGCTAGCTGCTGAAACGTGAAGAAAGAAGCTGCAGAACACTGGCACTGAGCGTGCAGCTTTCCAGCGGAGAGAAAAAGCTACTTGAACACTCTGCAAGCCTTTCCACTCCCAAAAACATGCACATGGAAGGAGCTGCTGCAAAAGCGATGCTGTGCTCGCTGCTGCTCCTCCTGAAGCTCTGGCTGCTAAATCTGAGGCTTTCCTTCCAATTTCAAGCTGCAAAGCACTTGCTGAATTGCAGGGAAAGTCCGGGAGGCATTTGCTGTGCTGGCACACTTTCTCCTTCCTAGACAGAGTGGAAAAGCTTTTCCCTGCCGTGTAGGCGACAAGAGACGCATTAGACGGGCATCCGGAGCTGTCCGAAGGTAAGCGCCTGTTGCCGGCCTCTTTCGGCACAAGCCCCCGCTCCGGAGCGCACCGCGGCCGGCCGGAGGCTCTCTGCCGGCGAAGGTGCCGCTTCTCCGGCAAGGAAGCCTCAGCCGCTTCTCCTGCACACGGAGAGCGTGCTAGCTGCTGAAACGTGAAGAAAGAAGCTGCAGAACACTGGCACTGAGCGTGCAGCTTTCCAGCGGAGAGAAAAAGCTACTTGAACACTCTGCAAGCCTTTCCACTCCCAAAAACATGCACATGGAAGGAGCTGCTGCAAAAGCGATGCTGTGCTCGCTGCTGCTCCTCCTGAAGCTCTGGTTGCTAAATCTGAGGCTTTCCTTCCAATTTCAAGCTGCAAAGCACTTGCTGAATTGCAGGGAAAGTCCGGGAGGCATTTGCTGTGCTGGCACACTTTCTCCTTCCTAGACAGAGTGGAAAAGCTTTTCCCTGCCGTGTAGGCGACAAGAGACGCATTAGACGGGCATCCGGAGCTGTCCGAAGGTAAGCGCCTGTTCCCGGCCTCTTTCGGCACAAGCCCCCGCTCCGGAGCGCACCGCGGCCGGCCGGAGGCTCTCTGCCGGCGAAGGTGCCGCTTCTCCGGCAAGGAAGCCTCAGCCGCTTCTCCAGCACACGGAGAGCGTGCTAGCTGCTGAAACGTGAAGAAAGAAGCTGCAGAACACTGGCACTGAGCGTGCAGCTTTCCAGCGGAGAGAAAAAGCTACTTGAACACTCTGCAAGCCTTTCCACTCCCAAAAACATGCACATGGAAGGAGCTGCTGCAAAAGCGATGCTGTGCTCGCTGCTGCTCCTCCTGAAGCTCTGGCTGCTAAATCTGAGGCTTTCCTTCCAATTTCAAGCTGCAAAGCACTTGCTGAATTGCAGGGGAAGTCCGGGAGGCATTTGCTGTGCTGGCACACTTTCTCCTTCCTAGACAGAGTGGAAAAGCTTTTCCCTGCCGTGTAGGCGACAAGAGACGCATTAGACGGGCATCCGGAGCTGTCCGAAGGTAAGCGCCTGTTGCCGGCCTCTTTCGGCACAAGCCCCCGCTCCGGAGAACACCGCGGCCGGCCGGAGGCTCTCTGCCGGCGAAGGTGCCGCTTCTCCGGCAAGGAAGCCTCAGCCGCTTCTCCTGCACACGGAGAGCGTGCTAGCTGCTGAAACGTGAAGAAAGAAGCTGCAGAACACTGGCACTGAGCGTGCAGCTTTCCAGCGGAGAGAAAAAGCTACTTGAACACTCTGCAAGCCTTTCCACTCCCAAAAACATGCACATGGAAGGAGCTGCTGCAAAAGCGATGCTGTGCTCGCTGCTGCTCCTCCTGAAGCTCTGGCTGCTAAATCTGAGGCTTTCCTTCCAATTTCAAGCTGCAAAGCACTTGCTGAATTGCAGGGAAAGTCCGGGAGGCATTTGCTGTGCTGGCACACTTTCTCCTTCCTAGACAGAGTGGAAAAGCTTTTCCCTGCCGTGTAGGCGACAAGAGACGCATTAGACGGGCATCCGGAGCTGTCCGAAGGTAAGCGCCTGTTGCCGGCCTCTTTCGGCACAAGCCCCCGCTCCGGAGCGCACCGCGGCCGGCCGGAGGCTCTCTGCCGGCGAAGGTGCCGCTTCTCCGGCAAGGAAGCCTCAGCCGCTTCTCCTGCACACGGAGAGCGTGCTAGCTGCTGAAACGTGAAGAAAGAAGCTGCAGAACACTGGCACTGAGCGTGCAGCTTTCCAGCGGAGAGAAAAAGCTACTTGAACACTCTGCAAGCCTTTCCACTCCCAAAAACATGCACATGGAAGGAGCTGCTGCAAAAGCGATGCTGTGCTCGCTGCTGCTCCTCCTGAAGCTCTGGTTGCTAAATCTGAGGCTTTCCTTCCAATTTCAAGCTACAAAGCACTTGCTGAATTGCAGGGAAAGTCCGGGAGGCATTTGCTGTGCTGGCACACTTTCTCCTTCCTAGACAGAGTGGAAAAGCTTTTCCCTGCCGTGTAGGCGACAAGAGACGCATTAGACGGGCATCCGGAGCTGTCCGAAGGTAAGCGCCTGTTGCCGGCCTCTTTCGGCACAAGCCCCCGCTCCGGAGCGCACCGCGGCCGGCCGGAGGCTCTCTGCCGGCGAAGGTGCCGCTTCTCCGGCAAGGAAGCCTCAGCCGCTTCTCCTGCACACGGAGAGCGTGCTAGCTGCTGAAACGTGAAGAAAGAAGCTGCAGAACACTGGCACTGAGCGTGCAGCTTTCCAGCGGAGAGAAAAAGCTACTTGAACACTCTGCAAGCTTTTCCACTCCCAAAAACATGCACACGGAAGGAGCTGCTGCAAAAGCGATGCTGTGCTCGCTGCTGCTCCTCCTGAAGCTCTGGCTGCTAAATCTGAGGCTTTCCTTCCAATTTCAAGCTGCAAAGCACTTGCTGAATTGCAGGGAAAGTCCGGGAGGCATTTGCTGTGCTGGCACACTTTCTCCTTCCTAGACAGAGTGGAAAAGCTTTTCCCTGCCGTGTAGGCGACAAGAGACGCATTAGACGGGCATCCGGAGCTGTCCGAAGGTAAGCGCCTGTTGCCGGCCTCTTTCGGCACAAGCCCCCGCTCCGGAGCGCACCGCGGCCGGCCGGAGGCTCTCTGCCGGCGAAGGTGCCGCTTCTCCGGCAAGGAAGCCTCAGCCGCTTCTCCTGCACACGGAGAGCGTGCTAGCTGCTGAAACGTGAAGAAAGAAGCTGCAGAACACTGGCACTGAGCCTGCAGCTTTCCAGCGGAGAGAAAAAGCTACTTGAACACTCTGCAAGCCTTTCCACTCCCAAAAACATGCACATGGAAGGAGCTGCTGCAAAAGCGATGCTGTGCTCGCTGCTGCTCCTCCTGAAGCTCTGGCTGCTAAATCTGAGGCTTTCCTTCCAATTTCAAGCTGCAAAGCACTTGCTGAATTGCAGGGAAAGTCCGGGAGGCATTTGCTGTGCTGGCACACTTTCTCCTTCCTAGACAGAGTGGAAAAGCTTTTCCCTGCCGTGTAGGCGACAAGAGACGCATTAGACGGGCATCCGGAGCTGTCCGAAGGTAAGCGCCTGTTGCCGGCCTCTTTCGGCACAAGCCCCCGCTCCGGAGCGCACCGCGGCCGGCCGGAGGCTCTCTGCCGGCGAAGGTGCCGCTTCTCCGGCAAGGAAGCCTCAGCCGCTTCTCCTGCACACGGAGAGCGTGCTAGCTGCTGAAACGTGAAGAAAGAAGCTGCAGAACACTGGCACTGAGCGTGCAGCTTTCCAGCGGAGAGAAAAAGCTACTTGAACACTCTGCAAGCCTTTCCACTCCCAAAAACATGCACATGGAAGGAGCTGCTGCAAAAGCGATGCTGTGCTCGCTGCTGCTCCTCCTGAAGCTCTGGCTGCTAAATCTGAGGCTTTCCTTCCAATTTCAAGCTGCAAAGCACTTGCTGAATTGCAGGGAAAGTCCGGGAGGCATTTGCTGTGCTGGCACACTTTCTCCTTCCTAGACAGAGTGGAAAAGCTTTTCCCTGCCGTGTAGGCGACAAGAGACGCATTAGACGGGCATCCGGAGCTGTCCGAAGGTAAGCGCCTGTTGCCGGCCTCTTTCGGCACAAGCCCCCGCTCCGGAGCGCACCGCGGCCGGCCGGAGGCTCTCTGCCGGCGAAGGTGCCGCTTCTCCGGCAAGGAAGCCTCAGCCGCTTCTCCTGCACACGGAGAGCGTGCTAGCTGCTGAAACGTGAAGAAAGAAGCTGCAGAACACTGGCACTGAGCGTGCAGCTTTCCAGCGGAGAGAAAAAGCTACTTGAACACTCTGCAAGCCTTTCCACTCCCAAAAACATGCACATGGAAGGAGCTGCTGCAAAAGCGATGCTGTGCTCGCTGCTGCTCCTCCTGAAGCTCTGGCTGCTAAATCTGAGGCTTTCCTTCCAATTTCAAGCTGCAAAGCACTTGCTGAATTGCAGGGAAAGTCCGGGAGGCATTTGCTGTGCTGGCACACTTTCTCCTTCCTAGGCAGAGTGGAAAAGCTTTTCCCTGCCGTGTAGGCGACAAGAGACGCATTAGACGGGCATCCGGAGCTGTCCGAAGGTAAGCGCCTGTTGCCGGCCTCTTTCGGCACAAGCCCCCGCTCCGGAGCGCACCGCGGCCGGCCGGAGGCTCTCTGCCGGCGAAGGTGCCGCTTCTCCGGCAAGGAAGCCTCAGCCGCTTCTCCTGCACACGGAGAGCGTGCTAGCTGCTGAAACGTGAAGAAAGAAGCTGCAGAACACTGGCACTGAGCGTGCAGCTTTCCAGCGGAGAGAAAAAGCTACTTGAACACTCTGCAAGCCTTTCCACTCCCAAAAACATGCACATGGAAGGAGCTGCTGCAAAAGCGATGCTGTGCTCGCTGCTGCTCCTCCTGAAGCTCTGGCTGCTAAATCTGAGGCTTTCCTTCCAATTTCAAGCTGCAAAGCACTTGCTGAATTGCAGGGAAAGTCCGGGAGGCATTTGCTGTGCTGGCACACTTTCTCCTTCCTAGACAGAGTGGAAAAGCTTTTCCCTGCCGTGTAGGCGACAAGAGACGCATTAGACGGGCATCCGGAGCTGTCCGAAGGTAAGCGCCTGTTGCCGGCCTCTTTCGGCACAAGCCCCCGCTCCGGAGCGCACCGCGGCCGGCCGGAGGCTCTCTGCCGGCGAAGGTGCCGCTTCTCCGGCAAGGAAGCCTCAGCCGCTTCTCCTGCACACGGAGAGCGTGCTAGCTGCTGAAACGTGAAGAAAGAAGCTGCAGAACACTGGCACTGAGCGTGCAGCTTTCCAGCGGAGAGAAAAAGCTACTTGAACACTCTGCAAGCCTTTCCACTCCCAAAAACATGCACATGGAAGGAGCTGCTGCAAAAGCGATGCTGTGCTCGCTGCTGCTCCTCCTGAAGCTCTGGCTGCTAAATCTGAGGCTTTCCTTCCAATTTCAAGCTGCAAAGCACTTGCTGAATTGCAGGGAAAGTCCGGGAGGCATTTGCTGTGCTGGCACACTTTCTCCTTCCTAGACAGAGTGGAAAAGCTTTTCCCTGCCGTGTAGGCGACAAGAGACGCATTAGACGGGCATCCGGAGCTGTCCGAAGGTAAGCGCCTGTTGCCGGCCTCTTTCGGCACAAGCCCCCGCTCCGGAGCGCACCGCGGCCGGCCGGAGGCTCTCTGCCGGCGAAGGTGCCGCTTCTCCGGCAAGGAAGCCTCAGCCGCTTCTCCTGCACACGGAGAGCGTGCTAGCTGCTGAAACGTGAAGAAAGAAGCTGCAGAACACTGGCACTGAGCGTGCAGCTTTCCAGCGGAGAGAAAAAGCTACTTGAACACTCTGCAAGCCTTTCCACTCCCAAAAACATGCACATGGAAGGAGCTGCTGCAAAAGCGATGCTGTGCTCGCTGCTGCTCCTCCTGAAGCTCTGGCTGCTAAATCTGAGGCTTTCCTTCCAATTTCAAGCTGCAAAGCACTTGCTGAATTGCAGGGGAAGTCCGGGAGGCATTTGCTGTGCTGGCACACTTTCTCCTTCCTAGACAGAGTGGAAAAGCTTTTCCCTGCCGTGTAGGCGACAAGAGACGCATTAGACGGGCATCCGGAGCTGTCCGAAGGTAAGCGCCTGTTGCCGGCCTCTTTCGGCACAAGCCCCCGCTCCGGAGCGCACCGCGGCCGGCCGGAGGCTCTCTGCCGGCGAAGGTGCCGCTTCTCCGGCAAGGAAGCCTCAGCCGCTTCTCCTGCACACGGAGAGCGTGCTAGCTGCTGAAACGTGAAGAAAGAAGCTGCAGAACACTGGCACTGAGCGTGCAGCTTTCCAGCGGAGAGAAAAAGCTACTTGAACACTCTGCAAGCCTTTCCACTCCCAAAAACATGCACATGGAAGGAGCTGCTGCAAAAGCGATGCTGTGCTCGCTGCTGCTCCTCCTGAAGCTCTGGCTGCTAAATCTGAGGCTTTCCTTCCAATTTCAAGCTGCAAAGCACTTGCTGAATTGCAGGGGAAGTCCGGGAGGCATTTGCTGTGCTGGCACACTTTCTCCTTCCTAGACAGAGTGGAAAAGCTTTTCCCTGCCGTGTAGGCGACAAGAGACGCATTAGACGGGCATCCGGAGCTGTCCGAAGGTAAGCGCCTGTTCCCGGCCTCTTTCGGCACAAGCCCCCGCTCCGGAGCGCACCGCGGCCGGCCGGAGGCTCTCTGCCGGCGAAGGTGCCGCTTCTCCGGCAAGGAAGCCTCAGCCGCTTCTCCTGCACACGGAGAGCGTGCTAGCTGCTGAAACGTGAAGAAAGAAGCTGCAGAACACTGGCACTGAGCGTGCAGCTTTCCAGCGGAGAGAAAAAGCTACTTGAACACTCTGCAAGCCTTTCCACTCCCAAAAACATGCACATGGAAGGAGCTGCTGCAAAAGCGATGCTGTGCTCGCTGCTGCTCCTCCTGAAGCTCTGGCTGCTAAATCTGAGGCTTTCCTTCCAATTTCAAGCTGCAAAGCACTTGCTGAATTGCAGGGAAAGTCCGGGAGGCATTTGCTGTGCTGGCACACTTTCTCCTTCCTAGACAGAGTGGAAAAGCTTTTCCCTGCCGTGTAGGCGACAAGAGACGCATTAGACGGGCATCCGGAGCTGTCCGAAGGTAAGCGCCTGTTGCCGGCCTCTTTCGGCACAAGCCCCCGCTCCGGAGCGCACCGCGGCCGGCCGGAGGCTCTCTGCCGGCGAAGGTGCCGCTTCTCCGGCAAGGAAGCCTCAGCCGCTTCTCCAGCACACGGAGAGCGTGCTAGCTGCTGAAACGTGAAGAAAGAAGCTGCAGAACACTGGCACTGAGCGTGCAGCTTTCCAGCGGAGAGAAAAAGCTACTTGAACACTCTGCAAGCCTTTCCACTCCCAAAAACATGCACATGGAAGGAGCTGCTGCAAAAGCGATGCTGTGCTCGCTGCTGCTCCTCCTGAAGCTCTGGCTGCTAAATCTGAGGCTTTCCTTCCAATTTCAAGCTGCAAAGCACTTGCTGAATTGCAGGGGAAGTCCGGGAGGCATTTGCTGTGCTGGCACACTTTCTCCTTCCTAGACAGAGTGGAAAAGCTTTTCCCTGCCGTGTAGGCGACAAGAGACGCATTAGACGGGCATCCGGAGCTGTCCGAAGGTAAGCGCCTGTTGCCGGCCTCTTTCGGCACAAGCCCCCGCTCCGGAGAACACCGCGGCCGGCCGGAGGCTCTCTGCCGGCGAAGGTGCCGCTTCTCCGGCAAGGAAGCCTCAGCCGCTTCTCCTGCACACGGAGAGCGTGCTAGCTGCTGAAACGTGAAGAAAGAAGCTGCAGAACACTGGCACTGAGCGTGCAGCTTTCCAGCGGAGAGAAAAAGCTACTTGAACACTCTGCAAGCCTTTCCACTCCCAAAAACATGCACATGGAAGGAGCTGCTGCAAAAGCGATGCTGTGCTCGCTGCTGCTCCTCCTGAAGCTCTGGCTGCTAAATCTGAGGCTTTCCTTCCAATTTCAAGCTGCAAAGCACTTGCTGAATTGCAGGGAAAGTCCGGGAGGCATTTGCTGTGCTGGCACACTTTCTCCTTGCTAGACAGAGTGGAAAAGCTTTTCCCTGCCGTGTAGGCGACAAGAGACGCATTAGACGGGCATCCGGAGCTGTCCGAAGGTAAGCGCCTGTTGCCGGCCTCTTTCGGCACAAGCCCCCGCTCCGGAGCGCACCGCGGCCGGCCGGAGGCTCTCTGCCGGCGAAGGTGCCGCTTCTCCGGCAAGGAAGCCTCAGCCGCTTCTCCTGCACACGGAGAGCGTGCTAGCTGCTGAAACGTGAAGAAAGAAGCTGCAGAACACTGGCACTGAGCGTGCAGCTTTCCAGCGGAGAGAAAAAGCTACTTGAACACTCTGCAAGCCTTTCCACTCCCAAAAACATGCACATGGAAGGAGCTGCTGCAAAAGCGATGCTGTGCTCGCTGCTGCTCCTCCTGAAGCTCTGGTTGCTAAATCTGAGGCTTTCCTTCCAATTTCAAGCTACAAAGCACTTGCTGAATTGCAGGGAAAGTCCGGGAGGCATTTGCTGTGCTGGCACACTTTCTCCTTCCTAGACAGAGTGGAAAAGCTTTTCCCTGCCGTGTAGGCGACAAGAGACGCATTAGACGGGCATCCGGAGCTGTCCGAAGGTAAGCGCCTGTTGCCGGCCTCTTTCGGCACAAGCCCCCGCTCCGGAGCGCACCGCGGCCGGCCGGAGGCTCTCTGCCGGCGAAGGTGCCGCTTCTCCGGCAAGGAAGCCTCAGCCGCTTCTCCTGCACACGGAGAGCGTGCTAGCTGCTGAAACGTGAAGAAAGAAGCTGCAGAACACTGGCACTGAGCGTGCAGCTTTCCAGCGGAGAGAAAAAGCTACTTGAACACTCTGCAAGCTTTTCCACTCCCAAAAACATGCACACGGAAGGAGCTGCTGCAAAAGCGATGCTGTGCTCGCTGCTGCTCCTCCTGAAGCTCTGGCTGCTAAATCTGAGGCTTTCCTTCCAATTTCAAGCTGCAAAGCACTTGCTGAATTGCAGGGAAAGTCCGGGAGGCATTTGCTGTGCTGGCACACTTTCTCCTTCCTAGACAGAGTGGAAAAGCTTTTCCCTGCCGTGTAGGCGACAAGAGACGCATTAGACGGGCATCCGGAGCTGTCCGAAGGTAAGCGCCTGTTGCCGGCCTCTTTCGGCACAAGCCCCCGCTCCGGAGCGCACCGCGGCCGGCCGGAGGCTCTCTGCCGGCGAAGGTGCCGCTTCTCCGGCAAGGAAGCCTCAGCCGCTTCTCCTGCACACGGAGAGCGTGCTAGCTGCTGAAACGTGAAGAAAGAAGCTGCAGAACACTGGCACTGAGCCTGCAGCTTTCCAGCGGAGAGAAAAAGCTACTTGAACACTCTGCAAGCCTTTCCACTCCCAAAAACATGCACATGGAAGGAGCTGCTGCAAAAGCGATGCTGTGCTCGCTGCTGCTCCTCCTGAAGCTCTGGCTGCTAAATCTGAGGCTTTCCTTCCAATTTCAAGCTGCAAAGCACTTGCTGAATTGCAGGGAAAGTCCGGGAGGCATTTGCTGTGCTGGCACACTTTCTCCTTCCTAGACAGAGTGGAAAAGCTTTTCCCTGCCGTGTAGGCGACAAGAGACGCATTAGACGGGCATCCGGAGCTGTCCGAAGGTAAGCGCCTGTTGCCGGCCTCTTTCGGCACAAGCCCCCGCTCCGGAGCGCACCGCGGCCGGCCGGAGGCTCTCTGCCGGCGAAGGTGCCGCTTCTCCGGCAAGGAAGCCTCAGCCGCTTCTCCTGCACACGGAGAGCGTGCTAGCTGCTGAAACGTGAAGAAAGAAGCTGCAGAACACTGGCACTGAGCGTGCAGCTTTCCAGCGGAGAGAAAAAGCTACTTGAACACTCTGCAAGCCTTTCCACTCCCAAAAACATGCACATGGAAGGAGCTGCTGCAAAAGCGATGCTGTGCTCGCTGCTGCTCCTCCTGAAGCTCTGGCTGCTAAATCTGAGGCTTTCCTTCCAATTTCAAGCTGCAAAGCACTTGCTGAATTGCAGGGAAAGTCCGGGAGGCATTTGCTGTGCTGGCACACTTTCTCCTTCCTAGACAGAGTGGAAAAGCTTTTCCCTGCCGTGTAGGCGACAAGAGACGCATTAGACGGGCATCCGGAGCTGTCCGAAGGTAAGCGCCTGTTGCCGGCCTCTTTCGGCACAAGCCCCCGCTCCGGAGCGCACCGCGGCCGGCCGGAGGCTCTCTGCCGGCGAAGGTGCCGCTTCTCCGGCAAGGAAGCCTCAGCCGCTTCTCCTGCACACGGAGAGCGTGCTAGCTGCTGAAACGTGAAGAAAGAAGCTGCAGAACACTGGCACTGAGCGTGCAGCTTTCCAGCGGAGAGAAAAAGCTACTTGAACACTCTGCAAGCCTTTCCACTCCCAAAAACATGCACATGGAAGGAGCTGCTGCAAAAGCGATGCTGTGCTCGCTGCTGCTCCTCCTGAAGCTCTGGCTGCTAAATCTGAGGCTTTCCTTCCAATTTCAAGCTGCAAAGCACTTGCTGAATTGCAGGGGAAGTCCGGGAGGCATTTGCTGTGCTGGCACACTTTCTCCTTCCTAGACAGAGTGGAAAAGCTTTTCCCTGCCGTGTAGGCGACAAGAGACGCATTAGACGGGCATCCGGAGCTGTCCGAAGGTAAGCGCCTGTTCCCGGCCTCTTTCGGCACAAGCCCCCGCTCCGGAGCGCACCGCGGCCGGCCGGAGGCTCTCTGCCGGCGAAGGTGCCGCTTCTCCGGCAAGGAAGCCTCAGCCGCTTCTCCTGCACACGGAGAGCGTGCTAGCTGCTGAAACGTGAAGAAAGAAGCTGCAGAACACTGGCACTGAGCGTGCAGCTTTCCAGCGGAGAGAAAAAGCTACTTGAACACTCTGCAAGCCTTTCCACTCCCAAAAACATGCACATGGAAGGAGCTGCTGCAAAAGCGATGCTGTGCTCGCTGCTGCTCCTCCTGAAGCTCTGGCTGCTAAATCTGAGGCTTTCCTTCCAATTTCAAGCTGCAAAGCACTTGCTGAATTGCAGGGAAAGTCCGGGAGGCATTTGCTGTGCTGGCACACTTTCTCCTTCCTAGACAGAGTGGAAAAGCTTTTCCCTGCCGTGTAGGCGACAAGAGACGCATTAGACGGGCATCCGGAGCTGTCCGAAGGTAAGCGTCTGTTGCCGGCCTCTTTCGGCACAAGCCCCCGCTCCGGAGCGCACCGCGGCCGGCCGGAGGCTCTCTGCCGGCGAAGGTGCCGCTTCTCCGGCAAGGAAGCCTCAGCCGCTTCTCCTGCACACGGAGAGCGTGCTAGCTGCTGAAACGTGAAGAAAGAAGCTGCAGAACACTGGCACTGAGCGTGCAGCTTTCCAGCGGAGAGAAAAAGCTACTTGAACACTCTGCAAGCCTTTCCACTCCCAAAAACATGCACATGGAAGGAGCTGCTGCAAAAGCGATGCTGTGCTCGCTGCTGCTCCTCCTGAAGCTCTGGTTGCTAAATCTGAGGCTTTCCTTCCAATTTCAAGCTGCAAAGCACTTGCTGAATTGCAGGGAAAGTCCGGGAGGCATTTGCTGTGCTGGCACACTTTCTCCTTCCTAGACAGAGTGGAAAAGCTTTTCCCTGCCGTGTAGGCGACAAGAGACGCATTAGACGGGCATCCGGAGCTGTCCGAAGGTAAGCGCCTGTTCCCGGCCTCTTTCGGCACAAGCCCCCGCTCCGGAGCGCACCGCGGCCGGCCGGAGGCTCTCTGCCGGCGAAGGTGCCGCTTCTCCGGCAAGGAAGCCTCAGCCGCTTCTCCAGCACACGGAGAGCGTGCTAGCTGCTGAAACGTGAAGAAAGAAGCTGCAGAACACTGGCACTGAGCGTGCAGCTTTCCAGCGGAGAGAAAAAGCTACTTGAACACTCTGCAAGCCTTTCCACTCCCAAAAACATGCACATGGAAGGAGCTGCTGCAAAAGCGATGCTGTGCTCGCTGCTGCTCCTCCTGAAGCTCTGGCTGCTAAATCTGAGGCTTTCCTTCCAATTTCAAGCTGCAAAGCACTTGCTGAATTGCAGGGGAAGTCCGGGAGGCATTTGCTGTGCTGGCACACTTTCTCCTTCCTAGACAGAGTGGAAAAGCTTTTCCCTGCCGTGTAGGCGACAAGAGACGCATTAGACGGGCATCCGGAGCTGTCCGAAGGTAAGCGCCTGTTGCCGGCCTCTTTCGGCACAAGCCCCCGCTCCGGAGCGCACCGCGGCCGGCCGGAGGCTCTCTGCCGGCGAAGGTGCCGCTTCTCCGGCAAGGAAGCCTCAGCCGCTTCTCCTGCACACGGAGAGCGTGCTAGCTGCTGAAACGTGAAGAAAGAAGCTGCAGAACACTGGCACTGAGCGTGCAGCTTTCCAGCGGAGAGAAAAAGCTACTTGAACACTCTGCAAGCCTTTCCACTCCCAAAAACATGCACATGGAAGGAGCTGCTGCAAAAGCGATGCTGTGCTCGCTGCTGCTCCTCCTGAAGCTCTGGCTGCTAAATCTGAGGCTTTCCTTCCAATTTCAAGCTGCAAAGCACTTGCTGAATTGCAGGGAAAGTCCGGGAGGCATTTGCTGTGCTGGCACACTTTCTCCTTGCTAGACAGAGTGGAAAAGCTTTTCCCTGCCGTGTAGGCGACAAGAGACGCATTAGACGGGCATCCGGAGCTGTCCGAAGGTAAGCGCCTGTTGCCGGCCTCTTTCGGCACAAGCCCCCGCTCCGGAGAACACCGCGGCCGGCCGGAGGCTCTCTGCCGGCGAAGGTGCCGCTTCTCCGGCAAGGAAGCCTCAGCCGCTTCTCCTGCACACGGAGAGCGTGCTAGCTGCTGAAACGTGAAGAAAGAAGCTGCAGAACACTGGCACTGAGCGTGCAGCTTTCCAGCGGAGAGAAAAAGCTACTTGAACACTCTGCAAGCCTTTCCACTCCCAAAAACATGCACACGGAAGGAGCTGCTGCAAAAGCGATGCTGTGCTCGCTGCTGCTCCTCCTGAAGCTCTGGCTGCTAAATCTGAGGCTTTCCTTCCAATTTCAAGCTGCAAAGCACTTGCTGAATTGCAGGGAAAGTCCGGGAGGCATTTGCTGTGCTGGCACACTTTCTCCTTGCTAGACAGAGTGGAAAAGCTTTTCCCTGCCGTGTAGGCGACAAGAGACGCATTAGACGGGCATCCGGAGCTGTCCGAAGGTAAGCGCCTGTTGCCGGCCTCTTTCGGCACAAGCCCCCGCTCCGGAGCGCACCGCGGCCGGCCGGAGGCTCTCTGCCGGCGAAGGTGCCGCTTCTCCGGCAAGGAAGCCTCAGCCGCTTCTCCTGCACACGGAGAGCGTGCTAGCTGCTGAAACGTGAAGAAAGAAGCTGCAGAACACTGGCACTGAGCGTGCAGCTTTCCAGCGGAGAGAAAAAGCTACTTGAACACTCTGCAAGCCTTTCCACTCCCAAAAACATGCACATGGAAGGAGCTGCTGCAAAAGCGATGCTGTGCTCGCTGCTGCTCCTCCTGAAGCTCTGGTTGCTAAATCTGAGGCTTTCCTTCCAATTTCAAGCTACAAAGCACTTGCTGAATTGCAGGGAAAGTCCGGGAGGCATTTGCTGTGCTGGCACACTTTCTCCTTCCTAGACAGAGTGGAAAAGCTTTTCCCTGCCGTGTAGGCGACAAGAGACGCATTAGACGGGCATCCGGAGCTGTCCGAAGGTAAGCGCCTGTTGCCGGCCTCTTTCGGCACAAGCCCCCGCTCCGGAGCGCACCGCGGCCGGCCGGAGGCTCTCTGCCGGCGAAGGTGCCGCTTCTCCGGCAAGGAAGCCTCAGCCGCTTCTCCTGCACACGGAGAGCGTGCTAGCTGCTGAAACGTGAAGAAAGAAGCTGCAGAACACTGGCACTGAGCGTGCAGCTTTCCAGCGGAGAGAAAAAGCTACTTGAACACTCTGCAAGCCTTTCCACTCCCAAAAACATGCACATGGAAGGAGCTGCTGCAAAAGCGATGCTGTGCTCGCTGCTGCTCCTCCTGAAGCTCTGGCTGCTAAATCTGAGGCTTTCCTTCCAATTTCAAGCTGCAAAGCACTTGCTGAATTGCAGGGGAAGTCCGGGAGGCATTTGCTGTGCTGGCACACTTTCTCCTTCCTAGACAGAGTGGAAAAGCTTTTCCCTGCCGTGTAGGCGACAAGAGACGCATTAGACGGGCATCCGGAGCTGTCCGAAGGTAAGCGCCTGTTGCCGGCCTCTTTCGGCACAAGCCCCCGCTCCGGAGCGCACCGCGGCCGGCCGGAGGCTCTCTGCCGGCGAAGGTGCCGCTTCTCCGGCAAGGAAGCCTCAGCCGCTTCTCCTGCACACGGAGAGCGTGCTAGCTGCTGAAACGTGAAGAAAGAAGCTGCAGAACACTGGCACTGAGCGTGCAGCTTTCCAGCGGAGAGAAAAAGCTACTTGAACACTCTGCAAGCTTTTCCACTCCCAAAAACATGCACACGGAAGGAGCTGCTGCAAAAGCGATGCTGTGCTCGCTGCTGCTCCTCCTGAAGCTCTGGCTGCTAAATCTGAGGCTTTCCTTCCAATTTCAAGCTGCAAAGCACTTGCTGAATTGCAGGGAAAGTCCGGGAGGCATTTGCTGTGCTGGCACACTTTCTCCTTCCTAGACAGAGTGGAAAAGCTTTTCCCTGCCGTGTAGGCGACAAGAGACGCATTAGACGGGCATCCGGAGCTGTCCGAAGGTAAGCACCTGTTGCCGGCCTCTTTCGGCACAAGCCCCCGCTCCGGAGCGCACCGCGGCCGGCCGGAGGCTCTCTGCCGGCGAAGGTGCCGCTTCTCCGGCAAGGAAGCCTCAGCCGCTTCTCTTGCACACGGAGAGCGTGCTAGCTGCTGAAACGTGAAGAAAGAAGCTGCAGAACACTGGCACTGAGCGTGCAGCTTTCCAGCGGAGAGAAAAAGCTACTTGAACACTCTGCAAGCCTTTCCACTCCCAAAAACATGCACATGGAAGGAGCTGCTGCAAAAGCGATGCTGTGCTCGCTGCTGCTCCTCCTGAAGCTCTGGCTGCTAAATCTGAGGCTTTCCTTCCAATTTCAAGCTGCAAAGCACTTGCTGAATTGCAGGGAAAGTCCGGGAGGCATTTGCTGTGCTGGCACACTTTCTCCTTCCTAGACAGAGTGGAAAAGCTTTTCCCTGCCGTGTAGGCGACAAGAGACGCATTAGACGGGCATCCGGAGCTGTCCGAAGGTAAGCGCCTGTTGCCGGCCTCTTTCGGCACAAGCCCCCGCTCCGGAGCGCACCGCGGCCGGCCGGAGGCTCTCTGCCGGCGAAGGTGCCGCTTCTCCGGCAAGGAAGCCTCAGCCGCTTCTCCAGCACACGGAGAGCGTGCTAGCTGCTGAAACGTGAAGAAAGAAGCTGCAGAACACTGGCACTGAGCCTGCAGCTTTCCAGCGGAGAGAAAAAGCTACTTGAACACTCTGCAAGCCTTTCCACTCCCAAAAACATGCACATGGAAGGAGCTGCTGCAAAAGCGATGCTGTGCTCGCTGCTGCTCCTCCTGAAGCTCTGGCTGCTAAATCTGAGGCTTTCCTTCCAATTTCAAGCTGCAAAGCACTTGCTGAATTGCAGGGAAAGTCCGGGAGGCATTTGCTGTGCTGGCACACTTTCTCCTTGCTAGACAGAGTGGAAAAGCTTTTCCCTGCCGTGTAGGCGACAAGAGACGCATTAGACGGGCATCCGGAGCTGTCCGAAGGTAAGCGCCTGTTGCCGGCCTCTTTCGGCACAAGCCCCCGCTCCGGAGCGCACCGCGGCCGGCCGGAGGCTCTCTGCCGGCGAAGGTGCCGCTTCTCCGGCAAGGAAGCCTCAGCCGCTTCTCCTGCACACGGAGAGCGTGCTAGCTGCTGAAACGTGAAGAAAGAAGCTGCAGAACACTGGCACTGAGCGTGCAGCTTTCCAGCGGAGAGAAAAAGCTACTTGAACACTCTGCAAGCCTTTCCACTCCCAAAAACATGCACATGGAAGGAGCTGCTGCAAAAGCGATGCTGTGCTCGCTGCTGCTCCTCCTGAAGCTCTGGCTGCTAAATCTGAGGCTTTCCTTCCAATTTCAAGCTGCAAAGCACTTGCTGAATTGCAGGGGAAGTCCGGGGAGGCATTTGCTGTGCTGGCACACTTTCTCCTTCCTAGACAGAGTGGAAAAGCTTTTCCCTGCCGTGTAGGCGACAAGAGACGCATTAGACGGGCATCCGGAGCTGTCCGAAGGTAAGCGCCTGTTCCCGGCCTCTTTCGGCACAAGCCCCCGCTCCGGAGCGCACCGCGGCCGGCCGGAGGCTCTCTGCCGGCGAAGGTGCCGCTTCTCCGGCAAGGAAGCCTCAGCCGCTTCTCCAGCACACGGAGAGCGTGCTAGCTGCTGAAACGTGAAGAAAGAAGCTGCAGAACACTGGCACTGAGCGTGCAGCTTTCCAGCGGAGAGAAAAAGCTACTTGAACACTCTGCAAGCCTTTCCACTCCCAAAAACATGCACATGGAAGGAGCTGCTGCAAAAGCGATGCTGTGCTCGCTGCTGCTCCTCCTGAAGCTCTGGCTGCTAAATCTGAGGCTTTCCTTCCAATTTCAAGCTGCAAAGCACTTGCTGAATTGCAGGGGAAGTCCGGGAGGCATTTGCTGTGCTGGCACACTTTCTCCTTCCTAGACAGAGTGGAAAAGCTTTTCCCTGCCGTGTAGGCGACAAGAGACGCATTAGACGGGCATCCGGAGCTGTCCGAAGGTAAGCGCCTGTTGCCGGCCTCTTTCGGCACAAGCCCCCGCTCCGGAGCGCACCGCGGCCGGCCGGAGGCTCTCTGCCGGCGAAGGTGCCGCTTCTCCGGCAAGGAAGCCTCAGCCGCTTCTCCTGCACACGGAGAGCGTGCTAGCTGCTGAAACGTGAAGAAAGAAGCTGCAGAACACTGGCACTGAGCGTGCAGCTTTCCAGCGGAGAGAAAAAGCTACTTGAACACTCTGCAAGCCTTTCCACTCCCAAAAACATGCACATGGAAGGAGCTGCTGCAAAAGCGATGCTGTGCTCGCTGCTGCTCCTCCTGAAGCTCTGGCTGCTAAATCTGAGGCTTTCCTTCCAATTTCAAGCTGCAAAGCACTTGCTGAATTGCAGGGAAAGTCCGGGAGGCATTTGCTGTGCTGGCACACTTTCTCCTTCCTAGACAGAGTGGAAAAGCTTTTCCCTGCCGTGTAGGCGACAAGAGACGCATTAGACGGGCATCCGGAGCTGTCCGAAGGTAAGCGCCTGTTGCCGGCCTCTTTCGGCACAAGCCCCCGCTCCGGAGCGCACCGCGGCCGGCAGGATGCTCTCTGCCGGCGAAGGTGCCGCTTCTCCGGCAAGGAAGCCTCAGCCGCTTCTCCTGCACACGGAGAGCGTGCTAGCTGCTGAAACGTGAAGAAAGAAGCTGCAGAACACTGGCACTGAGCGTGCAGCTTTCCAGCGGAGAGAAAAAGCTACTTGAACACTCTGCAAGCCTTTCCACTCCCAAAAACATGCACATGGAAGGAGCTGCTGCAAAAGCGATGCTGTGCTCGCTGCTGCTCCTCCTGAAGCTCTGGCTGCTAAATCTGAGGCTTTCCTTCCAATTTCAAGCTGCAAAGCACTTGCTGAATTGCAGGGAAAGTCCGGGAGGCATTTGCTGTGCTGGCACACTTTCTCCTTGCTAGACAGAGTGGAAAAGCTTTTCCCTGCCGTGTAGGCGACAAGAGACGCATTAGACGGGCATCCGGAGCTGTCCGAAGGTAAGCGCCTGTTGCCGGCCTCTTTCGGCACAAGCCCCCGCTCCGGAGCGCACCGCGGCCGGCCGGAGGCTCTCTGCCGGCGAAGGTGCCGCTTCTCCGGCAAGGAAGCCTCAGCCGCTTCTCCTGCACACGGAGAGCGTGCTAGCTGCTGAAACGTGAAGAAAGAAGCTGCAGAACACTGGCACTGAGCGTGCAGCTTTCCAGCGGAGAGAAAAAGCTACTTGAACACTCTGCAAGCCTTTCCACTCCCAAAAACATGCACATGGAAGGAGCTGCTGCAAAAGCGATGCTGTGCTCGCTGCTGCTCCTCCTGAAGCTCTGGCTGCTAAATCTGAGACTTTCCTTCCAATTTCAAGCTGCAAAGCACTTGCTGAATTGCAGGGAAAGTCCGGGAGGCATTTGCTGTGCTGGCACACTTTCTCCTTCCTAGACAGAGTGGAAAAGCTTTTCCCTGCCGTGTAGGCGACAAGAGACGCATTAGACGGGCATCCGGAGCTGTCCGAAGGTAAGCGCCTGTTGCCGGCCTCTTTCGGCACAAGCCCCCGCTCCGGAGCGCACCGCGGCCGGCCGGAGGCTCTCTGCCGGCGAAGGTGCCGCTTCTCCGGCAAGGAAGCCTCAGCCGCTTCTCCTGCACACGGAGAGCGTGCTAGCTGCTGAAACGTGAAGAAAGAAGCTGCAGAACACTGGCACTGAGCGTGCAGCTTTCCAGCGGAGAGAAAAAGCTACTTGAACACTCTGCAAGCCTTTCCACTCCCAAAAACATGCACATGGAAGGAGCTGCTGCAAAAGCGATGCTGTGCTCGCTGCTGCTCCTCCTGAAGCTCTGGCTGCTAAATCTGAGGCTTTCCTTCCAATTTCAAGCTGCAAAGCACTTGCTGAATTGCAGGGAAAGTCCGGGAGGCATTTGCTGTGCTGGCACACTTTCTCCTTCCTAGACAGAGTGCAAAAGCTTTTCCCTGCCGTGTAGGCGACAAGAGACGCATTAGACGGGCATCCGGAGCCGTCCGAAGGTAAGCGCCTGTTCCCGGCCTCTTTCGGCACAAGCCCCCGCTCCGGAGCGCACCGCGGCCGGCCGGAGGCTCTCTGCCGGCGAAGGTGCCGCTTCTCCGGCAAGGAAGCCTCAGCCGCTTCTCCTGCACACGGAGAGCGTGCTAGCTGCTGAAACGTGAAGAAAGAAGCTGCAGAACACTGGCACTGAGCGTGCAGCTTTCCAGCGGAGAGAAAAAGCTACTTGAACACTCTGCAAGCCTTTCCACTCCCAAAAACATGCACATGGAAGGAGCTGCTGCAAAAGCGATGCTGTGCTCGCTGCTGCTCCTCCTGAAGCTCTGGCTGCTAAATCTGAGGCTTTCCTTCCAATTTCAAGCTGCAAAGCACTTGCTGAATTGCAGGGAAAGTCCGGGAGGCATTTGCTGTGCTGGCACACTTTCTCCTTCCTAGACAGAGTGGAAAAGCTTTTCCCTGCCGTGTAGGCGACAAGAGACGCATTAGACGGGCATCCGGAGCTGTCCGAAGGTAAGCGCCTGTTGCCGGCCTCTTTCGGCACAAGCCCCCGCTCCGGAGCGCACCGCGGCCGGCCGGAGGCTCTCTGCCGGCGAAGGTGCCGCTTCTCCGGCAAGGAAGCCTCAGCCGCTTCTCCTGCACACGGAGAGCGTGCTAGCTGCTGAAACGTGAAGAAAGAAGCTGCAGAACACTGGCACTGAGCGTGCAGCTTTCCAGCGGAGAGAAAAAGCTACTTGAACACTCTGCAAGCCTTTCCACTCCCAAAAACATGCACATGGAAGGAGCTGCTGCAAAAGCGATGCTGTGCTCGCTGCTGCTCCTCCTGAAGCTCTGGCTGCTAAATCTGAGGCTTTCCTTCCAATTTCAAGCTGCAAAGCACTTGCTGAATTGCAGGGAAAGTCCGGGAGGCATTTGCTGTGCTGGCACACTTTCTCCTTCCTAGACAGAGTGGAAAAGCTTTTCCCTGCCGTGTAGGCGACAAGAGACGCATTAGACGGGCATCCGGAGCTGTCCGAAGGTAAGCGCCTGTTGCCGGCCTCTTTCGGCACAAGCCCCCGCTCCGGAGCGCACCGCGGCCGGCAGGATGCTCTCTGCCGGCGAAGGTGCCGCTTCTCCGGCAAGGAAGCCTCAGCCGCTTCTCCTGCACACGGAGAGCGTGCTAGCTGCTGAAACGTGAAGAAAGAAGCTGCAGAACACTGGCACTGAGCGTGCAGCTTTCCAGCGGAGAGAAAAAGCTACTTGAACACTCTGCAAGCCTTTCCACTCCCAAAAACATGCACATGGAAGGAGCTGCTGCAAAAGCGATGCTGTGCTCGCTGCTGCTCCTCCTGAAGCTCTGGCTGCTAAATCTGAGGCTTTCCTTCCAATTTCAAGCTGCAAAGCACTTGCTGAATTGCAGGGAAAGTCCGGGAGGCATTTGCTGTGCTGGCACACTTTCTCCTTGCTAGACAGAGTGGAAAAGCTTTTCCCTGCCGTGTAGGCGACAAGAGACGCATTAGACGGGCATCCGGAGCTGTCCGAAGGTAAGCGCCTGTTGCCGGCCTCTTTCGGCACAAGCCCCCGCTCCGGAGCGCACCGCGGCCGGCCGGAGGCTCTCTGCCGGCGAAGGTGCCGCTTCTCCGGCAAGGAAGCCTCAGCCGCTTCTCCTGCACACGGAGAGCGTGCTAGCTGCTGAAACGTGAAGAAAGAAGCTGCAGAACACTGGCACT
This sequence comes from Fringilla coelebs, assembly GCF_963513975.1. Classification (NCBI taxonomy): domain Eukaryota; kingdom Metazoa; phylum Chordata; class Aves; order Passeriformes; family Fringillidae; genus Fringilla; species Fringilla coelebs. The sequence goes on along the minus strand of NC_140067.1, from coordinate 31,648,779 downwards.
GAGCGTGCAGCTTTCCAGCGGAGAGAAAAAGCTACTTGAACACTCTGCAAGCCTTTCCACTCCCAAAAACATGCACATGGAAGGAGCTGCTGCAAAAGCGATGCTGTGCTCGCTGCTGCTCCTCCTGAAGCTCTGGCTGCTAAATCTGAGACTTTCCTTCCAATTTCAAGCTGCAAAGCACTTGCTGAATTGCAGGGAAAGTCCGGGAGGCATTTGCTGTGCTGGCACACTTTCTCCTTCCTAGACAGAGTGGAAAAGCTTTTCCCTGCCGTGTAGGCGACAAGAGACGCATTAGACGGGCATCCGGAGCTGTCCGAAGGTAAGCGCCTGTTGCCGGCCTCTTTCGGCACAAGCCCCCGCTCCGGAGCGCACCGCGGCCGGCCGGAGGCTCTCTGCCGGCGAAGGTGCCGCTTCTCCGGCAAGGAAGCCTCAGCCGCTTCTCCTGCACACGGAGAGCGTGCTAGCTGCTGAAACGTGAAGAAAGAAGCTGCAGAACACTGGCACTGAGCGTGCAGCTTTCCAGCGGAGAGAAAAAGCTACTTGAACACTCTGCAAGCCTTTCCACTCCCAAAAACATGCACATGGAAGGAGCTGCTGCAAAAGCGATGCTGTGCTCGCTGCTGCTCCTCCTGAAGCTCTGGCTGCTAAATCTGAGGCTTTCCTTCCAATTTCAAGCTGCAAAGCACTTGCTGAATTGCAGGGAAAGTCCGGGAGGCATTTGCTGTGCTGGCACACTTTCTCCTTCCTAGACAGAGTGCAAAAGCTTTTCCCTGCCGTGTAGGCGACAAGAGACGCATTAGACGGGCATCCGGAGCTGTCCGAAGGTAAGCGCCTGTTCCCGGCCTCTTTCAGCACAAGCCCCCGCTCCGGAGCGCACCACTGTTCTGGGTATCAGTTTGCAAGACCCACTTTGCAATCTTAAACCCGTCCAAGTTGGCAGTGGTGCTGCTTAGTGTCTGGGAATCATCCTGCGAGAGGCGGAATTCCAGAAGGCCCCCGATAATTTTAGGCCGCAGGACCCTGAACCATTGTACAGGCTTTTTCAATGGGAAACAAAACTCAGAAGCCACTGCTCGGGGTGACAGTTAGCAGGACCCACTTGGCATTTTCAATCCAGACCAAGTTTACACTGGTGCCGCTAAGCGTCTGGGGGACATCCTGCGAGAGGCGGATCTCCAGGAGGGACCCTGAAATTTAAGGCCTCAGGATCGAGAAGAACTGTACAGGCTTTTTCCCTGGGAAACAAAATTCAGAAGCCACTGTTCTGGGTGTCAGTTTGCAGGACCCACTAGGTACTCTAAAATTAGACCAAGTTGGCATTGGTGCCAGTAGGCTTCAGAAAGGCATCCTGCGAGAGGCGGAGTTCCAGGAGGCACCAGGCCTTTAAAGGACTCAGGACCATGAACCATTGTACAGGGCATTTTCCCTGGGAAACAAAACTCACAAGCCACTGTTCTGGGTGTCAGTTTTCAGGACGCAGTTGGCACTCTCAAACCAGACTAAGTGGGCACCGGTGCCGGTTAGCGTCTGGGAAACATCCTGCAACAGGGAGATCTCCAGGTGGTTCCCGGCAATTTACGGCCTCAGGACCCTGAACCACTCTACAGGCTTTTTCCCTTGGAAACAAAACTCACAAGCCAGTGTTCTGGGTGTTAGTTTGCAGGACCCACTAGGCACTCTCAAACCAGACCAAGTTGGCACTATTGAAACCTTGCGTCTGGAGGCATCCTGCAAGAGGCCGAATTCCAGTAGGCAGCCTGAAATTTAGGGCCTCAGGCCCCTGACCCACTCTACAGGGCATTTCCCTGGGAAACAAAACTCAGAAGCCATTGTTCTTGGTGACAGTATTCAGGACCCACTTGGCACTCTCAAACCAGACTAAGTTGTCATTCCTGCCACCTTGCGCCTGGGAGGCATCCTGAGAGAGGCGGAATTCCACGAGGCACCTGGCCATTTATGGCCTCAGGACCCTGAACCACTCAACAGGCTTTTTCCCTGGGAAACAAAACTCAGAAGCCACTGTTCAGGGTGTCAGTTTTCATGACCCACTTGGCACTCTCAAACTAGACTAGGTTGGCACTGGTGCCACCTTGCGTCTGGGAGGCATCTTCCGAGAGGTGGAATTCCAGGAGGCACCTGGCCATTTAAGGCCTCAGGAAGCTGAGCCAATCTATAGGGTATTTCCCTGGAAACAAAAGTCAGAACCCACTTTTCAGGGTGTCAGTTTTCAGGACCCACTTGGCACTCTCAAACCAGACTAAGTGGGCACGGGTGCCGCTAAACGTCTGGGAAACATCCTGCAAGAGGGAGATCTCCAGGAGGCTCCCGGCAATTTAAGGCCTCAGGACCCTGAACCACTCTACAGGGTATTTCCCTGGGAAACAAAACTCAAAAGCCACTGTTCTTGGTGACAGTTTTCAGGACCCACTTGGCACTCTCAAACCAATCCAAGTTGGCACTGGTGCCATATTGTGTCTGGGAGGCATCCTGCGAGAGGCACAATTCTAGGAGGCACCCGGCAATTTAAGGCCTTCAGCCCCTGAACCAGTGTACAGGCCTTTTCTTTGGGAAACAAGACTCAGAAGCCACTGTTCAGGGTGTCAGTTTGCAGGACCCACTAGGCACTCTCAAACCAGACCAAGTTGGCACTGGTGAAACCTTGCGTCTGGGAGGCAACCTGAGAGAGGCAGAATCCCACGAGGCACCTGGCCATTTAAGGCCTCAGGCCCCTGAACCCCTGTATAGGCTTTTTCCCTGGGAAACAAAACTCAGAAGCCACTGTTCTTGGTGTCAGTTTTCAGGACCCACTAGGCACTCTCAAACCAGCCCAAGTTGGCACCACGGCCTCCTTGCGTCTGGGAGGCATCCTGCGAGAGGCCGAATTCCAGGAGGAACCTCGCCATTTTAGGCCTTAGGCCCCTGAACCATTGTACAGGCTTTTTCCCAGTTAAACAAAACTCAGAAGCCGCTGTTCTGGGTGTGAGTTTGCAGGACCCACTTTGCACTCTCAAAGAAGACGACGAGGGCATATGTGCCACATAACGTAAGGAAAAAAATCTTCCAAGAGGCGGATCCCCTGGAGGCACCCGGCAATTTCAGGCCGCAGGACCCTGAACCACTATACAGGCCTTTTCCCTGGGAAACAAAACTCAGCTGCCACTGTTCTGGGTGTCAGTTTGGAGGACCCACTTGGCACTCTCAAACTAGACTAAGTTGGCACGGGTGCCACTTTGTGTCTGGGAGGCATCCTGCGAGAGGCCGAATTCCAGGAGGAACCCTGAAATTTAACGCGGCAGGACCCTGAACGACTATACAGTGTTTTTCCCTGGGAAACAAAACTCAGAAGCCATTGTTCTGGGTGTCAGTTTGGAGACCCACTTGGCACTCTCAAATCACACCAAGTTGACACTGGTGCCACTTTGCGTTTGGGAGGCATCCTGCGAGAGGCCGAATTCCAGAAGGCACCTGGCCATTTAAGGCCTCAGGACTCTGAACCATTGTACAGGTTTTTTCCCTGGGAATCAAAACTCAGAAGCCACTGTTCTGGATGTCAGTTTTCAGGACCCACTTGACACTCCCAAACCAGACCAAGTTGGCACTTGTGCCACATTGCGTCCGGGAGGCATCCAGCGAAAGGCGGAATTCCAGGAGGCACCCTGACATTTAAGGCCTCAGGACCCTGAACCACTGCACAGGCTTTTTCCCTGGGAAAAAGAACTCAGAAGACAATGTTCTTGGTGTCAGTTTTCAGGACCCACTTGACACTCTCAAACCAGACTAAGTGGGCAATGGTGCCGCATAGCATCTGGGAAAAATCCTGCAAGAGGCGGATCTCCAGGAGGCACCCGGCAATTTAAGGCCGCCGGACCCCGAACCATTTTACAGGCTTTTTCCCTGGGAAACAAAACTCAGAAACCACTGTTCTGGGTGTCAGTTTTCAGGACCCACTAGGCACTCTCAAACAAGACCAAGTTGGCACTTGTGCCACATTGCGTCTGGGAGGCATCCTGCGAGAGGCCGAATTCAAGAAGGCACCTGGCCATTTAAAGTTTCAGGCCCCTGAACCAGTGTACAGGCCTTTTCCCTGGGAAACAAAACTCACAAGCCACTGTTCTGGGTGTCAATTTTCAGGACCCACTAGGCACTCTCAAACCGGACCAAGTGTGCACTGGTGCCGCTGAGCGTCTGGGGAACATCCTGCGAGAGGCGGATCTCCAGGAGGGAACCTGAAATTTAAGGCCTCAGGACCCTGAATCACTGTGCAGGCTATTGCCCAGAGAAAAAAAACTCACAAGCCACTGTTCTGGGTGTCATTTGCAGGACCCGCTTGCATCCTTAAACCAGACCAAGTTGGCACGGGTGACATTTTGCGTCTGGGAGGCATCCTGCTAGGGGCCGAATTCCAAGAGGGACCCGCCAATTTAAGGCCGCAGGACCCTGAACCACTCTACAGGCCTTTTCCCTGGGAAACAAAACTCACAAGCCACTGTTCTGGGTGTCAGTTTGCAGGACCCACTTGCACTCTTAAACCAGACCAAGTTGGCACGGGTGACACTTTGCGTCTGGGAGGCATCCTGCTAGGGGCCGAATTCCGAGAGCCACTCGGCAATTTAAGGCCGCAGGACCCTGAACCACTCTAAAGGGTATTTCCCTGGGAAACAAAACTCACAAGCCACTGTTCAGGGTGTCAGATTTCAGGACCCACTAGGAACTCTCAAACCAGACCAAGTTGGCACTGGTGCCACCTTGCAACTGGGAGGCATCCTGTGTAAGGCGAAATTCTAGGAGGCACCCGGCAATTTAAGGCCGCAGGACCCTGAACCACTCTACAGGGTATTTCCCTGCGAAACAAGACTCAGAAGCCACTGTTCTGGGTGTCAGTTTTCAGGACCCACTTGGCACTCTCAAACCAGACCAAGATGGCACGGGCGCCACCTTGCGTCTGGGAGGCATCCTGAGAGAGGCGGAATTCGACGAGGCACCTGGCGATTTAAGGCCTCAGGACCCTGAACCATTGTACAGTGTTTTTCCCTGGGAAAGAAAACTCAGAAGCCACTGTTCTGGATGTCAGTTTTCAGCACCCACTTGGCACTCTCAAACGAGACCATGTTGGCACTTGTGACAGCTTGCGTCTGGGAGGCATCCTGCGAGAGGCCGAATTCCAGAAGGCACCTGGCCATTTAAGGCCTCAGGAACCTGAACCACTCTACAGGTTTTTTCCCTGGGAATCAAAACTCAGAAGCCACTGTTCTGGGTGTCAGTTTTCAGGACCCACTAGGCACTATCAAACCAGACCAAGTTGGCACTGGTGCCACCTTGCATCTGGGATGCATCCTGTGTGAGGCAGAATTCTAGGAGGCACCCGGCCATTTAAGGCCGCTGGACCCTGAACCATTGAACAGGCTTTTTCCCTGGGAAACAAAACTCACAAGCCACTGTTCTTGGTGTCACTTTTCTGGACCCACTTCGCATTCTGAAACGAGACGACGTTGGCACTGGTGCCACTTTGTGTCTGGGAGGCATCCTGCGAGAGGCCGAATTCCAGGAGGAACCTGGCCATTTAAGGCCTCAGGACCCTGAACCACTTTACAGGCTTTTTCCCTGGGAAACAAAACTCAGAAGACAATGTTCTTGGTGTCAGTTTTCAGGACCCACTTGACACTCTCAAACCAGACTAAGTGGGCAATGGTGCCGCATAGCATCTGGGAAAAATCCTGCAAGAGGCGGATCTCCAGGAGGCACCCGGCAATTTAAGGCCGCAGGACCCTGAACCATTGTACAGGCTTTTACCTGGGAGCCAAAACTCAGAAGCCACTGTTCTGGGTGCAGTTTGCAGAACCCACTTGGCACTCTCAAACCAGACAGAGTTGGCACGGGTGCCACCTTGCATCTGGGAGGCATCCTGAGTGAGGCAGAACTGTAGGAGACACCCGGCAATATAAGGCCGCAGGACCCTGAACCATTGTACAGGCTTTTTCCCTTGGAAACAAAACTCACAAGCAACTGTTCTGGAAGTCACTATGCAGGACCCACTTGGCATTCTCAAACGAGACGAAGTTGGCACGGGTGCCACTTTTCGTCTGGGAGGCATCCTGCTAGGGGCCGAATTCCAGGAGGCACCCTGAAATTTAACGCGGCAGCACCCTGAACCACTCTACAGGGTATTTCCCTGGGAAACAAAACTCACAAGCCACTGTTCTTGGTGTCAGTTTTCAGGACCCACTTGACACTCTCAAACCAGACTAAATGGGCAATGGTGCCGCATAGCATCTGGGAAAAATCCTGCAGGAGGCGGATCTCCAGCAGGCACCCGGCAATTTAAGGCCGCAGGACCCCGAACCATTGTACAGGCTTTTTCCCTGGGAAACAAAACTCAGAAGCCACTGTTCTGGGTGTCAGTTTTCAGGACCCACTAGGCACTCTCAAACCAGACCAAGTTGGCACTGGTGTCACATTGCGTCTGGGAGGCATCCTGCGAGAGGCCGAATTCAAGAAGGCACCTAGCCATTTAAGGCCTCAGGACCCTGAACCATTGTACAGGCATTTTCCCTGGGAAACAAATCTCAGCAGCCACTGTTCTTGGTGTCAGTTTGCAGGACCCACTAGGCACTCTCAAACCAGACCAAGTTGGCACTGGTGCCGCTAAGCGTCTGGGGAACATCCTGCGAGAGGCGGATCTCAAGAAGGGACCCTGAAATTTAAGGCCTCAGGACCCTGAACCACTGTACAGGCTATTGCCCAGAGAAAAAAAACTGACAAGCCACTGTTCTGGGTGTCAGTTTGCAGGACCCACTAGGCACTCTCAAACCAGACCAAGTTGGCACTGGTGCCACCTTGCATCTGGGAGGCATCCTGTGTGAGGCGGAATTCTAGGAGGCACCCGGCAATTTAAGGCCGCAGGACCCTGAACCGTTTTACAGGCTTTTTTCCTGGGAAACAAAACTCACAAGCCACTGTTCTGGGTGTCAGTTTTCAGGACCCACTTGGCACTCTCAAACCAGACCAAGTTGGCACGGGTGCCACCTTGCGTCTGGGAGGCATCCTGAGAGAGGCGGAATTCGACGAGGCACCTGGCCATTTAAGGCCTCAAGACCCTGAACCACTCTACAGGCTTTTTCCCTGGGAAACAAAACTCAGAAGCCACTGTTCTGGGTGTCAGTTTGCAGGACCCACTCTGCACTGTCAAACCACACCAAGAATGCATTTGTGGCAGCTTGCGTTTGGGAGGCATCCTGCGAGAGGCGGAATTCACCTAGGCACACTGAAATTTAAGGCCTCAGGATCCTGAACCACCGTACAGGCTTTTTCCCTGGGAACCAAAACTCAGAAGCCACTGTTCTGGGTGTCAGTTTTCTGCACCCACTTGGCACTCTCAAACCAGACTAAGTGGGCACCGGTGCCGCTAAGCGTGTTGGAAACATCCAGCGAGAGGCGGATCTCAAGGAGGGACCCTGAAATTTAAGGCCTCAGGACCCTGAACCACTGCACAGGCTATTTTCCACGGAGAAAAAACTCAGAAGCCACTGTTCTGGGTGTCAGTTTTCAGGACCCGCTTGGCACTCTCAAACCAGACCAAGTTGGCACCGGTGCCACTTTTCGTCTGGGAGGCATCCTGCTAGGGGCCGAATTCCAGGAGGCACCCTGAAATTTAACGCGGCAGGACCCTGAACCACTCTACAGGGTATTTCCCTGGGAAACAAAACTCACAAGCCACTGTTCTGGGTGTCAGTTTGGAGGACCCACTTGACACTCTCAAACCAGACTAAGTGGGCAATGGTGCCTCATAGCATCTGGGAAAAATCCTGCAAGAGGCGGATCTCCAGGAGGCAGCCGGCAATTTTATGCCACAGGACCCTGAACCATTGTACAGGCTTTTACCTGGGAGCCAAAACTCAGAAGCCACTGTTCTGGGTGTCAATTTTCAGGACCCACTTGGCACTCTCAAACCAGACCAAGTTGGCACTGCTGCCACCCTTCGTCTGAAAGGCATCCTGCGAGAGGTGGAATTCGTCGAGGCACCTGGCCATTTAAGGCCTCAGGACCCTGAACCACTGTACAGGCTTTTTCCCTGGGAAACAAATCTCAGCAGCCACTGTTCTTGGTGTCAGTTTGGAGGACCCACTAGGCACTCTCAAACAAGACCAAGTGTGCACTGGTGCCGCTGAGCGTCTGGGGAACATCCTGCGAGAGGCGGATCTCCAGGAGGGACTCTGAAATTTAAGGCCTCAGGACCCTGAACCACTGTACAGGCTATTGCCCAGAGAAAAAAAACTCACAAGCCACTGTTCTGGGTGTCATTTGCAGGACCCGCTTGCATCCTTAAACCAGACCAAGTTGGCACGGGTGACACTTTGCGTCTGGGAGGCATCCTGCTAGGGGCCGAATTCCAAGAGGGACCCGCCAATTTAAGGCCGCAGGACCCTGAACCACTCTAAAGGGTATTTCCCTGGGAAACAAAACTCACAAGCCACTGTTCAGGGTGTCAGATTTCAGGACCCACTAGGAACTCTCAAACCAGACCAAGCTGGCACTGGTGCCACCTTGCAACTGGGAGGCATCTTGTGTGAGGCGAAATTCTAGGAGGCACCCGGCAATTTAAGGCCGCAGGACCCTGAACCACTCTACAGGGTATTTCCCTGCGAAACAAAACTCAAAAGCCACTGTTCTGGGTGTCAGTTTTCAGGACCCACTAGGCACTCTCAAACCAGACCAAGTTGGCACTGGCGCCACCTTGCATCTGGGAGGCATCCTGTGTGAGGCGGAATTCTAGGAGGCACCCGGAAATTAAGGGCCGCAGGACCCTGAACCATTGTACAGGCTTTTTCCCTGGGAAACAAAACTCAGAAGCCACTGTTCTTGGTGTCAGTTTGCAGCACCCACTTGGCACTCTCAAACGAGACCATGTTGGCACTTGTGACAGCTTGCGTCTGGGAGGCATCCTGCGAGAGGCCGAATTCCAGAAGGCACCTGGCCATTTAAGGCCTCAGGAACCTGAACCACTCTACAGGTTTTTTCCCTGGGAATCAAAACTCAGAAGCCACTGTTCTGGGTGTCAGTTTTCAGGACCCACTAGGCACTATCAAACCAGACCAAGTTGGCACTGGTGCCACCTTGCATCTGGGATGCATCCTGTGTGAGGCAGAATTCTAGGAGGCACCCGGCCATTTAAGGCCGCTGGACCCTGAACCATTGAACAGGCTTTTTCCCTGGGAAACAAAACTCACAAGCCACTGTTCTTGGTGTCACTTTTCTGGACCCACTTCGCATTCTGAAACGAGACGACGTTGGCACTGGTGCCACTTTGTGTCTGGGAGGCATCCTGCGAGAGGCCGAATTCCAGGAGGAACCTGGCCATTTAAGGCCTCAGGCCCCTGAACCACTTTACAGGCTTTTTCCCTGGGAAACAAAACTCAGAAGACAATGTTCTTGGTGTCAGTTTTCAGGACCCACTTGACACTCTCAAACCAGACTAAGTGGGCAATGGTGCCGCATAGCATCTGGGAAAAATCCTGCAAGAGGCGGATCTCCAGGAGGCACCCGGCAATTTCAGGCCGCAGGACCCTGAACCACTATACAGGCCTTTTCCCTGGGAAACAAAACTCAGCTGCCACTGTTCTGGGTGTCAGTTTGGAGGACCCACTTGGCACTCTCAAACTAGACTAAGTTGGCACGGGTGCCACTTTGTGTCTGGGAGGCATCCTGCGAGAGGCCGAATTCCAGGAGGAACCCTGAAATTTAACGCGGCAGGACCCTGAACGACTATACAGTGTTTTTCCCTGGGAAACAAAACTCAGAAGCCATTGTTCTGGGTGTCAGTTTGGAGACCCACTTGGCACTCTCAAATCACACCAAGTTGACACTGGTGCCACTTTGCGTTTGGGAGGCATCCTGCGAGAGGCCGAATTCCAGAAGGCACCTGGCCATTTAAGGCCTCAGGACTCTGAACCATTGTACAGGTTTTTTCCCTGGGAATCAAAACTCAGAAGCCACTGTTCTGGATGTCAGTTTTCAGGACCCACTTGACACTCCCAAACCAGACCAAGTTGGCACTTGTGCCACATTGCGTCCGGGAGGCATCCAGCGAAAGGCGGAATTCCAGGAGGCACCCTGACATTTAAGGCCTCAGGACCCTGAACCACTGCACAGGCTTTTTCCCTGGGAAAAAGAACTCAGAAGACAATGTTCTTGGTGTCAGTTTTCAGGACCCACTTGACACTCTCAAACCAGACTAAGTGGGCAATGGTGCCGCATAGCATCTGGGAAAAATCCTGCAAGAGGCGGATCTCCAGGAGGCACCCGGCAATTTAAGGCCGCCGGACCCCGAACCATTTTACAGGCTTTTTCCCTGGGAAACAAAACTCAGAAACCACTGTTCTGGGTGTCAGTTTTCAGGACCCACTAGGCACTCTCAAACAAGACCAAGTTGGCACTTGTGCCACATTGCGTCTGGGAGGCATCCTGCGAGAGGCCGAATTCAAGAAGGCACCTGGCCATTTAAAGTTTCAGGCCCCTGAACCAGTGTACAGGCCTTTTCCCTGGGAAACAAAACTCACAAGCCACTGTTCTGGGTGTCAATTTTCAGGACCCACTAGGCACTCTCAAACCGGACCAAGTGTGCACTGGTGCCGCTGAGCGTCTGGGGAACATCCTGCGAGAGGCGGATCTCCAGGAGGGAACCTGAAATTTAAGGCCTCAGGACCCTGAATCACTGTACAGGCTATTGCCCAGAGAAAAAAAACTCACAAGCCACTGTTCTGGGTGTCATTTGCAGGACCCGCTTGCATCCTTAAACCAGACCAAGTTGGCACGGGTGACATTTTGCGTCTGGGAGGCATCCTGCTAGGGGCCGAATTCCAAGAGGGACCCGCCAATTTAAGGCCGCAGGACCCTGAACCACTCTACAGGCCTTTTCCCTGGGAAACAAAACTCACAAGCCACTGTTCTGGGTGTCAGTTTGCAGGACCCACTTGCACTCTTAAACCAGACCAAGTTGGCACGGGTGACACTTTGCGTCTGGGAGGCATCCTGCTAGGGGCCGAATTCCGAGAGCCACTCGGCAATTTAAGGCCGCAGGACCCTGAACCACTCTAAAGGGTATTTCCCTGGGAAACAAAACTCACAAGCCACTGTTCAGGGTGTCAGATTTCAGGACCCACTAGGAACTCTCAAACCAGACCAAGTTGGCACTGGTGCCACCTTGCAACTGGGAGGCATCCTGTGTAAGGCGAAATTCTAGGAGGCACCCGGCAATTTAAGGCCGCAGGACCCTGAACCACTCTACAGGGTATTTCCCTGCGAAACAAGACTCAGAAGCCACTGTTCTGGGTGTCAGTTTTCAGGACCCACTTGGCACTCTCAAACCAGACCAAGATGGCACGGGCGCCACCTTGCGTCTGGGAGGCATCCTGAGAGAGGCGGAATTCGACGAGGCACCTGGCGATTTAAGGCCTCAGGACCCTGAACCATTGTACAGTGTTTTTCCCTGGGAAAGAAAACTCAGAAGCCACTGTTCTGGATGTCAGTTTTCAGCACCCACTTGGCACTCTCAAACGAGACCATGTTGGCACTTGTGACAGCTTGCGTCTGGGAGGCATCCTGCGAGAGGCCGAATTCCAGAAGGCACCTGGCCATTTAAGGCCTCAGGAACCTGAACCACTCTACAGGTTTTTTCCCTGGGAATCAAAACTCAGAAGCCACTGTTCTGGGTGTCAGTTTTCAGGACCCACTAGGCACTATCAAACCAGACCAAGTTGGCACTGGTGCCACCTTGCATCTGGGATGCATCCTGTGTGAGGCAGAATTCTAGGAGGCACCCGGCCATTTAAGGCCGCTGGACCCTGAACCATTGAACAGGCTTTTTCCCTGGGAAACAAAACTCACAAGCCACTGTTCTTGGTGTCACTTTTCTGGACCCACTTCGCATTCTGAAACGAGACGACGTTGGCACTGGTGCCACTTTGTGTCTGGGAGGCATCCTGCGAGAGGCCGAATTCCAGGAGGAACCTGGCCATTTAAGGCCTCAGGACCCTGAACCACTTTACAGGCTTTTTCCCTGGGAAACAAAACTCAGAAGACAATGTTCTTGGTGTCAGTTTTCAGGACCCACTTGACACTCTCAAACCAGACTAAGTGGGCAATGGTGCCGCATAGCATCTGGGAAAAATCCTGCAAGAGGCGGATCTCCAGGAGGCACCCGGCAATTTAAGGCCGCAGGACCCTGAAGCATTGTACAGGCTTTTACCTGGGAGCCAAAACTCAGAAGCCACTGTTCTGGGTGCAGTTTGCAGAACCCACTTGGCACTCTCAAACCAGACCAAGTTGGCACGGGTGCCACCTTGCATCTGGGAGGCATCCTGAGTGAGGCAGAACTGTAGGAGACACCCGGCAATATAAGGCCGCAGGACCCTGAACCATTGTACAGGCTTTTTCCCTTGGAAACAAAACTCACAAGCAACTGTTCTGGAAGTCACTATGCAGGACCCACTTGGCATTCTCAAACGAGACGAAGTTGGCACGGGTGCCACTTTTCGTCTGGGAGACATCCTGCTAGGGGCCGAATTCCAGGAGGCACCCTGAAATTTAACGCGGCAGCACCCTGAACCACTCTACAGGGTATTTCCCTGGGAAACAAAACTCACAAGCCACTGTTCTTGGTGTCAGTTTTCAGGACCCACTTGACACTCTCAAACCAGACTAAATGGGCAATGGTGCCGCATAGCATCTGGGAAAAATCCTGCAGGAGGCGGATCTCCAGCAGGCACCCGGCAATTTAAGGCCGCAGGACCCCGAACCATTGTACAGGCTTTTTCCCTGGGAAACAAAACTCAGAAGCCACTGTTCTGGGTGTCAGTTTTCAGGACCCACTAGGCACTCTCAAACCAGACCAAGTTGGCACTGGTGTCACATTGCGTCTGGGAGGCATCCTGCGAGAGGCCGAATTCAAGAAGGCACCTAGCCATTTAAGGCCTCAGGACCCTGAACCATTGTACAGGCATTTTCCCTGGGAAACAAATCTCAGCAGCCACTGTTCTTGGTGTCAGTTTGCAGGACCCACTAGGCACTCTCAAACCAGACCAAGTTGGCACTGGTGCCGCTAAGCGTCTGGGGAACATCCTGCGAGAGGCGGATCTCAAGAAGGGACCCTGAAATTTAAGGCCTCAGGACCCTGAACCACTGTACAGGCTATTGCCCAGAGAAAAAAAACTGACAAGCCACTGTTCTGGGTGTCAGTTTGCAGGACCCACTAGGCACTCTCAAACCAGACCAAGTTGGCACTGGTGCCACCTTGCATCTGGGAGGCATCCTGTGTGAGGCGGAATTCTAGGAGGCACCCGGCAATTTAAGGCCGCAGGACCCTGAACCGTTTTACAGGCTTTTTTCCTGGGAAACAAAACTCGCAAGCCACTGTTCTGGGTGTCAGTTTTCAGGACCCACTTGGCACTCTCAAACCAGACCAAGTTGGCACGGGTGCCACCTTGCGTCTGGGAGGCATCCTGAGAGAGGCGGAATTCGACGAGGCACCTGGCCATTTAAGGCCTCAAGACCCTGAACCACTCTACAGGCTTTTTCCCTGGGAAACAAAACTCAGAAGCCACTGTTCTGGGTGTCAGTTTGCAGGACCCACTCTGCACTGTCAAACCACACCAAGAATGCATTTGTGGCAGCTTGCGTTTGGGAGGCATCCTGCGAGAGGCGGAATTCACCTAGGCACACTGAAATTTAAGGCCTCAGGATCCTGAACCACCGTACAGGCTTTTTCCCTGGGAACCAAAACTCAGAAGCCACTGTTCTGGGTGTCAGTTTTCTGCACCCACTTGGCACTCTCAAACCAGACTAAGTGGGCACCGGTGCCGCTAAGCGTGTTGGAAACATCCAGCGAGAGGCGGATCTCAAGGAGGGACCCTGAAATTTAAGGCCTCAGGACCCTGAACCACTGCACAGGCTATTTTCCACGGAGAAAAAACTCAGAAGCCACTGTTCTGGGTGTCAGTTTTCAGGACCCGCTTGGCACTCTCAAACCAGACCAAGTTGGCACCGGTGCCACTTTTCGTCTGGGAGGCATCCTGCTAGGGGCCGAATTCCAGGAGGCACCCTGAAATTTAACGCGGCAGGACCCTGAACCACTCTACAGGGTATTTCCCTGGGAAACAAAACTCACAAGCCACTGTTCTGGGTGTCAGTTTGGAGGACCCACTTGACACTCTCAAACCAGACTAAGTGGGCAATGGTGCCTCATAGCATCTGGGAAAAATCCTGCAAGAGGCGGATCTCCAGGAGGCAGCCGGCAATTTTATGCCACAGGACCCTGAACCATTGTACAGGCTTTTACCTGGGAGCCAAAACTCAGAAGCCACTGTTCTGGGTGTCAATTTTCAGGACCCACTTGGCACTCTCAAACCAGACCAAGTTGGCACTGCTGCCACCCTTCGTCTGAAAGGCATCCTGCGAGAGGCGGAATTCGTCGAGGCACCTGGCCATTTAAGGCCTCAGGACCCTGAACCACTGTACAGGCTTTTTCCCTGGGAAACAAATCTCAGCAGCCACTGTTCTTGGTGTCAGTTTGGAGGACCCACTAGGCACTCTCAAACCAGACCAAGTGTGCACTGGTGCCGCTGAGCGTCTGGGGAACATCCTGCGAGAGGCGGATCTCCAGGAGGGACTCTGAAATTTAAGGCCTCAGGACCCTGAACCACTGTACAGGCTATTGCCCAGAGAAAAAAAACTCACAAGCCACTGTTCTGGGTGTCATTTGCAGGACCCGCTTGCATCCTTAAACCAGACCAAGTTGGCACGGGTGACACTTTGCGTCTGGGAGGCATCCTGCTAGGGGCCGAATTCCAAGAGGGACCCGCCAATTTAAGGCCGCAGGACCCTGAACCACTCTAAAGGGTATTTCCCTGGGAAACAAAACTCACAAGCCACTGTTCAGGGTGTCAGATTTCAGGACCCACTAGGAACTCTCAAACCAGACCAAGCTGGCACTGGTGCCACCTTGCAACTGGGAGGCATCTTGTGTGAGGCGAAATTCTAGGAGGCACCCGGCAATTTAAGGCCGCAGGACCCTGAACCACTCTACAGGGTATTTCCCTGCGAAACAAAACTCAGAAGCCACTGTTCTGGGTGTCAGTTTTCAGGACCCACTAGGCACTCTCAAACCAGACCAAGTTGGCACTGGCGCCACCTTGCATCTGGGAGGCATCCTGTGTGAGGCGGAATTCTAGGAGGCACCCGGAAATTAAGGGCCGCAGGACCCTGAACCATTGTACAGGCTTTTTCCCTGGGAAACAAAACTCAGAAGCCACTGTTCTTGGTGTCAGTTTGCAGCACCCACTTGGCACTCTCAAACGAGACCATGTTGGCACTTGTGACAGCTTGCGTCTGGGAGGCATCCTGCGAGAGGCCGAATTCCAGAAGGCACCTGGCCATTTAAGGCCTCAGGAACCTGAACCACTCTACAGGTTTTTTCCCTGGGAATCAAAACTCAGAAGCCACTGTTCTGGGTGTCAGTTTTCAGGACCCACTAGGCACTATCAAACCAGACCAAGTTGGCACTGGTGCCACCTTGCATCTGGGATGCATCCTGTGTGAGGCAGAATTCTAGGAGGCACCCGGCCATTTAAGGCCGCTGGACCCTGAACCATTGAACAGGCTTTTTCCCTGGGAAACAAAACTCACAAGCCACTGTTCTTGGTGTCACTTTTCTGGACCCACTTCGCATTCTGAAACGAGACGACGTTGGCACTGGTGCCACTTTGTGTCTGGGAGGCATCCTGCGAGAGGCCGAATTCCAGGAGGAACCTGGCCATTTAAGGCCTCAGGCCCCTGAACCACTTTACAGGCTTTTTCCCTGGGAAACAAAACTCAGAAGACAATGTTCTTGGTGTCAGTTTTCAGGACCCACTTGACACTCTCAAACCAGACTAAGTGGGCAATGGTGCCGCATAGCATCTGGGAAAAATCCTGCAAGAGGCGGATCTCCAGGAGGCACCCGGCAATTTAAGGCCGCAGGACCCTGAAGCATTGTACAGGCTTTTACCTGGGAGCCAAAACTCAGAAGCCACTGTTCTGGGTGCAGTTTGCAGAACCCACTTGGCACTCTCAAACCAGACCAAGTTGGCACGGGTGCCACCTTGCATCTGGGAGGCATCCTGAGTGAGGCAGAACTGTAGGAGACACCCGGAAATATAAGGCCACAGGACCCTGAACCATTGTACAGGCTTTTTCCCTGGGAAACAAAACTCACAAGCCACTGTTCTGGGTGTCACTATGCAGGACCCACTTGGCATTCTCAAACGAGACGAAGTTGGCACGGGTGCCACTTTTCGTCTGGGAGGCATCCTGCTAGGGACCGAATTCCAGGAGGCACCCTGAAATTTAACGCGGCAGCACCCTGAACCACTCTACAGGGTATTTCCCTGGGAAACAAAACTCACAAGCCACTGTTCTTGGTGTCAGTTTTCAGGACCCACTTGACACTCTCAAACCAGACTAAATGGGCAATGGTGCCGCATACCATCTGGGAAAAATCCTGCAGGAGGCGGATCTCCAGCAGGCACCCGGCAATTTAAGGCCGCAGGACCCCGAACCATTGTACAGGCTTTTTCCCTGGGAAACAAAACTCACAAGCCACTGTTCTGGGTGTCACTATGCAGGACCCACTTGGCATTCTCAAACGAGACGAAGTTGGCACGGGTGCCACTTTTCGTCTGGGAGGCATCCTGCTAGGGACCGAATTCCAGGAGGCACCCTGAAATTTAACGCGGCAGCACCCTGAACCACTCTACAGGGTATTTCCCTGGGAAACAAAACTCACAAGCCACTGTTCTTGGTGTCAGTTTTCAGGACCCACTTGACACTCTCAAACCAGACTAAATGGGCAATGGTGCCGCATAGCATCTGGGAAAAATCCTGCAGGAGGCGGATCTCCAGCAGGCACCCGGCAATTTAAGGCCGCAGGACCCCGAACCATTGTACAGGCTTTTTCCCTGGGAAACAAAACTCACAAGCCACTGTTCTGGGTGTCAGTTTTCAGGACCCACTAGGCACTCTCAAACCAGACCAAGTTGGCACTGGTGTCACATTGCGTCTGGGAGGCATCCTGCGAGAGGCCGAATTCAAGAAGGCACCTGGCCATTTAAGGCCTCAGGACCCTGAACCATTGTACAGGCATTTTCCCTGGGATACAAATCTAAGCAGCCACTGTTCTTGGTGTCAGTTTGCAGGACCCACTAGGCACTCTCAAACCAGACCAAGTTGGCACTGGTGCCGCTAAGCGTCTGGGGAACATCCTGCGAGAGGCGAATCTCAAGAAGGGACCCTGAAATTTAAGGCCTCAGGACCCTGAACCACTGTACAGGCTATTGCCCAGAGAAAAAAAACTGACAAGCCACTGTTCTGGGTGTCAGTTTGCAGGACCCACTAGGCACTCTCAAACCAGACCAAGTTGGCACTGGTGCCACCTTGCATCTGGGAGGCATCCTGTGTGAGGCGGAATTCTAGGAGGCACCCGGCAATTTAAGGCCGCAGGACCCTGAACCGTTTTACAGGCTTTTTTCCTGGGAAACAAAACTCACAAGCCACTGTTCTGGGTGTCAGTTTTCAGGACCCACTTGGCACTCTCAAACCAGACCAAGTTGGCACGGGTGCCACTTTGCGTCTGGGAGGCATCCTGTGAGACGCGGAATTCCAGGAGGCACCTGGCCATTTAAGGCCTCAAGACCCTGAACCACTCTACAGGCTTTTTCCCTGGGAAACAAAACTCACAAGCCACTGTTCTGGGTGTCAGTTTTCAGGACCCACTAGGCACTCTCAAACCACACCAAGAATGCATTTGTGGCAGCTTGCGTTTGGGAGGCATCCTGCGAGAGGCGGAATTCACCTAGGCACACTAAAATTTAAGGCCCCAGGATCCTGAACCACCCTACAGGCTTTTTCCCTGGGAAACAAAACTCAGAAGCCACTGTTCTGGGTGTCAGTTTTAAGCACCCACTTGGCACTCTCAAACCAGACTAAGTGGGCAATGGTGCCGCTAAGCGTCTGGGAAACATCCTGCGAGAGGCGGATCTCAAGGAGGGACCCTGAAATTTAAGGCCTCAGGACCCTGAACCACTGCACAGGCTATTTTCCAGGGAGAAAAAACTCAGAAGCCACTGTTCTGGGTGTCAGTTTTCAGGACCCACTCGGCACTCTCAAACCAGACCAAGTTGGCACCGGTGCCACTTTGCGTCTGGAAGGCATCCTGCAAGGGGCCGAATTCCAAGAGGGACCCGGCAAGTTAAGGCCTCAGGACCCTGAACCACTCTACAGGCCTTTTCCCTGGGAAACAAAACTCAAAAGCCACTGTTCTGGGTGTCAGTTTTCAGGACCCACTAGGCACTCTCAAACCAGACCAAGTTGGCACTGGCGCCACCTTGCATCTGTGAGGCATCCTGTGTGAGGCGGAATTCTAGGAGGCACCCGGAAATTAAGGGCCGCAGGACCCTGAACCATTGTACAGGCTTTTTCCCTGGGAAACAAAACTCAGAAGCCACTGTTCTTGGTGTCAGTTTGCAGGACCCACTTGGCATTCTCAAACCAGACCAAGTTGGCACGGGTGCCACCTTGCGTCTGGGAGGCATCCTGAGAGAGGCGGAATTCGACGAGGCACCTGGCCATTTAAGGCCTCAGGACCCTGAACCACTGTACAATGTTTTATACTGGGAAACAAAACTCAGAAGCCACTGTTCTGGATGTCAGTTTTCAGGACGCACTTGGCACTCTCAAACGAGACCATGTTGGCACTTGTGACAGCTTGCGTCTGGGAGGCATCCTGCGAGAGGCCGAATTCCAGGAGGCACCCTGAAATTTAAGGCCTCAGGACCCTGAACCACTCTACAGGGTATTTCCCTGGGAAACAAAACTCAGAAGCCACTGTTCTGGGTGTCAGTTTTCAGGACCCACTAGGCACTCTCAAACCAGATTAAATGGGCAATGGTGCCGCATAGCGCCTGGGAAAAATCCTGCAAGAGGCGGAGCTCCAGGAGGCACCTGGAGATCTAAGGCCGCAGGAATCTGAACCACCGTACAGGCTTTTTCCCTGGGAACCAAAACTCAGAAGCCACTGTTCTGGGTGTCAGTTTGCAGAACCCACTTGGCACTCTCAAACCAGACCAAGTTGGCACTGCAGCCACCTTGCGTCTCGGAGGCATCCTGCGAGAGGCCGAATTCCAGGAGGCACCCTGAAATTTAACGCGGCAGGACCCTGAACCACTCTACAGGGTATTTCCCTGGGAAACAAAACTCAGAAGCCACTGTTCTGGGTGTCAGTTTGGAGGACCCACTTGGCACTCTCAAATCAGACCAAGTTGGCACTGGTGCCACTTTGCGTCTGGGAGGCATCCTGCAAGCGGCCGAATTCCAAGAGCCACCCGGCAATTTAAGGCCTCAGGACCCTGAACCACTCTACAGGCCTTTTCCCTAGGAAACAAAACTCAAAAGCCACTGTTCTGGGTGTCAGTTTTCAGGACCCACTAGGCACTCTCAAACCACACCAAGAATGCATTTGTGGCAGCTTCCTTTTGGGAGGCATCCTGTGTGAGGCGGAATTCTATGAGGCACCCGGCAAATTAAGGCCGCAGGACCCTGAACCATTGTACAGGCTTTTTCCCTGGGAAACAAAACTCAGAAGCCACTGTTCTTGGTGGCAGTTTGCAGGACCCACTTGGCACTCTCAAACGAGACCATGTTGGCACTTGTGACAGATTGCGTCTGGGAGGCATCCTGCGAGAGTCCGAATTTCAGGAGGCACCTTGAAATTTAACGCGGCAGGACCCTGAACCACTCTACAGGGTATTTCCCTGGGAAACAAAACTCAGAAGCTACTGTTCTGGGTGTCAGTTTGGAGGACCCACTTGGCACTCTCAAATCAGATTAAGTTGGCACTGGTGCCACTTTTCGTCTGGGAGACATCCTGCGAGAGGCCGAATTCCAGGAGGCACCTGCCCATTTAAGGCCTCAGGACCCTGAACCACTCTACAGGCTTTTTCCCTGGGAAAAAAAACTCAGAAGCCACTGTTCTTGGTGTCAGTTTTCAGGACCCACTAGGCACTCTCAAACCAGATTAAATGGGAAATGGTGCCGCATAGCGCCTGGGAAAAATCCTGCAAGAGGTGGAGCTCCAGGAGGCACCCGGAGATCTAAGGCCGCAGGAATCTGAACCATTCTACAGGCTTTTACCCTGGGAAACAAAACTCAGAAGCCACTGTTCTGGGTGTCAGTTTTCAGGACCCACTTGGCACTCTCAAACCAGACCAAGATGGCACGGGCGCCACCTTGCGTCTGGGAGGCATCCTGAGAGAGGCGGAATTCGACGAGGCACCTGGCGATTTAAGGCCTCAGGACCCTGAACCATTGTACAGTGTTTTTCCCTGGGAAAGAAAACTCAGAAGCCACTGTTCTGGATGTCAGTTTTCAGCACCCACTTGGCACTCTCAAACGAGACCATGTTGGCACTTGTGACAGCTTGCGTCTGGGAGGCATCCTGCGAGAGGCCGAATTCCAGAAGGCACCTGGCCATTTAAGGCCTCAGGAACCTGAACCACTCTACAGGTTTTTTCCCTGGGAATCAAAACTCAGAAGCCACTGTTCTGGGTGTCAGTTTTCAGGACCCACTAGGCACTATCAAACCAGACCAAGTTGGCACTGGTGCCACCTTGCATCTGGGATGCATCCTGTGTGAGGCAGAATTCTAGGAGGCACCCGGCCATTTAAGGCCGCTGGACCCTGAACCATTGAACAGGCTTTTTCCCTGGGAAACAAAACTCACAAGCCACTGTTCTTGGTGTCACTTTTCTGGACCCACTTCGCATTCTGAAACGAGACGACGTTGGCACTGGTGCCACTTTGTGTCTGGGAGGCATCCTGCGAGAGGCCGAATTCCAGGAGGAACCTGGCCATTTAAGGCCTCAGGACCCTGAACCACTTTACAGGCTTTTTCCCTGGGAAACAAAACTCAGAAGACAATGTTCTTGGTGTCAGTTTTCAGGACCCACTTGACACTCTCAAACCAGACTAAGTGGGCAATGGTGCCGCATAGCATCTGGGAAAAATCCTGCAAGAGGCGGATCTCCAGGAGGCACCCGGCAATTTAAGGCCGCAGGACCCTGAAGCATTGTACAGGCTTTTACCTGGGAGCCAAAACTCAGAAGCCACTGTTCTGGGTGCAGTTTGCAGAACCCACTTGGCACTCTCAAACCAGACCAAGTTGGCACGGGTGCCACCTTGCATCTGGGAGGCATCCTGAGTGAGGCAGAACTGTAGGAGACACCCGGCAATATAAGGCCGCAGGACCCTGAACCATTGTACAGGCTTTTTCCCTTGGAAACAAAACTCACAAGCAACTGTTCTGGAAGTCACTATGCAGGACCCACTTGGCATTCTCAAACGAGACGAAGTTGGCACGGGTGCCACTTTTCGTCTGGGAGGCATCCTGCTAGGGGCCGAATTCCAGGAGGCACCCTGAAATTTAACGCGGCAGCACCCTGAACCACTCTACAGGGTATTTCCCTGGGAAACAAAACTCACAAGCCACTGTTCTTGGTGTCAGTTTTCAGGACCCACTTGACACTCTCAAACCAGACTAAATGGGCAATGGTGCCGCATAGCATCTGGGAAAAATCCTGCAGGAGGCGGATCTCCAGCAGGCACCCGGCAATTTAAGGCCGCAGGACCCCGAACCATTGTACAGGCTTTTTCCCTGGGAAACAAAACTCACAAGCCACTGTTCTGGGTGTCAGTTTTCAGGACCCACTAGGCACTCTCAAACCAGACCAAGTTGGCACTGGTGTCACATTGCGTCTGGGAGGCATCCTGCGAGAGGCCGAATTCAAGAAGGCACCTGGCCATTTAAGGCCTCAGGACCCTGAACCATTGTACAGGCATTTTCCCTGGGATACAAATCTAAGCAGCCACTGTTCTTGGTGTCAGTTTGCAGGACCCACTAGGCACTCTCAAACCAGACCAAGTTGGCACTGGTGCCGCTAAGCGTCTGGGGAACATCCTGCGAGAGGCGGATCTCAAGAAGGGACCCTGAAATTTAAGGCCTCAGGACCCTGAACCACTTTACAGGCTATTGCCCAGAGAAAAAAAACTGACAAGCCACTGTTCTGGGTGTCAGTTTGCAGGACCCACTAGGCACTCTCAAACCAGACCAAGTTGGCACTGGTGCCACCTTGCATCTGGGAGGCATCCTGTGTGAGGCGGAATTCTAGGAGGCACCCGGCAATTTAAGGCCGCAGGACCCTGAACCGTTTTACAGGCTTTTTTCCTGGGAAACAAAACTCACAAGCCACTGTTCTGGGTGTCAGTTTTCAGGACCCACTTGGCACTCTCAAACCAGACCAAGTTGGCACGGGTGCCACCTTGCGTCTGGGAGGCATCCTGAGAGAGGCGGAATTCGACGAGGCACCTGGCCATTTAAGGCCTCAGGACTCTGAACCACTGTACAGTGTTTTTCCCTGGGAACCAAAACTCACAAGACACTGTCCTGGGTGTCAGTGTTCAGGACCCACTTGGCACTCTCAAACCAGACCAAGTTGGCACTTGTGCCACTTTGCGTCTGGGAGGCATCCTGTGAGACGCGGAATTCCAGGAGGCACCTGGCCATTTAAGGCCTCAAGACCCTGAACCACTCTACAGGCTTTTTCCCTGGGAAACAAAACTCAGAAGCCACTGTTCTGGGTGTCAGTTTGCAGGACCCACTCTGCACTGTCAAACCACACCAAGAATGCATTTGTGGCAGCTTGCGTTTGGGAGGCATCCTGCGAGAGGCGGAATTCACCTAGGCACACTGAAATTTAAGGCCTCAGGATCCTGAACCACCGTACAGGCTTTTTCCCTGGGAACCAAAACTCAGAAGCCACTGTTCTGGGTGTCAGTTTTCAGCACCCACTTGGCACTCTCAAACCAGACTAAGTGGGCACCGGTGCCGCTAAGCGTGTTGGAAACATCCAGCGAGAGGCGGATCTCAAGGAGGGACCCTGAAATTTAAGGCCTCAGGACCCTGAACCACTGCACAGGCTATTTTCCACGGAGAAAAAACTCAGAAGCCACTGTTCTGGGTGTCAGTTTTCAGGACCCGCTTGGCACTCTCAAACCAGACCAAGTTGGCACCGGTGCCACTTTTCGTCTGGGAGGCATCCTGCTAGGGGCCGAATTCCAGGAGGCACCCTGAAATTTAACGCGGCAGGACCCTGAACCACTCTACAGGGTATTTCCCTGGGAAACAAAACTCACAAGCCACTGTTCTGGGTGTCAGTTTGGAGGACCCACTTGACACTCTCAAACCAGACTAAGTGGGCAATGGTGCCTCATAGCATCTGGGAAAAATCCTGCAAGAGGCGGATCTCCAGGAGGCAGCCGGCAATTTTATGCCACAGGACCCTGAACCATTGTACAGGCTTTTACCTGGGAGCCAAAACTCAGAAGCCACTGTTCTGGGTGTCAATTTTCAGGACCCACTTGGCACTCTCAAACCAGACCAAGTTGGCACTGCTGCCACCCTTCGTCTGAAAGGCATCCTGCGAGAGGCGGAATTCGTCGAGGCACCTGGCCATTTAAGGCCTCAGGACCCTGAACCACTGTACAGGCTTTTTCCCTGGGAAACAAATCTCAGCAGCCACTGTTCTTGGTGTCAGTTTGGAGGACCCACTAGGCACTCTCAAACCAGACCAAGTGTGCACTGGTGCCGCTGAGCGTCTGGGGAACATCCTGCGAGAGGCGGATCTCCAGGAGGGACTCTGAAATTTAAGGCCTCAGGACCCTGAACCACTGTACAGGCTATTGCCCAGAGAAAAAAAACTCACAAGCCACTGTTCTGGGTGTCATTTGCAGGACCCGCTTGCATCCTTAAACCAGACCAAGTTGGCACGGGTGACACTTTGCGTCTGGGAGGCATCCTGCTAGGGGCCGAATTCCAAGAGGGACCCGCCAATTTAAGGCCGCAGGACCCTGAACCACTCTAAAGGGTATTTCCCTGGGAAACAAAACTCACAAGCCACTGTTCAGGGTGTCAGATTTCAGGACCCACTAGGAACTCTCAAACCAGACCAAGCTGGCACTGGTGCCACCTTGCAACTGGGAGGCATCTTGTGTGAGGCGAAATTCTAGGAGGCACCCGGCAATTTAAGGCCGCAGGACCCTGAACCACTCTACAGGGTATTTCCCTGCGAAACAAAACTCAGAAGCCACTGTTCTGGGTGTCAGTTTTCAGGACCCACTAGGCACTCTCAAACCAGACCAAGTTGGCACTGGCGCCACCTTGCATCTGGGAGGCATCCTGTGTGAGGCGGAATTCTAGGAGGCACCCGGAAATTAAGGGCCGCAGGACCCTGAACCATTGTACAGGCTTTTTCCCTGGGAAACAAAACTCAGAAGCCACTGTTCTTGGTGTCAGTTTGCAGCACCCACTTGGCACTCTCAAACGAGACCATGTTGGCACTTGTGACAGCTTGCGTCTGGGAGGCATCCTGCGAGAGGCCGAATTCCAGAAGGCACCTGGCCATTTAAGGCCTCAGGAACCTGAACCACTCTACAGGTTTTTTCCCTGGGAATCAAAACTCAGAAGCCACTGTTCTGGGTGTCAGTTTTCAGGACCCACTAGGCACTATCAAACCAGACCAAGTTGGCACTGGTGCCACCTTGCATCTGGGATGCATCCTGTGTGAGGCAGAATTCTAGGAGGCACCCGGCCATTTAAGGCCGCTGGACCCTGAACCATTGAACAGGCTTTTTCCCTGGGAAACAAAACTCACAAGCCACTGTTCTTGGTGTCACTTTTCTGGACCCACTTCGCATTCTGAAACGAGACGACGTTGGCACTGGTGCCACTTTGTGTCTGGGAGGCATCCTGCGAGAGGCCGAATTCCAGGAGGAACCTGGCCATTTAAGGCCTCAGGACCCTGAACCACTTTACAGGCTTTTTCCCTGGGAAACAAAACTCAGAAGACAATGTTCTTGGTGTCAGTTTTCAGGACCCACTTGACACTCTCAAACCAGACTAAGTGGGCAATGGTGCCGCATAGCATCTGGGAAAAATCCTGCAAGAGGCGGATCTCCAGGAGGCACCCGGCAATTTAAGGCCGCAGGACCCTGAAGCATTGTACAGGCTTTTACCTGGGAGCCAAAACTCAGAAGCCACTGTTCTGGGTGCAGTTTGCAGAACCCACTTGGCACTCTCAAACCAGACCAAGTTGGCACGGGTGCCACCTTGCATCTGGGAGGCATCCTGAGTGAGGCAGAACTGTAGGAGACACCCGGAAATATAAGGCCACAGGACCCTGAACCATTGTACAGGCTTTTTCCCTGGGAAACAAAACTCACAAGCCACTGTTCTGGGTGTCACTATGCAGGACCCACTTGGCATTCTCAAACGAGACGAAGTTGGCACGGGTGCCAGTTTTCGTCTGGGAGGCATCCTGCTAGGGACCGAATTCCAGGAGGCACCCTGAAATTTAACGCGGCAGCACCCTGAACCACTCTACAGGGTATTTCCCTGGGAAACAAAACTCACAAGCCACTGTTCTTGGTGTCAGTTTTCAGGACCCACTTGACACTCTCAAACCAGACTAAATGGGCAATGGTGCCGCATAGCATCTGGGAAAAATCCTGCAGGAGGCGGATCTCCAGCAGGCACCCGGCAATTTAAGGCCGCAGGACCCCGAACCATTGTACAGGCTTTTTCCCTGGGAAACAAAACTCACAAGCCACTGTTCTGGGTGTCAGTTTTCAGGACCCACTAGGCACTCTCAAACCAGACCAAGTTGGCACTGGTGTCACATTGCGTCTGGGAGGCATCCTGCGAGAGGCCGAATTCAAGAAGGCACCTGGCCATTTAAGGCCTCAGGACCCTGAACCATTGTACAGGCATTTTCCCTGGGATACAAATCTAAGCAGCCACTGTTCTTGGTGTCAGTTTGCAGGACCCACTAGGCACTCTCAAACCAGACCAAGTTGGCACTGGTGCCGCTAAGCGTCTGGGGAACATCCTGCGAGAGGCGAATCTCAAGAAGGGACCCTGAAATTTAAGGCCTCAGGACCCTGAACCACTGTACAGGCTATTGCCCAGAGAAAAAAAACTGACAAGCCACTGTTCTGGGTGTCAGTTTGCAGGACCCACTAGGCACTCTCAAACCAGACCAAGTTGGCACTGGTGCCACCTTGCATCTGGGAGGCATCCTGTGTGAGGCGGAATTCTAGGAGGCACCCGGCAATTTAAGGCCGCAGGACCCTGAACCGTTTTACAGGCTTTTTTCCTGGGAAACAAAACTCACAAGCCACTGTTCTGGGTGTCAGTTTTCAGGACCCACTTGGCACTCTCAAACCAGACCAAGTTGGCACGGGTGCCACTTTGCGTCTGGGAGGCATCCTGTGAGACGCGGAATTCCAGGAGGCACCTGGCCATTTAGGGCCTCAAGACCCTGAACCACTCTACAGGCTTTTTCCCTGGGAAACAAAACTCACAAGCCACTGTTCTGGGTGTCAGTTTTCAGGACCCACTAGGCACTCTCAAACCACACCAAGAATGCATTTGTGGCAGCTTGCGTTTGGGAGGCATCCTGCGTGAGGCGGAATTCACCTAGGCACACTAAAATTTAAGGCCCCAGGATCCTGAACCACCCTACAGGCTTTTTCCCTGGGAAACAAAACTCAGAAGCCACTGTTCTGGGTGTCAGTTTTAAGCACCCACTTGGCACTCTCAAACCAGACTAAGTGGGCAATGGTGCCGCTAAGCGTCTGGGAAACATCCTGCGAGAGGCGGATCTCAAGGAGGGACCCTGAAATTTAAGGCCTCAGGACCCTG
The DNA here is from genome assembly GCF_963513975.1 of Fringilla coelebs. Classification (NCBI taxonomy): domain Eukaryota; kingdom Metazoa; phylum Chordata; class Aves; order Passeriformes; family Fringillidae; genus Fringilla; species Fringilla coelebs. The sequence goes on along the minus strand of NC_140067.1, from coordinate 31,621,943 downwards.
AACCACTGCACAGGCTATTTTCCAGGGAGAAAAAACTCAGAAGCCACTGTTCTGGGTGTCAGTTTTCAGGACCCACTCGGCACTCTCAAACCAGACCAAGTTGGCACCGGTGCCACTTTTCGTCTGGAAGGCATCCTCCAAAGGGCCGAATTCCAAGAGGGACCCGGCAAGTTAAGGCCTCAGGACCCTGAACCACTCTACAGGCCTTTTCCCTGGGAAACAAAACTCAAAAGCCACTGTTCTGGGTGTCAGTTTTCAGGACCCACTAGGCACTCTCAAACCAGACCAAGTTGGCACTGGCGCCACCTTGCATCTGGGAGGCATCCTGTGTGAGGCGGAATTCTAGGAGGCACCCGGAAATCAAGGGCCGCAGGACCCTGAACCATTGTACAGGCTTTTTCCCTGGGAAACAAAACTCAGAAGCCACTGTTCTTGGTGTCAGTTTGCAGGACCCACTTGGCATTCTCAAACCAGACCAAGTTGGCACGGGTGCCACCTTGCGTCTGGGAGGCATCCTGAGAGAGGCGGAATTCGACGAGGCACCTGGCCATTTAAGGCCTCAGGACCCTGAACCACTGTACAGTGTTTTATCCTGGGAAACAAAACTCAGAAGCCACTGTTCTGGATGTCAGTTTTCAGGACGCACTTGGCACTCTCAAACGAGACCATGTTGGCACTTGTGACAGCTTGCGTCTGGGAGGCATCCTGCGAGAGGCCGAATTCCAGGAGGCACCCTGAAATTTAAGGCCTCAGGACCCTGAACCACTCTACAGGGTATTTCCCTGGGAAACAAAACTCAGAAGCCACTGTTCTGGGTGTCAGTTTTCAGGACCCACTAGGCACTCTCAAACCAGATTAAATGGGCAATGGTGCCGCATAGCGCCTGGGAAAAATCCTGCAAGAGGCGGAGCTCCAGGAGGCACCTGGAGATCTAAGGCCGCAGGAATCTGAACCACCGTACAGGCTTTTTCCCTGGGAACCAAAACTCAGAAGCCACTGTTCTGGGTGTCAGTTTGCAGAACCCACTTGGCACTCTCAAACCAGACCAAGTTGGCACTGCAGCCACCTTGCGTCTCGGAGGCATCCTGCGAGAGGCCGAATTCCAGGAGGCACCCTGAAATTTAACGCGGCAGGACCCTGAACCACTCTACAGGGTATTTCCCTGGGAAACAAAACTCAGAAGCCACTGTTCTGGGTGTCAGTTTGGAGGACCCACTTGGCACTCTCAAATCAGACCAAGTTGGCACTGGTGCCACTTTGCGTCTGGGAGGCATCCTGCAAGCGGCCGAATTCCAAGAGCCACCCGGCAATTTAAGGCCTCAGGACCCTGAACCACTCTACAGGCTTTTTCCCTAGGAAACAAAACTCAAAAGCCACTGTTCTGGGTGTCAGTTTTCAGGACCCACTAGGCACTCTCAAACCACACCAAGAATGCATTTGTGGCAGCTTCCTTTTGGGAGGCATCCTGTGTGAGGCGGAATTCTATGAGGCACCCGGCAAATTAAGGCCGCAGGACCCTGAACCATTGTACAGGCTTTTTCCCTGGGAAACAAAACTCAGAAGCCACTGTTCTGGGTGGCAGTTTGCAGGACCCACTTGGCACTCTCAAACGAGACCATGTTGGCACTTGTGACAGATTGCGTCTGGGAGGCATCCTGCGAGAGTCCGAATTTCAGGAGGCACCTTGAAATTTAACGCGGCAGGACCCTGAACCACTCTACAGGGTATTTCCCTGGGAAACAAAATTCAGAAGCCACTGTTCTGGGTGTCAGTTTGGAGGACCCACTTGGCACTCTCAAATCAGATTAAGTTGGCACTGGTGCCACTTTTCGTCAGGGAGACATCCTGCGAGAGGCCGAATTCCAGGAGGCACCTGCCCATTTAAGGCCTCAGGACCCTGAACCACTCTACAGGCTTTTTCCCTGGGAAAAAAAACTCAGAAGCCACTGTTCTTGGTGTCAGTTTTCAGGACCCACTAGGCACTCTCAAACCAGATTAAATGGGAAATGGTGCCGCATAGCGCCTGGGAAAAATCCTGCAAGAGGCGGAGCTCCAGGAGGCACCCGGAGATCTAAGGCCGCAGGAATCTGAACCATTCTACAGGCTTTTACCCTGGGAAACAAAACTCAAAAGCCACTGTTCTGGGTGTCAGTTTTCAGGACCCACTTGGCACTCTCAAACCCGACCAAGTTGGCACTTGTGCCACTTTGCGTCTGGGAGGCATCCTGTTAGACGCGGAATTCCAGGAGGCACCTGGCCATTTAAGGCCTCAAGACCCTGAACCATTGTACAGGCTTTTTCCCTCGGAAACAGAACTCAGAAGCCACTGTATTGGGTGTCAGTTTGCAGGAACCACTCTGCACTGTCAAACCAGACCAAGAATGCATTGGTGCCATCTTGTGTTTGGGAGGCATCCTGCGAGAGGCGGAATTCACCTAGGCACCCTGAAATTTAAGGCCTCAGGATCCTGAACCACCGTACAGGCTTTTTCCCTGGGAAACAAAACTCACAAGCCACTGTTCTGGGTGTCAGTTTGGAGGACCCACTTGACACTCTCAAACTATACTAAGTGGGCAATGGTGCCGCATAGCATCTGGGAAAAATCCTGCAAGAGGCGGATCTCCAGGAGGCACCCGGCAATTTAAGGCCGCAGTACCCAGAACCATTGTACAGGCTATTGTCCAGGGAGAAAGAACTCAGAAGCCACTGTTCTGGGTGTCAGTTTTCAGGACCCGCTTGGCACTCTCAAACCAGACCAAGTTGGCACGGGTGCCACTTTTCGTCTGGGAGGCATCCTGCTAGGGGCCGAATTCCAGGAGGCACCCTGAAATTTAACGCTGCAGGACCCTGAACCACTCTACAGGGTATTTCCCTGGGAAACAAAACTCAGAAGCCACTGTTCTGGGTGTCAGTTTGGAGGACCCACTTGACACTCTCAAACCAGACTAAGTGGGCAATGGTGCCGCATAGCATCTGGGAAAAATCCTGCAAGAGGCGCATCTCCAGGAGGCACCCGGCAATTTAAGGCCGCAGGACCCTGAACCATTGCACAGGCTTTTACCTGGGAGCCAAAACTCAGAAGCCACTGTTCTGGGTGTCAATTTTCAGGACCCACTTGGCACTCTCAAACCAGACCAAGTTGGCACTGCAGCCACCTTGCGTCTGGGAGGCATCCTTCGAGAGGCGGAATTCCAGGAATCACCCGTCCATTTAAGGCCTCAGGCCCCTGAAATATTCTAGAGGCTTTTTCCCTGTGAGACAAAACTCACAAGCCACTGTTCTGGGTGTCAGTTTTCAGGACCCACTTGGCACTCTCAAACAAGACCAAGTTGGCACTGGTGTCACATTGCGTCTGGGAGGCATCCTGCGAGAGGCCGAATTCAAGAAGGCACTCGGCCATTTAAAATTTCAGGCCCCTGAACCAGTGTACAGGCCATTTCCCTGGGAAACAAAACTAAGAAGCCACTGTTCTGGGTGTCAGTTTTCAGGACCCACTTGGCACTCTCTAACCAGACCAATTTGGCACTGCTGCCACATTGCGTCTGGGAGGCATCCTGCGAGAGGCGGAATTCCAAGAGGCACTTGGCCATTTAAGGCCTCAGGACTCTGAACCACAGTACAGGCTTTTTCCCTGGGAAACAAAACTTAGAAGCCACTGTACTGGGTGTCAGTTTCGAGGACCCACTTGACACTCTCAAACTAGACCATGTTGACACTTGTGCCAGCTTGCGTCTGAGAGGCATCCTGCTAGAGACTGAATTCCAGGAGGCACCCTGAACTTTAACGTGGCAGGACCCTGAACCACTCTACAGGGTATTTCCCTGGGAAACAAAACTCAGAAGCCACTGTTCTGGGTGTCAGTTTGGAGGACCAACTTGGCACTCTCAAATCAGATTAAGTTGGCACTGGTGCCACTTTGCGTCTGGGAGGCATCCTGCGAGAGGCCGAATTCCAGGAGGCACCTGGCCATTTAAGGCCTCAGGACCCTGAACCACTTTACAGGCTTTTTCCCTGGGAAACAAAACTCAGAAGCCACTGTTCTTAGTGTCAGTTTTCAGGACCCACTTGACTCTATCAAACCAGACAATGTGGGCAATGGTGCCGCATAGCGTCTGGGAAAAATCCTGCAAGAGGCGGAATTCCAGGACTCACCCGGCCATTTAAGGCCTCAGGACCCTGAACCATTGTACAGGCTTTTTCCCTGGGAAATAAAACTCAGAAGACAATGTTCTTGGTGTCAGTTTTCAGGACCCACTTGACACTCTCAAACCAGACTAAGTGGGCAATGGTGCTGCATTGCGTCTGGGAAAAATCCTGCAAGAGGCGGATCTCCAAGAGGCACACGGCAATTTAAGGCCTCAGGACCCTGAACCACTGTACAGGCGTTTTCCCTGGGAGCCAAAACTCAGAAGCCACTGTTCTGGGTGTCAGTTTTCAGGATCCACTTGGCACTCTCAAACCAGACCAAGTTGGCACTGCAGCCACCTTGAGTCTGGGAGGCATCCTGCGAGAGGCTGAATTCCAGGAGGCACCCTGGAATTTAAGGCCTCAGGACCCTGAACCATTGTACAGGCTTTTTCCCTGGGAAACAAAACTCAGAAGCCACTGTTCTTGGTGTCAGTTTGCAGGACCCACTTGGCACTCTCAAACCAGACCAAGTTGGCACTGCTGCCACCTTGCGTCTGGGAGGCATCCTTCGAGAGGCCGAATTTCAGAAGGCACTTGGCCACTTAAGGCCGCAGGACCCTGAACCACTGTACAGGCTTTTTCCCTGGGAAACAAACTCACAAGCCACTGTTCTGGGTGTCAATTTTCAGGACCCACTAGGCACTCTCAAACCAGACCAAGTTGGCACTGCTGCCACTTTGCGTCTGGGAGGCATCCTGCGAGAGGCGAAATTCACCTAGGCACCCTGATATTTAAGGCCTCAAGACCCTCAACCATTGTACAGGCTTTTTCCCTGGGAAACAAAACTCAGAAGCCATTGTTCAGGGTGTCAGTTTGCAGGACCCACTAGGCACTCTCAAACCAGACCGAGTATGCATTGGTGCCTGCTTGGGTCTGGGAGGCATCCTGCGAGAGGCGGAATTAACCTAGGCACCCTGATATTTAAGGCCTCAAGACCCTGAACCATTGTACAGGCTTTTTCCCTGGGAACCAAAACTCAGAAGCCAATGTTCTGGGTGTCAGTTTTCAGGACCCACTTGGAACTCTCAAACCAGAAAGTGTTGGCACTGCAGCCACCTTGCGTCTGGGAGGCATCCTTCGAGAGGCGGAATTCCAGGAGGCACCTGGCCATTTAAGGCCTCAGGACTCTGAACCACTCTACAGGGTATTTCCCTGGGAAACAAAACTTAGAAGCCACTGTTCTGGGTGTCAGTTTGGAGGACCCACTTGGCACTCTAAAACCAGACCAAGTTGGCACTCTTGCCACTTTGCGTCTGGGAGGCATCCTGCGAGAGGCAGAATTCAAGAAGGCACCCGGCCATTTAAAGTTTCAGGCCCCGGAACCAGTGCACAGGCCATTTCCCTGGGAAACAAAACTCAGAAGCCACTGTTCTGTGTGTCAGTTTTCAGGACCTACTTGACTCTATCAAACCAGACCAAGTGGGCAATGGTGCCGCATAGCGTCTGGGAAAAATCCTGCAAGAGGCGGATCTCCAGGAGGCACCCGGAGATGTAAGGCCTCAGGACCCTGAAAGATTGTACAGGCTTTTTCCCTGGGAAACAAAACTCAGAAGCCACTGTTCTTAGTGTCAGTTTTCAGGACCCGCTTGGCATTCTCAAACCAGACGAAGTTGGCACTGGTGCCACTATGTGTCTGGGAGGCATCCTGCGAGAGGCCGAATTCCAGGAGGAACTAGGCCATTTAAAGCCTCAGGACCCTGAACCACTTTACAGGCTTATTCCCTGGGAAACAAAACTCAGACGACAATGTTCTTGGTGTCAGTTTTCAGGACCCACTTGACACTCTCAAACCAGACTAAGTGGGCAATGGTGCCGCATAGCGTCTGGGAAAAATCCTGCAAGAGGCGGATCTCCAGGAGGCACCCGGCAATTTAAGGCCTCAGGACCCTGAACCACTCTACAGGGTATTTCCCTGGGAAACAAAATTCACAAACCACTGTTCTGGGTGTCAGTTTTCAGGACCCTCTTGACACTCTCAAACCAGACTAAGTTGGCACTTGTGCCACCTTGCGTCTGGGAGGCATCCTGCGAGAGGCCGAATTCCAGGAGGCACCCTGAAATTTAAGGCCTCAGGACCCTGAACCACTGTACAGGCTTTTTCCCTGGGAGCCAAAACTCAGAAGCCACTGTTCTGGGTGTCAGTTTGCAGGACCCACTTGACACTCTCAAACCAGACCAAGTTGGCACTTGTGCCACCTTGCGTCTGGGAGGCATCCTGCGAGAGGCAGAATTCCAGGAGGCACCCTGAAATTTAAGGCCTCAGGACCCTGAACCACTGTACAGGCTTTTCCCCTGGGAGACAAAACTCACCAGCCACTGTTCTGGGTGTCCGTTTGGAGGACCCACTAGGCACTCTCAAACAAGACCAAGTTGGCACTGGTGTCACATTGCGTCTGGGAGGCATCCTGCGAGAGGCCGAATTCAAGAAGGCACCCGGCCATTTAAAGTTTCAGGCTCCTGAACCAGTGTACAGGCCTTTTATCTGGGAAACAAAACTCACAAGCCACTGTTCTGGGTGTCAATTTTCAGGACCCACTTGGCACTCTCAAACCAGACCAAGTTGGCACTGCTGCCAGATTTCATCTGAAACGCATCCTGCGAGACGCGGAATTCCAGGAGGCACCTGGCCATTTAAGGCCTCAGGACCCTGAACACCTCTACAGGTTTTTTCCCTGGGAAACAAATCTCAGCAGCCACTCTTCTTGGTGTCTGTTTGCAGGACCCACTTGGCACTCTCAAACCAGACTAAGTTGGCACCGGTGCTGCTCAGCGTCTGGGAAACATCCTGCGAGTGGCGGATCTCCAGGAGGGACCCTGAAATTTAAGGCCTCAGGACCCTGAATCACTCTACAGGCTATTGCCCAGAGAAAAAAAACTCACAAGCCACTGTTCTGACTGTCAGACTGCAGGACCCGCTTGCACTCTAAAACCAGACCAAGTTGGCACGGGTGCCACTTTGCGTCTGGGAGCCATCCTGCTAGGGGCCGAATTCCAAGAGCCACCCGGCAATTTAAGGCCTCAGGACCCTGAACCATTGTACAGGATTTTTCCCTGGGAAACAAAACTCAGAAGCCACTGTTCTGGGTGTCAGTTTTCAGGACCCACTAGGCACTCTCAAACCAGACCAAATTGGCACTGGTGCAACATTGCATCTGGGAGGCATCCAGTGTGAGGTGGAATTCTAGGATGCACCCTGAAATTTAAGGCCGCAGGACCCTGAACCATTGTACAGGCTTTTTCCCTGAAAAACAAAACTCAGAAGCCACTGTTCTGGGTGTCAGTTTTCAGCACCCACTTGACACTCTCAAACAAGACTAAGTGGGCACCAGTGCCGCTAAGCGTCTGGGAAATATCCTGCGAGAGGCGGATCTCCAGGAGGGACCCTGAAATTTAAGGCCTCAGGACCCTGAACCACTGGCCAGGCTATTTTCCAGGGAGAAAAAACTCACAAGCCACTGTCCTGGGTGTCAGTTTGCAGGACCCACTTGGCACTCTCAAACCAGACCAAGTTGGCACGGGTGCCACTTTGCGTCTGGGAGGCATCCTGCTAGGGGCCAAATTCAAAGAGGCAACCAGCAATTTAACGCCGCAGGACCCTGAACCATTGTACAGGCTTTTTCCCTGGGAAACAAAACTCAGAAGCCACTGTTCTGGGTGTCAGTTTGCAGGACCCACTTGACACTCTCAAACCAGACCAAGTTGGCACTGGTGCCACTATGTGTCTTGGAGGCATCCTTCGAGAGGCGGAATTCCAGGAATCACCCGGCCATTTAAGGCCTCAGGCCCCTGAACAATTCTACAGGCCTTTTCCCTGGGAGACAAAACTCAGAAGCCACTGTTCTGGGTGTCAGTTTTCAGGACCCACTAGGCACTCTCAAACCAGACCAAGTTGGCACTGGTGCCGCATAGCGTCTGGGAGGCATCCTGAGAGAGGCGGAATTCGACGAGGCACCTGGCCATTTAAGGCCTCAGGACCCTGAACCACTGTACAGTGTTTTTTCCTGGGAAACAAACTCAGAAGCCACTGTTCTTGGTGTCAGTTTTCAGGACCCTCTTGGCACTCTCAAACGAGACCATGTTGGCACTTGTGACAGCTTGCGTCTGGGAGGCATCCTGCGAGAGGCGGAATTCCTGGAGGCATCCTGAAATTTAACGCGGCAGGGCCCTGAACCACTCTACAGGGTATTTCCCTGGGAAACAAAACTCAGAAGCCACTGTTCTGGGTGTCAGTTTGGAGGACCAACTTGGCACTCTCAAATCAGATTAAGTTGGCACTGGTGCCACTTTGCGTCTGGGAGGCATCCTGCGAGAGGCCGAATTCCAGGAGGCACCTGGCCATTTAAGGCCTCAGGACCCTGAACCACTTTACAGGCTTTTTCCCTGGGAAACAAAACTCAGAAGCCACTGTTCTTAGTGTCAGTTTTCAGGACCCACTTGACTCTATCAAACCAGACAATGTGGGCAATGGTGCCGCATAGCGTCTGGGAAAAATCCTGCAAGAGGCGGAATTCCAGGACTCACCCGGCCATTTAAGGCCTCAGGACCCTGAACCATTGTACAGGCTTTTTCCCTGGGAAATAAAACTCAGAAGACAATGTTCTTGGTGTCAGTTTTCAGGACCCACTTGACACTCTCAAACCAGACTAAGTGGGCAATGGTGCTGCATTGCGTCTGGGAAAAATCCTGCAAGAGGCGGATCTCCAAGAGGCACACGGCAATTTAAGGCCTCAGGACCCTGAACCACTGTACAGGCGTTTTCCCTGGGAGCCAAAACTCAGAAGCCACTGTTCTGGGTGTCAGTTTTCAGGATCCACTTGGCACTCTCAAACCAGACCAAGTTGGCACTGCAGCCACCTTGAGTCTGGGAGGCATCCTGCGAGAGGCTGAATTCCAGGAGGCACCCTGGAATTTAAGGCCTCAGGACCCTGAACCATTGTACAGGCTTTTTCCCTGGGAAACAAAACTCAGAAGCCACTGTTCTTGGTGTCAGTTTGCAGGACCCACTTGGCACTCTCAAACCAGACCAAGTTGGCACTGCTGCCACCTTGCGTCTGGGAGGCATCCTTCGAGAGGCCGAATTTCAGAAGGCACTTGGCCACTTAAGGCCGCAGGACCCTGAACCACTGTACAGGCTTTTTCCCTGGGAAACAAACTCACAAGCCACTGTTCTGGGTGTCAATTTTCAGGACCCACTAGGCACTCTCAAACCAGACCAAGTTGGCACTGCTGCCACTTTGCGTCTGGGAGGCATCCTGCGAGAGGCGAAATTCACCTAGGCACCCTGATATTTAAGGCCTCAAGACCCTCAACCATTGTACAGGCTTTTTCCCTGGGAAACAAAACTCAGAAGCCATTGTTCAGGGTGTCAGTTTGCAGGACCCACTAGGCACTCTCAAACCAGACCGAGTATGCATTGGTGCCTGCTTGGGTCTGGGAGGCATCCTGCGAGAGGCGGAATTAACCTAGGCACCCTGATATTTAAGGCCTCAAGACCCTGAACCATTGTACAGGCTTTTTCCCTGGGAACCAAAACTCAGAAGCCAATGTTCTGGGTGTCAGTTTTCAGGACCCACTTGGAACTCTCAAACCAGAAAGTGTTGGCACTGCAGCCACCTTGCGTCTGGGAGGCATCCTTCGAGAGGCGGAATTCCAGGAGGCACCTGGCCATTTAAGGCCTCAGGACTCTGAACCACTCTACAGGGTATTTCCCTGGGAAACAAAACTTAGAAGCCACTGTTCTGGGTGTCAGTTTGGAGGACCCACTTGGCACTCTAAAACCAGACCAAGTTGGCACTCTTGCCACTTTGCGTCTGGGAGGCATCCTGCGAGAGGCAGAATTCAAGAAGGCACCCGGCCATTTAAAGTTTCAGGCCCCGGAACCAGTGCACAGGCCATTTCCCTGGGAAACAAAACTCAGAAGCCACTGTTCTGTGTGTCAGTTTTCAGGACCTACTTGACTCTATCAAACCAGACCAAGTGGGCAATGGTGCCGCATAGCGTCTGGGAAAAATCCTGCAAGAGGCGGATCTCCAGGAGGCACCCGGAGATGTAAGGCCTCAGGACCCTGAAAGATTGTACAGGCTTTTTCCCTGGGAAACAAAACTCAGAAGCCACTGTTCTTAGTGTCAGTTTTCAGGACCCGCTTGGCATTCTCAAACCAGACGAAGTTGGCACTGGTGCCACTATGTGTCTGGGAGGCATCCTGCGAGAGGCCGAATTCCAGGAGGAACTAGGCCATTTAAAGCCTCAGGACCCTGAACCACTTTACAGGCTTATTCCCTGGGAAACAAAACTCAGACGACAATGTTCTTGGTGTCAGTTTTCAGGACCCACTTGACACTCTCAAACCAGACTAAGTGGGCAATGGTGCCGCATAGCGTCTGGGAAAAATCCTGCAAGAGGCGGATCTCCAGGAGGCACCCGGCAATTTAAGGCCTCAGGACCCTGAACCACTCTACAGGGTATTTCCCTGGGAAACAAAATTCACAAACCACTGTTCTGGGTGTCAGTTTTCAGGACCCTCTTGACACTCTCAAACCAGACTAAGTTGGCACTTGTGCCACCTTGCGTCTGGGAGGCATCCTGCGAGAGGCCGAATTCCAGGAGGCACCCTGAAATTTAAGGCCTCAGGACCCTGAACCACTGTACAGGCTTTTTCCCTGGGAGCCAAAACTCAGAAGCCACTGTTCTGGGTGTCAGTTTGCAGGACCCACTTGACACTCTCAAACCAGACCAAGTTGGCACTTGTGCCACCTTGCGTCTGGGAGGCATCCTGCGAGAGGCAGAATTCCAGGAGGCACCCTGAAATTTAAGGCCTCAGGACCCTGAACCACTGTACAGGCTTTTCCCCTGGGAGACAAAACTCACCAGCCACTGTTCTGGGTGTCCGTTTGGAGGACCCACTAGGCACTCTCAAACAAGACCAAGTTGGCACTGGTGTCACATTGCGTCTGGGAGGCATCCTGCGAGAGGCCGAATTCAAGAAGGCACCCGGCCATTTAAAGTTTCAGGCTCCTGAACCAGTGTACAGGCCTTTTATCTGGGAAACAAAACTCACAAGCCACTGTTCTGGGTGTCAATTTTCAGGACCCACTTGGCACTCTCAAACCAGACCAAGTTGGCACTGCTGCCAGATTTCATCTGAAACGCATCCTGCGAGACGCGGAATTCCAGGAGGCACCTGGCCATTTAAGGCCTCAGGACCCTGAACACCTCTACAGGTTTTTTCCCTGGGAAACAAATCTCAGCAGCCACTCTTCTTGGTGTCTGTTTGCAGGACCCACTTGGCACTCTCAAACCAGACTAAGTTGGCACCGGTGCTGCTCAGCGTCTGGGAAACATCCTGCGAGTGGCGGATCTCCAGGAGGGACCCTGAAATTTAAGGCCTCAGGACCCTGAATCACTCTACAGGCTATTGCCCAGAGAAAAAAAACTCACAAGCCACTGTTCTGACTGTCAGACTGCAGGACCCGCTTGCACTCTAAAACCAGACCAAGTTGGCACGGGTGCCACTTTGCGTCTGGGAGCCATCCTGCTAGGGGCCGAATTCCAAGAGCCACCCGGCAATTTAAGGCCTCAGGACCCTGAACCATTGTACAGGATTTTTCCCTGGGAAACAAAACTCAGAAGCCACTGTTCTGGGTGTCAGTTTTCAGGACCCACTAGGCACTCTCAAACCAGACCAAATTGGCACTGGTGCAACATTGCATCTGGGAGGCATCCAGTGTGAGGTGGAATTCTAGGATGCACCCTGAAATTTAAGGCCGCAGGACCCTGAACCATTGTACAGGCTTTTTCCCTGAAAAACAAAACTCAGAAGCCACTGTTCTGGGTGTCAGTTTTCAGCACCCACTTGACACTCTCAAACAAGACTAAGTGGGCACCAGTGCCGCTAAGCGTCTGGGAAATATCCTGCGAGAGGCGGATCTCCAGGAGGGACCCTGAAATTTAAGGCCTCAGGACCCTGAACCACTGGCCAGGCTATTTTCCAGGGAGAAAAAACTCACAAGCCACTGTCCTGGGTGTCAGTTTGCAGGACCCACTTGGCACTCTCAAACCAGACCAAGTTGGCACGGGTGCCACTTTGCGTCTGGGAGGCATCCTGCTAGGGGCCAAATTCAAAGAGGCAACCAGCAATTTAACGCCGCAGGACCCTGAACCATTGTACAGGCTTTTTCCCTGGGAAACAAAACTCAGAAGCCACTGTTCTGGGTGTCAGTTTGCAGGACCCACTTGACACTCTCAAACCAGACCAAGTTGGCACTGGTGCCACTATGTGTCTTGGAGGCATCCTTCGAGAGGCGGAATTCCAGGAATCACCCGGCCATTTAAGGCCTCAGGCCCCTGAACAATTCTACAGGCCTTTTCCCTGGGAGACAAAACTCAGAAGCCACTGTTCTGGGTGTCAGTTTTCAGGACCCACTAGGCACTCTCAAACCAGACCAAGTTGGCACTGGTGCCGCATAGCGTCTGGGAGGCATCCTGAGAGAGGCGGAATTCGACGAGGCACCTGGCCATTTAAGGCCTCAGGACCCTGAACCACTGTACAGTGTTTTTTCCTGGGAAACAAACTCAGAAGCCACTGTTCTTGGTGTCAGTTTTCAGGACCCTCTTGGCACTCTCAAACGAGACCATGTTGGCACTTGTGACAGCTTGCGTCTGGGAGGCATCCTGCGAGAGGCGGAATTCCTGGAGGCACCCTGAAATTTAACGCAGCAGGACCCTGAACCACTCTACAGGGTATTTCCCTGGGAAACAAAACCCAGAAGCCACTGTTCTGGGTGTCAGTTTTCAGGACCCACTTGGCACTCTCAAACCAGACCAAGTTGGCACTGCAACCACCTTGAGTCTGGGAGGCATCCTGCGAGAGGCGGAATTCACCTAGGCACCCTGATATTTAAGGCCTCAAGACCCTGAACCACTGTAATGGCTTTTTCCCTGGGAACCAAAACTCAGAAGCCACTGTTCTGTGTGTCAGTTTTCAGGACCTACTTGACTCTATCAAACCAGACCAAGTGGGCAATGGTGCCGCATAGCGTGTGGGAAAAATCCTGCAAGAGGCGGATCTCCAGGAGGCACCCGGAGATGTAAGGCCGCAGGACCCTGAACCATTGTACAGGCTTTTTCCCTGGGAAACAAAACTCAGAAGCCACTGTTCTTAGTGTCAGTTTTCAGGACCCACTTGGCATTCTCAAACCAGACGAAGTTGGCACTGGTGCCACTATGTGTCTGTGAGGCATCCTGCGAGAGGCCGAATTCGAGGAGGAACTAGGCCATTTAAAGTCTCAGGACCCTGAACCACTTTACAGGTTTATTCCCTGGGAAACAAAACTCAGAAGACAATGTTCTTGGTGTCAGTTTTCAGGACCCACTTGGCACTCTCAAACCAGACTAAGTGGGCAATGGGGCCGCATAGCGTCTGGGAAAAATCCTGCAAGAGGCGGATCTCCAGGAGGCACCCGGCAATTTAAGGCCTCAGGACCCTGAACCACTCTACAGGGTATTTCCCTGGGAAACAAAATTCACAAACCACTGTTCTGGGTGTCAGTTTTCAGGACCCACTTGACACTCTCAAACCAGACCAAGTTGGCACTTGTGCCACCTTGAGTCTGGGAGGCATCCTGCGAGAGGCCGAATTCCAGGAGGCACCCTGAAATTTAAGGCCTCAGGACCCTGAACCACTGTACAGGCTTTTTCCCTGGGAGCCAAAACTCAGAAGCCACTGTTCTGGGTGTCATTTTGCAGGACCCACTTGACACTCTCAAACCAGACCAAGTTGGCACTTGTGCCACATTGCGTATGGGCGGCATCCTGCGAGAGGCCGAATTCCAGGAGGAACCCTGAAATTTAAGGCCTCAGGACCCTGAACCACTGTACAGGCTTTTCCCCTGGGAGACAAAACTCACCAGCCACTGTTCTGGGTGTCCGTTTGGAGGACCCACTAGGCACTCTCAAACAAGACCAAGTTGGCACTGGTGTCACATTGCGTCTGGGAGGCATCCTGCGAGAGGCCGAATTCAAGAAGGCACCCGGCCATTTAAAGTTTCAGGCTCCTGAACCAGTGTACAGGCCTTTTATCTGGGAAACAAAACTCACAAGCCACTGTTCTGGGTGTCAATTTTCAGGACCCACTTGGCACTCTCAAACCAGACCAAGTTGGCACTGCTGCCAGATTTCATCTGAAACGCATCCTGCGAGACGCGGAATTCCAGGAGGCACCTGGCCATTTAAGGCCTCAGGACCCTGAACACCTCTACAGGTTTTTTCCCTGGGAAACAAATCTCAGCAGCCACTCTTCTTGGTGTCTGTTTGCAGGACCCACTTGGCACTCTCAAACCAGACTAAGTTGGCACCGGTGCTGCTCAGCGTCTGGGAAACATCCTGCGAGTGGCGGCTCTCCAGGAGGGACCCTGAAATTTAAGGCCTCAGGACCCTGAATCACTCTACAGGCTATTGCCCAGAGAAAAAAAACTCACAAGCCACTGTTCTGACTGTCAGATTGCAGGACCCGCTTGCACTCTCAAACCAGACCAAGTTGGCACGGGTGCCACTTTGCGTCTGGGAGCCATCCTGCTAGGGGCCGAATTCCAAGAGCCACCCGGGAATTTAAGGCCTCAGGACCCTGAACCACTCTACAGGCCTTTTCCCTGGGAAACAAAACTCAGAAGCCACTGTTCTGGGTGTCAGTTTTCAGGACCCACTAGGCACTCTCAAACCAGACCAAGTTGGCACTGGTGCAACATTGCATCTGGGAGGCATCCAGTGTGAGGTGGAATTCTAGGATGCACCCTGAAATTTAAGGCCGCAGGACCCTGAACCATTGTACAGGCTTTTTCCCTGAAAAACAAAACTCAGAAGCCACTGTTCTGGGTGTCAGTTTTCAGCACCCACTTGACACTCTCAAACAAGACTAAGTGGGCACCAGTGCCGCTAAGCGTCTGGGAAATATCCTGCGAGAGGCGGATCTCCAGGAGGGACCCTGAAATTTAAGGCCTCAGGACCCTGAACCACTGGACAGGCTATTTTCCAGGGAGAAAAAACTCACAAGCCACTGTCCTGGGTGTCAGTTTGCAGGACCCACTTGGCACTCTCAAACCAGACCAAGTTGGCACGGGTGCCACTTTGCGTCTGGGAGGCATCCTGCTAGGGGCCAAATTCAAAGAGGCAACCAGCAGTTTAACGCCGCAGGACCCTGAACCATTGTACAGGCTTTTTCCCTGGGAAACAAAACTCAGAAGCCACTGTTCTGGGTGTCAGTTTGCAGGACCCACTAGGCATTCTCAAACCAGACCAAGTTGGCACTGGTGCCACTATGTGTCTTGGAGGCATCCTGCGAGAGGCCGAATTCCAGGAGGAACTTGGCCATTTAAGGCCTCAGGACCCTGAACCACTTTACAGGCTTATTCCCTGGGAAACAAAACTCAGAAGACAATGTTCTCGGTGTCAGTTTTCAGGACCCACTTGACACTCTCAAACCAGACGAAGTGGGCAATGGTGCCGCATAGCGTGTGGGAAAAATCCTGGAAGAGGCAGATCTCCTGGAGGTACCCGGCAATTTAATGCCTCAGGACCCTGAACCACTGTACAGGCTTTTTCCCTGGGAAACAAAACTCACAAACCACTGTTCTGGGTGTCAGTTTTCAGGACCCACTTGACACTCTCAAACCAGACCAAGTTGGCACTGCAGCCACCTTGCGTTTGAGAGGCATCCTTCGAGAGGCGGAATTCCAGGAATCACCCGGCCATTTAAGGCCTCAGGCCCCTGAACAATTCTACAGGCCTTTTCCCTGGGAGACAAAACTCAGAAGCCACTGTTCTGGGTGTCAGTTTTCAGGACCCACTAGGCACTCTCAAACCAGACCAAGTTGGCACTGGTGCCGCATAGCGTCTGGGAGGCATCCTGAGAGAGGCGGAATTCGACAAGGCACCTGGCCATTTAAGGCCTCAGGACCCTGAACCACTGTACAGTGTTTTTTCCTGGGAAACAAACTCAGAAGCCACTGTTCTTGGTGTCAGTTTTCAGGACCCTCTTGGCACTCTCAAACGAGACCATGTTGGCACTTGTGACAGCTTGCGTCTGGGAGGCATCCTGCGAGAGGCAGAATTCCTGGAGGCACCCTGAAATTTAACGCAGCAGGACCCTGAACCACTGTACAGGCTTTTCCCCTGGGAGACAAAACTCACCAGCCACTGTTCTGGGTGTCAGTTTGGAGGACCCACTAGGCACTCTCAAACAAGACCAAGTTGGCACTGGTGTCACATTGCGTCTGGGAGGCATCCTGCGAGAGGCCTAATTCAAGAAGGCACCCGGCCATTTAAAGTTTCAGGCCCCTGAACCAGTGTACAGGCCTTTTATCTGGGAAACAAAACTCACAAGCCACTGTTCTGGGTGTCAATTTTCAGGACCCACTTGGCACTCTCAAACCAGCCCAAGTTGGCACTGCTGCCAGATTTCATCTGAAAGGCATCCTGCGAGAGGCCGAATTCCGGGAGGCACCTGGCCATTTAAGGCCTCAGGACCCTGAACAATTGTACAGGCTTTTTCCCTGGGAAACAAATCTCAGCAGCCACTCTTCTTGGTGTCAGTTTGCAGGACCCACTTGGCACTCTCAAACCAGACTAAGTTGGCACCGGTGCCGCTCATCGTCTGGGAAATATCTTGCGAGTGGCAACTCTCCAGGAAGGACCCTGAAATTTAAGGCCTCAGGACCCTGAATCACTCTACAGGCTATTGCCCAGAGAAAAAAAACTCACAAGCCACTGTTCTGACTGTCAGATTGCAGGACCCGCTTGCACTCTCAAACCAGACCAAGTTGGCACTGCAGCCACCTTGCGTTTGAGAGGCATCCTTCGAGAGGCGGAATTCCAGGAATCACCCGGCCATTTAAGGCCTCAGGCCCCTGAACAATTCTACAGGCCTTTTCCCTGGGAGACAAAACTCAGAAGCCACTGTTCTGGGTGTCAGTTTTCAGGACCCACTAGGCACTCTCAAACCAGACCAAGTTGGCACTGGTGCCGCATAGCGTCTGGGAGGCATCCTGAGAGAGGCGGAATTCGACGAGGCACCTGGCCATTTAAGGCCTCAGGACCCTGAACCACTGTACAGTGTTTTTTCCTGGGAAACAAACTCAGAAGCCACTGTTCTTGGTGTCAGTTTTCAGGACCCTCTTGGCACTCTCAAACGAGACCATGTTGGCACTTGTGACAGCTTGCGTCTGGGAGGCATCCTGCGAGAGGCGGAATTCCTGGAGGCACCCTGAAATTTAACGCAGCAGGACCCTGAACCACTCTACAGGGTATTTCCCTGGGAAACAAAACCCAGAAGCCACTGTTCTGGGTGTCAGTTTTCAGGACCCACTTGGCACTCTCAAACCAGACCAAGTTGGCACTGCAGCCACCTTGAGTCTGGGAGGCATCCTGCGAGAGGCGGAATTCACCTAGGCACCCTGATATTTAAGGCCTCAAGACCCTGAACCACTGTAATGGCTTTTTCCCTGGGAACCAAAACTCAGAAGCCACTGTTCTGTGTGTCAGTTTTCAGGACCTACTTGACTCTATCAAACCAGACCAAGTGGGCAATGGTGCCGCATAGCGTGTGGGAAAAATCCTGCAAGAGGCGGATCTCCAGGAGGCACCCGGAGATGTAAGGCCGCAGGACCCTGAACCATTGTACAGGCTTTTTCCCTGGGAAACAAAACTCAGAAGCCACTGTTCTTAGTGTCAGTTTTCAGGACCCACTTGGCATTCTCAAACCAGACGAAGTTGGCACTGGTGCCACTATGTGTCTGTGAGGCATCCTGCGAGAGGCCGAATTCGAGGAGGAACTAGGCCATTTAAAGTCTCAGGACCCTGAACCACTTTACAGGTTTATTCCCTGGGAAACAAAACTCAGAAGACAATGTTCTTGGTGTCAGTTTTCAGGACCCACTTGGCACTCTCAAACCAGACTAAGTGGGCAATGGGGCCGCATAGCGTCTGGGAAAAATCCTGCAAGAGGCGGATCTCCAGGAGGCACCCGGCAATTTAAGGCCTCAGGACCCTGAACCACTCTACAGGGTATTTCCCTGGGAAACAAAATTCACAAACCACTGTTCTGGGTGTCAGTTTTCAGGACCCACTTGACACTCTCAAACCAGACCAAGTTGGCACTTGTGCCACCTTGAGTCTGGGAGGCATCCTGCGAGAGGCCGAATTCCAGGAGGCACCCTGAAATTTAAGGCCTCAGGACCCTGAACCACTGTACAGGCTTTTTCCCTGGGAGCCAAAACTCAGAAGCCACTGTTCTGGGTGTCATTTTGCAGGACCCACTTGACACTCTCAAACCAGACCAAGTTGGCACTTGTGCCACATTGCGTATGGGCGGCATCCTGCGAGAGGCCGAATTCCAGGAGGAACCCTGAAATTTAAGGCCTCAGGACCCTGAACCACTGTACAGGCTTTTCCCCTGGGAGACAAAACTCACCAGCCACTGTTCTGGGTGTCCGTTTGGAGGACCCACTAGGCACTCTCAAACAAGACCAAGTTGGCACTGGTGTCACATTGCGTCTGGGAGGCATCCTGCGAGAGGCCGAATTCAAGAAGGCACCCGGCCATTTAAAGTTTCAGGCTCCTGAACCAGTGTACAGGCCTTTTATCTGGGAAACAAAACTCACAAGCCACTGTTCTGGGTGTCAATTTTCAGGACCCACTTGGCACTCTCAAACCAGACCAAGTTGGCACTGCTGCCAGATTTCATCTGAAACGCATCCTGCGAGACGCGGAATTCCAGGAGGCACCTGGCCATTTAAGGCCTCAGGACCCTGAACACCTCTACAGGTTTTTTCCCTGGGAAACAAATCTCAGCAGCCACTCTTCTTGGTGTCTGTTTGCAGGACCCACTTGGCACTCTCAAACCAGACTAAGTTGGCACCGGTGCTGCTCAGCGTCTGGGAAACATCCTGCGAGTGGCGGCTCTCCAGGAGGGACCCTGAAATTTAAGGCCTCAGGACCCTGAATCACTCTACAGGCTATTGCCCAGAGAAAAAAAACTCACAAGCCACTGTTCTGACTGTCAGATTGCAGGACCCGCTTGCACTCTCAAACCAGACCAAGTTGGCACGGGTGCCACTTTGCGTCTGGGAGCCATCCTGCTAGGGGCCGAATTCCAAGAGCCACCCGGGAATTTAAGGCCTCAGGACCCTGAACCACTCTACAGGCCTTTTCCCTGGGAAACAAAACTCAGAAGCCACTGTTCTGGGTGTCAGTTTTCAGGACCCACTAGGCACTCTCAAACCAGACCAAGTTGGCACTGGTGCAACATTGCATCTGGGAGGCATCCAGTGTGAGGTGGAATTCTAGGATGCACCCTGAAATTTAAGGCCGCAGGACCCTGAACCATTGTACAGGCTTTTTCCCTGAAAAACAAAACTCAGAAGCCACTGTTCTGGGTGTCAGTTTTCAGCACCCACTTGACACTCTCAAACAAGACTAAGTGGGCACCAGTGCCGCTAAGCGTCTGGGAAATATCCTGCGAGAGGCGGATCTCCAGGAGGGACCCTGAAATTTAAGGCCTCAGGACCCTGAACCACTGGACAGGCTATTTTCCAGGGAGAAAAAACTCACAAGCCACTGTCCTGGGTGTCAGTTTGCAGGACCCACTTGGCACTCTCAAACCAGACCAAGTTGGCACGGGTGCCACTTTGCGTCTGGGAGGCATCCTGCTAGGGGCCAAATTCAAAGAGGCAACCAGCAGTTTAACGCCGCAGGACCCTGAACCATTGTACAGGCTTTTTCCCTGGGAAACAAAACTCAGAAGCCACTGTTCTGGGTGTCAGTTTGCAGGACCCACTAGGCATTCTCAAACCAGACCAAGTTGGCACTGGTGCCACTATGTGTCTTGGAGGCATCCTGCGAGAGGCCGAATTCCAGGAGGAACTTGGCCATTTAAGGCCTCAGGACCCTGAACCACTTTACAGGCTTATTCCCTGGGAAACAAAACTCAGAAGACAATGTTCTCGGTGTCAGTTTTCAGGACCCACTTGACACTCTCAAACCAGACGAAGTGGGCAATGGTGCCGCATAGCGTGTGGGAAAAATCCTGGAAGAGGCAGATCTCCTGGAGGTACCCGGCAATTTAATGCCTCAGGACCCTGAACCACTGTACAGGCTTTTTCCCTGGGAAACAAAACTCACAAACCACTGTTCTGGGTGTCAGTTTTCAGGACCCACTTGACACTCTCAAACCAGACCAAGTTGGCACTGCAGCCACCTTGCGTTTGAGAGGCATCCTTCGAGAGGCGGAATTCCAGGAATCACCCGGCCATTTAAGGCCTCAGGCCCCTGAACAATTCTACAGGCCTTTTCCCTGGGAGACAAAACTCAGAAGCCACTGTTCTGGGTGTCAGTTTTCAGGACCCACTAGGCACTCTCAAACCAGACCAAGTTGGCACTGGTGCCGCATAGCGTCTGGGAGGCATCCTGAGAGAGGCGGAATTCGACAAGGCACCTGGCCATTTAAGGCCTCAGGACCCTGAACCACTGTACAGTGTTTTTTCCTGGGAAACAAACTCAGAAGCCACTGTTCTTGGTGTCAGTTTTCAGGACCCTCTTGGCACTCTCAAACGAGACCATGTTGGCACTTGTGACAGCTTGCGTCTGGGAGGCATCCTGCGAGAGGCAGAATTCCTGGAGGCACCCTGAAATTTAACGCAGCAGGACCCTGAACCACTGTACAGGCTTTTCCCCTGGGAGACAAAACTCACCAGCCACTGTTCTGGGTGTCAGTTTGGAGGACCCACTAGGCACTCTCAAACAAGACCAAGTTGGCACTGGTGTCACATTGCGTCTGGGAGGCATCCTGCGAGAGGCCTAATTCAAGAAGGCACCCGGCCATTTAAAGTTTCAGGCCCCTGAACCAGTGTACAGGCCTTTTATCTGGGAAACAAAACTCACAAGCCACTGTTCTGGGTGTCAATTTTCAGGACCCACTTGGCACTCTCAAACCAGCCCAAGTTGGCACTGCTGCCAGATTTCATCTGAAAGGCATCCTGCGAGAGGCCGAATTCCGGGAGGCACCTGGCCATTTAAGGCCTCAGGACCCTGAACAATTGTACAGGCTTTTTCCCTGGGAAACAAATCTCAGCAGCCACTCTTCTTGGTGTCAGTTTGCAGGACCCACTTGGCACTCTCAAACCAGACTAAGTTGGCACCGGTGCCGCTCATCGTCTGGGAAATATCTTGCGAGTGGCAACTCTCCAGGAAGGACCCTGAAATTTAAGGCCTCAGGACCCTGAATCACTCTACAGGCTATTGCCCAGAGAAAAAAAACTCACAAGCCACTGTTCTGACTGTCAGATTGCAGGACCCGCTTGCACTCTCAAACCAGACCAAGTTGGCACTGCAGCCACCTTGCGTTTGAGAGGCATCCTTCGAGAGGCGGAATTCCAGGAATCACCCGGCCATTTAAGGCCTCAGGCCCCTGAACAATTCTACAGGCCTTTTCCCTGGGAGACAAAACTCAGAAGCCACTGTTCTGGGTGTCAGTTTTCAGGACCCACTAGGCACTCTCAAACCAGACCAAGTTGGCACTGGTGCCGCATAGCGTCTGGGAGGCATCCTGAGAGAGGCGGAATTCGACGAGGCACCTGGCCATTTAAGGCCTCAGGACCCTGAACCACTGTACAGTGTTTTTTCCTGGGAAACAAACTCAGAAGCCACTGTTCTTGGTGTCAGTTTTCAGGACCCTCTTGGCACTCTCAAACGAGACCATGTTGGCACTTGTGACAGCTTGCGTCTGGGAGGCATCCTGCGAGAGGCGGAATTCCTGGAGGCACCCTGAAATTTAACGCAGCAGGACCCTGAACCACTCTACAGGGTATTTCCCTGGGAAACAAAACCCAGAAGCCACTGTTCTGGGTGTCAGTTTTCAGGACCCACTTGGCACTCTCAAACCAGACCAAGTTGGCACTGCAGCCACCTTGAGTCTGGGAGGCATCCTGCGAGAGGCCGAATTCCAGGAGGAACTAGGCCATTTAAAGCCTCAGGACCCTGAACCACTTTACAGGTTTATTCCCTGGGAAACAAAACTCAGAAGACAATGTTCTTGGTGTCAGTTTTCAGGACCCACTTGACACTCTCAAACCAGACTAAGTGGGCAATGGGGCCGCATAGCGTCTGGGAAAAATCCTGCAAGAGGCGGATCTCCAGGAGGCACCCGGCAATTTAAGGCCTCAGGACCCTGAACCACTGTACAGGCTTTTTCCCTGGGAAACAAAATTCACAAACCACTGTTCTGGGTGTCAGTTTTCAGGACCCACTTGACACTCTCAAACCAGACCAAGTTGGCACTTGTGCCACCTTGAGTCTGGGAGGCATCCTGCGAGAGGCCGAATTCCAGGAGGCACCCTGAAATTTAAGGCCTCAGGACCCTGAACCACTGTACAGGCTTTTCCCCTGGGAGACAAAACTCACCAGCCACTGTTCTGGGTGTCAGTTTGCAGAACCCACTTGACACTCTCAAACCAGACCAAGTTGGCACTTGTGCCACATTGCGTATGGGAGGCATCCTGCGAGAGGCCGAATTCCAGGAGGAACCCTGAAATTTAAGGCCTCAGGACCCTGAACCACTGTACAGGCTTTTCCCCTGGGAGACAAAACTCACCAGCCACTGTTCTGGGTGTCCGTTTCGAGGACCCACTAGGCACTCTCAAACAAGACCAAGTTGGCACTGGTGTCACATTGCGTCTGGGAGGCATCCTGCGAGAGGCCGAATTCAAGAAGGCACCCGGCCATTTAAAGTTTCAGGCTCCTGAACCAGTGTACAGGCCTTTTATCTGGGAAACAAAACTCACAAGCCACTGTTCTGGGTGTCAATTTTCAGGACCCACTTGGCACTCTCAAACCAGACCAAGTTGGCACTGCTGCCAGATTTCATCTGAAACGCATCCTGCGAGACGCGGAATTCCAGGAGGCACCTGGCCATTTAAGGCCTCAGGACCCTGAACACCTCTACAGGTTTTTTCCCTGGGAAACAAATCTCAGCAGCCACTCTTCTTGGTGTCTGTTTGCAGGACCCACTTGGCACTCAAAAACCAGACTAAGTTGGCACCGGTGCTGCTCAGCGTCTGGGAAACATCCTGCGAGTGGCGGATCTCCAGGAGGGACCCTGAAATTTAAGGCCTCAGGACCCTGAATCACTCTACAGGCTATTGCCCAGAGAAAAAAAACTCACAAGCCACTGTTCTGACTGTCAGACTGCAGGACCCGCTTGCACTCTAAAACCAGACCAAGTTGGCACGGGTGCCACTTTGCGTCTGGGAGCCATCCTGCTAGGGGCCGAATTCCAAGAGCCACCCGGCAATTTAAGGCCTCAGGACCCTGAACCATTGTACAGGATTTTTCCCTGGGAAACAAAACTCAGAAGCCACTGTTCTGGGTGTCAGTTTTCAGGACCCACTAGGCACTCTCAAACCAGACCAAGTTGGCACTGGTGCAACATTGCATCTGGGAGGCATCCAGTGTGAGGTGGAATTCTAGGATGCACCCTGAAATTTAAGGCCGCAGGACCCTGAACCATTGTACAGGCTTTTTCCCTGGGAAACAAAACTCAGAAGCCACAGTTCTGGGTGTCAGTTTTCAGCACCCACTTGACACTCTCAAACAAGACTAAGTGGGCACCAGTGCCGCTAAGCGTCTGGGAAATATCCTGCGAGAGGCGGATCTCCAGGAGGGACCCTGAAATTTAAGGCCTCAGGACCCTGAACCACTGGACAGGCTATTTTCCAGGGAGAAAAAACTCACAAGCCACTGTCCTGGGTGTTAGTTTGCAGGACCCACTTGGCACTCTCAAACCAGACCAAGTTGGCGCGGGTGCCACTTTGCGTCTGGGAGGCATCCTGCTAGGGGCCAAATTCAATGAGGCAACCAGCAATTTAACGCCGCAGGACCCTGAACCATTGTACAGGCTTTTTCCCTGGGAAACAAAACTCAGAAGCCACTGTTCTGGGTGTCAGTTTGCAGGACCCACTAGGCATTCTCAAACCAGACTAAGTGGGCAATGGTGCCGCATAGCGTGTGGGAAAAATCCTGGAAGAGGCAGATCTCCTGGAGGTACCCGGCAATTTAAGGCCGCAGGACCCTGAACCACTGTACAGGCTTTTTCCCTGGGAAACAAAACTCACAAACCACTGTTCTGGGTGTCAGTTTTCAGGACCCACTTGACACTCTCAAACCAGACCAAGTTGGCACTGCAACCACCTTGCGTTTGAGAGGCATCCTTCGAGAGGCGGAATTCCAGGAATCACCTGGCCATTTAAGGCCTCAGGCCCCTGAACAATTCTACAGGCCTTTTTCCTGGGAGACAAAACTCAGAAGCCACTGTTCTGGGTGTCAGTTTTCAGGACCCACTAGGCACTCTCAAACCAGACCAAGTTGGCACTGGTGCCGCATAGCGTCTGGGAGGCATCCTGAGAGAGGCGGAATTCGACGAGGTACCTGGCCATTTAAGGCCTCAGGACCCTGAACCACTGTACAGTGTTTTTTCCTGGGAAACAAAACTCAGAAGCCACTGTTCTTGGTGTCAGTTTTCAGGACCCTCTTGGCACTCTCAAACGAGACCATGTTGGCACTTGTGACAGCTTGCGTCTGGGAGGCATCCTGCGAGAGGCGGAATTCCTGGAGGCACCCTGAAATTTAACGCAGCAGGACCCTGAACCACTGTACAGGCTTTTCCCCTGGGAGACAAAACTCACCAGCCACTGTTCTGGGTGTCAGTTTGGAGGACCCACTAGGCACTCTCAAACAAGACCAAGTTGGCACTGGTGTCACATTGCGTCTGGGAGGCATCCTGCGAGAGGCCTAATTCAAGAAGGCACCCGGCCATTTAAAGTTTCAGGCCCCTGAACCAGTGTACAGGCCTTTTATCTGGGAAACAAAACTCACAAGCCACTGTTCTGGGTGTCAATTTTCAGGACCCACTTGGCACTCTCAAACCAGCCCAAGTTGGCACTGCTGCCAGATTTCATCTGAAAGGCATCCTGCGAGAGGCCGAATTCCGGGAGGCACCTGGCCATTTAAGGCCTCAGGACCCTGAACCATTGTACAGGCTTTTTCCCTGGGAAACAAATCTCAGCAGCCACTCTTCTTGGTGTCAGTTTGCAGGACCCACTTGGCACTCTCAAACCAGACTAAGTTGGCACCGGTGCCGCTCATCGTCTGGGAAATATCTTGCGAGTGGCAACTCTCCAGGAAGGACCCTGAAATTTAAGGCCTCAGGACCCTGAATCACTCTACAGGCTATTGCCCAGAGAAAAAAAACTCACAAGCCACTGTCCTGGGTGTCAGTTTGCAGGACCCACTTGGCACTCTCAAACCAGACCAAGTTGGCGCGGGTGCCACTTTGCGTCTGGGAGGCATCCTGCTAGGGGCCAAATTCAATGAGGCAACCAGCAATTTAACGCCGCAGGACCCTGAACCATTGTACAGGCTTTTTCCCTGGGAAACAAAACTCAGAAGCCACTGTTCTTGGTGTCAGTTTTCAGGACCCACTTGGCACTCTCAAACCAGACCAAGTTGGCACTGCTGCCACCTTGCGTCTGGGAGGCATCCTTCTAGAGGTCGAATTTCAGAAGGCACTTGGCCATTTAAGGCCTCAGGACCCTGAACCACTGTACAGGCTTTTTCCCTGGGAAACAAAACTCAGAAGCAACTGTTCTGGGTGTCAGTTTTCAGGACCCACTTGGCACTCTCAAACCAGAAAGTGTTGGCACTGCAGCCACCTTGCGTCTGGGAGGCATCCTTTGAGAGGCGGAATTCCAGGAGTCACCCGGCCATTTAAGGCCTCAGGGCCCTGAAACATCCTTCAGGACTTTTCCCTGGGAGACAAAACTCACAAGCCACTGTTCTTGGTGTCAGTTTTCAGGACCCACTTGACACTCTCAAACTAGACCAAGTTAGCACTGGTGTCACATTGCGTCTGGGAGGCATCCTGCGAGAGGCTGAATTCAAGAAGGCACCCGGCTATTTAAAGTTTCAGGCCCCAGAACCAGTGCACAGGCCATTTCCCTGGGAAACAAAACTCAGAAGCCACTGTTCTGTGTGTCAGTTTTCAGGACCCACTTGGCACTCTCAAACGAGACCAAGTTGGCACTGCTGCCACATTGCATCTAAGAGGCATCCTGCGAGAGGCTGAATTCCAGGAGGCATCCTGAAATTTAACGCGGCAGGACCCTGAACCACTCTACAGGGTATTTCCCTGGGAAACAAAACTCAGAAGCCACTGTTCTGGGTGTCAGTTTGGAGGACCCACTTGGCACTCTCAAATCAGCTTAAGTTGGCACTTGTGCCACTTTGCGTCTGGGAGGCATCCTGCGAGAGGCCGAATTCCAGGAGGCACCTGGCCATTTAAGGCCTCAGGACCACGAACCACTTTACAGGCTTTTTCCCTGGGAAACAAAACTCAGAAGCCACTGTTCTTAGTCTCAGTTTTCAGGACCCACTTGACTCTATCAAACCAGACTAAGTGGGCAATGGTGCCGCGTAGCGTCTGGGAAAAATCCTTCAAGAGGCGGATCTCCAGGAGGCACCTGGAGATCTAAGGCCGCAGGACCCTGAACCATTGTACAGGCTTTTTCCCTGGGAAACAAAACTCAGAAGCCACTGTTCTGGGTGTCAGTTTTCAGGACCCACTTGGCATTCTCAAACCAGACGAAGTTGGCACTGGTGCCACTATGTGTCTGGGAGGCATCCTGCGAGAGGCCGAATTCCAGGAGGAACTAGGCCATTTAAAGTTTCAGGACCCTTAACCATTGTACAGGCTTATTCCCTGGGAAACAAAACTCAGAAGACAATGTTCTTGGTGTCAGTTTTCAGGACCCACTTGACACTCTCAAACCAGACTAAGTGGGCAATGGTGCCGCATAGCGTCTTGGAAAAATCCTGCAAGAGGCGGATCTCGGGGAGGCACACGGCAATTTAAGGCCTCAGGACCCTGAACCACTCTACAGGGTATTTCCCTGGGAGCCAAAACTCAGAAGCCACTGTTCTGGGTGTCAGTTTGCAGGACCACTTGGCACTCTCAAACCAGACCAAGTTGGCACTGGTGCCACCTTGCATCTGGGAGGCATCCTGCGAGAGGCGGAATTACAGGTGGCACCTGGCCATTTAAGGCCTCAGGACTCTGAACCATTGTACAGGCTTTTTCCCTGGGAAACAAATCTCAGCAGCCACTCTTCTTGGTGTCAGTTTGCAGGACCCACTTGGCACTCTCAAACCAGACTAAGTTGGCACCGTTGCCGCTCAGCGTCTGGGAAACATCCTGCGAGAGGCGGATATCCAGGAGGGACCCTGAAATTTAATGCCTCAGGACCCTGAACCATTCCCCAGGGTATTTCCCTGGGAAACAAAACTCAGAAGCCACTGTTCTGGGTGTCAGTTCCCAGGAGCCACTAGGCACTCTCAAACCAGACCAAGTGTGCCCTGGTGCCACTTTGCATCTGGGTGGCATCCTGCAAGAGGCCGAATTCCAATAGGCGTCCTGAAATTTAAGGCCTCAAGACCCTGAACCACTCCACAGGGTATTTCCTTGGGAAACAAAACTCAGAAGCCACTGTTCTGGGTGTCAGTTTTCAGGACCCACTTGGCACTCTCAAACAAGACTAAGTTGGCAGTGGTGAAACCTTGCACCTGGGAGGCATCCTGTGTGAGGCCGAATTCCAGGAGGCACCTGGCTATTTAAGGCCTCAGGACTCTGAACCAGTCTACAGGCCTTTTCCCTGGAAAACAAAACTCAGAAGCCACTGTTCTGGGTGTCAGTTTCCAGCACCCACTTGACACTCTCAAACCAGACTAAGTGGGCAATGGTGCCACTTAGCGTCTGGGAAAAATCCTGCAAGAGGCGGAACTCCAGGAGGCACCCGGCATTTTAAGGCCGCAGGACCCTGAACCACTCTACAGGGTATTTCCCTGGGAAACAAAACCCAGAAGCCACTGTTCTGGGTGTCAGTTTTCAGGACCCACTAGGCACTCTCAAAACAGACGAAGCTTGCACTGGTGCCACATTGCGTCTGGGAGGCATCCTGCGAGACGCGGAATTCCAGGTGGCACCTCACCATTTAAGGCCTCAAGATCCTGAACCATTGTACAGGCTTTTTCCCTGGGAAACAAAACTCAGAAGCCACAGTTCTGCGTGTCAGTTTGCAGGACCGACTTGGCGCTCTCAAACCAGACCAAGTTGGCACTGGTGCCACTTGCGTCTGGGAGGCATCCTTCGAGAGGCCGAATTTTAGAAGGCACCCTGAAATTTAATGCCTCAGGACCCTGAACCACTCCACAGGCTATTTCCCTGGGAAACAAAACTCAGAAGCCACTGTTCCGGGTGTCAGTTTTCTGGACCCACTAGGCACTCTCAAACCAGACGAAGTTGGCTCTGGTGGCACTTTGTGTCTGGGAGTCATCCTGCGAGAGGCCGAATTCTGGGAGGACCTGGTCATTTAAGGCCTCAGGACCCTGAACCATTTTACAGGCTTTTTCCCTGGGGAAAAAAACTCAGAAGACAATGTTCTTGGTGTCAGTTTTTAGGATACACTTGACACTCTCAAATAATACTAAGTGGACAATGGTGCTGCATAGCGTCTGGGAAAAATCCTGCAAGAGGCGGATCTCCAGGAGGCACCCGGCAATTTAAGGCCTCAGGACCCTGAACCACTCTACAGGGTATTTCCCTGGGAAACAAAATTCACAAACCACTATTCCTGGTGTCAGTTTTCAGGACCCACTTGGCACTCTCAAACCAGATTAAGTTGGCACTGGTGCCCCATTGCGTCTGGGAGGCATGCTGCGAGAGGCCGAATTCCAGGAGGCACCTGGCCATATAAGGCCTCAGGACCCTGAGCCATGGTTCAGGCTTTTTCCCTGGGAAACAAAACTCAGAAGCCACTGTTCTGGATGTCAGTTTTCAGGACGCACTTGGCACTCTCAAACTAGACCATGTTGGCACATGTGCCAGCTTGCGTCTGGGAGGCATCCTGCGAGAGGCCGAATTCCAGGAGGCACCCTGAAATTTAACGCGGCCGGACCCTGAACCACTCTACAGGATTTTTCCCTGTGAAACAAAATTCACAAACTACTGTTCTGGGTGTCAGTTTTCAGGACCCACTTTACACTCTCAAACCAGACTAAGTTGGCACTTCTGCCACATTGCGTCTGGGAGGCATCCTGCGAGAGGCGGAATTCCAGTAGGCACCGTGAAATTTAAGGCCTCAGGACCCTGAACCACTGTACAGGCTTTTTCCCTGGGAACCAAAACTCAGAAGCCACTGTTCTGGGTGTCAGTTTTCAGCACCCACTTGGCACTCTCAAACCAGAACAAGTTGGCACTTGTGCCACCTTGCGTCTGGGAGGCATCCTTCGAGAGGCGGAATTCCAGAAATCACCCGGCCATTTAAGGCCTCAGGCCCCTTAACCAGTGTACAGGTCTTTTCCCTGGGAAAAAAAACTCAAAAGCCACTGTTCTGGGTGTCAATTTTCAGGACCCACTTGGCACTCTCAAACAAGACCAAGTTGGCATTTGTGCCACATTGCGTCTGGATGGCATCCTGCGAGAGGCCGAATTCCAGGAGGCACCCTGAAATTTAAGACCTCAGGACCCAGAACCAGTGTACAGGCCTTTTATCTGGGAAACAAAACTCACAAACCACTGTTCTGGGTGTCAATTTTCAGGAACCACTTGGCACTCTCAAACCAGCCCAAGTTGGCACTGCTGCCAGATTTCATCTGAAAGGCATCCTGCGAGAGGCCGAGTTCCGGGAGGCACCTGGCCATTTAAGGCCTCAGGACCCTGAACCACTGTACAGGCTTTTTCCCTGGGAAACAAATCTCAGCAGCCACTCTTCTTGGTGTCAGTTTGCAGGACCCACTTGGCACTCAAAAACCAGACTAAGTTGGCACCGGTGCCGCTCAGCGTCTGGGAAACATCTTGCGAGTGGCGGCTCTCCAGGAGGGACCCTGAAATTTAAGGCCTCAGGACCCTGAATCACTCTACAGGCTATTGCCCAGAGAAAAAAAACTCACAAGCCACTGTTCTGACTGTCAGATTGCAGGACCCGCTTGCACTCTCAAACCAGACCAAGTTGGCACGGGTGCCACTTTGCGTCTGGGAGCCATCCTGCTAGGGGCCGAATTCCAAGAGCCACCCGGCAATTTAAGGCCTCAGGACCCAGAACCATTGTACAGGCTTTTTCCCTGGTAAACAAAACTCACAAGCCACTGTTCTGGGTGTCCGTTTTCAGGACCCACTAAGCACTCTCAAACCAGACCAAGTTTGCGCTGGTGCCACCTTGCATCTGGGAGGCATCCTGTGTGAGGCGGAATTCAAGGAGGCACCTGGAAATTTAAGGCCGCAGGACCCTGAACCATTGTACAGGCTTTTTCCCTGGGAAACAAAACTCAGAAGCCACTGTTCTTGGTGTCAGTTTTCAGGACCCACTTGGCACTCTAAAACCAGACCAAGTTGGCACTGCTGCCACCTTGCGTCTGGGAGGCATCCTTCGAGAGGCCGAATTTCAGAAGGCACTTGGCCATTTAAGGCCTCAGGACCCTGAACGACTGTACAGGCTTTTTCCCTGGGAAACAAAACTCAGAAGCCACTGTTCTGGGTGTCAGTTTTCAGGACCCACTTGGCACTCTCAAACCAGACCAAGTTGGAACTGGCGCCACTTTGCGTCTGGGAGGCATCCTGCGAGAGGCGGAATTCACCTAGGCACCCTGATATTTAAGGCCTCAAAACCCTGAACCATTGTACAGGCTTTTTCCCTGGGAACCAAAACTCAGAAGCAACTGTTCTGGGTGTCAGTTTTCAGGACCCACTTGGCACTCTCAAACCAGAAAGTGTTGGCACTGCAGCCACCTTGCGTCTGGGAGGCATCCTTTGAGAGGCGGAATTCCAGGAGTCACCCGGCCATTTAAGGCCTCAGGCCCCTGAAACATCCTTCAGGACTTTTCCCTGGGAGACAAAACTCACAAGCCACTGTTCTGGGTGTCAGTTTTCAGCACCCACTTGGCACTCTCAAACTAGACCAAGTTGGCACTGGTGTCACATTGCGTCTGGGAGGCATCCTACGAGAGGCAGAATTCAAGAAGGCACCCGGCTATTTAAAGTTTCAGGCCCCAGAACCAGTGTACAGGCCATTTCCCTGGGAAACAAAACTCAGAAGCCACTGTTCTGCGTGTCAGTTTTCAGGACCCACTTGGCACTCTCAAACGAGACCAAGTTGGCACTGCTGCCACATTGCATCTAAGAGGCATCCTGAGAGAGGCGGAATTCGACGAGGCACCTGGCCATTTAAGACCTCAGGACCCTGAACCATTGTACAGTGTTTTTCCCTGGGAAACAAAACTCAGAAGCCACTGTTCTGGATGTCAGTTTTCAGGAACCACTTGGCACTCTCAAACTAGACGATGTTGACACTTGTGCCAGCTTGCGTCTGGGAGGCATCCTGCGAGAGGCTGAATTCCAGGAGGCATCCTGAAATTTAACGCGGCAGGGCCCTGAACCACTCTACAGGGTATTTCCCTGGGAAACAAAACTCAGAAGCCACTGTTCTGGGTGTCAGTTTGGAGGACCCACTTGGCACTCTCAAATCAGATTAAGTTGGCACTTGTGCCACTTTGCATCTGGGAGGCATCCTGCGAGAGGCCGAATTCCAGGAGGCACCTGGCCATTTAAGGCCTCAGGACCACGAACCACTTTACAGGCTTTTTCCCTGGGAAACAAAACTCAGAAGCCACTGTTCTTAGTCTCAGTTTTCAGGACCCACTTGACTCCATCAAAACAGACTAAGTGGGCAATGGTGCCGCATAGCATCTGGGAAAAATCCTTCAAGAGGCGGATCTCCAGGAGGCACCTGGAGATCTAAGGCCGCAGGACCCTGAACCATTGTACAGGCTTTTTCCCTGGGAAACAAAACTCAGAAGCCACTGTTCTGGGTGTCAGTTTTCAGGACCCGCTTGGCATTCTCAAACCAGACGAAGTTGGCACTGGTGCCACTATGTGTCTGGGAGGCATCCTGCGAGAGGCCGAATTCCAGGAGGAACTAGGCCATTTAAAGTTTCAGGACCCTTAACCATTGTACAGGCTTATTCCCTGGGAAACAAAACTCAGAAGACAATGTTCTTGGTGTCAGTTTTCAGGACCCACTTGACACTCTCAAACCAGACTAAGTGGGCAATGGTGCCGCATAGCGTCTGGGAAAAATCCTGCAAGAGGCGGATCTCCAGGAGGCACACGGCAATTTAAGGCCTCAGGACCCTGAACCACTCTACAGGGTATTTCCCTGGGAGCCAAAACTCAGAAGCCACTGTTCTGGGTGTCAGTTTGCAGGACCCACTTGGCACTCTCAAACCAGACCAAGTTGGCACTGCAGCCGCCTTGAGTCTGGGAGGCATCCTGCGAGAGGCGGAATTACAGGTGGCACCCTGAAATTTAACGCCTCAGGACTCTGAACCACAGTACAGGCTTTTTCCCTAGGAAACAAATCTCAGCAGCCACTCTTCTTGGTGTCAGTTTGCAGGACCCACTTGGCACTCTCAAACCAGACTAAATTGGCACCGGTGCCGCTCAGCGTCTGGGAAACATCTTGCGAGAGGCCGATATCCAGGAAGGACCCTGAAATTTAAGGCCTCAGGACCCTGAACCACTGTACAGGCTATTGCCCAGAGAAAAAAACTCACAAGCCACTGTTCTGACTGTCAGATTGCAGGACCCGCTTGCACTCTCAAACCAGACCAAGTTGGCACGGGTGCCACTTTGCGTCTGGGAGCCATCCTGCTAGGAGCCGAATTCCAAGAGCCACCCGGGAATTTAAGGCCTCAGGACCCTGAACCATTGTACAGGCTTTTTCCCTGGGAAACAAAACTCAGAAGCCACTGTTCTTGGTGTCAGTTTTCAGGACCCACTTGGCACTCTAAAACCAGACCAAGTTGGCACTGCTGCCACCTTGCGTCTGGGAGGCATCCTTCGAGAGGCCGAATTTCAGAAGGCACTTGGCCTTTTAAGGCCTCAGGACCCTGAACCACTGTACAGGCTTTTTCCCTGGGAAACAAAACTCAGAAGCCACTGTTCTGGGTGTCAGTTTTCAGGACCCACTAGGCACTCTCAAACCAGACCAAGTTGGAACTGGCGCCACTTTGCGTCTGGGAGGCATCCTGCAAGAGGCGGAATTCACCTAGGCACCCTGATATTTAAGGCCTCAAAACCCTGAACCATTGTACAGGCTTTTTCCCTGGGAACCAAAACTCAGAAGCAACTGTTCTGGGTGTCAGTTTTCAGGACCCACTTGGCACTCTCAAACCAGAAAGTGTTGGCACTGCAGCCACCTTGCGTCTGGGAGGCATCCTTTGAGAGGCGGAATTCCAGGAGTCACCCGGCCATTTAAGGCCTCAGGCCCCTGAAACATCCTTCAGGACTTTTCCCTGGGAGACAAAACTCACAAGCCACTGTTCTTGGTGTCAGTTTTCAGCACCCACTTGGCACTCTCAAACTAGACCAAGTTGGCACTGGTGTCACATTGCGTCTGGGAGGCATCCTGCGAGAGGCAGAATTCAAGAAGGCACCCGGCTATTTAAAGTTTCAGGCCCCAGAACCAGTGTACAGGCCATTTCCCTGGGAAACAAAACTCAGAAGCCACTGTTCTGCGTGTCAGTTTTCAGGACCCACTTGGCACTCTCAAACGAGACCAAGTTGGCACTGCTGCCACATTGCATCTAAGTGGCATCCTGAGAGAGGCGGAATTCCAGGAGGCACCTGGCCATTTAAGACCTCAGGACCCTGAACCATTGTACAGTGTTTTTCCCTGGGAAACAAAACTCAGAAGCCACTGTTCTGGATGTCAGTTTTCAGGAACCACTTGGCACTCTCAAACTAGACGATGTTGACACTTGTGCCAGCTTGCGTCTGGGAGGCATCCTGCGAGAGGCTGAATTCCAGGAGGCATCCTGAAATTTAACGCGGCAGGGCCCTGAACCACTCTACAGGGTATTTCCCTGGGAAACAAAACTCAGAAGCCACTGTTCTGGGTGTCAGTTTGGAGGACCAACTTGGCACTCTCAAATCAGATTAAGTTGGCACTTGTGCCACTTTGCGTCTGGGAGGCATCCTGCGAGAGGCCGAATTCCAGGAGGCACCTGGCCATTTAAGGCCTCAGGACCACGAACCACTTTACAGGCTTTTTCCCTGGGAAACAAAACTCAGAAGCCACTGTTCTTAGTCTCAGTTTTCAGGACCCACTTGACTCTATCAAAACAGACTAAGTGGGCAATGGTGCCGCATAGCGTCTGGGAAAAATCCTTCAAGAGGCGGATCTCCAGGAGGCACCTGGAGATCTAAGGCCGCAGGACCCTGAACCATTGTACAGGCTTTTTCCCTGGGAAACAAAACTCAGAAGCCACTGTTCTGGGTGTCAGTTTTCAGGACCCACTTGGCATTCTCAAACCAGACGAAGTTGGCACTGGTGCCACTATGTGTCTGGGAGGCATCCTGCGAGAGGCCGAATTCCATGAGGAACTAGGCCATTTAAAGTTTCAGGACCCTTAACCATTGTACAGGCTTATTCCCTGGGAAACAAAACTCAGAAGACAATGTTCTTGGTGTCAGTTTTCAGGACCCACTTGACACTCTCAAACCAGACTAAGTGGGCAATGGTGCCGCATAGCGTCTGGGAAAAATCCTGCAAGAGGCGGATCTCGGGGAGGCACACGGCAATTTAAGGCCTCAGGACCCTGAACCACTCTACAGGGTATTTCCCTGGGAGCCAAAACTCAGAAGCCACTGTTCTGGGTGTCAGTTTGCAGGACCCACTTGGCACTCTCAAACCAGACCAAGTTGGCACTGCAGCCACCTTGAGTCTGGGAGGCATCCTGCGAGAGGCGGAATTACAGGTGGCACCCTGAAATTTAACGCCTCAGGACTCTGAACCACAGTACAGGCTTTTTCCCTAGGAAACAAATCTCAGCAGCCACTCTTCTTGGTGTCAGTTTGCAGGACCCACTTGGCACTCTCAAACCAGACTAAATTGGCACCGGTGCCGCTCAGCGTCTGGGAAACATCTTGCGAGTGGCGGCTCTCCAGGAGGGACCCTGAAATTTAAGGCCTCAGGACCCTGAACCACTGTACAGGCTATTGGCCAGAGAAAAAAAACTCACAAGCCACTGTTCTGACTGTCAGATTGCAGGACCCGCTTGCACTCTCAAACCAGACCAAGTTGGCACGGGTGCCACTTTGCGTCTGGGAGCCATCCTGCTAGGGGCCGAATTCCAAGAGCCACCCGGGAATTTAAGGCCTCAGGACCCTGAACCACTGTACAGGATTTTTCCCTGGTAAACAAAACTCACAAGCCACTGTTCTGGGTGTGAGTTTGGAGGACCAACTAAGCACTCTCAAACCAGACCAAGTTTGCACTGGTGCCACCTTGCATCTGGGAGGCATCCTGTGTGAGGTGGAATTCTAGGAGGCACCCGGCAATTTAAGGCCGCAGGACCCTGAAAGACTGTACAGGCTTTTTCCCTGGGAAACAAAACTCAGAAGCCATTGTTCTGGGTGTCAGTTTGCAGGACCCACTCTGCACTGTCAAACAAGACCAAGTATGCATTGGTGCCAGCTTGCGTCTGGGAGGCATCCTGCGAGAGGCGGAATTCACCTAGGCACCCTGAAATTTAAGGCCTCAGGACCCTGAACCATTGTACAGGCTTTTTCCCTGGGAACCAAAACTCAGAAGCCACTGTTCTGGGTGTCAGTTTTCAGGACCCACTTGGCACTCCCAAACAAGACCAAGTTGGCAGTGGTGAAACCTTGCACCTGGGAGGCATCCTGTGTGAGGCCGAATTCCAGGAGGCACCTGGCTATTTAAGGCCTCAGGACTCTGAACCAGTGTACAGGCCTTTTCCCTGGAAAACAAAACTCAGAAGCCACTGTTCTGGGTGTCAGTTTCAAGCACCCACTTGACACTCTCAAACCAGACTAAGTGGGCAATGGTGCCACTTAGCGTCTGGGAAAAATCCTGCAAGAGGCGGAACTCCAGGAGGCACCCGGAATTTAAAGGCCGCAGGACCCTGAACCACTCTACAGGGTATTTCCCTGGGAAACAAAATTCACAAGCCACTCTTCTGGGTGTCAGTTTTCAGGACCCACTTGACACTCTCAAACCAGACGAAGCTGGCACTGGTGCCACATTGCGTCTGGGAGGCATCCTGCGAGACGCGGAATTCCAGGTGGCACCTCACCATTTAAGGCCTCAAGATCCTGAACCATTGTACAGGCTTTTTCCCTGGGAAACAAAACTCAGAAGCCACAGTTCTGCGTGTCAGTTTGCAGGACCGACTTTGCACTCTCAAACCAGACCAAGTTGGCACTGCAGCCACTTGCGTCTGGGAGGCATCCTTCGAGAGGCCGAATTTTAGAAGGCACCCTGAAATTTAATGCCTCAGAACCCTGAACCACTCCACAGGCTATTTCCCTGGGAAACAAAACTCAGAAGCCACTGTTCCGGGTGTCAGTTTTCTGGACCCACTAGGCACTCTCAAACCAGACGAAGTTGGCTCTGGTGGCACTTTGTGTCTGGGAGTCATCATGCGAGAGGCCGAATTCTGGGAGGACCTGGTCATTTAAGGCCTCAGGACCCTGAACCATTTTACAGGCTTTTTCCCTGTGGAAAAAAACTCAGAAGACAATGTTCTTGGTGTCAGTTTTTAGGATACACTTGACACTCTCAAATCATGCTAAGTGGACAATGGTGCTGCATAGCGTCTGGGAAAAATCCTGCAAGAGGCTGATCTCCAGGAGGCACCCGGCAATTTAAGGCCTCAGGACCCTGAACCACTCTACAGGCTATTTCCCTGGGAAACAAAATTCACAAACCACTATTCCTGGTGTCAGTTTTCAGGACCCACTTGGCACTCTCAAACCAGATTAAGTTGGCACTGGTGACCCACTGCAACTGGGAGGCATCCTTCGAGAGGCCGAATTCCAGGAGGCACCTGGCCATTTAAGGCCTCAGGACCCTGAACCATTGTACAGGTTTTTTCCCTGAGAAACAAAACTCATAAGCCACTGTTCTGGATGTCAGTTTTCAGGACCCACTTGGCACTCTCAAACCAGACTAAATTGGCACATGTGCCGGCTTGCGTCTGGGAGGCATCCTGCGAGAGGCCGAATTCCAGGAGGCACCCTGAAATTTAACGCGGCCGGACCCTGAACCACTCTACAGGGTATTTCCCTGTGAAACAAAATTCACAAACTACTGTTCTGGGTGTCAGTTTTCAGGACCCACTTGACACTCTCAAACCAGACTAAGTTGGCACTTCTGCAACATTGCGTCTGGGAGGCATCCTGCGAGAGGCGGAATTCCAGTAGGCACCGTGAAATTTAAGGCCTCAGGACCCTGAATCACTGTACAGGCTTTTTCCCTGGGAACCAAAACTCAGAAGCCACTGTTCTGGGTGTCAGTTTTCAGCACCCACTTGGCACTCTCAAACCAGAACAAGTTGGCACTGGTGCCACCTTGCGTCTGGGAGGCATCCTGAGAGAGGCGGAATTCCAGGAGGCACCTGGCTATTTAAGGCCTCAGGACTCTGAACCAGTGTACAGGCCTTTTCCCTGGAAAACAAAACTCAGAAGCCACTGTTCTGGGTGTCAGTTTCAAGCACCCACTTGACACTCTCAAACCAGACTAAGTGGGCAATGGTGCCACTTAGCGTCTGGGAAAAATCCTGCAAGAGGCGGAACTCCAGGAGGCACCCGGAATTTAAAGGCCGCAGGACCCTGAACCACTCTACAGGGTATTTCCCTGGGAAACAAAATTCACAAGCCACTCTTCTGGGTGTCAGTTTTCAGGACCCACTTGACACTCTCAAACCAGACGAAGCTGGCACTGGTGCCACATTGCGTCTGGGAGGCATCCTGCGAGACGCGGAATTCCAGGTGGCACCTCACCATTTAAGGCCTCAAGATCCTGAACCATTGTACAGGCTTTTTCCCTGGGAAACAAAACTCAGAAGCCACAGTTCTGCGTGTCAGTTTGCAGGACCGACTTTGCACTCTCAAACCAGACCAAGTTGGCACTGCAGACACTTGCGTCTGGGAGGCATCCTTCGAGAGGCCGAATTTTAGAAGGCACCCTGAAATTTAATGCCTCAGAACCCTGAACCACTCCACAGGCTATTTCCCTGGGAAACAAAACTCAGAAGCCACTGTTCCGGGTGTCAGTTTTCTGGACCCACTAGGCACTCTCAAACCAGACGAAGTTGGCTCTGGTGGCACTTTGTGTCTGGGAGTCATCATGCGAGAGGCCGAATTCTGGGAGGACCTGGTCATTTAAGGCCTCAGGACCCTGAACCATTTTACAGGCTTTTTCCCTGTGGAAAAAAACTCAGAAGACAATGTTCTTGGTGTCAGTTTTTAGGATACACTTGACACTCTCAAATCATGCTAAGTGGACAATGGTGCTGCATAGCGTCTGGGAAAAATCCTGCAAGAGGCGGATCTCCAGGAGGCACCCGGCAATTTAAGGCCTCAGGACCCTGAACCACTCTACAGGCTATTTCCCTGGGAAACAAAATTCACAAACCACTATTCCTGGTGTCAGTTTTCAGGACCCACTTGGCACTCTCAAACCAGATTAAGTTGGCACTGGTGACCCACTGCAACTGGGAGGCATCCTGCGAGAGGCCGAATTCCAGGAGGCACCTGGCCATTTAAGGCCTCAGGACCCTGAACCATTGTACAGGTTTTTTCCCTGAGAAACAAAACTCATAAGCCACTGTTCTGGATGTCAGTTTTCAGGACCCACTTGGCACTCTCAAACCAGACTAAATTGGCACATGTGCCGGCTTGCGTCTGGGAGGCATCCTGCGAGAGGCCGAATTCCAGGAGGCACCCTGAAATTTAACGCGGCCGGACCCTGAACCACTCTACAGGGTATTTCCCTGTGAAACAAAATTCACAAACTACTGTTCTGGGTGTCAGTTTTCAGGACCCACTTGACACTCTCAAACCAGACTAAGTTGGCACTTCTGCAACATTGCGTCTGGGAGGCATCCTGCGAGAGGCGGAATTCCAGTAGGCACCGTGAAATTTAAGGCCTCAGGACCCTGAATCACTGTACAGGCTTTTTCCCTGGGAACCAAAACTCAGAAGCCACTGTTCTGGGTGTCAGTTTTCAGCACCCACTTGGCACTCTCAAACCAGAACAAGTTGGCACTTGTGCCACCTTGCGTCTGGGAGGCATCCTTCGAGAGGCGGAATTCCAGAAATCACCCGGCCATTTAAGGCCTCAGGCCCCTTAACCAGTGTACAGGTCTTTTCCCTGGGAAAAAAAACTCAAAAGCCACTGTTCTGGGTGTCAATTTTCAGGACCCACTTGGCACTCTCAAACAAGACCAAGTTGGCATTTGTGCCACATTGCGTCTGGATGGCATCCTGCGAGAGGCCGAATTCCAGGAGGCACCCTGAAATTTAAGGCCTCAGGACCCAGAACCAGTGTACAGGCCTTTTATCTGGGAAACAAAACTCACAAACCACTGTTCTGGGTGTCAATTTTCAGGAACCACTTGGCACTCTCAAACCAGCCCAAGTTGGCACTGCTGCCAGATTTCATCTGAAAGGCATCCTGCGAGAGGCCGAGTTCCGGGAGGCACCTGGCCATTTAAGGCCTCAGGACCCTGAACCACTGTACAGGCTTTTTCCCTGGGAAACAAATCTCAGCAGCCACTCTTCTTGGTGTCAGTTTGCAGGACCCACTTGGCACTCAAAAACCAGACTAAGTTGGCACCGGTGCCGCTCAGCGTCTGGGAAACATCTTGCGAGTGGCGGCTCTCCAGGAGGGACCCTGAAATTTAAGGCCTCAGGACCCTGAATCACTCTACAGGCTATTGCCCAGAGAAAAAAAACTCACAAGCCACTGTTCTGACTGTCAGATTGCAGGACCCGCTTGCACTCTCAAACCAGACCAAGTTAGCACGGGTGCCACTTTGCGTCTGGGAGCCATCCTGCTAGGGGCCGAATTCCAAGAGCCACCCGGCAATTTAAGGCCTCAGGACCCAGAACCATTGTACAGGCTTTTTCCCTGGTAAACAAAACTCACAAGCCACTGTTCTGGGTGTCCGTTTTCAGGACCCACTAAGCACTCTAAAACCAGACCAAGTTTGCGCTGGTGCCACCTTGCATCTGGGAGGCATCCTGTGTGAGGCGGAATTCAAGGAGGCACCTGGAAATTTAAGGCCGCAGGACCCTGAACCATTGTACAGGCTTTTTCCCTGGGAAACAAAACTCAGAAGCCACTGTTCTTGGTGTCAGTTTTCAGGACCCACTTGGCACTCTCAAACCAGACCAAGTTGGCACTGCTGCCACCTTGCGTCTGGGAGGCATCCTTCGAGAGGCCGAATTTCAGAAGGCACTTGGCCATTTAAGGCCTCAGGACCCTGAACCACTGTACAGGCTTTTTCCCTGGGAAACAAAACTCAGAAGCCACTGTTCTGGGTGTCAGTTTTCAGGACCCACTTGGCACTCTCAAACCAGACCAAGTTGGAACTGGCGCCACTTTGCGTCTGGGAGGCATCCTGCGAGAGGCGGAATTCACCTAGGCACCCTGATATTTAAGGCCTCAAAACCCTGAACCATTGTACAGGCTTTTTCCCTGGGAACCAAAACTCAGAAGCAACTGTTCTGGGTGTCAGTTTTCAGGACCCACTTGGCACTCTCAAACCAGAAAGTGTTGGCACTGCAGCCACCTTGCGTCTGGGAGGCATCCTTTGAGAGGCGGAATTCCAGGAGTCACCCGGCCATTTAAGGCCTCAGGCCCCTGAAACATCCTTCAGGACTTTTCCCTGGGAGACAAAACTCACAAGCCACTGTTCTGGGTGTCAGTTTTCAGCACCCACTTGGCACTCTCAAACTAGACCAAGTTGGCACTGGTGTCACATTGCGTCTGGGAGGCATCCTGCGAGAGGCAGAATTCAAGAAGGCACCCGGCTATTTAAAGTTTCAGGCCCCAGAACCAGTGTACAGGCCATTTCCCTGGGAAACAAAACTCAGAAGCCACTGTTCTGCGTGTCAGTTTTCAGGACCCACTTGGCACTCTCAAACGAGACCAAGTTGGCACTGCTGCCACATTGCATCTAAGAGGCATCCTGAGAGAGGCGGAATTCGACGAGGCACCTGGCCATTTAAGACCTCAGGACCCTGAACCATTGTACAGTGTTTTTCCCTGGGAAACAAAACTCAGAAGCCACTGTTCTGGATGTCAGTTTTCAGGAACCACTTGGCACTCTCAAACTAGACGATGTTGACACTTGTGCCAGCTTGCGTCTGGGAGGCATCCTGCGAGAGGCTGAATTCCAGGAGGCATCCTGAAATTTAACGCGGCAGGGCCCTGAACCACTCTACAGGGTATTTCCCTGGGAAACAAAACTCAGAAGCCACTGTTCTGGGTGTCAGTTTGGAGGACCCACTTGGCACTCTCAAATCAGATTAAGTTGGCACTTGTGCCACTTTGCATCTGGGAGGCATCCTGCGAGAGGCCGAATTCCAGGAGGCACCTGGCCATTTAAGGCCTCAGGACCACGAACCACTTTACAGGCTTTTTCCCTGGGAAACAAAACTCAGAAGCCACTGTTCTTAGTCTCAGTTTTCAGGACCCACTTGACTCCATCAAAACAGACTAAGTGGGCAATGGTGCCGCATAGCATCTGGGAAAAATCCTTCAAGAGGCGGATCTCCAGGAGGCACCTGGAGATCTAAGGCCGCAGGACCCTGAACCATTGTACAGGCTTTTTCCCTGGGAAACAAAACTCAGAAGCCACTGTTCTGGGTGTCAGTTTTCAGGACCCACTTGGCATTCTCAAACCAGACGAAGTTGGCACTGGTGCCACTATGTGTCTGGGAGGCATCCTGCGAGAGGCCGAATTCCAGGAGGAACTAGGCCATTTAAAGTTTCAGGACCCTTAACCATTGTACAGGCTTATTCCCTGGGAAACAAAACTCAGAAGACAATGTTCTTGGTGTCAGTTTTCAGGACCCACTTGACACTCTCAAACCAGACTAAGTGGGCAATGGTGCCGCATAGCGTCTGGGAAAAATCCTGCAAGAGGCGGATCTCCAGGAGGCACACGGCAATTTAAGGCCTCAGGACCCTGAACCACTCTACAGGGTATTTCCCTGGGAGCCAAAACTCAGAAGCCACTGTTCTGGGTGTCAGTTTGCAGGACCCACTTGGCACTCTCAAACCAGACCAAGTTGGCACTGCAGCCGC
Source organism: Fringilla coelebs (assembly GCF_963513975.1). Classification (NCBI taxonomy): domain Eukaryota; kingdom Metazoa; phylum Chordata; class Aves; order Passeriformes; family Fringillidae; genus Fringilla; species Fringilla coelebs. The sequence continues at coordinate 31,579,485 of NC_140067.1, read as the reverse complement.
CTTGAGTCTGGGAGGCATCCTGCGAGAGGCGGAATTACAGGTGGCACCCTGAAATTTAACGCCTCAGGACTCTGAACCACAGTACAGGCTTTTTCCCTAGGAAACAAATCTCAGCAGCCACTCTTCTTGGTGTCAGTTTGCAGGACCCACTTGGCACTCTCAAACCAGACTAAATTGGCACCGGTGCCGCTCAGCGTCTGGGAAACATCTTGCGAGAGGCCGATATCCAGGAAGGACCCTGAAATTTAAGGCCTCAGGACCCTGAACCACTGTACAGGCTATTGCCCAGAGAAAAAAACTCACAAGCCACTGTTCTGACTGTCAGATTGCAGGACCCGCTTGCACTCTCAAACCAGACCAAGTTGGCACGGGTGCCACTTTGCGTCTGGGAGCCATCCTGCTAGGAGCCGAATTCCAAGAGCCACCCGGGAATTTAAGGCCTCAGGACCCTGAACCATTGTACAGGCTTTTTCCCTGGGAAACAAAACTCAGAAGCCACTGTTCTTGGTGTCAGTTTTCAGGACCCACTTGGCACTCTAAAACCAGACCAAGTTGGCACTGCTGCCACCTTGCGTCTGGGAGGCATCCTTCGAGAGGCCGAATTTCAGAAGGCACTTGGCCTTTTAAGGCCTCAGGACCCTGAACCACTGTACAGGCTTTTTCCCTGGGAAACAAAACTCAGAAGCCACTGTTCTGGGTGTCAGTTTTCAGGACCCACTAGGCACTCTCAAACCAGACCAAGTTGGAACTGGCGCCACTTTGCGTCTGGGAGGCATCCTGCGAGAGGCGGAATTCACCTAGGCACCCTGATATTTAAGGCCTCAAAACCCTGAACCATTGTACAGGCTTTTTCCCTGGGAACCAAAACTCAGAAGCAACTGTTCTGGGTGTCAGTTTTCAGGACCCACTTGGCACTCTCAAACCAGAAAGTGTTGGCACTGCAGCCACCTTGCGTCTGGGAGGCATCCTTTGAGAGGCGGAATTCCAGGAGTCACCCGGCCATTTAAGGCCTCAGGCCCCTGAAACATCCTTCAGGACTTTTCCCTGGGAGACAAAACTCACAAGCCACTGTTCTTGGTGTCAGTTTTCAGCACCCACTTGGCACTCTCAAACTAGACCAAGTTGGCACTGGTGTCACATTGCGTCTGGGAGGCATCCTGCGAGAGGCAGAATTCAAGAAGGCACCCGGCTATTTAAAGTTTCAGGCCCCAGAACCAGTGTACAGGCCATTTCCCTGGGAAACAAAACTCAGAAGCCACTGTTCTGCGTGTCAGTTTTCAGGACCCACTTGGCACTCTCAAACGAGACCAAGTTGGCACTGCTGCCACATTGCATCTAAGTGGCATCCTGAGAGAGGCGGAATTCCAGGAGGCACCTGGCCATTTAAGACCTCAGGACCCTGAACCATTGTACAGTGTTTTTCCCTGGGAAACAAAACTCAGAAGCCACTGTTCTGGATGTCAGTTTTCAGGAACCACTTGGCACTCTCAAACTAGACGATGTTGACACTTGTGCCAGCTTGCGTCTGGGAGGCATCCTGCGAGAGGCTGAATTCCAGGAGGCATCCTGAAATTTAACGCGGCAGGGCCCTGAACCACTCTAAAGGGTATTTCCCTGGGAAACAAAACTCAGAAGCCACTGTTCTGGGTGTCAGTTTGGAGGACCAACTTGGCACTCTCAAATCAGATTAAGTTGGCACTTGTGCCACTTTGCGTCTGGGAGGCATCCTGCGAGAGGCCGAATTCCAGGAGGCACCTGGCCATTTAAGGCCTCAGGACCACGAACCACTTTACAGGCTTTTTCCCTGGGAAACAAAACTCAGAAGCCACTGTTCTTAGTCTCAGTTTTCAGGACCCACTTGACTCTATCAAAACAGACTAAGTGGGCAATGGTGCCGCATAGCGTCTGGGAAAAATCCTTCAAGAGGCGGATCTCCAGGAGGCACCTGGAGATCTAAGGCCGCAGGACCCTGAACCATTGTACAGGCTTTTTCCCTGGGAAACAAAACTCAGAAGCCACTGTTCTGGGTGTCAGTTTTCAGGACCCACTTGGCATTCTCAAACCAGACGAAGTTGGCACTGGTGCCACTATGTGTCTGGGAGGCATCCTGCGAGAGGCCGAATTCCATGAGGAACTAGGCCATTTAAAGTTTCAGGACCCTTAACCATTGTACAGGCTTATTCCCTGGGAAACAAAACTCAGAAGACAATGTTCTTGGTGTCAGTTTTCAGGACCCACTTGACACTCTCAAACCAGACTAAGTGGGCAATGGTGCCGCATAGCGTCTGGGAAAAATCCTGCAAGAGGCGGATCTCGGGGAGGCACACGGCAATTTAAGGCCTCAGGACCCTGAACCACTCTACAGGGTATTTCCCTGGGAGCCAAAACTCAGAAGCCACTGTTCTGGGTGTCAGTTTGCAGGACCCACTTGGCACTCTCAAACCAGACCAAGTTGGCACTGCAGCCACCTTGAGTCTGGGAGGCATCCTGCGAGAGGCGGAATTACAGGTGGCACCCTGAAATTTAACGCCTCAGGACTCTGAACCACAGTACAGGCTTTTTCCCTAGGAAACAAATCTCAGCAGCCACTCTTCTTGGTGTCAGTTTGCAGGACCCACTTGGCACTCTCAAACCAGACTAAATTGGCACCGGTGCCGCTCAGCGTCTGGGAAACATCTTGCGAGTGGCGGCTCTCCAGGAGGGACCCTGAAATTTAAGGCCTCAGGACCCTGAACCACTGTACAGGCTATTGGCCAGAGAAAAAAAACTCACAAGCCACTGTTCTGACTGTCAGATTGCAGGACCCGCTTGCACTCTCAAACCAGACCAAGTTGGCACGGGTGCCACTTTGCGTCTGGGAGCCATCCTGCTAGGGGCCGAATTCCAAGAGCCACCCGGGAATTTAAGGCCTCAGGACCCTGAACCATTGTACAGGATTTTTCCCTGGTAAACAAAACTCACAAGCCACTGTTCTGGGTGTGAGTTTGGAGGACCAACTAAGCACTCTCAAACCAGACCAAGTTTGCACTGGTGCCACCTTGCATCTGGGAGGCATCCTGTGTGAGGTGGAATTCTAGGAGGCACCCGGCAATTTAAGGCCGCAGGACCCTGAAAGACTGTACAGGCTTTTTCCCTGGGAAACAAAACTCAGAAGCCATTGTTCTGGGTGTCAGTTTGCAGGACCCACTCTGCACTGTCAAACAAGACCAAGTATGCATTGGTGCCAGCTTGCGTCTGGGAGGCATCCTGCGAGAGGCGGAATTCACCTAGGCACCCTGAAATTTAAGGCCTCAGGACCCTGAACCATTGTACAGGCTTTTTCCCTGGGAACCAAAACTCAGAAGCCACTGTTCTGGGTGTCAGTTTTCAGGACCCACTTGGCACTCCCAAACAAGACCAAGTTGGCAGTGGTGAAACCTTGCACCTGGGAGGCATCCTTCGAGAGGCCGAATTTCAGAAGGCACTTGGCCTTTTAAGGCCTCAGGACCCTGAACCACTGTACAGGCTTTTTCCCTGGGAAACAAAACTCAGAAGCCACTGTTCTGGGTGTCAGTTTTCAGGACCCACTAGGCACTCTCAAACCAGACCAAGTTGGAACTGGCGCCACTTTGCGTCTGGGAGGCATCCTGCGAGAGGCGGAATTCACCTAGGCACCCTGATATTTAAGGCCTCAAAACCCTGAACCATTGTACAGGCTTTTTCCCTGGGAACCAAAACTCAGAAGCAACTGTTCTGGGTGTCAGTTTTCAGGACCCACTTGGCACTCTCAAACCAGAAAGTGTTGGCACTGCAGCCACCTTGCGTCTGGGAGGCATCCTTTGAGAGGCGGAATTCCAGGAGTCACCCGGCCATTTAAGGCCTCAGGCCCCTGAAACATCCTTCAGGACTTTTCCCTGGGAGACAAAACTCACAAGCCACTGTTCTTGGTGTCAGTTTTCAGCACCCACTTGGCACTCTCAAACTAGACCAAGTTGGCACTGGTGTCACATTGCGTCTGGGAGGCATCCTGCGAGAGGCAGAATTCAAGAAGGCACCCGGCTATTTAAAGTTTCAGGCCCCAGAACCAGTGTACAGGCCATTTCCCTGGGAAACAAAACTCAGAAGCCACTGTTCTGCGTGTCAGTTTTCAGGACCCACTTGGCACTCTCAAACGAGACCAAGTTGGCACTGCTGCCACATTGCATCTAAGTGGCATCCTGAGAGAGGCGGAATTCCAGGAGGCACCTGGCCATTTAAGACCTCAGGACCCTGAACCATTGTACAGTGTTTTTCCCTGGGAAACAAAACTCAGAAGCCACTGTTCTGGATGTCAGTTTTCAGGAACCACTTGGCACTCTCAAACTAGACGATGTTGACACTTGTGCCAGCTTGCGTCTGGGAGGCATCCTGCGAGAGGCTGAATTCCAGGAGGCATCCTGAAATTTAACGCGGCAGGGCCCTGAACCACTCTAAAGGGTATTTCCCTGGGAAACAAAACTCAGAAGCCACTGTTCTGGGTGTCAGTTTGGAGGACCAACTTGGCACTCTCAAATCAGATTAAGTTGGCACTTGTGCCACTTTGCGTCTGGGAGGCATCCTGCGAGAGGCCGAATTCCAGGAGGCACCTGGCCATTTAAGGCCTCAGGACCACGAACCACTTTACAGGCTTTTTCCCTGGGAAACAAAACTCAGAAGCCACTGTTCTTAGTCTCAGTTTTCAGGACCCACTTGACTCTATCAAAACAGACTAAGTGGGCAATGGTGCCGCATAGCGTCTGGGAAAAATCCTTCAAGAGGCGGATCTCCAGGAGGCACCTGGAGATCTAAGGCCGCAGGACCCTGAACCATTGTACAGGCTTTTTCCCTGGGAAACAAAACTCAGAAGCCACTGTTCTGGGTGTCAGTTTTCAGGACCCACTTGGCATTCTCAAACCAGACGAAGTTGGCACTGGTGCCACTATGTGTCTGGGAGGCATCCTGCGAGAGGCCGAATTCCATGAGGAACTAGGCCATTTAAAGTTTCAGGACCCTTAACCATTGTACAGGCTTATTCCCTGGGAAACAAAACTCAGAAGACAATGTTCTTGGTGTCAGTTTTCAGGACCCACTTGACACTCTCAAACCAGACTAAGTGGGCAATGGTGCCGCATAGCGTCTGGGAAAAATCCTGCAAGAGGCGGATCTCGGGGAGGCACACGGCAATTTAAGGCCTCAGGACCCTGAACCACTCTACAGGGTATTTCCCTGGGAGCCAAAACTCAGAAGCCACTGTTCTGGGTGTCAGTTTGCAGGACCCACTTGGCACTCTCAAACCAGACCAAGTTGGCACTGCAGCCACCTTGAGTCTGGGAGGCATCCTGCGAGAGGCGGAATTACAGGTGGCACCCTGAAATTTAACGCCTCAGGACTCTGAACCACAGTACAGGCTTTTTCCCTAGGAAACAAATCTCAGCAGCCACTCTTCTTGGTGTCAGTTTGCAGGACCCACTTGGCACTCTCAAACCAGACTAAATTGGCACCGGTGCCGCTCAGCGTCTGGGAAACATCTTGCGAGTGGCGGCTCTCCAGGAGGGACCCTGAAATTTAAGGCCTCAGGACCCTGAACCACTGTACAGGCTATTGGCCAGAGAAAAAAAACTCACAAGCCACTGTTCTGACTGTCAGATTGCAGGACCCGCTTGCACTCTCAAACCAGACCAAGTTGGCACGGGTGCCACTTTGCGTCTGGGAGCCATCCTGCTAGGGGCCGAATTCCAAGAGCCACCCGGGAATTTAAGGCCTCAGGACCCTGAACCATTGTACAGGATTTTTCCCTGGTAAACAAAACTCACAAGCCACTGTTCTGGGTGTGAGTTTGGAGGACCAACTAAGCACTCTCAAACCAGACCAAGTTTGCACTGGTGCCACCTTGCATCTGGGAGGCATCCTGTGTGAGGTGGAATTCTAGGAGGCACCCGGCAATTTAAGGCCGCAGGACCCTGAAAGACTGTACAGGCTTTTTCCCTGGGAAACAAAACTCAGAAGCCATTGTTCTGGGTGTCAGTTTGCAGGACCCACTCTGCACTGTCAAACAAGACCAAGTATGCATTGGTGCCAGCTTGCGTCTGGGAGGCATCCTGCGAGAGGCGGAATTCACCTAGGCACCCTGAAATTTAAGGCCTCAGGACCCTGAACCATTGTACAGGCTTTTTCCCTGGGAACCAAAACTCAGAAGCCACTGTTCTGGGTGTCAGTTTTCAGGACCCACTTGGCACTCCCAAACAAGACCAAGTTGGCAGTGGTGAAACCTTGCACCTGGGAGGCATCCTTCGAGAGGCCGAATTTCAGAAGGCACTTGGCCTTTTAAGGCCTCAGGACCCTGAACCACTGTACAGGCTTTTTCCCTGGGAAACAAAACTCAGAAGCCACTGTTCTGGGTGTCAGTTTTCAGGACCCACTAGGCACTCTCAAACCAGACCAAGTTGGAACTGGCGCCACTTTGCGTCTGGGAGGCATCCTGCGAGAGGCGGAATTCACCTAGGCACCCTGATATTTAAGGCCTCAAAACCCTGAACCATTGTACAGGCTTTTTCCCTGGGAACCAAAACTCAGAAGCAACTGTTCTGGGTGTCAGTTTTCAGGACCCACTTGGCACTCTCAAACCAGAAAGTGTTGGCACTGCAGCCACCTTGCGTCTGGGAGGCATCCTTTGAGAGGCGGAATTCCAGGAGTCACCCGGCCATTTAAGGCCTCAGGCCCCTGAAACATCCTTCAGGACTTTTCCCTGGGAGACAAAACTCACAAGCCACTGTTCTTGGTGTCAGTTTTCAGCACCCACTTGGCACTCTCAAACTAGACCAAGTTGGCACTGGTGTCACATTGCGTCTGGGAGGCATCCTGCGAGAGGCAGAATTCAAGAAGGCACCCGGCTATTTAAAGTTTCAGGCCCCAGAACCAGTGTACAGGCCATTTCCCTGGGAAACAAAACTCAGAAGCCACTGTTCTGCGTGTCAGTTTTCAGGACCCACTTGGCACTCTCAAACGAGACCAAGTTGGCACTGCTGCCACATTGCATCTAAGTGGCATCCTGAGAGAGGCGGAATTCCAGGAGGCACCTGGCCATTTAAGACCTCAGGACCCTGAACCATTGTACAGTGTTTTTCCCTGGGAAACAAAACTCAGAAGCCACTGTTCTGGATGTCAGTTTTCAGGAACCACTTGGCACTCTCAAACTAGACGATGTTGACACTTGTGCCAGCTTGCGTCTGGGAGGCATCCTGCGAGAGGCTGAATTCCAGGAGGCATCCTGAAATTTAACGCGGCAGGGCCCTGAACCACTCTAAAGGGTATTTCCCTGGGAAACAAAACTCAGAAGCCACTGTTCTGGGTGTCAGTTTGGAGGACCAACTTGGCACTCTCAAATCAGATTAAGTTGGCACTTGTGCCACTTTGCGTCTGGGAGGCATCCTGCGAGAGGCCGAATTCCAGGAGGCACCTGGCCATTTAAGGCCTCAGGACCACGAACCACTTTACAGGCTTTTTCCCTGGGAAACAAAACTCAGAAGCCACTGTTCTTAGTCTCAGTTTTCAGGACCCACTTGACTCTATCAAAACAGACTAAGTGGGCAATGGTGCCGCATAGCGTCTGGGAAAAATCCTTCAAGAGGCGGATCTCCAGGAGGCACCTGGAGATCTAAGGCCGCAGGACCCTGAACCATTGTACAGGCTTTTTCCCTGGGAAACAAAACTCAGAAGCCACTGTTCTGGGTGTCAGTTTTCAGGACCCACTTGGCATTCTCAAACCAGACGAAGTTGGCACTGGTGCCACTATGTGTCTGGGAGGCATCCTGCGAGAGGCCGAATTCCATGAGGAACTAGGCCATTTAAAGTTTCAGGACCCTTAACCATTGTACAGGCTTATTCCCTGGGAAACAAAACTCAGAAGACAATGTTCTTGGTGTCAGTTTTCAGGACCCACTTGACACTCTCAAACCAGACTAAGTGGGCAATGGTGCCGCATAGCGTCTGGGAAAAATCCTGCAAGAGGCGGATCTCGGGGAGGCACACGGCAATTTAAGGCCTCAGGACCCTGAACCACTCTACAGGGTATTTCCCTGGGAGCCAAAACTCAGAAGCCACTGTTCTGGGTGTCAGTTTGCAGGACCCACTTGGCACTCTCAAACCAGACCAAGTTGGCACTGCAGCCACCTTGAGTCTGGGAGGCATCCTGCGAGAGGCGGAATTACAGGTGGCACCCTGAAATTTAACGCCTCAGGACTCTGAACCACAGTACAGGCTTTTTCCCTAGGAAACAAATCTCAGCAGCCACTCTTCTTGGTGTCAGTTTGCAGGACCCACTTGGCACTCTCAAACCAGACTAAATTGGCACCGGTGCCGCTCAGCGTCTGGGAAACATCTTGCGAGTGGCGGCTCTCCAGGAGGGACCCTGAAATTTAAGGCCTCAGGACCCTGAACCACTGTACAGGCTATTGGCCAGAGAAAAAAAACTCACAAGCCACTGTTCTGACTGTCAGATTGCAGGACCCGCTTGCACTCTCAAACCAGACCAAGTTGGCACGGGTGCCACTTTGCGTCTGGGAGCCATCCTGCTAGGGGCCGAATTCCAAGAGCCACCCGGGAATTTAAGGCCTCAGGACCCTGAACCACTGTACAGGATTTTTCCCTGGTAAACAAAACTCACAAGCCACTGTTCTGGGTGTGAGTTTGGAGGACCAACTAAGCACTCTCAAACCAGACCAAGTTTGCACTGGTGCCACCTTGCATCTGGGAGGCATCCTGTGTGAGGTGGAATTCTAGGAGGCACCCGGCAATTTAAGGCCGCAGGACCCTGAAAGACTGTACAGGCTTTTTCCCTGGGAAACAAAACTCAGAAGCCATTGTTCTGGGTGTCAGTTTGCAGGACCCACTCTGCACTGTCAAACAAGACCAAGTATGCATTGGTGCCAGCTTGCGTCTGGGAGGCATCCTGCGAGAGGCGGAATTCACCTAGGCACCCTGAAATTTAAGGCCTCAGGACCCTGAACCATTGTACAGGCTTTTTCCCTGGGAACCAAAACTCAGAAGCCACTGTTCTGGGTGTCAGTTTTCAGGACCCACTTGGCACTCCCAAACAAGACCAAGTTGGCAGTGGTGAAACCTTGCACCTGGGAGGCATCCTGTGTGAGGCCGAATTCCAGGAGGCACCTGGCTATTTAAGGCCTCAGGACTCTGAACCAGTGTACAGGCCTTTTCCCTGGAAAACAAAACTCAGAAGCCACTGTTCTGGGTGTCAGTTTCAAGCACCCACTTGACACTCTCAAACCAGACTAAGTGGGCAATGGTGCCACTTAGCGTCTGGGAAAAATCCTGCAAGAGGCGGAACTCCAGGAGGCACCCGGAATTTAAAGGCCGCAGGACCCTGAACCACTCTACAGGGTATTTCCCTGGGAAACAAAATTCACAAGCCACTCTTCTGGGTGTCAGTTTTCAGGACCCACTTGACACTCTCAAACCAGACGAAGCTGGCACTGGTGCCACATTGCGTCTGGGAGGCATCCTGCGAGACGCGGAATTCCAGGTGGCACCTCACCATTTAAGGCCTCAAGATCCTGAACCATTGTACAGGCTTTTTCCCTGGGAAACAAAACTCAGAAGCCACAGTTCTGCGTGTCAGTTTGCAGGACCGACTTTGCACTCTCAAACCAGACCAAGTTGGCACTGCAGCCACTTGCGTCTGGGAGGCATCCTTCGAGAGGCCGAATTTTAGAAGGCACCCTGAAATTTAATGCCTCAGAACCCTGAACCACTCCACAGGCTATTTCCCTGGGAAACAAAACTCAGAAGCCACTGTTCTGGGTGTCAGTTTTCTGGACCCACTAGGCACTCTCAAACCAGACGAAGTTGGCTCTGGTGGCACTTTGTGTCTGGGAGTCATCATGCGAGAGGCCGAATTCTGGGAGGACCTGGTCATTTAAGGCCTCAGGACCCTGAACCATTTTACAGGCTTTTTCCCTGTGGAAAAAAACTCAGAAGACAATGTTCTTGGTGTCAGTTTTTAGGATACACTTGACACTCTCAAATCATGCTAAGTGGACAATGGTGCTGCATAGCGTCTGGGAAAAATCCTGCAAGAGGCTGATCTCCAGGAGGCACCCGGCAATTTAAGGCCTCAGGACCCTGAACCACTCTACAGGCTATTTCCCTGGGAAACAAAATTCACAAACCACTATTCCTGGTGTCAGTTTTCAGGACCCACTTGGCACTCTCAAACCAGATTAAGTTGGCACTGGTGACCCACTGCAACTGGGAGGCATCCTGCGAGAGGCCGAATTCCAGGAGGCACCTGGCCATTTAAGGCCTCAGGACCCTGAACCATTGTACAGGTTTTTTCCCTGAGAAACAAAACTCATAAGCCACTGTTCTGGATGTCAGTTTTCAGGACCCACTTGGCACTCTCAAACCAGACTAAATTGGCACATGTGCCGGCTTGCGTCTGGGAGGCATCCTGCGAGAGGCCGAATTCCAGGAGGCACCCTGAAATTTAACGCGGCCGGACCCTGAACCACTCTACAGGGTATTTCCCTGTGAAACAAAATTCACAAACTACTGTTCTGGGTGTCAGTTTTCAGGACCCACTTGACACTCTCAAACCAGACTAAGTTGGCACTTCTGCAACATTGCGTCTGGGAGGCATCCTGCGAGAGGCGGAATTCCAGTAGGCACCGTGAAATTTAGGGCCTCAGGACCCTGAATCACTGTACAGGCTTTTTCCCTGGGAACCAAAACTCAGAAGCCACTGTTCTGGGTGTCAGTTTTCAGCACCCACTTGGCACTCTCAAACCAGAACAAGTTGGCACTGGTGCCACCTTGCGTCTGGGAGGCATCCTGAGAGAGGCGGAATTCCAGAAATCACCCGGCCATTTAAGGCCTCAGGCCCCTGAACCAGTGTACAGGCCTTTTCCCTAGGAAACAAAACTCAAAAGCCACTGTTCTGGGTGTCAATTTTAGCTGCTGAAACGTGAAGAAAGAAGCTGCAGAACACTGGCACTGAGCGTGCAGCTTTCCAGCGGAGAGAAAAAGCTACTTGAACACTCTGCAAGCCTTTCCACTCCCAAAAACATGCACATGGAAGGAGCTGCTGCAAAAGCGATGCTGTGCTCGCTGCTGCTCCTCCTGAAGCTCTGGCTGCTAAATCTGAGGCTTTCCTTCCAATTTCAAGCTGCAAAGCACTTGCTGAATTGCAGGGAAAGTCCGGGAGGCATTTGCTGTGCTGGCACACTTTCTCCTTCCTAGACAGAGTGGAAAAGCTTTTCCCTGCCGTGTAGGCGACAAGAGACGCATTAGACGGGCATCCGGAGCTGTCCGAAGGTAAGCGCCTGTTGCCGGCCTCTTTCGGCACAAGCCCCCGCTCCGGAGCGCACCGCGGCCGGCCGGAGGCTCTCTGCCGGCGAAGGTGCCGCTTCTCCGGCAAGGAAGCCTCAGCCGCTTCTCCTGCACACGGAGAGCGTGCTAGCTGCTGAAACGTGAAGAAAGAAGCTGCAGAACACTGGCACTGAGCCTGCAGCTTTCCAGCGGAGAGAAAAAGCTACTTGAACACTCTGCAAGCCTTTCCACTCCCAAAAACATGCACATGGAAGGAGCTGCTGCAAAAGCGATGCTGTGCTCGCTGCTGCTCCTCCTGAAGCTCTGGCTGCTAAATCTGAGGCTTTCCTTCCAATTTCAAGCTGCAAAGCACTTGCTGAATTGCAGGGAAAGTCCGGGAGGCATTTGCTGTGCTGGCACACTTTCTCCTTCCTAGACAGAGTGGAAAAGCTTTTCCCTGCCGTGTAGGCGACAAGAGACGCATTAGACGGGCATCCGGAGCTGTCCGAAGGTAAGCGCCTGTTGCCGGCCTCTTTCGGCACAAGCCCCCGCTCCGGAGCGCACCGCGGCCGGCCGGAGGCTCTCTGCCGGCGAAGGTGCCGCTTCTCCGGCAAGGAAGCCTCAGCCGCTTCTCCTGCACACGGAGAGCGTGCTAGCTGCTGAAACGTGAAGAAAGAAGCTGCAGAACACTGGCACTGAGCGTGCAGCTTTCCAGCGGAGAGAAAAAGCTACTTGAACACTCTGCAAGCCTTTCCACTCCCAAAAACATGCACATGGAAGGAGCTGCTGCAAAAGCGATGCTGTGCTCGCTGCTGCTGCTCCTGAAGCTCTGGCTGCTAAATCTGAGGCTTTCCTTCCAATTTCAAGCTGCAAAGCACTTGCTGAATTGCAGGGAAAGTCCGGGAGGCATTTGCTGTGCTGGCACACTTTCTCCTTCCTAGACAGAGTGGAAAAGCTTTTCCCTGCCGTGTAGGCGACAAGAGACGCATTAGACGGGCATCCGGAGCTGTCCGAAGGTAAGCGCCTGTTGCCGGCCTCTTTCGGCACAAGCCCCCGCTCCGGAGCGCACCGCGGCCGGCCGGAGGCTCTCTGCCGGCGAAGGTGCCGCTTCTCCGGCAAGGAAGCCTCAGCCGCTTCTCCTGCACACGGAGAGCGTGCTAGCTGCTGAAACGTGAAGAAAGAAGCTGCAGAACACTGGCACTGAGCGTGCAGCTTTCCAGCGGAGAGAAAAAGCTACTTGAACACTCTGCAAGCCTTTCCACTCCCAAAAACATGCACATGGAAGGAGCTGCTGCAAAAGCGATGCTGTGCTCGCTGCTGCTCCTCCTGAAGCTCTGGCTGCTAAATCTGAGGCTTTCCTTCCAATTTCAAGCTGCAAAGCACTTGCTGAATTGCAGGGAAAGTCCGGGAGGCATTTGCTGTGCTGGCACACTTTCTCCTTCCTAGACAGAGTGGAAAAGCTTTTCCCTGCCGTGTAGGCGACAAGAGACGCATTAGACGGGCATCCGGAGCTGTCCGAAGGTAAGCGCCTGTTGCCGGCCTCTTTCGGCACAAGCCCCCGCTCCGGAGCGCACCGCGGCCGGCCGGAGGCTCTCTGCCGGCGAAGGTGCCGCTTCTCCGGCAAGGAAGCCTCAGCCGCTTCTCCTGCACACGGAGAGCGTGCTAGCTGCTGAAACGTGAAGAAAGAAGCTGCAGAACACTGGCACTGAGCGTGCAGCTTTCCAGCGGAGAGAAAAAGCTACTTGAACACTCTGCAAGCCTTTCCACTCCCAAAAACATGCACATGGAAGGAGCTGCTGCAAAAGCGATGCTGTGCTCGCTGCTGCTCCTCCTGAAGCTCTGGCTGCTAAATCGGAGGCTTTCCTTCCAATTTCAAGCTGCAAAGCACTTGCTGAATTGCAGGGAAAGTCCGGGAGGCATTTGCTGTGCTGGCACACTTTCTCCTTCCTAGACAGAGTGGAAAAGCTTTTCCCTGCCGTGTAGGCGACAAGAGACGCATTAGACGGGCATCCGGAGCTGTCCGAAGGTAAGCGCCTGTTCCCGGCCTCTTTCGGCACAAGCCCCCGCTCCGGAGCGCACCGCGGCCGGCAGGAGGCTCTCTGCCGGCGAAGGTGCCGCTTCTCCGGCAAGGAAGCCTCAGCCGCTTCTCCTGCACACGGAGAGCGTGCTAGCTGCTGAAACGTGAAGAAAGAAGCTGCAGAACACTGGCACTGAGCGTGCAGCTTTCCAGCGGAGAGAAAAAGCTACTTGAACACTCTGCAAGCCTTTCCACTCCCAAAAACATGCACATGGAAGGAGCTGCTGCAAAAGCGATGCTGTGCTCGCTGCTGCTCCTCCTGAAGCTCTGGCTGCTAAATCTGAGGCTTTCCTTCCAATTTCAAGCTGCAAAGCACTTGCTGAATTGCAGGGAAAGTCCGGGAGGCATTTGCTGTGCTGGCACACTTTCTCCTTGCTAGACAGAGTGGAAAAGCTTTTCCCTGCCGTGTAGGCGACAAGAGACGCATTAGACGGGCATCCGGAGCTGTCCGAAGGTAAGCGCCTGTTGCCGGCCTCTTTCGGCACAAGCCCCCGCTCCGGAGCGCACCGCGGCCGGCAGGATGCTCTTTGCCGGCGAAGGTGCCGCTTCTCCGGCAAGGAAGCCTCAGCCGCTTCTCCTGCACACGGAGAGCGTGCTAGCTGCTGAAACGTGAAGAAAGAAGCTGCAGAACACTGGCACTGAGCGTGCAGCTTTCCAGCGGAGAGAAAAAGCTACTTGAACACTCTGCAAGCCTTTCCACTCCCAAAAACATGCACATGGAAGGAGCTGCTGCAAAAGCGATGCTGTGCTCGCTGCTGCTCCTCCTGAAGCTCTGGCTGCTAAATCTGAGGCTTTCCTTCCAATTTCAAGCTGCAAAGCACTTGCTGAATTGCAGGGAAAGTCCGGGAGGCATTTGCTGTGCTGGCACACTTTCTCCTTCCTAGACAGAGTGGAAAAGCTTTTCCCTGCCGTGTAGGCGACAAGAGACGCATTAGACGGGCATCCGGAGCTGTCCGAAGGTAAGCGCCTGTTGCCGGCCTCTTTCGGCACAAGCCCCCGCTCCGGAGCGCACCGCGGCCGGCAGGATGCTCTCTGCCGGCGAAGGTGCCGCTTCTCCGGCAAGGAAGCCTCAGCCGCTTCTCCTGCACACGGAGAGCGTGCTAGCTGCTGAAACGTGAAGAAAGAAGCTGCAGAACACTGGCACTGAGCGTGCAGCTTTCCAGCGGAGAGAAAAAGCTACTTGAACACTCTGCAAGCCTTTCCACTCCCAAAAACATGCACATGGAAGGAGCTGCTGCAAAAGCGATGCTGTGCTCGCTGCTGCTCCTCCTGAAGCTCTGGCTGCTAAATCTGAGGCTTTCCTTCCAATTTCAAGCTGCAAAGCACTTGCTGAATTGCAGGGAAAGTCCGGGAGGCATTTGCTGTGCTGGCACACTTTCTCCTTCCTAGACAGAGTGGAAAAGCTTTTCCCTGCCGTGTAGGCGACAAGAGACGCATTAGACGGGCATCCGGAGCTGTCCGAAGGTAAGCGCCTGTTGCCGGCCTCTTTCGGCACAAGCCCCCGCTCCGGAGCGCACCGCGGCCGGCCGGAGGCTCTCTGCCGGCGAAGGTGCCGCTTCTCCGGCAAGGAAGCCTCAGCCGCTTCTCCTGCACACGGAGAGCGTGCTAGCTGCTGAAACGTGAAGAAAGAAGCTGCAGAACACTGGCACTGAGCGTGCAGCTTTCCAGCGGAGAGAAAAAGCTACTTGAACACTCTGCAAGCCTTTCCACTCCCAAAAACATGCACATGGAAGGAGCTGCTGCAAAAGCGATGCTGTGCTCGCTGCTGCTCCTCCTGAAGCTCTGGCTGCTAAATCTGAGGCTTTCCTTCCAATTTCAAGCTGCAAAGCACTTGCTGAATTGCAGGGAAAGTCCGGGAGGCATTTGCTGTGCTGGCACACTTTCTCCTTCCTAGACAGAGTGGAAAAGCTTTTCCCTGCCGTGTAGGCGACAAGAGACGCATTAGACGGGCATCCGGAGCTGTCCGAAGGTAAGCGCCTGTTGCCGGCCTCTTTCGGCACAAGCCCCCGCTCCGGAGCGCACCGCGGCCGGCCGGAGGCTCTCTGCCGGCGAAGGTGCCGCTTCTCCGGCAAGGAAGCCTCAGCCGCTTCTCCTGCACACGGAGAGCGTGCTAGCTGCTGAAACGTGAAGAAAGAAGCTGCAGAACACTGGCACTGAGCGTGCAGCTTTCCAGCGGAGAGAAAAAGCTACTTGAACACTCTGCAAGCCTTTCCACTCCCAAAAACATGCACATGGAAGGAGCTGCTGCAAAAGCGATGCTGTGCTCGCTGCTGCTGCTCCTGAAGCTCTGGCTGCTAAATCTGAGGCTTTCCTTCCAATTTCAAGCTGCAAAGCACTTGCTGAATTGCAGGGAAAGTCCGGGAGGCATTTGCTGTGCTGGCACACTTTCTCCTTCCTAGACAGAGTGGAAAAGCTTTTCCCTGCCGTGTAGGCGACAAGAGACGCATTAGACGGGCATCCGGAGCTGTCCGAAGGTAAGCGCCTGTTCCCGGCCTCTTTCGGCACAAGCCCCCGCTCCGGAGCGCACCGCGGCCGGCAGGATGCTCTCTGCCGGCGAAGGTGCCGCTTCTCCGGCAAGGAAGCCTCAGCCGCTTCTCCTGCACACGGAGAGCGTGCTAGCTGCTGAAACGTGAAGAAAGAAGCTGCAGAACACTGGCACTGAGCGTGCAGCTTTCCAGCGGAGAGAAAAAGCTACTTGAACACTCTGCAAGCCTTTCCACTCCCAAAAACATGCACATGGAAGGAGCTGCTGCAAAAGCGATGCTGTGCTCGCTGCTGCTCCTCCTGAAGCTCTGGCTGCTAAATCTGAGGCTTTCCTTCCAATTTCAAGCTGCAAAGCACTTGCTGAATTGCAGGGAAAGTCCGGGAGGCATTTGCTGTGCTGGCACACTTTCTCCTTCCTAGACAGAGTGGAAAAGCTTTTCCCTGCCGTGTAGGCGACAAGAGACGCATTAGACGGGCATCCGGAGCTGTCCGAAGGTAAGCGCCTGTTGCCGGCCTCTTTCGGCACAAGCCCCCGCTCCGGAGCGCACCGCGGCCGGCCGGAGGCTCTCTGCCGGCGAAGGTGCCGCTTCTCCGGCAAGGAAGCCTCAGCCGCTTCTCCTGCACACGGAGAGCGTGCTAGCTGCTGAAACGTGAAGAAAGAAGCTGCAGAACACTGGCACTGAGCGTGCAGCTTTCCAGCGGAGAGAAAAAGCTACTTGAACACTCTGCAAGCCTTTCCACTCCCAAAAACATGCACATGGAAGGAGCTGCTGCAAAAGCGATGCTGTTCTCGCTGCTGCTCCTCCTGAAGCTCTGGCTGCTAAATCTGAGGCTTTCCTTCCAATTTCAAGCTGCAAAGCACTTGCTGAATTGCAGGGAACGTCCGGGAGGCATTTGCTGTGCTGGCACACTTTCTCCTTCCTAGACAGAGTGGAAAAGCTTTTCCCTGCCGTGTAGGCGACAAGAGACGCATTAGACGGGCATCCGGAGCTGTCCGAAGGTAAGCGCCTGTTGCCGGCCTCTTTCGGCACAAGCCCCCGCTCCGGAGCGCACCGCGGCCGGCAGGATGCTCTCTGCCGGCGAAGGTGCCGCTTCTCCGGCAAGGAAGCCTCAGCCGCTTCTCCTGCACACGGAGAGCGTGCTAGCTGCTGAAACGTGAAGAAAGAAGCTGCAGAACACTGGCACTGAGCCTGCAGCTTTCCAGCGGAGAGAAAAAGCTACTTGAACACTCTGCAAGCCTTTCCACTCCCAAAAACATGCACATGGAAGGAGCTGCTGCAAAAGCGATGCTGTTCTCGCTGCTGCTCCTCCTGAAGCTCTGGCTGCTAAATCTGAGGCTTTCCTTCCAATTTCAAGCTGCAAAGCACTTGCTGAATTGCAGGGAAAGTCCGGTAGGCATTTGCTGTGCTGGCACACTTTCTCCTTCCTAGACAGAGTGGAAAAGCTTTTCCCTGCCGTGTAGGCGACAAGAGACGCATTAGACGGGCATCCGGAGCTGTCCGAAGGTAAG
Organism: Fringilla coelebs; assembly: GCF_963513975.1. Classification (NCBI taxonomy): domain Eukaryota; kingdom Metazoa; phylum Chordata; class Aves; order Passeriformes; family Fringillidae; genus Fringilla; species Fringilla coelebs. The sequence continues at coordinate 31,562,095 of NC_140067.1, read as the reverse complement.
CGCCTGTTCCCGGCCTCTTTCGGCACAAGCCCCCGCTCCGGAGCGCACCGCGGCCGGCCGGAGGCTCTCTGCCGGCGAAGGTGCCGCTTCTCCGGCAAGGAAGCCTCAGCCGCTTCTCCTGCACACGGAGAGCGTGCTAGCTGCTGAAACGTGAAGAAAGAAGCTGCAGAACACTGGCACTGAGCGTGCAGCTTTCCAGCGGAGAGAAAAAGCTACTTGAACACTCTGCAAGCCTTTCCACTCCCAAAAACATGCACATGGAAGGAGCTGCTGCAAAAGCGATGCTGTGCTCGCTGCTGCTCCTCCTGAAGCTCTGGCTGCTAAATCTGAGGCTTTCCTTCCAATTTCAAGCTGCAAAGCACTTGCTGAATTGCAGGGAACGTCCGGGAGGCATTTGCTGTGCTGGCACACTTTCTCCTTCCTAGACAGAGTGGAAAAGCTTTTCCCTGCCGTGTAGGCGACAAGAGACGCATTAGACGGGCATCCGGAGCTGTCCGAAGGTAAGCGCCTGTTGCCGGCCTCTTTCGGTACAAGCCCCCGCTCCGGAGCGCACCGCGGCCGGCAGGATGCTCTCTGCCGGCGAAGGTGCCGCTTCTCCGGCAAGGAAGCCTCAGCCGCTTCTCCTGCACACGGAGAGCGTGCTAGCTGCTGAAACGTGAAGAAAGAAGCTGCAGAACACTGGCACTGAGCGTGCAGCTTTCCAGCGGAGAGAAAAAGCTACTTGAACACTCTGCAAGCCTTTCCACTCCCAAAAACATGCACATGGAAGGAGCTGCTGCAAAAGCGATGCTGTGCTCGCTGCTGCTGCTCCTGAAGCTCTGGCTGCTAAATCTGAGGCTTTCCTTCCAATTTCAAGCTGCAAAGCACTTGCTGAATTGCAGGGAACGTCCGGGAGGCATTTGCTGTGCTGGCACACTTTCTCCTTCCTAGACAGAGTGGAAAAGCTTTTCCCTGCCGTGTAGGCGACAAGAGACGCATTAGACGGGCATCCGGAGCTGTCCGAAGGTAAGCGCCTGTTGCCGGCCTCTTTCGGCACAAGCCCCCGCTCCGGAGCGCACCGCGGCCGGCCGGAGGCTCTCTGCCGGCGAAGGTGCCGCTTCTCCGGCAAGGAAGCCTCAGCCGCTTCTCCTGCACACGGAGAGCGTGCTAGCTGCTGAAACGTGAAGAAAGAAGCTGCAGAACACTGGCACTGAGCGTGCAGCTTTCCAGCGGAGAGAAAAAGCTACTTGAACACTCTGCAAGCCTTTCCACTCCCAAAAACATGCACATGGAAGGAGCTGCTGCAAAAGCGATGCTGTGCTCGCTGCTGCTCCTCCTGAAGCTCTGGCTGCTAAATCTGAGGCTTTCCTTCCAATTTCAAGCTGCAAAGCACTTGCTGAATTGCAGGGAACGTCCGGGAGGCATTTGCTGTGCTGGCACACTTTCTCCTTCCTAGACAGAGTGGAAAAGCTTTTCCCTGCCGTGTAGGCGACAAGAGACGCATTAGACGGGCATCCGGAGCTGTCCGAAGGTAAGCGCCTGTTGCCGGCCTCTTTCGGTACAAGCCCCCGCTCCGGAGCGCACCGCGGCCGGCAGGATGCTCTCTGCCGGCGAAGGTGCCGCTTCTCCGGCAAGGAAGCCTCAGCCGCTTCTCCTGCACACGGAGAGCGTGCTAGCTGCTGAAACGTGAAGAAAGAAGCTGCAGAACACTGGCACTGAGCGTGCAGCTTTCCAGCGGAGAGAAAAAGCTACTTGAACACTCTGCAAGCCTTTCCACTCCCAAAAACATGCACATGGAAGGAGCTGCTGCAAAAGCGATGCTGTGCTCGCTGCTGCTGCTCCTGAAGCTCTGGCTGCTAAATCTGAGGCTTTCCTTCCAATTTCAAGCTGCAAAGCACTTGCTGAATTGCAGGGAAAGTCCGGGAGGCATTTGCTGTGCTGGCACACTTTCTCCTTCCTAGACAGAGTGGAAAAGCTTTTCCCTGCCGTGTAGGCGACAAGAGACGCATTAGACGGGCATCCGGAGCTGTCCGAAGGTAAGCGCCTGTTCCCGGCCTCTTTCGGCACAAGCCCCCGCTCCGGAGCGCACCGCGGCCGGCAGGATGCTCTCTGCCGGCGAAGGTGCCGCTTCTCCGGCAAGGAAGCCTCAGCCGCTTCTCCTGCACACGGAGAGCGTGCTAGCTGCTGAAACGTGAAGAAAGAAGCTGCAGAACACTGGCACTGAGCCTGCAGCTTTCCAGCGGAGAGAAAAAGCTACTTTAACACTCTGCAAGCCTTTCCACTCCCAAAAACATGCACATGGAAGGAGCTGCTGCAAAAGCGATGCTGTGCTCGCTGCTGCTGCTCCTGAAGCTCTGGCTGCTAAATCTGAGGCTTTCCTTCCAATTTCAAGCTGCAAAGCACTTGCTGAATTGCAGGGAACGTCCGGGAGGCATTTGCTGTGCTGGCACACTTTCTCCTTCCTAGACAGAGTGGAAAAGCTTTTCCCTGCCGTGTAGGCGACAAGAGACGCATTAGACGGGCATCCGGAGCTGTCCGAAGGTAAGCGCCTGTTGCCGGCCTCTTTCGGCACAAGCCCCCGCTCCGGAGCGCACCGCGGCCGGCCGGAGGCTCTCTGCCGGCGAAGGTGCCGCTTCTCCGGCAAGGAAGCCTCAGCCGCTTCTCCTGCACACGGAGAGCGTGCTAGCTGCTGAAACGTGAAGAAAGAAGCTGCAGAACACTGGCACTGAGCGTGCAGCTTTCCAGCGGAGAGAAAAAGCTACTTGAACACTCTGCAAGCCTTTCCACTCCCAAAAACATGCACATGGAAGGAGCTGCTGCAAAAGCGATGCTGTGCTCGCTGCTGCTCCTCCTGAAGCTCTGGCTGCTAAATCTGAGGCTTTCCTTCCAATTTCAAGCTGCAAAGCACTTGCTGAATTGCAGGGAACGTCCGGGAGGCATTTGCTGTGCTGGCACACTTTCTCCTTCCTAGACAGAGTGGAAAAGCTTTTCCCTGCCGTGTAGGCGACAAGAGACGCATTAGACGGGCATCCGGAGCTGTCCGAAGGTAAGCGCCTGTTCCCGGCCTCTTTCGGCACAAGCCCCCGCTCCGGAGCGCACCGCGGCCGGCCAGAGGCTCTCTGCCGGCGAAGGTGCCGCTTCTCCGGCAAGGAAGCCTCAGCCGCTTCTCCTGCAGACGGAGAGCGTGCTAGCTGCTGAAACGTGAAGAAAGAAGCTGCAGAACACTGGCACTGAGCGTGCAGCTTTCCAGCGGAGAGAAAAAGCTACTTGAACACTCTGCAAGCCTTTCCACTCCCAAAAACATGCACATGGAAGGAGCTGCTGCAAAAGCGATGCTGTGCTCGCTGCTGCTCCTCCTGAAGCTCTGGCTGCTAAATCTGAGGCTTTCCTTCCAATTTCAAGCTGCAAAGCACTTGCTGAATTGCAGGGAAAGTCCGGGAGGCATTTGCTGTGCTGGCACACTTTCTCCTTCCTAGACAGAGTGGAAAAGCTTTTCCCTGCCGTGTAGGCGACAAGAGACGCATTAGACGGGCATCCGGAGCTGTCCGAAGGTAAGCGCCTGTTGCCGGCCTCTTTCGGCACAAGCCCCCGCTCCGGAGCGCACCGCGGCCGGCCGGAGGCTCTCTGCCGGCGAAGGTGCCGCTTCTCCGGCAAGGAAGCCTCAGCCGCTTCTCCTGCACACGGAGAGCGTGCTAGCTGCTGAAACGTGAAGAAAGAAGCTGCAGAACACTGGCACTGAGCGTGCAGCTTTCCAGCGGAGAGAAAAAGCTACTTGAACACTCTGCAAGCCTTTCCACTCCCAAAAACATGCACATGGAAGGAGCTGCTGCAAAAGCGATGCTGTGCTCGCTGCTGCTCCTCCTGAAGCTCTGGCTGCTAAATCTGAGGCTTTCCTTCCAATTTCAAGCTGCAAAGCACTTGCTGAATTGCAGGGAAAGTCCGGGAGGCATTTGCTGTGCTGGCACACTTTCTCCTTCCTAGACAGAGTGGAAAAGCTTTTCCCTGCCGTGTAGGCGACAAGAGACGCATTAGACGGGCATCCGGAGCTGTCCGAAGGTAAGCGCCTGTTGCCGGCCTCTTTCGGCACAAGCCCCCGCTCCGGAGCGCACCGCGGCCGGCCGGAGGCTCTCTGCCGGCGAAGGTGCCGCTTCTCCGGCAAGGAAGCCTCAGCCGCTTCTCCTGCACACGGAGAGCGTGCTAGCTGCTGAAACGTGAAGAAAGAAGCTGCAGAACACTGGCACTGAGCCTGCAGCTTTCCAGCGGAGAGAAAAAGCTACTTGAACACTCTGCAAGCCTTTCCACTCCCAAAAACATGCACATGGAAGGAGCTGCTGCAAAAGCGATGCTGTGCTCGCTGCTGCTCCTCCTGAAGCTCTGGCTGCTAAATCTGAGGCTTTCCTTCCAATTTCAAGCTGCAAAGCACTTGCTGAATTGCAGGGAAAGTCCGGGAGGCATTTGCTGTGCTGGCACACTTTCTCCTTCCTAGACAGAGTGGAAAAGCTTTTCCCTGCCGTGTAGGCGACAAGAGACGCATTAGACGGGCATCCGGAGCTGTCCGAAGGTAAGCGCCTGTTGCCGGCCTCTTTCGGCACAAGCCCCCGCTCCGGAGCGCACCGCGGCCGGCAGGATGCTCTCTGCCGGCGAAGGTGCCGCTTCTCCGGCAAGGAAGCCTCAGCCGCTTCTCCTGCACACGGAGAGCGTGCTAGCTGCTGAAACGTGAAGAAAGAAGCTGCAGAACACTGGCACTGAGCCTGCAGCTTTCCAGCGGAGAGAAAAAGCTACTTGAACACTCTGCAAGCCTTTCCACTCCCAAAAACATGCACATGGAAGGAGCTGCTGCAAAAGCGATGCTGTGCTCGCTGCTGCTCCTCCTGAAGCTCTGGCTGCTAAATCTGAGGCTTTCCTTCCAATTTCAAGCTGCAAAGCACTTGCTGAATTGCAGGGAACGTCCGGGAGGCATTTGCTGTGCTGGCACACTTTCTCCTTCCTAGACAGAGTGGAAAAGCTTTTCCCTGCCGTGTAGGCGACAAGAGACGCATTAGACGGGCATCCGGAGCTGTCCGAAGGTAAGCGCCTGTTCCCGGCCTCTTTCGGCACAAGCCCCCGCTCCGGAGCGCACCGCGGCCGGCCAGAGGCTCTCTGCCGGCGAAGGTGCCGCTTCTCCGGCAAGGAAGCCTCAGCCGCTTCTCCTGCAGACGGAGAGCGTGCTAGCTGCTGAAACGTGAAGAAAGAAGCTGCAGAACACTGGCACTGAGCGTGCAGCTTTCCAGCGGAGAGAAAAAGCTACTTGAACACTCTGCAAGCCTTTCCACTCCCAAAAACATGCACATGGAAGGAGCTGCTGCAAAAGCGATGCTGTGCTCGCTGCTGCTCCTCCTGAAGCTCTGGCTGCTAAATCTGAGGCTTTCCTTCCAATTTCAAGCTGCAAAGCACTTGCTGAATTGCAGGGAAAGTCCGGGAGGCATTTGCTGTGCTGGCACACTTTCTCCTTCCTAGACAGAGTGGAAAAGCTTTTCCCTGCCGTGTAGGCGACAAGAGACGCATTAGACGGGCATCCGGAGCTGTCCGAAGGTAAGCGCCTGTTGCCGGCCTCTTTCGGCACAAGCCCCCGCTCCGGAGCGCACCGCGGCCGGCCGGAGGCTCTCTGCCGGCGAAGGTGCCGCTTCTCCGGCAAGGAAGCCTCAGCCGCTTCTCCTGCACACGGAGAGCGTGCTAGCTGCTGAAACGTGAAGAAAGAAGCTGCAGAACACTGGCACTGAGCGTGCAGCTTTCCAGCGGAGAGAAAAAGCTACTTGAACACTCTGCAAGCCTTTCCACTCCCAAAAACATGCACATGGAAGGAGCTGCTGCAAAAGCGATGCTGTGCTCGCTGCTGCTCCTCCTGAAGCTCTGGCTGCTAAATCTGAGGCTTTCCTTCCAATTTCAAGCTGCAAAGCACTTGCTGAATTGCAGGGAAAGTCCGGGAGGCATTTGCTGTGCTGGCACACTTTCTCCTTCCTAGACAGAGTGGAAAAGCTTTTCCCTGCCGTGTAGGCGACAAGAGACGCATTAGACGGGCATCCGGAGCTGTCCGAAGGTAAGCGCCTGTTGCCGGCCTCTTTCGGCACAAGCCCCCGCTCCGGAGCGCACCGCGGCCGGCCGGAGGCTCTCTGCCGGCGAAGGTGCCGCTTCTCCGGCAAGGAAGCCTCAGCCGCTTCTCCTGCACACGGAGAGCGTGCTAGCTGCTGAAACGTGAAGAAAGAAGCTGCAGAACACTGGCACTGAGCCTGCAGCTTTCCAGCGGAGAGAAAAAGCTACTTGAACACTCTGCAAGCCTTTCCACTCCCAAAAACATGCACATGGAAGGAGCTGCTGCAAAAGCGATGCTGTGCTCGCTGCTGCTCCTCCTGAAGCTCTGGCTGCTAAATCTGAGGCTTTCCTTCCAATTTCAAGCTGCAAAGCACTTGCTGAATTGCAGGGAAAGTCCGGGAGGCATTTGCTGTGCTGGCACACTTTCTCCTTCCTAGACAGAGTGGAAAAGCTTTTCCCTGCCGTGTAGGCGACAAGAGACGCATTAGACGGGCATCCGGAGCTGTCCGAAGGTAAGCGCCTGTTCCCGGCCTCTTTCGGCACAAGCCCCCGCTCCGGAGCGCACCGCGGCCGGCAGGATGCTCTCTGCCGGCGAAGGTGCCGCTTCTCCGGCAAGGAAGCCTCAGCCGCTTCTCCTGCACACGGAGAGCGTGCTAGCTGCTGAAACGTGAAGAAAGAAGCTGCAGAACACTGGCACTGAGCGTGCAGCTTTCCAGCGGAGAGAAAAAGCTACTTGAACACTCTGCAAGCCTTTCCACTCCCAAAAACATGCACATGGAAGGAGCTGCTGCAAAAGCGATGCTGTGCTCGCTGCTGCTCCTCCTGAAGCTCTGGCTGCTAAATCTGAGGCTTTCCTTCCAATTTCAAGCTGCAAAGCACTTGCTGAATTGCAGGGAAAGTCCGGGAGGCATTTGCTGTGCTGGCACACTTTCTCCTTCCTAGACAGAGTGGGAAAGCTTTTCCCTGCCGTGTAGGCGACAAGAGACGCATTAGACGGGCATCCGGAGCTGTCCGAAGGTAAGCGCCTGTTCCCGGCCTCTTTCGGCACAAGCCCCCGCTCCGGAGCGCACCGCGGCCGGCCGGAGGCTCTCTGCCGGCGAAGGTGCCGCTTCTCCGGCAAGGAAGCCTCAGCCGCTTCTCCTGCACACGGAGAGCGTGCTAGCTGCTGAAACGTGAAGAAAGAAGCTGCAGAACACTGGCACTGAGCGTGCAGCTTTCCAGCGGAGAGAAAAAGCTACTTGAACACTCTGCAAGCCTTTCCACTCCCAAAAACATGCACATGGAAGGAGCTGCTGCAAAAGCGATGCTGTGCTCGCTGCTGCTGCTCCTGAAGCTCTGGCTGCTAAATCTGAGGCTTTCCTTCCAATTTCAAGCTGCAAAGCACTTGCTGAATTGCAGGGAAAGTCCGGGAGGCATTTGCTGTGCTGGCACACTTTCTCCTTGCTAGACAGAGTGGAAAAGCTTTTCCCTGCCGTGTAGGCGACAAGAGACGCATTAGACGGGCATCCGGAGCTGTCCGAAGGTAAGCGCCTGTTCCCGGCCTCTTTCGGCACAAGCCCCCGCTCCGGAGCGCACCGCGGCCGGCAGGATGCTCTCTGCCGGCGAAGGTGCCGCTTCTCCGGCAAGGAAGCCTCAGCCGCTTCTCCTGCACACGGAGAGCGTGCTAGCTGCTGAAACGTGAAGAAAGAAGCTGCAGAACACTGGCACTGAGCGTGCAGCTTTCCAGCGGAGAGAAAAAGCTACTTGAACACTCTGCAAGCCTTTCCACTCCCAAAAACATGCACATGGAAGGAGCTGCTGCAAAAGCGATGCTGTGCTCGCTGCTGCTCCTCCTGAAGCTCTGGCTGCTAAATCTGAGGCTTTCCTTCCAATTTCAAGCTGCAAAGCACTTGCTGAATTGCAGGGAAAGTCCGGGAGGCATTTGCTGCGCTGGCACACTTTCTCCTTGCTAGACAGAGTGGAAAAGCTTTTCCCTGCCGTGTAGGCGACAAGAGACGCATTAGACGGGCATCCGGAGCTGTCCGAAGGTAAGCGCCTGTTCCCGGCCTCTTTCGGCACAAGCCCCCGCTCCGGAGCGCACCGCGGCCGGCCGGAGGCTCTCTGCCGGCGAAGGTGCCGCTTCTCCGGCAAGGAAGCCTCAGCCGCTTCTCCTGCACACGGAGAGCGTGCTAGCTGCTGAAACGTGAAGAAAGAAGCTGCAGAACACTGGCACTGAGCCTGCAGCTTTCCAGCGGAGAGAAAAAGCTACTTGAACACTCTGCAAGCCTTTCCACTCCCAAAAACATGCACATGGAAGGAGCTGCTGCAAAAGCGATGCTGTGCTCGCTGCTGCTCCTCCTGAAGCTCTGGCTGCTAAATCTGAGGCTTTCCTTCCAATTTCAAGCTGCAAAGCACTTGCTGAATTGCAGGGAAAGTCCGGGAGGCATTTGCTGTGCTGGCACACTTTCTCCTTCCTAGACAGAGTGGAAAAGCTTTTCCCTGCCGTGTAGGCGACAAGAGACGCATTAGACGGGCATCCGGAGCTGTCCGAAGGTAAGCGCCTGTTCCCGGCCTCTTTCGGCACAAGCCCCCGCTCCGGAGCGCACCGCGGCCGGCAGGATGCTCTCTGCCGGCGAAGGTGCCGCTTCTCCGGCAAGGAAGCCTCAGCCGCTTCTCCTGCACACGGAGAGCGTGCTAGCTGCTGAAACGTGAAGAAAGAAGCTGCAGAACACTGGCACTGAGCCTGCAGCTTTCCAGCGGAGAGAAAAAGCTACTTGAACACTCTGCAAGCCTTTCCACTCCCAAAAACATGCACATGGAAGGAGCTGCTGCAAAAGCGATGCTGTGCTCGCTGCTGCTCCTCCTGAAGCTCTGGCTGCTAAATCGGAGGCTTTCCTTCCAATTTCAAGCTGCAAAGCACTTGCTGAATTGCAGGGAAAGTCCGGGAGGCATTTGCTGTGCTGGCACACTTTCTCCTTGCTAGACAGAGTGGAAAAGCTTTTCCCTGCCGTGTAGGCGACAAGAGACGCATTAGACGGGCATCCGGAGCTGTCCGAAGGTAAGCGCCTGTTCCCGGCCTCTTTCGGCACAAGCCCCCGCTCCGGAGCGCACCGCGGCCGGCAGGATGCTCTCTGCCGGCGAAGGTGCCGCTTCTCCGGCAAGGAAGCCTCAGCCGCTTCTCCTGCAGACGGAGAGCGTGCTAGCTGCTGAAACGTGAAGAAAGAAGCTGCAGAACACTGGCACTGAGCCTGCAGCTTTCCAGCGGAGAGAAAAAGCTACTTGAACACTCTGCAAGCCTTTCCACTCCCAAAAACATGCACATGGAAGGAGCTGCTGCAAAAGCGATGCTGTGCTCGCTGCTGCTCCTCCTGAAGCTCTGGCTGCTAAATCGGAGGCTTTCCTTCCAATTTCAAGCTGCAAAGCACTTGCTGAATTGCAGGGAAAGTCCGGGAGGCATTTGCTGTGCTGGCACACTTTCTCCTTCCTAGACAGAGTGGAAAAGCTTTTCCCTGCCGTGTAGGCGACAAGAGACGCATTAGACGGGCATCCGGAGCTGTCCGAAGGTAAGCGCCTGTTCCCGGCCTCTTTCGGCACAAGCCCCCGCTCCGGAGCGCACCGCGGCCGGCCGGAGGCTCTCTGCCGGCGAAGGTGCCGCTTCTCCGGCAAGGAAGCCTCAGCCGCTTCTCCTGCACACGGAGAGCGTGCTAGCTGCTGAAACGTGAAGAAAGAAGCTGCAGAACACTGGCACTGAGCCTGCAGCTTTCCAGCGGAGAGAAAAAGCTACTTGAACACTCTGCAAGCCTTTCCACTCCCAAAAACATGCACATGGAAGGAGCTGCTGCAAAAGCGATGCTGTGCTCGCTGCTGCTCCTCCTGAAGCTCTGGCTGCTAAATCGGAGGCTTTCCTTCCAATTTCAAGCTGCAAAGCACTTGCTGAATTGCAGGGAAAGTCCGGGAGGCATTTGCTGTGCTGGCACACTTTCTCCTTCCTAGACAGAGTGGAAAAGCTTTTCCCTGCCGTGTAGGCGACAAGAGACGCATTAGACGGGCATCCGGAGCTGTCCGAAGGTAAGCGCCTGTTGCCGGCCTCTTTCGGCACAAGCCCCCGCTCCGGAGCGCACCGCGGCCGGCCGGAGGCTCTCTGCCGGCGAAGGTGCCGCTTCTCCGGCAAGGAAGCCTCAGCCGCTTCTCCTGCACACGGAGAGCGTGCTAGCTGCTGAAACGTGAAGAAAGAAGCTGCAGAACACTGGCACTGAGCCTGCAGCTTTCCAGCGGAGAGAAAAAGCTACTTGAACACTCTGCAAGCCTTTCCACTCCCAAAAACATGCACATGGAAGGAGCTGCTGCAAAAGCGATGCTGTGCTCGCTGCTGCTCCTCCTGAAGCTCTGGCTGCTAAATCTGAGGCTTTCCTTCCAATTTCAAGCTGCAAAGCACTTGCTGAATTGCAGGGAAAGTCCGGGAGGCATTTGCTGTGCTGGCACACTTTCGCCTTCCTAGACAGAGTGGAAAAGCTTTTCCCTGCCGTGTAGGCGACAAGAGACGCATTAGACGGGCATCCGGAGCTGTCCGAAGGTAAGCGCCTGTTGCCGGCCTCTTTCGGCACAAGCCCCCGCTCCGGAGCGCACCGCGGCCGGCAGGATGCTCTCTGCCGGCGAAGGTGCCGCTTCTCCGGCAAGGAAGCCTCAGCCGCTTCTCCTGCACACGGAGAGCGTGCTAGCTGCTGAAACGTGAAGAAAGAAGCTGCAGAACACTGGCACTGAGCGTGCAGCTTTCCAGCGGAGAGAAAAAGCTACTTGAACACTCTGCAAGCCTTTCCACTCCCAAAAACATGCACATGGAAGGAGCTGCTGCAAAAGCGATGCTGTGCTCGCTGCTGCTCCTCCTGAAGCTCTGGCTGCTAAATCTGAGGCTTTCCTTCCAATTTCAAGCTGCAAAGCACTTGCTGAATTGCAGGGAAAGTCCGGGAGGCATTTGCTGTGCTGGCACACTTTCTCCTTCCTAGACAGAGTGGAAAAGCTTTTCCCTGCCGTGTAGGCGACAAGAGACGCATTAGACGGGCATCCGGAGCTGTCCGAAGGTAAGCGCCTGTTGCCGGCCTCTTTCGGCACAAGCCCCCGCTCCGGAGCGCACCGCGGCCGGCCGGAGGCTCTCTGCCGGCGAAGGTGCCGCTTCTCCGGCAAGGAAGCCTCAGCAGCTTCTCCTGCACACGGAGAGCGTGCTAGCTGCTGAAACGTGAAGAAAGAAGCTGCAGAACACTGGCACTGAGCGTGCAGCTTTCCAGCGGAGAGAAAAAGCTACTTGAACACTCTGCAAGCCTTTCCACTCCCAAAAACATGCACATGGAAGGAGCTGCTGCAAAAGCGATGCTGTGCTCGCTGCTGCTCCTCCTGAAGCTCTGGCTGCTAAATCTGAGGCTTTCCTTCCAATTTCAAGCTGCAAAGCACTTGCTGAATTGCAGGGAAAGTCCGGGAGGCATTTGCTGTGCTGGCACACTTTCTCCTTGCTAGACAGAGTGGAAAAGCTTTTCCCTGCCGTGTAGGCGACAAGAGACGCATTAGACGGGCATCCGGAGCTGTCCGAAGGTAAGCGCCTGTTCCCGGCCTCTTTCGGCACAAGCCCCCGCTCCGGAGCGCACCGCGGCCGGCAGGATGCTCTCTGCCGGCGAAGGTGCCGCTTCTCCGGCAAGGAAGCCTCAGCCGCTTCTCCTGCACACGGAGAGCGTGCTAGCTGCTGAAACGTGAAGAAAGAAGCTGCAGAACACTGGCACTGAGCGTGCAGCTTTCCAGCGGAGAGAAAAAGCTACTTGAACACTCTGCAAGCCTTTCCACTCCCAAAAACATGCACATGGAAGGAGCTGCTGCAAAAGCGATGCTGTGCTCGCTGCTGCTCCTCCTGAAGCTCTGGCTGCTAAATCGGAGGCTTTCCTTCCAATTTCAAGCTGCAAAGCACTTGCTGAATTGCAGGGAAAGTCCGGGAGGCATTTGCTGTGCTGGCACACTTTCTCCTTCCTAGACAGAGTGGAAAAGCTTTTCCCTGCCGTGTAGGCGACAAGAGACGCATTAGACGGGCATCCGGAGCTGTCCGAAGGTAAGCGCCTGTTGCCGGCCTCTTTCGGCACAAGCCCCCGCTCCGGAGCGCACCGCGGCCGGCAGGATGCTCTCTGCCGGCGAAGGTGCCGCTTCTCCGGCAAGGAAGCCTCAGCCGCTTCTCCTGCACACGGAGAGCGTGCTAGCTGCTGAAACGTGAAGAAAGAAGCTGCAGAACACTGGCACTGAGCGTGCAGCTTTCCAGCGGAGAGAAAAAGCTACTTGAACACTCTGCAAGCCTTTCCACTCCCAAAAACATGCACATGGAAGGAGCTGCTGCAAAAGCGATGCTGTGCTCGCTGCTGCTCCTCCTGAAGCTCTGGCTGCTAAATCTGAGGCTTTCCTTCCAATTTCAAGCTGCAAAGCACTTGCTGAATTGCAGGGAAAGTCCGGGAGGCATTTGCTGTGCTGGCACACTTTCTTCTTTCCTAGACAGAGTGGAAAAGCTTTTCCCTGCCGTGTAGGCGACAAGAGACGCATTAGACGGGCATCCGGAGCTGTCCGAAGGTAAGCGCCTGTTCCCGGCCTCTTTCGGCACAAGCCCCCGCTCCGGAGCGCACCGCGGCCGGCCGGAGGCTCTCTGCCAGCGAAGGTGCCGCTTCTCCGGCAAGGAAGCCTCAGCCGCTTCTCCAGCACACGGAGAGCGTGCTAGCTGCTGAAACGTGAAGAAAGAAGCTGCAGAACACTGGCACTGAGCCTGCAGCTTTCCAGCGGAGAGAAAAAGCTACTTGAACACTCTGCAAGCCTTTCCACTCCCAAAAACATGCACATGGAAGGAGCTGCTGCAAAAGCGATGCTGTGCTCGCTGCTGCTCCTCCTGAAGCTCTGGCTGCTAAATCTGAGGCTTTCCTTCCAATTTCAAGCTGCAAAGCACTTGCTGAATTGCAGGGAAAGTCCGGGAGGCATTTGCTGTGCTGGCACACTTTCTCCTTCCTAGACAGAGTGGAAAAGCTTTTCCCTGCCGTGTAGGCGACAAGAGACGCATTAGACGGGCATCCGGAGCTGTCCGAAGGTAAGCGCCTGTTGCCGGCCTCTTTCGGCACAAGCCCCCGCTCCGGAGCGCACCGCGGCCGGCAGGATGCTCTCTGCCGGCGAAGGTGCCGCTTCTCCGGCAAGGAAGCCTCAGCCGCTTCTCCTGCACACGGAGAGCGTGCTAGCTGCTGAAACGTGAAGAAAGAAGCTGCAGAACACTGGCACTGAGCCTGCAGCTTTCCAGCGGAGAGAAAAAGCTACTTGAACACTCTGCAAGCCTTTCCACTCCCAAAAACATGCACATGGAAGGAGCTGCTGCAAAAGCGATGCTGTGCTCGCTGCTGCTCCTCCTGAAGCTCTGGCTGCTAAATCTGAGGCTTTCCTTCCAATTTCAAGCTGCAAAGCACTTGCTGAATTGCAGGGAAAGTCCGGGAGGCATTTGCTGTGCTGGCACACTTTCTCCTTCCTAGACAGAGTGGAAAAGCTTTTCCCTGCCGTGTAGGCGACAAGGGACGCATTACACGGGCATCCGGAGCTGTCCGAAGGTAAGCGCCTGTTCCCGGCCTCTTTCGGCACAAGCCCCCGCTCCGGAGCGCACCGCGGCCGGCCGGAGGCTCTCTGCCGGCGAAGGTGCCGCTTCTCCGGCAAGGAAGCCTCAGCCGCTTCTCCTGCACACGGAGAGCGTGCTAGCTGCTGAAACGTGAAGAAAGAAGCTGCAGAACACTGGCACTGAGCGTGCAGCTTTCCAGCGGAGAGAAAAAGCTACTTGAACACTCTGCAAGCCTTTTCACTCCCAAAAACATGCACATGGAAGGAGCTGCTGCAAAAGCGATGCTGTGCTCGCTGCTGCTCCTCCTGAAGCTCTGGCTGCTAAATCTGAGGCTTTCCTTCCAATTTCAAGCTGCAAAGCACTTGCTGAATTGCAGGGAAAGTCCGGGAGGCATTTGCTGTGCTGGCACACTTTCTCCTTGCTAGACAGAGTGCAAAAGCTTTTCCCTGCCGTGTAGGCGACAAGAGACGCATTAGACGGGCATCCGGAGCTGTCCGAAGGTAAGCGCCTGTTGCCGGCCTCTTTCGGCACAAGCCCCCGCTCCGGAGCGCACCGCGGCCGGCAGGATGCTCTCTGCCGGCGAAGGTGCCGCTTCTCCGGCAAGGAAGCCTCAGCCGCTTCTCCTGCACACGGAGAGCGTGCTAGCTGCTGAAACGTGAAGAAAGAAGCTGCAGAACACTGGCACTGAGCCTGCAGCTTTCCAGCGGAGAGAAAAAGCTACTTGAACACTCTGCAAGCCTTTCCACTCCCAAAAACATGCACATGGAAGGAGCTGCTGCAAAAGCGATGCTGTGCTCGCTGCTGCTCCTCCTGAAGCTCTGGCTGCTAAATCTGAGGCTTTCCTTCCAATTTCAAGCTGCAAAGCACTTGCTGAATTGCAGGGAAAGTCCGGGAGGCATTTGCTGTGCTGGCACACTTTCTCCTTCCTAGACAGAGTGGAAAAGCTTTTCCCTGCCGTGTAGGCGACAAGAGACGCATTAGACGGGCATCCGGAGCTGTCCGAAGGTAAGCGCCTGTTGCCGGCCTCTTTCGGCACAAGCCCCCGCTCCGGAGCGCACCGCGGCCGGCCGGAGGCTCTCTGCCGGCGAAGGTGCCGCTTCTCCGGCAAGGAAGCCTCAGCCGCTTCTCCTGCACACGGAGAGCGTGCTAGCTGCTGAAACGTGAAGAAAGAAGCTGCAGAACACTGGCACTGAGCCTGCAGCTTTCCAGCGGAGAGAAAAAGCTACTTGAACACTCTGCAAGCCTTTCCACTCCCAAAAACATGCACATGGAAGGAGCTGCTGCAAAAGCGATGCTGTGCTCGCTGCTGCTCCTCCTGAAGCTCTGGCTGCTAAATCTGAGGCTTTCCTTCCAATTTCAAGCTGCAAAGCACTTGCTGAATTGCAGGGAAAGTCCGGGAGGCATTTGCTGTGCTGGCACACTTTCTCCTTCCTAGACAGAGTGGAAAAGCTTTTCCCTGCCGTGTAGGCGACAAGAGACGCATTAGACGGGCATCCGGAGCTGTCCGAAGGTAAGCGCCTGTTGCCGGCCTCTTTCGGCACAAGCCCCCGCTCCGGAGCGCACCGCGGCCGGCAGGATGCTCTCTGCCGGCGAAGGTGCCGCTTCTCCGGCAAGGAAGCCTCAGCCGCTTCTCCTGCACACGGAGAGCGTGCTAGCTGCTGAAACGTGAAGAAAGAAGCTGCAGAACACTGGCACTGAGCGTACAGCTTTCCAGCGGAGAGAAAAAGCTACTTGAACACTCTGCAAGCCTTTCCACTCCCAAAAACATGCACATGGAAGGAGCTGCTGCAAAAGCGATGCTGTGCTCGCTGCTGCTCCTCCTGAAGCTCTGGCTGCTAAATCTGAGGCTTTCCTTCCAATTTCAAGCTGCAAAGCACTTGCTGAATTGCAGGGGAAGTCCGGGAGGCATTTGCTGTGCTGGCACACTTTCTCCTTCCTAGACAGAGTGGAAAAGCTTTTCCCTGCCGCGTAGGCGACAAGAGACGCATTAGACGGGCATCCGGAGCTGTCCGAAGGTAAGCGCCTGTTCCCGGCCTCTTTCGGCACAAGCCCCCGCTCCGGAGCGCACCGCGGCCGGCAGGATGCTCTCTGCCGGCGAAGGTGCCGCTTCTCCGGCAAGGAAGCCTCTCCCGCCTCTCCAGCACACGGAGAGCGTGCTAGCTGCTGAAACGTGAAGAAAGAAGCTGCAGAACACTGGCACTGAGCGTGCAGCTTTCCAGCGGAGAGAAAAAGCTACTTGAACACTCTGCAAGCCTTTCCACTCCCAAAAACATGCACATGGAAGGAGCTGCTGCAAAAGCGATGCTGTGCTCGCTGCTGCTCCTCCTGAAGCTCTGGCTGCTGTATCTGAGGCTTTCCTTCCAATTTCAAGCTGCAAAGCACTTGCTGAATTGCAGGGAAAGTCCGGGAGGCATTTGCTGTGCTGGCACACTTTCTCCTTCCTAGACAGAGTGGAAAAGCTTTTCCCTGCCGTGTAGGCGACAAGAGACGCATTTGACGGGCATCCGGAGCTGTCCGAAGGTAAGCGCCTGTTCCCGGCCTCTTTCGGCACAAGCCCCCGCTCCGGAGCGCACCGCGGCCGGCAGGATGCTCTCTGCCGGCGAAGGTGCCGCTTCTCCGGCAAGGAAGCCTCAGCAGCTTCTCCTGCACACGGAGAGCGTGCTAGCTGCTGAAACGTGAAGAAAGAAGCTGCAGAACACTGGCACTGAGCCTGCAGCTTTCCAGCGGAGAGAAAAAGCTACTTGAACACTCTGCAAGCCTTCCAACTCCCAAAAACATGCACATGGAAGGAGCTGCTGCAAAAGCGATGCTGTGCTCGCTGCTGCTCCTCCTGAAGCTCTGGCTGCTAAATCTGAGGCTTTCCTTCCAATTTCAAGCTGCAAAGCACTTGCTGAATTGAAGGGGAAGTCCGGGAGGCACTTGCTGTGCTGGCACACTTTCTCCTTCCTAGACAGAGTGGAAAAGCTTTTCCCTGCCGCGTAGGCGACAAGAGACGCATTAGACGGGCATCCGGAGCTGTCCGAAGGTAAGCGCCTGTTCCCGGCCTCTTTCGGCACAAGCCCCCGCTCCGGAGCGCACCGCGGCCGGCAGGATGCTCTCTGCCGGCGAAGGTGCCGCTTCTCCGGCAAGGAAGCCTCTCCCGCCTCTCCAGCACACGGAGAGCGTGCTAGCTGCTGAAACGTGAAGAAAGAAGCCGCAGAACACTGGCACTGAGCGTGCAGCTTTCCAGCGGAGAGAAAAAGCTACTTGAACACTCTGCAAGCCTTTCCACTCCCAAAAACATGCACATGGAAGGAGCTGCTGCAAAAGCGATGCTGTGCTCGCTGCTGCTCCTCCTGAAGCTCTGGCTGCTGTATCTGAGGCTTTCCTTCCAATTTCAAGCTGCAAAGCACTTGCTGAATTGAAGGGGAAGTCCGGGAGGCACTTGCTGTGCTGGCACACTTTCTCCTTCCTAGACAGAGTGGAAAAGCTTTTCCCTGCCGCGTAGGCGACAAGAGACGCATTAGACGGGCATCCGGAGCTGTCCGAAGGTAAGCGCCTGTTCCCGGCCTCTTTCGGCACAAGCCCCCGCTCCGGAGCGCACCGCGGCCGGCAGGATGCTCTCTGCCGGCGAAGGTGCCGCTTCTCCGGCAAGGAAGCCTCTCCCGCCTCTCCAGCACACGGAGAGCGTGCTAGCTGCTGAAACGTGAAGAAAGAAGCCGCAGAACACTGGCACTGAGCGTGCAGCTTTCCAGCGGAGAGAAAAAGCTACTTGAACACTCTGCAAGCCTTTCCACTCCCAAAAACATGCACATGGAAGGAGCTGCTGCAAAAGCGATGCTGTGCTCGCTGCTGCTCCTCCTGAAGCTCTGGCTGCTGTATCTGAGGCTTTCCTTCCAATTTCAAGCTGCAAAGCACTTGCTGAATTGCAGGGAAAGTCCGGGAGGCATTTGCTGTGCTGGCACACTTTCTCCTTCCTAGACAGAGTGGAAAAGCTTTTCCCTGCCGTGTAGGCGACAAGAGACGCATTAGACGGGCATCCGGAGCTGTCCGAAGGTAAGCGCCTGTTCCCGGCCTCTTTCGGCACAAGCCCCCGCTCCGGAGCGCACCGCGGCCGGCAGGATGCTCTCTGCCGGCGAAGGTGCCGCTTCTCCGGCAAGGAAGCCTCAGCCGCTTCTCCTGCACACGGAGAGCGTGCTAGCTGCTGAAACGTGAAGAAAGAAGCTGCAGAACACTGGCACTGAGCGTGCAGCTTTCCAGCGGAGAGAAAAAGCTACTTGAACACTCTGCAAGCCTTCCAACTCCCAAAAACATGCACATGGAAGGAGCTGCTGCAAAAGCGATGCTGTGCTCGCTGCTGCTCCTCCTGAAGCTCTGGCTGCTAAATCTGAGGCTTTCCTTCCAATTTCAAGCTGCAAAGCACTTGCTGAATTGCAGGGAAAGTCCGGGAGGCATTTGCTGTGCTGGCACACTTTCTCCTTCCTAGACAGAGTGGAAAAGCTTTTCCCTGCCGTGTAGGCGACAAGAGACGCATTAGACGGGCATCCGGAGCTGTCCGAAGGTAAGCGCCTGTTCCCGGCCTCTTTCGGCACAAGCCCCCGCTCCGGAGCGCACCGCGGCCGGCAGGATGCTCTCTGCCGGCGAAGGTGCCGCTTCCCTGGCAAGGAAGCCTCAGCCGCTTCTCCTGCACACGGAGAGCGTGCTAGCTGCTGAAACGTGAAGAAAGAAGCTGCAGAACACTGGCACTGAGCGTGCAGCTTTCCAGCGGAGAGAAAAAGCTACTTGAACACTCTGCAAGCCTTTCCACTCCCAAAAACATGCACATGGAAGGAGCTGCTGCAAAAGCGATGCTGTGCTCGCTGCTGCTCTTCCTGAGGCTCTGTACAGTGTTTTAGCCCGGGAAACAAAACTCAGAAGCCACTGTTCTGGGTATCAGTTTGGAGACCCTCTTGGCACTATCAAATCAGACCAAGTTGGCACTGGTGCCACTTTGCGTCTGTGAGGCATCCTGCGAGAGGCCGAATTCCAGAAGGCACCTGGCCATTTAAGGCCTCAGGACCCTGAACCACTCTACAGGTTTTTTCCCTGGGAATCAAAGCTCAGAAGCCACTGTTCTGGGTGTCAGTTTTCAGAACCCACTAGGCACTCTCAAACCAGCGAAAGTTGGCACTGGTGCCACCTTGCATCTGGGAGGCATCCTGTGTGAGGCGGAATTCTAGGAGGCACCCGGCAATTTAAGGCCGCCGGACCCTGAACCACTGTACAGTGTTTTTCCCTGGGAAACAAAACTCACAAACCACTGTTCTGGGTGTCAGTTTTCAGCACCCACTAGGCACTCTCAAACAAGACCAAGTTGGCACTGGTGTCACATTGCGTCTGGGGGGCATCCTGCGAGAGGCCGAATTCAAGAAGGCACCTGGCCATTTAAAATTTCAGGCCCCTGAACCAGTGTACAGGCCTTTTCCCTGGGAAACAAAACTCACAAGCCACTGTTCTGGGTGTCAGTTTTCAGGACCCACTTGGCACTCTCAAACCAGACCAAGAATGCATTGGTGCCAGCTTGTGTTTGGGAGGCATCCTGCGAGAGGCGGAATTCACCTAGGCACCCTGAAATTTAAGGCCTCAGGATCCTGAACCACCGTACAGGCTTTTTCCCTGGGAAACAAAACTCAGAAGCCACTGTTCTGGGTGTCAGTTTTCAGGACCCACTAGGCACTCTCAAAACAGACCAAGTTGGCACTGGTGCCACCTTGCATCTGGGAGGCATCCTGTGTGAGGCGGAATTCTAGGAGGCACCCGGCAATTTAACGCCGCAGGACCCTGAACCATTGTACAGGCTTTTTCCCTGGGAAACAAAACTCAGAAGCCACTGTTCTTGGTGTCAGCTTGCAGGACCCACTTGGCATTCTCAAACCAGACGAAGTTGGCACTGGTGCCACTATGTGTCTGGGAGGCATCCTGCGAGAGGCCGAATTCCAGGAGGAACTTGGCCATTTAAGGCCTCAGGACCCTGAACCACTTTACAGGCTTTTTCCCTGGGAAGCAAAACTCAGAAGACAATGTTCTTGGTGTCAGTTTTCAGGACCCACTTGACACTCTCAAACCAGACTAAGTTGGCACTGGTGCCGCTAAGCGTCTGGGAAAATCCTGCAAGAGGCGGATCTCCTGGAGGCACCCGGCAATTTAAGGCCTCAGGACCCTGAACCACTGTACAGTGTTTTTCCCTGGGAAACAAAACTCACAAACCACTGTTCTGGGTGTCAGTTTTCAGGACCCTCTAGGCACTCTCAAACAAGACCAAGTTGGCACTGGTGTCACATTGCGTCTGCGGGGCATCCTGCGAGAGGCCGAATTCAAGAAGGCACCTGGCCATTTAAAATTTCAGGCCCCTGAACCAGTGTACAGGCCTTTTCCCTGGGAAACAAAACTCACAAGCCACTGTTCTGGGTGTCAATTTTCAGGACCCACTTGGCGCTCTCAAACCAGACCAAGTTGGCACTGCTGCCACCCTTCCTCTGAAACGCATCCTGCGAGACGCGGAATTCTAGGAGGCACCTGGCCATTTTTGGCCTCAGGACTCTGAACCACACTACAGGCTTCTTCCCTGGGAAAAAAAACTCAGAAGCCACTGTTCTGGTTGTCAGTTTGCAGGACCCACTCTGCACTGTCAAACCAGACCAAGATTGCATTGGTGCCAGCTTGTGTTTGGGAGGCATCCTGCGAGAGGCGGAATTCACCTAGGCACCCAGAAATTTAAGGCCTCAGGACCCTGAACCACTTTACAGGCTTTTTCCCTGGGAAACAAAACTCAGTAGACAATGTTCTTGGTGCCAGTTTTCAGGACCCACTTGACACTCTCAAACCAGACTAAATGGACAATGGTGCCGCATAGCGTCTGGGAAAAATCCTTCAAGAGGCGGATCTCCAGGAAGCACACGGCAATTTAAGGCCACAGGACCCCGAACCATTGTAAAGGCTTTTTCCCTGGGAAACAAAACTCAGAAACCACTGTTCTGGGTGTCAGTTTTCAGGACCCACTTGACACTCTCAAACCAGACCAAGTTGGCACATGTGCCACATTGTGTCTGGGAGGCATCCCGCGAGAGGCGGAATTCCAGGAGGCACCCTGAAATTTAAGGCCTCAGGACCCTGAACCACTGTACAGGCTTTTTCCCTGGGAGCCAAAACTCAGAAGCCACAGTTCTGGGTGTCAGTTTGCAGAACCCACTTGGCACTCTCAAACCAGCCCAAGTTGGCACTGCAGCCACCTTGCGTCTGAGAGGCGTCCTTCGAGAGGCGGAATAGCTATAATCACCCGGCCATTTAAGGCCTCAGGACCCTGAACCACTGTACAGGCTTTTTCCCTGGGAAACAAAACTCAGAAGCCCCTGTTCTGGGTGTCAATTTTCAGGACCAACTTGGCACTCTCAAACAAGACCAAGTTGGCACTGCTGCCACCCTTCCTCTGAAACGCATCCTGTGAGACGCGGAATTCCAGGAGGCACCTGGCCATTTAAGGCCTCAGGACCCTGAACCATTGTACAGGCTTTTTCCCTGGGAAACAAATCTCAGCAGCCACTGTTCTTGGTGTCAGTTTGCAGGACCCACTTGGCACTATCAAACCAGACCAAGTTGGCACTGGTGCCGCTAAGCGTCTGGGGAACATCCTGCGAGAGGTGGATCTCCAGGAGGGACCCTGAAATTTAAGGCCTCAGGACCCTGAACCACTGTACAGGCTATTGCCCAGAGAAAGAAAACTCACAAGCCACTGTTCTGGGTGTCAGTTTGCAGGACCCGCTTGCACTCTTAAACCAGACCAAGTTGGCATGGGTGCCACTCTGCGTCTGGAAGGCATCCTGCAAGGGGCCGAATTCCAAGAGGGACCCGGCAATTTAAGTCCTCAGGACCCTGAACCACTCTACAGGCCTTTTCCCTGGGAAACAAAACTCAGAAGCCACTGTTCTTAGTGTCAGTTTGCAGGACCCACTAGGCACTCTCAAACCAGACCAAGTTGGCACGGGTGCCTCCTTGCGTCTGGGAGGCATCCTGAGAAAGGCCGAATTCCAGGAGGCACCCTGAAATTTAACGCGGCAGGACCCTGAACCACTCTACAGGGTATTTCCCTGGGAAACAAAACTCAGAAGCCACTGTTCTGGGTGTCAGTTTGGAGGACCCACTTGACACTCTCAAACCAGACTAAGTGGGCAATGGTGCTGCATAGCATCTGGGAAAAATCCTGCAAGAGGCGGATCTCCAGGAGGCACCCGGCAATTTAAGGCCGCAGGACCCCGAACCATTGTACAGGCTTTTTCCCTGGGAAACAAAACTCACAAACCACTGTTCTTGGTGTCAGTTTTCAGGACCCACTTGACACTCCCAAACCAGACCAAGTTGGCACGGGTGCCACATTGCGTCTGGGAGGCATCCTGCGAGAGGCGGAATTCCAGGAGGCACCCTGAAATTTGAGGCCTCAGGACCCTGAACCACTGTACAAGCTTTTTCCCTGCGAAACAAAACTCAGAAGCCACTGTTCTGGGTGTCAGTTTTCAGGACCCACTTGGCACTCTCAAACCAGACCAAATTGGCACTGGTGCCACCTTGCATCTGGGAGGCATCCTGTGTGAGGCAGAATTCTAGGAGACACCCGGCAATATAAGGCTGCAGGACCCTGAACCATTGTACAGGCTTTTTCCCTGGGAAACAAAACTCGGAAGACAATGTTCTTGGTGTCAGTTTTCAGGACCCACTTGACACTCTCAAACCAGACTAAATGGGCAATGGTGCCGCATAGCATCTGGGAAAAATCCTGCAAGAGGCAGATCTCCAGGAGGCACCCGGCAATTTAAGGCCACAGGACCCTGAACCATTGTACAGGCTTTTTCCCTGGGAGCCAAAACTCAGAAGCCACAGTTCTGAGTGTCAGTTTGCAGAACCCACTTGGCACTCTCAAACCAGCCCAAGTTGGCGCTGCAGCCACCTTGCGTCTGAGAGGCATCCTTCGAGAGGCGGAATTCCTGGAATCACCCGGCCATTTAAGGCCTCAGGCCCCTGAAACATTCTAGAGGCTTTTTCCCTGGTAAACAAAACTCACAAGCCACTGTTCTGGGTGTCAGTTTTCAGGACCCACTTGGCACTCTCAAACAAGACCAAGTTGGCACTGCTGCCACCCTTCCTCTGAAACGCATCCTCTGAGACGCAGAATTCCAGGAGGCACCTGGCCATTTAAGGCCTCAGGACCCTGAACCATTGTACAGGCTTTTTCCCTGGGAAACAAATCTCAGCAGCCACTGTTCTTGTTGTCGGTTTGCAGGACCCACTTGGCACTCTCAAACCACACCAAGTTGGCACTGGTGCCGCTAAGCGTCTGGGGAACATCCTGCGAGAGGTGGATCTCCAGGAGGGACCCTGAAATTTAAGGCCTCAGGACCCTGAACCACTGTACAGGCTATTGCCCAGAGGAAAAAAACTCACAAGCCAGTGTTCTGGGTGTCAGTTTGCAGGACCCGCTTGCACTCTTAAACCAGACCAAGTTGGCACTTGTGCCACTTTGCGTCTGGGAGGCATCCTGCTAGGGGCCGAATTCCAAGAGGCACCCGGCAATTTAAGGCCTCAGGACCCTGAACCACTCTACAGGCCTTTTCCCTGGGAAACAAAACTCAAAAGCCACTGTTCTGGGTGTCAGTTTTCAGGACCCACTAGGCACTCTCAAAACAGACCAAGTTGGCACGGGTGCCACCTTGCGTCTGGAAGGCATCCTGAGAAAGGCGGAATTCGACGAGGCACCTGGCCATTTAAGGCCTCAGGACCCTGAACCACTGTACAGTGTTTTTCCCTGGGAAACAAAACTCAGAAGCCACTGTTCTGGGTGTCAGTTTTCAGGACCCACTTGGCACTCTCAAACGAGACCATGTTGGCACTTGTGACAGCTTGCGTCTGGGAGGCATCCTGCGAGAGGCCGAATTCCAGGAGGCACCCTGAAATTTAACGCGGCAGGACCCTGAACCACTCTACAGGGTATTTCCCTGGGAAACAAAACTCAGAAGCCACTGTTCTGGGTGTCAGTTTGGAGGACCCACTTGACACTCTTAAACCAGACTAAGTGGGCAATGGTGCCGCATAGCATCTGGGAAAAATCCTGCAAAAGGCGGATCTCCAGGAGGCACCCTGAAATTTTAGGCCTCAGGACCCTGAACCACTGTGCAGGCTTTTTCCCTGGGAAACAAAACTCAGAAGCCACTGTTCTGGGTGTCAGTTTTCAGGACCCACTAGGCACTCTCAAACCAGACCAAGTTGGCATGGGTGCCACCTTGCATCTGGGAGGCATCCTGTGTGAGGCGGAATTCTAGGAGGCACCCGGCAATTTAACGCCGCAGGACCCTGAACCATTGTACAGGCTTTTTCCCTGGGAAACAAAACTCAGAAGCCACTGTTCTTGGTGTCAGCTTGCAGGACCCACTTGGCATTCTCAAACCAGACGAAGTTGGCACTGGTGCCACTATGTGTCTGGGAGGCATCCTGCGAGAGGCCGAATTCCAGGAGGAACTTGGCCTTTTAAGGCCTCAGGACCCTGAACCACTTTACAGGCTTTTTCCCTGGGAAGCAAAACTCAGAAGACAATGTTCTTGGTGTCAGTTTTCAGGACCCACTTGACACTCTCAAACCAGACTAAGTAGGCAATGGTGCCGCATAGCATCTGGGAAAAATCCTGCAAGAGGCGGATCTCCTGGAGGCACCCGGCAATTTAAGGCCGCAGGACCCTGAACCACTGTACAGTGTTTTTCCCTGGGAAACAAAACTCACAAACCACTGTTCTGGGTGTCAGTTTTCAGGACCCGCTAGGCACTCTCAAACAAGACCAAGTTGGCACTGGTGTCACATTGCGTCTGGGGGGCATCCTGCGAGAGGCCGAATTCCAGGAGGCACCTGGCCATTTAAAATTTCAGGCCCCTGAACCAGTGTACAGGCCTTTTCCCTGGGAAACAAAACTCACAAGCCACTGTTCTGGGTGTCAATTTTCAGGACCCACTTGGCACTCTCAAACCAGACCAAGAATGCATTGGTGCCAGCTTGTGTTTGGGACGCATCCTGCGAGAGGCGGAATTCACCTAGGCACCCTGAAATTTAAGGCCTCAGGATCCTGAACCACTTTACAGGCTTTTTCCCTGGGAAGCAAAACTCAGAAGACAATGTTCTTGGTGTCAGTTTTCAGGACCCACTTGACACTCTCAAACCAGACTAAGTTGGCACTGGTGCCGCTAAGCGTCTGGGAAAATCCTGCAAGAGGCGGATCTCCTGGAGGCACCCGGCAATTTAAGGCCTCAGGACCCTGAACCACTGTACAGTGTTTTTCCCTGGGAAACAAAACTCACAAACCACTGTTCTGGGTGTCAGTTTTCAGGACCCTCTAGGCACTCTCAAACAAGACCAAGTTGGCACTGGTGTCACATTGCGTCTGCGGGGCATCCTGCGAGAGGCCGAATTCAAGAAGGCACCTGGCCATTTAAAATTTCAGGCCCCTGAACCAGTGTACAGGCCTTTTCCCTGGGAAACAAAACTCACAAGCCACTGTTCTGGGTGTCAATTTTCAGGACCCACTTGGCGCTCTCAAACCAGACCAAGTTGGCACTGCTGCCACCCTTCCTCTGAAACGCATCCTGCGAGACGCGGAATTCTAGGAGGCACCTGGCCATTTTTGGCCTCAGGACTCTGAACCACACTACAGGCTTCTTCCCTGGGAAAAAAAACTCAGAAGCCACTGTTCTGGTTGTCAGTTTGCAGGACCCACTCTGCACTGTCAAACCAGACCAAGATTGCATTGGTGCCAGCTTGTGTTTGGGAGGCATCCTGCGAGAGGCGGAATTCACCTAGGCACCCAGAAATTTAAGGCCTCAGGACCCTGAACCACTTTACAGGCTTTTTCCCTGGGAAACAAAACTCAGAAGACAATGTTCTTGGTGCCAGTTTTCAGGACCCACTTGACACTCTCAAACCAGACTAAATGGACAATGGTGCCGCATAGCGTCTGGGAAAAATCCTTCAAGAGGCGGATCTCCAGGAAGCACACGGCAATTTAAGGCCACAGGACCCCGAACCATTGTAAAGGCTTTTTCCCTGGGAAACAAAACTCAGAAACCACTGTTCTGGGTGTCAGTTTTCAGGACCCACTTGACACTCTCAAACCAGACCAAGTTGGCACATGTGCCACATTGTGTCTGGGAGGCATCCCGCGAGAGGCGGAATTCCAGGAGGCACCCTGAAATTTAAGGCCTCAGGACCCTGAACCACTGTACAGGCTTTTTCCCTGGGAGCCAAAACTCAGAAGCCACAGTTCTGGGTGTCAGTTTGCAGAACCCACTTGGCACTCTCAAACCAGCCCAAGTTGGCACTGCAGCCACCTTGCGTCTGAGAGGCGTCCTTCGAGAGGCGGAATAGCTATAATCACCCGGCCATTTAAGGCCTCAGGACCCTGAACCACTGTACAGGCTTTTTCCCTGGGAAACAAAACTCAGAAGCCCCTGTTCTGGGTGTCAATTTTCAGGACCAACTTGGCACTCTCAAACAAGACCAAGTTGGCACTGCTGCCACCCTTCCTCTGAAACGCATCCTGTGAGACGCGGAATTCCAGGAGGCACCTGGCCATTTAAGGCCTCAGGACCCTGAACCATTGTACAGGCTTTTTCCCTGGGAAACAAATCTCAGCAGCCACTGTTCTTGGTGTCAGTTTGCAGGACCCACTTGGCACTATCAAACCAGACCAAGTTGGCACTGGTGCCGCTAAGCGTCTGGGGAACATCCTGCGAGAGGTGGATCTCCAGGAGGGACCCTGAAATTTAAGGCCTCAGGACCCTGAACCACTGTACAGGCTATTGCCCAGAGAAAGAAAACTCACAAGCCACTGTTCTGGGTGTCAGTTTGCAGGACCCGCTTGCACTCTTAAACCAGACCAAGTTGGCATGGGTGCCACTCTGCGTCTGGAAGGCATCCTGCAAGGGGCCGAATTCCAAGAGGGACCCGGCAATTTAAGTCCTCAGGACCCTGAACCACTCTACAGGCCTTTTCCCTGGGAAACAAAACTCAGAAGCCACTGTTCTTAGTGTCAGTTTGCAGGACCCACTAGGCACTCTCAAACCAGACCAAGTTGGCACGGGTGCCTCCTTGCGTCTGGGAGGCATCCTGAGAAAGGCCGAATTCCAGGAGGCACCCTGAAATTTAACGCGGCAGGACCCTGAACCACTCTACAGGGTATTTCCCTGGGAAACAAAACTCAGAAGCCACTGTTCTGGGTGTCAGTTTGGAGGACCCACTTGACACTCTCAAACCAGACTAAGTGGGCAATGGTGCTGCATAGCATCTGGGAAAAATCCTGCAAGAGGCGGATCTCCAGGAGGCACCCGGCAATTTAAGGCCGCAGGACCCCGAACCATTGTACAGGCTTTTTCCCTGGGAAACAAAACTCACAAACCACTGTTCTTGGTGTCAGTTTTCAGGACCCACTTGACACTCCCAAACCAGACCAAGTTGGCACGGGTGCCACATTGCGTCTGGGAGGCATCCTGCGAGAGGCGGAATTCCAGGAGGCACCCTGAAATTTGAGGCCTCAGGACCCTGAACCACTGTACAAGCTTTTTCCCTGCGAAACAAAACTCAGAAGCCACTGTTCTGGGTGTCAGTTTTCAGGACCCACTTGGCACTCTCAAACCAGACCAAATTGGCACTGGTGCCACCTTGCATCTGGGAGGCATCCTGTGTGAGGCAGAATTCTAGGAGACACCCGGCAATATAAGGCTGCAGGACCCTGAACCATTGTACAGGCTTTTTCCCTGGGAAACAAAACTCGGAAGACAATGTTCTTGGTGTCAGTTTTCAGGACCCACTTGACACTCTCAAACCAGACTAAATGGGCAATGGTGCCGCATAGCATCTGGGAAAAATCCTGCAAGAGGCAGATCTCCAGGAGGCACCCGGCAATTTAAGGCCACAGGACCCTGAACCATTGTACAGGCTTTTTCCCTGGGAGCCAAAACTCAGAAGCCACAGTTCTGAGTGTCAGTTTGCAGAACCCACTTGGCACTCTCAAACCAGCCCAAGTTGGCGCTGCAGCCACCTTGCGTCTGAGAGGCATCCTTCGAGAGGCGGAATTCCTGGAATCACCCGGCCATTTAAGGCCTCAGGCCCCTGAAACATTCTAGAGGCTTTTTCCCTGGTAAACAAAACTCACAAGCCACTGTTCTGGGTGTCAGTTTTCAGGACCCACTTGGCACTCTCAAACAAGACCAAGTTGGCACTGCTGCCACCCTTCCTCTGAAACGCATCCTCTGAGACGCAGAATTCCAGGAGGCACCTGGCCATTTAAGGCCTCAGGACCCTGAACCATTGTACAGGCTTTTTCCCTGGGAAACAAATCTCAGCAGCCACTGTTCTTGTTGTCGGTTTGCAGGACCCACTTGGCACTCTCAAACCACACCAAGTTGGCACTGGTGCCGCTAAGCGTCTGGGGAACATCCTGCGAGAGGTGGATCTCCAGGAGGGACCCTGAAATTTAAGGCCTCAGGACCCTGAACCACTGTACAGGCTATTGCCCAGAGGAAAAAAACTCACAAGCCAGTGTTCTGGGTGTCAGTTTGCAGGACCCGCTTGCACTCTTAAACCAGACCAAGTTGGCACTTGTGCCACTTTGCGTCTGGGAGGCATCCTGCTAGGGGCCGAATTCCAAGAGGCACCCGGCAATTTAAGGCCTCAGGACCCTGAACCACTCTACAGGCCTTTTCCCTGGGAAACAAAACTCAAAAGCCACTGTTCTGGGTGTCAGTTTTCAGGACCCACTAGGCACTCTCAAAACAGACCAAGTTGGCACGGGTGCCACCTTGCGTCTGGAAGGCATCCTGAGAAAGGCGGAATTCGACGAGGCACCTGGCCATTTAAGGCCTCAGGACCCTGAACCACTGTACAGTGTTTTTCCCTGGGAAACAAAACTCAGAAGCCACTGTTCTGGGTGTCAGTTTTCAGGACCCACTTGGCACTCTCAAACGAGACCATGTTGGCACTTGTGACAGCTTGCGTCTGGGAGGCATCCTGCGAGAGGCCGAATTCCAGGAGGCACCCTGAAATTTAACGCGGCAGGACCCTGAACCACTCTACAGGGTATTTCCCTGGGAAACAAAACTCAGAAGCCACTGTTCTGGGTGTCAGTTTGGAGGACCCACTTGACACTCTTAAACCAGACTAAGTGGGCAATGGTGCCGCATAGCATCTGGGAAAAATCCTGCAAAAGGCGGATCTCCAGGAGGCACCCTGAAATTTTAGGCCTCAGGACCCTGAACCACTGTGCAGGCTTTTTCCCTGGGAAACAAAACTCAGAAGCCACTGTTCTGGGTGTCAGTTTTCAGGACCCACTAGGCACTCTCAAACCAGACCAAGTTGGCATGGGTGCCACCTTGCATCTGGGAGGCATCCTGTGTGAGGCGGAATTCTAGGAGGCACCCGGCAATTTAACGCCGCAGGACCCTGAACCATTGTACAGGCTTTTTCCCTGGGAAACAAAACTCAGAAGCCACTGTTCTTGGTGTCAGCTTGCAGGACCCACTTGGCATTCTCAAACCAGACGAAGTTGGCACTGGTGCCACTATGTGTCTGGGAGGCATCCTGCGAGAGGCCGAATTCCAGGAGGAACTTGGCCTTTTAAGGCCTCAGGACCCTGAACCACTTTACAGGCTTTTTCCCTGGGAAGCAAAACTCAGAAGACAATGTTCTTGGTGTCAGTTTTCAGGACCCACTTGACACTCTCAAACCAGACTAAGTAGGCAATGGTGCCGCATAGCATCTGGGAAAAATCCTGCAAGAGGCGGATCTCCTGGAGGCACCCGGCAATTTAAGGCCGCAGGACCCTGAACCACTGTACAGTGTTTTTCCCTGGGAAACAAAACTCACAAACCACTGTTCTGGGTGTCAGTTTTCAGGACCCGCTAGGCACTCTCAAACAAGACCAAGTTGGCACTGGTGTCACATTGCGTCTGGGGGGCATCCTGCGAGAGGCCGAATTCCAGGAGGCACCTGGCCATTTAAAATTTCAGGCCCCTGAACCAGTGTACAGGCCTTTTCCCTGGGAAACAAAACTCACAAGCCACTGTTCTGGGTGTCAATTTTCAGGACCCACTTGGCACTCTCAAACCAGACCAAGAATGCATTGGTGCCAGCTTGTGTTTGGGACGCATCCTGCGAGAGGCGGAATTCACCTAGGCACCCTGAAATTTAAGGCCTCAGGATCCTGAACCACCGTACAGGCTTTTTCCCTGGGAAACAAATCTCAGAAGCCACTGTTCTGGGTGTCAGTTTTCAGCACCCACTTGGCACTCTCAAACCAGACTAAGTGGGCACCGGTGCCGCTAAGCGTCTGGGAAACATCCTGCGAGAGGCGGATCTCCTGGAGGGACCCTGAAATTTTAGGCCTCAGGACCCTGAACCACTGTACAGGCTATTGCCCAGAGAAAGAAAACTCACAAGCCACTGTTCTGGGTGTCAGTTTGCAGGACCCGCTTGCACTCTTAAACCAGACCAAGTTGGCACGGGTGCCACTTTGCGTCTGGAAGGCATCCCGCAAGGGGCCGAATTCCAAGAGGGACCTGGCAATTTAAGGCCTCAGGACCCTGAACCACTCTACAGGCCTTTTCCCTGGGAAACAAAACTCAAAAGCCACTGTTCTGGGTGTCAGTTTTCAGGACCCACTAGGCACTCTCAAACCAGCGAAAGTTGGCACTGGTGCCACCTTGCATCTGGGAGGCATCCTGTGTGAGGCGGAATTCTAGGAGGCACCCGGCAATTTAACGCCGCCGGACCCTGAACCATAGTACAGGCTTTTTCCCTGGGAAACAAAACTCAGAAGCCACTGTTCTGGGTGTCAGTTTGCAGGACCCACTAGGCACTCTCAAAACAGACCAAGTTGGCACGGGTGCCACCTTGCGTCTGGGAGGCATCCTGAGAAAGGCGGAATTCGACGAGCCACCTGGCCATTTAAGGCCTCAGGACCCTGAACCACTGTACAGTGTTTTTCCCTGGGAAACAAAACTCAGAAGCCACTGTTCTGGGTGTCAATTTTCAGGACCCACTAGGCACTCTTAAACCAGACCAAGTTGGCACATGTGCCACATTGCGTCTGGGAGGCATCCCGCGAGAGGCGGAATTCTAGGAGGCACCCTGAAATTTAAGGCCTCAGGACCCTGAACCACTGTACAGGCTTTTTCCCTGCGAAACAAAACTCAGAAGCCACAGTTCTAGGTGTCAGTTTGCAGAACCCACTTGGCACTCTCAAACCAGCCCAAGTTGGCACTGCAGCCACCTTGCGTCTGAGAGGCATCCTTCGAGAGGCGGAATTCCTATAATCACCCGGCCATTTAAGGCCTCAGGACCCTGAACCACTGTACAGGCTTTTTCCCTGGGAAACAAAACTCAGAAACCACTGTTCTGGGTGTCAATTTTCAGGACCCACTTGGCACTCTCAAACAAGACCAAGTTGGCACTGCTGCCACCCTTCGTCTGAAACGCATCCTCCGAGACACGGAATTCCAGGAGGCACCTGGCCATTTAAGGCCTCAGGACCCTGAACCATTGTACAGGCTTTTTCCCTGGGAAACAAATCTCAGCAGCCACTGTTCTTGGTGTCGGTTTGCAGGACCCACTTGGCACTATCAAACCAGACCAAGTTGGCACTGGTGCCGCTTAGCGTCTGGGGAACATCCTGCGAGAGGTGGATCTCCAGGAGGGACCCTGAAATTTAAGGCCTCAGGACCCTGAACCACTGTACAGGCTATTGCCCAGAGAAAGAAAACTCACAAGCCACTGTTCTGGGTGTCAGTTTGCAGGACCCGCTTGCACTCTTAAACCAGACCAAGTTGGCACGGGTGCCACTCTGCGTCTGGAAGGCATCCTGCAAGGGGCCGAATTCCAAGAGGGACCCGGCAATTTAAGTCCTCAGGACCCTGAACCACTCTACAGGCCTTTTCCCTGGGAAACAAAACTCACAAGCCACTGTTCTTAGTGTCAGTTTGCAGGACCCACTAGGCACTCTCAAACCAGACCAAGTTGGCACGGGTGCCTCCTTGCGTCTGGGAGGCATCCTGAGAAAGGCCGAATTCCAGGAGGCACCCTGAAATTTAACGCGGCAGGACCCTGAACCACTGTACAGTGTTTTTCCCTGGGAAACAAAACTCAGAAGCCACTGTTCTGGGTGTCAGTTTGGAGGACCCACTTGACACTCTCAAACCAGACTAAGTGGGCAATGGTGCCGCATAGCATCTGGGAAAAATCCTGCAAGAGGCGGATCTCCAGGAGGCACCCGGCAATTTAAGGCCGCAGGACCCCGAACCATTGTACAGGCTTTTTCCCTGGGAAACAAAACTCACAAACCACTGTTCTGGGTGTCAATTTTCAGGACCCACTTGGCACTCTCAAACCAGACCAAGTTGGCACTGCTGCCACCCTTCGTCTGAAACGCATCCTCCGAGACACGGAATTCCAGGAGGCACCTGGCCATTTAAGGCCTCAGGACCCTGAACCACAGTACAGGCTTTTTCCCTGGGAAACAAATCTCAGCAGCCACTGTTCTTGGTGTCAGTTTGCAGGACCCACTAGGCACTCTCAAACCAGACCAAGTTGGCACTGGTGCCGCTAAGCGTCTGGAGAACATCCTGCAAGGGGCCGAATTCCAAGAGGGACCCGGCAATTTAAGGCCTCAGGACCCTGAACCACTCTACAGGCCTTTTCCCTGGGAAACAAAACTCAAAAGCAACTGTTCTGGGTGTCAGTCTTCAGGACCCACTAGGCACTCTCAAACCAGACCAAGTTGGCACTGGTGCCACCTTGCATCTGGGAGGCATCCTGTGTGAGGCCGAATTCTAGGAGGCACCCTGAAATTTAAGGCCTCAAGACCCTGAACCATTGTACAGGCTTTTTCCCTGGGAAACAAAACTCAGAAGCCACTGTTCTTGGTGTCAGTTTGAAGGACCCACTTGGCACTCTCAAACCAGACCAAGTTGGCACGGGTGCCACCTTGCGTCTGGGAGGCATCCTGAGAAAGGCGGAATTCAACGAGGCACCTGGCCATTTAAGGCCTCAGGACCCTGAACCACTGTACAGTGTTTTTCCCTGGGAAACAAAACTCAGAAGCCACTATTGGGTGTCAGTTTTCAGGACCCACTGGGCACTCTCAAACGAGACCATGTTGGCACTTGTGACAGCTTGCGTCTGGGAGGCATCCTGCGAGAGGCCGAATTCCAGGAGGCAACCTGAAATTTAACGCGGCAGGACCCTGAACCACTCTACAGGGTATTTCCCTGGGAAACAAAACTCAGAAGCCACTGTTCTGGGTGTCAGTTTGGAGGACCCACTTGACACTCTCAAACCAGACTAAGTGGGCAATGGTGCCGCATAGCATCTGGGAAAAATCCTGCAAGAGGCGGATCTCCAGGAGGCACCCGGCAATTTAAGGCCGCAGGACCCCGAACCATTGTACAGGCTTTTTCCCTGGGAAACAAAACTCACAAACCACTGTTCTGGCTGTCAGTTTGCAGGACCCACTTGACACTCCCAAACCAGACCAAGTTGGCACGGGTGCCACATTGCGTCTGGGAGGCATCCTGCGAGAGGCGGAATTCCAGGAGGCACCCTGAAATTTAAGGCCTCAGGACCCTGAACCACTGTACAGGCTTTTTCCCTGGGAAACAAAACTCAGAAGCCACTGTTCTGGATGTCAGTTTTCAGGACCCACTTGGCACTCTCAAACCAGACCAAGTTGGCACTGGTGCCACCTTGCATCTGGGAGGCATCCTGTGTGAGGCAGAATTCTAGAAGACACCCGGCAATATAAGGCCGCAGGACCCTGAACCATTGTACAGGCTTTTTCCCTGGGAAACAAAACTCAGAAGACAATGTTCTTGGTGTCAGTTTTCAGGACCCACTTGACACTCTCAAACCAGACTAAGTGGGCAATGGCGCCGCATAGCGTCTGTGAAAAATCCTGCAAGAGGCGGATCTCCTGGAGGTACCCGGCGATTTATGGCCTCAGGACCCTGAACCATTTTACAGGCTTTTTCCCTGGGAAACAAAACTCACAAGCCACTGTTCTGGGTGTCAATTTTCAGGACCCGCTTGCACTCTCAAACCAGACCCAGTTGGCACGGGTGCCACTTTGCGTCTGGGAGGCATCCTGCGAGAGGCGGAATTCACCTTGGCACCCGGCAATTTAAGGTCGCAGGACCCTGAACCATTGTACAGGCTTTTTCCCTGGGAAACAAAACTCAGAAGCCATTGTTCTGGGTGTCAGTTTGTAGGACCCACTCTGCACTGTCAAACCAGACCAAGAATGCATTGGTGCAAGCTTGGGTCTGGGAGGCATCCTGCGTGAGGCGGAATTCACCTAGGCACCCTGAAATTTAAGGCCTCAGGACCCTGAACCACTGTAATGGCTATTTCCCTGGGAACCAAAACTCACAAGCCACTGTTCTGGGTGTCAGTTTTCAGGACCCACTTGGCACTCCCAAACCAGAACAAGTTGGCATTGGTGCCAGCTTGCGTCTGCAAGGCATCCTGCGAGAGGCCAAATACTAGGAGTCACCCGGCAATGTAAGGCGTCTGGCTCCAGAACAATTCTACAGGCCTTTTACCTGGGAAACAAAACTCATAAGCCACTGTTCTGGGTGTCAGTTTTCAGGACCCACTGGGCACTCTCAAACCAGACCAAGTTGGCACTGGTGTAACATTGCGTCTGGGAGGTACCCTGTGAGATGCCGAATTCTAGCAGGCACCCGGACATTTAAAGTTTCAGGCCCCTGAACCACTGTACCGGCCTTTTCAATGGGAAAAAAACCTCATAAGCTACTGTTCTGGGTGTCAGTTTTCAGGATCCACTTGGTAGTCTAAAACTAGACCAAGTTTGCACGGGTCTAACCAAGTTGGCATTTGCTGTACTGTCACAGTTTCTCCTTCCTAGACAGAGTGGAAAAGCTTTTCCCTGCCGTGTAGGCGACAAGAGACGCATTAGACGGGCATCCGGAGCTGTCCGAAGGTAAGCGCCTGTTGCCGGCCTCTTTCCGCACAAGCCCCCGCTCCGGAGCGCACCACGGCCGGCCGGAGGCTCTCTGCCGGCGAAGGTGCCGCTTCTCCGGCAAGGAAGCCTCAGCCGCTTCTCCTGCACACGGAGAGCGTGCTAGCTGCTGAAACGTGAAGAAAGAAGCTGCAGAACACTGGCACTGAGCGTGCAGCTTTCCAGCGGAGAGAAAAAGCTACTTGAACACTCTGCAAGCCTTTCCACTCCCAAAAACATGCACATGGAAGGAGCTGCTGCAAAAGCGATGCTGTGCTCGCTGCTGCTCCTCCTGAAGCTCTGGCTGCTAAATCTGAGGCTTTCCTTCCAATTTCAAGCTGCAAAGCACTTGCTGAATTGCAGGGAAAGTCCGGGAGGCATTTGCTGTGCTGGCACACTTTCTCCTTGCTAGACAGAGTGGAAAAGCTTTTCCCTGCCGTGTAGGCGACAAGAGACGCATTAGATGGGCATCCGGAGCTGTCCGAAGGTAAGCGCCTGTTGCCGGCCTCTTTCGGCACAAGCCCCCGCTCCGGAGCGCACCGCGGCCGGCAGGATGCTCTCTGCCGGCGAAGGTGCCGCTTCTCTGGCAAGGAAGCCTCAGCCGCTTCTCCTGCACACGGAGAGCGTGCTAGCTGCTGAAACGTGAAGAAAGAAGCTGCAGAACACTGGCACTGAGCGTGCAGCTTTCCAGCGGAGAGAAAAAGCTACTTGAACACTCTGCAAGCCTTCCAACACCCAAAAACATGCACATGGAAGGAGCTGCTGCAAAAGCGATGCTGTGCTCGCTGCTGCTCTTCCTGAAGCTCTGGCTGCTAAATCTGAGGCTTTCCTTCCAATTTCAAGCTGCAAAGCACTTGCTGAATTGCAGGGGAAGTCCGGGAGGCATTTGCTGTGCTGGCACACTTTCTCCTTCCTAGACAGAGTGGAAAAGCTTTTCCCTGCCGTGTAGGCGACAAGAGACGCATTAGACGGGCATCCGGAGCTGTCCGAAGGTAAGCGCCTGTTCCCGGCCTCTTTCGGCACAAGCCCCCGCTCCGGAGCGCACCGCGGCCGGCAGGATGCTCTCTGCCGGCGAAGGTGCCGCTTCTCCGGCAAGGAAGCCTCAGCCGCTTCTCCTGCACACGGAGAGCGTGCTAGCTGCTGAAACGTGAAGAAAGAAGCTGCAGAACACTGGCACTGAGCGTGCAGCTTTCCAGCGGAGAGAAAAAGCTACTTGAACACTCTGCAAGCCTTTCCACTCCCAAAAACATGCACATGGAAGGAGCTGCTGCAAAAGCGATGCTGTGCTCGCTGCTGCTCCTCCTGAAGCTCTGGCTGCTAAATCGGAGGCTTTCCTTCCAATTTCAAGCTGCAAAGCACTTGCTGAATTGCAGGGAAAGTCCGGGAGGCATTTGCTGTGCTGGCACACTTTCTCCTTGCTAGACAGAGTGGAAAAGCTTTTCCCTGCCGTGTAGGCGACAAGAGACGCATTAGACGGGCATCCGGAGCTGTCCGAAGGTAAGCGCCTGTTCCCGGCCTCTTTCCGCACAAGCCCCCGCTCCGGAGCGCACCGCGGCCGGCCGGAGGCTCTCTGCCGGCGAAGGTGCCGCTTCTCCGGCAAGGAAGCCTCAGCCGCTTCTCCTGCACACGGAGAGCGTGCTAGCTGCTGAAACGTGAAGAAAGAAGCTGCAGAACACTGGCACTGAGCGTGCAGCTTTCCAGCGGAGAGAAAAAGCTACTTGAACACTCTGCAAGCCTTTCCACTCCCAAAAACATGCACATGGAAGGAGCTGCTGCAAAAGCGATGCTGTGCTCGCTGCTGCTCCTCCTGAAGCTCTGGCTGCTAAATCTGAGGCTTTCCTTCCAATTTCAAGCTGCAAAGCACTTGCTGAATTGCAGGGAAAGTCCGGGAGGCATTTGCTGTGCTGGCACACTTTCTCCTTGCTAGACAGAGTGGAAAAGCTTTTCCCTGCCGTGTAGGCGACAAGAGACGCATTAGATGGGCATCCGGAGCTGTCCGAAGGTAAGCGCCTGTTGCCGGCCTCTTTCGGCACAAGCCCCCGCTCCGGAGCGCACCGCGGCCGGCAGGATGCTCTCTGCCGGCGAAGGTGCCGCTTCTCTGGCAAGGAAGCCTCAGCCGCTTCTCCTGCACACGGAGAGCGTGCTAGCTGCTGAAACGTGAAGAAAGAAGCTGCAGAACACTGGCACTGAGCGTGCAGCTTTCCAGCGGAGAGAAAAAGCTACTTGAACACTCTGCAAGCCTTCCAACACCCAAAAACATGCACATGGAAGGAGCTGCTGCAAAAGCGATGCTGTGCTCGCTGCTGCTCTTCCTGAAGCTCTGGCTGCTAAATCTGAGGCTTTCCTTCCAATTTCAAGCTGCAAAGCACTTGCTGAATTGCAGGGGAAGTCCGGGAGGCATTTGCTGTGCTGGCACACTTTCTCCTTCCTAGACAGAGTGGAAAAGCTTTTCCCTGCCGTGTGGGCGACAAGAGACGCATTAGACGGGCATCCGGAGCTGTCCGAAGGTAAGCGCCTGTTCCCGGCCTCTTTCGGCACAAGCCCCCGCTCCGGAGCGCACCGCGGCCGGCAGGATGCTCTCTGCCGGCGAAGGTGCCGCTTCTCCGGCAAGGAAGCCTCAGCCGCTTCTCCTGCACACGGAGAGCGTGCTAGCTGCTGAAACGTGAAGAAAGAAGCTGCAGAACACTGGCACTGAGCGTGCAGCTTTCCAGCGGAGAGAAAAAGCTACTTGAACACTCTGCAAGCCTTTCCACTCCCAAAAACATGCACATGGAAGGAGCTGCTGCAAAAGCGATGCTGTGCTCGCTGCTGCTCCTCCTGAAGCTCTGGCTGCTAAATCGGAGGCTTTCCTTCCAATTTCAAGCTGCAAAGCACTTGCTGAATTGCAGGGAAAGTCCGGGAGGCATTTGCTGTGCTGGCACACTTTCTCCCTCCTAGACAGAGTGGAAAAGCTTTTCCCTGCCGTGTAGGCGACAAGAGACGCATTAGACGTGCATCCGGAGCTGTCCGAAGGTAAGCGCCTGTTGCCGGCCTCTTTCGGCACAAGCCCCCGCTCCGGAGCGCACCGCGGCCGGCCGGAGGCTCTCTGCCGGCGAAGGTGCCGCTTCTCCGGCAAGGAAGCCTCAGCCGCTTCTCCTGCACACGGAGAGCGTGCTAGCTGCTGAAACGTGAAGAAAGAAGCTGCAGAACACTGGCACTGAGCGTGCAGCTTTCCAGCGGAGAGAAAAAGCTACTTGAACACTCTGCAAGCCTTTCCACTCCCAAAAACATGCACATGGAAGGAGCTGCTGCAAAAGCGATGCTGTGCTCGCTGCTGCTCCTCCTGAAGCTCTGGCTGCTAAATCTGAGGCTTTCCTTCCAATTTCAAGCTGCAAAGCACTTGCTGAATTGCAGGGAAAGTCCGGGAGGCATTTGCTGTGCTGGCACACTTTCTCCTTCCTAGACAGAGTGGAAAAGCTTTTCCCTGCCGTGTAGGCGACAAGAGACGCATTAGACGGGCATCCGGAGCTGTCCGAAGGTAAGCGCCTGTTCCCGGCCTCTTTCGGCACAAGCCCCCGCTCCGGAGCGCACCGCGGCCGGCAGGATGCTCTCTGCCGGCGAAGGTGCCGCTTCTCCGGCAAGGAAGCCTCAGCCGCTTCTCCTGCACACGGAGAGCGTGCTAGCTGCTGAAACGTGAAGAAAGAAGCTGCAGAACACTGGCACTGAGCCTGCAGCTTTCCAGCGGAGAGGAAAAGCTACTTGAACACTCTGCAAGCCTTTCCACTCCCAAAAATATGCACATGGAAGGAGCTGCTGCAAAAGCGATGCTGTGCTCGCTGCTGCTCCTCCTGAAGCTCTGGCTGCTAAATCGGAGGCTTTCCTTCCAATTTCAAGCTGCAAAGCACTTGCTGAATTGCAGGGAAAGTCCGGGAGGCATTTGCTGTGCTGGCACACTTTCTCCTTCCTAGACAGAGTGGAAAAGCTTTTCCCTGCCGTGTGGGCGACAAGAGACGCATTAGACGGGCATCTGGAGCTGTCCGAAGGTAAGCGCCTGTTGCCGGCCTCTTTCGGCACAAGCCCCCGCTCCGGAGCGCACCGGGGCCGGCCGGAGGCTCTCTGCCGGCGAAGGTGCCGCTTCTCCGGCAAGGAAGCCTCAGCCGCTTCTCCTGCACACGGAGAGCGTGCTAGCTGCTGAAACGTGAAGAAAGAAGCTGCAGAACACTGGCACTGAGCGTGCAGCTTTCCAGCGGAGAGGAAAAGCTACTTGAACACTCTGCAAGCCTTTCCACTCCCAAAAACATGCACATGGAAGGAGCTGCTGCAAAAGCGATGCTGTGCTCGCTGCTGCTCCTCCTGAAGCTCTGGCTGCTAAATCGGAGGCTTTCCTTCCAATTTCAAGCTGCAAAGCACTTGCTGAATTGCAGGGAAAGTCCGGGAGGCATTTGCTGTGCTGGCACACTTTCTCCTTCTTCGAAAAAGTGGAAAAGCTTTTCCCTGCCGTGTAGGCGACAAGAGACGCATTAGACGGGCATCCGGAGCTGTCCGAAGGTAAGCGCCTGTTGCCGGCCTCTTTCGGCACAAGCCCCCGCTCCGGAGCGCACCGCGGCCGGCAGGATGCTCTCTGCCGGCGAAGGTGCCGCTTCTCCGGCAAGGAAGCCTCAGCCGCTTCTCCTGCACACGGAGAGCGTGCTAGCTGCTGAAACGTGAAGAAAGAAGCTGCAGAACACTGGCACTGAGCGTGCAGCTTTCCAGCGGAGAGAAAAAGCTACTTGAACACTCTGCAAGCCTTTCCACTCCCAAAAACATGCACATGGAAGGAGCTGCTGCAAAAGCGATGCTGTGCTCGCTGCTGCTCCTCCTGAAGCTCTGGCTGCTAAATCGGAGGCTTTCCTTCCAATTTCAAGCTGCAAAGCACTTGCTGAATTGCAGGGAAAGTCCGGGAGGCATTTGCTGTGCTGGCACACTTTCTCCTTCCTAGACAGAGTGGAAAAGCTTTTCCCTGCCGTGTAGGCGACAAGAGACGCATTAGACGGGCATCCGGAGCTGTCCGAAGGTAAGCGCCTGTTGCCGGCCTCTTTCGGCACAAGCCCCCGCTCCGGAGCGCACCGCGGCCGGCAGGATGCTCTCTGCCGGCGAAGGTGCCGCTTCTCCGGCAAGGAAGCCTCAGCCGCTTCTCCTGCACACGGAGAGCGTGCTAGCTGCTGAAACGTGAAGAAAGAAGCT
Organism: Fringilla coelebs; assembly: GCF_963513975.1. Lineage (NCBI taxonomy): Eukaryota > Metazoa > Chordata > Aves > Passeriformes > Fringillidae > Fringilla > Fringilla coelebs. The sequence continues at coordinate 31,522,205 of NC_140067.1, read as the reverse complement.
GCAGAACACTGGCACTGAGCGTGCAGCTTTCCAGCGGAGAGGAAAAGCTACTTGAACACTCTGCAAGCCTTTCCACTCCCAAAAACATGCACATGGAAGGAGCTGCTGCAAAAGCGATGCTGTGCTCGCTGCTGCTCTTCCTGAAGCTCTGGCTGCTAAATCTGAGGCTTTCCTTCCAATTTCAAGCTGCAAAGCACTTGCTGAATTGCAGGGAAAGTCCGGGAGGCATTTGCTGTGCTGGCACACTTTCTCCTTCTTCGAAAAAGTGGAAAAGCTTTTCCCTGCCGTGTAGGCGACAAGAGACGCATTAGACGGGCATCCGGAGCTGTCCGAAGGTAAGCGCCTGTTCCCGGCCTCTTTCGGCACAAGCCCCCGCTCCGGAGCGCACCGCGGCCGGCAGGATGCTCTCTGCCGGCGAAGGTGCCGCTTCTCCGGCAAGGAAGCCTCAGCCGCTTCTCCTGCACACGGAGAGCGTGCTAGCTGCTGAAACGTGAAGAAAGAAGCTGCAGAACACTGGCACTGAGCGTGCAGCTTTCCAGCGGAGAGAAAAAGCTACTTGAACACTCTGCAAGCCTTTCCACTCCCAAAAACATGCACATGGAAGGAGCTGCTGCAAAAGCGATGCTGTGCTCGCTGCTGCTCCTCCTGAAGCTCTGGCTGCTAAATCGGAGGCTTTCCTTCCAATTTCAAGCTGCAAAGCACTTGCTGAATTGCAGGGAAAGTCCGGGAGGCATTTGCTGTGCTGGCACACTTTCTCCTTCCTAGACAGAGTGGAAAAGCTTTTCCCTGCCGTGTAGGCGACAAGAGACGCATTAGACGGGCATCCGGAGCTGTCCGAAGGTAAGCGCCTGTTGCCGGCCTCTTTCGGCACAAGCCCCCGCTCCGGAGCGCACCGCGGCCGGCCGGAGGCTCTCTGCCGGCGAAGGTGCCGCTTCTCCGGCAAGGAAGCCTCAGCCGCTTCTCCTGCACACGGAGAGCGTGCTAGCTGCTGAAACGTGAAGAAAGAAGCTGCAGAACACTGGCACTGAGCGTGCAGCTTTCCAGCGGAGAGGAAAAGCTACTTGAACACTCTGCAAGCCTTTCCACTCCCAAAAACATGCACATGGAAGGAGCTGCTGCAAAAGCGATGCTGTGCTCGCTGCTGCTCTTCCTGAAGCTCTGGCTGCTAAATCTGAGGCTTTCCTTCCAATTTCAAGCTGCAAAGCACTTGCTGAATTGCAGGGAAAGTCCGGGAGGCATTTGCTGTGCTGGCACACTTTCTCCTTCCTAGACAGAGTGGAAAAGCTTTTCCCTGCCGTGTAGGCGACAAGAGACGCATTAGACGGGCATCCGGAGCTGTCCGAAGGTAAGCGCCTGTTGCCGGCCTCTTTCGGCACAAGCCCCCGCTCCGGAGCGCACCGCGGCCGGCAGGATGCTCTCTGCCGGCGAAGGTGCCGCTTCTCCGGCAAGGAAGCCTCAGCCGCTTCTCCTGCACACGGAGAGCGTGCTAGCTGCTGAAACGTGAAGAAAGAAGCTGCAGAACACTGGCACTGAGCGTGCAGCTTTCCAGCGGAGAGAAAAAGCTACTTGAACACTCTGCAAGCCTTTCCACTCCCAAAAACATGCACATGGAAGGAGCTGCTGCAAAAGCGATGCTGTGCTCGCTGCTGCTCCTCCTGAAGCTCTGGCTGCTAAATCTGAGGCTTTCCTTCCAATTTCAAGCTGCAAAGCACTTGCTGAATTGCAGGGAAAGTCCGGGAGGCATTTGCTGTGCTGGCACACTTTCTCCTTCCTAGACAGAGTGGAAAAGCTTTTCCCTGCCGTGTGGGCGACAAGAGACGCATTAGACGGGCATCCGGAGCTGTCCGAAGGTAAGCGCCTGTTGCCGGCCTCTTTCGGCACAAGCCCCCGCTCCGGAGCGCACCGGGGCCGGCCGGAGGCTCTCTGCCGGCGAAGGTGCCGCTTCTCCGGCAAGGAAGCCTCAGCCGCTTCTCCTGCACACGGAGAGCGTGCTAGCTGCTGAAACGTGAAGAAAGAAGCTGCAGAACACTGGCACTGAGCGTGCAGCTTTCCAGCGGAGAGGAAAAGCTACTTGAACACTCTGCAAGCCTTTCCACTCCCAAAAACATGCACATGGAAGGAGCTGCTGCAAAAGCGATGCTGTGCTCGCTGCTGCTCCTCCTGAAGCTCTGGCTGCTAAATCGGAGGCTTTCCTTCCAATTTCAAGCTGCAAAGCACTTGCTGAATTGCAGGGAAAGTCCGGGAGGCATTTGCTGTGCTGGCACACTTTCTCCTTCCTAGACAGAGTGGAAAAGCTTTTCCCTGCCGTGTAGGCGACAAGAGACGCATTAGACGGGCATCCGGAGCTGTCCGAAGGTAAGCGCCTGTTGCCGGCCTCTTTCGGCACAAGCCCCCGCTCCGGAGCGCACCGCGGCCGCCCGGAGGCTCTCTGCCGGCGAAGGTGCCGCTTCTCCGGCAAGGAAGCCTCAGCCGCTTCTCCTGCACACGGAGAGCGTGCTAGCTGCTGAAACGTGAAGAAAGAAGCTGCAGAACACTGGCACTGAGCCTGCAGCTTTCCAGCGGAGAGGAAAAGCTACTTGAACACTCTGCAAGCCTTTCCACTCCCAAAAACATGCACATGGAAGGAGCTGCTGCAAAAGCGATGCTGTGCTCGCTGCTGCTCCTCTTGAAGCTCTGGCTGCTAAATCTGAGGCTTTCCTTCCAATTTCAAGCTGCAAAGCACTTGCTGAATTGCAGGGAAAGTCCGGGAGGCATTTGCTGTGCTGGCACACTTTCTCCTTGCTAGACAGAGTGGAAAAGCTTTTCCCTGCCGTGTAGGCGACAAGAGACGCATTAGACGGGCATCCGGAGCTGTCCAAAGGTAAGCGCCTGTTCCCGGCCTCTTTCGGAACAAGCCCCCGCTCCGGAGCGCACCGCGGCCGGCAGGATGCTCTCTGCCGGCGAAGGTGCCGCTTCTCCGGCAAGGAAGCCTCAGCCGCTTCTCCTGCACACGGAGAGCGTGCTAGCTGCTGAAACGTGAAGAAAGAAGCTGCAGAACACTGGCACTGAGCGTGCAGCTTTCCAGCGGAGAGGAAAAGCTACTTGAACACTCTGCAAGCCTTTCCACTCCCAAAAACATGCACATGGAAGGAGCTGCTGCAAAAGCGATGCTGTGCTCGCTGCTGCTCTTCCTGAAGCTCTGGCTGCTAAATCTGAGGCTTTCCTTCCAATTTCAAGCTGCAAAGCACTTGCTGAATTGCAGGGAAAGTCCGGGAGGCATTTGCTGTGCTGGCACACTTTCTCCTTCCTAGACAGAGTGGAAAAGCTTTTCCCTGCCGTGTGGGCGACAAGAGACGCATTAGACGGGCATCCGGAGCTGTCCGAAGGTAAGCGCCTGTTGCCGGCCTCTTTCGGCACAAGCCCCCGCTCCGGAGCGCACCGGGGCCGGCCGGAGGCTCTCTGCCGGCGAAGGTGCCGCTTCTCCGGCATGGAAGCCTCAGCCGCTTCTCCTGCACACGGAGAGCGTGCTAGCTGCTGAAACGTGAAGAAAGAAGCTGCAGAACACTGGCACTGAGCGTGCAGCTTTCCAGCGGAGAGGAAAAGCTACTTGAACACTCTGCAAGCCTTTCCACTCCCAAAAACATGCACATGGAAGGAGCTGCTGCAAAAGCGATGCTGTGCTCGCTGCTGCTCCTCTTGAAGCTCTGGCTGCTAAATCTGAGGCTTTCCTTCCAATTTCAAGCTGCAAAGCACTTGCTGAATTGCAGGGAAAGTCCGGGAGGCATTTGCTGTGCTGGCACACTTTCTCCTTGCTAGACAGAGTGGAAAAGCTTTTCCCTGCCGTGTAGGCGACGAGAGACGCATTAGACGGGCATCCGGAGCTGTCCAAAGGTAAGCGCCTGTTCCCGGCCTCTTTCGGAACAAGCCCCCGCTCCGGAGCGCACCGCGGCCGGCAGGATGCTCTCTGCCGGCGAAGGTGCCGCTTCTCCGGCAAGGAAGCCTCAGCCGCTTCTCCTGCACACGGAGAGCGTGCTAGCTGCTGAAACGTGAAGAAAGAAGCTGCAGAACACTGGCACTGAGCGTGCAGCTTTCCAGCGGAGAGGAAAAGCTACTTGAACACTCTGCAAGCCTTTCCACTCCCAAAAACATGCACATGGAAGGAGCTGCTGCAAAAGCGATGCTGTGCTCGCTGCTGCTCTTCCTGAAGCTCTGGCTGCTAAATCTGAGGCTTTCCTTCCAATTTCAAGCTGCAAAGCACTTGCTGAATTGCAGGGAAAGTCCGGGAGGCATTTGCTGTGCTGGCACACTTTCTCCTTCCTAGACAGAGTGGAAAAGCTTTTCCCTGCCGTGTGGGCGACAAGAGACGCATTAGACGGGCATCCGGAGCTGTCCGAAGGTAAGCGCCTGTTGCCGGCCTCTTTCGGCACAAGCCCCCGCTCCGGAGCGCACCGGGGCCGGCCGGAGGCTCTCTGCCGGCGAAGGTGCCGCTTCTCCGGCATGGAAGCCTCAGCCGCTTCTCCTGCACACGGAGAGCGTGCTAGCTGCTGAAACGTGAAGAAAGAAGCTGCAGAACACTGGCACTGAGCGTGCAGCTTTCCAGCGGAGAGGAAAAGCTACTTGAACACTCTGCAAGCCTTTCCACTCCCAAAAACATGCACATGGAAGGAGCTGCTGCAAAAGCGATGCTGTGCTCGCTGCTGCTCCTCCTGAAGCTCTGGCTGCTAAATCGGAGGCTTTCCTTCCAATTTCAAGCTGCAAAGCACTTGCTGAATTGCAGGGAAAGTCCGGGAGGCATTTGCTGTGCTGGCACACTTTCTCCTTCCTAGACAGAGTGGAAAAGCTTTTCCCTGCCGTGTAGGCGACAAGAGACGCATTAGACGGGCATCCGGAGCTGTCCGAAGGTAAGCGCCTGTTGCCGGCCTCTTTCGGCACAAGCCCCCGCTCCGGAGCGCACCGCGGCCGCCCGGAGGCTCTCTGCCGGCGAAGGTGCCGCTTCTCCGGCAAGGAAGCCTCAGCCGCTTCTCCTGCACACGGAGAGCGTGCTAGCTGCTGAAACGTGAAGAAAGAAGCTGCAGAACACTGGCACTGAGCGTGCAGCTTTCCAGCGGAGAGGAAAAGCTACTTGAACACTCTGCAAGCCTTTCCACTCCCAAAAACATGCACATGGAAGGAGCTGCTGCAAAAGCGATGCTGTGCTCGCTGCTGCTCCTCTTGAAGCTCTGGCTGCTAAATCTGAGGCTTTCCTTCCAATTTCAAGCTGCAAAGCACTTGCTGAATTGCAGGGAAAGTCCGGGAGGCATTTGCTGTGCTGGCACACTTTCTCCTTGCTAGACAGAGTGGAAAAGCTTTTCCCTGCCGTGTAGGCGACAAGAGACGCATTAGACGGGCATCCGGAGCTGTCCAAAGGTAAGCGCCTGTTCCCGGCCTCTTTCGGAACAAGCCCCCGCTCCGGAGCGCACCGCGGCCGGCAGGATGCTCTCTGCCGGCGAAGGTGCCGCTTCTCCGGCAAGGAAGCCTCAGCCGCTTCTCCTGCACACGGAGAGCGTGCTAGCTGCTGAAACGTGAAGAAAGAAGCTGCAGAACACTGGCACTGAGCGTGCAGCTTTCCAGCGGAGAGGAAAAGCTACTTGAACACTCTGCAAGCCTTTCCACTCCCAAAAACATGCACATGGAAGGAGCTGCTGCAAAAGCGATGCTGTGCTCGCTGCTGCTCCTCCTGAAGCTCTGGCTGCTAAATCGGAGGCTTTCCTTCCAATTTCAAGCTGCAAAGCACTTGCTGAATTGCAGGGAAAGTCCGGGAGGCATTTGCTGTGCTGGCACACTTTCTCCTTCTTCGAAAAAGTGGAAAAGCTTTTCCCTGCCGTGTAGGCGACAAGAGACGCATTAGACGGGCATCCGGAGCTGTCCGAAGGTAAGCGCCTGTTGCCGGCCTCTTTCGGCACAAGCCCCCGCTCCGGAGCGCACCGCGGCCGGCAGGATGCTCTCTGCCGGCGAAGGTGCCGCTTCTCCGGCAAGGAAGCCTCAGCCGCTTCTCCTGCACACGGAGAGCGTGCTAGCTGCTGAAACGTGAAGAAAGAAGCTGCAGAACACTGGCACTGAGCGTGCAGCTTTCCAGCGGAGAGGAAAAGCTACTTGAACACTCTGCAAGCCTTTCCACTCCCAAAAACATGCACATGGAAGGAGCTGCTGCAAAAGCGATGCTGTGCTCGCTGCTGCTCCTCCTGAAGCTCTGGCTGCTAAATCTGAGGCTTTCCTTCCAATTTCAAGCTTCAAAGTATTGGATAATTGGGAAAAAACCTTTCAGAACCTAGGCTGGGAGCGAAGAGTGAGAATATATCAGAGAAACTGCTTAGCAGACCCCTTAGTCAGAGCAGAAGAAGGAGCAGAAACATCTCCGTTCTCTATTCGGGCATTGGTTTAAGTAACTTTTTTTTTCTTTTTTGCTAAACTTGCATTTTTATTTTGAAGAACTTTGAAGATTGTGCATAAAAGAAGGATCAGGAACCTGTTGTTTTTCTTAAGCATTCTCGGAATGGAATGGAAATGTGCTTTTGCTGAGAAAGATTGAGACCAATTTTGGAGAAAAGAAGTAATCTGAGAATTTCTCTATGATTCTTTCTAATATGAATGAAACAGCATGGATGACTATTGAGCAGAGGACTGTAATTATTTTAAACAGTGATTTGGAGAAAAATATTGAGTCTACGCAAACCGAACTACTTGGCAATTTACGTAACTGAAGTGGTGCCTGGGAGATGACAGAGACAACTGCGACACAGTTTTGTGGAGCTTTATTTTTAAATTATTCTTTTTAATGGCAATTTATTGACCAAATTAGTACTTTAAAATATTTGAATACACATTTGATGCTACATATTTGGAGCATGTAAGATGTTCAAGGACTACAGTCACACTTTTATAATGTTTTAGAATATGGTTCATCATGTTGTGGTAGCTTGGCACAGAAAACAAGGAGCTCATAAAATGTGTGATAGATGCAGGTGAAGAAAATAAAAAGATGTCTGATATTGGCAGTTAAAATCTTATTCTGCGCCTGTGAATAAGGGTTAAAAGGTAGATAGCAGCAACATTTTGAACTCTACAAGGAGGATTGTAATTGTACTTGATTCATTATTCATCAAAGAATGAATCTGACAAAAAAAACCCCATCAAAGGTAAGTGCATCTAGTCTGTAAAACCAGACATTCCGATGGTTATTGCATAACCTCTCTACCACACACTTCTATTTATTTATTTATTTGTACTCCTGGTCTAATTTTTAATTTCTCATATACTCTTCTTTAAAGCATGTAATGATTCTATTCACATGGCTTGTGTAAGATACTCCTGAAAGGTTTTTAGAACAAGCCCAAGCTGCAGGATGCACTGGAGGGCAGTTAAATGTTCCAGAGACTGCACGGCTCCCATTATTTTGACAGGAATCTTTCTGGATAAGGATTTGTTCCCAGATGCTGTGTGTCACAAGCGGGATTGCTCATTCCTCTCCCCAGAGATCAGGACACACACAGAAAGCAGAGAGAGGGGCTCCCAGCTCATCAGATTTTCGTTCCCAAAGACCTGACAGGTGATGGTTTATCAGGGTTTGGATCAGGCACCTTCACAACCCGTGTGACAAAGGCTTTTGTCAGCATGTCTCGTGCTGCTGTTTCATCAGAGCTCTCCACACTCTCACCTGGGTCTTGTATCTGATTTATTTCTCCTGCCTTATATTCAGTAATTTTTCTGTAATTGCATCAGATGGGGGAAATACAAAAAAAAAAAGAGGTTTTTATTAGCTAAAGCACAAATGTCCTTTGCAGTCTGGAGTCAGGAGATGCAGCAGGATCATGGATCTGTCACGATTTTGAAAAAGTGTGTGACCAGGGGCAGAATGGTTAATTTATGGGTAAGTTGTTATTGTTCACAGAATCTCTGTGAACAAAACACAGACTCAAACACTGTTACTAAATCTGAAAAAGTAGCATCAGCAAAGAATTCTAGCTTCCTCACTTGGATCTGATTTTTCTAAACCTCATAATATGAATTTACCCATTTGGGTTAACCTGTAAGAGCACTCAAAAGGCAACCACAAGGATAGAAATTTAAAATTCTAAGAGCTTGTGGTTACACTGATGAGTATAGAATTTATGGATCTTCTCCAGTTTTAGGAGATTTTCAGCTTCTAGGTTACTGTAGTTTTCATTAATAATTTAAAACTAATTAAACAACTTTTTCATGCTTATTTGGAAATCTCTGTTAAAAATAATATATTAATTTTTCATATGTTTTTAAATTATATACAAGTCCTTGAGATGGATAATAATTGTTAATTAAAATGCTACATTAGCTTAAAACATTTTAAGGAAGAGGTAATAAATTGCAAATTATGAAGAAAAATGACATATGTATTATTTGGACAACATTTTTTTTCTTAGGCAGAAAATGCAACAACCAGGATCAGCCAAAGGGGAGAGATAGAGACTACAAAAGGTTGAGATGGCACAAATCCAACAAGGTGAATCAAGAAATAAAAAAAATATTTTCCTGTTTGGATGGTTCAAGTGGTACCCACAGTACGCTGCGAAATAACCACACAACTTCTTTTGTTTGTATCATACAGAACCATGAAAGCCAATTTAGTTTTTAAAATCGATCAATTTTCTCTCCTAAATGAGCTAAGGTAGGGTCACCCATCAGTAAACCTCTGTCAAATGAGCTTTTTTTAGACTGTCCAGCTCTGCTCTTTAACGGCACCAGTTTGAATTAGACCTTAATGTAATGTCACTTTAAATTAGGGGCTTCAGCCTGGACATGGCCATAAAGAATATTATCCAGGCAGAGTAAACAGATTTCTATCAAAACAAATCGGCGTAGGTTGGAAGTAGCAAAGTCACTGACACTTTGGAGGTCTTGGGATTCATCATGGAATTGGCTGTGTCTGTCCAAGCCAAACACAGGAATGTCTTCAGGTGACACAGCTATAGCGTGTTTAACGTAATAAATGCAAAAAGATGTACAAAGACATTGCCTCATGTTGGCTTGAACAGGCCTTTCCTCTGATTAATGCCCTCATTTCAGGGCTCTAAACCAGGTCCCTGCTGTTCCTCTACGAGCAGGAGCTGTTACACTGCTGTGCTCAGCAAACCTCAAATAGTTCTGTCCCTTTTGCCCCAAATTCCTTCAGCCCACACAGCCCCACTGTGCTCCGAGAGGCGCTTTGGCTGTGCCAGATGTCACAGGAATCACCGGGGCTTTCCTAATGTCGTTGTTCAGTCCCAGGAAACCTGCTGACATCTTTTTCTTCCCCCAAAATAGCATCTCTGTTTATCTCCAGAGGCAGGGAAGATGAACGTGTGTGCACACATAATCAGATATTGATTTCTGGGCAAAATGTTCATCATTTACTTACAGGAGAAATAATTTGAAGCACTTTTCCCAGGGATAGTTATTTCTAAGGGATGAGCTATTTATTTTGGAATCCTGTACCTTTATGTAGTGAAATCCAGCAGGGAATGGTTGTGGGTGAGTTATCTGCCAGATGGCAAAATTTCTCAGCCTACTCCAAGTCAATGGTTTATGTGCACTTCCTACTACACACTGCAGGGAAAAAACTCTGGAACCTGCACTTGACAACTGGCAGTCAAGGAAGAGAATCAGCTGAATTACCATTTGTCCATCTGAATAGTCCCTAGCAAAATAACCAGAGCTATTCTGAGCTGTTCAATAGATAAAGAAGAGTAGAAATCAATGGAAATTAAATTACTATAATTTTGGACTCAATATCTATATGGAATTAAAAGTACATATAGGATCTGGTGCTTACTAAGAAAACAAAATGGATGGGAAAATCTAGTTCTTAACTGGATAATTGTCAGTTATGGCACTGCCTTACAGAAGAAGGAGCCAGCTGGTACGGGACTAGTCCAGACCCTCAGCTGCTCAAATTGCTCTCGGCTTTGCCACTGACTTGCAGATTGAAAAAAATCCATGACATAAATTGTGGGGGAAGAGGTGAACTTGTCAACTTTGAAGTGGAATTATTTAAATTTTTCCATATACTATTGAACCCTGTGGAGGGTATAAGAGAAGTTCAATACCAAACGAGCTTCATATGGGGAAAAAAATTAGTGGAGACAATGATAAGAAGCAGAAATTTTGTCTATAACTCGCTCCTGACTCTGGATCTGGGAGGGTTGGGGTCTGTTTCCCACCATCCTGAGGCCATCCCCATGTTCTCCCTTCAGCCCCAGATCTCCTTCTGGACAGCTGAAACTCCCCAATGATTTTCTGATACAGGAGATTAAATCCTGCAAGAAAATAATGGTTTTTCTTTCTGAAACTATCATTTATTTTGACCACGTTCAGCAATTAAAATATAGTAAGTAGGTCTGATATCATGAAATGTCTAAAACTCGTAAATACTTTCAGGATCTAAATAAGCCTTCTAGTGTCAGGATAGTAGAAAATTTGGGGGGAAAAGCTATTTATGGTTACTTTGGTGGAATTGAGAACAACCTATTGATCAAACCATATAATTATAGTTCCTGTAGTAATGTGTAACTTTGCAGACTTTGGACCAAGTTGTTTGAACTGGTGACCCAAGTCAACCAGGGCTTTGTGGTGTTTACGGTTTATATTTTGCCACACTCCGTTTCAAAAAAAAATCCTGAAGAGCTTTCAAGAGAAGCAAAAAATTTAAAAAATAATTTAAAAAAACCCAATGAGGACGGGGTGGGGAGAGAGAAAATGACTTAATGAGAATATGAGTTCAATTGACCGCACAGAGAAAACTCAGTGTGAATGGAATCACAGAAACACACGCTAGTTTGGGTTGGAAGGGACCTTAAATCCCACCCAGTGCCACCCCTGCCATGGCAGGGACACCTCCCACTGTCCCAGGCTGCTCCAGCCCCAGTGTCCAGCCTGGCCTTGGGCACTGCCAGGGATCCAGGGGCAGCCCCAGCTGCTCTGGGCACCTGTGCCAGGGCTGCCCACCCTCACAGGGAATGGAAATTTATCACAACAGTCAGAAAGACTTCCCAGTCTTACAATGAAGAAACCATCTTATTGTCACCATTTCTAATTAACAGCAACCTGGCTGTCGCTATTTCCAATTACCAGGGGAAAATAGAGCACAAAACAGTACCAATAGCAGATGGTTATAAAAAGGCTAAAAGAAAACATTAGCAGCATGAGACCTGGTTTTTCAGTAATTCCAGTTGCGCTGGATTTCAGGCGGTGCCGCTTTTCCTCTCAGTAAAACTGAAGTGACAAATAACCGAGTGAGAAAGAGGAGAAGGAGAGTTAGCAAATTATGTCACCAATGAACTTTATGTGGAATATGTTAACATTTTGGAGCTGAGATTAATGATTTTATTAAAAATCTGAGAATGCTTAAAAGCATACTTTAGAGCCTAATGTTAATATCTCTTGCTGTCTTGAGTTTTCAATTTATATTGGTGCTGTGCTTTGCTGTTCCATGCTTAAAAATAACAATAACATTTCAAATTATAGAAATTGATTTATCTCTCTCCTTCCTCTTTTTTTAAATGGTATTAATATATTAGGAGGGGGAATAGTGAACTCTTAAAAAAATTACTTTACAACTCCTGTGACTTTTATAATTTTCACATTTATAAGAGCCAAGGCTCATAATTTATAGGCTACATAACAAAATGGAAAGGCAAACTTGGAGAAGGCAGTGGAAACAAGACTCCAGTCCCTGGCATCTTTTCCCAAGTCTGTGATTTGCATGACAAATGCCAGCATAAAATACCATGGAGATGTGTGATGCAGATGTGTGATGCAGATGTCTGTTTGCAAAATGTCTTTTCTATAGCAATCGAATTATGGATGAGCAACTGGTTTTAATGGCTCAGTCTGACAGCAATTTTTTAGTGGTTGATATGAGAGTCCATTTTAGGAATTTTTTTATCCCTTAGTTCCAGTTTAGTGGCATACAAAGCATTGCCTAAAAATTCTGGAAAAAGAACCCCAAAGTTTCATATAAGAAGAGAGTTGCCTTCACTTATTTTTTCACTCAGGTTTTCACCTGCTGTTGTTGTTGGGTCCCTTTGTAACTGATTAAGATGTATTGTATTTAGCATCTATAATGGATTTGAAAAGTGGAAAATCTTATAATAAACACAACCAAGTAAAAGTCGAAATCATAATATGATTTTTTAAATGATAAAACCAAATTGTAGTGAAGACAAATTCTGAAGGAAATATCAGAATTGCTTCTTTTTTTTTTTTTTTTTTTTTTTAAATTTCAGTACTCCAGCCTGTACTGTCTTGTTTCAATCTATTTATATGCTACAGCAGACAGAGAAGTATGTCCTTTATTTTTTTATAAATTTCAAAGGAAGCTCTATTCTGTTTCATATTTTCACATTCTGGGTATTCTCAAAGAAAAATACCACCTGCTTTTCTATTTTTATATCCCTTTATGAACATTAATCTAAGCAAACTTCTGTGGCCTTGCTTTCTTTCCCCAGTGCCTGGCTGCACCCAGGCCAGTTGAATTGAAAGCCAGAAGGGTTGGGTCATGGTGCCTGTTTGTAGGCACGAGAGAAGCCGTCAGCACAGAGATGTGGGCACTGAAAATCGCCCTGGGTGTGCTCAGTTCCATCTGGGATAAGGGCCCTGCTGTGGCGGTCAGCCCAGCCCAACAGGGAATGGGGCAGGGGAAAGCAGCTGTGGCTCCTGGTGCTGTTAAGGCCAAACTGTAGATTTATAAAAAGGTCATTAATTACTAGAGCTGAAGAAAAGCAATGTGAATTTTTCAATACATTAATAATCACAGAATGGTTTGGGTGGGAAGGGATTTAAAGCCCACCCAGTGCCATCCCTGCCATGGCAGGGACACCTCCCACTGTCCCAGGTGCTCCCAGCCCCAGTGTCCAGCCTGGCCTTGGGCACTGCCAGGGATCCAGGGGCAGCCCCAGCTGCTCTGGGCACCCTGTGCCAGGGAGCACCTCCAAGGCAACTCACACTATACAAGGTCTTCCTAAGCATCAATTCCTGTGTTTCCTTGATTTGCATCATCCTTTCTGAACAGGAAATCCTCGTTAGGATCAACTGAAGGAGAAAGGGAAGCAGCACAGACAATTCAGAACCCTTCTTTCTCATCACTGGCACAGGAAATCCTAAAGTAAATCAGCTTTTTTAAAAGGTGAAAGCAGATTGTGGATATGAGATTTGTAATTCCCAGGAGAGCTCTGGGGACCAACATCAGGTAAGCAGCAGGACAAATTTACGAGCACTCCCAGGGTAGAATGTACCATCATAACCTGATTTAAAAATGCACATAGGGGTCTGAGAATGTGGAGAATGTGGGTTTATTGTCTCAGGATATATAAGTGGTGTTTCCTTTGAAAAGCAGGGTGCCTCAGGACTATTGTTTTTGAGGACCTGGAAAGGTTCTGCAAAAATTATGTGACATTTAGAAGATGAATTATAATGCTTTTGCAGACTGCTAGAAGAGAGCCGAAGAGTGTGCATCACAACACAATTCAAATATTTTGTAAACAAACTCATTATCACAAATGCATTAAATTTAATGTAGATTTGGTTGCAACCAGGTTCTTCTCTCTTCCCCATATTTCGTGAATTGCTACCTGATGACTCTTCCTTTACCATGAAGAATTGTTGCCCAGACTCAGAGAGTTAATGCTGCACATCAGGTACTCCCACAGCCTTGATCCCTTTCCTACACCTTCTAAATTAGGGATTTGGTGCTTCGCACCCCAACACTGCTCTCTCTCTTCTCTCCAAATGCTCCAGTTATGGGCCTAGAAAGAGTGGCAACTTTCTTTCTGTGCAATCTGGTGTGGAGGTGTTTTGTTCAAGCACCAGCACATTAAATAGTCAGCACAGTCCATTTAAAATAATTAGGATTAATTTTCTCAAGCTCTCATAAAAACAAAAAGAAATTATTTGCAACTACCTGCACAGCACCAACTTAAGGGGGATAGACTAAAATCATTACAGGTAATTTAATTTAAACAAATATTAGCCAAGCTTTGCCCATGTGAAAAGTAGGGGTTTTTGCAAGTCCACGTCGAAACACATCTTTCTGAGCACTCTTAAAAATGGATGATACACTTGGAAAGAACATTTTTCATTGGGAAAAAAACTGGATCTGATCAATTTACAAGTGGCTTTTGACAGCCAAAATCTATCTCAAAAATCAAGTTAAATTCTGTCCAAAACCAAAAGGGTTTTAATAATGGCAGCTGATGTTTCCAAATGGATTGCTGAGTTCACAATTTAATGAAGTTCGATATAATCAGGGAGATTGAAATAAGGCTTGAAGGGTTTGATTCTTGATTAATGGAAATTTATATAATTCATGTATTTTCTTGCTAGTGTAATACTGTCTGGGTTTACAACACAGCTCTCTGCAAGGGCAGAGAGAAAAGCCTGCCTGGGAATGGAGAATGTAAACCCCCTCCCTCCGAATTATTAGAACTTTGAAAACAAGGGGTTCTCGGGCAAAGATATGGGAATAGAACAACAGTTCGTGACCAGTGTGTGCAATAAAGGAAACAAACAAACAACAGCTCCAGCACTAAACAAACAGAACAGGAACCCAGTCCCAGAACGCGAGCCCAGAACCCAAGCCCGGTCTGCGAACCCAAACCCAGTCCCAGGACCCAAACCCAAGTCCAGAACCCGAGCCCAGTCCCAGAACCTGAGCCCGGTCCTAGAACACGAACCCAGTCTCAGAACCAGAGCCTAGTCCCAGAACCCGAGCCCAGTCTCAGAACCAGAGCCTAGACCCAGAACCTAGTCCCAGAACCCGAGCCCAGAACCCGAGCCCAGTCTCAGAACCAGAGCCTAGACCCAGAACCTGAGCCTGGAACCCAAGCCAAGTCCTAGAACCCGAGCCCAGAACCTGAGCCCAGTCCTAGAACCTGAGCCTTTTCCCAGAACTGGAACCCTGTCCCAGAACCCGAGCCCAGAACCCAAACCCAGTCCCAGAACCCGAGCCAAGTCCTAGAACCTGAGCTTAGAACCCGAGCACAGTCCTAGAACCAGAGCCTAGAACCCGAGTCTAGAACCCAAACCCGTGCCCAGAACCCAATCCTGTGCCCAGAACTGAAACCCAGTCACAGAATCGTAACCCAGTCCCGAGCCAAGTCCTAGAACGTGAGCCTAGAACCCCAGGCTAGAACCCGAGCCTAGAACCCGAACACAGTCCTAGAACACTAACTAGCCTAGAACCTGAGTCTGGAACCCGAGCCTAGAACCTGAGTCTGGAACCCGAGCCTAGAACCCGAACACAGTCCTAGAACCTGAGTCTGGAACCCGAGCCAAGAACCTGAGTCTAGAACCCGAACACGGTTCTAGAACACTAGCCTAGAGCTAGAGCTTGGAACCCGAGTCTAGAACCCGAACACAGTCCTAGAACATGAGTCTAGAACCCGAACACAGCCCTGGAATTTGAGTCTGGAACCCGAGCCTAGAACCCGAGCCTAGAACCCGAACACAGTCCTAGAACATGAGCCTAGAACCCGAGTCTAGAACCCGACCACAGTCCTAGAACCTGAGTCTAGAACCCGAACACAGCCCTGGAATTTGAGTCTGGAACCCGAGCCTAGAACCTGAGTCTAGAACCCGAACACAGTCCTAGAACACTAGCCTAGAGCCAGAGCTTGGAACCCGAGCCTAGAACCCGAGCTCAGAATTCAGGCTCATCCTAGAACCCGAGCCCGTCCTAAAACCTGAGTCCAGTCCTAGAATCCTAGCCTGTCCTAGAACCTGAGCCCATCATAGAATCCGAGCCTAGAACCCGAGCCTAGAACCCGAACACAGTCCTAGAACCCGAGTCTAGAACCCGAGCACAGTCCTGGAACCCGAGCCTAGAACCTGAGTCTAGAACCCGAACACAGGCCTAGAGCCAGAGCTTGGAACCCGAGCTCAGAATTCAGGCTCATCCTAGAACCCGAGCCCAGAACCTGAGCCTAGAACTCGAGCCCGTCCTAAAACCTGAGTCCAGTCCTAGAATCCTAGCCTGTCCTAGAACCTGAGCCCATCATAGAATCCGAGCCCGGAACCCAAGCTCAGTCATAGAACTTGAGCCCAGAAGGTGAGCCCAAAACCTGAGCCCAAAACCTGAGCCCAAAACCCGAGCCCGTCATAGAACCTGAGTCCAGTGCTAGAACCTGAGCACAGAACCTGAGCCCAAAACCTGAACCCAGTCCTTTAACTCGAGTACAGAACCCAAGTTTAGAACTCGTGCCCGTTCTAGAACCTGAGCCTAGTTCTAGAACCAGAGCTCAGTCCTAAAACATGAGCCCAGAACCCAAGCTTGTCCTAGCACCCGAGCCTAGTTCTAGAACCCAAGCTCGTCCTAAAACCCAATCCCATCCTAGAACCCGAGCCCAGAACCCGAGCCCAGGCTCAGAAACCCAAGCCCAGGACCCAAGCCCAGAACTGTAACCCAGTCCCAGAACCGGAACCCAGTCCCAGAACTCGAGCCCTGAACCTGAGCCCGGTCCCAGAACCTGAACCCAGAATCTGAGCCTGGTCCCAGAACCCGAGCCCAGTCCCAGAACTGGAACCCGGTCCCGGAACTTGAGCCCAGTCCCAGAACCCAAGCCCAGAACTGGAACCCGGTCCCGGAACTTGAGCCCAGTCCCAGAACCCGAGCCCACTCCCAGAACCCAAGCCCAGAATCGGAACCCAGTCCCAGAACCCAAGCCCGGAACCTGAGCCCAGAACCCAAGCTCTGTCCCAGAACCCAAGCTCTGTCCCAGAACCCGAGCCCAGTCCTAGAACCCAAGCCCAGAACACGAGCCCAGTCCTAGAACCCGAGCCCAGAACACGAGCCTAGTCCCAGAACCAGAAGCCAGTCCCAGAACTGGAACCCAGTCCCAGAACCTGAGCCCAGTCCCAGAACCCAAACCCAGAACCCGAGCCCAGAACCCGAGCCTAGAACACAAACCCAGTCCCAGAACAGGAACCCAGAACCCGAGCCCAGAACCCGAGCCTAAAACACAAACCCAGTCCCAGAACAGGAACCCAGAACCCAAGCCCAGAACCCGAGCCTAGAACACAAACCCAGTCCCAGAACCCAAGCCCAGAACCAGAGCCCAGTCCAAGAACCGGAACCCAGTCCCAGAACCCAAGCCAAGTCCCAGCACCCGAGCTTGGAAGTGGAACCCAGTCCCAGAACCCAAGCCCAGAATTGGAACACAGTCCCGAACCTAAGCCCAGAACCCGAGCCCAGAACCGAAACCCGGGCCCAGAACCCAAGACCGGAACCCAAGACCGGAACCCGAGCCAAGTCCAAGAACCCAAGCCCAGAACCCGAGCCCAGTCCCAGAACCTGAGCCCAATACCCGAGCCCAGTTCTAGAACCCGAGCCCGGAACCTGCGCCCGGAACCCGAGCCCCATCCCAGAACCTGAGCCCAGAACCCGAGCCCACTCCCTGAACCCGAGCCCACTTCCAGAACCCAAGGCCAGAACCCAAACCTAGTCCCAGAAACGGAACCCAGTCCCAAAACTGGAACCCACTCCCAGAACCCAAGCCCAGTCCCAGAACCAGAACCCAGTCCCAGAACCCAAGCCCAGAACCTGAGCTCACTCCCAGAACCCAAGACCAGAACCTGAGCCCCGTCCCAGAACTCGAGCCCAGTCACAGAACCAGAACCCAGTCCCAGAACCGGAACCCAGTCCCAGAACCGGAACCCAGTCCCAGAACTGGAACCCAGTCCCAGAACCTGAGCCCAGAACCCAATCCTCCTGGTCCCAGAACCCGATCCCAGTCCCAGAACCCGATCCCAGTCCCAGAACCCGAGCCCAGAATCGGAACCCAGTCCCAGAACCCGAGCCCAGTCCCAGAACTGGAACCCAATCCCAGAACCTGAGCCCAGAACCCGATCCTCCTGGTCCCAGAACCCGATCCCAGTCCCAGAACCCGATCCCAGTCCCAGAACCCGAGCCCAGAATCGGAACCCAGTCCCAGAACCCGAGCCCAAACCCAAGCCTAGTCCCAGAATCCGAGCCCAGTCCCAAAACCCGAGTCCAGTCCCTGAACCCGAGCCCAGAACCCAAGCCCAAGTGATAAGGAAAGAACAGAAAAAAAACCAATGCCCAACAAACACCTTTGGAATAAAAAAGGTTTAGGTAAAGTTTAATAATTAATAGAAATTAGGATGGAGTTGAAGACTGGAATGTATGCATCAAATTTTGAGGGTCCCTTCTTCCTTCTCCTGTAAAATTGGAATAAATACCTTCTGAGGGAGCTAAGAATTGGTATTCAGATATCAGAGGAACTGCTTAAGTAAATATTCATGTATTTTCCCAAAAAATTGAGGAAAATTCCCCCATAATCTTTTGAAAAACTGATTAAAAAATCACCAACCTCTTGTCTCAAAATCCAAAAGTTGTCCAAATGATAATCTTAATTGTTTAGCAGCAACAGTTGGTGATGAGCCCAAATTTGCTGTGCTTTTCCATACAACATACAGGAGAAAATCTGAATGAGAAATGTTTTAACAGGCAAGTTTTAACAGGCTTGTTAAAAAGCCACCGGCACCAGCTCAAGCTTTTCAGAACCTTCTCTTTACATTAGAAATATTACCAATTATATGGTATCTGAAGTCTTACTGAAGAAGAAAAGAATGTTAAAATTGTTTTGGAAGGAACTTATCCTTGATGGTGTTGCACAACAGATGGCAGGAAGAATTGACCCTCAGGAACCAATTTATTTTGGACCCCTATTTGGGAGAAAATTCACTGAGTGAAGGTCTGCTGTTAAAAAAAAAAAAATTTTTAAAAGCCATAAAATGTCTACAGAAGAACTCTTGCACTTCTATTGACTTCAAAAAAAGCTTGTAAATAGAAAACACTTGAAACAGAAATTTTAAATGTTGATTTTTTTAAAAATGTGAAAGAAAACTTCTGAGCTTTTTTTTCTCCACTTGTGAGGCTCACAAGGAAAATTATGCAATCCAAAGTGTAAGATGAGATGCATTGTTGGGGTATCAGTCAGAGGATACTCAAATAATGATTTTCACAAAATTGGTAGGAGGTAAGCAACCTCTTTGAACACGATCATATTTTGCTGTTTAAAGCCTGCTTGTACATAATGATATACTCAATTCATATCACTGATAATGGTTATTTCCTTCCTTTAAAGTCTAAGCAAATAGTTTGACAAGAAAAGAAATAAACTAATTCATACTTTCTGTCACTGATCATGAAAAACAGGCTGCAAATATAGAAGTAATATCTGATAATTCAGCTTAGATTTTTGGACTGTTTCCATGGACTATATTGCTGGAATGAACTGTGCTTCTATTCAGAAATTACCTGTATACGCTTTCACTTTTTACCCTTTTATTTCTTCAGGTAATGTCCAAAAGTTATGTAACTTGAGCTTTAGATTTTGGAAATATTCATTGTAGAGGTTCCTTTGACCCTCCTTCTGTTTGGTATTCCTTTTTCTTTCAATTATTATTGTCCAAGTTGTTATTTTAACTTTTACATTGCATATATTAACTTTAGTGAATTGAGAATCTCAAGGACAGAAAGCAAAGAGACTGAGGAATTTGGAGCTGAGTCATTGGTGTTTATGGCATGCTGAGGTTTTGTGACATCCAAAACTTTGAAAAGGATCTGGCAGGTGTGATGCAGGAATTAGACATCCATGCCAGTCTGGATGGGCAGGGGCCCTCAGGGTATCTGAAATGTCAGTAGGCAGGTGAATTTAAAGAATTAAATCCAGCCCTGAAATTTTACTGACAGGAAAATGGGAGTGCAAAATCCCACTCCATGAATTCATACAATTACTTGGGGGGGAAGGGACCTTAAAGCCCATCCAGTGCCACCCCTGCCATGGCAGGGACACCTCCCACTGTCCCAGGTGCTCCCAGCCCCAATGTCCAACCTTGGCCTTGGGCACTGCCAGGGATCCAGGGGCAGCCCCAGCTGCTCTGGGCACCCTGTGCCAGGGCCTGCCCACCCTGCCAGGGAACAATTCCTCATTCCCAATCTCCCACCCAGCCATGCCCTCTGGCACTGGGAGCCATTCCCTGTGTCCCTGTCCCCAGCCCTTGCCAATTGTCTCTCTCCATCTTTCCTGCAGCTCCTCCAGGCCCTGCAAGACCACCCTGAGCTCAGCCAAAGCTTCTCCTGTGCAGTGAGCAATGCCAGCTGTGCCAGCCTTTCCTGCCAGCAGAGCTGCTCCATCCCTCTGCTCATCCTGGTGCCTCCTCTGGGCTCTCTGCAGCAGCTCCAGCTCCTTGCTGTGCTGGTCCCAGGGCTGGGGCAGCTCTGCAGGTGGGCTCTCACCTGAGGGGCAGAGGGGCAGAATCCCCTCCCCTGCTGCCCACGCTGGGCTCAGCCCAGGGCAGGGCTTTGGGGTCCCAGGGCACGGCCGGGGCAGGGCCAGCTCTGCCCCACATCTCCCCCAGAGCCTCTCCCAGGGCTGCTCCAGCTGATCAACCCCAGCCTGGACTGATCCTGGGGCTGCCCCAACTCAGGTGAAGAACCTTTGCACTGGGTAGAGCAGCTTGCTTGGTTTCTTGAGGCAGAAAGAACAATTCCAGCTCTGCTCAAAAAGTCAAACTATTGGGAATATAAGTCTGGACCAAGTTCCATTTTTATTGTCATTCCCTTTTTTTGGTGGATAATTTCAACATGTTTCTATTAAGAGTAATTCATGTCACCATTGTTCTTCAGAGTTTTTGTCTAAGGATATCTGGGCTGCTTTCCTGTATTTTGTCTGTGACTTTCTGTTTATAAACCCCTTGTTTTGGGCTTGAACTGCAGGCTTGAGTCACCTGCACTCTGCTGAAAGTAGAGCCATCAGGAGTTAATTCGGATGAACTTCTGAGGGGTGAGTCCAAGGCATGCATAGTTAAAACTTCATGATATAAGCAGTGGAGTAGTACAATTCCCATGGTATGAGCAGTCCCTTTTGTACTTATGCTGCTTCAGCCCTTTTGATTAGCTGGTTTTGTTTTCCCACCTACATCTTAACCCTCCAGACTGTGTTCTGTCGCCACAGGCATGATTGCCTCTGAACTGTGCTTTTCTGTCTTTCAGTCACACAGCCGGAACACCGTTAGATCCTGATGCCACAGCTGGGTTAAGGAAATTACTCTCTAATCCACCCAAATGTTTTAACCCACTGGATGAAATAAGAACTAAATGCATTTTCAACCATTTAGCAGTGATCCGTATTTGGAGAGAAAGTGACTCAAAGGCGAAGAGACATCTCCCTAAGAGCTCTGGAGTTTGCTCCCTGCTGAGCTGGCCTGCTGCTGAGGTGAGAGGATTTTTGGAGATCCCTCTCACTCCACAGGCGTGGCAGGAAATGGTCCCCCCCAGTTAATTCAGTACTTACTCAAGTACTTCCCTTATTTGTGTCCAAAGGAATGGAGGTAAATCCCACCATCTGGGTTCTTTCCCTTGATTTCAGGTTATTATTGATATGCAGAAAGGATATTTTATATGAAATAAAGCTATTTCCAGCTAAAACAATCTCCTGGCTTCTTATTACAAGTACTTTGATATGAGCTTTTTTACACACAAGCTCTTTCTCAAAATGAGAAAAATTGTTTCCATTCTGGAGAACTATTTTGACAACTTACTGAATTAAATAAAACTGCGATCTACATTACACGAACTAAATGTTTTAAATGAACCTATTTTATTTGCTAACGTGTGACACTGCCAATGTGTTTGCTTTGCTAACTGGGATTCCTGTTCTCTGTTACACAGTATCAAGCCTGATCTGTAATTTTCCAAAGAACCTCTGGGTATCAAACTAAATTTCCATTGATTTTGAATTGTCTCTGTGATAAAAAAGAGATGGTATTAAAACATTTTCTTCATGGAAGGAAATACCTGTCACTATTTTTCACTGCAGTCATGCTTGAAAAATTGCTATGCTCCTTGTTCTGTCTAATCTTGCTATAATTACTATTCCATAATGTGTAGGAAACCAAAATACCTTTGCTAACAGCTGGACAGTGTGTACCTAAATTTCTGCCATCTGGTCCTACAGTCTTGGCTAACACAGGGGGCTGAACTTATCACAAAGTCAATATTCAATAGAAATACAAATTAGGAGGGCTGGTGAGCAGAAGAGCAAAGGGAACGATTAAATACATATAGCAAGGAGATGGAATTTTACAGTTAATTCTTCACCTAAAACACTTTCTCGTTTGTGTCTTTATACAGGACCTCAAACAAGAGGCTGAACTATTTGAGTATGCTAATGGATTCAAATGTCAATCAATCCCCTGTCTTTGCCCTCTGCTCTCATCAGTGAAATTGTGCCTAGATCCCCACCCTGACATCCCACCTCTGCTTCCAGCTGGCCCTGCTGTTCCTGTTGGCTGGATGCAAGTGGAGCATGTGGAGGAATGCTCCTGAGCTGCCATGGGATGGCCTCTTTATCACAAGGATTGATCCATGGATCAGCTGGGAAATGGCTCAGCCTTCTGTGCAGACTCCCAAAGGCAGCAGAGCTGGGCTGGGCTGCTCCCACAGGGGGCCTCGCTCACCTCTTCTCGCACACGCCGAGCTGAGGCTTTCCTGCCAAGGTCAGCAATCTACTGGAAAGGATTACCCAAATCCAAGTGGATTTATGTACATTGCTCATAGATCCCTTTGGGGTACCTGAGCATCCTTTTCCCAGACCTGTATTTTCTCCCAAATTCTCTTCAACAAGGGGAGGAAATGAGGACCAACCAAGGAGAGGAACTGTTGCAACAGAAAGTCTTGGACCAGGATATTTCCTCCTGCCTTCCCAAACAAAGACTGTGCTGAAGTCCATGCTGACGGGCCAACAGGGATCACCCAGGCTCTCGCTCTCTCCATTGCCTATGTTAGCACAATATCCCAATTTAATCCCTTGGGGAATGCTCAGATCTTGTTGTGCTGTGAGGAAACTAGCCCAGAACTCTGTGATCAGAATTATCAGTGTGGGTGTTTATTTTGTGAAATTTCCCTCATCTATGAGAATTGCAACCATTTAGTGTCACTTTGAGAGCAGGATGGTCAGAAGACTTACAAAGCAGAGTGTTTCTGAAGTCTTTGTAGCTGAAAGGAAATGCCAGCTTCCATGGCTAGTGAGGAGAGAGCCCATTCTGATTCCTCCTCTCTATTGTTTGGTACTTCCCAGCATAGAAGAAGAAATTTACTTACAAAAAGTAAGAAGGACTAGTGATCGAAACTGACAAAAAAAAAAGTGTTTTCCATATTTTATTCCACATGCATACAGGACCTCGGATCACAACAAAGTTATTGTCTTGGCAGTTGATAAAAAGTGTATTATTTAGACATATCAGTGGTAAGAAGCTCATCCCTACGTAGCAAAATACAAATTCACCTGGTTCTTATATTTAATCTTTGGGAAGGTTTACAAAACCTGAGATTTTTCCAATGTGATTTTCATATAAGGAGCAGTTAGGTTAATGTGTTGGGCCTATTTATTTCTCTGGAACAACATAACAGTTTAAAAACACAAATAGTAAAAAATGCATGTTATGCATTATGATACTTTAAAAGCTGCCACAAATTCATGTAAGAAATTCTATTGTTATTCCATAAAAACAGTGCTGTTTAAAATAAGTTAGACAATGGAAGGCTTTCTGACAGAAACTCATTACATCACAGTCTGTTAAAAATCATGTTTTGCCTTGTAGTGCTTTCTCCTAATTCTCAAAGCCAAGAGGACCACACAGTCATAGGCTGGATTTGTATGATTATGCAAAAAGAGTATTTAAGCATTAGGAACTTTAATTATGCAGAAGCTTTGCTGAGGGATTTTAAATAAAAGATTTGTGCACATTATATTATAATGAACAAAGTAAATATATTTTTAGCACTTCTATGAAATATTGCTGTAGTGAGGACAGGGTGATTCAATCAATAACAATACATGTTCTGGGGTTTTTTGTTCCTCAGATATCAGAGGAATTTGTCAATCTCTGCTAGATCCATGTAACTTTTCAGAATTTCTCAGAAAGATTGTGTGGTGTTTCCCTCACTGCCTTAAGAGCCCTGACTACAGCAGGAGAGTTGATGCAGGTAAGTGGCCACATCTGTTTCAGTCTGGTTCTCCATCACCTGCAGCCCTCAGTGAGGTGCCAGATGTTCTGCTCAGCTGGGTAAAACCTGCTTAGCAGCTCAAAAACATTTTGAAGAGCAAAAAGATAAAAAAGATACAAAAAAAAAAAGAAAAAAAGCGCATCTCACTTCTGAAAAAGTCTCAGAGCTTCTCATATATCCCACAGGCATGTTTTCTGTTGCCTTTCCTAGATTTTAAAAAGACCATTTAAAAAGGCCTCTTAGCTGGACTTGTAACCAAGGCAACAGTTATAATATTTTGAGTCCCAGCAGTTATGAATGGACTCAAAATCTGACCAAAAAAAAAGTGCTGCTTATTTTCATTTTGGGGGTCACAATAAAAATATGATTGCAACAGGCAACAATTTAGAAACCATAGATGCAAGGCTCTGGGGGTGAAGAGAGTGCCTCCTTGAAACACTTCACACTTCACATCACAGTCCCTGTTAAGCCCCTGTCTCTTGAAATTTAAATATAAGTAACCTGTATGTGCTTCAATCCTAATTCAGCAATTAATTAAATAATTTTATTTAAATGTTGCTGCTGTGTGTCCCTTTGTGAAATGCATTAGGATTCATTAAGCAGAAATTCTGTGTGTGAAATCCTGTATCATTGAGCTGGGTGAGAAAACCACATTTATTTCTAGTGCGATTTTCAGGCTTAATAAATGGTGTGAATTTCAATATGTGCTCTTGCCTTTTGCATTTGGCCATTTGAAATTTAGATCTGTGAAATGAGGAATGATTGATCTGCAGTTGTCCGGCATTCTGAGCAACTTTAATGAGCTAGCAAGCAACACTTATTTAAAAATTTTATCTCACACATTCTAAAAAGAGACAAAGAGTATATGATGTGTAAGACAGAGAGAGACAATTGCCAAGGGCTGGAGGGACAGGACACAGGGAACGGCTGCCAGTGCCAGAGGGCAGGGCTGGGTGGGAGATTGGGAATAAGGAATTGTTCCCTGGCAGGGTGGGCAGGCCCTGGCACAGGGTGCCCAGAGCAGCTGGGGCTGCCCCTGGATCCCTGGCAGTGCCCAAGGCCAGGCTGGACACTGGGGCTGGAGCAGCCTGGGACAGTGGGAGGTGTCCCTGCCATGGCAGGGGTGGAATGCGAAGAACTTCAAGGTCCTTCAAATCCAAACTATTCCATTATTCACTTCAATGATCCTAAGATATTATAATTTAATATCTGATTGCAGATTGCAGTTTAATAAGCACTGACACTATTTTCCACGTGACTTCCAGAGAGGAGTCTCGTGCCCCAAATCCATTGATTTGGAGGTAGGTCTGGAGAAACAAGGAGGGGGCACACTTGGTTTCTTAATATGCCTTCACTGTGGCACTGTGAAACTATTTTTGGCTAAACTATTCATTAGGTTGTTTGAGTGCTGTCATTCACAAAGGATGACCACAGCACTACAGTTTGCTCCTGTCCCTCATAAAAATACGGATGTGTGCACTCAAAAAAGTGCAGCAGTTGCTTTTCAGCTTTGGATGACAGACACATGAAATAATGACACATTTCCAGTCATGTACTTCCACACTCTCTTCCTTATAAAAGTCTATTTTATAGACCTTAACATTTACAAAAGAAAAAACATATGAGAACAGAAGAGCAAAAGGAAAAGCACTGAAATAAATCAAAAAGTAAGTAGCTCCTTCATAACCGTGGTCTTAACTGGAAAGAAAAGCCCTAATGACAAAGAAACATGCTTTTTGCTAAGTGCAGGTTTTTTCTGAATCATATTATCAAGCATAGCTGTTCACAGAAAAACATAAAATGCTGAAATAACAGTAATGACAGAAGAAATTTGCTTCTAGCTAGGTCTGACTCTCTCCAAGGAAGGAATCAGTAGTCATTCCCTATTTCTGGTTTCCCCTTCTTTACCAGTGGCCAGGAGTTGGGGTTTTTTTTGGTTTGGTTTGGGGTTGGTTTGGTTTTTTTTTTTTGGTTTTTTTTTTTTTGTGTTTTTTTTTTTGATTTGTTTTGTTTTGTTTTGTTTTTGGCAAAACCCCACAAGTGTAACACGAAAGTGGCCTTGTTTTGTCAAACAATTTGCTTTAGTCTGGATGGGGATGAGCAGCATCCCTTGTCAACCAGCATTTTGACTTTTGTGTGCTGCTAATCCTGAGCACAGCAACGGCAGAAAATTGTGGGCTCTGTTGAGTGCTCTTCAAAATGACTGGTTTTACTTCCTTTTTGGATTATAATTTATGGATTTCGATAATTACATGCACAGACTTGAATCTCAATTATCTCATCATTACACTTGGACAACACTAAATATTACAGCCAAAAGCTGAAAACCTTTCTTTAGAAACTACTGCTGAGTTACATTTCAGCAGTTTCAAATTATTTTTTCTGTATTGTGATGAAAATAATATCTGTTTTGGCCCTAAATATGTACAGATAAATCTCTTTTGGGGCAGTACTTCACTGAGGTGTGGAGAGCCTGTGGGGACAGGGTTGCTGAGCATTTTTTCCTCCAGACCTCATCTGCTTCTTCTATTTATTTGTACAACATGGGAAAGCTTTTCTAGGACCAAACATTTTTCAGGAAAATCTATGGATTCAATTTTCCATTGTAGTCTCCTGACACTGTGAAAGGAACATGAACTGATGGATACAGTTGTTTTCTCAACCCTGAAGACTTTAAGAGATCCCAGGCTTCCTCTTGGCCTGCAAGGGATTACCTGGTGTTTCTTCTGGAGTTGTGGATCCTTGTCCAGCCTTTCCACAGCTCCATATGACATTCAACACTTCGGCTCTTGCTTCTTCTGAAGCAACTCTCTTTCGTGAATAATAAAACTCACTGTAGAAGAGATAAATTAGTATGAGGCAAATTGGAGGGGGGCAGGAGGGAGCTGCTTCCATAAGAAATATGACATGATTAAACATGCAGCACATAAATCATGGGCCTGCTTAACAAAAATGAAAAATGTCTCATAGTGCCATATTTGGGATATTGGGAAGAAACTCTAGAGACATGGCCAGGGGCACCTCCCACTGTCCCAGGCTGCTCCCAGCCCTGTCCAGCCTAGAGATCTATACTTATCCCTTATAATTATAAGACAACTATAAATCTCTTCTTTTGCTTCTAGGAGGGAGACATACACCAGACTGAGCATCTCAAGCATCCCAGCCAGTGGGGAAAGACAGAGAGAAATGCAGCAGGGAAATCAAGACAAACAGGAGGCTGTGTCTTCCAAAAATTTGGCAGATCCCAGGGCAAATGCCCATGACCTCTCACTTTATCTGAATAAAGTTACAGACTTCCTCTGTCTCCTTTTTGGAAATAAACCTCTGGTGTTTGTGGGTTAGTCTTCCTGACACTGTGACCCCAGGGAAAGAACAAACCAAGTCCAGATGTTTTTTATCCCAAATTAATGATCCAAGTCCCAGCGGGGAATTCCAGGGAATCAGAAATTATGGCCCAAATGACTGAAAAAGATGAAGAAAACCAGCTGGAGCCAGGAGAGACAATGGCAAACAGGGAATTAAAGGGCTTTTGCCTTAAAATGAAGACATAAAAATGGGGAAACCCTGAACCCCACAGAGATCCTCAAAACCGTCCAGAGACCGAGACCCCACCCCCAAAGTCATACAGGGACCCCCAAAGCCACATGGAGATCCCCCAAAACTACCCCGGGATCCCCTCAGCCCTCTGAACCTCCCAAACCGAAAAGTCCCTCCAGGGAGATGGGTCTCCCTGGAAGGGTTTTGGGGCTCCTGATAAATGACACAGAAAAGAGAAATTCTCAGTTGCCCTGAACATGCTGGATGGAGTTTAAGACAACTGGCAAAAAAAGCTGAAAGGATGCAAAGGCATGCACAGAGGATCTCAAGCACAGCTGGAGCCAGTGGACAAATCAGTAATGAGGAATATAGTGGGTTTTTGTCAAGTTACATAACAAGAAATAACAGTGCACGCTCAAGGAAAACGTTCAAGGAAAGGTCACATGGAATATGGAAGCATTCCGTGAACACGACCACCAGAGACCTGTTCATGGTCCCTCCAGAACCATACCCTGTGGCAAAGTTTCACCACACTCATCAGACTAAAGCAGAAATCCTTCAGTGTGTCCCGTGCAGATAAAGAGCGCCTGCTTTCTAATGCTTCAAATTGTGTTACAAAGTTTTCTTTGCCAGCCAATTTTGGTATCATTCCCTTGGACGGGCTTACGGATCTAAGGGGAGCTGAGAGAGCCCTGGCGGGATTTCGGGGTCCTTGGGAGGGTTTGGAGTTTCTAGGGGAGATTTGGGTGGGTCCATGGGAAGACTGGGGGACTCTGTCAGTGGGATCCCAGCTCTCTGCCACTTTGACCACCCCGAGGGCATCCCAAACCACATGGGGACCCCCTCGACCGCCAGGTCCCTTCTAGGATGCCCAGAACCACACCAGCCTCCCCCCACCCCACACCTTTCCCCGGGGATCCCGAACAACCTCTGAGATACTCAAAACCACCCCAGTGACCCTGCCCCCCAGAACTCTCTGGGCATCTCCCAGCACCCCCAGACCCCTCCAGGGACCCCCATTTATACTGCAGGGCCTCCCTCAGCGCCTCCAGAGCCCCCCAACCCCTCCGCCACGCCCAAAGCCCTCCCGCGGACCCCTCCCCGCTCCCGCCGCACTCGGGGGGCGCCTTCCCCCGCCTCCCATTGGCCGCAGCGCCCGTCCGTCTCCATCCTGAACCAATCAGCGCCCGAGCTCGGAGCGCTGGGGCGAAACAAAACGAGAGGGCGGGCGATGGAGCGGGCGAGGCCTGAGGGGTCCGGAGGGGTCCGAGGGGGGAATTTGGGGATCTCGGGAGGGGACCCGCGTCACTTCCCGCATTCCTCCCGCTGAGGCTCAGCCTGGAGCAGCGAACGGAGCGTCCGGTGCAAAGGAGGTGGGAGAGCAGCCCGTCCTCAAGCGCTCCTCGGGATCCCCAAGTGCCCCCTGGAGGCCCCAGTCTGCTCCCCCGTTCCCTCAGTGTTGTCCCGGACTCCAAGTGCTCCCCAGAGCCCCAAAGTGTCTGCCAATTCCCTCCCTTGCACCAGCGTTCTCCAAGAGCGCCTCGAGGACCCCCCAGCTAGCCCACCCGATCCCAGCTGATGCCCCGGACCCGCCATTCTGCCCAAAAGTGCGTCCCGCAGCCCCTCAAATTCCTCCCGAGCCAGCCAGCCCCGCGGGGTCAGTGCAGGGTCGGCATTTCGGGGATACTCGCCCCTCCCCAAGCCAGGCCAGCTCAGGCCCCGCCCCCGCGGGCCTGGCTTGTGGGCACGTGACTCCCGTGAGGCCCCACAGCCAATCAGGAGCAGTGCATGTGATGCCCTACAGGGGGCGCCATGGCACGAGCCACTGGGTGAGGACCCAGAGGAGCCTATGAGGGCCATAAGCGTTGCTTGAGGGCCATGGGGTCACTTGTGGGCAAGGAGCCCACTTGAGGGCCATGGGGTCACTTGTGGGTCATCGGATCATCTGAGAGTCATGGAGGTCACTTGTCAGCCAGGGAGTCACTAGAAGGCTGGGGGCTACTCAGGGTCATGAGGCACCTTTGTGGGGCTGGGGGGCATTTGTTGGTCAGAGGGGTTACAGGTGGTCCTGGATGTGCCCTTGTGGGCTAAGGTGGTCATTTGTAGGCCAGGGGCAGTCACTTGTGGGGCAGGGGTCACTTGAGGGCCTGAGGGGGCACTTGTGGGTTGGGGAGACACTTCTGGCTCAGAAAGTCCCTTGTGGGGCTTGGGGAACACTTGTGGGACTGTCACCCCCCGTGACATGCAGCCCCCCAGGCCCTCTTGGAGACCTCCTCCTCCTCTGGATGCTGCAATGCCACTGCTGAGATGTAAGTGGACGCCTTCAGTAGGACATCCCCACCCCCAAATTTCAGAGCTCTGCCCCTGTGCCTCCCCCAAGTCCCCCTAACTCCCCATTTGCTCTCCCTTCCCTCCCCCAAGGCCATCGAGACCCTCTTGGAATGCCCACCTGGGCACCCCCAGCCCATGGTGGGACCAATAAAGCAATGATGCCCAAAATTGCACCAGGAAGGTGGGGAGACCCCCAAAAATCCCTCTCTTACCTCCCCCACCTTTGGGATTGCCCCCAATCCCTTCTGCCTCCAAATGTCCCCAAGAGCATTTGGGGGCTTCTGGGAGCTCAAAAGCGGCTGTTGGTGGGGTGCTGGTGTCTCTAGGGGTCCATGGGGGTGTTTGGAGGGGCTCTGGGGCTGAGGAAGGGATTTGGGGGGTTGTATGGGGAGTACTGGAAATAAGAAGTGGTTGGGAGTGCACTGGGTGTCTCTAAAGGATCTAGAAGAGGCCTGTGGGACTTTTGGGGAGACTCTAGGGGTTTTGAGAAAAATCTGTGGAAGGTATTGGGGGTCCAGGTAGGGCTTTGGGAGATCTTTAACGGTCCGTGGGTCTGTGGGACGTTTTGGAGGGCCCGGGACAGCGTCGGGAGATCTGTGGGGACTAGGAAGTCTATAGGGGCACCTCGGGGTTTATTGGGCATATCGGGACGGGGAACCCCCAAACCCGCGGGAATGGGGCTACCTGTCTTCTTCACCTTCACACGGCCGAGGTGGCGCCGGGGGGTTCTGGTGTCCCTCCGCCCCTGAGGGTGCTGGGGGGGGTCATGGGGGCATCAGAAGCTCCCCCTGAGTCCCCCAAAATCCCTCGTGCCCCCCGCCTCCCATTGTCCGCTGGTTCCGGCCAGTTTATTCACTTCCTGGACTACAACTCCCGAAAGACCGCGGGGCCCCGTAGGACGCCCATGGAGCCGGGACTGCGGTTCCCGTCATGCCCCGCGGCCCGTGAGGGTCCCCTCAGAGCCGGGACTGTCCCCCAAGTACCGTCCCAGCTGCTCCCCAAGTGCTTCCCTGAACCCTAAGTGCCCCCCGGGGCCCCGTAAGCACCCCCAGTTTCCCTCTCCTGCCCCTCAAGTGCCCCTCAGGGTCCCGAAGTCCGCCCGCCGCCCGTCCCCTACTTGTCCCCAAAACGCCCCCTGTGTGTCCCCTCGGACCCCCAAGTCCTCTCCAACTGCCTCCGCGCCCCCTAAGCGCCCCTCCAGACCCTTTAATGGTCCCTCAAGCACACCCAGCTGGTCTCCAAGCGCCCCTCGAGTGTCTCCTGGGAATTGGCGCGATGACAACAACGTAGAGAAAGACCCTGATACTATCACAGTATCAGCAACAGTTCAGCCTTTAATTAAACTTTGAATCAAAACTGCAATTGCCGATGTGGAGAATGGACAGGCCCCCGCACTTTTTCATGCAACTGCCGTGGTCTCTCTTGGACCCAGGAAAATTGCAGGAAAAACCTTCCTGCATGTTGCGCACATCAAAATTTCATGGGAATCAGGAATGGAGTCTGTGTGGTGAACTTCCCTGACAGGGGGAGATAAATCCTGTCAGATGAAGAACAGGCCGAGAGGACTTTGGCGACCTGGAGTACACACTCCTGTAGCCCACCCTCCTCCAAACCCCAGAAACCCCCTCCATCCCCTACAGACTCCCCAGTAGATCCCAAATACCCTCAGCATCCCCTCAAAATGCTCCATAGCTGCCCCTCCGTGAACACCCTATAAACCCTGAGGGTCCTCCCAAACCTCCCTCTACAACTTCCTGAGGCCCTCGAAAATAACCCATAGATCTGCCCAAACCCCCAGCACTCCCCTGCACCCCCAGAAGGGACTAGCCCAGGTGGCCACAACAGTGTCAGGAACTGCCTGAGCCGCTCTTTGGGCTGATATGTATGTAGGTGTAAATCTTATAGAGAGATAAAATATAATATAGAAAGGGGCCTCCAGGAGAGCTGGGGAGGGTCTTTGTCAGGGGACAGGATGAAGGGTGAGGGTTTTCACCTGCCATAGGGCAGGGTTAGATGGGATATTGGGAAGAAATTCCTCCCTGTGACGGTGGTGAGACCCTGTCAATGGTTGTCCGGAGAAGCTGCAGCTGCTCCATCCCTGGAAGTGTCCGAGGCCATGTTGGACAGGGCTTGGAGCAACCTGGGATAGTGGAAGATGTCCCTGCCTATGGCAGGGGGTGGATTGAGATGACCTTTAAAGTCCCTTCCAACCCAAACCAGCCTGGGATTCTAAAAGTGGGGGAGGTTTGGGGTAGGCAACCTTGGCTGACCCCAGGTGCCCCCCCCAGGCTGCTCCATCACTCATGTTTCAAGAAGAGACAGCAAGAGAAAACCTGATGAGAAAGATCCTGGGGGAGATGGGTTGACGGGGGTGTGAGTCTCTCAGGAACTGCTCCAGCCCTTTTCAGTCCCTCAGGTGGAGGCACTTGGGCCATGATTCCTACCCAATAGTCATCCCAGTGGGGGAGAAGGCAGGTTCAGCCTCTTGATTCAGACTGTCCTGATCCCTCTGCTGAGCCTTTCTGCTCTCCAGCAGATCCACACTCCCACACAAGTCGGTGTCATTTGTCAACTTAGTTTGACTTCCACTTAATCCCCTCATCCACATCATCAATAAAGATGTTGAACAGGACTGGACCCAGCACTGACTCCTGGGGTCACCCACAAGTAATGGGTGCTATGGAGAGAGTGGCAGCTTCAGACAAGCCCTGTCTTAAGCTAAGATTTTTAGGTACAGCTTGAATTAGGTGGCCTGCACCTAAAGCACTCTGGCTTGCAAGTTCTCAGCGTGGCAGATCAGGTCTATTATGAAATTAGTTATTTATTGAATAGACAGGAGATAACAGATAAAAGGTCTTGAGCAGAGTTACTTACTACGTGGTATAAATCAAAAGAACTACTAGTAGATTACATAAAATGGTGCACCACATTAAGGTACCTATATCAAAGCTAGGTGTTGCAGTGTGATGCCATAGTTTGTCTCAGATATCCCAGTCCTTTCCCAGGTGCCAATCACCTCTCCTTCCCCCCACCCTGACCCCTGCTGAGTGCTGTCTGTCAATCCTGGCATTCCAGAAGGGTGTTGAGTGATTGGCAGAGTTCAAAAGATGCTCTTCATCCCTGGGAGCCATTGGCCCATCCAGGTGTCCCTTTTCACCTGAGACCTGCCCACCCTGCACCTGGTTGGTGGGATCCCTACCCCTTCCCTCTCCCTAGGGTTAAAAAAGCCAGCAACCACACGGTTCGGGAGGTTCTGTTAGAGCTGCTACGGGATTCAGAGGCATGTGGGCCAGAATAAAGCTCTGGATTGGAACCCTCTAGCAGACCCTGACTCCTTTTCCTTCACCTCGCCTTAAAGCTTCTCTCACAGAGGCAAACCGGAGCTCCGGCATGTCTCTAGTGCCCAGCTGCAGTATCCAGCATAGCCAGAGGTGTCTCTGAGGTGAAAACACCGCAGTTGCCGCCTTTTGGTCAAGCAGCAGAGGCCAGTCAAGCCTAGACGTGTCTGGCTATATTGGTAAATATTCCAATAGCTAGGAAAGAAATAGTAGAGATTAGGAGTCAATGTAACTTACCACCAAACTGGCACAGAGTATGCATGGAGTCCTTTCACTCAACCCTCGAGAGAGGAAGCACAAAACCAGCATCCACACTTTAGGGGGAAAAGCCCCACATATTTCCAGGGAATGTGCAGAAGGCTTCTACTTTGTGAAAGTTTAGTGTAGCTTTAATAGATTTTGAAGTTAAGTGCCTCTCAGAAATTCCAGTTTATTTTTCCACAATCTTGCTTGGACAGCAAGATGTTTATTGTCAGCTAGAAGTGTCACTTCCATGGCACCCAAATAAACACGAGACAAGTGGTCTTGAGTGATTTATTTCACCAATTAGCAAGCTCTTGTGGCAGGCAACATGTCCTGCTGCACTGGCCCCACCTGGATTTAGTTCCATTCCTCACCACTCTCTGGGCTTGGGCATCAGCCAGTTTTCCATCCAGCAAACAGTTCCCCTGTCCAATCCATGAGCAGCCAGCTTCTCCAGTGTCAAAGGCTTTACTGATGGCTATAAATATACATCCACTGCCCCTCCCTCACCTACTGAGTGGGTCATTCTGTCACCGCCTGCAGACCCTTGGCCTGGGCGGGAACGACCTGCGGCCCTTGGCAGCCGTGGCATTCCAGGGCCTCCCGCGGCTTTGCCGGCTTTACCTGGACCGCAAGCGGCTGCTGGAGGTGAGCGTGGCCGCATTGCAGCCGGTGCAGGTGGCACTGGGCGTGCTGGAGCTGCGTGCCAATGCGCTGCGCTACCTGAGCCGACACCTGCGGCAGCTGCCGCCTTTCCGCCGCCTGTGCAACCTCTGTGACCTGGAGCTGCAGGTGCAGCAGCCGTATGGGATGCGTGTGGTCCCACAACGCTTCTTCCAGGGCCTCGTTGCCCTGCGCTCGCTCTGCCTGTCTCAGAACTCGCTCTCGGCCATCCCTGCCGATGCCTTCCATGACCTGGCACAGCTGCAGTGCTGCAGCCTGAATAGCTGCCAGTAAAGTCCAGGGTAAAGAAGCAAAAAGGGCCTTTGCCAAATACCGACAGATGTTGAATTCAGCTGTGTGGTAACATATTCGGGTCCCGGGCACACACACACGGAGGGTCCAGGTTTCTGTCTCCCCAGGGGCCCGGGGTCACCCTGGTCTCGTGGCAGTACAAAGATAACGGCCCATCGGGGAATAGGGAGGAAGTGGCTCAGGGATGCAGGAACAGACATAGGAACGGGCCAAGGAGCCAATGGGGTCTTACCGGCTGTTTGAGGGAAGCTTCTTGTGTTTCCCCAACCCAGGGCATGCCCCAGGGTCTCCACTGCAGTACCTGATGCTGGCTGGCAGCAGCGGCGGGATGGGCCACCTGCCCACTGCCATCTTCAACAACCTGAGCCAGCCCTGCAGCCTGAGCCTGGAGAGTGCAGGACTGCGCAGCCTCGGCCCTGAGGTCTTCCGCAAGCTGACACGACTGAAGGAGCTGCGCCCGGCCAAGAAGCAGCTGCGCACATGGGATGTGACTCTGGCCATGGATTTGCTGCTTTAAAATGTTTTACTTTCCATAAGCTGTCTGGGCTGTGTTATGCAAGAGTTCATTGTTTCACCTTTTATAAATACACAGATTATGATGATGCTACTTATTAATTTCCCTTGCAGCACATCTGGAAGACAGATACTTTCTCTCCAGACTAACTTGTGCAGAATTTACACTTCCCTTGCTCATAATTTTCCTTTGCTGGGCTACTCCCAGTGAACATCACCAAATCCCACCAGACCAGTCTTGACTGCATTAAAATAAAATTAAACTCTCAATGTTATTTTTCTCTAGGATTTTAAGGTTTATAAATCCCCTGTTCTGAAGTGATATGAGGTGTGGCAGGCAAGACCTAAAGGGTTTAGAGAAAAAACAGCATTTTTCATATGTTTTTTATGAAAAATAAAATATTTTCACTCAGACATTGCAGGCTCTCCCTGCTGCTGCAGCGTTTGGGGAGGGAATCTGGGGACGTCCAACAGGTCCTGACACCTCATTTTTCCTTAAGTGAAGGTTCTGAAATGGCAAAGGAAAACATTAGAAGCTGAGGAAAACTACCCAAATAGTGGTTGCTGAGGCTCTTGCCTGTGTTTTGGGCAATGAAAAAACAGTTGGGGTTAGAAGGGCCTCTGGAGATCAGCCAAAAAAATATCCTGGTCTGGCACAATCACCTCACCTCAGAATGGTTTGGGACCTCAAAGCGTTTGGGAGGTGAAACCTATTTTGTGTCCCTGAAGGGATGGATGGAGTTTTCTCCAGATTTGAGTTTAAAGGAAACAGAACTGTGAGTGTTTGTGAAAAACACATTCACTCTCTTGTGAAAATTTTAGAAGTTTCATAAAGGACAATAAGGGACAAGGACCATAGAGCAAAGGTTATTATGGCCGAGTGCATCTTGGCACTCAGCCAAGACCACACTGTCACCTTTAGGGATACCCCTTAAATATCTTTTCCCTTACATCAGCCTGTTGCATATTCATAGACTCCTATGTATATCCAATAACTAGTTGACATTTTCCAGGAACTATTTTACATGGCCCCTCCTTTGGTCCACCTTTTTAGAGCATGTGTGTTTCTTGCTGTGATTTTGACTGCTTCTAATCACTTCCAGTTTGGGCCTTGGTCCATGCTTTCTTCAGATGGTGAGTTCTGATAGTTGGCATATCTGTAGAATGTGTCCTCATCCTGTGTTCATTGGATGTTATCCCATCCAAGCAGGCATTTTAACACAAGCACCGCTCTTTCACTACTGTGTCTAAGCTTAATTGACAGTAGAAATACAAACGATATCTTTATAACAAAGTTATTGTAACATCACACGTATCAAATCCATTTTAATATTTGCAAAAAGCTAATATTATCATTTGCCTCTATAGCAGTGTTGCACTGCTCTCAGCTGGTTTTTGTTCTCTCAGCCCTGTGGGATGTGGCAGGACAGGTGAGGTTCTTCCCTGCCCACCACTCCCTCAGCCCACCTGCTGAGTCCTTCTGAAAGGCTGCCAAGGGAGCGACCCACTTCACTCCCCTCATCCATCCGGGAACTCTTCCCCTCATGGAAGGCAATTCGATCGGTTCCGTGCTCTAATTTTATGGAGTCCAGTGGCGAACCTTCTCCCTGCCTTCCTCCTGGTTTATCTCATGCGCCTTTTCCTGGTTTATTCTCTGTTGCTCTGTCCTGCTCCCTGTGCCGTGAGTGTCAGATGGGGTGGGGGGCGGGGGGAAATTGTCAGGAGACAAAGACCACTCACCCCTGAAGTGGCTGCCAGAACTCCTGTGCCACGCCAGGAATGGGGAACGGCCTCGGTGTGGGGATTTACCAGAGGCAGAACCTTTAGAGCCACTTGCTCTAAAGTAGCAGACATAAGCCACGACAGGGAGCAGGCAGAAGAGAAGGGAGGAGGCTGTCTTGAGGTTCCAGAAGGAACAGTTTATTCCAGGGGAAGGGAGCGGGACAAAAAGCCCCGAACTCTCTTGTGCAAGGGGTTTGGTACAGATACAAGTCAGAGGGAGGATACAAACAGCTAACCAACAGGGAATCCTCAGCGGAGGAGTGAGGGAATTACTCAAGTGTCTGGGGCCCATTGGGCTAGGAGGGTGGAGAAGATGGGTCACATGGGCCAGTGGGGCTTGGAGGAGTAGGGGAATTCCAAAGGGGTGTTGCAGGACAGGGACTGGCCTGAGCTTAAAGAGGCAGGGAAGGTTCGGGAATCAAGGGCGGGGTTGCCTTGACAGGTAAGGAAAGAGCTGGAACAAGAGGTGGGGAATGGCATGAGGGACAGCTTTGAGGGAGGGTAAAACCCAGGGGTAAAGCAGCTCGGGGGAACATGGGGGTACAACAGAACAAACCACTTAACAAGGAATCAATAAAATAAATTCAAACTGCTACAACCCCAATGTTCATGTGGCAACAGAGAGCTTTATTTCCCAAGCCCTTGTTTATACAGGGCATTTGAAAAATCCCATCTGGACACTTTCATAGGTCAGAACTATATGCCCCTTCAGGTCCTGGCCAAGGAAATGCCTGCAGCCTTGGGAGAGATGTGACTGGGCGAGGCCCCTGTCAGTCAAACCAGGGGCTGGTTGGTTTGTCTGTCACAAACCAGCTAAAATATGGTAACACTGTGCCATCATTCATCCCTGTGCCATCTCTCCTCTCTGTATCCCTCTGTCCTGCTCACTGTCATTCCTCCCTGTAACTAGCAGAAGGAACTTTCCCCCAGTTGTCCGTGTGCCGTCATCACTTGAGAATTGCTCCTGCTTTCGCAGAATCACAAAATCCGTTTGGTTGGAAGGGTCCAGTGGATCATCTGGTTCAACCTTCCTGCTCAGGCAGGATCATCCCTGGGCACATGGCACAGGACTGTGCCCAGACCTACACTCCCCTGTAGATCCAGATGAGGTTCAGTGGACACAAACCATGTGATGGAAGTTCCTACTGAGATGCCATCACCATATACCAACTCATTGGCAGTGATGTCATGGAAAGGAGAACAAAGAGTTGATAATTTGGTTACCAAACTCTCACAATACGAAGCAAGTATCTTTTCCACCCTATGGGCCTGCATCTTGTCTGTGGAAAAGACCTCCAGCGACTGAAAGAAGTGCCCTATGCCCCACTAGCATAGACTGGACTCTATAGGGGGCAAGTGCCCCCTGCTCAAGAGAGAGGGGCACACCACAAGGTAACCTGTGGTTTTACTTGCCTGGCCATGGTGAAGACATACGGAAGTGGGATGGAAAAGCCACCTCTGCTCTGGCAGCACAGGTATGTGAGTTGAGAGGAAAAATTCACCACCACAACAAACTCTTCAAGGAAAAATGCCACTCAGTTCCCACTGGGCAAGTCCTCAGGCAGAAGTGAAGGGCTGAGGTTCCTTCTGACCCTCTGGAAGGGACCTCCAGGTCATATTTACAAGAAGTGAGCACCAAGTACCATGATCAGAGCTAGAGGGGACCTGGCTCCAGGCAGGTGTGGGGAAAGGACAGTGGGGTCAGTTGGACTGTGTGGATCCATGGCCTGGCACAGCAGAGCCACAGGAGCACAAGGCTTTCGTTGACACCGGTGCACAATGTACCCTCATGCCAACAAACAGGGGCAGAATGCATCTCTGATTCATGCATCTCTGGGATGGCAGGGGATCCAAACAGGGACTGTACTGGAAGCTGAAGTGCTCCTGACTGGGCATGAGTGGCAGAAAAATGCCATTGTCACTGGCCTAGAGGCTCCATGTATCCCTGGCACAGATCACCTCAGGAGAGGTATTTCAAGGACCCGGGAGGACACCATTGGGCTTTGGGAGAGCTGCTGTGGAGACAGAAGAAATTAAGACAGCTGAATCCCTTGCTTGGTCTTTCAGAGGACCCTTCTTCTGTGGGAGTGCTGAGGCAGTTGAAGAACAGCAGGCACTGATAGCCAGCACAACAGTGTCCCATTGGCAACACGGCACCGACTGGGACTTCAGCACCCATGGCACAGATGGGAAAACCAGGGCACTGGGAACAGCCAGGGCTCGGGAAAGGCAGGTACTGCCTGACTCACCTGATCTCCTGCTGTGCCCAGGTGACCCTGCTGGGTGTTGGACACGTGTGGGTGTGTCTGTCTGCAGCTCAGCAAAGCCTTTGGCACTGCCTCCATCTCCCTGCCTCTCCTGGAGCACCTGCAGCTTGCGGCTGGGACAGGTGCCTCTGGCTGGGAACACCTGGCTGGTGTCCAGGCCAAGGAGGAGTGGGAATGGGGCCACAGCCAGCTGGGGCTGGGCACTGCTGGGGTTCCCCAGGGCTCAGTGTTGGGGCCGGTCCTGTTCAACATCTGGCCTGGGTGGACAACTAGGGGCAACCGGGAGGTTTGATGGGGTCAAATAAGGAGTGTGGTGGGAAAACTACTGGGAAAACTGTGGGTTAACTGGGAGGTCTGCGAGGCTATGCCCTCAAGAAACCCCAAAGCCCACCATGGGTTCATTAATGCCCCAATCTGCTGCTCCCAGTGGATTTCATGGACAGTTGTAATCGTTGACTGACCCCCACTGGGTACTGGGAGGCGCAGGGAGCTACTGGGACCATGTTTGGAGCCAACTGAAGACACACTGGGAGCAAATGGAAAATGCTGGAACCATGTTGGGGGTACTGGGACCATAACTGGAGCAACTAAGATCCTACAGGAGGGGACAGCTGGAACCACGCTGGGTTCATAGTGGAACTGTCTGGAACCACACTGGGGTGCAACTGGTATCATACTGGGAGGGACTGGGATCATAGTGGGGTCATTCTAGTAGGGACAGGAATTGATTAGGACCGTTGGGGGTGTGACAGGGATCATACTCGGAATCGTTGTGATTGTCCTGGACTCACACTGGGAGTGGCTGGAAAGCACGAAAATCACACTGCAGGGGACTGGAATCATACTGGGGTCAAGCTGGGAGTAAATGGAGCCATGCAGATGACCGGGAGCAACGGGAACCGACCAGGACGAATAGAGAGCCCGTCCTGGCACCGCACGGGGACGGGAACTGAGAGCACCCCGGGAGCGCCAAGGCGCGGGGCGCCTGGGGGCGGGGCCATGCAGAGTTATGCTAATGAGCCCTCGGGGGCGCGGCACCATCGAGTCGCGGAGTGCGGCGGCGCGGGGCGGTCGCGCGCCCCGATAGGCGCGCGGCGGGAGGTGACGTCAGGAGCGCGGAGGGACATTTGAACGGCGCGGCGCGGCAGATCGCGGGAGTGCCGTGGGGACACGGACGCCTTGGTCCGTCCTGACTCTCCTTTCCGCAGCCGCCGGCTCCGCTTCTGAACTCGGCCTGACTCTGCGGTGGACTCGGCCACGCCATGCCCCGTCCCAAACCCAGCCCCCGACGGCGCGGAGCTCCCCCACCGCCCCCGCCGCCCCCGCCGCGGACACGCAGTGAGTATGGGGCGCTGGACTCCCTTTACAGACACCCTTTATGGACCCCCCACACCGAGCCCCCTTTCAGGCCCCCCTCTAGAGCACTCCTATGGACTCCCTCTATTGTTGTCCTCCGCCCCTAGCCTGTGCCCTCTATATCCCTATATGCTTCCATCACCTACAGTCACTCCACACTCCCTCTCCCCTATAGCCCGCCTACCCCCATACTCCCTGTCCCCTATTGCTCCCCTATATCGGCCATCACTGTAGCTCTCTATAGATCCTTTACACCCACAATGTCCCCACAGACCCTTACAGATCCCTTACAACCCCCACAGCTTCCCCCTTTCCCCCCGGCGCCTGTAGCCCCCCCCATAGATCCCCGGTAGCCCCCTGTGTTCTGCCAGGTCCTATAGATCTCCTGTTCCCCCCGCGTTCCTTCAGAGCTCCCCGTCTGTGCCCCGCAGACTAAATAGATCCCCTAAAGCCCCCACACGCCCCGTTGTGATGCCCCCGCAGGGCGCCGCCCAGGCCAGCGGGCATTGCAGGAGATCCGCAAGTACCAGAGCAGCACCGGTCTGCTGCTGCGCCCCGGCCCCTTCGCCCGACTGGTGAGAACCTCCCTCATCCCGAAAATCCCCAGACAAAATCCTATTTCCCCCACAGAACCTCCCCAGCACCCACCATGGACTCCCAAACTCCCCTGAGACCACATAGATCAGCTCAGATACTCATAAAATCTACTTTGGGACCCCCAAACCCCTCCAGGGACCCCCCCCCAATTTCACCCCAGAACCTCCAACATTGTCTGGGATCTTCCAAGCCACTCTGGATCCCCTCTCCTGGGATCCCCAAATCCAGGACACCCCAGATCAACCCTTTTGGACCCTGCAACTTCCCCCAGAGCCTTCAAATCCACCCTGGGACCCTTCAGCTCCCCATAGGACTCTCCCAAACACCCACTGGAACCCTTCCAACAATCCCTAGGACCCCTTCAAATCCAACCCCAAATCCACTCTGGGACCACTGAAATACAACCTGGAACCCTCCAATCTCCCCTTGGACCCCATCCCAAAAACCCACTGAGGCCCCCCAGGGCCCCCCCTCCACCCTGTTCGAGCCCTCCCCATGTCCTTGTCCTCGCCATCCTCGTGACATGGTGGGCCTGTCCTCCCCCAACATCCTTGCATAACCCCCAATGTCATTCCGTGGTTCCAGACATCCTTTTGTCCTGCCACCTTCAGAGGCTGCATGGATTGGGTGTTCCCTGTGCCCCTCCTGCTGTGCTGGCACTGTCCCCCCCATCCCATCGGGGTGTTCCCATGTTCCCATGGCTGAGGGTGTTTTCAGGATGTTCCCAGAGTGGTATTTCCCCCTTGCCTCCCACCTGGGAAGATCCACGGGTGTCCCCATCTTGATGCTCCCACATCCCCACTCCCCAGTGTATCCCCAGGTTCCTGTCCCCTGTGTTCCTTTCCCGGGGGTGTCCCCAGGGCAGTGTCTCCAGGGTGACAATAAGGGTGTCCCCTGGCCCCTGGGATGTCTCCAGGGTGTTGCCACGGTGGTGGCCCCAGCCCGGAATGTCCCCAATGCCCCCATATCCCCTCCGTGTTGTCCCGCTGTCCCCGCACTCCCTGTGACCCCGCTGCCCCCCTGTGCTCCCCTCCCCGTGCCCTCCCTGCCGCAGGTGCGGGAGATCTGCCTGCTCTTCACCCGCGGCGTTGATTACCGCTGGCAGCGCATGGCCCTGCTGGCCCTGCAGGAGGTAGGGTCAGGGGCCCGGCCGTGGGGCAGGGGGGTCTCAGAGGGACTGGGGGGTCCTGTGGGTCCTGCAGGGGTGTCCAGGGACTTAGGGGGGTGGGGACGGGGCTGAGGGCGATCTCATGGGTGCTGGGAAGATTTCCATGGGGGCTGTGGGTGCTGGGGGTGTCTCTGGGGGGCTGGGGAGGTCCAGGAAGGTCTCTTTGGGCACTTGGATGAGGCTGAGAGGTTTGTTGGGTGTGTGTGATGGGCGCTGAGGGGGGGTCTAGGAGGGTCTCCACTGGCTGG
This sequence comes from Fringilla coelebs, assembly GCF_963513975.1. Lineage (NCBI taxonomy): Eukaryota > Metazoa > Chordata > Aves > Passeriformes > Fringillidae > Fringilla > Fringilla coelebs. The sequence continues at coordinate 31,479,795 of NC_140067.1, read as the reverse complement.
GGGGAGGGTCTGTGGGTCCTGGGACAGGGTTCCATGGATGTTGAGAGGGTCTCTGGGTGTGGGGGGAGGGGGGAGGGTCCCTTATTCCTGGGGTCTGTTGGGGATTGAGGATGGGTCACTGGGCGTTGGTCCCCCCTTAACACATTAACAGGCACAAGGAGCTTCGGTCACCCATGGGTGGGTTTGGAGGGACCCTGCCCCCCGGGTGTGTGTTTGGGGGGGGGTCTCTAACCCCGCGGGCAGGTGTGGGGGTTGGGGCACGCTGGGGGGCTTTGGGGACCCTTCCTCAGGTTTTGGGACACAGGCAGCAGAGGCCTTCATGGTGCGGCTGTTGGAAGACTCGTACCTGTGCTCGCTGCACGCCCGCCGAGTCACCCTGTTCCCCAAGGATCTGCAGCTGGCCCGGCGCCTGCGGGGAGCCGAGGCGGGGGGCATCTGAGTGAGGACCCCTGGGGTCTGTCCTGACAATCTCACACCCATAATCTTACTGGCATCTCCTATGGGACAATCGTGCTGAGACCGCCCACCGTGGGGTCCCCCAAGCCCCCCACCTGGACCTACCTCAGGATCTCCAACAACCCCTTCAGGGACCCATCCCAGGGGGGAGGTCCCCTTCCTTTGTTCGGCACCCCTCAGATTATTGACGACCCCTACCCATCACCCCCCTGGAACTCCCATCACCAGCATGCCAGCCCCAGGAAAACCTACCCAGAACCTCCACCCTAGTGGAGACCCTCCCAGTTCTGCTGTACCCCAATAAATGTTTGTGACCTCTAGATGCTGATGTTGGGGAGGATGGAGGGGATTTGGAGGTGAGGCACCGCAGGGGGGAACTCTGGAGGGGAGGAGAACCTGCAGGGAGAGGGCCTCTGAGAGTATTTTAGGTGAGGGCACAAGGGAAGGGGGACAGGAAGCTCTTGGGGTCTCAGGGGTTCTATGTCTAGTGCTGGTGGGGGGATTCCAGGGGGTGGTGCTCAGGGGATTCGCTGTTTGAGCAGAGGGCAGGGCTGTGGCAGGGCGCTCACAGGTGCCTCGAACGTGGGTAGGGTTGCCTGCGGGGGCCGGGGTTTGGTGCCCCCCGTGAGGGTGGGGGTCTGGCGGGCTCCGTCCATGGGTCGGGCTCTGGGGTGGGGCCTCAAGGGGGTCCCCTCTATGGGATGGGTGGTGGTGGGGAAGGGGGCCCCACTTTGGGGGCGGGGCACGGGGTTCTGGGCGCTCCCAGGCTGCTGTTCCGCTGCTGCCGCTCGGGGCTCTGAGCGGGGAGGGGCGGGCCCGCACCTGAGGACACGGCAGGGACCCCAGAACGGACCCGCCCAACCCTGCCCTGGGACCCCAACCCCCCCTTCCTCATGCCTTGGAGAACCCTCCCGAGCCTCAGAACCCAAAACCTACCCTGGGACCTCAAACCCCCTTAAACCTGCCCATCTATGCCATCCTTGGGGTACCCTCTGAGCCCCCCAAACCTCAGGGACTCCAAATATCCCCCCTAAAATCCCGACCTAGCCCCCACCCACCTGGTTTGGGATACCTCCAGGTTTGGGGGTCTCCTCAACCCTCTTTTTTCCCCAGACAGGCCAATGCTGAGTTTGGTGGGGAATATTTTTGTTACTGAACTTTCAAAGAAAGTTAACAACACAAATTGTGGATGAAATAAATGGGCAGGAGATCTTTCTCCTTTTGATGCCTTTATTGAAAGCAATCAGCTCAGGATGGGGGCACCCAACAAGTCCGCGGTTTCTCCGCCGCCGCTATTCAGGGGTGACTCAGAGAAGGAGCAAAGAGCAGCAGCTTTGTCCCCTGAGGGGCAGAGCTGGGGGTACCGTCCTCATGAAGGTGCTAGGGTATACCCGGGGTCCTCACTTGCGCTGTGGTCTTCTTCAGCTAGGGTGAGGGGCTGACCGAGGCTTCCAGCATCTCTGCAGGCTTGGAACTCTGTTCTTGACATCTAGACCCCGTTCTAATCTCCTAATTTTGATTTGGCTGGTTGCTTTTGGGGGTTTATTAGATGAGTTTGGGGGTTTTCACTCCGTTGCACCCTGGGTCTGGGATTTATTTATGTGTCTCTTGATGTTGCCCTCCCTTCTCAGTCGTTTACCTGGCCCAGGCAAGGTGATACTGATGCAATACAGCGTTATCGACCACATTAGCATATCAACCTGTCGGGGTGCCATGTCCCGGGAAACAGCGGGCTACGCCCAGCAGCTGTCCCTGCAGGAAAGGGGCTCAGGGTTGGTCTCTGTGCCCCCCGTGCTATCCCCGGGGTGCCCCCTCCCCGGCTCAGTTGGGCCCCGTTCCCCGGGGGTGGCAGCCCGCCGTTCCCGGACGGGCCGGTCCCCGCGGACACCGCCCGTGGGGGCTCCCCCGGGACCCGCGCTGGGCAGGGGCCGCTCTCCCGCTCCCGCATCATCCCCGGCCCGGGCGGGACCGCGCCGAAGGTGGGGGTCGGGCCCCACCATTCCCGGGCAGTCCAGCAGCTTTGGAGAATAGGTAGTTAAAAGTATACTGTTAACAGAACATTACAACACGTAATGGGCCAGCCAAGGTGATACTGATACAATACAGCGTTAACGACCATATTAGCGTATCAATCTGTCGGCGTTGCCGGCACTTGGGAGACAGCGGACTACGCCCAGCAGCTGTCCCTGCAGGGAAGGGACTCGGGGGTTGGTGCCTTCCCCCTCCCCGGCTCAGGTGGGACCCGTGCCCCATGGGGGGGGCAGCACGCCGCTCCCGGGATGCTCCCGGGACGGGCCGGTCCCCGCTGACACCGCCCGCGGGGGCTCCCCCGGCCCCGCCGGGACCCGCGCTGGGGAGAGGCCGTTCTCACATCATCCCCGGCCCCACCGGGACCCGCGCTGGGGAGGGGCCGCTTCACATCATCCCCGGCCCCGGCGGGACGGCGCCGAAGGTGGGGGTCGGGCCCCACCACTCCTGGGCAGCCCCGCAGTCACTGAGAACAGGCAGCAAAAAGTACCTTGTTAACAGAACATTACAACAACTTGAAATTATAAACTTTCAATAGGACTCCCACTTGGCAGTTCTGGCTTTTAGTCGTAAACTTTGCAATCTAAAAAAATGGATAATCCTTTTCTTATTCATAACAATTGGTTAATCCCAGCTGTTCACGCGTCTAAAATAGACTGCTGATTGAATCATCTAATTTTTCAAACGTCTTGCTGTGATCATCTAGCCCACCCATGACTTCTCTTTTTTCTCATTTTCCCGAGCTCGAGGACAAACTTGCTGAGTCCTAATGACTCTTCTTCTCGTATCTTTTCCAAGGATATACAAACCCCATTTCTGAATATGTCCATTATTCATTGTTTGGGAACGTGTCCATTGTCCATTATTACCAGCAGGCTGGATTGTGCATCAGCTGAATGTGGCCATCGTCTTGCAAAAACTCCTCAACCTGCAAAAAATCCTCGATAAGGAGGAATCTCAACTTCTACTTTATAAAGTGCTTGTCCACTGCTGTTGCTGCTTCCCATATTTTCAGGGGGGGTCTCCTGAGTTTGAGTACCTCCATGGGTAGGGCGCTCTCCTAATTTGATTTCTGCAAAGTTTAGTACAGCAATGATTGTAGATGTGGTACTGGTGTTCAAATACCAGTAATAATCATAAGCTACAACTGTCTGCTTGGCTCTTTCCTGAGCCAGACCCTAAGACTTGGCTCAGTTGGTTTGAGTATGGTGCTCATTACAGCACAGTTGTTGGCTCAATCTGTGTATGGCCCATTCACTTAACAGTGATGACCTTTGTGGGTCCCTTTACACTCAGAATATTCTGTGATCTGTGACATAATGGCAATGCCAACAGCAAACATTGGCTAAACACTGGCAAGTTCTATGAGACTGGAGTGTGTTAAAATGATCACTGGCCACTATCTCGGACAGGAGAGATAGGAATGTGACTGAGTGTTGGTACCTTTTTTCTTTTAATCTGTCAGCACCCCATCAATGCCCAAGCACACGGTGCTTACGGTGCTTACGTTGTGGCTGTTAGGCTTGCAGTGTTGGGTACTTCAACTCTTAGTGGGGCCAAATTGGCCGGAACTTCAGAAATTCCACTGCTCCCTGGGGCAAATACCCAGCACGGGGACACACTAGCAGTTTGGATCAGGGAGTGCAGGTGCCATGTGGAGTCAGCACAGTCTCTGGATTCCTTTTAGGGTTTGGGCTAATGTTCAAACATTAACATTGACTCACTGCCATTAAGCAGACAACAGATTTAAACATTCAGAACATCAAAATCCTAAATATTGTCATTTGTATCTTTGATTGCAAAGCAAGTAGCCAATATTCACCTCTCATCCAGGACCCATAAATTAACCTTAGTAGCTTGACAGATAACATTTGCTCCATTTACTAAAGTGATTTTAACTCAGCGTCTGGGTCATACACCCAGCTTCTTGGCATCCGGCTCCATTAGAACTGAATGCTGTGCTGAATGTAATTAATCATTAACAAGAGCCAACTGGAATCTGGATGTATGGGTCATTAGTATGTATTGATAGGGTTCCACTTGTTGCATTTCAGTCTCAGTTGGCTTGTCCCTGGAATGGTTTTGCAAATCAGCCACCTGAATGGACTCTGGCACAATACAGGGTGAACTGGTAGCTTGCTTAAGCCTCACCTATGCGGTTTCTTTCAGTTTTCATCTTTTCTCCTTTTCTTCCAGGAGCTGTTTCTGCAATTGTTCAGTTCTCAGAAACAGGGTAAGTTCCTCTCTCAGGTCTTGTTTCTTCTATAATTTTCCCTATTCAAATTCTAAAATAATTGTCTTTCCTTACACTCTGCTAAAGCAAGTACAGTCCTGAGATGATCTTTCTTGGTCTTAAGTGTAAACATTTGGATTCTCAGCTTTTCTCCTGTCTCCATCTCAGAAGCCAGTGGTAACTTTGACACCTCATTTTCTGTGTAAGTCTTATTTTTGGTGAGCTTCATTAAATGTTTGCAGCTGCCAGCCCCCAGCTCACTGAGGATGGCAAAAGTTGTTTCTAAGACTCCAGTTAACAACATTAGCCTGTGGGACCATGGTAATGATGTCTCCCAGGAGTTCCCATTCCTACATCAACATCTTTATCCTGCTTGTGGCAAAAGAGTGCAACTTTCCTCTTCCCCAGGCACTCCATTCCGGGCACTACATTCTCCACAACAGCAGTGGATAATTTATCACATCTCGAGAAATTACTTTCTGCAAGCCTTTCACTCAAACTGCATTCCATCATGCACTGGGACCCTGCTGCTCCCTTTTGGGAAGTCTGCTTCCTTGGTGCAATTTCAATCTCCTGATTGTTATTCTGTTTACTAATTGTTAATTGAAACCCATCCTTCTGCCCGAGCTAATTAGCCCTGAAGATCTCTTTGCCCACCATAAGGGTCTTTTCCCTTGTCTTCCTCCCTGTGGGGTTAACACTTGCTTCAAGTGATCCTGAAATTCTGCCGCAGTGTTTTATCACGTCCAGCAAAACTCTGACCATGGCAGACACATACTTGGTTAACCAGTGATGTAAGTGAGGGCTGTCCTGGAACATCTGTCATTCATCATTTGCAAAAACACTGCCTTCTGTACACTCTCTGTCCCATGATCTATGGTTGGGGTCTCAATCCTAAACCAATCACTCCTCTCTAATGGATTTAACCTCCTGCTCAACAGGCGACACTCTGAGTGTAAGACCACAGTTTTCTCTGGTCACTCACTATTAAAAACACTTCTGGCCTCCAGAAGCCTTGGGCCTCCGCCTCAGAGAAAAGATTTAATCACCCCTGCCAGAGGTACTCTCCAAACATATCCTGTTTCTGATTACTATGTAAGTCTGCTACACTTTTCCTGGAACTTTGCTATCTCGGCTGCTGTGTACCACATTGTTTTAGTAACAGCGTGCAGACACTGATTGTCATAGAAGGTTTCATCTTTAATTTGGGGATGTCATGTGATTTGCTCATTATCAGATGTACTGCTGCTTATAGGGTCCTTAGAGACATCAAAGAACCTTTCTGTCCCGTCCACTGTTATGAACAGAAAAGGGTTATCCATTTTTTTTAGATTGCAAAGCTCACAACTGAAACCAATAACTGCTAAGTGGGAGTCCTAACTATTGATGGTTTATAATTGCATGTTGTAATGTTCTGTTAACAGCATACTTTTAACTACCTGTTCTCCAAAGCTGCTGGACTGCCCGGGAGTGGTGGGGCCCGACCCCCACCTTCGGCGCGGTCCCGCCCGGGCCGGGGATGATGCGGGAGCGGGGGAGCGGCCCCTGCCCAGCGCGGGTCCCGGCGGGGCTGGGGGAGCTCTCACGGATGGTGTCAGCAGGGACCGGCCCGTCCCGGGAACGGCGGGCTGCCCCCCCCAGGGCACGGGGCCCAACTGAGCCGGGGAGGGGGCACCCCGGGGATAGCACGGGGGGCACAGAGACCAACCCTGAGCCCCTTTCCTGCAGGGACAGCGGCTGGGCGTAGCCCGCTGTTTCCCGGGACACGGCACCCCGACAGGTTGATATGCTAATGTGGTCGCTAACGCTGTATTGTATCAGTATCACCCTGCCTGGGCCAGGTAAACGACTGAGAAGGGAGGGCAACATCAAGAGACACATAAATAAATCCCAGACCCAGGGTGCAACGGAGTGAAAACCCCCAAACTCATCTAATAAACCCCCAAAAGCAACCAGCCAAATCAAAATTAAGAGATTAGAACGGGGTCTAGATGTCAAGAACAGAGTTCCAAGCCTGCAGAGATGCTGGAAGCCTCGGTCGCCCCTCACCCTAGCTGAAGAAGACCACAGCGCAAGTGAGGACCCGGGACTGGCCGGCAGGAAGGCACGGGTATACCCCAGCACTCTAGTGAGGACGGTACCCCCAGCTCTGCCCCTCAGGAGACAAAGCTGCTGCTCTTTGCTCCTTCTCTGAGTCACCCCTGAATAGCGGCGACGGAGAAACCGCGGACTTGTTGGGTGCCCCCATCCTGAGCTGATTGCTTTCAATAAAGGCATCAAAAGGAGAAAGATCTCCTGCCCTTTTATTTCATTCACAATTTGTGTTGTTAACTTTCTTTGAAAGTTCAGTAACAAAAATATTCCCCACCAAACTCAGCATTGGCCTGTCTGGGGAAAAAAGAGGGTTGAGGAGACCCCCAAACCTGGAGGTATCCCAAACCAGGTGGGTGGGGGCTAGGTCGGGATTTTAGGGGGGATATTTGGAGTCCCTGAGGTTTGGGGGGCTCAGAGGGTACCCCAAGGATGGCATAGATGGGCAGGTTTAAGGGGGTTTGAGGTCCCAGGGTAGGTTTTGGGGTCTGAGGCTCGGGAGGGCTCTCCAAGGCATGAGGAAGGGGGGGTTGGGGTCCCAAGACAGGGTTGGGTGGGTCCGTTCTGGGGTCCCTGCCGTGTCCTCAGGTGCGGGCCCGCCCCTCCCCGCTCAGAGCCCTGAGCGGCAGCAGCGGAACAGCAGCCTGGGAGTGCCCAGAACCCCGTGCCCCGCCCCCAAAGTGGGGCCCCCTTCCCCACCACCACCCGCCCCATAGAGGGGACCCCCTTGAGGCCCCACCCCAGAGCCCGACCCATGGACGGAGCCCCCCACCCTCACGGGGGCTCCAAACCCCGGCCCCCGCAGGCAACCCTACCCACGTTCGAGGCACCTGTGAGCGCCCTGCCACAGCCCTGCCCTCTGCTCAAACAGCGAATCCCCTGAGCACCACCCCCTGGAATCCCCCCACCACCACTAGACATAGAACCCCTGAGACCCCAAGAGCCTCCTGTCCCCCTTCCCTTGTGCCCTCACCTAAAATACTCTCAGAGGCCCTCTCCCTGCAGGTTCTCCTCCCCTCCAGAGTTCCCCCTGCGGTGCCTCACCTCCAAATCCCCTCCATCCTCCCCAACATCAGCATCTAGAGGTCACAAACATTTATTGGGGTACAGCAGAACTGGGAGGGTCTCCACTAGGGTGGAGGTCCTGGGTAGGATTTCCTAGGGCTGGCATGCTGGTGATGGGAGTTCCAGGGGGGTCATGGGTAGGGGTCGTCAATAATCTGAGGGGTGCCGAACAAAGGAAGGGGACCTCCCCCCTGGGATGGGTCCCTGAAGGGGTTGTTGGAGATCCTGAGGTAGGTCTAGGTGGGGGGCTTGGGGGACCCCACGGTGGGAGGTCTCAGCACGATTGTCCCATAGGAGATGCCAGTAAGATTATGGGTGTGAGATTGTCAGGACAGACCCCAGGGGTCCTCACTCAGATGCCCCCCGCCTCGGCTCCCCGCAGGCGCCGGGCCAGCTGCAGATCCTTGGGGAACAGGGTGACTCGGCGGGCGTGCAGCGAGCACAGGTACGAGTCTTCCAACAGCCGCACCATGAAGGCCTCTGCTGCCTGTGTCCCAAAACCTGAGGAAGGGTCCCCAAAGCCCCCCAGCGTGCCCCAACCCCACACCTGCCCGCGGGGTTAGAGACCCCCCCCCAAACACACACCCGGGGGGCAGGGTCCCTCCAAACCCACCCATGGGTGACTGAAGCACCTTGTGCCTGTTAATGTGTTAAGGGGGGACCAACGCCCAGTGACCCATCCTCAATCCCCAACAGACCCCAGGTATAAGGGACCCTCCCCCCTCCCCCCACACCCAGAGACCCTCTCAACATCCATGGAACCCTGTCCCAGGACCCACAGACCCTTTCCCCAGCCAGTGGAGACCCTCCTAGACCCCCCCTCAGCGCCCATCACACACACCCAACAAACCTCTCAGCCTCATCCAAGTGCCCAAAGAGACCTTCCTGGACCTCCCCAGCCCCCCAGAGACACCCCCAGCACCCACAGCCCCCATGGAAATCTTCCCAGCACCCATGAGATCGCCCTCAGCGCGTCCCCACCCCCCTAAGTCCCTGGACACCCCTGCAGGACCCACAGGACCCCCCAGTCCCTCTGTGACCCCCCTGCCCCACGGCCGGGCCCCTGACCCTACCTCCTGCAGGGCCAGCAGGGCCATGCGCTGCCAGCGGTAATCAACGCCGCGGGTGAAGAGCAGGCAGATCTCCCGCACCTGCGGCAGGGAGGGCACGGGGAGGGGAGCACAGGGGGGCAGCGGGGTCACAGGGAGTGCGGGGACAGCGGGACAACACGGAGGGGATATGGGGGCATTGGGGACATTCCGGGCTGGGGCCACCACCGTGGCAACACCCTGGAGACATCCCAGGGGCCAGGGGACACCCTTATTGTCACCCTGGAGACACTGCCCTGGGGACACCCCCGGGAAAGGAACACAGGGGACAGGAACCTGGGGATACACTGGGGAGTGGGGATGTGGGAGCATCAAGATGGGGACACCCGTGGATCTTCCCAGGTGGGAGGCAAGGGGGAAATACCACTCTGGGAACATCCTGAAAACACCCTCAGCCATGGGAACATGGGAACACCCCGATGGGATGGGGGGGACAGTGCCAGCACAGCAGGAGGGGCACAGGGAACACCCAATCCATGCAGCCTCTGAAGGTGGCAGGACAAAAGGATGTCTGGAACCACGGAATGACATTGGGGGTTATGCAAGGATGTTGGGGGAGGACAGGCCCACCATGTCACGAGGATGGCGAGGACAAGGACATGGGGAGGGCTCGAACAGGGTGGAGGGGGGGCCCTGGGGGGCCTCAGTGGGTTTTTGGGATGGGGTCCAAGGGGAGATTGGAGGGTTCCAGGTTGTATTTCAGTGGTCCCAGAGTGGATTTGGGGTTGGATTTGAAGGGGTCCTAGGGATTGTTGGAAGGGTTCCAGTGGGTGTTTGGGAGAGTCCTATGGGGAGCTGAAGGGTCCCAGGGTGGATTTGAAGGCTCTGGGGGAAGTTGCAGGGTCCAAAAGGGTTGATCTGGGGTGTCCTGGATTTGGGGATCCCAGGAGAGGGGATCCAGAGTGGCTTGGAAGATCCCAGACAATGTTGGAGGTTCTGGGGTGAAATTGGGGGGGGGTCCCTGGAGGGGTTTGGGGGTCCCAAAGTAGATTTTATGAGTATCTGAGCTGATCTATGTGGTCTCAGGGGAGTTTGGGAGTCCATGGTGGGTGCTGGGGAGGTTCTGTGGGGGAAATAGGATTTTGTCTGGGGATTTTCGGGATGAGGGAGGTTCTCACCAGTCGGGCGAAGGGGCCGGGGCGCAGCAGCAGACCGGTGCTGCTCTGGTACTTGCGGATCTCCTGCAATGCCCGCTGGCCTGGGCGGCGCCCTGCGGGGGCATCACAACGGGGCGTGTGGGGGCTTTAGGGGATCTATTTAGTCTGCGGGGCACAGACGGGGAGCTCTGAAGGAACGCGGGGGGAACAGGAGATCTATAGGACCTGGCAGAACACAGGGGGCTACCGGGGATCTATGGGGGGGGCTACAGGCGCCGGGGGGAAAGGGGGAAGCTGTGGGGGTTGTAAGGGATCTGTAAGGGTCTGTGGGGACATTGTGGGTGTAAAGGATCTATAGAGAGCTACAGTGATGGCCGATATAGGGGAGCAATAGGGGACAGGGAGTATGGGGGTAGGCGGGCTATAGGGGAGAGGGAGTGTGGAGTGACTGTAGGTGATGGAAGCATATAGGGATATAGAGGGCACAGGCTAGGGGCGGAGGACAACAATAGAGGGAGTCCATAGGAGTGCTCTAGAGGGGGGCCTGAAAGGGGGCTCGGTGTGGGGGGTCCATAAAGGGTGTCTGTAAAGGGAGTCCAGCGCCCCATACTCACTGCGTGTCCGCGGCGGGGGCGGCGGGGGCGGCGGGGGCGGTGGGGGAGCTCCGCGCCGTCGGGGGCTGGGTTTGGGACGGGGCATGGCGTGGCCGAGTCCACCGCAGAGTCAGGCCGAGTTCAGAAGCGGAGCCGGCGGCTGCGGAAAGGAGAGTCAGGACGGACCAAGGCGTCCGTGTCCCCACGGCACTCCCGCGATCTGCCGCGCCGCGCCGTTCAAATGTCCCTCCGCGCTCCTGACGTCACCTCCCGCCGCGCGCCTATCGGGGCGCGCGACCGCCCCGCGCCGCCGCACTCCGCGACTCGATGGTGCCGCGCCCCCGAGGGCTCATTAGCATAACTCTGCATGGCCCCGCCCCCAGGCGCCCCGCGCCTTGGCGCTCCCGGGGTGCTCTCAGTTCCCGTCCCCGTGCGGTGCCAGGACGGGCTCTCTATTCGTCCTGGTCGGTTCCCGTTGCTCCCGGTCATCTGCATGGCTCCATTTACTCCCAGCTTGACCCCAGTATGATTCCAGTCCCCTGCAGTGTGATTTTCGTGCTTTCCAGCCACTCCCAGTGTGAGTCCAGGACAATCACAACGATTCCGAGTATGATCCCTGTCACACCCCCAACGGTCCTAATCAATTCCTGTCCCTACTAGAATGACCCCACTATGATCCCAGTCCCTCCCAGTATGATACCAGTTGCACCCCAGTGTGGTTCCAGACAGTTCCACTATGAACCCAGCGTGGTTCCAGCTGTCCCCTCCTGTAGGATCTTAGTTGCTCCAGTTATGGTCCCAGTACCCCCAACATGGTTCCAGCATTTTCCATTTGCTCCCAGTGTGTCTTCAGTTGGCTCCAAACATGGTCCCAGTAGCTCCCTGCGCCTCCCAGTACCCAGTGGGGGTCAGTCAACGATTACAACTGTCCATGAAATCCACTGGGAGCAGCAGATTGGGGCATTAATGAACCCATGGTGGGCTTTGGGGTTTCTTGAGGGCATAGCCTCGCAGACCTCCCAGTTAACCCACAGTTTTCCCAGTAGTTTTCCCACCACACTCCTTATTTGACCCCATCAAACCTCCCGGTTGCCCCTAGTTGTCCACCCAGGCCAGATGTTGAACAGGACCGGCCCCAACACTGAGCCCTGGGGAACCCCAGCAGTGCCCAGCCCCAGCTGGCTGTGGCCCCATTCCCACTCCTCCTTGGCCTGGACACCAGCCAGGTGTTCCCAGCCAGAGGCACCTGTCCCAGCCGCAAGCTGCAGGTGCTCCAGGAGAGGCAGGGAGATGGAGGCAGTGCCAAAGGCTTTGCTGAGCTGCAGACAGACACACCCACACGTGTCCAACACCCAGCAGGGTCACCTGGGCACAGCAGGAGATCAGGTGAGTCAGGCAGTACCTGCCTTTCCCGAGCCCTGGCTGTTCCCAGTGCCCTGGTTTTCCCATCTGTGCCATGGGTGCTGAAGTCCCAGTCGGTGCCGTGTTGCCAATGGGACACTGTTGTGCTGGCTATCAGTGCCTGCTGTTCTTCAACTGCCTCAGCACTCCCACAGAAGAAGGGTCCTCTGAAAGACCAAGCAAGGGATTCAGCTGTCTTAATTTCTTCTGTCTCCACAGCAGCTCTCCCAAAGCCCAATGGTGTCCTCCCGGGTCCTTGAAATACCTCTCCTGAGGTGATCTGTGCCAGGGATACATGGAGCCTCTAGGCCAGTGACAATGGCATTTTTCTGCCACTCATGCCCAGTCAGGAGCACTTCAGCTTCCAGTACAGTCCCTGTTTGGATCCCCTGCCATCCCAGAGATGCATGAATCAGAGATGCATTCTGCCCCTGTTTGTTGGCACGAGGGTACATTGTGCACCGGTGTCAACGAAAGCCTTGTGCTCCTGTGGCTCTGCTGTGCCAGGCCATGGATCCACACAGTCCAACTGACCCCACTGTCCTTTCCCCACACCTGCCTGGAGCCAGGTCCCCTCTAGCTCTGATCATGGTACTTGGTGCTCACTTCTTGTAAATATGACCTGGAGGTCCCTTCCAGAGGGTCAGAAGGAACCTCAGCCCTTCACTTCTGCCTGAGGACTTGCCCAGTGGGAACTGAGTGGCATTTTTCCTTGAAGAGTTTGTTGTGGTGGTGAATTTTTCCTCTCAACTCACATACCTGTGCTGCCAGAGCAGAGGTGGCTTTTCCATCCCACTTCCGTATGTCTTCACCATGGCCAGGCAAGTAAAACCACAGGTTACCTTGTGGTGTGCCCCTCTCTCTTGAGCAGGGGGCACTTGCCCCCTATAGAGTCCAGTCTATGCTAGTGGGGCATAGGGCACTTCTTTCAGTCGCTGGAGGTCTTTTCCACAGACAAGATGCAGGCCCATAGGGTGGAAAAGATACTTGCTTCGTATTGTGAGAGTTTGGTAACCAAATTATCAACTCTTTGTTCTCCTTTCCATGACATCACTGCCAATGAGTTGGTATATGGTGATGGCATCTCAGTAGGAACTTCCATCACATGGTTTGTGTCCACTGAACCTCATCTGGATCTACAGGGGAGTGTAGGTCTGGGCACAGTCCTGTGCCATGTGCCCAGGGATGATCCTGCCTGAGCAGGAAGGTTGAACCAGATGATCCACTGGACCCTTCCAACCAAACGGATTTTGTGATTCTGCGAAAGCAGGAGCAATTCTCAAGTGATGACGGCACACGGACAACTGGGGGAAAGTTCCTTCTGCTAGTTACAGGGAGGAATGACAGTGAGCAGGACAGAGGGATACAGAGAGGAGAGATGGCACAGGGATGAATGATGGCACAGTGTTACCATATTTTAGCTGGTTTGTGACAGACAAACCAACCAGCCCCTGGTTTGACTGACAGGGGCCTCGCCCAGTCACATCTCTCCCAAGGCTGCAGGCATTTCCTTGGCCAGGACCTGAAGGGGCATATAGTTCTGACCTATGAAAGTGTCCAGATGGGATTTTTCAAATGCCCTGTATAAACAAGGGCTTGGGAAATAAAGCTCTCTGTTGCCACATGAACATTGGGGTTGTAGCAGTTTGAATTTATTTTATTGATTCCTTGTTAAGTGGTTTGTTCTGTTGTACCCCCATGTTCCCCCGAGCTGCTTTACCCCTGGGTTTTACCCTCCCTCAAAGCTGTCCCTCATGCCATTCCCCACCTCTTGTTCCAGCTCTTTCCTTACCTGTCAAGGCAACCCCGCCCTTGATTCCCGAACCTTCCCTGCCTCTTTAAGCTCAGGCCAGTCCCTGTCCTGCAACACCCCTTTGGAATTCCCCTACTCCTCCAAGCCCCACTGGCCCATGTGACCCATCTTCTCCACCCTCCTAGCCCAATGGGCCCCAGACACTTGAGTAATTCCCTCACTCCTCCGCTGAGGATTCCCTGTTGGTTAGCTGTTTGTATCCTCCCTCTGACTTGTATCTGTACCAAACCCCTTGCACAAGAGAGTTCGGGGCTTTTTGTCCCGCTCCCTTCCCCTGGAATAAACTGTTCCTTCTGGAACCTCAAGACAGCCTCCTCCCTTCTCTTCTGCCTGCTCCCTGTCGTGGCTTATGTCTGCTACTTTAGAGCAAGTGGCTCTAAAGGTTCTGCCTCTGGTAAATCCCCACACCGAGGCCGTTCCCCATTCCTGGCGTGGCACAGGAGTTCTGGCAGCCACTTCAGGGGTGAGTGGTCTTTGTCTCCTGACAATTTCCCCCCGCCCCCCACCCCATCTGACACTCACGGCACAGGGAGCAGGACAGAGCAACAGAGAATAAACCAGGAAAAGGCGCATGAGATAAACCAGGAGGAAGGCAGGGAGAAGGTTCGCCACTGGACTCCATAAAATTAGAGCACGGAACCGATCGAATTGCCTTCCATGAGGGGAAGAGTTCCCGGATGGATGAGGGGAGTGAAGTGGGTCGCTCCCTTGGCAGCCTTTCAGAAGGACTCAGCAGGTGGGCTGAGGGAGTGGTGGGCAGGGAAGAACCTCACCTGTCCTGCCACATCCCACAGGGCTGAGAGAACAAAAACCAGCTGAGAGCAGTGCAACACTGCTATAGAGGCAAATGATAATATTAGCTTTTTGCAAATATTAAAATGGATTTGATACGTGTGATGTTACAATAACTTTGTTATAAAGATATCGTTTGTATTTCTACTGTCAATTAAGCTTAGACACAGTAGTGAAAGAGCGGTGCTTGTGTTAAAATGCCTGCTTGGATGGGATAACATCCAATGAACACAGGATGAGGACACATTCTACAGATATGCCAACTATCAGAACTCACCATCTGAAGAAAGCATGGACCAAGGCCCAAACTGGAAGTGATTAGAAGCAGTCAAAATCACAGCAAGAAACACACATGCTCTAAAAAGGTGGACCAAAGGAGGGGCCATGTAAAATAGTTCCTGGAAAATGTCAACTAGTTATTGGATATACATAGGAGTCTATGAATATGCAACAGGCTGATGTAAGGGAAAAGATATTTAAGGGGTATCCCTAAAGGTGACAGTGTGGTCTTGGCTGAGTGCCAAGATGCACTCGGCCATAATAACCTTTGCTCTATGGTCCTTGTCCCTTATTGTCCTTTATGAAACTTCTAAAATTTTCACAAGAGAGTGAATGTGTTTTTCACAAACACTCACAGTTCTGTTTCCTTTAAACTCAAATCTGGAGAAAACTCCATCCATCCCTTCAGGGACACAAAATAGGTTTCACCTCCCAAACGCTTTGAGGTCCCAAACCATTCTGAGGTGAGGTGATTGTGCCAGACCAGGATATTTTTTTGGCTGATCTCCAGAGGCCCTTCTAACCCCAACTGTTTTTTCATTGCCCAAAACACAGGCAAGAGCCTCAGCAACCACTATTTGGGTAGTTTTCCTCAGCTTCTAATGTTTTCCTTTGCCATTTCAGAACCTTCACTTAAGGAAAAATGAGGTGTCAGGACCTGTTGGACGTCCCCAGATTCCCTCCCCAAACGCTGCAGCAGCAGGGAGAGCCTGCAATGTCTGAGTGAAAATATTTTATTTTTCATAAAAAACATATGAAAAATGCTGTTTTTTCTCTAAACCCTTTAGGTCTTGCCTGCCACACCTCATATCACTTCAGAACAGGGGATTTATAAACCTTAAAATCCTAGAGAAAAATAACATTGAGAGTTTAATTTTATTTTAATGCAGTCAAGACTGGTCTGGTGGGATTTGGTGATGTTCACTGGGAGTAGCCCAGCAAAGGAAAATTATGAGCAAGGGAAGTGTAAATTCTGCACAAGTTAGTCTGGAGAGAAAGTATCTGTCTTCCAGATGTGCTGCAAGGGAAATTAATAAGTAGCATCATCATAATCTGTGTATTTATAAAAGGTGAAACAATGAACTCTTGCATAACACAGCCCAGACAGCTTATGGAAAGTAAAACATTTTAAAGCAGCAAATCCATGGCCAGAGTCACATCCCATGTGCGCAGCTGCTTCTTGGCCGGGCGCAGCTCCTTCAGTCGTGTCAGCTTGCGGAAGACCTCAGGGCCGAGGCTGCGCAGTCCTGCACTCTCCAGGCTCAGGCTGCAGGGCTGGCTCAGGTTGTTGAAGATGGCAGTGGGCAGGTGGCCCATCCCGCCGCTGCTGCCAGCCAGCATCAGGTACTGCAGTGGAGACCCTGGGGCATGCCCTGGGTTGGGGAAACACAAGAAGCTTCCCTCAAACAGCCGGTAAGACCCCATTGGCTCCTTGGCCCGTTCCTATGTCTGTTCCTGCATCCCTGAGCCACTTCCTCCCTATTCCCCGATGGGCCGTTATCTTTGTACTGCCACGAGACCAGGGTGACCCCGGGCCCCTGGGGAGACAGAAACCTGGACCCTCCGTGTGTGTGTGCCCGGGACCCGAATATGTTACCACACAGCTGAATTCAACATCTGTCGGTATTTGGCAAAGGCCCTTTTTGCTTCTTTACCCTGGACTTTACTGGCAGCTATTCAGGCTGCAGCACTGCAGCTGTGCCAGGTCATGGAAGGCATCGGCAGGGATGGCCGAGAGCGAGTTCTGAGACAGGCAGAGCGAGCGCAGGGCAACGAGGCCCTGGAAGAAGCGTTGTGGGACCACACGCATCCCATACGGCTGCTGCACCTGCAGCTCCAGGTCACAGAGGTTGCACAGGCGGCGGAAAGGCGGCAGCTGCCGCAGGTGTCGGCTCAGGTAGCGCAGCGCATTGGCACGCAGCTCCAGCACGCCCAGTGCCACCTGCACCGGCTGCAATGCGGCCACGCTCACCTCCGGCAGCCGCTTGCGGTCCAGGTAAAGCCGGCAAAGCCGCGGGAGGCCCTGGAATGCCACGGCTGCCAAGGGCCGCAGGTCGTTCCCGCCCAGGCCAAGGGTCTGCAGGCGGTGACAGAATGACCCACTCAGTAGGTGAGGGAGGGGCAGTGGATGTACATTTATAGCCATCAGTAAAGCCTTTGGCACTGGAGAAGCTGGCTGCTCATGGATTGGAAAGGGGAACTGTTTGCTGGATGGAAAACTGGCTGATGCCCAAGCCCAGAGAGTGGTGAGGAATGGAACTAAATCCAGGTGGGGCCAGTGCAGCAGGACATGTTGCCTGCCACAAGAGCTTGCTAATTGATGAAATAAATCACTCAAGACCACTTGTCTCATGGTTATTTGGGTGCCATGGAAGTGACACTTCTAGCTGACAATAAACATCTTGCTGTGGAAGCAAGATTGTGGAAAGATAAGCTGGAATTTCTGACAGGCACTTAACTTCAAAATCTATTAAAGCTACATTAAACTTTCACAAAGTAGAATTCTTTTGCACATTCCCTGGAAATATGTGGGGCTTTTCCCCCTAAAGTGTGGATGCTGGTTTTGTGGTTCCTCTCTCGAGGGTTGAGTGAAAGGACTCCATGCATACTCTGTGCCAGTTTGGTGGTAAGTTACATTGACTCCTAATCTCTACTATTTCTTTCCTAGCTATTGGAATATTTACCAATATAGCCAGACACGTCTAGGCTTGACTGGCCTCTGCTGCTTGACCAAAAGGCGGCAGCTGCGGTGTTTTCACCTCAGAGACACCTCTGGCTCTGCTGGATGCTGCAGCTGGGCACTAGAGACATGCCGGAGCTCCGGTTTGCCTCTGTGAGAGAAGGTTTAAGGCGAGGTGAAGGAAAAGGAGTCAGGGTCTGCTAGAGGGTTCCAATCCAGAGCTTTATTCTGGCCCACATGCCTCTGAATCCCGTAGCAGCTCTAACAGAACCTCCCAAACCGTGTGGTTGCTGGCTTTTTTAACCCTAGGGAGAGGGAAGGGGTAGGGATCCCACCAACCAGGTGCAGGGCGGGCAGGTCTCAGGTGAAAAGGGACACCTGGATGGGCCAATGGCCCCCAGGGATGAAGAGCATCTTTTGAACTCTGCCAATCACTCAACACCCTTCTGGAATGCCAGGATTGACAGACAGCACTCAGCAGGGGTCAGGGTGGGGGGAAGGAGAGGTGATTGGCACCTGGGAAAGGACTGGGATACCTGAGACAAACTATGGCATTACACTGCAACACCTAGCTTTGATATAGGTACCTTAATGTGGTGCACCATTTTATGTAATCTACTAGTAGTTCTTTTGATTTATACTGTGTAGTAAGTAACTCTGCTCAAGACCTTTTATCTGTTATCTCCTGTCTATTCAATAAATAACTAATTTCATAATAGACCTGATCTGCCCCGCTGAGAACTTGCAAGCCAGAGTGCTTTAGGTGCAGGCCACCTAATTCAAGCTGTACCTAAAAATCTTAGCTTAAGACAGGGCTTGTCTGAAGCTCCCACTCTCTCCATAACACCCATTACTTGTGGGTGACCCCAGGAGTCAGTGCTGGGTCCAGTCCTGTTCAACATCTTTGTTGATGATGTGGATGAGGGGATTAAGTGGAAGTCAAACTAAGTTGACAAATGACACCGACTTGTGTGGGAGTGTGGATCTGCTGGAGAGCAGAAAGGCTCAGCAGAGGGATCAGGACAGTCTGGATCAAGAGGCTGAACCTGCCTTCTCCCCCACTGGGATGCCTATTGGGTAGGAATCATGGCCCAAGTGCCTCCACCTGAGGGACTGGAAAGGGCTGGAGCAGTTCCTGAGAGACTCACACCCCTGTCAACCCATCTCCCCCAGGATCTTTCTCATCAGGTTTTCTCTTGCTGTCTCTTCCTGAAGCATGAGTGATGGAGCAGCCTGGGGGGGGCACCTGGGGTCAGCCGAGGTTGCCTACCCCAAACCTCCCCCACTTTTAGAATCCCAGGCTGGTTTGGGTTGGAAGGGACTTTAAAGGTCATCTCAATCCACCCCCTGCCATAGGCAGGGACATCTTCCACTATCCCAGGTTGCTCCAAGCCCTGTCCAACCTGGCCTTGGACACTTCCAGGGATGGAGCAGCTGCAGCTTCTCCGGACAACCATTGACAGGGTCTCACCACCGTCACAGGGAGGAATTTCTTCCCAATATCCCATCTAACCCTGCCCTATGGCAGGTGAAAACCCTCACCCTCCATCCTGTCCCCTGACAAAGACCCTCCCCAGCTCTCCTGGAGGCACCTTTCTATATTATATTTTATCTCTCTATAAGATTTACACCTACATACATATCAGCCCAAAGAGTGGCTCAGGCAGTTCCTGACTAGTTGTGGCCACCTGGGCTAGTCCCTTCTGGGGGGTGCAGGGGAGTGCTGGGGGTTTGGGCAGATCTATGGGTTATTTTCGAGGGCCTCAGGAAGTTGTAGAGGGAGGTTTGGGAGGATCCTCAGGGTTTATAGGGTGTTCACGGAGGGGGAGCTATGGAGCATTTTGAGGGGATGCTGAGGGTATTTGGGATCTACTGGGGAGTCTGTAGGGGATGGAGGGGGTCTCTGGGGTTTGGAGGGGGTGGGGGGTGGGCTACAGGAGTGTGTACTCCAGGTCGCCAAAGTCCTCTCAGCCTGTTCTTCATCTGACAGGATTTACCTCCACCTGTCAGGGAAGTTCACCACACAGACTCCACTCCTGATTCCCATGAAATTTTGATGTGCGCAACACGCAGGAAGGTTTTTCCTGCAATTTTCCTGGGTCCAAGAGAGACCACGGCAGGTGCATGAAAAAGTGCGGGGGCCTGTCCATTCTCCACATCGGCAATTGCAGTTTTGATTCAAAGTTTAATTAAAGGCTGAACTGTTGCTGATACTGTGATAGTATCAGGGTCTTTCTCTGCTTTGTTGTCATCGCGCCAATTCCCAGGAGACACTCGAGGGGCGCTTGGAGACCAGCTGGGTATGCTTGAGGGATCATTAAAGGGTCTGGGGGGGCGCTTAGGGGGCGCGGAGGCAGTTGGAGAGGACTTGGGGGTCCGAGGGGACACACAGGGGGCGTTTTGGGGACAAGTAGGGGACGGGCGGCGGGCGGACTTCGGGACCCTGAGGGGCACTTGAGGGGCAGGAGAGGGAAACTGGGGGTGCTTACGGGGCCCGGGGGGCACTTACGGTTCAGGGAAGCACTTGGGGAGCAGCTGGGACGGTACTTGGGGGACAGTCCCGGCTCTGAGGGGACCCTCACGGGCCGCGGGGCATGACGGGAACCGCAGTCCCGGCTCCGTGGGCGTCCTACGGGGCCCCGCGGTCTTTCGGGAGTTGTAGTCCAGGAAGTGAATAAACTGGCCCGGAACCAGCGGACAATGGGAGGCGGGGGGCACGAGGGATTTTGGGGGACTCAGGGGGAGCTTCTGATGCCCCCATGACCCCCCCCAGCACCCTCAGGGGCGGAGGGACACCAGAACCCCCCGGCGCCACCTCGGCCGTGTGAAGGTGAAGAAGACAGGTAGCCCCATTCCCGCGGGTTTGGGGGTTCCCCGTCCCGATATGCCCAATAAACCCCGAGGTGCCCCTATAGACTTCCTAGTCCCCACAGACCTCCCGACGCTGTCCCGGGCCCTCCAAAACATCCCACAGACCCACGGACCGTTAAAGATCTCCCAAAGCCCTACCTGGACCCCCAATACCTTCCACAGATTTTTCTCAAAACCCCTAGAGTCTCCCCAAAAGTCCCACAGGCCTCTTCTAGATCCTTTAGAGACACCCAGTGCACTCCCAACCACTCCTATTTTCCAGCACTTCCCATACAACCCCCCAAATCCCTTCCTCAGCCCCAGAGCCCCTCCAAACACCCCCATGGACCCCTAGAGACACCAGCACCCCACCAACAGCCGCTTTTGAGCCCCCAGAAGCCCCCAAATGCTCTTGGGGACATTTGGAGGCAGAGGGGACTGGGGGCAATCCCAAAGGTGGGGGAGGTGAGGGATTTTTGGGGGTCTCCCCACCTTCCTGGTGCAATTTTGGGCATCATTGCTTTATTGGTCCCACCATGGGCTGGGGGTGCCCAGGTGGGCATTCCAAGAGGGTCTCGATGGCCTTGGGGGAGGGAAGGGAGAGCAAATGGGGAGTTAGGGGGACCTGGGGGAGGCACAGGGGCAGAGCTCTGAAATTTGGGGGTGGGGATGTCCTACTGAAGGCGTCCACTTACATCCCGGCAGTGGCATTGCAGCATCCAGAGGAGGAGGAGGTCTCCAAGAGGGCCTGGGGGGCTGCATGTCACGGGGGGTGACAGTCCCACAAGTGTTCCCCAAGCCCCACAAGGGACTTTCTGAGCCAGAAGTGTCTCCCCAACCCACAAGTGCCCCCTCAGGCCCTCAAGTGACCCCTGACCCACAAGTGATTGCCCCTGGCCTACAAATGACCACCTTAGCCCACAAGGGCACATCCAGGACCACCTGTAACCCCTCTGACCAACAAATGACCCCCAGCCCCACAAAGGTGCCTCATGACCCTGAGTAGCCTGCAGCCTTCTAGTGACTCCCTGGCTGACAAGTGACCTCCATGACCCTCAGATGATCCGATGACCCACAAGTGACCCCATGGCCCTCAAGTGGGCTCCTTGCCCACAAGTGACCCCATGGCCCTCAAGCAACGCTTATGGCCCTCATGGGCTCCTCTGGGTCCTCACCCAGTGGCTCGTGCCATGGCGCCCCCTGTAGGGCATCACATGCACTGCTCCTGATTGGCTGTGGGGCCTCACGGGAGTCACGTGCCCACAAGCCAGGCCCGCGGGGGCGGGGCCTGAGCTGGCCTGGCTTGGGGAGGGGCGAGTATCCCCGAAATGCCGACCCTGCACTGACCCCGCGGGGCTGGCTGGCTCGGGAGGAATTTGAGGGGCTGCGGGACGCACTTTTGGGCAGAATGGCGGGTCCGGGGCATCAGCTGGGATCGGGTGGGCTAGCTGGGGGGTCCTCGAGGCGCTCTTGGAGAACGCTGGTGCAAGGAAGGGAATTGGCAGACACTTTGGGGCTCTGGGGAGCACTTGGAGTCCGGGACAACACTGAGGGAACGGGGGAGCAGACTGGGGCCTCCAGGGGGCACTTGGGGATCGCGAGGGGCACTTGAGGACGGGCTGCTCTCCCACCTCCTTTGCACCGGACGCTCCGTTCACTGCTCCAGGCTGAGCCTCAGCGGGAGGAATGCGGGAAGTGACGCGGGTCCCCTCCCGAGATCCCCAAATTCCCCCCTCGAACCCCTCCGGACCCCTCAGGCCTCACCCGCTCCATCGCCCGCCCTCTCGTTTTGTTTCGCCCCAGCGCTCCGAGCTCGGGCGCTGATTGGTTCAGGATGGAGACGGACGGGCGCTGCGGCCAATGGGAGGCGGGGGAAGGCGCTCCCCGAGTGCGGCGGGAGAGGGGAGGGGTCCGCGGGAGGGCTTTGGGCGTGGCGGAGGGGTTGGGGGGCTCTGGAGGCGCTGAGGGAGGCCCTGCAGTATAAATGGGGATCCCTGGAGGGGTCTGGGGGTGCTGGGAGATGCCCAGTGAGTTCTGGGGGCAGGGTCACTGGGGTGGTTTTGAGTATCTCGGAGGTTGTTCGGGATCCCCGGGGAAAGGTGTGGGGTGAAGGGAGGCTGGTATGGTTCTGGGCATCCTAGAAGGGACCTGGCGGTCGAGGGGGTCCCCATGTGGTTTGGGATGCCCTCGGGGTGGTCAAAGTGGCAGAGAGCTGGGATCCCACTGACAGAGTCCCCCAGTCTTCCCATGGACCCACCCAAATCTCCCCTAGAAACTCCAAACCCTCCCAAGGACCCCCAAATCCCGACAGGACTCTCTCAGCTCCCTTAGATCTGTAAGCCCGTCCAAGGGAATGATACCAAAATTGGTTGGCAAAGAAAACTTTGTAACACAATTTGAAGCATTAGAAAGCAGGCGCTCTTTATCTGCAGGGGACACACTGAAGGATTTCTCCTTTAGTCTGATGAGTGTGGTGAAACTTTGCCACAGGGTATGGTCCTGGAGGGACCATGAACAGGTCTCTGGTGGTCATGTTCACGGAATGCTTCCATATTCCATGTGACCTTTCCTTGAACGTTTTCCTTGAGCGTGCACTGTTATTTCTTGGTATGTAACTTGACAAAAACCCACTATATTCCTCATTACTGATTTGTCCACTGGCTCCAGCTGTGCTTGAGATCCTCTGTGCATGCCTTTGCATCCTTTCAGCTTTTTTTGCCAGTTGTCTTAAACTCCATCCAGCACCTTCAGGGCAACTGAGAATTTCTCTTTTCTGTGTCATTTATCAGGAGCCCCAAAACCCTTCCAGGGAGACCCATCTCCCTGGAGGGACTTTTCGGTTTGGGAGGTTCAGAGGGCTGAGGGGATCCCGGTGTAGTTTTGGGGGATCTCCATGTGGCTTTGGGGGTCCCTGTATGGCTTTGGGGGTGGGGTCTCGGTCTCTGGACGGTTTTGAGGATCTCTGTGGGGTTCAGGGTTTCCCCATTTTTATGTCTTCATTTTAAGGCAAAAGCCCTTTAATTCCCTGTTTGCCATTGTCTCTCCTGGCTCCAGCTGGTTTTCTTCAGCTTTTTCAGTCATTTGGGCCATAATTTCTGATTCCCTGGAATTTCCCGCTGGGACTTGGATCATTAATTTGGGATAAAAAACATCTGGACTTGGTTTGTTCTTTCTCCAGTGTCACAGGGCCAGAGGGTACCAAGGGGACAGCGATTCTGGGAGTTCAGTGATATTGGGATGATTGCTATTGGACTTGCACCTGTTGTGACATCCCTGTGGGTTCCGCACCTGTCACGATGTACCTGTCACTCACGTCCATCAAGATGTCCTGTGAGTTCCACTCCTATTGTTTTCCATCTGTGACACGATCCAGCTGCCTGTTCCCAAATTCTCTGGAAGTGTGAGTCATGCCCCCTTGCCTGCTTCCCCCTGCCCCCATCCTGAAATTCTGCTGAATCTGCCCAAATCTGTATGGTTTGGCTGTGGCTTGGTTTTTTTTTGGGGTATAAAAAGAGTGACTTTGGGACAAACACTCTGTGTCTGAAGGGGCCTGGGAATTCAACTGCCGAGGGGCTGGTGAGTGGGGAAGAGTGGGGAGGCTTCATTCCACATTTATTCCTGGTTTTCCTTATTATTTGGTGATGGGCAGAAATTGTGGATTTTTTCTGCCCAAATTTCATATTTTTTTACCCTTTCCCAATTTTATGACTTTTGCCCCCATATCCCCACAAGTTTCATAATTTTAACACTTTTTCTTTCAAAATGTTGGATTTTAAACACGTCTTTTCCCATTTTTTAAATTTTTTGCCCATTTCCTCCCGAATCTCAGGGGTTTGTCCTTTTGTTGCACTTTTCTCCCAGATTTCAGATTTTTTTTGTCCTCATCATACCCAAAATTTGGTGGGTTTTTTCTTCACCTTTTTGAGGACAAATTGAGCATTTGGAGGGTTTGTGTGGGACAAGGTGAGTGAAGGGTTTTCCTGGATGTTCAGCCCCATTTTGATCTGAATTTGGGGGATGTTGGGCAAAAAAATACCCATTTTGACTGAAACTGTGAGGATTTGGGGAAAAATGAATCCTTTCCATGAAGTTTTAGTGTGGATTTGGTAGAAATGGGGTATTGAGGTGGCATCAAGGGCAGGGGTTATTGTGAAGGCTGTCTCAGCATTTTAACCCCATTTTGATGTGAATCCAGGTGATTTTAGTTAAAAGTTATCTGTTTTTGGAGTGAATCTGATATAGATGGAGACTGATGTGGCCTCAAGGTGGGGAGCAGGATGGGGGGGAGGGATGTTTAATCCCTGTTAATGCCATTTTGACCAAGAAGGGGGTGGGATTGGGGGAAAAAATATATTTTGACCCAAAATGGGATAGTTTGGGAAGACAAACCATTTTGATCCAAACATGGAGAATTTTGGACAAAATTTTTAGAGTTTCAAGTGTTTGGAGTGGATTTGGGGACAGAGGGGGCCAAAATAAGCCCCAAGAGTTTTCCGTGGGCTGAAAAAGGGCCTTTTTGGGTAATTTTGGGGGTTGTTTGAGGCTTCTGGAGACACCCCAGGGCTCACATGAACTTTTCCCATAAAATAACAGTTTTTAGTGATTTTTAGTGTTTTTCATAGGGATGGGTCAACATGGGATATGGTGGCTCCTCCTTCCCTTCTGTGGTAAGTAAAACTCCTGGTTTACACACAAAATCCCCAGATTTCCTGGATTTTGTATCTATTTCCAGGCTTTTTAGCACAGAAAATGAAATCCTAAGTCCCTGGGTTTGTTTCTGCCTGAAAATTCCTCTCTTCCCTCATTTTGCATTTTCTCCAACAACCTCTCAGTTGTAGATTTATTATTTTTAACCAAAAAAAATCTTGAAATATTTTTAAATCCAAAAGCCTTTAGAATATTCTTTTTTTAATGGATGGCTCAGTAATTTCATGGGAAAAATCCCCTTTTTCCTCACTTTCTGCAGGAAAAAAAACCAAATGTGCACTTTGTCCTGATTATTTCGGTTTACTTTTTGGGGTTTTTGTGGGTTTGTTTTTTTGTTTGTTTGTTTTGTGTGTGTGTGTCTGTCTGTTTTTGTTTGGGTTTTTTTTTAGCTAAAATTCTAATGATTAGTTTTAGTGTTTTTCCAGGACAAAACCCCAAGATTTATATGCTAGAACTGTATTTTCTTACAGGGAAAAAAGATCTATTTTTGAAAGATTGTTTTAAAATGAAAAAAAAGTTCTTTTATTTGCTCCTTTTAAATAAAAGAAGTTGTTCTTAAGGGAAAAGAAACCCTTTTATTCCTTATTTTCCTGTCTTTTTTCTAATTTTCACTAAAACCTTTTATCAACCCATTTTTTAGGGAGTGTTTTAAGGAAAAAACCTTTTAATTACCTTAATATTTTCTTGGTTTTTTTTTTTGTTTAATTTTATTTTGAAAATTTATTCAATAAGGAAGAAAAGCCCTCTTGAACTCTATTTTAGGTTTCAGGTTTTTTAAAGAAAAAAACCTCTTTTACTCTGTTCTAATTATTAAAATTCCAATTCGTCATTTCCCTCTTAATGTTTCTTCAAAATCCCCCTTTTTAAAAAACACAGCTCTTATTCTGTATTATTTCCGAAAGCCCCCTTTAATCCAAATTTTTTATTTAAAGTTAAACCTCACTATTCCTTATTTTTCCCCCAAAACACTTAAATTCCATTAAAAAAATCACCAGAATTATTTTTTTAATCCAACATCCCCATTTTCCTATTTTTTAAATTTTAAAAAATCCTTTTGATGGGCTTTTATAAATACACTGAGTTTATCAATTTTCGTCTCATTTTCTGGGTTTTTTTCCTGACAATCTGAAGATTTTTTTTTTCCCTTTTAATTTGGAGAAGATACCCACTCTTTTAAATCTGTTTTGGGGCAAAAAAAGGCTATTTTGTTGTTTTGTAGCATTAAAAAAAAATCCTTGAAAAGATTTTTGATCATTTTAAAGTGTTTTTGTTTAGTCTTCTTTTATATATTTATAGATATATATTATATATTTTAATATATGCCTTTTATCTTATACAAAATAAATAAAATTCTAATTTGCTAATAATAATATTAAATAGTGTAATTGAATAGCATTCAATAGAACAATAATTACTTATTATTACTTATCTATATTTTTACATGTTGTGGATATATTAATATACACACACGACAACAGTTCTATATGAATGTAGAATATAATCTCTACTGTAGTTGTATAAAAACTACAAATTCAGTATAAAATTATTTTAAAGTTTATATGGATGTACAAAACATGTGAACTATATTTTCTATTTCTAATATATTTTCTCTTCATATATTACTGCATTTATTAATATAGCAGAATATATATTGCTATTATATAGAACTATAAGTTACTAAGAGATAATTATAAACTAAAAAATAGATATAATTACTACAAATATAATTATATAATACAATTAATAATTATTTTACAATTTAATATGATTTAGAGTTTGGAATAATATATGAATGACATTGTTATTGTATTATATTGTAACAGTATGTAATTTATGCATGTTATATTTAGTAACATAATTATACATTATATTCTGTGTGACAATGTAATAACTACTATTACAGTTGTTACATTAATTACATATAATGATATATTATATTGCAATATAGTATAATATAATGGTATATTCATTCTATTCCAGTCTCTAATATATTCTCTTCTTTTGTAATTTTGCTTCTTACTGCTTATTTTTGCTTGAATTTTGCAATTTTTTTCCCAAACTGTTTTTATGAAAACAAGAAATAAAATTATTTCAAATCATTATCTGTACAATTTTATAGAGAAAATATAAATCATCTGCTGTTGTAGATGTTACATTATAATTATAAAAATAACGTGTACATTTTTTTCTACTATTATTAATACTGAAATAAATTCAATAGCCACAGTGTTTATTATTGTATTATTTCAATTATTTTTAATGTTTATGGATATGGATTAAATATTTGCTGATATTTCTATCAAAATTAAGTACAAAATAATAGAAAAAATGCTACTATTTATTTAAATGTAAGTATTGTATATCACAGTTTTATAATTAATAGATCTGTAAAATAATAACAGAAAATTATATAACTTAGTTATATAATGGATAACAAGTATAATAATACAGTAACAGGCTAAAATGTAATTGTTGTATTTTCACTGATATATGAGTCCTATATTATTAATATTTTATCAGTGTGCTAATAAGTAGTAATATACTGAAGTATATTACATGATACTAGTAATATATCATGAACACAGGGTATAATAATATAAATATCTAGTAATATTGCTGTATTAAGGAATAGTATTTTATGTAATTAATATTAGTTCATAGTACAACATTATTTCATATTTTTAACACATTTATGTATTTTAATAACTTGTTAATAGAATACAAATGTTCTTTATTAACATAACAAGCTGTAAATAGAATTTCTATTATGATTATATATAAAAATGCACTCTATAAATTGGATACTGCAGTCATACCTTTAATGTAATTTCAGTACAATTCCTACTCTAAAAGAGGAAAATTGATATATAAACACATACAGAACTGATATAAAAATATAAAAGCCCCCTTTATTTGACCCCCTTGGTTAACATAAAAATTAACCAAGGCCCTCTTTTCCCCCTCTCTTTTCCCAGCACTCTCCAGTGGCAGCTACCGGGGCCGGGAGTTCCTGGCTGTGTTCCCACAGAACGACGACGAGTCCCCCAGTGCGTACCTGCAGCTGCTGCTCACCTCCTATGGCCCTGCTGACACCCAGGTGTTGGTGACACTCCCCGGCGGCTCTGTCACTGAGAACATCACCCTGAGGCCAGATGTCACTGTGCCCTTACCCCTCCCTGCTAACCTGGAACTCACTGGAAGTCGCACTTCCCATAAAACCTTGGTGGTCCAGGCCAGCGCTGACATCTCCGTGGTGTCTGTCAGCACCAAGGGCTACACTGTGGGTTCCGCTGCCCTCCTACCTATGGAGAGCCTGGGCACCAGATACTATGTAGTGACACCTGTTGGGAACTACACTTACGGCCTGACTGAGTTTGTGGTGGCCGCTGGCGCCACAACCACCGCTATCAGCATCACCACCACCGCCACTTTCCACTATGCTGGGGCCACCTACATCCCTGGTGCCGTGCTCCGCCTATTCCTGCAGCCCTACCACAGCCTGCAGCTCCAGAGCAGCCAGGACTTCACTGGCACAGTTGTGGTGGCCGACACCCCTGTGGCCGTCCTCAGTGGCCACACGTGTGTCAAGGTATCTGCTGGCTTTGACTTTGTGGTGGAGCAGCTCCTCCCAATGACAGTGTGGGGGAGGAGCTATGTGGTGCCGCCCAACCCACTGCAGACAGATGCTGACTTCGTTTATGTGGTGACAGATGAAGACAACACCATCACCTACAACACCGGGAGTGGGAATGCCACTGTGGCCATGGCAGCAGGAGAGGTGCAGACATTCATGCTGAACCATAACTCCTCTCTGTACATCAGTGCGGTGGTGGCAGTGCAGGTGGTGTTTTTCTTCAGCGGGTCGTCTTGGCAAGATCCCTTCCTCCTTGTTGTCCCTCCTGTCACTGCCCATTGCACTGCGTTCCGCTTCAGCAGTGTGCCAGGCCAGTATAACCATGCCATCCTCATTGCACCCACCACTGCCACTGCCACCACCACCCTCAACCATCGGCCAGACAACACCGTGACATGGCAGGCCATTCCTGACACAGATTTCTCCTGGGCCAGCATCACTGTGAGTGCAACAATGCAGAGTGCTGAGAACTCGCAGGTGCCCATTGGGCTCCTGGTGTTTGGGTTCCAGAGTCACACTGGATATGGTTTTCCGGGGCTCTGTGCTGCCAGTGAGTACAGTTAGTCCATTGTTGTGTTACCCCACTGGTTGGGTGTTGTGCAGTTGCCCATTCATGGGTTTTCCCCTTTTTTTCAGTCCCCACACCACTCTCCTGTGAGGATTTGGTATGCGAGGAGAGGTGTGAGATGGTGGATGGACAACCAGAGTGCATCAAGGAGACTTTCTCTACCTGTTGGCTTGCTGGTGGGCCACACTACCGCAGTTTTGATGGAAAAACCTTTGATTTCATGGGAACATGTGCCTACACCTTGACCACCATCTGCGATCCTGATCCCACCCTTCCTGCCTTCTCTGTTGAGGTCACAAAGAAGGAAAAGGAGAACTCCAAAGTTTCCTCCATCGGCTCCATCACCATCCATGTCGACAATGTCACTGTCACTGCTGTCCAGTCAGAAAATGGGATGGTGAGGGTAAGCAAAAACCATAATAATTTCCCAATTTTTAAAAATTTTACTGAAATTACATATTTAGCAATGATCTTGAAGGTCTTTTCCTAAATAATTCCTGGATTTGCTGGTGTGCAGGTAACCCTTGCATGAAACACTTCTAGTCTTCTTGAACTCTATGCCCAATTTGGATGGATTTTGGTTGTTTTGATGGTTGTTGTTGTCCTCCAGGTGAACAACCACCGCTCGCACCTTCCCATCTCCCTTTCCCATGGGAAACTCCGCATCCACCAGAAGGGTAAATCCATGTTGATCCAAACAAATTTCAAGCTGAAGGTCCTCTACAATTGGGATGATCATATAGTGATCAAACTTCCGGCTGCTCTTTCTGGAAAAGTCTGTGGAATGTGTGGGAACAACAATGGGAATCCCCATGATGATGCTCTCTCACCTGATGGAAAACAAGTGTGGGATATTGTGGAGTTTGGGCAGAGCTGGAAGGTGACCAGTGAGAGTGGCCACTGCCAGGACACCTGTGATGGTGACTGTGGGCGGTGCAGGTGGGACCAGGTGGTGACATACAAGGCAGAGACCTGGTGTGGGAAGTTGTCTCAACATTCTGGGCCATTCCGGTTGTGTCATGACACTATTAGTCCTAATATCTATGAGAAGAACTGTATCTACGACCTGTGTGCCAATGAGGGGCATCGTGACGTGCTGTGCCATGCCTTTGAGATCTATGCTGATGACTGCCAGGAGGAGGGGATCAATGTTTCCGATTGGAGGACAACAGTGGGATGTCGTGAGTAGAGGATGGTTGGGTGGAAATACTCCTTGGGGTGGGCGGAGCCTAAATATTGTGGGACTAAAGATCCATGGGATCATGGGTTGGGAAAGGTTATGGCAGCAGATCCAAGCAGGAAATCCATGGAAGTCCAGGGAGATTCCAGAAAGTCCATGTAGAAAGTCCACAAAGTCCAAGGAGTCTCTAGAAAGTCTGAGCAAGAAGTCCTCAGAGAGTTCAGAACGTCCCGGTGGAAGACCTAGAAGTCCATGGAGACTCCAGGATATCTGCATAGATAGTCAAAGAAGTCTGTCTCACCATGTGCCACCCCACCCTGACTACTGTCTCCCTCCCTCCAGCTCTCACTTGCCCGCCCAACAGCACCTACAGCACCTGTGACCGCGTCTGCCTCCCTACCTGCAACATCCCCGCTGTGTCATCCAGCTGTGCCGCTGTCACCACCTACATGGACACCTGTGTGTGTCACGAGGGCCTTGTCCTTGATGCCAACACCTGCATTCCCCCCTCCGAATGTGGCTGTGTCTTTCGGGGCCTCTTCTATGGCCTTGGTGAGGAGTTTTGGGGTGACCTCACTTGCACCCAACGCTGTGTATGTGATGCGGAGCAGCGGCAGGCAGTGTGCCGGGATTCTGGTTGTGGCACTGAGGAGGAATGCCGGGTGGAGGAGGGGATCCAGGATTGTTATCCCAAAAGTTTTGGGGTCTGCACTGCTGTTGGAGCCACCCACTATGAGACCTTTGATGGCAAGAGGTTCATCTTCCAGGGGACATGTATCTACCTGTTGGTAGGGTTGTGTGAGGACACCCAAAATTTGGTGGGATTCCAGGTGTTGGTGCAGAATGGCCACCAAAGTGACAACCTCATGTCGTCCATCACCGTGGTGACAGTCAAAGTCTACAACAAAACCATCAGCATCAGCAGGGAACATCCTGGAAAAATCATGGTGAGTTTAGGAAACGATGCCTTCTTTTTTCACTACATTCTCTACCTTGTCCCAAACCTCATCCCATTGACATCTGAAATGTAATAAATCTACATCATTTGGCTGTTCCAGATCAAGGAGTGGTTGATCAACCTCCTCTTGGGACTTGGTCCTTCTCATTCTCTTAAATCCAAAATTTAATTAAATTGACACTTTTGGTTGCTCTGGCTGTTGAAAATAGCTTTCTGTCGGTCTGCAAATTCGATCAATATTTATGGTTTTCTCCCCAGATTGATGAGCAGTTGGTCAATCTCCCATATCACTACAGTGAAAGAAAGATTGTTGCCTATCGCCACGGGCAGGATGCGGTGGTAGTGACCGATTTTGGACTCATTGTCACCTATGACTGGTACAGCCACGTCACCACCATGGTGCCCAGTGGCTTCACCAGTGCCCTCTGTGGGCTCTGCGGGAACTACAATGGCGCTGCAAGTGACGACATGATGATGAGGAACAACCATGTGACATCAGACCCAGATGCCTTCGGGAGAAGCTGGAAGGTCATGGATGTCCCAGGATGTGGTGAGATGTCAACAGTGGAGTGTTCCAGCACTCTTGCACCTTCCCGGATGCAGCAGGAAGACTCTGAGATGGGGTGTGAAATCATTTTGGAAGTGGATGGACCTTTTAGAGCATGTCATAGTCATGTTGATGGCCACCAGTACTTCCAGAGCTGCATCCATGACTCCTGCCTGCTCCCTGTTCAGGAAGAAGGGATGTGTCCAATCATTGCCCTCTACGCCACCGCATGCCAGGCTGCTGGTGTGTCCATCGGGACGTGGAGGACAGATAATTTCTGCCGTAAGTTGGGACAATGGGAGGGTTTTTCCTTCAGCAGTATTCAAAGGATCCTCAAGTCTGCTCCAAATTCATGTATGAGCAACCCAGAGGTGTATGGGCATCCAGTGGGAATTCCACCCAAAGTCTTGGTTGATCCCATAATCCACCCAAAATAATTCCTTCCTAAGAAAGAAGTTGTCTCATCTGGAATAAATTTACCCCCTCAAAATCTCCAATTTCCTGGTGTTGGCTAAAAAGTGGATAATTTAGAGGGAGAACCACCAAAAAATGTACCAAAAATAGTGGAATTGGGTTAAAGGGATTCAGCCTGGAGATCAGTGGAGGACCCAGTGTGGAGTGATCCCATTCTTTGAGTGAATGTTACATTTTTCTCCATAGAAATGTGGGAAATCAGGTGGTTTAGTGGAAGAATTCCTATTGAAATGGACTGGGATATTCCTTATGGATGGTCATTGGATCATCATCAGATACTCATTGGATCGTCATTTGACAATGCCCCTTGTCACATGCACAGGGATGAAAATTGAGTTTGTCATGGGCTAAAAAACTCTGTATTTGGTGAAGTTTGCACCTGAATTTCAGGAATGTTTCCAGGATTTGGCTTGGAATTTCCTGATTCCTTATGAATCCCATTGTTTCCTGGCAGATATTCCCTGTCCTTCCAACAGCTCCTATGAGCTCTGCTCCCACACCTGCCAGCACACCTGCGGCGTTGACTCTGCCACATGCCGCGGGCGGTGCCGCGAGGGCTGCACGTGTCAGGATGGCTTCATGCTCAGCGGTGACGAGTGTGTCCCCATGTCCCACTGTGGCTGCAGCCACCATGGAGTCTACTACAAAGAGGGGGAGACATTCTACCCCACAGAGTGGGAGATGTGCCAGTGTCTCTCTGGTGGCACTGTGGAGTGCCAAAATACTTCCTGTCCTGATGGTGGCCATGGGAAGGTCATCAGTGATGTCCTCCAGTGTCCCTTGCAGGTGACCAACACCTGTGTAGCCACAGGTGCCCACACCTATGTTACCTTTGATGGGATGGCCTTCAACATGACTGGTACTTGCTCCTACGTCCTCACCCAGACCTGCACAGGTGACAATGTGACATCATTTATTGTCACAATCCAGAAGGAGGCATGGCAGAAGGGGAAGGTCTCCAGGATCCAAGCGTTGTCTGTGGAAGTCTATGGGGTCACCTTGACCTTGAAACAAGGAAAAAGGGCAGATGTCATGGTAAGGCATTTTATGTTCCAAATCTCATGGGATCCCCTGAAACTGGGTTTCTTTATTGAAGGGACACCTCAGGCCATCTCCAATCCCAGTCCAACTTTTCTTTCTAAGCAAGATCTGTAAATGCATTAAAACCTCGGTTGGAAGTTGTTTTCCCTAAATTTTTCGTTCTACCTCAATCAATCCTGAAACTCTGTTTCCTTGGGGAGGGGAGCCCTCACCCCATCTCCAGGTCTAATCCATTCTCATCCAACTTTTTCTTCCAAATGGGATCCACAAACCTGTCAGAATATTGTTTGGAAGGTGTTTCACCCAAATTTTTGGTCCCACCTGCTCACTGGAGGACTCTTCCTTCTCTCTCCCAGGTGGATTCCATCTCCCACCACCTCCCCACCACCCTGAGCGAGGGACAGGTCCAGGTGTACCCACATGGGACAGGTGTCCTGCTCCGCACTGACTTCGGCCTCCTTGTCCAGTATGACCTCGTCCAGCACGTGATGGTCACGGTCCCCCAGACCTACATGGGCCGCTTGTGTGGCCTCTGCGGCAACTACAATGGCCAACGCAGTGATGATTTCCAGCTTTCCAGTGGCCAGCTGGCTCCAGATGCAACAGCCTTTGGATCTGCATGGAAAACAACAGATACACCTTGCAATGACACCTGTCCCAAGGATGGGTGTCCCACCTGCACAGAGGAGAAAGTGGCAGTCCTCCAAAAACCCAACTACTGTGGCCTCCTCACGGCCCCCGAAGGTCCCTTTGGCTCCTGCCATCGCATCATTGACCCCATCCCATATTCCCAATCCTGCATCCATGGCCTCTGTATGACGGGAGGGGACACACAGGTCCTGTGCCAGAGTATCCAGAGCTATGTCACTGCATGCCAAGCTGCTGGTGTCACCGTGGGGGCTTGGAGGACATCATCCTTCTGCCGTGAGTTTGGGATGGCACAGGGGCAAATGTCCTCTGTTTGGAGTTGGGAAGATATCCAGCTGATACTGGAATTTGGGGGGGTCCAGGTGGGGAATGTTCTGTGTTTGAGTCGGGGTGACAGTGGTGACATGCAGGACATGGGATGAGGGTGATGGGATGAGCTTTAAGGTCCCTTTCAACCCAACTCAATACATGATTCCATGAAAATTCCAGCGCCCACCTGCCCAGCCAACAGCACCTACTCCCTTTGCACCAACACCTGTGCCAACATCTGCACCGGAAATACCACCACCTGCCCGCAAACCTGCACTGAGGGCTGCCAGTGCCACCAGGGTTCTGTCTTTGATGGACTCAGATGCATTCCCAAGGATTACTGTGGATGCTTTAGGGATGGGGAATACTATAAGGTAGTTTTTCTGGCCTTTTTTCCTGTTTTTCTCTCATATTTCTCTGCATTTACATCTGTTTTCATGGTGTTTTCTTTTTTTTCCCTGCTTAATGTATTTATATTTTAAAAATTAATTTCCCCCCATTTTCACTATTTCTTATCCATTTACACCTTTATTTCTTGCATTTTTCCCTATTTTTCTTTATCTTCCCAGCATTTTCCCCTTTCCATCCTCCTATTTTTATGCCATATTTTCCCTGCATTTCCTTTCTTTTCCCCTATTTTTAGGCAGTTACATCTTTTTTTCTTGCCTGTATTTTTCTCTGTGTTCTGCATTTGCATTTCTTTTTCTGCATTTTTTCCATTTTCCCTATATTTATTATTTTCCCCAGAATTTCCCCCCTATTTTTATACATTTATGTAGTTTTTTCCTGCATTTCCCCTTTTTTCCCTATTTATAGGGAAGGTATGCATGTACATCCCTTTGCCTAGCAATTTGTTCACTGTTTTCCCTATTATTCTGCATTTATGTCCTTTTTTCTGCATTTTTTCTTTGTGTCTCCTATTTTCATGGATTTCCCTTTCTCCCTTCTCCCTCCCTGCAGCCCCATGAGATGCTTTTCCAGGATCACTGCCAGCGCCGTTGCACCTGTGTCCCTGGCCAGGGACTTACCTGCCATGACCACGCTTGCACTGAGGATGAATCCTGTGAAATCCGGGAAGGGGTCTTGGGATGCATCAAAAAAAGTGAGGAAAAATAAGGGAAGAAGGGGGTTTTAGATGCAAAGTGGATCTGGGGGAGATTGAAGGGTTGACTGGGGAAAAGAGGGAAGGGGATTTGGAGGGAACAGAATTCTGTCTCTAAGGGTCAGGGGTGGGATAATTCTTTCCGTGGTTTCTCCCAAGGTTTCTCATATGTTTTGCTTCCTTATCCCATGATGTTTCCCATGGTTCCTTCCATCCTCCCATGTTTTCTCCCATCCCATGGCTTCTTCCATGGTCTTTCCCATGCTTTTTCTCATTGTTTTTCCGTGCTATGATTTCTCCCATGGTTTGTTCCATGGTTGCTCCCATAGTTTCTTCCATCCTGTGATTTTTCCTATTCCATGGTCTTTCCCATCTTGCATTTTTCTCTCTTATGTGACTTCCCCCCACTTTCTTCTCCATCCTTTTGCCCAACCCATGGCTTCCCCCAATGTTTATCTCCTATTTCACTCAGCCCATGGCTCATCCTGCTCTCCCTCCCCTCCCAGACCCCTGCAAGTCCCTGCACTGCCGCCCCAAGGAGCGCTGCCGTCCCCGCGGTGCCCAGTCTCGCTGTGTCCCAGTCCTGGTTGCCACATGCTGGGCATGGGGTGACCCACACTTCCGAACCTTCGATGGCCTTGACTTTGACTTCCAAGGAACTTGCACCTACACCATGGCTGAATCACACGGGAATGACCCTGGGCTGGTACCCTTCAGGGTCCAGGCCAAAAACGACATCCGTGGTGGGATCCAATCTGTGTCCTATGTCTCCTTAGTCCATGTTGACGTCTATGGACAACGCATCTCCTTCCACCAGAATGAAGATGGAAGAGTCCGGGTGAGTTGGGTGGAAATATGAGAATGTGGGATTTTCCCAGCTTTTTGCTTCATCCCTACCTACTTCATCCAGCAGTACCAATGTTATTTTGGGATAAATCAGTCAGATTGTGAGGCTGATTGTTGAAATATGGGGATATTTTGGGAACAAAATATTTGGATATGTCAGGAACAGAATGTTGTGATAAGATTGGAATATGATGTTGGAATCTGTTGGGAATAAAATACTGGGATATGTCAGCAAAAAACCAAGAATAAGATGTTGAGATAAACTGGGGTAAAATGTTGGTGTTTCTAGGGAATAAAATATTAGGATGTTTCAGGAATAAAATGTTGGGATGCAGCAGGAATAAAATACTGTGGAGTGTTTGGATATTCTTGGAATAAAATATTGGGTCATTGTGGGAATAGAATGTTGGGGCATGTCAGTAATAAAATATGGCAGGAATAAAATGTTGGGATATGTAAGATGTAAAATGTTGGGATATGATGAGATTTAGTGTTGGAATATGCTGGGAATAAAGAATTGGGATATGTGAGGAATAGAATATTAGGATACATTTTGAATAAAATATTGGTGTATGTTGAGAATAAAACATTGTTATAACTGGGAATGTTGGGCCATTGGCAGGTGAACGGGGAGGTGACGCTGCTCCCGGTGCTCCTGGCAGACGGGAAGGTGCGGGTCCGTCCCAGTGGGCTCCGTGTTGCTCTGGAGACAGATTTTGGTCTCCGGGTCTCCTATGACTGGAACTGGCACCTCCTGATTGACCTCCCCAGCAGCTACTTTCGCCACGTCCGTGGCCTTTGTGGGAATTTCAACCTCAAGCCCCTTGATGACATCCCTGAGGCTGGTGACAACATCACTGCCATTGTCACATGGGCTAAAAACTGGAAAAGTACTGACTCCGAGGTCGATGACCCAATTTGTTGGGATTATTGTGATGGAGCATGCCCAGTGTGTGATGAGAAGAAGAAGGTGCTTTATGGCGGGAACCACTATTGTGGGATCATCAAAAAATCCTTCCAGGGGCCCTTCAGAGCATGTCATGACATAGTGAAGCCTCATGATTTCTATCGCAACTGCCTGTCTGACCTATGTCTGAGTGATGGGGCGAGGTCAATCCTCTGCCAGGTGCTGGAGACCTACGCGGCGACGTGTCGGAAGCATGGGGCCATGGTCCATGACTGGAGGACACCATCAGGATGCCGTAAGGGCTGGGGTTTTCTTTTAGAGGGGAAGGAGCCAGAGTGGGGGAGGAGGGGAATGGAGTGGGATGCATCCTGGGTTGAAGCCTTCAAGTCCCTCAGCTGATCCTTAGAAGTTCTCCTGGTGCTCCAGCTGCTTCTTGTGTCCCAGAACCCACCCCATCTTTCCAAGAATTCATCCTATATTTTCAAGATCTTTCCCACATGTTCCAGGCCTTTATCATTGTGTTCCAGACCTCATCTGTGCATTCCAGACCCCATCCCACAAGGCCCAGACCCTTGCCACATGGCTGAGACATCATCCCACTTGTCCCAGCCTCTTCCATCATTTCTCAGACCTTCCTCGCAATCCAGGCCCTTCTTGTTTTCCAGACCCTTCCCTATGTTCAAGACCCTTTCCCAATCCTCACCTACTGTGTTGAATGCTGTACACTCCCCTAATCCCTCCCTCATCTCAGTTTTCTCACTCTGCAGCCTTACCTTGCCCTGAAAACAGCCACTACGAGGCCTGTGGCAATGCCTGTCCAGCCACCTGCTCCGACTGGGACAGTCCAGCTACCTGTGACCAGCCCTGTGTGGAGACCTGTGCCTGTAACACCGGCCACGTGCTCAGTGGTGGGCAGTGTGTGCCGGTGTCCCACTGTGGCTGCACCCGTGACGGCCGCTACTACCGTCCTGGCGAGGAGTTTTGGGGTGATGACACCTGTCGCTCCAGGTGTAGGTGTGACATGGAGCTGGGAATGGTGGTGTGCGAGGACTCTGGGTGTAAATCGGGTGAGGTGTGCGCGGTGGTGAAGGGCGTGCGGCAGTGCGTGGCCAACAGACGTTCCATCTGTGTGGCAACTGGTGACCCCCACTATACCACCTTCGACGGGCGCCGCTACGACTTCATGGGTACCTGTGTCTACCTGTTAGCTGGGCTCTGCTCCACTGATCCCACCCTCATCCCCTTTGCTGTCACTGTGGAGAACAATCACCGCGGCAGCCACCTGGTCTCCTTCACCAAGGTGGTCACCATGGAGGTGTACAACATGACCCTCAGCCTCAGCCAGGAACATCCCCAAAAGGTCAAGGTAGGGATGAAGGAGATGATGGGGGTTGTTCAGAGTCATTGCACGGCATCTGGTGAGGGCTCAGGGTCATGGTATGGTCCTCAGGTGCACTTCAAGGTCATCGCATGACACCTGGGTGGAGTTTCAAGGTCCTTGTAAGGTGTTTAGGTGGGTTTCAAAGTCATTTCAAGGCATAGTTGGGTTTCAAGATTCTTGCATGGTGTTTAGATGGGTTTCAAAGTCATTGGGGTGGCACCTGGGTGGGCTTCAAAGTCATTGCATGGTGTCTTTGTGGGCTACAAAGCCATTGTGTGACATCTATGTGGGTTTCAGGGTCATTCCATGGCATTGGGTTAGGTTTCGAGGTCATTGTATGGTCTTCAGGAGGATTTCAAGGTCATCATGTGGTATCTAGGTGGTCTTCAAGGTCGTTCTATGACACCTGGGTGGGTTTCAACTTCAATGGGTGACCTTATGCCACCTGCAACTCTCTTGTCAGGTTGATGGTGTCCTGTTGAACCTTCCCTTCACCCACAACCAGCTCCAGGTGTCTCTCCGTGGTGTCCACGGCTTCATCACCACTGAGATGGGCGTCACAGTCACCTTTGACTGGTACAGCTATGCCCGTGTCATCATTCCCAGCACCTACGCTGGTGCTGTCTGTGGCCTCTGTGGCAACGCCAATGGTGACCCCCATGACGACTTTGTCACCCGCGAGGGCCACCATGCTGACAATGACACCCATCTGGGGGACAGCTGGAAGGTCAGCGATGTCCCTGGGTGCTCAGCTGTGTGCAGTGAGGGCTGCCAGGTGTGCACCGACGCCCAGAAACGTGCCTACCGTGGGGACAAGCACTGTGGGCTGCTGGGGAAGAAACGGGGGCCCTTTGCCGCCTGCCACAACATCATTGACCCCACCCCTTACTTGGATGACTGTCTCTTTGACGCCTGCCTGTATGAGGGACATCAGGACACCGTGTGCCAGGCCATTGCCAGCTATGTTGCTGCGTGCCAGAGCCAGGGCGCTGCCGTGCGTCCGTGGAGAACGGCTGCCTTCTGCAGTATGGGGGGACCTGGGGGACTTGGGAGAGTACGGCGGTGTTTCGGAGGGCAGAGAGGGACACAGGGGTTGGGCAAGGAGTTTTGGGCTGTCTGTGGAGGTGTCTGGGGTGTCTGGCAGGGAGGAGTGGGGGCTGTCTGTGGGGGCTTTGAGGTTTCCATGGCAGGTTTGAAGTGTTCCTAGGGGTTTTTGGGTCTCCATGTGGAGCTTTAGCTTGTTGGGGGGGGTTGGGGTTTACACAGGGAGTTTTGGGATGTCCATGGGGGTTTTGAGGTCTGCGCAAGGGGAGGCCTGGATGACGGGTTCTAGGGTTCACACAAGGGAGTTTTGAGATATTCGTGGGAATTTGGGGTGTCCATTAGGGTTTTGAAGCTTTGCAGGGAGTTTTTCTGGGGGTTTTGGTGTTCCCAACCCTTCTCCCTTCCTGACAGGCCCTGTGTGCCCCCCAAACCAGCACTATGAGCTCTGTGGCCCCCCCTGCCCTGCCACCTGCCAAGGCGAAGCTGGACCTCAGGACTGCTCTGATGCCTCCACATGCTTTGAAGGTTGTTTCTGTGATCCCGGATTTTTCCGGAGTGGGGATAACTGCGTGCCCCTCCCCCAGTGTGGCTGTGTTTTGGAGGGCCGTTACTACCCCCGTGGAGAGCAGTTTTACCCTGCACCCCCCTGCACTGAGCGCTGCATCTGCTCCGAAAATGGGAGGCTGGAGTGTCACCCCACTCCAGGCTGCTCCAGGGACGAGGAATGCACAGTGCAGGATGGGGTACTGGGGTGCCACCCCCGCTCCTGCAGACAGTGCCAGGTTTTGGGGGCAGGGACTTACAGCACCTTCGATGGGCACCTGGGGAATTTTGGGGGGTCCTGCACCCTCCTGCTGCTGGAGTTGGAGAGGGGTGAGCCTGAAGAAGAGCTGGAGCCTATCACGGTGGCCTTGGAGCAGGAGGACACAGAGGTGCAGCGGGTGACAGTGATGGCGCACGGGGTGACCGTGGTGATGGACAGGGGACAGCAATGGGAGGTGATGGTAAGTGGAGGCTCTGGGTATTTGGGGTTGCAAGCCCTAGTTTTGGAGGCAAAAAGATATTTGAAGGGCAAAAAAGGGGATGGAAATGGAGTTTTGGGAGGTGCAGCAGTGAGGAAAGGCCTTGTTTAAGGTGAAAGCTCTGACTTTGGGGTGCACGCCCTGTTTTGCAGGTGCAAGCCATGTTTTGAGGGCAGTGCTTTTGGGGGTAAAAGCCTGGTTTCACAGGTATAAACCCTGTTTGGGGTACACACACCCCTTTTGGTGTGCACTCTGGGGTGTACAGTTCCTTTCCGGTGTGCTAACCATGCGATTGAGGTGGAAACCATGATTTTGGGGTTTAAAACTCTCTTTATCTCTAAAAGATATCAATATTTTAGCCCATGTCTTTTGAGAATTAATAATTTTGATGCAGTATTACACATTTGTCACCTAAATCTTGTTACTTGCCAAGACTGCATTCTTAATGTCAAGGTTTCAATATTAAATATAGATTAATTTTGTCAGTTGTGATGCTGACAAATTTAATTGACCGTAATTGTCAAAATTGCTGGTCATTAATTTATTCTCAGATTTTCTGTGTGAAAATATAAACCTGCAAAAGTGTCATCACTATCCCTTTTTGGGATGTAAACCATGGATTTGAGGTGCGCAGAAGGAAGTCCAGACCCTAGTTTGGGGGGTGCAAACCCTGGTTTTGGGGATGCAAACCCCAATTTGGGGGATTAACTCCACCTTTGGTCGTCTAACTCCCCTTTCGAGATCCTCATCCCTGTCTCCCTCAGGTGGATGGCGAGCGCCACTTGCTGCCGCTGTGGCTGCGTGGGGGCGCGGTGGGAGTGGCGCAGGTGGGGTCCCACC
Organism: Fringilla coelebs; assembly: GCF_963513975.1. Classification (NCBI taxonomy): domain Eukaryota; kingdom Metazoa; phylum Chordata; class Aves; order Passeriformes; family Fringillidae; genus Fringilla; species Fringilla coelebs. The sequence continues at coordinate 31,438,100 of NC_140067.1, read as the reverse complement.
GGCTGCTCCAGGTCCAGGGGGGTCCTAAAATCCTCTACGATGGCAACACGTACATGGTGCTGACGCTGCCCCCCCCATCCCGCCGCCCCCGGGGCCTCTGCGGCAACTTCAACGGGGACCCACACGACGACGACCCCGACGGGGACGCTCTGGGCAGCTCCCCCCCGAACTGCACCCGCCTGGTGCCCGCCCCCAGCTGCTCCCCGGACCAGGCGAGGCGCTGCGCGGTGCTCGCGGACCCCGAGGGACCCTTCGCGGGGTGTCACGGAGCAGTGCCACCCCGCGCCTACGTGGGGACCTGTGAGCGCCAAGTGTGCGGGGCGGGTGGAGACCCCTGCCCCGGCTTTCAGGGCTACGCAGCCGCATGCCAGGCAGCCGGAGGCGCGCTCCGGGAGTGGCGGGAGGCCACGGGTTGCCGTGAGTACATGTTGGGCTTGGGAATTTTGGGAGGGGGTTGGGAATTTGAGGTGACAGGAAGTTTGGAGTTGGGAATTTGGGGTGGTGAAGTTTTGAGAGGATGGGAATTCACAGATCAGGATTTTTGTGGGGACAGGAATTCTGCAGGGAGTGGAAATTTTGGTGGGGGTGGGAATTTGGAGGTCTGGGGGAGTGGAATGGAGCAGGGTCTTATTCCTGCATGGAAAAAGGGATACATGTCTGCACTACTAAGCCCCCATCTGGGTATGCCCAAATCACACCCCAAAGGGGACCCCCCCCAAAACAGAAGCCTGTGTCCCCCAGTGCAACCAGTGGGGCCCCCTCGTCCCCAGATGGGAGCCTCATGGAAGCACCCACCCCAAGGATGGGATGCCATTGATCCCAGGAGACACCTGTTGACCCCAGATGACCCCCCAGTAGCCCCACTGTCCCCATTGGCTCCCTTTGTTTCTTCTCTCCTTTTCCCAGCTCTCACCTGCCCTCCCAAGAGCCACTACCAGCTGTGCGCCCGCACCTGTGAGCACACCTGCGCAGGTGTGTCGGCCCCGCCCCCCTGCAGCGAGCGCTGCTTTGAGGGCTGTCAGTGCGCCGAGGGGCTGCTGTTCGACGGGGCCCGCTGCGTCCTCCCGGGGAACTGCGGCTGCCTCCACCAGGGCCGCTACTTCCAGGTGGGTGTGGCCCCAGTGCCTCCCAGTACAGCCCAGTTCCTGCCCTAGCTCCTTCCAGACTCCCCGTGGTGATCCCAGGGCCTTTCAGTGTGCCTCCCACAGTATCCCCAGTCCCTCACAGTACACCCCAAACACATCCCCAGTGTCACCATTTCTGTTTGTGTGTCCCACTTCCCCCAAACACATCCCCCAGTGGATCCCCCTTTAGCCTAGGGTCTCTCCTCACAGTGAGAGAGCTCAGGGTCTCTCCTCCCCTCCAGTCTCCCACGGTATTCCCTGTATTGTCCACAGTCCCTCCCAGGGTAATCGAGTCTACCCCCAATTTCCCCAGCAGTGTTCCCAATCCCTCCCAATTTGTTTCTGTTCCCCCCACAGTTCCTCCCAATGCATCCCAGTTTCTTAGTGGGGTAACTTAGTGTCCTTCGCAGTGTCTCCCAGTATGTCCCAGTGTCATCCTGTGTCTTCACCAGTGTTCCCAGTGCCCCCCAGCAGGTCCCCATGGGAGACATGGGGATGTGTGGGGACATGGGCACATACTGGGGACATGCTGGTGGGCGCCCATTGGGAATATGGGGGGCACACAGGTGATATGGGAGCCGTGGGCCCCCTTCCTTCTTTCCTTCCTTCCTTGACCTCACAGCATCATCATCCCCATGTTTTGGCCATTTTAGGCCACTTTTCCCCACTTTTCACATTTTATCCATGGAAAACAGATTGCTGAGACCATCCTGACCTCTGACTGCTCCCAATCCTGCACCTGCCGGGGGCCCGGGGGCCTCCAGTGCCGCCCCTTCACTTGTCCCTTCGGCCACACCTGCGGCCTCCGTGATGGCACCCACACCTGCGTCGCACACCCAGGGCGCTGCTCTCTGTCCCCTGCCGCCCGCTTCGTCACCTTTGACGGTGTCACCGGGTCCACCCTGGTCACTGGCATCTACGTGCTGGCCAGCGTGTGTGAACCCCGGGACCCTATGTGGTTCAGGCTGCTGGGGGATGTCAGAGATGTTGGGGACCAGCCGGCAGTGGTGGCACTTCACCTCTTCACCCGCCACGGCCTCATCACCGTGCAGAGGAACAGGAAGGTCTGGGTAAGTTGTCGCCACCTTGGCTGGTACCCAAAACTGTTGTGACCACTGCGTGTTGTCACCCTAAATGTCCTTCTGACCTTCGTTTTAATGAAAAAAATTGATTTTTTTTCACCCTAATTTCAGACCCAGTAAGAGTCCACATGGGTTGTCCCATTCCACCAGCACCACAGGATGTTCTTACCTTAATTTTTTCCCAAATTGCTCTATTATGCTCCCAGTTTCCTGCCAGTGAAGTACCTGTGTGGGTCATGGTCACTAAGAGATATCCATAAATTGACACACCCCATAATTTTTGACCGAAATTGCTCTTTATTCTCCCAATTTCATGTCAGAGAATCACCTACATGGTTTGTCCCTCATCCTACCCCCCCATGCCTTGATGCATCCCATCATTTTCCCACAAACTCCCTCTTTTCCACCCAGATTCCACCAACTACCCTTCACCTATGTATCGCCCCAAATCCCCTTTTTCCCCTTAATTTGGTGTTCTCCAGCTCAACGGGATCCCCACCGCCCTGCCCGCGGAGTTCCCAGGACCATTGACCATCACGGAGACGCGCACGACCCTCCGGATCAGCCAAACCCCGGGATTTCTGGTGGAACTGGGCACGGCGGGGGTGATGGTGGAGGTGCCCAGGGAGGCGCGGGCAGCGCTCTGTGGCCTCTGTGGCGACTACGACGGTGCCCCTGGCAATGACCTGCGGGGGCCCGACGGGACGGTGACAAGAGACGCAGGGGCGCTGGCCGAGGCCTGGCGGGCACCCGACTTCACCTCTGACTGTTGAGTCAGAGATGACGCGTAGTCGGATCAGAAGGCAAAGTGGCAAAAAGCCTCTTTTTTTATTTCATCCTCGCTTCTTTTACAGCTTAGTTTGCCACAGGTGGACCTGACTGATCATTTAGTCGATACATTTCACCTGACTGGCTAATTAACATTTGTAAACAATTTGTAAACAATCTTATGAGAAAAACAGATTATTAGAAAAACACCAGCTGCAGGCTTTTTTAATATTTGGCTGTCATTGTTTATACCCCAGCTCCCTAAACCTTCTCAGGATGATTCTGGGAAAACTTATCTAGCTTTCTCTCTCTCTGTGACTAGGCTGTCACATCCACCATCACCCAGGTGGGTGACACCAGGGAGACCCTGGGGGAGGGGGGGATTGGGGTGTCTTGGGGGTGGCACTAGAGGCAACAGTGCCAAAAAAGGGGAGAAAATTAGCCGAAAAAAGAGGGAAAGAATCCCCCAAAGAAGGGAAAAAGGCCCAAAAGATGGGAAAGAGACTGAAAAGGGAAAAGGAGTTCCCCACAAGGGAGAAAAGAGCCCTGAAAAGATGGGAAAGGAGACCAAAAAGAGGGGGAAGAGCCAAAACTGGGGAAAGGACCCCGAAATTCAGGAAAAGAGACCAAAAAAAAGGAGCAAGAGCACAGGGCGTCGGGGAAAAAACCCCAAAGGATGGGAAAAGAGACCTGTAAATGAGGAAAGGAGCCAACAGAGGAAAAGAACTGAAACAAGTGGAAAGTGATCAAAAGATTAGATTAGGTGTGAGGCAAGTTGTTGGTGAGAGATGAGATATTGTAACAGAATAACATTAAGTGAGGGAGTTGAACTACGAATCGAGGGAGGATAACCAAGACTGGGGACTTGGTTTTTTGCTGCCAAAAATGGGTCAGAGGAAGAACAAGTCTTTAGACCCAGGGGTTGTGAATTATGAGGGTAATTTTCGAGAACCTGGGATACTGGGAACAAAGAGGGGAGGTTCTCAGGAAGGGAGCATTCCTCAGGATACTCCACTGGGGATGATGTTATGATTTTGGGATGTGTGGGAATTTTGAAGAGGAAAAAGCAAGCAGAAAATGATCAATTATTATATGTTTGAATGGCCAAAGGAAATGATCTGGAAAGATAACTTATATTGGCCAAAGTTCAGTTCATTTGAAGATTGGCTTTGTCAGGATTTAAATCTGTATGTAAATTCAAAGGACCCTTTGAATCAGGAAGAGAGCAACTATGCTGCCCTGTGGCTTCCCTGGGGGTGGGGTGAATTTATTGCCTGAAGGCAGGAAAGCAAGGGTTATCCCTTGTATCCTTTACAAACTAGAGGGAAAGCAGACAAAAAGGACAGACAAGAGCCATAGGATCCATTAAATCACCTCCCACCCCCTTACAGACAACTTAATCAGCCCGTTCAGCCCTAAGTCCCTGAAGGTCCTCCTGTAAATGCAAATGCACCCCCTGTTCAGGAGGAGCCAGTAGCACACAAAACTAGAGGTAGGAGGGGATGGGGAAAAGAAAGTGATGAGGGAGGCAGGGAAGCAGAAAGGGATGATCAATAATACCCTTTCAGAGAGGTTCTGATGGTAAATCCAGCGTCAGGACAGGGTCTTATTGATATGTGAGTGCTCCCCTGAACACAGGGGACGTTAGAGAATTTAAGGACATGGGCAAGCTGTTAGAGGATCCAATTGTGTGGAAGCCCAGGGCACTGGGAATATTTCTCTGTCTGCTCTGGGGTGCCCTGACCCCCAGGGAAGCACTGACTTTGACTCTCATTCATGGAGAAAGTTTCCTAGACTTCAAGACAGACTGGAATCCACAAAAGTGTGAAATAAATTATAGAAAGTAGTGTAGGTGTATCACTTGGTGGGAAATTGAGGTTTTGCGATTTTTAGTGTGTTGTGGATGGAAGCAAGGTGGAGGGCACAGGGTGTCATCCTGGGTTTCTTATTCATGCTTCTTCTTCCTTCTTCTCCATGGATTTGGGTGGCATTTTGTAATTGGGCAGAAAAGTCCCCACTGGGGCTCTTTGGGATCAGTTATTGGGTTAAAAAGGAAAATAATCCAGGTGTCAGCTCTTAATTAGATAGTTTAGTTTTAGGAGACCTTGTAACAAGAGATTATTAGCCATTTTGTGCCTTCTAATGAAAAGCTGCCGAACTCACCGTTGTGAGACTGTTTTAGTGAAAAGAAATAATAGACACTTGAGTCCGAACATGGATTACTGTCTCAAGTGCCTTCAATCCAGAGACAGAGGAACCAACAACTGGTACCACCACACTATTGGAGTGGCAGAGAGATTAAAACAGTTCTTGGAGCTGAATATATACACCTGGGTGGAACTGCAGTCTATCCTAGGAATCTTGTTTACAGTGGAAGAGAGAGAAATGATTAGACATTCAGGAATGCGGGTCTGGGATAGAGAACATCAGGGGCAGGACAGGGGGGATCAGAAATGGCCTATGCAAGATCCAAATTGGAATAATCAGGAGGCAGAACATAGGCAGAATGTGAGTGATCTCCAGTGAATGATTATCCGAGGAATTCAGGAAGCAGTGCCCAGGGGGCAAACTATAGGAAAAGCTCTAATTGCATCAAGGGAAGGATGAATCGCTGGCAGAATGGTAAGAGAGACTACGAAAAGATTTGCAGTTATACTCAGGCACAGACCTTTATACCGCAGCAGGGCAGGTTCTTTTGAAAACACAATTTGTAGCTAAGTCCTGGGGGTACATCAGGAAGAAACTGGAAAAATCAGAAGATTGGCAGGATAGGGGGCTTCAGGAATTGTTGAGGGAAGCACAGATAGTGTATGTAAGAGGGGATGAGGAAAAGCAAAAGACCAAGATTTTGATAACAGCAGTCAGGGAAACACAGGCAGTCATGAACACAGGGAAGTCCTCAGGAAAGTATAAACAGCAGAAAAAGTCAGGCCCCACTTCTGGGGACACAAGACCCATGTGTTTTTCCTGCCACAAGAAGGGACACTTACAAAATTCTTGTCCTACCTCCAGGGGTACAGGACCCACCTGTTTTTATTGCCTCAAAAAAGGACATCTGCAAAACGTCTGTAGAAAAAGGCAACAGGATGAAAAAATGTTTCAAGAAGATTAGGGAGATCAGCAGCTTTATTTAATGAGGACCAAAACACCAGAAGAGCCCTTGATAAAACTAAAGATAGGTCCTCACAATGAAGAATTCACATTTTTAGTTGACACAGGGGCCTCTAGATCCACAGTTAGAAAATTATCACAGGGTGTGAAGTAAGCTGTGGATGTGTCCCAATAATTGGGGTTAAGAGAGAAGCTTTTCAGGTTGCCGTGATTAAAAATGCGCAAATTGAAATGGGCAAAAAACTTGGATTGAATGATTTGTTACTAATACCTGAGGCTGATAATAATTTATTAGGAAGGGATTTAATGATAGCCTTGGGGATAAAAATAACACCTTGTGAAGGAAAACTTAAAATCTATTCTTTAACTGAAGAGGATAATCTGGATATCAGTGACACTGTATGGTATTCTGATGAAGTAGGAAAATTAAGCATTCAGTCTATTAGTGTTGAAATACAGAACCCAGAAATCCCCGTTAGAGTAAAACAACATCCAATGTCATTAGAGGGTTGGAAGGGATTTAAACTGGTAATTGAGAATTTAATATATCAGGGAGTATTAGAACCCTGTATGTCTCCACATAACACCCCCATTCTTCTGATAAAGAAGCCCCGTGGTAGTTACCGACTAGTTCAGGGTCTCAGAGCAGTGAATCAAAGAACTATTTCCCACTCTCCAGTGGTAGCTAATCCATACACATTGCTAAACTAATTACCTCCTAATTACACTTGGTACAGTGTAGTGGATTTAAAGGATGCTTTTTGGACTTGTCCTCTGGGTGAGGGCAGCAGGGATTATTTTGCTTTTGAGTGGGAAGATCCAGACAGAGCCAGAAGAGAACAGCTTAGGTGGACAGTACTACCCCAAGCTTTCACTGATTCACTGAATATTTTTGAGAGAGCATTAGAAAATCTTTTGAAGTCCTTTGAGTTGCCCAAAGGAATTAACTTGCTACAGTATGTAGATGATTTGTTAGTAGCAGGAAAAACCGAAGAGGAAATTAGAAAGTGCACCGTTAAGTTGTTAAATTTTTTGGGAGAAAATGGGCTGAAGATATTCAGGTCACAGTTATCAATTTGTGGACTCAGAAGTGCGGTATTTAGGACATTGGATCAGTAAGGGAAAGAAAAAACTAAATCCTGGTAGGGTCTCCGGAATATTAAACATGGGACCCCTGAAGTCAAAAAGAGAAATAAGGCAGTTTTTGGGTCTTTTGGAGTATTGCAGGCAGTGGATAGAAGGATTCAGTGGAAAAGTAGAATTCTTGTATGAGAAATTGACAACAAATCACTTAAAGTGGACCAAAAAGGATCAGAAAAACTTTGAGCAAGTTAAAGAAGCCCTACTGCAAGCTCCTGTACTAAGTCTTCCATTTTTAGACAAGCCTTTTCAATTATTTGTTAATACAACTGATCCAACAGCTTATGGAGTATTGACTCAGGACTGGGTGGGAAGGCGAAAGCCAGCAGGATATTATTCCAAATTACTAGATCCAGTTAGTAAGTGTTGGTCAACATGTTTACAAGCTCTAGTAGCAACTGCTTTGTTAGTAGAAGAGGCTTGAAAAGTAACGTTTGGGAAACCACTGGAAGTACACACTCCTCACAATATTAGAGGAATTTTCACTCAAAAGGCTGAAAAATGGTTATCTGATATCCAAATATTAAAATAAAAGTTTCTCTTGATAACCTCCCCTGAATTAGAGCTGAGAGTGACAAATGTACAGAGCCCTGCCCAGTTTGTCTAGGGAGTCCTAGAGGAAGAATTAATACATGACTGCACAGAGGTCATAGAGCTACAAACAAAAATATGTCCAGACCTAAGGGAACAGGAACTACAAACAGGAGAAAAATTATTTATAGATGGATCATCTCAAGTGATAGATGGGAAAAGAAAATCTGGGTATGCCATAATTAGTGGAGAAAAAGTAGATGTAAAAGAATCTGGTCCCCTTAGCCCATCCTGTTCAGCACAAGCCTGTGAACTTTAAGTGTTATTTTGTGCATTGTTATCATTATAGGATTGGGAAGGGACCATTTACACAGACTCAAAATATACTTTTGGAGTAGTGCACACTTTTGGAAAAATTTGGAAAGAATGGGGACTTATAAACACTCAAGGAAAAGAATTAATACACCAGGAATTGGTAATTCAATTACTTGAAGCTTTGAAGAGTCCAAAAAAGATTGCAGTAGTTCATGTGAAAGGACACCAGAGAGGGAGAGGTATTAAAACAAGAGGAAACAATGTGGCTGATGATGAAGCTAAAAAAGCTGCCCTGAGGGAACATAGCAGTGTAATTATGACTTTTCATGAAGCGGAAACACAGAATGAAACACTACACTTTTCCTTAGCAGAGATAGAAGCCATAAAGAAGCTAGGGACAACTCTGAAAGGGGGACAATGGATTCTCCCTGATGGTAGGAATATAGTACCAAACCTTTAGCTCAACAGATCCTAGACAACTTACACTGATGGACTCACTGGAGAAGAAAGGCACTTTTTGATCGCTTTCTAAAATTTTATGGGTGTATAGGAATATTTTAAATTGGGAAACAAATTACTCAGGGATGCCTCACCTGTCAAAATGTGAACAAAAAGGTGTTGAGAAGTCCTCCCTCTGGAGGCTGCCAGACAGCCTACAGGCCATTCGAAAAGATCCAAGTTGATTTTACTGAATTACCCAGAGTGGGCCGGTGGAAATATCTATAAGTTATAGTAGATCAATTAACTCAGTGGGTAGAAGCGTTCCCTGCGGCTTAGGCTACAGCTCAAACAGTAGCCAAGATCTTATTGGAGCATATTATTCCAAGATTCAGATTAGTGCAGGCTATTGATTCAGACCAGGGTACTCATTTTACCTCAGGAATAATAAAAAATTTAAGTTAAACATTAGGAATTACTTGGGAATATCATACTGCATGGCATCCTGAAAGCTCAGGATGAGTTGAAAGGATGAATCAAACTATTAAACGGCAACTAACTAAGTTGATGATAGAAACCAAATTTCCTTGGACCAGGTGCCTTCCCTTGGCCCTGTTAAATATTAGAACCAAGCCCCACTCTGAAACTGGGATCTCACCATATGAGATGTTGCCTGTGCATTTGTGTTATTTGTACATTTTGCTTTAATTTACGGTGGATATTATCCAGAGCAGAAGAAAAATAGAGGCAATTGATTTGTTTAGCTTGCTTGGATCACGTGTGTGAACAGCTAACCTTAGAAAGCCTTTTTAGTCATTTTTTTGGAACACCTTTGAGACAGGAAGATGGAACCTTTTATGCAGCAGTTCAACTAATAGAGAATTCAGACCAATGAGTCCTTGCTGTACTATCTTTTGTGCGGGTAAGAGAGCAAATGATCCATAATATTATAAACCAGTGTGTCATAATTAACAGTTGCTGTGGTGAAGGAATCTGTGTACCATGCCACAGACACGTTCTTGACGCAGATTGGCATTGTGTGTCTCTTAGTGGTGATGAAGACTTAATAACCAACCCCAACTTCAGAGCAAAAAGCAACCAACAAAGTAGATTGTTAGCTGAAGTAGTGTGAAAGCAGATCTTATTGTGGTTGGCACATCTCCGGAGAGATGCTCTTGCTGCCTGAAAAATTAATGTGCAGCAGTTGAACCTCATCTCAAAATGTAGTGATAAGCTATTTCTCTTTTTTGCTATGGAGACCCGCAGAACAGAAGTATTCATGAAGTACCTCTTCTCCAAGCAGTCTTGAAACTGTGCACAGCACACTTCCTCTCTGTATCGTGCTCCTGAGATAGATGTGCCATTGACATTTTTCACTCTCGCACATCATTTGCCAACTTTCGGCAGCTGCTCTCTTAGCAAAAGGCTCTAGAAGTAAAAGCCAGTGCAGGGCAGGACCTTCTGCTTTCCCCAGGTAAGTCATATCAAACTCACCCAATCACTGTGACCATCCTTTCACCGCCTCTCCAGTTGTGTTCTCTAAATCTCAGAGCCTAAAGCCAAGCCTGTATTTTTCCACAGAGGTCTGGAAGAGGAATAGGGCAGCAGCACAAGTAGCTCTCATTGAACTGCTTCCTTACGAATTGCCACTGTGTATTCAGCTGGAAGGGCAGCTGCCACAGCCCGGCTTTCCTTTCAGCAGCACGCTGTGCAAATCAGCCTGATACTATGGGGCTTGTCTGCTGTGTTTTTATTGTCACGGAGGTTAATTGTCATCTACATTGCGCACAGAACACTGCCGCCAGCAAAGTGCTCCTCGGTCTTCCTTCTGCTGAAAGGTGCGAAACACCTCTGGGTCATGCATTTTCCCTCTAAGAGCTGTGTAGCCTCATATTGTGCCTCTCCTGCTGTCTGAATCTGAACTGAAAGCTTCTTGGCTGCATCTCGTGCAGAGAACTATACCAGGAGAGCTGAGCACACAAGTCTGCTGTTCTGCCACTTCATTCTCAGCCTTAGGAGATCCAAATGAAGCCCGGAGACGGCATTCAGCTTTGCCGCTTTTGAGCCTGTATACTATACAGAACTGCTGTGTTTTGTGCACATTTTTTTCTCAGCTTTAGGTACACACGTATTTTTTCTGATCCGCAGAGTTCAAATTGTCCTTGTAGCTCTCACTCAGTGAAATGTGCCAGGAGAGAAGCCCTTGCTGGATTAGTTGTTCAATGTCCAAGACGTTCAACACAGCACAGCACCACTATCTGTGCAAGCAGAAAGGGACATGCAGGACATGTTTTTGTTCTGGCACATTTTTCTGTGCGAGAGTTCTCTCTACATCTTTGGTCCTTTCGAATCTTAAATGTGCATGAAGCTGTAATGTGGTACTTCAAGCTGAGAATGTCTGTGCAGAGAGCACGGTAATGTGACAGTGTTTTGCAGGTTGTGATTCAAATAATAATTTCCACTTGTTTGAGAGGCAAGCTCAGGACAACCTTGTTGTCCTGGGAGAGTTCTCTGCTAAAAACATAACTGAGAATCTTTCTGTTTGACTTCAGATGTCAAGAAAAGCAAACTAAGGGGATTACATGTTTCTAACTATGTTAAATTCATCACCTGAGCATCTTTTGGCAGAAGCAGTTCCCTGGAACGGTTCCCTGCCAACAGACTGTTTTGTGCAGGAAGTAAAGGACAATTCTCCTCTGTGAAGATGTAAGTGCAACAGGTTACAAAAGGAGAAGAACAAAGAACAGAGCACCAGGCTACGCTGAGCATAGCCTACTGCATTGCCAAAGTCCAGAAACAGCTCATTCACAGTCAGAGTCAGCTAAGAATGCTCTTTCTTCTTGAAAGAGTAAAGCATTGTCAGTGGACTTCATCACACAATTTGGAGATTAACTCTTTTTTAAACTCTTAGTACTGCAGAGTTTATGATCGCCCAGTCCATAGATTACCGAAAAAGACGTGCCAAAACAGAAAGCGTCTTTGAAGCACTCCTTCTTCAAGCAGCCGTGGAACTGCGCACAAAATAGAGCTGGTTTGTACCTTCCTTCTCAGAAAGACATTCCCTCGTATTTTCTACTCTCACAGCTCTGTTGCCAACTTTCAGGAAATTCTTTCATAGAAAAAACTCTAGAAGTAAAAGCAAGTGCAGAACTGCACCATCTGCTTGCCATGTGCAAACTGCATCAAAACTCACAGATGTAGCCTACTTCTACCCTTCTCCACTGCATCTATCACTGTTTTGCCTGGGTCTCTGCATAAAATAAGTGCAATTGTTCCCACAGAGGTCTGGAAGAAGAACAGGTACCAGCACAAGTAGCTCTTGGTGAATTGCCCCCTCAAGTTCTGCCAATGTGAATTAGGAAGCCACGCTCCTCTGGTAGCCCTCCAGCCATGCTCCTTGCTGCGTCCACCAGCCTTGTGCTCTGCAGCTTCTTTCTACACCTTTTGAGACCTGTGGCTCTTTCATTCTCCCAGAGGCAATGAAGAGCTCCTACATAATGCTTCTGCTGAAGCTTGCCTGTAGCTTTCCCCTAAAATTTGTGGAAACTTCTATTGGCACCACATTTAATCATCAGTCTTTCGCTGTACAATCTGTAAAGCGCTGCCAGATCACTGCACTCTGTGCACAGTGCTCCTCTGCTCGATATACTACAACACACAATTCAGCTTCTCAGGACTAAAGATCTGCAGAGACATGGCTGTGCTTCTGCCCTGTCCAGATCACAGGAGGCAAAGATTGAAGTTTTAATGTGTGAGCAGTCCTGGGTGCCATTCTTTTTGGATCCTCACTTGGTGAAACTGAAGGCTTAGGACGGTACCTAGAGCTGAGAAGGAAAGAGCCGCAAGCAAGATGTGTTCTCATAGGTCAGTGGGTACAGTTGAAATTGTAGGCAGCAAGATCTTTCTCAGCTGGCACTTTTTATTACTCTACTTTTGTCAGATGTTTTCAAGTTTGTTAGCGGACTCTGAGAGAGTGAAAAACTTTGCTAAGGCAAAGGAGCTCGTGTTTCCCTTTGAGTGTGATCTAAAGAAGAGTATGCAGCTAGAAGGAAGATCAGGGAAATCTTTTTGTGCAGCACAGTAGATTTGAGAGTGGGGACCTTCCCAACTTGGCTCTGCGCTCCTGCGTTTCAACCTATGGTGGTTCGTTTCCTTCTTTTGCCAGCTGACAGCACCATTATCTGTTTGTTTTGTTGAGCTCTGACAGTGTCCAGGAAAAAGATAAGTGCTCTCCTGGCTCGGCCCCATTCGTGTGGGGCTGTGCGGGGAGGAGCTCCACTGTGCTTCCTGGCTGTTAGGGACTGACAGACTGCTTTCCTGCGTGTAGCGGGGAAGGAAGAGGAATTGTTGGCTGATCAGTTTGCAAGCTGCAAAAATAATGCAATTGCAAGCATGGCCTCTTCCTTTTAGAATGTTTTCTGTGCGATCAGTTCCTCAATGTGTAACTGCATGCACTGAACTACATGCATCTCCCTAGAGATATGTGCTTTCTCTAAAGTTCTAAGGGCCATCCTACCCTCTCAGTCTCACAGATCTCAAACCCTTTCAAAACATCCAGCAGCTGCTTGCAAAGAAAAAGTCCCACAACAAAAAAACAGTGCTGGCTTTTGTAATCCCTTTGCAGTCTGTAAACTACACAAAACTAGTGATGTGCACTTTCCTTCCCAACTATATATATCGCATCAACATGTTTTCTCAAAGTGGCAGAGTTCATCATTACAATGAAGCATTTCCTGCTGGAGTGCAGCCTGAGAGAATGCCAGGACAGAAAGCATTTGCTGCCCTACCTGCTTCCACGATAGCCACAGCTCACTTTCACACACTTCTAGTGTGGCTGAGTCCAGGCAGCTAGAGATTCCACGGAAGTGCGAGGACAGTAGACACTCTTAATGTATCCCCTTTCCTTAGCAGCATTTAAATTGAGCACAATGCACTGTGGCTCTGTATCTTCTATTCCAGATAGACCTGCTGTCACCTTTTCCACTCTCACATCTTTGTTGCAAACATCCAGCAGCTGTGCCTATACATTAAGGCTCTAGAAGTAAAAGCCAATGCAGAGCTGCACCTTCCCCTTGACGCACATACGCCGCATAAATGCACTCTCTATATCCGTTTTCAGCTGGATCCACCAAGGTGTTCTCTGGATCTCACAGCCTAAAAGTAAGGAAAACATTTTCCACAAAGAGAGGGAAGGGAAGGGAAGGGAAGGGAAGGGAAGGGAAGGGAAGGGAAGGGAAGGGAAGGGAAGGGAAGGGAAGGGAAGGGAAGGGAAGGGAAGGGAAGGGAAGGGAAGGGAAGGGAAGGGAAGGGAAGGGAAGGGAAGGGAAGGGAAGGGAAGGGAAGGGAAGGGAAGGGAAGGGAAGGGAAGGGAAGGGAAGGTGTTCAGATCTGCTCCTTACTGGCACCTGGAGCCTGAAATCTGGTGTTTGCTGGCACTTCTACTGCCCAGATTCAGAAATTTTCCGGTGCCAGCACAGACCAAGTCTAGCTGTTTTCCAGCACAGAAAGCCAAAACCTGGCAGTTTCCCAGTGCTGGCACCAGTACCAGCAGCTCCAGTGCCCAGATCCGGTTTTTTGCTGGCACCGCCAGTGCCCAGATCATACTGGGCTGCCAAACACTGTATACTCACAATAATAAAAGCCACCACAAAATATTTAACAACCTACACTACCGCCCTTGCACTACAGCCCATAACACCATCCTAAATCCTAGAAACCAAATCCTTTAAAAACATAATACCCCCCCGCAAATTAAATCCAACAACAGAATTCCTTTCCAAAACTACCTTATCAACCTTTTCAGCACGTAAAGAAAAAACCATTACACTAAAATAATATACCATATCCTTTATCATACAGCAACTACAAACAAAATAAAACAATAGAATAAATTATTAAAAAACACCTTAAAACCAATAAATAAAAAAATCTTTCAAAAATTAAAAACTGTATCTAACAAAAGCCACCTAATTAATTAACACCCAAACCTCCACTAACCCTGCCCAATCTGAACTCCTACACACACTAAAGGAAAACAAAATCCCAATATAACATATGAAAAGTTTATTAAAAAATTATTTAAATGAATTCTACCTAAAATACAAACAAACCCATCCATAAAATTATCTTGACTCAAACAACAAATTACACATAGTAAATAATACAAAAAATAAAACAACACATTATATACCACAAAAAAATCTAATATTGAATGAAAACTATATATCAATGGTTTCATATATTTACTGGTTATCATACATTTATCATACCAATGTTTATCATATATTTACTAAATATCACTACCACTATTTACATTTAACTGTGTGTGTGTATATATATATATATATATATATATATATATATATATATATATATATGTATAGATAAAAATTAAAATATATTAATTTGACCATTAAGCCAATGAGATAAAATAAAAAATAAAATGTCCTAAAGTTATATTATAATATGATATCCTCTATAGTTTACTTTATGCCCAAGCATAAATTCTATAACTTTAAAATTAAGAAAAAATTGTTCAACACACAATTTATATACAATATCTACATCCTCCCCCAAATTATCTTTCAGCTATATTGTCTAATGCCAACAAAAAGCCCTCAAAAAAATTTTTACTTTTTTTTTAAACTAACCTCTCATTTATTAGCTAAACCAAAAAATATTCCCAAAATGGTAACTTCTTTGTCTAAAACCATTCAACTTTACTTCAATCCAAAAAACCAAGCTACCACCAGAAAACCCAATGCCATGACTCAAAAAAACCCATGCCACACCCCCTGCAAAAATACCTCTACATCTACTCAATTTTTGTCCACAACAAAAAATTCATTACCTAACATTATTAATTCTTTTTTTTCTCTTACCTACAGACACTCTATTTACTAAATAAATAAGCCTTTTCACTTTTTCTTCACAAAATTTTTCTTTAAAAAAAAAAGAAGACTGAAACCTGCCTTCTATTAAGAAACACATTCATTTCAAAACATTTCCTCCCAGTTTGTCTTGAACTGAGACACTTTCTAAGGCCTGGATCCCATTCCAGCGCACCGGAACCAAATCAATCTGCTCTGGCTCCGAAAACATCTGCTACACCAAACTCAGCTACCAGCATGAAACAGCTGGCTGATCCTATCCCTCCATCTGTCCCTCAGCCCCTGCTCTCTGGTGTCCTATGCTTCCACATGGCTACAGATGGCCAGGAGCAAGACTCATCCCTGAGAACCATCCCACCGATACTCTCGGGCATTCCAGGTTCCACGGGGATATTGTAGGAACCTGCTGCATTCCATTCCCTAGTGCAGCAACAAGAAAGTCCTTACCCAGCTTGTGTCTTCACAAAATCATGTACAAGGATTAAACAAGCCTGGAGGTCTGAGGGGCGCCGTATGCCCAAAAAGCCCAACTCTGCACCCCGAGGAAATGAGCGCCACAAATAGATCAATGAACATCAGATGCACGGACACTGTCAGCTGCATTAGCTCAGCAGTGGAAAAACGTGAGACCTAAGTTCTCGTTAGAGAATGCAGAATGTATTGAACTGTTTCTAGAAGGTGCCCATGTCATTATTTAAAGCTGTGGCTCGGTTAAAGACCAATACTAAGAAAGCTCACAGACAAAACACCTGGGGTGTCAGGGTTTTCCCCTCTTCCTTTCAGTGACTTTTGCAAGCACACTCCAAAGCTGTCAAGCTGCAAGTGTCCCCCAGCTCCCCTTGCCAAGTGCCATTCCCAGGCTGGTGCTGCTCCACGGGGCAGGGGCACCGGGGAGGCCACGGGAACAGCAGCACTGGGAGCCTGGGGGCGGCTCCGCACTCCCGGACCGGACAGAGCGCGGCTCCCAGCAGGAAAGCAGCTCCTCTGGCAGGCAGGTCACCTAAGGGACTATGGGGGGGTGTATTCCTCAATTTCTTGCCTTTCTTCTTACTATTACATCCTCCCATTTTTTCGGTCTTCAACCAAAAAAAAATCACAAAGGTGCCTCTACTCGAAAAGAAATGTGCTGACAGGTAGCTCAAGAAAGATCCTATTTGAGGAGTCCCAGCCTCCTCCACCGAAACTCAAATTTGCCTGACCCCTTTTTTCAGGACTTTAAAAGAAAATAACTGCCTGCTTTCTAGTTTGCCTAACTTCCCCCCATCAGGACTTACATATCAGGACTTCAAAAACTCCAAACCCCGTCTTCCTTCGCCGAGACTTGTGCCTGACCTCCTGCGTCAGGACTTAAAACAAAAATTGCCTGACTTTCTAAATTGCCTAAGTTCCCTTGTAAGGTTAGGACTTACGTATCAGGACTTTTGGGTTGCGTGCCACTCACACACTATTTCCTCTGCACGTCCAGAGTGGGGCCCTCTTTACCTCTTAGGAGGCGCCTCAACCACCAATTCTACTCGCTACCCCCCGTTCCCGGCTGGCCTCCTCACGGGAGTCCAAACCTGCGGTGCTAGGGGGTCCTGACTCGCTCTGAGGGTCTGAGCTGCCTGCCCTCGTCTCACTCACACGCTCTCGCTCGTACCTACTCCTGCTGCCGGGTACTCTCACCAGCCCGGCGCTCCTCCACATCGCTGGCGATCCACTTCGGTCCTGACAGCCAGCTGTCCTGGAGGACCAGGGTGGGCAGCCATCCCAGTCCCGGTGTCCTCTTCAGATGTGGCTGTCCCAGATGGGTCCCCAGCTGAAATAAATAGGACAGGAGATCTTTCTGCTTTTTAATGCCTTGATTAAAGAGCAGCTTGGGTGGGGAGAACCGAAAGGTCGCGCACACGCCGCCGCTGCTCCCAGGAGTGGCACGGAGGAGGAGGAAGAGTGCAGCTGTGTCCGCTGGTCTGCAGGCAGAGCTGGGGAATTCTGTCCTCACGAGAGCACCAGGAGATTCCCAGTTTTTCAGTTTGACGTTCAAAGTCCTCTCTCTAGCCAACATCTTTTTAGGTTAGGGTGAAAGGTAAAAAAAAAGGATCTTAGCAGACTCTGGATTCCATTCCTCACGTCTAGACATCACTTTGATCTCTTAATTCCATGGTGGCTCATTGTCTAAGTGTTTTTTCCAGCTAGATTTGGTGAGGGGTTTCCTCATTTGCACACCAGCCCTGATGTCACCTCCACCTCACAGTCCTGGGTGCCATTTTCCAGGAAGCAGCAGGGTGACACTTGACAAAGGGGGATTTCTAACCATCAACAACAGGTAATTAAAGAAAAACTATTAACAACAGGTGATTACAACATGAAATTATTAACAACAAATAGTTAGAACTCCAACTTGGCAGCAATTGGTTTAACTTGTTAGCTCTTCAACCTTTAAAGAAAATGGACAACTTTTCTACTCACAACATGCGCCGCCTCTCCCACCTGCCGGTCAGGCAAAGCTCCCCTCGGCTCTGCACGGCTCGCACCGGCACGACTCCGGCAGTCCTGCGACAGCCCAGCCGCGCCAAATTCCCCTTCCACCTCAGCAATCCCCGGGCAATGCCAGGAGGTCTCGCACGAGAACGTTCGGTGCGGGGCCACGGGCAGAAGTGCCCTCAAATGCAGCGGCACAGCCTGATTTCAAACCTGCAAACGCTGAGAGAGCTGGAGGTTCCTGCAATTGAACGCCCGAAACTGCAGCAGCAGGGCATGTTCACCTCACCTTAAACCAATACAATGGCAAATAAATGTGTTCTCTCCTTCTCCCCTTCAATTTAATCCCCTAAATTAGCAGAAAAGAAGTGGTTTTCCTCAAGGCTCTCAAATTATGGGGAAAGGAGATTTTTACCTCAATGCAAACCCTTAGAAAGCAGGGACAACAGGGCTTGTCATGAGCCGTTTGAAATTTTAGCATATGAAGAATGCTTCTCCCCTAGTCTTTGACTCATTCTTAGTTCTGATAGTCTGTGCATTTGAACAGTCTTACTAAAGTCAAATTTCTTACATAAACAGCTGATGTAGACATGTAGAAAGGTTCATGCCTGCATGTATAGTTTATGTTTTTGATTAGATCCTGTCTCTGAGGAGCTGCTCACTATATTTCTAAATTGTTTTCAAATGTGATGTCCCGGTGTCTTAACTGTAGAGGGTGAGAAATACCTTCAGCGTTTTCTTTCACACTGTAAACAAAACTAAGTTCAGAACAGCTCTGAGAGTGATGAATTAAAAGTGAGATGTTTAATTTAGTCTGCGCTTCAGTTCATTTTGTTCTTAGTCCATTATTTATAAGAGGTTTTATAGTTTACTGTAAGCTCTCAGTGTTTGAGGTCACCATTTTTCTGCTAAACCATGTATTGAATGAATAAAACATCTTCTATATACTGTTCCCATTCCTCATATTTATCTAAACTTATTCTTTGTTTCTCTTGTCATTGCTTTCCTGACTTTTTTTCCCTTTGGAGTATGGCTAAGCAAAATACATCAATTTTATGAGTTCTCAATAGAAAGAGGTTGAAGAAAAACAGTTGAGTAATATTTATAGGTGCAAAGACTACTTCAAGATTACAAAATATTAGACTAATCTGCTTTGCATGCAGGACTAATTAATTAATCCAGTCCTAATATATGCTTTTGCATTTTTATTTCTTAGAGGGCAAAGCATGCCGTAACAGGTTTTTAAACTTGAAAACCCCATTTTTTGGATGCCGTGTAGAACTGGACTTGTCAGGAGCATGGGAGGATGAGCTTTCTGCAGAGAAGGACTTTTCCTTTCCCCTCATCCACGTGGGGGAGCACCAGGTCTAGATATTCTCCTGCATGGAACCACTTCTGGTTTATAAGTGCTTTCAGAACGCTCTGACCAGCGAATATTTTGTCCTAAACTATGAGAAAACAGAGCGGATAGCAATGGATCCCCTCTAGCTGTTTGCTGTTCATGTTTTCAGGACGTACCTGCATATTCTAAGCTGGCTACACTGTAACTGTAATTTATTGTCATTAGTTGGAGTGAAAATGCAGAAACTGGAGCCAGCAGAAATTGATGTAGAAAGCACTTTGCTTGTAGAAGCTACTTTGCTAGGGTGGACAGTATTTCTGGGTTTTTATTGAGCTCTTATTTTCTGCCTTTATCTAGATGAAGGTACATCTGCCCCTCCTGTTATGCTACTCCTGATTCCTCTGGAAAAATGAGAGAATTTTTGCTTTCTTCCCTGGAGAATTCCTTAACCATGAGGAGCTTATGGAGGAGGTAAGCACCATCACTCCTCTCTTCCTCTGCACATCTTTGGAAGAAAAGTGTTAATCCTATTCTTGTTTGGAGTGGAAATTGTGGGATTGTGCTCATCAGGTGTGCTCTGGACTCTGCACACAGTGTCACCCTTTGTGATACTACACTGGGGGTTGGACAGACCACTAGAAGGAGTTTCCATCCTCTTGATGTGTTTTGGACACTAAGTTCCCCCTCAGTGCTGTAGGAGTGAACATTTCACTGGAGTTTAGACTAAAAGATAGACTAAAAGACATGACTAAAAGATACAGACCTAAACTCTCAGATTCCCTAATGGAGTTGAGCAGGACTGGGTCTGGCTGAAGCCAGGACTGCACTCAACTGCTGCTCAGTACCTGCTAGACATCCTCATGCCCAGTCTCCACAAAGCACTGCTGTAGCATGTGGGATTTGCCTGTTGTAGGCTACAAGAAGCTGAGTGCTGTTTATAATTACTTGCTAATTTACAGAGCATAACATGGTTTGGCTTTAAGCATAAAAAGAAAAATAAAAGGAGTTTTTAAATTGCAATTGGAGCAAATCGTAATATGGAAGTTGCCGGCAGTACACCTTATGCAGTGATCTAGAGAGTACATTAAATTAATCACAAGCTCTTAGAAGTTAATATAAACTCCATTAGACTGAAATCACCCTTATATTTAATTTTTGGAAATTCATTAAATAAGGATGTTTGTGCTCATATTCACTTGCATCAGCTGTCTTATGATCCATTTTGCTTGCATCTTTTTCTTTCTACAAGTCCTTGACACCAACAAATTATTAAAGAGAGCAGTCATGCCTATAGTTAAAACAATGTCTAAATCTTTAACAGGATTGAAAAAAATCGCCCTGGTAGCAGCATCCCATTTTTGCCTCAAGATGTGCAACTAATTGCTTTCTGGTATTCTTTGGGGTTTTAATGCAATTTTCTCTTTTAAAATCTTTATTTTGTTGATTATTTATGACTCTCATGAGCAGTTGTTGCATTTTATGTTCTTAAATAGTTATGTCAGTGTATTTACATAGATTTAAAGAATCTGGCCTATAATTGTCAATATCACTATCTTGGTTTCTATCTTGGTTTTTGATTTCTCAAACTGCTCAGTTTGATAAAATTTTTTTTTCATCAACCTTTAATTTGCATTTAAGATACTAGATAAACATTGATATGGTTTTGATACGTTATCACTTATGAAAGGTTCTCGTCCCACCAGAAAAAAAAAAGCCAAACCAAGATCAAAAAAGTCTTGTGGCAAGATAAGATATCTGCTGACACAGGAAAGCATAACTGCTTGTCTGTCACTCTTGTTTCCCAATATCTGTTCTGGGTTTGAAAACCTGTATGTCCAACAAACAACAAGAACTTTCATTATTCCACAGCTGTTTTGAACAGAAAAATGGCTTTTAGTGACATTTCAAGTGAATAATCCTATTTGCATTGGTATGCATAGCTCACTTGGTGTTTCACTTGTTTTCTGTCCAAAATAGCATTCCTTTTGCAAAGTTTAGCTTTGAATATGGAAAAGTACAAGGGTTTCAAATGCCATTCACAGACTTCAAACTAATGCCTACCCTAGAGCTCTTGAAGAATTGGAAGGGGACCTTAGCTGTGAGTGCTTGAGTCATGGTTGCTGTTGCTGAAATGGAGGGTTTATCTAATTCAATCCTTAGTGCATCTGCCAAAAAACTGTTATGACAACTTCCAATTTTTATTTTATGTCAGCAGGAAAAAAAATTACCTGAATTATGAACGTAGAATACGAATTTGGAAATATCAGTTAGCCACTTTCCTGAAAAGACTGGAAAATTCTATTTTTAAAAGTTTAATTTGAATAGGTGCATTCAGGTGTCCTTTCTTGCTGATAGTGCAGTGTCCTCTGAAAGGCTCCAGTTAAAGCTTAATAGACATGGCACAAAAGATGTGGTATAAATTTAGCAAAAGAAGTTAATAACAGTGTGCAAAAATCTCAGTTGGCACTAATGAGTTTATCTCCTCTGCACTCAGTGATGTGAAATCAGTCTGCAGCAGCACTAGTTCTCATGTGTTTATGTAATTGTGGGAATAAAATCTAATGAAGCTCCTGAAAGCAAAATTTTACCTTTTGTTATTCATTTTTATTTCCTTCCATTGCCATTTTTGGGTCAACAAACTCAGAACAAGAGAAAAAGCAGCATGAATATTAGCATTGCATATTACTATTGAAATATATATGCGAAATATAGGAGTGGGAATATTCCTATTGTTTATGTAGGTGTGAGTAAGTAAAAAAAAAAATTTAAACTGGTTTTTACTGTTACATGTGCTTGCATGTAAACATTAATTTATGTAAATCAAATCTCAGGTAAATAAAGACAACAACAAAGCTGTAAAGGGATGCTCCCTCCTCTCTTTCGAATCTTAATTTTGATCTTTAAAAAATCCTCCAAGTTAAAATTCTAATCTTTTAATTATTGTGTCAGGAAGAAGAAAGAAACAGAAGAGCAAGTGATCTTCTGCCTCTTTCTTTCATCCCAAACTTTGCCTAAAAACCTGAAGATGCGTCTCACAGTATTGCCAAGTTACCCTACTTCAAAGGGACGCCCAGGATCTATAGTATTGGTTCCCTGGAAACTCAGGCTGAGTCTCTTTTTTTAAAAAGCCTTCATTTGGTTACTGAAGATCTTCTCTATTGATCCAGCACATGTTAGATAAAGAATCTATATGCTTATTTTATATATACCTTCTATTCTCTTACAACTTAATTACTTCTGATAAGTACTGCTACAGCAGAACCTCAAAAGGAGTCGCTGTCTTACCCTTCTGAGTTGTTGTCAGAAACTGCATTTAGTCTAAATATCCATGCTCAGCCCACCCTTCCAGAGCTCTCCATAACAGGACATGTTTTTCCCGTTCTTTATTTTAAAAGGGAATGTTTTCTATTAAATCCCTTGCATGAGACTCACATCACTATGACCTGAAGAAAATGTTTGTCTCTTGTTTCATAAGAGGGGCTGGCTTGTGGGAGGAAGCAAACCCCAGCAAAGAGAGACCTGTATGTCTTGCAAAAGTGACTGTAACATATTTTTATCTTTGTCCTGCTGTCAGGATGTAAACCTATCTAAACAGGGCTTGCACGGATTCTGAGGTAGACACATTCATTATTACAATGTGGGTATTGGAACTTTTGTGCCCTGGTCCAAAACTTACTCTATTGAATTTCACAGAACTGAGTAAATGGGCTGAATTCAACAGCCCCCAGAAAATCAGGTAGAGCAACTTTTTGTGCATGAGGGCAGGAGACATTTTTAGGAATTGCTGCCTTTGCCTTCCTGCAGTATTGCACCCAGGGCATCTCTGGGAAGTGCAGACCTTGGTGTTGGCAGAAATGCTGTCACAGAAATGTGACAGCTGAGCAGCAAACCAAAGGGAGAACAAGTCCTGGCATAAATAATAACAGCCCTGGCTCTGCAGGGACTGGATCTGAGCAGGGTTTTGTCCTAGGCTGGGCAGGGGGAAGGGGGGAGTGTGTGCGGGGGCGTCTGCATCTATCCCAAGGCTCCTCTCGGGAAATGGCCCAGCTAATTTTAGAAGTAAAAACAGTCAAAAGAGGCCCATTTCAAATGCAGCCAGAGTACCTCCCCCTCTGAAATCTGATTGATGCTAAAGCCTTTCCTTAGCAGAATGTTTATTGCTCTTGAAGGGGGTGGGGAGAAAAACAACACAAGAGACCTTTTACAGGGCAGGCATAAGTGAACAGAAGCTCTTTAAATATGAACTTGTGGGAACCAGCAGACTGATGCAATATATCACAGGGACAGAAAGGCCAGAAGACAACTTTCTGAGTGCACGGCATAAAATCAGATGGGGAGAAAAGAAACTGGTACTTTTTGCCTGATACAACCTGAGGAAAATTACTGGCTGTTGTGCGTCTCTTGCATGGTTGTTTCAGGCATATCATGTTCTGTAGTGATTAAAATACAACTGGTGGCAGCAGGAACCCAAATGCCCTTCTGAATTGTGTGTGGTGTGACAGTTATTCCTTCAGCCCAGGTAGTTTTCAGAACATGCTTCAGCAACGACTTTTTATTGCATTTGATTCCTGTATTGTTGAACTGAATGAAAACACAGAAGTGCAAAATCTTTAGGCAATATTCTGTTTGTAAGGGGAAAAGGTCGCCTGTTGTCAGGGTCTGTGGGTGTTGTATGGATTCACATCATGCCAGGGAGGTAGGGAAGACAAAATTGAAAGTATGCACATTTTTCAATCTTTCATCTAGACTCTGCAGCACAAATTGATTTTTTTTCAGCTGTTGGAGAAAACATTTTGCTCCAGGAGTAAACTAGTGCTATTTTCATTATTTTCCCTAGCAGGACTACCAATGAAGGCTCCTCTCTCCCTCGCTGATTACAGGAACCTGGGGCACGAAGACAGTTCTAAAGAGAGGGAGTCACATCCATTTTCTGCTGTCTGCTCCTCAACAGACCTTTATCATGCTTCTTTTCACAGAGGGTGGGGTGGTTTTGCACTGGGTATTTTGTCTTATTTGTGTCTTATGTAACTATTACTAACTTTGAAAATGTTACTTAGCTGCAGGCATAAGAAACAGGCTTTAACCTAAATAGAATATGTATTTGGGCATCAGTTTCAGGCGTATTAAACGCTCATGTTTTGGGCTTCATATTATAGCTCAAGTTAAAAGGTGCTGCGTTGTTTCTAACTCTGTGTACATTTCTCCTCTGATTGCTACATATGAAATAACCGATTCCCTCTTTCTTTTTTTCTTTTTTCTTTTTTTTTTTTTTTTGTAGGAAGGTACTTCCTGGTCTTCCTTGCAGCTTCAGAAAAAGAGCAGTTTTTCTCTGTATGAAATATCTGCTGCAAACCTAGTGCCGTTCTAGAACATTTTGTTACAGCTGATTGCGCCTCAAATCCCATCTTTGGGACATTTTGGGAAGAATTCTCTTCTCTCTTTAGTCTGGACTAACATGAACGCTGCTGAGTTATTTCTTGCATGATTTAAGTTCTCAGAGCACAGCTGATAAGAGCAGCAGCAGTCATGTAATGTACAACTTGTTACAACTGTGTGCTCTAGTGGGTTTTACCAAGCTCTCGCCACAAATTCTAGTGGGAACAAAGGAGTCTGTGCTGAAGGCTTTTGACAAATCCAACCAGGAACATTTTTTGAGAACTGTAGGACCTTTTTGAGGATGTCTGTAAAGATCTAATGTGAGGCACGGAAGTGAGAGCCCTAAGGCAAGGAAACTGCTCCATTGTTTGTGCTCTTAAAATTGCTTCAGGGCTCAAGTCACTTCTGAGCCAAAACCAATAAGATATTAGACCTCAGCAAACTTGTGGATGTCAGAGCTATTTTGGGAAATTGGAATACTACATAGTAACCACATATTTGGCCATGATACGATGTGTGGCCCCAATTCAAAGAAATTGTAAATACTGCCATTTGTCCAAATTATTGTTCCCTTGCTATGTCTAAACTTCAAAGAAAAACAGTTTCTTAATAGTTTGTATGCTGCTATAAATAATATTTCTCTTTATTGCATACTGAGAAAAGAATAGCATTCAATGAGTCATACTTATTGTGGGGTCTGTGGACAAAGCTCTCAAGGCTTTATGAGCTTTCACAATGTGCAAAAGCTTTAAGGTTCAACAGTCTTGTTTCTTCCAGCAATAAATTAAAGGCAGATTCTTAAAATATTTCGACATTGCTTTAAGAAACACCTTGGTACTAAGTTGCTCTCAGATTTAAACGGAGGAAAGCAAAACCTCCTCCTTATGTGTAAGGTGGAGGAAAATCTTTGTCCAGACATTTCTTGGGTGTGATTGGCGTTATTATTCAATAAGGTGAAGGTAATGTGTTCACTGAATGCTGTAATGCAAAACTGCCAGGATTGGTTTGGGAGTTTTTATTTACTTGAAATGAAAGATACTTAAGAGAAGTGAGACTTGGCCATCATTTATTGCAAATGACACAAATCCTGCTCTGTTACAACTCTAGTCCTGTTGAAGTGCATGTTAGCCGAGAGAAAAATTTGACCTTCCGTATTATAATTTACAACTTTGAGCCAAATTGCCAGATTGGCTACTTCAATACCATTTTGATAATTTTGATATTTCTCTTGTATAAGAATGGCAGTATGTGTAGATTCCATTGGGATTGTATCTTTTGTAAAATGACAAACTCAAAACCTGAAAAGACAGTGATTTTGAGGCGTGCAGTTCCTTGCCTACAGAATTATCTTTTGCAAAAAAGTACCTTTGAGTGGCCTGGGGTAGCAGACCTGCAGTTTTTTGCTGTAAATGTCAAGAGGTGTGAAGTTCAGTGGATGCATCTTGATGTTTTACCAGGCCTGGCTTAGTGGGAAGGTTCATGGCAGTATCGTTAATTTTGTCAGAATAAGAGCTGAAATAATGAGCCCAACTCTGTGACTGAGCACAGCTTTATCTTCAGTACCCATCTGATAGGAGAGAGAAGCAATCAGAGCCACAGTAAGGACGGGGTCACTGGGAAGCTATTGAATAAGGTTCTTTGAAGAAATTTCCTGTGTCTTCAGATACTTAATCCAGAAATCTCTCTCCATTTTGCAATGGCACTGAGGGAAGCATATGATACACTGAAAGATACTGAATAATCTTCTGACTGACCAGATCGATTCCATAATGTTGTCAAAGAGCCCAGTAAATACATATGGGAATCATTTCCATTTGTGTGCAAAAGCAAATATAACTGACCTTTTAATAGACTTCTGCAGTCACGTCTGTGACCTTTGCATCCTCAGAGTTTGCATTCAGATTGCCTCAAAAGCTATGCCCAAATTTAGAAGATGAAGTGAAACTCTGAAGTTTAACATTTTTTTCACCCTTTTGAGGACAAGATTCTCATGAAAAGCCTTGGTTTGTTGATTTATCCTCAGCTTTGGAGCAGAGGTTTCATATCCCCACTATGCTTCCAATTTCTGCTTTGCTAAAATGTGACAGTCTCTCACTCCTTTCAATTTGGAGATTAGAGAGAATGATGCTATGTTACTGAAGAGTATATTTTGAATTTGTCTTTCATTAGACTTTTACAGGTAAAAGTACTATAAAACTATTAATTGGTCCTATATGATATGCTCAGTAAGGAAATGCAAGATTTGAGATTTCTGGGTGAGAGCCCTGAGATGAGGGATTGTGCAAGGAAATGCAAGATTTGAGATTTCTGGGTGAGAGCACTGAGATGAGGGATTGTGCTACCAATGTTTCAGGAACTATTTAAACACAACAAACACTGTGAAAATGGACTGCTGCAAAGGAACTGTGGTATTTCAGAAACTCATGCCTGCAAGGGGAGCAGCTCTTGCACCCTTTTCCCTCTCTGCTTTTGCAGAATTTGCAATAGTTTTTGTTGGCGACTTCATGAAGACTCCTCATGCTGCGTTCTTTTTACTGTCTCTAAGTATGATTTTGCTCTACACACTGGACAAATGTCAGATGAACTGTAGGGAACTATTTGATTACATGGGAAATGTGCTCTTAGGGCTAGTGGTTTTTTTGCATAACTGCACTGTTAGGTCCATGAAAGAGCAAGATGCTCAAGCGCAGACCTCTTCATTGTACAGCTTGTTTACAAATAGTGAGTGGCTGCTTCCGTGGGATCTCACCTAACACACAACTGTCATAATTATAGGGGGTTTCAGTCTCTCATAGGCTGCTAAAAGAATTTCTTTGTGAGGGATCAGGATTTTCCACCATCAAGAAATCTAAAACTTTTCATTATTGTGGGGCAGGACATACTGGTTGCAACTAAAACAGTGCTAGAACAGTAAACAAAGGTTGATTTTGTCCATTTTCCACAGGCGTTCATCCAAGCCAAACCATTTCAAGTTCAGGCTGGTTGGAGTAGCTGAATACAGACACAGAGATGCTACTTAAGGACAAGATGAAGTAATGAGTAAGTAATTTTTCTATATCTGTCCTTCTCTAAGAGACACACTCATATCTGTAAAAACTCTGTTTAACCTCAGTAGAAGACAAATACACATATTAACATGCCTTGAGTAACCAACCCAATCCCCGTGATCCATAAAATGAAAACAAGGATTAAAAAAAATTACGTATTAAATTATTGTAAATATTATTTGAATATTAAATACATACAGTGGTTGGACATGTAAGAATCTTGAATTGTCAAATTTAAATCTAGTAAATGTTAAATGTCAATATAATCTCCCAAATAAGTCTGAAGGACTAGTGATGATCTCTTGGCTAAAGTTGTCTTCTACATTGTAGAACATTTATCAATTAACTAATTTATTATTGGCCAGTGGTTAAGAGGTGCTGAGACCGTCTGCTGTGCTGACTTGGAAGAGCTTTAGCACTTTGGAAGTTTTGATTTCAGAAGTGAACACTGTGGGTTCTCCTAGAGATATACTAAAACCTGTATATATTTCTGGGGGACAAAACAGGGACCATTTGCTTTTCACTGAAACGAACATAAGTGTCATGGGTTTGTATAAAAAGCAGGTTTTTATTTTTCTTGGTTGCAAAATGTACCAGCTGATGATAAAGAAAGGCGAGAAAAAAACTACGTCTATAGTTTTCATATTTCATATTATTTACATGAAAATCAGTGTGAAAGCTATTCCTGTAGCAGGGCAGAAGGGATTGTATTACAACATCTTTTGTCAAAGCATTGTTTCTGACTGAAATTTTTATGATGAGGTAGAATAGAGCTTTCAGTTGGTTGAGATATTTTTGTTTCTTGCCTGGAGGAGAGCAGAGGGAGGAGGAGATGCAAGAGAGAAGACAAGAATTTGTTAGTATATTTAAAGAGCTCAGTCACAGACATCAAGTGCATCTTGTCCTGGTCTTTCTGTTTGAAGAGGAGGATAAAATATGGAATCACAGGGTCAGAACAGAGCAAGGGCAAAGGAAGCCAAACTCATTGTCAGCAACTAAGTTTCCAAATATGGAATAGTTTGTCTGTCCTTGTTAGGCCTATTTTCTAGATTTTGCAAATAGCCAACTCTTTAATCAACACTTGAAAATTATGATCTGGCAGTGACCAGTGCTGAGCATCCTGCATGTCTGTGCTGTTTGGGTGGTCACAGATTTGTGAGTTTTCCTGAATGCCTCCTGGATACCTGGGAGGAAGGCCACAGTTCTTTTAGGCACATAAATAAATGCCAGTTGTGGTAATGGCAAAACAGAAACTTGGATTGTGTCCTTTACCTCCTCTCTCCCCTGATGTCTAAAATACAGGGAAATACCACAATATAGTGACTTTGTTTTATTAAAATTTTTCAAATTCATGTTTACCAAACTCTGAGATCTAGACCAAGGTGGTCTAGAAGGCGCTGTCCTCCACTGGGATTTACAAGGTATTTTTAAAAGTTTGATCTAGTTGATCCAAAAGAATTCTGTCTACCCCTTTAGATTACTGTATTCACATATGTGATCATGTTTCAGTGCTCCTCCTATTTATACTCCCCTTAATCTTTTTTACGTAATGAAATGAATTGTTGTTTCTCTGACTGTTTAAAAATAAATAATTTCTTGCTTACAGGTGGTAGTGTAATTGGGCAAAACTTAATCAAATGTCTATCTGTATCATTCCACTAGTTTTGATGCCTTAAGTTTTAGCTTTCATATTTTCCAGATTCTGCACTGCATTATTTTATGACTCTGAACTTCTTATTAAGTGTCAGCAAGTTCTCCTCACAGCTCAGTCACACAGAGCAATCCTTTTCCAGCCCCAGAACCAAGGGCACCACTGCAGCTTCAGGCCCAAAAAGTGCAAACAACATCAAATTGAGGAGAGCAAACTGGGAGGATGGGTGAGCATCACCTGGAACTGGAATTGGACAATTGACCCCAAGATGGAAATGGACCAAAACTTATAAAAGTGGGAAAATGTGTGACTCATTGTCCATCTTGGGTGGAGCCACAGCTGGGCTCTTGTACTGCCCAAGGTGTATCCTGTGAAGGCCTTTAATAAATCTGTACTTTATTCCTTTGACACTGTCTAGCCTCTGTTTTAGGTAGCCTCTCAAGGCATCAGTTTCAGTGGAAACACCTCATTAGAATTTGTAACTGAACTGAAACTCTGCTGATTAAAAGCAGCTGATGACCCATGAACAATAGATATGCCATTATACATGTTTATAATGTTCTCTGAAATGGAATAAGAAATTAAATGAGAAAATGTCTGGAGGGAGGAAAATATTGCATTATCTCTGCATACTGTAATGTCATCTTCAAAAATGACTCTGAAGGAAGAATGACTCATTTTGGAAACAGAGAATGTAATGAAATATCCATGAAAGGTCTGAAAACTGGATGGTTACAGTGACTGCTATAAATAGGTTTCCATAAGCTAAATAAAGGGTTTCTGTGAAATGTCCAGGTGCTGATTTGGGCAATCCATTAAATGTGTTGGGAGATGGGATTGCCTGAGTTTGAGCTACTGGAATACCTAAGAATTCTTAAGTCACAAGAAGTATTACAGTATGGTTCTTATTTTGACTAGCATTGCCCCTCTTGCATCTCTTCTTTCTCACGTCCTCTTGTTTGTAACTTCGCCTTGTGCATTGCAGAGTAGTAGAAATGTCTGCACCTATTGTACCTTTATGCTTGATTAAAGCAAATTATACCAGAGGGGCAGTTAAAAGAATGCTTTCATAATCTGGTAAAATATTCCCAGGAAGAGAAAAAAGTAATCCCTGTGAAATGACTCTGTTTCTAAAAAAAAGAACAACTTATTAGACCCGAATGATTCTTCTCAAAGATGAGCCAGTCATGGAGCTCATCCATCATTTCCATTAACATCATGGCAACAGGAGTTGTGGAAAGGAACGCTCAATTACAAATTTTCTGATCTTGCCCTGTAGCTTTATGACAGTAACCCTGCTCTTAGGTAAGGTTTTGCTTCAGCTCTGGTCTTTCTAACTCTGACATGTAGCATGTCATGTAAACATGGATGAGAAAAACAGTAGTGTCCCACTCACATGAGTATTAGTTACTGCACAAATAACTTTACGGGACTGCTTGTCACAGTCACATTTTCTGAAAAAACCCTTTGCCCAGGATTTTTCTCCTGGGAAGCTGAGAAGCCTCAGAGAAAAAGGAAAACAAATTCTTATCTCATTTGCTTCTCCTGTGTTGTGTTCACATGTGGAATGTGTTTGGAGATTGCTTACCACAGGTGATTGTTCCATTGGATTCTGCTGTGTCAGGACTCTGGAAAGAGTCATGAGTTTTCATTATTATCTTCTTAGCATTCTGTAAGTATCCTTTCTGTATTCTTTAGTATAGTATAGTTTAGTATTCTTTAATATATTATAGTATCATAAAATAATAAATTAGCCTTCTAGAACATGGAGTCAGATTCATTGTTCCTTCCTCCCTTTGTCTGGGGGCAACACAAATAGTATCACTGCTCAGTTTTCTTTTCACTCCCTCAGCTTGAAAAGTTCTGATGTTTATTGGTCTCTATTGTTTTATACTATTTATAGCTTGTAGCTACCCAGATCAGCTCACTGTAGCTCCCTTGCTACATTAGAAGATTGTTATTGCCGCCTTTCTGTCTAAAATTACCTTAGTGTGCTTTATCTTCTTGGTTTCCTCTTATTATTCTCTCTCAGATCATTGTTCTTGATGCTATTTCTAAAAGTAAGGTATTGATTTCCTGTCTCTCTCCCTGTGTTTTCATTATTAAGACTATAAATGTTTTAAGACTGTCTATCAGTTATTACCCATATTATATCTCTCTTACAAGACAATTGCTACTCTGAATTTAAGAGCTGAATCACAAGCCTAATGACTCCAGAACAGCCATCAAACACCTCTGTGTTCTTTGTTTTATTACTTCATTTCCAAGGTGCTGGTAACAAAGGACTACTTTTCTTCCATGAACAGCAAGATGACGGTTTGTATTTACCTGTCTGAAACCACCATCCTCTCAGTGTCTATCAGGGAAACAAATTCTAAAAAGAAGCTGCTGTAACAAAAGCATTAATCTTATTTAATTTGCTTTAGCTCATAAATCTGACATGTGCCAAGCCTGAAAGTTTCAGGTCCATAACTATGCTACTTCTTTACCATTCAAGCTTCAGAGTCAAATGATTCAAAGAGAAAAGTCGACTGCAACTTGTGAGTTCATGAGGTTTAAACTCATTAAGCTTATGAAACCAGTGTTGTTTGCCTACACTGAACCCTAAGCCAGCCTAGGTTTCTTCAAGCTGGCAAACTGTCACATACTTTGATTTAAAAGGGAATAATTTGCACTTTGGCTTGCTTAGAGTCAACTTTGAGTTGGTGAGAGCTCACACACCTGTGCTGCTGGGGGAACCTCCTGCCTCAAGGGTTATGCCCTCTCTGCAGTATATTGTCTTTAACTGAGTACCTCATGTTTCTCTGATTCTGCTGATATGCTGCAGTTAAACTTCCCTGGAGAAAGGCAGCCAAGGCTTGTCCTTCAGGATTATCTGGTCCTTGGGGACACTGGGGGGAAGAGGGGCTCGTGAGCAACTGAAGGCCCCTGTGAATCTGGAGATGTGGAGAGAAATGGAGCTATGAAAAAGAAAACTGGGTGAAGGGCATGGACCACAGGAGTGAGGAGAGGTGGACACTGCTCCCTGTGAGCTTGGCATTCCAAAGCCTCCTGCTAGAAGCAGAGGCTGGCATGCCTACACCCTGTGTGTGAAGAGCAGCATGGGCAGTGCTGAACTTCAGTGCAGCTAAAGCCCTGCTTAAGAATGTCATCTAAAGATTGTAAATAAAAGCTAACCCAGCCCTCATGTTGATACCATTGACTTGAGTGGAATTTCACTCCAGCAGAGGCTTACTCCAGCCATCATCCTATATTCGGAAAGATAAACATGAATGTATGCTTACATCCTGAACGCAAGTTATTCCAGGCAGATAAGGCAAGAGAAAGTAAATATAAGTCATTCTATAGACCAGGAGGCCAGCTGACCTCGTGTTTTGTCAGCTCACTTCCCAATATTTGCTCTGCTGAGAGGAAAACTTGAGTATTTCTTTGCAATGTTTGTGAATGGACCGGTGCGTTCATTTTTACGCGAGTCTGTCTCAGCTCTGCAAACAAGATAAGGAGTGATTAACGTACCCTGCTGACTACGTGGGCACCCTGAGCAACATCCCGGCTGCTCCCACTGCAACCCAGCCAGGAACAGGGCCAGAGCGAGGTGCTTGATGTGCACAGGGTGTGAAAGGGTCTGGGGGGAGCTGAGGATATTTATCCAGCCATAAAGAGAGCAGGTGTGTTTGTGTGTGACTCCATAGAAAACCCAACATCCTGTTTATCAAAGGAAGTTTCTTCGTTATTCATGGAGCCTTGCATTTGCATCTTTGGACAAGAGAAATAAGGAGCAAAAGTAAAAATAGCTGCAGTATTAGACTTTGTTCCTGAACGCTGCTTTGCATGGAGGGTGGTTGAAAGGCTGGGCTCACACAGAGAGATGTAGCTATGTGGCCAGGGCCTGGGTGGGAGCTCTGCTTTATCTCTGAAAACAGAATATTTTCCATCTGCTTGGTTGGAGCAGAAACCTTCTCTATTTCTGACAATAGCTGGCATAGCATTAACACTAAAGCTACAATTTTCCATTGTTTTTTTGACCCTTGGATAACTTGGTTTATGGCCAAAAATTTACTACCTGCATGCTTTATATTTAGTGGAACTGGCATTCTGCCACAAATTGGCTTTTCTGCTGCATTTTCTTTAGGAAGAGGAAGCTGCGAGACAATGACTGTATGCAGACATGTTCATTAATTTCTGAAGCTTTGCTGAATGGTACTGAAGGTTGATGTCCTGGCCACTGGAGATGGAGACTGTAGAGTTATCTCCTCATATCAGTGGTTTCCAGATCCATAATTCAGATTGGAACCTTTGTCACTTTTAGGCCAGTGAAAGTCATCTCAGGATCCCAGGATTCAGAGAGCATTTTTTTCTACCTTGTGTATAATGGCAAATAATAAATATTCCAAAAAGCCCTACCAGGGCTGTAGCAACAGCAACGCAGAGGCCGTGATTCACATGTAAAGCTTTGCAAATGGTTTTGTTCATGGGCTCAAGGTGGAATAAAGCCACATTCCTCTTGCTCAAGGGGGCTCAGAGTGGAGATTTCTCCAAGAAGAAGGAGCATTTTTGGGCAGTGGCCTTGCAGAAAGGAAATTTGCAGGTTGAAGTTGGTTCAGCCATAGAGCACCTACAAAAGAAAAATCCTTTAAAAAAACCCCTCAAACCAAAATGTCATAATTTCACTAATTTTGGGCATGTGTTACTATTCCCTATGAGAACCCTAGCATCTTTTTTGCCAATTTAGTGTCAATAGTAAAATATCTTTAGCGATTTTACCTACACACTTTTATATATGCTGCAAAGCTATTTGACCAAAATGCAACCCCTGACATCTTTGAAATGCCTTCTGCTAGAAATACAAACCAATGCCTTTTTAAAGTAACATACTGACAAGGATAATTTATGTATTCTACAGTATAGAAAATACTGCAGGCAATGCTATTTTTAGCTGTGTAACCTTTAAGCATATTTAACTACATAGCAGGAAATTGGATTTTTACAGGTGAATAACTTAATATAGCAAGGCACATGAATTACAGATGTGGACAATGTCTGTCCAGATCTCTGTTTTTTCCTGGCACTAAATTATTCATGTGGGATGGCCAGAAGCCAGCTATGGGGATTATTGATAAAAGTGAGTTAAGAATAGATTAGAACATTTCTCTTGTCCAGTATAATGTTTCTCTGATGACTGCGTTATTTTCCATCTTCCATTATGCACTGCAAGCCAGACTTTTTAAATCCAATTTTAAACTATTCATGTTCTATATACATAATATTATTATAAATGCTTGAGTTCCTTATTTGTAGGGCAGGGGGTGTTCTTTTAAAAGACTTAATGTTGTAAACAAGAAGACAAATATTTCAGCATTTTGCTTAGGCATGGATTTTCTGGAGAAGTAAAACTTTTCTTCCAAAGTTTTGCCAGATGTCAGAGCTGGATGGCTGAAATGTGCAATAGCCTTCCATTTTAGTTGGTGGTGCCAGTGCCATTCTCCTGTGACTATCAAAGTGTTAACCCAGCTGTGGGTTTGTGTATTTTTTTCTTGTTCTCTGTCACTTTTTTCTCTATTGCTCTTTATTTTTAATAAATCTAAATTACCAAGAAGATTAAAATCTTTGGCCTGTATGAAAAGATGAAGCGATGGAGGTACATATAGGGAATTAATTTGAAACGTGATAGTGGAAAAAGCATAATTCCTTCTAAAACACAAAGTAAATGAGGTTTACTCTGTAGCTGTGCAACATAGCTCTAATAACTATGAAAAGTAAATGAAGACTGTACAGTGGTGTAAAAAATGTGAAGTGCCTATGTCCCTATGAAGGCCATAAGAGCATTTTCTTACACTAATATAGTGTTTTGCTGCATTTGAAATTCATTTCAGGCTAAAAGAGGAAAAAAAAAGAAGAAAAAATAAGTTTCACTAATGAGGAAGCAAAAAGGTGTAGAAATAGAGTCCAAAATATTGAGGTTTATTTTGGAATTCAAGTATTTTAGTCTTTGGTCACATTTCTCACCTATGTTGTGGTGAATAGCTGTAAGGAAGGAGTGGTCAAAATAGTAACGTTGAATATTTCTGGTGTTCTGAGAAATGTGGAGAAAGGACAGCAGGCAATAGCCAGGTGAGCACTAGAGAGTAAAGATTCAGCTCTAAACTCTGAGCTTGCCTTTTTGTGTCATCGGGTAAATTTCTTTAGTATTTTTCCCCGGTGTAATGAAGATAATTTTCTGATCTATATTGACAGAATTATTTTATTTATTTCCATGAATGCTTTTTATAGTCCCAAGATAAAAGTTTCCTGTTGTGTTCTACATTTCCATGTGACTTTTAACTGTAAAACAAACTACAATTCACCAACTTTGCTGGTAATTTTAGAAAAATATTGTCCTAAACTTCTTTCCTAGCGTGCTTCTGGCACCTGATCTTTCTCCAGCCCTAGATTTCTGAGCTATTGCATATGTTGTGTAACTTTGTCATGTAAGAGTTTTACTTTAGATGAGTGGAAGCTGAGGTACAGGTTACATATATGAAGGTACTGTTTTTAAAATGTCCAAGCACTTTATTTTTATTGCTCCTGGCTTTGCATTTGTGTGTAACTGGGACAACTGGAAATACTGAACGGTGGTGGTGCTTCTCACTGAATTGTCATTGCCATTGCAGTCATTGTTTAAATAATAATGACTTCAAGAGAAGGAGTTTTGGTAAAGAACAACAAAAAAATTTCCCTGTGGGAAATGGAAACTGAATGACCAAATTATCAAAAATGCTCAACGTTTCTAGAGGCTGTGCAATAGATTATTGGAGTTAACAAAGTGTAATAACAGGAACAGAAGAAAGTTGGAAGTAGAAGATAGCTCTAGTGTGGTTTAAAGCTGATACTGTCTGAGATGATTTTCTGTTTCCATTTGCTAACATGCTAACTTGTGATAAAGAATCACATCATTGTACACTTGAGGTTTTTAAGATTACTGTTGTCATTCCACTAAGTCTGACTGTTTCTTATATTTCCTTGTTATTCTTCGTGTTCCTGCCAGGGTATATTTTGACGGCCAGGATGAAATTTTTGAGGTGTTCAACTTTGTTTACAGTCTGGGCATTGCAACAGCTTGTTTGGCTGCCTCTTCTTCATCCCTGCCCTACCTCTTCCTATGCCCTTTCGTCTGGTCACTCTTGGCTGGGCAGTCCTGCCGCATCCTTGAGCGAGTTCTGAGCTGTAACTGAGCTAATTTATCTTTCTAACTAAATATAAAATATAGTAAAATCTTTTTTGTGGATTGTTTTCTGTCCTTTCAATGAGTTAAAGAAGAAGGGCCTGATGAGTGCTGGAGCCCAGCTGGGCAAGCTGGCTGAGAGTAGGGGAAGGGCTGGAAAATAATGGTGTGTGCAGAGGAATTCATCAGTTCTGTCAAGTGAACCAAGTCCTTGTGGCTGTTTGAATTTGTTGTGCTTAGGAATATGTTCAGAGCAGGTAATTTGGGGAGGCAGGAGGCCCAGGAGGCCTTGAATTGCTGACCCCTTGGGGACCTGTGCAGAGCCAGATGAGGATCACTTGGGAACACAAGGACTGATGGCCCCAGACATGTGGATTGTGAGGCTGTAGAAGCCCAGGGTCATCTTTGCTCAGGGTCGCTTCTCAGAGACATCAGCTTAAGCTGTTGATTTCTCACTTATTATTGCACCAAAATTAAACTACTTTAAGGATCAGATGCTGCTATGGGGAGCCTGGAGCCGAGGCAGTGAGGAAACCTGATGTGGCTGTGTGAGTGTCAGGGGTGTAGCTGGGAGAGCACCTCAACCCCAGCTCAGGTGGTGCAGGCATGACTGCCAGAGTAGCTCCTGGATGGTTGGACAGGGAAGTGTTCTTAACAGGAGCTTGTCCAAAACACACCAGTTTGGTGAAAATGTACAGTTCTGAGAGTCTGTGTTAGGGTGACCCAGCCAGAGCAGGGAGCAAACGCAGCAGGGCACAGTGGAAAACACTTGCCCGGTTAACCTTGGCACTTCAGTCTCCTTTTCCCCTGTATGAAAAGTTTTCTCTTCCTGGACTTTGCATTGTGTTTCCCTGAAAGGTTTCAGTCTCCCTCATGGAAATTATGCAAATGTCACTGTGCACACGCAAAAAATCTGACAATGGCACAAAAAGTACAGGACCAAAATAGGTTTTGCTAAATAAATTAAAAAAAAAAAAAAAGGTCTATGTAGCAATGAGAGACGTAACTTCCCTTTGACATATTTGAATTATTAGGAGATAGTTCCGTTTATCAGTCTGCCAAAATCTCCTTTAAAAATGAACTATACATTTTAAAAGGAAATGTGTGTACAAATTTAGTGACAATGATGAAGTAAAAAAACCTGGGATGTAAAAGCAGATTCATTTGCTGCCCCAGATCTTTAACAAATGAAGGAGTTTGGTTCATGTTGCAAAACAAGCTGGCCTTCTAGCAGGGGCCAGGACTGGAATCTTTTGCCAAAGGTGAATGATTTGGAAAACTGAGCGTGTGCGAAAGAGAAACAGTGGAAACTATTCCACGCTCGGAGCATGCCTGAGCTCTGGAAAGCAGCTCTGTTAAAATGTCAGCCTCTGACTGAGTGGGTCTGTTTTCTACATGTGGCAGCAGCCTGAGCCAGCTGCCTGGTTTGTGTCCTGCATGCAGGTTGTGTGCGCACCGCAGTCGAAAAATTGGTGTTGGGGCTTTGGTTGCTTGGTGCTTCCCAGCCAACAGCACATGCAGCAGATACTGTCCCAGCCCTGGCCATGAGAAGAAGTCTTGCTTTGCAGACTTTTCTCTGCAGATCTCCTCCTGCTTCACCCTTGCAGGTGTCTGCAATGCCACTGGTCCCAGCAGAGTTCCTTTTAGGGGTGTTTTTGCAGTACAGACCTAGAGGCTACCCTGCCTTGTGAAGTGTGAGTGTCCCTTTGCCAGAGTGCCAGGTTTCTCTTCTGTGTCACCCAAAAATTCCAGAAAGGGAGCACTTAGGTCTAGCAAAGTGTAGTAATGCCACGGAGTCTCTGTAGCTTTTCCTAATGTTCTGCTGATGGCTTGAGGTCCTAAATTCTGACAGGAGCCACCCACAAAACATCTACTTGGATGAAAATATGTGTATTACACATTGCTACTTCCGTTTTCCATCAAGACTTCAAGCTCATTTAACAACTCCTGAAGTGTAAGAGACAGGTATAAATGACCTGAAATTGAGTGTCCCTTGCCTGACAGGGAAGTTAATAATGTTAGTCTCTGAGGGAACTAGAGCAAGAAACATAAATAGGAGCAGAACACTGTGTTCCTTCTTCGGTGTCTTGCCCTAATCCTGACACGTGAGCACCTACCAACACAAATAATGTTATCGGGTCAGAATCGCCAGCCAGTAATAAATCAGCCCTGGCACTAGCAAGGCTCTCACTGCTGTACAGCAGTGTGACCTCCAGTCAGGAAGAGACTTTTTATTTGGGCAGAGACGCCTGTGTTTGGTAAGAAGCATCTTGCACCAGTACCCAGGAGATGTGCGTGCAGGTTGGAAAAACAGAGACGTGAGAAGGTGTAAATTTATATGGATTCTGTGTGGATGAGGTCCTCTTCCAGCTACCCAGAGCAGCTGCAGGCCAGTAAGGGTTTCCAAACGTGGAAGAAATGGGCAGACAGCAAATGCTCGGTGGTGCAGGGGTTATAGCTCAGAGCTGGACGTTACTGGTTACAAATGATTCACTGCTGGCATACACTGGAAGGGTAAACGCCTCCTTGCAAATGTGTAACACTTGAAAATCTGAACATTGGTAGATGATGAAACCTGCTCTTGGAGTTACTGGCATTTCTGTCTACAGAAAAGATTGTCTTTTCTTCTCAAAAACTACTTGAGAACTCAGTGGAGAAATCTCAGTACAACATGAGGTTAGAATTTGCCTCTTTTGAAAAGAGCTGGATGTGGAAGAGCCAATTTCAGTATTCTTTTATTTACAGACATCTTGGTGGTAATTTTGTTGCAACTATGTTCCTACGTGCTATCAGCATCCATCAATGCATTTCAGATAGATCCCAAGCCAGCAGCTCTAGGGTTTTTCCATTCCCTCCCCTGCACTTTCCAAGCCTTTTTAGTCCCTTTCAAAGACTTTATCAAGAGTCATGATGGGCGGATAAAGCACTAGCAAGAGTATCAAGAATTATAGTTTCTCTTGGAAAAACAATAAGTATTTGGTTCAAAATATTGGTTCTACTGGTTATATTTAAAGTCCTTTGAAGTAATAGTGGGAATCTATTGATCCTACTGCAAGATGAATTCTTCCAAGGGATCCAGTACAAACACTCAGAGCTACTTATCTAGAAGAAGCAGACTTTCAAAATCAGCGACAAAATACCACCTTTAGTGCACATATTTACTGTTTATGTACTAAGCACAAAGAGGAGGCCGTAGGGCCAGGAGAGAGATAAGGTAACTTCTAGTCTATGGCAAAAAATTGTATCTGACAACGTGGTGTATCTATTTGTGAACAGTGTAAATGAGTGTGAACCAACTGGGGAAGTGAGTAAGAAGGGATCTGTGCAGCTGATGGCAGAGGACATCCTCCGTACTTTTTGCACTGTACAGAGGAGGAAGGAAGGGCAGGTTGCACAAAGGCAGTGCCAAGCTGTCAGGATTTCCTCCCTGAGAACTTCTGGTGAATGTACAGGGCATTGTGTGTTACCCAGATATTGCATTGGCGTGTAAAAGACACCGGTACATCTGTGACAAAAAAGGGGAATCATGGCTGTAAAACTGGGCATGCAAAGAAACGCTTGAATTATGGTTGCTTGTAAAACTTTGCTTAGTCTTCCCTCTAGAATTGAAGTACTGCTCTGATTTCCAGAGACAGTTTGAATACATGCTGCTGTCCTAGTTTGGGCAGGGCTGTGGCCAGCTCTCTGTGCAGATCATTCACAGGTAGGTGACATACAAAATCCGCATTCAACTGGTATTTTTTGGTGCCCTTGTGCATTCTCTAGTTTCTGTATGGCTTTGCTGTTGCCCAGAACGTCTATAAACATAACCCACAGTCACCTTTTGTACTTTCTCATTTTCTCCCCAAACAAGAACGGTCTGGTCTGGACTTTGCAGTAATCTCTGATGTACAGGCAATCTATCTCCAGTGATGCAGGAAAGGAGCTGCAGCCTCTGTCAGTGATTAGGGCGGGCTGGCAGGAGGGAGGTGAAGGTTCTGCCTAATGTTTAAAGGCAAAAGCGAAAAACTTTGCACAGATCAAAGGGACTCAATTATTCACTTTGCACAGGCAGAGGCCTTCTGTGGTTTCAGGACAGTGTCAGAGCTAGAGCACCCAAAACAAAACCTGCATTTCCACCGAGTAGGGCATGGCTGGTGATGGAAATGTCTTTTTACCTTGCAGTGCATTGGCTTGCAGCACCGCTGTCTGCATGTCCTACAGGAACAAGCTCTTTCAGCTGCTATGAAGCTTTTCAATCACTTTGAAATTTGTCCAGGAAGCAACTCCTCCGTGGCACCCAGCAGCAAAGAGCAAATCGTCATTGGAGACCTTTCTCGTAGTACTTTGCTAAACTGTCTCAGAGATTTGTATGTGACACTGGCAGTTTTTCTGAAAGAATAATCAAAACTCCTCAAAGTGTTTAAGGAAAATATGGCAAGAATTTAAGCCTTGTGTTAGAAAAGTTGTTTGTATCATTCCTCAGAGAATTTATTTATAAACAATGTTGTCGTACGTTAACTTCTTGTGCACCCCATCCTATCTGATCCTCTTTCTATCTCTTGAAATGTTTGGATAGAAAATATAAATAATCTTATAATGCTTACTTATTGTCTGCCTTTTGCACTTACAAAGATGTAATCAGGTTTAGAGCTAAACTACAGTGCTTGTTCAAAAATGTGCTGTTTCAGGGACCCTTACGTAAATTCTGCTTGGACTTTATTTTTCCTTTCTCCAAATTTTTCTTTGCCCTGTCATCAATGTGGAATGAAGATGTGTGATCAAAAAGAGATGTAGGCCAAACATATTTAGGTCAGTGACATCTGTGAGCTCAGATCCTATATCCACACAGATATAGGTGTGAGGTCTGGACAGTAGGAAAGAACTACTTTAGGAAAGAGCTGTCTTTATCCTTGGATTGACTCAGCATTTGTAATATCTCTCTGTCCAACTCCATAGGTAGTCTCTGGAAGCCAGAAAAATGTGCTGCTAAATGTGAGTAATGCTATTTGTATCCAGCTTGTAATAACAAAAAACCACAAACCAACACTCAAAAAACCCTGAAAACCTTCAGGGCCTAAAACTATTTAGCATTACATGCAAAAAAATAACCCAAACGAAAACAAATCAAACCAAACAAAAAAACCCCAAAAAACAAAACCAAAAAAAAACCCAACAAAAAAAAAAACAAACCAAAAAACACCCCCAAAACCAAAACAGAAACAACAACAACCCCCAAAAATCTCACAAACAAAAACCCCAAACCCCTCATTGTTGCGACCTCTCACTGACTGTACTGGATTAAGTACAAGCTGTTGCTGCGAGGGGTGCACTGGCCTTGCGACACTCCCTGGAGAGGTGACAAACGTGGCAGCTTGTTTCGTTTCTGTGCTAATTGAGCAATCACTCACGGCCATCAGGGAGGCAATTCCTGCCTGCCCTTGCAGCAGTGTGTGCTGGTCCTCCGGCCCCTCATCCCCTGGGAACTGCTGTCCCGGATCTGTGCACAGCTCCACGCTCTTGCATCCCCTCTGTTGTCTGTCTGTAGGTTTTTCCATGATGTGCCTGTATTTCATCAGTTTCATTCGATTCTTGCAGTCTGAAACACTAGGTTCATACATCAAAGGAGGATTCCATCCCTGGCTGAGGGGTTATGGCCATACATGGTATTTAGATTTATAAACCCGGTAAAGCTGTTGCTATTTTAAGAAGATGCTGCCAGAAGTCTGGCTCTGGCCCTCTGGAACTGGGTCTAAATAATAATTTTTAAATGTTCCACAGTGGTGACTCTATCACCCTCCAGCAGATTCTCTGTGCTGCAGCAACAGGGGCTCCAGACAAAGGCAATGGCATTGCGCCATTTTATTTTAGTCCTAAACACTCAATAAGAATTAAAAAGAAAAAGCTAAAATCTCTTAAAAAATGGGGATTTGGGGAGGAAAGTGGAAGTTATTAGCCTTGTAGTCTTTTGTGCTTTTGGAAGTCACATTTCAGCCTTTGCTCCGCAACCACAAATGCTATAGATATGTTTTAAAAAGAAAATTGAATTAGTTTTATTTTAAGCAACTGCTCCAATAGCTTATAGCTCCCATAAAGCAGAAAGGATGCCAGAGAAGTTAAAAATGCTGCCCAAGTTCAATGTGCTTCTGATCAACATCTGGTTTTAAGTCTTAAACTTTCACTTTCCATTTTCCTTGCCCAAACCTTGTAGAATAATTTCTCTACAGCACTGAATAACCAGTTAATTAGCATGCCCTGTTCGTTTTTTGCTTTGGTAACAGCGAGGAGTTATTTCTTCACTGCCCTGCTTTTACTGCTCTGCTCAGGAAGCTGTCTGATGAGGATTTGTCAGTGCCACCACGCAGACACCAGAGCTGTGCACGATGACATCTCCCAGTGAATCAAAAGGGAAAGGCAAACGCCAGTGTGTGTATCCTGGGGTGCAGCACTGAGTGATACAGAAAGTATTAAGAAGTGGCATAATGAGCAGAGTGTGTGGGAGTGCTGGGTGTAAGTAGGGCTTCACCAAAAAAAGCCTTATGCCGTCTGACAGTTGTTTGAGTAAGCCTTAAATTGACAGAGGGGAAACAAAGACTGCGCCTCCACTTTTTGGGCTGGCTTATGTGAACAGCAAATCAAACAAGCAGGGGGCATCAGGTTTCTATTTTTAAACCAAGCATTCCTTTTGGTTTTGTGCAGAATGATGTGTGAGCAGTGAAGGGTGCACCTTTCTACAGTTTGTGATGATGGGTGTGGGAACTCAGCACATCGCTCCGGATGTCCAGAGCTACCGAGAGAACTCTTGGGGGGCTTGGAGGTCTTGGAATGTTGCCAAAAGCACTTGGTGGCTTGACTTTGATCCCTCTAGGGATGTGCCGCCTCCATATGAGGATATGAGAATCACTGGGGTTTGAATGGTGTAGCAACAGTATATTTGCAAAGTGAAACACAGGTTTTAAAGTTTTGGTACAAGGGGGTTATGAAGACAAGATGGAGGAATTTAGGCCTGCCTCGTAGTTCTTCTTTCTTCTTCTTGTCATCCATTTTCTGTGTGATGTTGGCACTTGTAGATAAGTTCTTAGTGCAGATGCACTTGCCAACAAGGGTGAAAGGTATTAGAGATAAAAGGTAAATATGATTTACATAGTTTTTACTATAAAAAGACATGACTGCCCCATGAGTGGTCAGAGTGCCTTTGGTTGCCTTGCTGGTCAGATCCCGGCTGGGCAGAGAGAAAACTTTGTAGATGAGAAATAATAAACAACCTTGAAGACCGAAAATCAGAGAGTCCAGTCTCATCCTTTGAAGCCTGATCTGAACAAACCATCCTACACAAGTCTGGGCAGAGACAGAAACAGCCGAGCCGGACAAATGGGGACTGGGTGTGAGTCCCTGCGCCTGTAGGCTGGAAGCATGGGAATGTGCACAGGTAGAATAAATAACCCCTTCAGGCTCAGGGGAACATGCAGTGTAAATAACCCCTTGGTGCTTGGGGCACAGGCAGGTAAAGTGCCAGCACTATTTACCCTCCTGGTGTGGCTGTCAGTGCGGGAGGTTATCAGAGCCCACCCGGCGGGTCAGGCTGCGGGAGCAGCGCAAACAGCTCCCATGGGAACGGCGCACACAGGTCAGCATCGTGTGCGTGCAAGTGTGCGACAGCTCTGAGTCACTCCTTAACCTTTCTCTCAACCACATAAACAGGTGGAA
Organism: Fringilla coelebs; assembly: GCF_963513975.1. Classification (NCBI taxonomy): domain Eukaryota; kingdom Metazoa; phylum Chordata; class Aves; order Passeriformes; family Fringillidae; genus Fringilla; species Fringilla coelebs. The sequence goes on along the minus strand of NC_140067.1, from coordinate 31,393,938 downwards.
GTGATGGACAGCCACCAAGCTCTGCCGTGTGTTCGCACAGCAACCAAACGCTGATACTTGCGACACCGCCGTGGAAGGAGGTGCAAGAGCCTGCTCCTTTTCTGTGCCAGGAATGCCAGAGCTGGCATCCTGCTGGGGGTGAGGACGTGTGGGCGAAAGGGTGCCATTGCAACACCCTAAATATAGATGGGAAGTCCCCAGCTACACTGCTGTGGGACTGCATTCCAGTCTCTGACAATAGTGCATGATTTTCAGGCTGCTTTTTTGTGCCATAGTGCTAGGTTTGCCTCTTTCTAAAGTGCCTTGTGCTGTGCTCTTCAAGCCCTGGCTGTGCAAGCAACATTGTCATAATAAAGAAACATATCCCTGACATAAATCTGGCCAATCATGTTAGAGTGCATGTCCTTGTCAGTGATGTTAAATAAGCTTGTCCTGGACTCCTGCAGTGATAATTCAGAAAGAGAACTTTTAATCACATTGATTTTTTTACCCTTTATGTATGGCTGCATTTTTGCCCCTTCCTTAGCTTGCAGAATTCAGCAGCTGGCCCCACCAGCTGTGAGTGCTTTTGGGAGTCTACAGGGAGGACATAGAAAATATGAAGCTCCTATGTCCTGGTTACAACCTCTGCAAAAGTCTTGAGAAGCTTTTCAACTTTGCTTTAACCCATCCCTAGACCCACATGTCAACTGATCCCTGTAACCCTTAGGTGGGCTCTGCACAGTGGCACACATCTCTGCTCCTTGTCTTCCTCAGCATAACTGAAGGGAGCAAAGTGAAGATGATCCCTCTCTCTTTGCACTGCGTCAGCAAACCACTGCTTGGAGATTTGTTGCAAGCAGGCCATCAGCTCCAGTAATCACTCTGCCTAATGTTTTTTCTTTTTTTTTTCTGTCTTTTTTTTTTTTTTTTTAATCTAACCCAGCATATCTTAAAGCTGTTGGTACTTTCGACCTCTGGATGATCCAGAGCTTAATTACAGAGTGTGCAAGGACGTGTTCCCTCTTGTTTATTTTAGATGTGCCTCCCAGCAGATGCAGTTGGGTGCCAGACGTTTCCCGCACTGTGTGAAGCAGGGAGGGTTTGTTTTGTTGATTTTTTTAAACTCCTCTGCACTATTTGCAAAATTATAAACAGGCCCCTCTGCCACTTTTCTTCTTGGCTTAAAGTATTAAACCCTGTCAAAACTGGCTGTTGGGGTACAAGGTGTGAAATCCCTCTTGAGGACAGACCCTCTGCCAGCTCCCAGGGCAGCGTGCAGATGAACATTGGTCTGATTTCACAATCCGGGGCTTTCTGCTTTTAGTCCTGTTCCCATGGGCTTTTCTGTGGGAAACAAATCTCTGAAAGGGAAAGTTGTCCACTGTGGTAACGGAATTTCTCTTAAGTGCTGGCTGCTGAAGGCAGCGGGAGCACAGGGAAGATAAAATTTCTTTTGAAAGCTGCTCTAATGTCTCCTGGGCATTTTGTACATCTCTCTATTTTCCACCTCCTCCCAGCAACATATGGCAATAAAATAAGATCTAGTGTTAGGAAATTGCTTTAGAGTTAGCTCTTTAAAGTGATTCCTGAATGTTTGTGTTCCTGGAACCCTACTCCATATGAAAGTCCATTTTAGCTTAACGTATTTCCCTGAATAGGCTAAACTAAAAGGAAAGGAAAAGACAGCTGGGTACCAGCACCTGAATATTTCTATCCTGGGCTGAATACTCTGGCTTATTTTATTTCACATTAACTATTCCAGCAAATTTTCTGATCAAAAAAATATTTAGTGGAACTGTAGAAAAAATTAAATCCCTTTTTTTTCCCAGTAAATCAAGTCATTACTGTAACCTCATTGAATTGCTTCATATTTTCCCAGACTAAGGGACTGAGAGGATATTTTGGATAGAAAATTCTGTTATGCTGTTGTTTATAAATGCCAGTCTTTATACCAACCACCTCTTTTTAGCAAAACCCTATGCTCTACTTAAAAGCCCTCATTTTAGTTTGAGAAGCAAGAAAGATAGAGCAATAACTTCTCTTGTTGCAACAAAAATGTGCCAGCCTTGTTGTAGGGCAGAGTCAAGTCAAAGCCCGGGTGTATTTTCTTGTTTCTTTGTATTTATCCCCAAAATGAGGTTTCTCATCTCTATTTCTCACATGCCCTTGCTGGTGACCAGGCACCTGGGAAGCTGAAAGATCTTCATGTCACTCACCTTTTCCCCAGACTTTAATTATTAAACATGGTCACCATTTTTCAGACACAATTTCTCAGCAAGTACCTTCTGGAGGAAAACCCACAAATCTGCAGAGCTGGAAAGCTGATGGTGGCTGGTAACAACAGGTAGAGAGAAAAGCTTTTGATAACCTGGGACTGCTCCAGGACAGGAGGAAAGGTGCCTCTGCTGCCAGAGCTGTCCCTCATCACGCCACGCCGGCTGTGGAAACATGGCAAGATTTTCTCCAGGAGGGTAGGTTTTAAGTGACAACTTTGAGTTTGCACATATGCCCAATTAGCTCAAAATTAATGGCCCAGAACTTGGTACAACAGTTGTGCTTAATGTTGCAGAACAAAACCTTCTGTTTTACGTTCAGGGTAATAATTTTTTTCCTGAAACAGTGTTGGTTAGTCTTGAATATCAAAGAATTGTAAGCATAGGTACAATGTATGCATTTAAATTGATTTCATTTCTTGTGCCCTTTGTTGAGCCTTTCCTAACACCCAGTATTGCATTTCTTCAATTTTTTTTGTCTTTAGAGCTTTAATTTTAAAAATAAAAAAAATAAATAACTCCCTCTTCAATGTGTTTAACTGCATGCTTATGAAATCCCTGTACATATGATCAGATGGAGCAATGAGAAAAGATGGAGTTAATGCTTCTGTGGCTGATTGCTTGATTTGGATTTCAGGCTTTTCTAAAAGCCTAGACTTGAGGGGAATATCTATTTATTGAAAAGAGTTGCAATCTCATGTACGTTTTATTTTAATATCAATGAACACTTGTATTTTAAACACAGACTTTACAGGTTGTAAGTACTCTCCAAGTGCTAGCTGATAGGTAGATGTATATGGTCAGTCATTGAAATGAGTGCAATGATTTCAGTGGTGTGGTGCCAAGGGTGCTCCAGACCTAGTTATGACGTAATCACTTGGATTTATTACATAACACCAGTTGGAAAGAAGAATGCTTTAAACCACCTTCAGAGTGCTCCAGTACTTTGTAATGTAACTCACTGTGCTTTATTTTGGGTCTAAATCAAGAGCTGTACCTGTCAGCCTTTTTTGTCAGAGACTTTTTACAATGGCATGTAGTGACAAGGGAAAATGGCTTTGAACTGAAAGAGAATAGGTTTAGATTAAATATTACTGTGAGGGAGAGGAGGCCCTGGCACAGGGTGCCCATAGGAGCTGTGGCTGCCCCTGGATCCCTGGAAGTGTTTGAGGCCAGGTTGGACTGGGCTTGGAGCAGCCTGGGATAGTGGGAGGTGTTCCTGCCCATGGCAGTGGGTGGGAATGAGGTGATCTTTAAGGTCCCAACCCAAACCATTCTATGGTTTTATGACAAATGAAGGAAAGTTTTGAAGCTGAGACTTTCCAGCAGAGCTGTAGGTTTTGGAGCGCTTGATCCTCACCCTGGAAGAAAGCAAGAGGGCATTACTGCAGGTGTGATGTGACTGAAGTGATGTTAGCTGAGCTTCCAAAACCAGTTTCAGACAACACCTGACTTCTTGTGAAAGATTAATTGGGAAATATAAATGCTGCTAGCGTGAGGAATCTATTTTGGAAAACACCAGATGCTCTCCCTGGTAGGAAGGTGGCAGCTGCCGAGGTTAATGGAAAGATGTGCCCGTTAGCAACTGCCTTCATTTGGTGATATGGAAAAGTTACATTTCAAAGACATTTCAAACCAGAAACCTGGCTCCAAGGTCTCACAGTTATTTTCTGTACATCAGATCCAGCTCTTAGTGATCAAGGACAGATTGGGTTCTTTCTTCATAAAAGGATGACAGAGGGGAAAAGATGTCTGGTATTGCTGACTTCATTTACTCCTGCCAAGGGGAAAATGTGGGTGAAAAGGATTCCCTGAGTTTTGTAATACTGCAGCTATGGCAGTAAATAGAAACTGTAGCTGGGGAAGACTGCAAGAGTAGAAATCATTATCATCAGTCTTCAGGCTCTGGGAAAGGGAAATAATCTGCTACGTCAGCTTATCCAAAAGTCTTTTGGCATTCCTGAAACTGCATCAGGGATCAATCACAGCACTGCCTTACCTCATCACCATTTTCAAATAATGCATCTCTGCCTCTTTGGAAGAGACTAAAGTAGGAAATACTGGTTCGTTAGGAACACACATGTACTGTAAATAAAATTTCCTTGAAGCTTGAGCAAATTTAGGTGTAAGTTGAAGCTGTTCAAGCAAGAGCACTTAAAGTCCTTGCTTCAATTGAAGTTTGGCCTCAGTCAAAATGTAACCAGTAACCACAGTCAATAATAACATCAGCTTCAGCTGCTGCTGCTGAGCTGTTCCTGCTGCCATTAAACCACTTTCTGTGTTATGAGTAGTGCCTGAGAGGGGCAGAATAGTTATAAACTCTGCAGGAAGAAAGATGCAGCAACACAGTAAGTTAGAGCTAACCCTCATCTCAAATATACTGGGTCCTTGAGTAAATCAGTATGAGCCTAACTAGTTTGAGAAGGTACCACTGTTTGGTGAAAGGAGGAAAAAAAACCTGGCTACTTAAATGACTTAAACCAGTCTCCTGGCAGCAGATTTGTCGTCTGATATTTTCCTTATAAAAATCAATACACTGTAGGCAGTGTATCCTATTCCATAACAGCATGAGTTTTACTTGTTCTGGAAACTGCTCGTCGTCAGAAAGCCACTAAATAAAAGATGTACTGCTGGAAGATATGAATTTCCATCAGTGCTTTTCCAGCTCTGTTTGGAAGCCAGGTAGGCTGCTTTTGGAAAAGGATGGCGATGTTCTGAGCAGCTTTGTCCATTGACACTTTTGCCCATTTGAATTACACCAGTGACTCAGATCAGGTCACGTTACAAATGTACTAAAATTATTTCCAGGCCATAATTGAACCTTGTACCTCCCGACCAGGCTTTTAAGCATCAGAAGGTGCTCAGGTGATCTGAATTATTTATTGGATGTTAAACCAGCCAACCAGCCCTTCTCTTTCTTAACGAATGACCCGAGCTGTCCCTTCTCTGTTTGGACATGACCACATTCACAGTTTTGCTGGTGATATCCATTTCAGCTGCCCCCACCGTCTGTAAATATCTCCTGAGGTGCTGCCCTGTGACCAGTCTCATTGGGTTATCAAGTAAGGAGGGGCAGAAAATCAAGAATGCCCTTTCCAGATGGATGGCATTCGTGTGAAATGCACCAAAGCAAGGTGGAGGTGGAGTCTAAAGGGAAAAGTATGACAAAGCGGTGATGAGGGACGTGGAACCTCAACGTCAATCAGCCACACCTTCCTGTGTCTTGGGCCATGTCTCACCAGTGTGTCCCTCTCTTCCTGTCACTCTTGTTTAGCATCTGGGTGGCTGCAGGCTAAGTTGGATCAGTGATCTGATTCCATGGAAAACAAATCTACCAAAAAAAGAACAGTTTCCTGCCTGACCAGCTTGCTGATCCAGCTCCACAGCAGCTGCACAGCTGCTAAATCAGATGCAAGGGCAGTGAGGGACAGGCAGGGAGCGGGGGAGTGTGACAGGGTGACCGTCCTGCTTCTCGGGAAAGCAGCTGCTCTGGGTGCGTCAGAGCACAGCGTAACTGAGAGACACATCCTTCGTTTGTCTGAGCAGAGTTCCCTGAATCCAAGCAGCTAGCAGCACCCAGTGGAAAGCTCACTGAAGAATGCTGATGCTGTCCCAGCACAGGCATATCCTGTGCCCTGTCAGTCCCCTGGTGTGGTGGCACTGGGGAGGATATGACCAAGCAGTTGTCACCCAGCCGGTGATGTAACTCCAGGTCCTTTGATACACATGTTAACAGCATGTTGAGACTTTAAAAAAGCTGCCCCAGTGTGGCTGGGGTAAACTGCTATTAAAGTAACCCTGTGTATTCATTTGTGGTTATGTCAGTTCTGCAAGTCACTTGTCCCTGGAAAAAGTAATTTAGGCTGTACTAAGTCCCACAGGCACAAGCTATGCTTTGTTGTCAGCAAAGCAGCAAATCAGCTGCATTACTTCTACCCTTGGGCAGAGCAAGCTCCCCTTCATCTGAAGGGGGGAATATTTCCTATCTGCTGGCAGTCTGCTGTTAGCTACACCCATGCTTCCTTTGTGACAGTGCTTACACCCTCCTATGTTGTGCGTGGCACTGAGACCCCATGCAAAACCTGCAGCTGATATGTTCTTTGCTTGTAAATAGTACTTAGTTGCTCTCATATCTGTTTGTTTCTGGTAGCATTGATTCCTGGCCCTCTGGCTGCCACAAGCAGCGCCTGCCTGAGCACAGCCCTGCCCCTGGGCAGCTGCAGGGCAATACTACCCCATCCTGTGCTTACTCAGAGGAGCTGCTGCTCTCTTTGGTCACTATTTCCTAACTTGTTGACTGCCATCATCGTTAGTCACTTACTTAACCCCTTCTTACAGCCAGCTCCATGCAGCATTTTGTGTTTCCCTCTAAAAAAAGTTAAGCCATGAGCCTTTATTGCGATATTCTGTATATTTGCAGCAGTGACCTATGCATTCACACAGACATTAGCCTGTTGGAACATGCGTAATCTCCACAGCATCACAGAGCTGCAGCAGTGGGACTGTGTAACTATGTCACTCCACCCTGACCTCCACAGAACTCTGTGACTCTGCTCCTGAAGTCACAGCTGATCTCTGCCTCAGCTCTCAACTGTGACCCATTTACGCTGCACATTTATCTGTCATTTTCATCTTGAACGGCTTCTGGCTGCTGAGCAAACCGATCCCTCGTTTTGAAAACAGAAGGACCCAGCTCTGAAAGCCAGCAGCCTGCAGGGGGGACGAGGGACAAAAATGACATCTCGGTGTGCCCATGGCACCGAAGGTAGCCGAAGAGTGCTGTCCTGCCTGTCAGGCACTCCTCCCTGTGTGCTGACGCCTAGACCCAGCCCACAGCAGGTATGAGGGACAACAAACAGCAGAAACCAAGCACAGAAGACAGCTCAGCTCTGCCAACAGCCGTGCTCGGGCTGGGCAGGTGCCAGACAGGGCAGCCGCACCCGGCACAGAATCTCCCTGACGCAGTCCAGAGCCTGCTGAGAGCGGGGAATCCGCCAAGCTCTGCTCATGCCGCAGCTGGGATGGTCCCGGGACACAGGGGACGGCTCTCCCCCAGCGCCCCTCCGCCTCCCCGGCTCAGCCCCGCCAGCTCCGGCGGGTCCCATCGAACCCGCTAATCCCAAGGGCCTTTAAAAGCAATAGTCACACCAAGAGGGTGCCAGCACAGCCCCTCTGCTGCGCTCCTGGTATTTCCCTTTCCCTTGGACACCCACAAAGGGTGTCCAGCTCATTAAACTGCCTGCTCTGCTCCCGAATAGCTTTTCCATATTGGACAGCTGACTTTCCGAGCCCTGTAAAAATCATAATAGTACTATGTCCCCTTGAATCCCAAAGGCAGGCTCCCATCCAAAAAACCAGCAAGCTGCTCTCTAGTCTAAATCTGTAACACAGAAACGCAACTTATTCCATGAGATCCCAAGTGGGAAAACTGGCTGGGAAACATAAGTACTAATTTATGTCAATTAGATTATCTTGAATGGAATATTGAATATTTTTAATGGAACATTTTTAAATTGATGCTCATGGGTACTTTGGAGCTGTTGGAAACTCTGATCTAAATGATTATTTTAATGAAAGATTGCCAAAGGACTCCCATTTGAAACTTCTCCATAGGTTAACAGTGGGACTCTTCCCTGGGCTGGCCAGTCCTCATTTCCCAGTCAGGGCACTCAGGGTAATGCCAATTAGCACAGCTACAGAACTCCATGAGGCAAATTGCTGAGGGTGTTCACCACAAATCCGACTGTGGAGCCTGCTCAGAAAAGTCTGAGCTGACGGCTTCATATGGATGGCACAGGAACTTTCAGAAAAGGATATCTGCGTATTTGTGTCAGGGCCCTGAGGGCACTGATGGTTTAACTGCCTTGACCAGTCCCTTCTGTACTCCCCACCTGCTGCCTGTTGGAGGGGTCTCCATTTAAGCTCAGCCTTGAGATGCTTCTGTTTCCCCCTGAATGTTGCTGTAGGTGCAGCCTACCATACAGGTCTTGCTCCCAGATGGATCAACACCCTAAGCTGCAGATAGGCAGGTAGGTCTGTCACCAGCCCTGTTTCTGGCGTGTCTCTGCAATGCACCTTGCGGTGATGTAGAAGCCTTGTGGCTCCCTGGCACATGTTAGCTGGTGCCAGCTGAAGGAAATTGAATTTGGAATGCTGTCCCAGCTTCTGACCAGTGTTTTCCTCTCGAATCACAGTAAGTTAAATCTGGACCAAAAAAACCCAAACCCATGAAGATCCTAAAACTATTTCTAGAGGTCACTCTTCTTTTCTGTTCAAGTTGCCAAATCAGAAAGTCTCATCCCAGAAACCCTTCCACGCGCACACATGCGTGCCTATACAGCCCTTTAAACCATCATTAGTGTCCCCTTTTCCAAAGGGAGAGATGCAATTTCAAGTGGAGAAGCAGACTGATTGTACTTATAGTCCAGTTTTATTTTTCAGCCACAATACACAAATCCATGGAGCGAGATCTCTGCACTATCCCTTACTGCATGGCACTGCTATCCCATTCTCCTGGAGGGGTGAATCATCCTTGCTGCTGAGCTCACCCTCTCCAGTCTTTGCACCACAGAGCACTTGATGAGGGTCAGCAGCCTTGGTGTTGTTCTTTAGAAGGTTAATTTACATCTTGCCTCTTGGCAGCACAGAGGAGTCTCCTTCAGCTTGCCCTGTGCTGTGGTGTCTATGCAAGCCCTTCAAAACCCAAATTATTCCTGGATGTGGTCAGTTGAAACTCCTGACCTAGTTTCTCAACATGATGTGGTTGGCTTAAAAAATTAGATTTACTGCTTTTTAAAATGATTGTGTAGTCTTTGCTTCAAGTTCTTGTTGGAGGAATTGCTAGATACTCCAGTTGCAGTTTTGAATTTCTCTTCATTGTCATAAAGGTGAGAGGTGTATTTTTATGTGATACATGAGTAGGGAAACTGCTTGCCTCTATCAGATAGGAAAAATACCAACGCTTTTGACATTGTGATTTAAAAACAGCGGTATGTGAATGTTAGAAGTTGCTGTTATTCCAGATTTGCTGGGTCTTGAACACAAAGAGTTCAAGGTATTAAAGTCCATGCTAAAAGCTTTCTAGCAGAAGGTCCTGAGCAAAAGCTGCAGCAGCAGCAGCAGCTGCTACCTGGCATAGAGTCCTAAGTTCTGAGAAGGAGCAGTGGCAGCAGGATTCTTTCTTCTTGATGATGATGATGATGATGATGATGATAATGGAGGAGAAGAAGAAGAAGCAGCAGCAGGAATAACAGCCATTTTTCTTCTTTCTTCTTCTTCTTGTTCTTTATTCTCCTTGCACCCCATTAATTCATAAAACATTCAATCAGCTAAAAACATGATTCTAAAACATTCTTCCTAAACCAATCTAAGCATAATTCTAATGTACAAAACTAATATGAAAGTAGTGTCAGTTATTACCTAAATTTTTATGCATATAATTGTATTGATTTATGCATATAGCTTTATCTGTTTACATGAATAATTCTATCTATTCTATCTAGAAACACAAGCAATGTTCTCCCATGTTTTCATTGTGTCTGGAGCTAAGTTACTGAACTTTAAACTAGAATTTAGGGCCTCACTGGCTAGCACAGTCTCTTAAGGCACTTAAGATATATTTCTACTTACTTAAAACTATAACTTCCACTTACTTAAACTTACACTTCTACTTCATATCTAGGTGGTTTAATATATTTTAGATTCTTTAAAGGGTCTAATTCAAACCCTACATTTCTTTCTCTCTCTGAAGGACTCTGAGAGACTTCTGTCTCATGCCCTCCAACAGCAGGGGTGTTTCAGCAATTCCAGATCCTCAGACCTACGCGCAGGTATCAGGTATGTTAGGATGGCATGGGCTGGCAGTGACTTGCTTGGGACCAATCTGGGCTCGCTGTGGGGCTGTAGGCAGCACCCAGGTGCTGGGATGCCCTCCTGCAGATGCCCACTTTTCACTCCTCAGCTTTTTGCAGAATGTCTGTTCCCTATCAATGCTAGGCTTGTTTACACATTTGCCCAGGTTCTATGCTCCTTTGCAGCTATTCACTGAGATCCTTCTTATTTTTCTACCTGGGCAGCTCCAGCCCGTATCCCAAATAGTGAATGTGGAGCAGTTTTATAACCTGATGGAAGCTAAAAAATGGACAGTGCTCTGCTGAGCAGCGCCCAGACCTTGGCCTAGAGGACCCTTGTTCTGTCACCCTCCCCTTGCTGCTCCCATGCCAATCCTGTCCCCATGTCCGTCCCATCCCTGGCATCACAGTGTGTTTGGCTGTGGGCAGCCTGGTGGAACTGGGGGTGTGTCAATGTGGACAGGCTGTGGGGGAAGGAGCAGTTTATTATTTGTTGCCATTGGATACTGGTACCAGGGTACCAATTTTAACTGCAGCTGTAAGGCTGTCTGGAGTACAGAACCAGCGTCTCTTAAAGCAATTGTCTGGGTTTTATTTCCATAGGAAATGTTCATAGCAATATCTTGGGTTGCAGCACTCCCAATATGCCTGTAGTACCTGGTTTTCTAGTGAAGCTTCCTCCTAGGAATTGGGAAAACAGATTAAAAATGGAAAAGCAGAAATTGGAAGGAATGCTGTGTGTTGGATTTTACAAACAAGATTTTTTTTTTTTCTGTTGATACCAGGTTGTTTTGCTGCACAGCTTGGCTGTGGAGCCAGGCCTCTCAGTGCTGCAGACAGCCTGTGCCAGGGACTCAGCACAGCTTTGTGAGCCCAGTGGCTTGCTCCAAGGCAGCTGCAGAGCTGCCTGCACAGCCTTGTTAATGCTCAATACTCATGAGTCAGATTTTAAAAATACCCCAGGGCAGCCTCAGGCAGGGATGCCAGGCCTAACAGCCCCACTTAATTTCCTCTACATACTGTGCTATGAGTTGTTCAGGCACCTGCTGAATCTAGAAATGTTTCTTTCCTTAAAACAAGACACCAGCAAATGTGGTTAATTACCACATCGCAAATTGCCACAGTTGAATCTTCATGGAATTATTCCTGCCCCAGGTCTGAGTCTTTAATAGGTATACTGCGGCTATTTTTATTATTTTGTTATATTACAAAAGCAATTACCAGCCCAAATCTGTTTTCCCTTGTTAGTAAAAAACCGCTGTTGCAGGAAATTATTGGGATGAGGTTTTCTTTGTGCCTTTTTTATGTGGACTTAACTGATCAGCAAATGTAGCTGCATGAGAGCCAGCTCTCACAGCTCCAGCCACCTATGACATAGGGGGCCATACCAAATAAATTTCTGTGCACAGAGCTAGTATAATAGACATGTATATCTGTGGGTATGTACGTATTCACTATGCATAGAATCCTCATGTAATTATAGACTGGTTGGTGCTGGAAGAAGCCCTAAAGATGATCTAGTTCCAGCCCCCTGCCATGGGCAGGGAACCACCCACCAGACCAGGCTGCTCAAAGCACTGTCCAACCTGGCCTTGAACACTTCCAGGGACAGAGCAGCCACAGGTTTTCTGGGCTACCTAGTCCAATGCCTCTCCACCCTCACAGCAAAGCACTTCCTGTTAATATCCAGTCTAATCTGACCAACTCCGTTGGAATCCAGTCCCCTTTTTCTTGTCACTCCATGCTCTTGTGAAAAGTCCCTCTCCATCCTTCTGTAGGCTCCTCTCCTGCAATGTATATACACAGACCTCAAGGAGCTGCTTTTGAACAGCTTTTTGGATGTGTAATGGAAGTAGAAAAAAAACTAGTTAGAATTTTCTTGATGCTCAGAAAAGTGTAGTGTTACAGCCATGACTGCTGTGGAAATACATGAAATAAGCAATTAAAGCTGAGAAACTGAGCATTGGAATAAAAATAGCTGGAGCCAGGACCTAAACAGATCTGAAATGCAGATGCCACAAAGCTAACTAGAGACTGGTTTTGGGAAAAATAGTACATGGAATAACAACGACCAGTAACTTCCCCCCAGGCAACTGTCACCTAGCTGGGACTCAAATGGCTTTATTGTACTACTGTCTCCCCTGACTTTGCACAGGCTTTGTGATACTAAAGTCCTCCTAAACCCTTTCTGAAGAAGAGCTCTCGGTCAGGAGCAAGTGCAGTACTATGGGTGCCTGTGTTCCCAATGGCATCCTGTGAGCTACAGCAGCATTGCAGCTCTTTGATCTGGCATCATGGATCTGAATGTGTGCCTAGCATGGCTTAGAGATTGGCTTCACAGACGTGCTGGGACAGAGGATGGGGTTGAACATGTCTCCCTGTTAAGCTTTCAAGCTCTGAAGGTTTTTATTCTCTTGATAAAAACCAAACAGAAAATTCAATTCATAGATTAAGAACTTACTGCTTTAAAATTAGCCTTATTAAGATCTCACCCAGGACCCACAGCCCTCACACTCTGGAGTGCAGCACCTGACAGTGTTTATCTGTGTGTGCAACACACATTCGTCAAAAAAAGAAGCTTTGTACCAAAATAGTTTATTAAAAACAGTAAGACTTCATTGAAGCTTGCTGTCTTCAAGACAGAATTATGACATGGCAGCCTTCAACACGATCATAATCCACATATAAATATAGTACTATACAGCTCCTGTTCGCCTCGGCCAAGTTCTGCCCTCAGCCTGGCCCCAACAGCCCTGCTGACACAACCCAGCCCGGCATACTTTAGCTGCAGAACCTGTTCCTCTGGGAACTGAGTTATTCTATCCTTTCCTCCCCTCACAGTGCTGTTACTGTGAAGAGGTTACACAGAAACCCAGCACAGCTCTTGGCAGCTTGAGGCAGTAACAGAACCGGTTTGAGCACACCGAGCCACCGACAACAGCATCCCGCTGGGGGATGTTTAGGAAAAATAAATAGGCAACCAATTACTGAAGCTCCCAGCAGTGCCCAAGTGCAGAGAGCAGCTCCTGTTCACAGGAAGGAAGCTCTGTCCGGACCTGCCGCATCGCTCCTCGGCCACGACAGAAGGGCTCCTGCACAGCCACCTCTCGCTGCAGCACTGGCAGAGAAGGGCAGTGCCAGCAGCTGGCTGGCACAATTCTTCCATCTCCCCTGAGCACCCTCCAACAGCGTCACTCTAGGCCATCAGCTCTGCACCGAAGTCACTATTTGTCCTTGCACTGTGGCACACAGACTGAGCGCTCGGTGCCTGAGCCTTTTGGGTCAGGATGCTGCTCACGAGCTGTGGCTTGGCTTCCTCACCAGCCCAGAGGTTGCTTCTCCCTCCTCTCCATCTCTCATGTGCCCTGGGCTGCTCTGCTGATAGGTGTCTTCTTGCACAGTGCCTGGTAGAATTCAGATTCCAAGAACCGTGGGTAGGAGTTATTCTCCATTAAGCTGTATACTCTCTTCTGCGCCACACTGAAGCAGGTATGGGTGGCCTCCTGTATGTTCTGTGCGATCATGTTCTTGGTCTGGAAGTCTATGTTTATCTGAAATACAGAAAGAGGGACATTAATTACTCCTTAGTGCAGAATTCAAGTGTTAATACACAGTACAACTTCTGAAGAGGTGAAAAAGGCAAGACCTCATTACTGCAGGGTCAAATTACTGGAGAATTTAAGAAAATTTTCTTTAAGAAAATTCTTTAAGAAAATTCTTCTTTTGCACAAAACCAAAATGAATTCAGATATGTCTTTTCTCAGTTAAAATGAAAATTCTCTGCAATGCTGCTTGTGCCATTTTCCAGCACGGTGAAAAGGCACTTGTATTCAGACTCAGACATTAACAGTGATGTTATGTACAATGCAGTTTGATATCTGTATCTTGAGTTCAAAGAAATAACGGCTGTGAGAACTCAGAGCAGAGCATTTATGTATAAGCAGCTTTTCTTTACCTCTTTGGGAGCCTCCTTTTCAATGAAGTCATTGTAGATTTTCTTTGCTTTCAATGTCAGCTTTTGGGGTGATTTAGTTTTCTTGAAGTCCTCACAGGCCAACCAGAACTCAATGTTCTCTTCACAAAACTCAGACTTTAAAAAAGCTCGGAAAGCAGCAAGACCATCTAAGGAAAGAAAAAAATACCATCAATTAACTTTCAGGAACTTCGATCTTACCTATTGGTCATATCAGCTTCTACCAGGTAGTTTGTTGTAGGTCTATTTCTTTCACCAATATCACAGCAATAAAAAAATTCCATAATTTATGTTTGCAAATAAGTTAATGCTTTAACAGCTTGGCAGATGTCCCTTTGAGTTTGCATTTCTTAGGCAAACAAAAAATAAAACCATTTCTATGGTTATGTTTCCTTCTGTGATGCCTGAGAATGTGTAAAGAAAACATTTCTCTCTAGATAAGCCCTCCTCTGTTAACCTTTACACTGCAGTAAATGACTGCTACAGTACTCTGGAATATTCTTTCAATGGAAAGGATGACTCAAGCTCAAAGAGCAAATAGTAATATTATTTCTTAGTCTTTTTGCTTTGCTAGTGAATGCTGCTTCTTGCAGAGCTACAGTAAAACCCCAAGATCACTGAACCTGTGTTGTAGGATCCTTCCTACTTTACTGGAAAGCATTTGCTTTGCTTATGCAGTGAGCTCAGGGAAGAAATGTCCTTCTCCCATTTGGCAAAGCCAAGTTAACAGGTATGATTTTAGCTATGGGGGTTTCAAGAAAGAAACAAAATCTACTGAGATATTATTTGATTTTTTATTAGTTTACTTTTTTTTTAACACTTCTATGTTTTAGATTTGTGTTTTTCTATGTTTTTTAAATACTTCTACGTATTTTGGCCTTAAAAGCATTTAACTTGCAAGACCAGAATCCAAGCTCTTTTACATGAGAGGTACAATAGTGACATGAAAGGAAGCAAACTCTTACAAACATATAAACTTCTCCTTCCCTTTGCTCCCAAATGTTACTTTTTCGAGACAAACTTACATTTGTTAGCAAGCAGTTCATCAAAGGCTTCTGACCACAGCTGTGCTTCCTCGGGCGAAGGCCTGCAGAAGGAGAGTGGGAACATTAGACCACACTGCTCAAGCTTTACTGCTTTTGAAGAACCCTCAAGTTATTTAAACTTGAGAGTCTCTTTCTCGTAACTTACCTGAAGTAGTTGCGCTGTTTCCCTGCCTTCTTAGATTTCCTTTTGTTAGAGTTGGAAGAGTTCTGCAGGAAGTAGCTCAGTCTTGTTTTCCAATCTTTAATGCTGGAAAAAAGAAGAGGGAGATGCTCGTTAAAAATGACATCTCGCAGAGCTTCAGACAGCAGCGCTTTCCCCGAGGCGCTCCCGCAGCGGCACTCATCACACACAGCCCCTGAAGGCGAGGAAAACGCTTCCCGTCCCTGCGGGCGGGGGAACTCACATCGTTCTCTTCATCCTGCCCTTGTCGGCCTCCTCGGGCTCGCTGCGGCGGCGGCCGCCCCGCTCCATGCGCCCGCCGTGCCGCACCGCCAGCACCAGCGCGCTCTGCATCGCCGACCGACAGACCGACAGACAGACAGACCGACGGACGGAGCCAGCCGCGCCGCGCCCGCTCTTATGGCCCCGCGGGCGGGCGGGGCCGGGCTGGGCCGGGCTGAGGGCGGCACCCGGCCCGCCGCGGCTGCCCGTCTGCTCCAGCGGAGCGAGCTTGGCTCGCCTCCGCGTCACGTCTGCTTTTTTCCCCTTTATTTTGTTTTTCCTTACTCCCCCCCTTCTTGGAAATCCTTCGGCGTGTCACACCGCCGAAGGGCTGGCTGTCCTTTCCGTCAGTCAAAAGCATATCCTGATCTTCTGGAGGTTTTTCTTTTATGGTTATTCAGATTTTTGAGTGTGACCAGTAGGTGAAAAATGAAGGATTTAGCCATATTTCTTCAAAAATTGAAGTAGCTCTAAGTTTGAGCTTGCGGTGCGTTTGGTGTCGCCCCTCCGCTAACCCAGGCTGTGGAATCCTTCCACCCAGTGTCTGCACAGGATTTAGCTCTGGGCAGTGTTGCCACCTACCAGTGAACTCTGTAAATTACTCCCGGCGCTGGAAGCTGAAGTTGCAGCGCCTTACTCGAGCACTCGGCTTGTTGGATGGGCCATGTGGTCCTTCTCAGCAGCATCCAGCTGGAGGGTATAATGTCCAAACAATTTGGATTTAGGAACCATGTGAGTTTTTCTTTACCCTCTCTCTGCTTTTCCACTCTTTTCTGTGCATGAATCTTCCTCTCCACACTACCCTAGAGCCTGTCTTTCCTGCCACAAAAAGCAACGTCCAGAGAGACTGACTCCCAAAATTCCAGCTGACTGCAACATAATCACGTAGCATAAATGTCTGATCCTTTTAGATAATCACTGTGTCCCTACAACCTTTGCTCGCTGAACGCTCATAAGCTGCACTAAAGCATTTTGCTTTAAATGATATGTCTGGGGAAAACAAATGCCATCTAGTTTGTGACAGCATTTAAACAACTTTTCACTGCTTCTGGTTGTACTTTGCAATATATGTTGGTGATCTGACAGGAGCATGAAGTTCCATCCTATAAATGTTAACAAATCGCTTTAAATTATTTTTGTAACAGGTAGCTCTTAGTCCTTTATGTACATAAAACAAAATTATTGTGAGGGTGGTTACCATGGCAGAAAGTACGGAAAGAGGAGGGCTCTAAGTGCTGTAAAAGCATCCATTCCAGAAACTCCGTGCAGTGAAGTTGCCAAAGCAAAGAGCGGGGCAGGCAGTGCCAGGATGATGGATGGGTGTGTGCTGACTGCCTTCCAGCGCTTCATTCGTCACTTCAGGCGAGCTGTGAGCGCTCCGGGACAGCCCGTGACATGCGGGAACACCGCCCGGGGCTGCGGGACAGCCCGTGACACAGGGAACACCGCCCGGGGCTGCGGGACAGCCTGTGACACAGGGAACACCGCCCGGGGCTGCGGGACAGCCTGTGACACAGGGAATACCGCCCGGGGCTGCGGGACAGCCTGTGACACAGGGAACACCGCCCGGGGCTGCGGGACAGCCTGTGACACAGGGAACACTGCCCGGGGCTGCGGGACAGCCCGTGACACAGGGAACACTGCCCGGGGCTGCGGGACAGCCTGTGACACAGGGAACACTGCCCGGGGCTGCGGGACAGCCTGTTACACAGGGAACACCGCCCGGGGCTGCGGGAACACCGCCCGGGGCTGCGGGACAGCCCGTGACACAGGGAACACTGCCCGGGGCTGCGGGACAGCCTGTGACACAGGGAATACCGCCCGGGGCTGCGGGACAGCCTGTGACACAGGGAACACTGCCCGGGGCTGCGGGACAGCCCGTGACACAGGGAACACTGCCCGGGGCTGCGGGACAGCCTGTGACACAGGGAACACCGCCCGAACGTGCGGGACAGCCTGTGACACAGGGAACACCGCCCGGGGCTGCGGGACAGCCTGTGACACAGGGAACACCGCCCGAACGTGCGGGACAGCCTGTGACACAGGGAACACCGCCCGGGGCTGCGGGACAGCCTGTGACACAGGGAACACCGCCCGGGGCTGCGGGACAGCCCGTGACACAGGGAACACTGCCCGGGGCTGCGGGACAGCCCGTGACACAGGGAACACCGCCCGGGGCTGCGGGATAGCCTGTGACACAGGGAACACCGCCCGAACGTGCGGGACAGCCTGTGTGACACAGGAAACACTGCCCGGGGCTGCGGGACAGCCCGTGACACACGGGACAGCCCGTGACACACAGGACAACCCGTGACACACGGGACAGCCTGTGACACACGGGACAGCCCGTGACACACGGGACAGCCCGTGACACGCGGGAACACCGCCCGCACGTGCGGGCCTGGCACAGGCAGGCTTGGAATAACACAGGGAAACTCAGCCCCGGCCTTCCCCACGCTGCAGCCCCTGCAAAGGATCAAATGATCTGCAAAGCAGAACAGCACGTCCCCACCTGCCACCTGACTGCAGATTTCCCCGGTTTGGATGCTGGTTTCGAGTTTCTTTTACCTGATTCTCAAAGCTGAATGAGGGAAAATGTGCCAGCTATTGGGAAGAGGGAAACTTCAGAGTCTAGCAAGCTACAGTAAGGTTTTGTCAAGCAATTATATTTTGGGAGCTTACCCGTAGCACACCAGAGATCCAGCAGATGTTTAAAGCCTGACAAAATGTTTTCTTGTTGGTCCTAGAGGAGCTGGGATATTCCCAGCATCTGCCAAGTTGTAAAGTTGGCAGTAGTCAGCATATGGAAAATTGCGGGGTGAATCCTGTATTTATCTGACACTTTCTATGTCAAACTTTTAATTGCTTCTTTTAGAAACCTGTAAAATGGAAGTACCAATTAAGGAAGGCAGTTATAACGTGTGTAATATCTTTCAAGTGTAGAAAAAACAGGTATAAAATTAAGCCGAATATGGAATTGTGGGCTTAGATGACCTTATAGAAAATTCTTATTGCAGTATTTGTTTTAAAAACTATTTAGATTAAAATTGTCAGCTGTGTTAGGTATATTTTGGTTTAAATATTTATTATACTTTTAAAGCATGGGTATTACTTCTTTTTCCAATAAAAGACACACTTTGTAAAATGCTTTTTCACTTCTCCATGGTGTTTTCTGGCTGGAACAGTTACTTTTTCCACGACATAAATTATACTTCCCCAGGTGCTGTGGGCATGGCTGCACTGCCTGCAAGAGTGTTTGAGCTCACAGAGCAGTTTTAATGGTACCAAACCCAGGCATTACTTCATTTTATTAATTTCTGTTTTTTCAAAGCAAGATGGCAAAATTGTTCAGGTGGTTAGCTTGCCTTTCTGAAGGGGGGTCTGCTTCACACCAGCGCTGCCATGCATTGACTGGGCAAGGGAGATTTTGTCCTGCGCCGTGTCTTGCAACAGGATATTGAAATAGTCCAGGAAAATTAGGAATTGGGGTTGTAAAGAAAAGCCCTGGGTTGCAAGTGCAATACAGGTTCAGGTGTGTTAGCACAGCACAATGTGGAGTGCTGCTGGAAAATCTGTGTCTCCAAGGTGTGATTCCTTTCATAGGAAGGGCGGGGAGTGGCTCCAAGCAGCGCCCAGGGCAGCACTGCAGATCTGCCTCACTGCTGACCTCTGCCCTTTGGAAAAAGGGAAGCTCTTGGTGGCTGAGGACAAACACAAACATAGTGCTTAAGCTTTTTCTTTACACCCTCCTTAAAGCTTCCATATATTTCTGTCCCACTGATCTCATTGGCAAAGGGCAAGGCCGAGGGTAGCGGTGGGAGGAGAGCCCAGAGCCCAAACTTTGCTGTTGAAGTAGGTGACAAATTTGCCATTGCCTGCAGCGAAATCTGATGTCAGGCATTTGATGGCACAAGTGCTCACCCTGGAGATCACACTTTGCTTTTCAGAGCCTTTCTTGAGAATGTTCTGTTCTTTTTCTGCTAATACAATTCCTCCTGGCACCAGGGATGGTTGGACGTACAGGGGACTGTAAACATCCCGGGGAGAAGATCAGGATTTTTCCATCTCAGTTATGTTCTATGTCGCAATAGCTACGCTGATCTTTTGGAGCCGTCAGCAAGTTGTTCTCACTGAATGATACTTAAATCCATGTCTGCATTTTGTGAAATGCCAACCCTTGTTTCTTTCTTTTACTTGGCTGGTAGGACACAGGAAAAGTGGTCCAGAGTTTATAGCTGAGTTTCATAAAGCCAGGAGGATAGAACATGCTTTTGCATGGTAGTTCAAACCGTGCATGGGAATTATTTGAGGGATGTCTTATTGAACCCTCAGCTATGAGTAGCTAAAAAATCATATTCAAAAGAAGGAACAAGATGTTGAGCATGTCTTTTTGTTTTGTCATTCAAATTGCAAACGACACAGGTGAAGTTTCCTGTATTTTTATTGTTCTTGAATGTACAGCTGTACAATCCTGTGCTGTGCTGTGAGATGATTCATGTAAGCATCAGAACAGGAGATCAGCAAAGCACAGCACATCGTGACCCTCTGTTCATACCTCCCTTTCAGTCTGTGTCTTCTCTGAAGTGCAAGGACTGATCTGCATCAGTGCAGAGGAGCACAGATGTGGATTGCTGAATAACAGCAGCCAAGCTCAGGCTGTGTGAGAGGACACAAATTTCTAAATGAATGGTTCTGAATATTAAAATTGCCACTCTTTCTCATTTTTTTTCATAAATCAAGAAGTTCACTCAAACTCTAGGTCTAACACTAATCCTGTTCATTGCGTTCTGTCTTTCTAGCTCCTGTTAGAATTTCAATTATATGCAGTAGGGAGTGTTGTTTTCTTTGGATTTTTTTTGTTGGGTTTTAAATTTTTGTTTGTTTTTGTTTTTGTTTGTTTGGTTGGTTTTTTTTGTTTTGTGTTTTTTTAATTGCTTGGAGATTGCTGAAGTCAAGTTGTTGCATTCTCTGACTCTGGCCCTGCAGGCTGCCCCTGACAGGCTGTTGTACTTCCCCCAGTATTATTTTCCAACCATAAAGCTCCAAAAGTGCAAATCACCAGAAGCCATTTCTGCATCTAAATTTAGCACTACTATGGATTAACATTGGACCAATCATATGCTCAGTCTTTCCTAAATAAAAAATAAAATATATCTCATTACAAATGGATCTGGTTTCACTTAGCAGCAAAATCCTCTGAGTAACGTATAAACTAGACAGGTTCTCTGAGAGCTCATCGGTCCCAGCTCTCAGCTACCTTGTTTTACATAAACACTGACATTAGTTTATAAAAGTTTTAAAAATAGAGCTGAAATTTGTCAAGTGGATCAGCTGTGATTGTGTGTCTACATACAGGGTTGCTGTTGTGTGGATGTGTATGTCTCTATTTTAGTGATGCTGTGAAAAGAATATGAATTTAGGCATTGAGCCTAAATTGTGATTCACCCTCTGCCCCTGGACATTTGGAAATGTTGGTTTTGAAGGAGATACTGGACAGCAGCAGACAGGAATTGGAACAGCAGGTTCCCTGGGAAGCAGGGATAGCTGTCCTGCTTGTATCAGATCTCCTTTATCCCTACTGCAAAAAAAAGCTGAAAGGGGACCTGTTAATATAGTCTGCATTCTAAAGGACAGGACATTCTCAAACTCCTTATGCCTTTTGTCAATCCAGAAAGCAAGCAGCTTAGCAAGAAGCAGGTTATTTTTAATAATGAAGTTTTCTTAGCAGATACAAGCTGGGTCACCGTCTCAAGTGAAGAGAGATGATTAATCTTGTTTGAGGTTAGCCAGGTAATGCAGAACACTGGCTCATGTCCTTTCCCACTTGCAACCTCTTTTTCCCCCCACCTCCACAAAGACACCATCTGGGTGTGCAGAGGGAACTCAAACAATCAAATATGTTTTCTAAATCTGGATGTGGGCACCACCTTTATCATATAATCTGCATGTAACACAGTCAGCACAGAGCCCTTCTGATGACTCTTTAATCCATGTTAATAAAAGTCTCTGCAAACACCTGAATGGTGTTAGTCAGACTTTGATTCAGAAAGTCTCTGTGGCTTAGAGAATCACTTCCTTTTACAATTCCCACAGGTGGACACTGTCAGGAGCACAGCAGCAAGAAAGCTAGAGATCAGAGTATAGGAGTATAACCATTTGTGCATCACCTTAAAAGTTCAAATTTAAATAAGCATTGAAAATAAGAAGTAAAAACAAATACTTATTTTGAAATGACATAAAATTTCTTTCTTATTTTGCAATGGGCAAAAAAGTTTTAAAAAGCCCACTTCTTGGGACACCCTGGTCTCCATGCTGGATAGAACTAGCAGAAGTTTAATTACACTTTTTAGTGGAAAACAAAAACAGTAGCAAAATTTCAAATTTGTCAGTGGAAATTTTTTCATTTCTTTCAAATTATTTTAGGGTGATATTTTCTTTTTATCACTTTCTGTGTTGCCATATAGGCTTTTTGGTGAAGAGTGGAAAGGTAATTAATGTCTTTGAGATGTGATAAAGGCTGCATGGCAATGGAGAGGGGAGGAAGCACTGTCTGAGCAAATCTGCCTATCAAAGTCAGGAGGCATCTCAGGAAGAGCAGCCTTACACCCTTTTTAGTCATCATACTGACAAAAACAACTTCCAGATTTGTAGGGTAAACTCTCTGGAGTCAGAAAAGGCCAGAATGAAGGTTCCCTCTACAAGGTTATTAATCCCACCGTGGCACCCTGTGGGCTACTCCCAGAGGGAAGGCTAGGAGAGAAGGGAAAGACAGGATGAAATTTGTCCTCATGGAAGTGTGGAAATTCCCTCCTGCCTACTTTAAGAGTACACTGGGGAGGTTGGGCCATAACCAGGGTGTTTCAGGGGCAGTCTGGGAGACAGACATAGCCAAGTACTTTGACAGATTAGTCATCCCCTAAATGTTGCAAAATAATGTCCCAACCTTCCAAGCCCTGTAGGCAGGTACATGGTTCCCAAGAGCTTTTTTTTTAATTATTTCAGCATTCTAACAGGTCTTCAGAGCAGAGCAATTCATAGCTGACTTTAGGTCAATCATTCAATGTGGAAAATACAGGTCCAAACCTATAAAAATATGTGGAGAGAATGATAATTTCTTCTGTCTGAATAAATGTTGGGTGAAATTCCACAGAAATTAGTAAAGCTATTCTTGCTGATATTGCAGTGCTAGGTGTAGTCAGAACACTTATTGTCACAGCAAACAGCAGTGACAGGTAATTTTGCATTAAAGAAATTTTGCATTTTTTGGGCTGCTTGCAGTGCTAGAAAATGTCAGTGCAGGACTGTATGTTACTATGGGTTGCACTCAGAATTTCGAGAGGCTGCAAATAACTCATTGACTGTTCTGGCAAACTCCTTTTTAGGGAAGTCACACTGTGACAGCTTCCAGTTAGGAGCTGTGATGAGATCTCTACATCAGGCACTTGGTATTTCCCAAGAAAGGTCTTCAAGGATTGCTTGAGGCATCATTGAGAAAAGAGAGCAAGAAACCTGAATTAACAAAAGAATCAACAAAAATTTACCATTTTTGCACTGGCTAGAAGAACTAAAATGTATCAAATAGATAATTTAAAGGGAAAAAAGAAAATCTTGCCAGTTCTTAAAGGATGGGACAGGTTAACTGGAGGTGACAGAGAGGAGAGTTGAATATGTCTGTTCAGCACTTCTCTCCTCACAGGTTCATCTTTTCCAAGGTGAATTGTGCAGAGGAGGCGGTGCTCTGTGATGGTGGCTGTGATCTCACCTGCTCCTGCCAGGAAGCTTCTCTTAACTCTCTCAAAAAAGAAACCAACTGTGTGGCAGTTTGTAAACACACACTTCAAAATAGGAACTTTCAGTACTTTTTCTGATGTGTGTCGCTCTGAGGTGTGGCACATGAGCTGCAGTTCAAGCTCTGGAACAGTGAATTTATTTCACATTTAACATTAAAGTGGTGTTTAGTTACTATGGATTTTTTTTTTTTAATCAAGTTGTTTACCTAATGTCTTTGTTTTAAGTAAGTTTGTTTTTCTGGTAGTTTTCCAACAGAAATGGTTATTAGAAGAAGGGGACAACATTCCTGGCAAGTTTATAACTAGAAAGAAACCAGGGGACAAGAGGGCTCACATCAGCTCTCTGGGATATATGTGAACTTATCAGGAATCATAGGATGCATAGGTAAATTGCAAGGGGTAATGAAAAGAAGAACAAAAATTATATGGAGGAAATTACCTTCTGCTGTGTCCTATACCAATATCCATTGAATAACCAATGCCCACTGTATTGATTATGTTCTGCTTGCTTTGCCTACAGGAGACATGAGGGCAATTTTTTTTCAATGTATTATGGAATTATTCCTTCTTGGCATAAGAATTTTCTTTATTTCAGACAATTACTCCAATCCATACACAGTAAGCAGTGAAGAGACATTTGGAACTGGACACAGGGAAAGATTCTTGAAGCTAGAAGGTATTTTTGCATTGACAGTTTCTCTGCAAGTAAATGGAGAATCAAAAAGGATGTGGTGAGGTTCTCTGGTGTGCTTTTGGGTTTGCAGCAGGTATTACACAACTGCCCTGTGTGCATCATATAGGCATTGAATCTTTACTAAATCTTCTTCTACTAGTACTATCTGCCAGTATTATTTAATTTGCTTCTATTAAAACAAATTGAAACAATGTTATTTTGTTACAACTCAAAGTGCATTCAAATCGAGATACTTCTGTTTTCTTTGCCAGTTTGCATTTACATTTATAATGCATTACTAGCCAGCTCATTTTCTTTTTTTTTTTTTTTCATGTTAAATACAGCTGAGAAATCAACAGGTTTCCATTAAACTACATCCCCAGGTTTTTTTTTCTCCCTCATCAGAGGAAATCTAGTAAGACTGGATTTTGCTTGCCTGTCTGCTTTCTTTTAAGTTTCTGAGTGAAGAATCAACATCTATTTGGAATGTTGTTACAGCAAGTACTTTCTGACCTGGGGAAAGTGGATCAGTGTCCTGGTTTAGGGCCAATTTGGGAGAAAACCTCTAAAGGGGTTACTCTAGAAAGAAATTTCAAGCAGCCCCTACCCCAACTGGTTCAGGAAAAGATTCCTTTGGAGGAAAGTGGAAAAAAACCTGTTTATTTAACAGGTTCACCAGCACAAGAAAATGAACAATATAAAACAATAAAGCCTCTTGCTGCTCCAAAAGAGATGATAAACTCAGAGAGTCCCTCTCTGGGTTGCAGTTCAGCTCACTCAGTCTCTTATCAGTCCCTCCAGTGCTGAAATGTCGCAGCCCAGCCCAGCCTGTTGGGCCACAGGTGAGCTGCTGGTGCTCTGCTGGGTGCTCAGTCCAGAGCAGGTTCAAACAGCTCCAAGAAAAAGAAGTCCAGGGAAATTCTTTGCCTCAGCCAGCTAAAACTAACTAAAAGCAAAGGAGAGCTCTGTCCCGCTGTCTGTCCATCCACAGACAGTACAGTCCGGGAGTGGGAATGTGGAGGAATGAGTGCAGTGTCTGAAAACAAACTGCATGCTTCTTCTGTCCCCCACTTCGCTCTCAGAACCAGTCTTAAAGGTGCAAAACTTCTTATTCAGCATAAACAGAGCAGATGACTGGGGATACAAGCTTCATAGAGCCAACCTGGGACAATCAGGAAAGAACAGGTACAGTCAGACCCACAATGTGGCTGCTGTACTTTGGGCTGGCTGTCTTGGCGATGGAGCTGGGTTACCTTGGTGGCTGTAGAGGTGAAAAGCAGTATTTCTCAGCTGGGGCACATGTGTTTGTGTAGCTTCTCTGCAGGATCTGACCCGGCCTGCTGGCACCTCGGGCAAAACTCCTGTTATGGCTGGACCCCCGCTCAGCAGAGTAGCCCTCAGCAGCATGCAGGTCATTCCTTGCTCTCCATGAACCTCCCTTTTCCCTGGCATGACTGGAAATCTACATTGCAAATGTATACTCAAGCACAGTTGTGGCCAGAAAGGGAAGAGGTTATATGGAGAGGTGAGCACCTTCTGTGTGGAACAGGCTGGTGCCCACGCCCCGCACACCTGGGCTGAGTCCCGGCTCCTGCCCTCTCTTGGTCACAGCTGACTGTCACCCTGCAAGGGCTGTGTCACTGTCAGGGCAGAGCTGGGCAGTGCCAGCCCTGCAAGGCTGACAGCTCCCTTTGGATGCTGTCCCCTTCCCAGACAGGTGAACACTCATGGCTTGTCTTCCCTAGAGAAATCAATCTGGGGCTTCTTTCTTCCTGTGTATGCTGGCAGCTGGAAAGTGCCTTCTGAATAATGAGGCTGAATGTTTCTCTCTCTGTATTTTTACTTTTATTATTTTGCCTTTCATGTTTTCTCTCCACTCTGAGAACTGTGCATTCTGTGCTGTTCTGATTATATTTATTTTTTCTTTTTTTCAAACCCTCAGTGAAATAGCAATACTGGCCCAATGTTTTAAGCTTTTAAAAGCAGTGGGTTATTTGCAATTGCTCGAGTTTAAGGGCATATTTATTTATAAATATTTACCCAAATGATAATGAGACAAGGAGCTGAGAACATTTTCCCCAATCCCCTGTGGTACCTGGTCATGTGGTACCATTTAGCAGATTTACAGCAATTTTCCAGCCCTGTGAGCTCTCCTAGGTAAGGAAGCTGCCAACAAACAGCTCCAAGATTTCCCTTCAGCCTATAAATATACTGGGGAAAACTGAAAGGTATCCTGAAAATTTCTGGGTGCCTATATTGGTTATTCTAACCTGTGCTGTAGCTTTATCCTCACTTACTTTGCTCTGCATAAGCTGCACGTAGCTGAAAGTGTGATCTGAGGACTGGATCAGTAAGATTAAATAGTAATTGAGGTTTCATTGCGCTAACAAATTATACCCTGTTTTGCAAGAGTATAGAAAGTAGATAATGTAAATGCCAGCAAACATTCTGCTTTGCAAATTTAATGAACTTGAAAACGCTTGTGCTTTACCGAATCTGAGTTAAAATAGTCCTGTCTGGAACATAACCTCTTCTGGAGTGCATAAAGGAGAGTTGAGTTAGGTTTCTATTTTTTTTTCAGAAATGTAAAAGAAATTGTTATCTGCAAAGCATCCTGTTATTTTTACAGCAAGAGAGGACTGTTAGATTGTGCAATCTCAGAAGTTTCTCTGTTGGCCTGTGTTTTGTCCTGCTGTTTGTCACCCCCTTCCTAGAGGGTAGTGATTAGCTTTGACTCCAACCACAGCATGCCGGGATGCATGTGAGGAACACGGTGAAGTTGACCCACATCACTTTTTGGAGAAGTAGAGGTTGTTTTCTGTCTTCTGTCTCATGTCTTTGTCATTAATTAGCAACAGTTTACATGCTCAGGGACTTCTTTTCCTTAAGATGCATGGAACCTTTGAATGCTTTCAGCCATCAATGTAATTACCTTGAGCTTCCTGCTTAATTCACTTGAGGGTTTTAAATAGGTATATTTTATTAAAACAACCTTTTCACAAAGCAGACTCAAATGCATGTGAAATTATCCTCATCTACAGCCAAGTTCAATTTGACCTGGAATGTTCTCAGAGTGTGATAATGGCATTTTGTGCTCTTTGGAATTTAGGGTAGTTTTAGGGAGAGAGAGAGATTGCGAACTTCTATGATTCTGTTTCTGTAACCATTTTGAGGCGAAATCCTCTCTAGGTAGAGAGATCCATTTGCCTTGTTTACTTTGCCACAGCCAGCCTTTGGTCAGTCATTACCAGGCTGAGTTTTCATCAGCTCCTGGATAAATTGAGTTTTTTTTCTGCTAGTTCCTTAGTTACTCCAATGCCATTTTCAGGGCTGCACAAGGCACTCTCCAATTCCTAGACATGCATTTTCACATGCATTTTGTGAACTACTGAAACATTACTTTTGCTCCTATTGCCTTTTTTCATTTTTCCTAACCAGATTTTAGTCAGTAGTTGAATGTGCATGTGCTCAAGAAATGTTGCCAGTTCTCAAGATGCAAGACAAAAAACATTACCAGGTAATTAGTGTTTGACACTTAATTGCTGCCCTTTTTGGAGTGTCATGTTCAGAGCCACTAGGAAATGTGGTGGTGGTAAATCTTCCTTTTTTTTTGTTATTTCCTGCCTTAGTTCTTGCTGGGAGCGGGCTGGGATGTCCATGTAGGTCTATAAATGGGTACTAAAGGACAGTTGGTTTGGGCTTATCTAACATGAGGAAGGAGACAGTGCAAAGAAGGGAAATTACAATGACCTAAGAGGTGAAACTGCAGTTAGGGGATCGCTTGATACAAGCAGTAAGAGAGCAATTAGAATAAAAGCAAACTTGTCTTCAGCCAGCAGGTAGTGACTACTGGCTATGGGGGTGGGCCAGTCACTGTGTTCAAGTAAATTCATGGGCAACAGATCCACAAAGAGATGCTGAAAATGATGGGGATGCTCTAAAATCCCTATTGCAATAGGTGTGAATGCAGAACCACTGTGAGGGGAGCAGAGCAAGAAGACAGTTGGACTTTTGTGCTTTCCCTACCTGCTAACTTCACCACCACTAGAGACTGAGCACAGGGATAGAGAAGGCAGTGCTCTGCCCCACTGTGGCATTTTCTGTGCTCTTATAAGTTTTATTTATTGCTCACACCACCATAAAATTAGGGCTTAAAAAAGCATTTACCCTTAAAAACTCTACAAGTAAGGAACTTGTATGTGTGCAAGATTTTGCTAGACTCAGGCCCTATACTTTATTTGGTTAAAGAGGACCAGAAACATTCACACAGCTGTATAAATAATCATGTCCAGTTAGTCCTGGCAGCTGAGCCAAAAGAGAGATTTTAAGTGCCAAGGACTTCGAGCCAGGGTAAAATTAGAAAGAGATGTTCTAAGTATGTTTAGAAGATGAGGCACAGATAAAATCAGATAAGCAAAATTATTTAGTATCCTGTCACTTGTAAAATGTTTATCAGTTAAAAATAAAAGAAGTGAGAAAAATAAGTTAATCTTTTACGAGAAGCAAAACCACATCTAATGGCTGGGTTAGGAGCCTGTGTTTAATAAGCAGCAGGAGATGATGACAAACAGTCCACAGCAGCTGCTGACAGACATCCTGTTTTTGTCAGTTTGTGTACGGCTGGCCAAGAGATGCTACCTGCAGAGGTAGAAAATCTCCATGTGTTGTCTTAGCTGGAGGTAATTAGCTGGAAGATGGGTAGAAAAACATGAATGACTCAGCTGGATGCTGGAGCTGTTTGAAAGTGTTCCAGCTGATTGGTTTTCTGATAGAAAAGGCTGATTCTTTCAAAGGAATAACATCTTGCTAGGATATGTAATCTCAATAAGAATGTCTTCTGTGCTGTGCCCAGACCATTCCTCCATTTTTGCCAGGCTCTCTGGCAGTCACCAGGCAGGTGGTACAGAGGTGAGCTCTTCCCAGCTTCCTCTGCTGGATTTTCAGCGACTCCTGGCTGGTCTTGCAGCCAGTGACCATATCTGTCCTTCCAGCCACATCAGCTGACTCTGTTGGCTGTCCAAGTCTACCATTGCAGATGATATTTTTTCATACGTTTGAAATATTTTGCTGGCTGCATAGAAAATCTTCCAGGCAGCTGCATTAATATACAAAGAGCCTGAAGGCAAGAGAAGCCCTTAGAGAAAATACAGCAGATGTTTTTTTTTCTCCTGCAAGAAAAATGTCAGTAGGTTCTTGTTTATTGATTTGGACATCAAGAGGGATTTTCAGTGTTTTTCTGAAATATTGCCAGCTGACCTTGGATTATTCCTGCCCTTAGCAGTGCACTAATATCTAATGGTGCATGCTAAGCCTCACCCTTATTTTGTTTATGAAACAGGACTTGTGGTGCAGAAGATGCTGAGGAAGGCCCCTATACAAAAAATCTATTAGTGAGTTTCATAGCTTGTGGCATATATCAAATCTAATGATTCATGCTACTTGTGGGGAGACAGGGGCAGGAAAGAGAAAAGAAAAAGCATCAGGAGCCATCTGATAAGGGGAAAAAGCACTACCATGGCCCCTCAGGTGGGAAGAGGCCAAACAAGGATGTGCCAGGAAGGCACCTTGCCACAGCAGGCTGCTGCATTTCCTCTTTGCCAAATCTGCTCATCTCTTTCAATACCTCATTTTTTTTTGTCAGACACTCCTCTTAAAAAAACATGGGATTGTGCCTAAAGGCACATAATAAATTCGGATGATTTTGAGTGTTTTCTGAACCTAAAATGTCACTTTAGCCGAGTGTTTTACTGCTCTTATAGCCATGAGTATCCCTGGAATTACAGGGCAGGAACAAACTACTGACTGTGTGTTCTTCACTGGGAAACAGTTCCTTATTTCAGTTATAACATTTGTAACTTTTTTGGCTCTGAGGTATACAGGTTCTCCATCAGAGAGATTCATTTTGTGCTTGGTAATTTATATCTTTGTGTCATGGATGTCAAAACTTTGCAACATACGAGGCAAAGAAAATGTTGAGATCGGCAAGTCATATTCCAGGAAAAAGATTGAAGAAATGTCAGCCATGGACTTGCCATTCCTGGAAGGCAAGGCAAGATTTTACCTCAAGAAGAAACAAAGAAGTCACTTACGTTTGTTTATCACAGTGTAAGGACTAATTTACTCAGGGTGGAAAGTTTGGATTCATCTTTGTCTTTTCCATATGAAAACTACTGTCCTAATAAGGAAGGAAGAAGAAAAATGGGGCAATTGCTTGACAATTAATTCTTGCAAAAGAGAAAAAATATGTTTACAGAACCATGTTTCTATTATGGGATGGAGCAACCATTTGTGACTTCAAGCATGAGCCATTTCAGCCTCTATAACTCCCAGATGTTCCTGCTGCAAGAGGCCAGCTCAGCCTTACTCCCTGTGCATCCAAAAAAGGGATGTATAGGGCTGGGGTTTCACCTGAAAGCTGAACACACCAAATGGGGATTTGTTTCTGCAGGGGGTGGTCTTGCTTCTCTGGGTCTCACCTTCATGTAGCCTCTGGATGTGATCCAGCTGGCAACTCCAGTGCCAAACTGGTGCTCTTGTCCCTTTCCCAGTCACTGCAGCTGACCAGAGAGGAATAATGAGGAGGGTTCAGGGTAAGGCTCCTGTCAGTGCATCTTTGTGTCCTGCACTGCCTTTGCTGGATGACATTATACCCTAAGAAATGTAAAGATTACTCCTGTGCAAATTCCTTGCCTGGAGTTTGGGACACCTACAAATTCTATTCTGAGGGGCAGACATTTAGAAGGAAAAATAGGTATTTTGTTGATCAAGTGACTTCTCCTTTTTGGTGATAATCAACACAGTAAGAATGAAGCCAGTTTCAGAAGTGTGTTTTGTAACAATGAAAAACAAGAGTTGGGTTGAAAGATTTGAAGTGGTCCCATGGCACAATGTTTAGTCTGCATCTGGAATCATGACTTTTCCCTTTGTTTTCCTTGGGACTCTGTAATTATTAAAAGAAAAAAAGAAGTGCAACATTGCATCTGGATTAAGGAAAACATTTAAAAAACTTCTTTGCCCTGTGAAACCTTTCCTTTTAACCCTGAACTGATAGACACTGGAGAAGCTGGTTATTATTTCTTTCGTTTACAAGCAGAAAACACCATTCTTTCCATATTTCTGATCAGCAAATGTCACCATGGATACAGATGGCATAAAATACTCTTTTTTTCTTTTCATTATGTGCACCATTAAAATACACTTGGCACAGTTCAGAGTACTTGTGAGATGGCCAGGTTTTAACTTTCAAATAAAAATATGCCTGTGTTTCTGATTTATTTGTTCTATTTATTGACTTTTTTTTTTTTCCAAGATAACAAACTAGCTCTTGGGAATATAGCAACAGGTCAGAAGTGCTGTGGCAGGAATCCCAGTGCAGTGCAGCCCACACAGATGTTCCAAGAGCAGCTGTCAGCCTCAGGTGGGGCTGAGCAGAGGGCTCAGCACAGGCAGGCAGCAGCACTGCTTAGAAGGATCCTGGCTGGCCAGCAAAGCTGCCAGAGCAGGTGGTGGTGGTGGTGGTGACCTCAGCCACATTTATTAAGAAATAGAGCTGGGGACAGGGGCTGTAAATATTATTGAAGGACTTGGCATGGCCCAAAGGCTTGGCTAACAGGGTCCAGCATGAAAGGAAAGTTTTTGTGTGCGTGCTCTATGGGCTGAGCACTACAGACAGGATTGCAGGTGCATTTCAGAAAGCAGGGGCTTCAACAGCACATCCCATCTATGGCCCAGGGTTTGAGCTTGTCCTGGGTCCTGCTGCAGTGGTCAGGCTGCAGTGGCAGTGGCTTAGTAGTGATAGTGCTGGTTTATTATGATGTTTATTATACACTGGGCACAGCAAGTTGTATTTGGGGCGCTTGTTAAAAATAAAAGCACTCCACTTGTGCAGTAAAGATTTCAGTTCTGAAGCTCTCACATTCCTGCACTCCCTGGGAAGAACAGGAGAGGCACGAGCTCCAAGAGGCACGTACATCTTACATTTTTAGAAGATACTTTGGAGAACATTAGTATTATTTTGATCGCATGCATTCCAAAATCAGAAAGAGATAAGGAGTCTCACTGCAGGAAGATGCTAAAATAATCCAATCTCATATTTAAAAAGTGGAAAACAAACTTCCCAGTATGATATTTAAAGGCTCTTTGGGCTGCTTGAATTAAATGTTCCTGTCCCTTGCAGTGCAGTATCAAAAGGATAGACCACAGGTAGATTTAAAATAGCAGAAAAAAGGAAGGCAGCCAGAGCTCCTTTTCCAGCAAAGTTTCTTCTTGCAGGTTTGATGGGAAAGAAGCAAGAAATAATAACAAGAGTGTTGTCTTAACTCCTTTTCTCCAAATATATTCTAAGAATGACCTGAAAAATATTCCTTCTCTGTCCAGGCAGTGAGGCTGCTCTTGCAGCTCCAGGCTGGCTCTTACAATGTGAGAATTGCTACAACTGGAATAAGATCAACTCCTTGTCTGGGCTTTTTCAAACTAGAAATTCCTCATTAGAAGAACAACTTGACAACAAATTTGCAACCCAGTATTTTGTGGAAGTGTGGGATGTGTGTAAAAGTTGCAGGAATATGATCTGTCCTCTAGAATTATTGCTTCCTAATTTTAATAAGGCAGCAAGTGCCTCAGAAGGTATCAACAACTACCTGCAGATATTGATGCAGGAAAGTTTTCAGTGCCTGCAAGAGTGTGAACAGCAGTGCATAATCTGGTTTCTACTGACTGTATTTAACTTGGCTTTGGTGGTACAAACATGGGAGCTTTGGTTGGTTTGCTGTAAATGGATATCATGGGGATGCTGAAAATTCAAAAATGCACTGTTTCTGTCATGTGTCATTTTCTTCTCATTGTGTGGGATTGCTAACAGTCAAACCTATTATGCTGTACAGCTTTGCTGCTTAGAGTTATCACATATTAGTGGCAAAGTTGCTTAAGGAATCCAGGAGGGTCTTCTCCTAACAGGAGCCAACCTCAATGACCAGATTTCCAGCTCTCAGGAAAAGATAACTGTTGTCTTATTTCCAAAACATTTGTCCTCCATTTCATCTATGATTGTGTGGTACTTCTGATAGTACAAGAATAAATGTTTCTGAAATCATGGAATATTCAGGGAGTTGGAAAAAGGTTGGGCCAGATAGGCCCTGGGAAAATGTTAGGCTTTACTGGATCATGCAAGACTGCACCTGTATAATCATCTAATGACTATGATAAATGATCTGATTGTTAAATGTGATGATTGTTTGGATATATTATTGGATATAATTATTGTTTAATCGTAACAAGAATCATGAGAAATTAGGTTTGGGGGGTTTGATGGAAACTACAAAATCCATGCTCAGATGAAATCAATGTGTACAATAGAACAATATAAGATTAATAATTAATATGCAGTTATATAACAATAAGGGTATAAAACCGTGTTCATCCTGAACCCATGTCGGAGTCAGATTTGGGTCTGTACCCCGACACCCAGAGCTCTTCAGTAAAAGCACCTGTATATAATCATTCCATGATCATGTGTTCCTGAACACTTCTAGGAGACATTCTGTGTCCTGAACCTCAGCTCTTCTCGTAACCAGGCAGAAGAGGCTTTATAAAACCCTCTTCAAGTGAGATGTTTTTTGAATAACAGTCCTCTGATACTGGAGTAAAGTTGAAGACTAAAAGCATTGTTTAGTTTAGCTTATTTTTGGGTAGTTGTTTAAGATGAGGAGATAATACACTTTTGTGCAAAATCACGGTGTTGACCAGAAGATTTAAGATGGTCCAACTTAACATCTGTACAGTTTGTCTGTAAACAGGGGAAGCAAAGGAAAAATTATGTGGAGTCATTGGCTTGTTTTCTTCATGCGGCTCTAGGCTCAGTGTCAGAGACATCTTCCTTTCTGAAACCCAGGGAAGGCATTTTGGACATGAAGAGCATCATGGTGACTGTTTGGAGAGAAGAAAATTCTTTTGTGTAAGCTCAGAAAATTCAGAAGTGCCAGGTAGTCAAGAAAAGAGGACACACTTGGACTGCATTAAAAAAACAAAAAGCCAAACTCCCCCCCCGCCAGCAATAAGCCAGATTCGAAGAACTGACCCTCAAGGAAAGAAATTTTTTAAAAACCAAACAAAAAACCCTAACAAGACTTCCAAAACCCCACACAAACATTAAAAAAACCCTAAACCCAAAACCCCCCAAAAACAACCAAGAAAACGACAGGATGGTTTGCAGGCAGTAGTTGCTCTTCTGCTCTGGAGGAGGGTGGAAAGAGTAGGTGAGGTAGAAATTATTCTTCTGTCTTCATGAGACCAAACATTCACAATTTATCATTGTCTAGGGAGAAAACTGCTTGTACACCTAGTGACGAATAAAAGCATATTTCAAGATAATATATTAATAGTAAGCAAGGTGGGCTTTGTTATTTTCCAAGAACAGCCTCTCAGGCATGACCCCACCACACTGGCTGGGGATTTAAAGCTATTTCAAAACTTCTACAGTCCAGAGGCCCAGAGGCAGCAGCTCCCAAGCTGGAGGGGCAATTCCCCTGCTGGAGTGTCTTCAGGGAGGTTCTCTTATCTGCCAATATTTGTAAACATTTCCTTACTCCCTGTGGACTGAATATAGAGCCCTCATGAATAATCATTGTTGATGGCTGTAAGGAACATATTGTAAGATCACACTGTTACAGCCCTCTGCTTGTTGTCTAATTGCAGTCCCATCACCCTGTGGCTAGAAAAGCATTGTGCTTAGTCTTTTAACTCTCAGAGAATGAGTTAGAGGACTTGTTTAACTCATAAAATAAACCAACTTTTTCCTGTTTGTGATTTCCCAGCTTTATCATGGTGTAAACATCGGCCATTATTTCCAGGTAAACTTCTCTGA
This sequence comes from Fringilla coelebs, assembly GCF_963513975.1. Classification (NCBI taxonomy): domain Eukaryota; kingdom Metazoa; phylum Chordata; class Aves; order Passeriformes; family Fringillidae; genus Fringilla; species Fringilla coelebs. Next base: position 31,359,048 of record NC_140067.1, on the reverse strand, counting down.
TAAATGTTACATTGAATAAAATTAATACTTTTCATTATTAACCAAAATGTTTATTTAATCCTCAGTTCATAGGGATGAGACTAGGAATCTTACACAGAAGGATGCATTCAAGGTCTGAGTGACTTACTCTAGCATGTGGGACTAGCTTTACCAGCAAACTCATGACAAAAACATGGAACTGCTGCAGTCCTGTCAAAGTCTGTGAAAAAAGTCCTTAAAATGCAGCTGAAGAGCAGAGACCTCATTCTCTGGATGAATACAGCAGTTCCTGCCTTCAGCTGTCTGCAGGGATGAGAACTCAGCTGCCAGGGCCCGAGACTCTATCAAGATGTGCAGCATATCAGGTCAAGATAAACTAAAATTTCTGGCTTAGGCTGTGAGGTTTTAGCAGTTGTTTCATTATCAGCTGAGTAATCCCTGCAATAGGAAAGGAAAGCTGAAAGAATAATTTAGGTCGCAGGACACAAAATGGTCCTTCTTCTAATAGGGGAAAGATAAAATTTGGAGGTAATTTATTTGAGAGCATAACTGCAGGACAGCAGAATGGTAGCAGCAAAATGTAAGAAGCAGAAAAAGGAAGAGACATTGAGGAGATCAGGAAGGATGCTGGTTAAAGTGTGGGCTGCAGAGTGCCATAACTTCTTGTTAACTTCTTGTTTTCAAGTGTGTGCATGTTTAGAGTGGAATAGGAAACGGGATGCTGGTTTTGGACTGGTAAATTTGGCAAGCAGTTCCTTTGAGGATGAATTGGTTAGTTTTATAATGCCCGTGCTTACAGCCAGGGTTTGCTGCAGAGTTTTGAGCTGTACATATGAAGGAGGGCTGTCAGGCTCATGTAGCAATGTATCTGAACAACTACAGGGTGCACCAGCCACTTCACTTGTAACTTATCAGAATTTTCTCAGGGCTCTCTAGACTTCATCAAGGTTATTAAGACATAAACTGTGCTAAAGTAAGAAAGAAGCTGAGAAACTGAATTCCAAGATCACAAGAAGGAGATAACAGAGTGCTCTGAGCCACTGTAACCAATCACATATTTTGAGAAGTGCACACAGAATGCGTGGAGAAGAAAGGCTCCAATAAGAAATGTGTGAACAGTGTGTGCAGTAGGCTTAGAATGTAATAAGGTAAACAATAAACAGCTTCTGCTTAATCATATTGGTTAGTCGTACAGGAGTCCTGATTTCCCACTGGCTTAGTGTGCTCTTGCAAAGGAATTTCTTTTTTCTCCACAGAAACATTTCCCCTTCCTTTTGTGAGCTAAAAGGGCACTTAAGAAATAGGGGCAGTATTTGTGGATTGCAAAAATACTATAAATGCTACAAATACTGAAGACTGAACTAAGTGAAAGATAAGGAGGAGAAAGTATACACAATTCTGTTTGTCCATCTCCATGGAGCTCAGACTGTAGGTGAGACAGCTCCTTTGTGTAGGACACTCCTGAGCTGAGCAGAAACTGCAATAAATCTTAAAAAGCTGCTGTACAGACTGAATGTACTGAACCACAAAATTTATGAAAATTAGCGTTATCTCATGTTCTCTTGTAAGTTCAGACTGTTTCTTAGTCTGATGCCAGAATTTAATCAACAAGGTGTATTTTAGAGACTAATTGGATTTGGAAAGAAAATATTTCCATGAGCATTAGATGCACTTTTTGTTCAACCCCCTTTCTTAAACTGATATTGAGGATGTACTACTATTACTGGAAATTAAGACACCATTTTTAGACAAAACTATATTACTATTTGGCAAGACATACTGTAGCAGTCATGTGTGATGTGAAAATCACAGCAGCTCCTTAAAATTGCTTTTTTACCAGCCAGTATTGACTCAGCCATGTGCACACTTGTCAGTTACCTGCTAAACTCCAGTTTTTTGGCAAAGGACTGCTCCTGCTGAAATGATTTCTTATTCTACCTTAGGGATTTAGTTGTCTGTTGTTAGCTTGGGGAGATTTATGTTTCACTCTGCCTCCCTAAAAGCTTGCAACTTTGTGTATGAGCATGTAAGGAAATGGCTGGAATTCAGGAAAGAGCAGAGTGACCAAATACCTAATTAAAACCTTGTGCAGCAGAGATTCCTGCTTCTAAACCAAAACACGTTGGAGCAAATCAAATATGGGTCATACAACCATAAACACAGACAAGAATCTAACTTTTGGCAGCTGGTTTTTGGAGAAGTTTGGCGCAGTTTTCTTGAAGTGAAGTGTATGAGCCATTGCTACTTGATGGATTCTCCGGGCAGGAATTGTGATGGCTGTCCTGTGATGAGACTTGTATAAAGAAAACAAGGACAGGCTCAGATCATCACAATTTAATCTCCTGCTCTGTATTGTCTCTGAACCGAGAAGGAATTTGGCCAGGGCTTTCCACCAGTCCATCTTTACTGAAAATTTGTGCTGAATTAATCGGCAGGCTCTGTAATACTTTCCTACTTTTGCTGATAGTGATTACAAATCAGCAGAGAAGTGGCTACAAATCTTTGCAGTAGAAACCTACAGATTGCTCCAGATTGCTCAGCTGCTTTACAAGAAGAGCAGAGAGCTGTTTTCCTGGAGAGAGAGACTGCAAGCAGGAAGTTCTCCTTTAGTTAATGGTCCCTACTGGAAGGGCTAGTCCAGGTTTCTCTAGTATTTCAAGCATGTTGTTATGTCAAGGGGTCTTGCAAACCCAAGTTTAACACCATGTTTTACATCTTATTGCAGGAGCTGTCAGCCTCCTGTTCCTTCCCCTAGGAAGAGGTTTTCTGTATGGCCAAGCCTGTTGGGTCTCACCAGGTAGCAAGTGCTCTTTCTCCTGCAGTCCAGGCTTCAGGGGAAGCAAAGAAAAGCCAAACAGAAGACCTGAGAGGGATCACATGTTCTGAAGAAACCATTGAATAAATGTTTGTGGCAGAGTTCTCTAAATGTGCAGTGCTTTTCCAAGTACTCTGGGAGGAATCATGCCTCATTGACTGGGGACATTCATGGCTCTATTGAAAGATGGGGGAGTGAATAAACAGCACTTTATTTAAACAAACAAAACAAAAAAAAAAACACAAGAAAAAAGCAAAACCCACCTCCTGGGAACTAGGAAGTAATGGTGTTTGCTTTGATCCTTTATTTGCACAGTGGGTAGACATTTTAATCTGTCTTATTCCAATTACAGTGGCAAGTACATGCTGCCCATTTCACTTTTGTTGTTGGGTTTTCTGTTCCAAGTATTGTAATTCATGTAGGATTGCCTGGAAATGCAAAGTTTGTTCTTGATTTAACTAACTTTGCTCTCAGTTGCCTTTGAGTAGGGCTTTGGCTCCTCTCTGATGGAAGGGACAGAAGAGCCCTGCGGTGTGCTGTGCCTGATGAGGAGATAAATGGTGTAATCTTTACATCTCATCTAAAGCCTCTGAGGATTCTTGTGGTTCAGCATCACAGATGTTAAATTTGTGAGGATGGATTTATTTCAATTACACCTGTAATCTGATCTGTGTTTCTAAATGAGCATGATGATTCCATGTAGTAATGATGCTCTTTTTTCCCCCCACTTTGGGGGGCATGATGATATAAGGATTTGAAGCTTGACAGAAAGGAGTTGAAGCTTAGCATCAGGTGATTCACCAGATCCACATGATAAGTAATGGCACAACTTTATGGGCAAATATCTCTTGGAGGTATGTGGCAGTCAGAGATGTACCTGATGAACCTCAGCTTTCTTGCCTTTCCTTCCCTCCTCGGTCTCTCACCCTGCTAATAAGCAAGATCAGTAAGTTTGTTTTCCTGTGTTATTCTGATTCTCTGGCATAAACATATCCACAAACCAAAGGCAACATTCCCATGGATGTCTGCATTACTTGCTTGCATTCGTATCAGAAGTGGAAGTCTTTGCTCAGCCGAGCCCTTCAGTTGCCCTGGCTACAGGCACTTTGTATATTAATGCTTTCTCCTTATCAGAAGCTGTTGGTAGCTTCCTTTTGAAAGAAGAAAATGGCAATTTCACTAGTCTAATTGGTTTTGATAAAAATCAGTGGTAACTGAGCTGCTGCTGGTGAAGATTTCTTAGCTCTCTACGGTGAAATTGTTTTCCAGAGTTGAAAGGAAAACACTTTTAAAGCCTGTTGCCTGGACACTGAGGTGGCTTGAACCCCCAAAGCCCTCCATTTGTTTTTCAGAGGTCTGTCTAAAATAACAGATTCCTAGCTGTCTCATCTCCCTTCTGTTCAGCTGTGTGTAACCAAATTTAACAGGGACTCTGAAACCATCATTTCACCAAGGTTTTGTTGAGATCTGGAAGCTCCCTGTGGCATAACCCAAAGCTGTGTATTGTGGGGATTTCAGACATCAATCTCTGGCTTTGGATGAGCACAGGATGGACTGGTAGCTTGTTATTTATTGGGATTGGCTCCTGGAAACACAAGTGGGCGTCCAAAACTGATGGATGTCATTCCCAGCCTGTACTCAACCTCAATTGACGCTGTTTCAGTATTTTTAAATGCTTTCTTAATGAAATTTGACTGTTAGTGATTGCACATCATGAGGTCACCTGGAGAGCTTGTGCTTGCAGGAGAAATCTTTCTGCCACTGACAAGGGGATCACAGGGCTCACCATGGATGAAAGGGGGGGTATTTACATCAGTCTGGGGGTTGGGAGGGGCTGGAGGAAATTGCTGGGGAGTTTTTGAGGGCCTTCCAGAGGTGAGCCCTGGAAGCCATGCAGCTGAAATTAAGCACAGCCTCAGCCACTGCCAGCAGCCTGAGCAACATGCATTTTATCTGGTTTTCAAAAAGCTGATCATTTTGGGGGGCTACAGAAAACCTCTGCTTTGTAAATGCTAACTTGTTTGTCTGATGCTAATAATCCTGGATCTGTCTTGGATTACTGCCTAATAGACCACAACTTTGGAGCCAGTGTATCATAACAAATTAATTGAGACATCTGCTTTGTAATAGTCACACTTTCTTCCTTGGATTGGTGAGCCAGCACTATGAAATTTCAATTTATTTGAGGATATATTGCCATGTAGTACTTTGATAACTTGCCAAGGGTTAGGTGACTGAGTTTTCCAGCAGCATTAGCACGTGAAACTCTGAATTCCTTGGGTTTGTTCCTTTGAACTGTTATTCCATGTCACTGGCACACTGAGTTAGCTGATACACCACAGCTATTTGGTAATATTCCTGGAATATGGTATAAAACAGTTTATTCTGAGAAGTTACAAACTAGCGGTGACACATTCTTACTCTGCAGTACTACTTCTCTTACTCATTACAGCTTTTTCCAGCTGGCACCAGAGGCCACATGCTTTTTGCTCTTTTTTTTCCTTGGGAAGTTTTTGGTGAAATGTGTCAATTCTCCAACCTGTGGTATCAGCACATCTCTCAGGAGGTGCTGTCGAGAGCCCCTGCACAGTTTCATGAAGAAAACCTGCTCTGTTCTGCATGAGGAAAGGGATCTTTGATGACAGGGGAGCAAAGGTTAACCTTCTCAAAAATGGCAGACACTAGAGCCAGGGATGAAAAATGAGATTTACGAGACTATGGGTGCATTAGAAGAAAAGTGAAACATTTCAAAGATAGAAAAGTCCACTGTATTTACTGACAGAACTCCCAGTGATGTGTGGAGACACAAATAAGGAATGCTTTTAGTTTTACAAAGCATATTTTGGCTGGGTTTTTATCCTGTCCCTGCTTCCTGTGAGCAATGCAAGAGTGACTGACTGTGCGAAAAGCTATGGAGTGGGAATTCCTTGGATGAAAATTGTTTGGTGGCAATAACTTTTGCCAAATTAGACCCCTGAGTTTTATATACCCTCTAAAGGGATATTTAAATGCCTCTCTTCAAATCATAACCAGCATATTGTGGCAGTGAAAGGCATTATTTTAGGATCAGCTAGTTCTAAGCCTGTGTGCTTTCTGGAAGACATGTAACCTCTGGGAAGGAAAGGATTACTTCTGAAAATACCTCCAAGGCTACTATCAGGACAGAAAAATGCTTCCAGGCTCCTTGCCAAGCCCTGGGGCTGCATCTGTCCTTTTAGAGTATCTTTTGTTAATGCTAGGGAGATGGTGTGCTCTTGTATATGTTGTCTCTTCTAACTGGAGTAAGAGAAGTGACCTTTCAAAGGATAATTAATTGCATTTTCCTTCCTGTTTTGTTTGTTAGTTTCCTACTGAACCTAAGCTGTAAGTGCAAATATCTGCTAGTTCTGCCAAACTGTACCTTCAGCTTTTCAATGCAGCAAATTACAAACTTATAAGCTATAATAACTATTGATAATAAATGAAGGACTAAGTGGGAAGTTATTTTTCCAAAATACCTAGGTATCATGCACTTGTGGAGAAGTTCTGAGTAATAAACAAACTTATAATTGCAGAATTTCTGTACCCAGTATATAATCAGGAAATAGCAAAACCTGAGGGCTCATTTTCAGGTCATTTTAATGTGGGATTTTTTTTTTCTTCCTTGTTTATTCTGGCAGCAATGGATGGAACTGGGGCAAGGCCAGGAATTCAGGTTCTATTCCAGGCACTAAAATACGCTTTCCCATATGACAATGGAGCAAGCTGGATTTTGTAGCAGGTAATTGGAGCACTTAGGAGAGCAGGCAGCCAGGGGTGTGAGTGCTCAGAGGAGCTGGGAATTCTCAGAGGAGCTCTGGTGCCCCTGTTTGCAGGAGCAGTGACCAGGTGAGAAGGGCTGGAATAACTGGGTCAGAAACACGGTAGAGCTTCGTGGTGAAGGAAATGGGCACAAGTGCCATGCAAGGAATAACTGGAAGAAAAATCCACAGAATATTCAGATGACAAGTGATCCAAATGGAATGATAATGGTCATGGAAAAAAGGCCCTAAACATCTAGGGAACTTGCATGGGAATTTTGAAAAGTTTGCTTCCAAGTTCCTCCCTTCAAGCATGAGCCCTAAATTGTCTTAATATGCTCATCAGTTGGCAGTGTTATTTCCTTTGGATGCTGCCATTTTCTGTGACTTCTCAATTTCTTCAGAGAGTCAAGGAAATGTATCAATGGAGGAGCAGAATTTCAGTCTGTGTTTATAGAAAATTTCAATATATGCCATTTAGGCACAACTCCACTCTGACTCTTACTGAGCTTCCTTCGTGTTTGAACTTTCCCTTTTGCACATACATATCTATATTAATACATTTATTTATGGGTAATAGCTGGCAAGTTTCCAACATGTAGAAGTGTCTGAAGAAACCTTATGCAGACCTACATATCCTACAGTGCTGGGAAGGCAGAGATAAGCTGCACTTCTGATAACAGCACCTTTTCAAGAAATTACTAAAAGAGAACACAAGTGACACAACTTCATATTTATTTGTGTTAGAACTGAGTGAGGTGCTTGATTGGCTGCTGAGCGTTCTGCTATGTGTACCCATCAGGGCTTTGGCTATGTCAGCTGTGAGCTACGTCACCTTCCTCTTGCTGAACAAACTCTCTACAATCTCCTCAAAGGGAAGGTAAACAGGTTGGTTTGGCTGCTTTATATGGATTAAACTGTGATAAAACCAAGGACAAGCCGAGCTTCTGGCAGTATTACAGTCTAAGAGGGAAGGAGGAAAAAAATAAATTGGCTTACAAGAGTTTTAGGAGTCCATTATCAATTACTGGAAAGAATTTCTATAAGGAGTTGTGGAGGTTTAACAGATTTTAGGTCTTCAATGACAGTCTATGGGCAAGTCTAAAAATTAGACTTGGATAATTGCTTGGAGAGTATCTCCAAACATTTTTGGCTTGGTTCATTAACTGACCCCTGCAGAGTCCTCCAACTTCAATTAAAAGCAGAGACATCAAACGTGCCTATAATATTTGAAGACTTCTGCCGTGCAGAATATGATGTAGCTGTAACAAAATGCAGACCATTCCCTGTGCCGTTCTCGCTTAACATAAATATTTGTGTGGTCACTGTATGACACATGTATAAGTATTAAGCATGTTAAAAATCAATCTTGCTAACAGCTCTGATTCATGCTTTGAAGACTGACAGTTAATTGTCTATTATTTAAGCAGCAGTTGAACCATCTTACCATGCTGAGGCCTTCTTATGGACTACATATTTGTAATAACAAATAAAGCTGCACTGATCTTCAAAGCGGGTGGCAGGGATAAGTGGTCTCTCTTGAAATTTGAATACTGTAATAAAATATCAGATTCTTCTCCAGGCAGGTAAAAGTAACTTAAAAAAAAAAAAAAAGGCAAAATAGGTGACTACTTGTGTTGGGAATCTAGACAGGCATGCACAGGAACAAAACAGTGTCAATCTGCTTGAATTAGCTGGACTATTCAGGATGCTTCTAATGGTGGGGAGTAGAAAAACCAAACCAGAAACAAAACCCTTCCCCTAGGTCATTGAGAATGTACTGGTGGGTGGAGAAGTTGATGCAGTAAGGATTTGAAAGGTAAAGGAAGTGTGTGGGCTTACTGCTTTTCTTTTTGGTTTTGTTTTGATTGTTTTTTTTTTGTCCACATACAGTACCTGTTATACATTCCCACTCGGGACACAGTTCTGGGAATGCTTTGACATTATCTTCATTAGATGGAATTGTTTTCTTGCTTTATTATGTTGTATTACTCACAGGAGGAGAAAAAAAAGGTTACAGCAGCAGGTTGGAAAGATACAAATATACTTGAAGTAAAAATCCCGTGGAAGATGCTGGATTTGAGAACTAAATTAGGAGTTGTAATTAAATAAAGAATGTTGCATATCTTTGAATATTATCTTCAACAAAGAATGAGAAGAGAAACAAGAAAATTGAGTTGAAACAAGTACAGAAGCAAATAATGGTTTAAGAAACAAACTACAGTTTATCTAAGATAGCTGCATCTTTTTATACACCAAAAAGGCTGTGATTTTTGTCAGTGCTCTTGGTGAAGTTACTCATTTTGGGAGTCCAGTTGGGATTTTTGCGTGTGTGGAATTAGCCACATGTTCCCTGGGAAGTGCTGTGGCAGCTGTGGTCCTGCTTGAAGCAGTGCTGGGCAATTACTTGGCTGGTGAGGTCTCCCGAGTGCCTTTGGGGATGTTCCAACAGATCTTTGACAGTAGTGTTACTTTTAAAAGCATGAATTAGAAAGGGAGGGAAGGGAAGCACGAGACCCACAGCTCTGTGACAGAAATTGTGAGCTGTGTCCAGCTGTTGGCTTTCCCTTCTCTCTGGGCAGTTTGGGCTGAGCAGCAATGACTACAATCCCTTCCAACTGGACTTAACGTTAAAGCAACTGAGAGATGCAACTGATCTTTTTTGCATGTTGCAATCAATGCAGCTTTTCAGGGGCTGGAAAGGAGAAGTGTCAAAGGGAATAAGTTGCCTGTTTCCTGATCTTTTCCCTAAGTGCTGTTCTTTTTGTGAAGCTACCTTTGAAATCTCACTTCTGTATCTCTGTATTCTTCTTTTGCTCCACCATTCCATGTCCCGGCACAACTTCTTGCCCATGCCTTTTCCTGATCAGTACGAGTGCAGGACTAATACAAGAATAAAATATAGATGTATGAATCAAAAAATTGCTACAATATATAAAATCACCTAAGACAAGTCTGGCAGGTCTGCTTTGTGGATCTATCAACAGAGCTGTTTGGCCAAGGGAGAGAAAAAAGAATGGTGCTTCAAACAGACTAAAAATAGCAACAGTGGAAAACAGACCAAAAGCAATTTTACTTCATTGAAAACCAAAGGAATGCTGAGTTTCTGTAATGGTATTTTCCATTGGGTTAAAATTGCCCCCTTTACAGCATTGGTCATAAATACTGTCTTCATTGCTTCGGTGATATTATTGTACATCTGGACCAAAGGTGATGATTCTTGGATATTACTGGTGCAATGTGTGGAATGGACTGTGCACAAGCTGGGAGGGAGAAGCAAACTTCTTCTATTCTCCACATGTGGTAGTTTTTAAATTGTTTAAGGAAATTTTGTCTTAGGCTAAATGGGAAGCCAGGTCTTTTTATAGTTTTGTTTCTCTGCTTTCTTAGCTCTTATTTCTGGTTTTGCAAGAATGGTGTTCTAATTAAAACATTCTGCCTTCTGTAGCCTGTTGAACATATGTCAATTGTGTTTTTAAAGGAAAAAAAAAGGTCAAATAAAATGGAATGAGGAAAGTCTGCTGGAACCTTTAAATCGCTGCTTTATGTTAAGATTGTTGGTGTAGCTTGGGTCTCTAAATGCCTCTGTATAATCAAATGATTAACTGTTTTATGGAGTTTTAAGCTGTACACATTAAAATAATTTTTTAGTATAAAAATACAGAATTATGCGCTCTTACTGAAATAGAAACTATAATTTAAGATGGCTTGATGTGGCAATGTGGATATTCTGTCTTTAGATGGAAATCTTAGAAGAATCTGTCTTAATAAAGAGCTTTATTTATGTGTCCTAATTGTTAACCTTGTTTCTTTGAACATTAACAATTACCATTAATGCCATGGGAGAAACCCCTCAGGCTTTCCTGATGGAGTCACTAAGGCCAATCGAGTCTTGCACTTTCTCGTGGGTGCAGGGTTTGTCTGCTTGGCTGTAGCAGGTAAAGAGCCCCAAACTGCTGTGGTGGCTTTTCCATTTCCACTGCCTCGTGAGTGCTGATGACAATTCGTCCAGGTGTCCTGCAGCTCCTGGGATAGCTGGAGGGGCTCAAGTGTTTCTTCTTCACCTTTCTGCCTAAAGGTGTGGTCCTGGCCAGAAAGGAAGGTGGAGGGGGGAAGGTCAGGTTGGGGTGAGCTGGCCCTCACCCTGACTTCTTTCTGCTGTTTATTTGGGGCAACGTTCCCCTAGGAAACCTGAAATGCCCCTGTGTCTCATTGCTTCTTACCTCTTCTGACCCTTCTACGTGTCGGTTTTTGGTTCTTTTTGGTTTGGTTTTTTTTAAAGCAGCATGTACTAATGCCCTGGGGCTTTCCATGAGGACTACCAGCATTAACCTCATGTAAATACATGACAGTCAAGTCCTCTCTGCCCAGAAATCCTTTCAAGTTACATCACTGCTAAAGCCTGACAGCCTCAGAATTGTGAGTGCTTTAATCAAAGCAGCTGCTCAGGAAACTTGTGCTAGGGAGGTCAGGTAGTTCTTGGCGCTGGAAATGATCTTTCTTCTGCTTAGGTGAAGTGCAGGTGGAGTAGAGTAACACCTTACTACAAGTGTGGGTGTACTCCAGCTGGCTGGCTTTGCTTGCAAACCACTGGATGCTGGTAGAAAAGCTCGTTTTTTAGCCAAAATGGCTGGCAGACCCGGTTCAGGTATGAAAATTGGAAGAATTCTTTCAAGATCTGTCAAAGAACTACTATCTCAATTATTTAGACAATGAGCTTCATGCACCACTGCACAATAAACAGTAATTCCAGGCTAAGCTGCTAAAGGCAAAATAATTAGCATAATCTGTTAAATATTTGCCTATTGAAACAGATGAAGTCTTTGCTAGAATTCATCTTCACTGTTTGATCGCCTAAAAAAACTCCCTGGAGATTTTGCAATGCCATACTTTGCAAGTTTATTAGAGAAGGAGAGCTAGACAGAGAATAATTATCTTGGTAACTTTTTTTGCAACTTCCCACTTCTGTAATCGACGCTAGAAGTAGACTTCTCCCACTCTACCACGCTTAGCAATGTAAAATACCCGGTTTAAATGTCAGTGAACTGACATTTAAGTGTGCTGCAATTGCAAAGACAATACAGGTTTATCATCCTCTGAACAATTTTATTCTGCTCTAGCACAGATTGTGCTGAAGGGAAGTAATTGCCATACTGAAATAGCAGCAGCAGAAGTTTCACCAGAGTTGCCCCTGCTGTAATTTGGCTGGAGGAGCTGTGGAACTGAGAGCTTTGCTGTGCACTGTTTTAGGGGTGCTTTGGGACACGTTACCCAGCCTGATTATGACAAAAATATGATGTTGGAAGGATCTGTAGTGATAGAATGGAGAGAGGTCTTTAAAGTGGCATCAGGTTACTCCTGAGAGAGTATGAACTCATCCAAAAGAGCCGTGGTAGATGTTCATCTGGAACCAATGCCACGTGGTTCCAGAGTTATTTTTAAAAAAAATCAAAGCCTTTAAAATCCTGAAATATGTGACTGTTAAATGTACTTTAAAAAAGGATGTAAAAATATGGAAGACAGATAGAAAGGGAAAGAATTTGCAGAGATACTGAGATAAATATATAAAGAAAATATGTTCTAGGAAAGAAGAGCAGGGTGCCTGCCAGCAGAAACTGTTGCAAAGGTACAGCTAAAATGAAAAACAGAGTGTGAAGAAGGTAATGAGGAATAAACAAGTAATGTCTGCACTGGCGTGTGAACTGAAATGAGATTACATGTATTACTTATAAAATCCTCTTTCATTATTAAAAAGATAATTTCAGCAACAGACACATTTATGAGTAAAGAAAACATGGGCAATGTTTCACAGGCTAGGTATTTCCTCCTTTGAAGCTTTTTCATTAAATGTGGAGTTTTTTGAATTATTATATTAAAAATTAACTAGGTATTCACTGGTAAAGTAATTAATAGGAAATGTGAAAGGTTAGTGCTGTTGAGAATTAATGTAATCTGCCATGGTCCTGAAAGACTCATTAAGAACTGACTGTGTCATGTACTGTGAATGATAAATCTTTAAGAATTGCAAATGTCTGAAAACTGCTTTTACACATTTTGGGAGTTCTTTCCTTGAAATTTATGCAAGTGAAGTTACAGCTGTGTTCCCTTTTTCTTTTCAAAGGCAAAGTAGAGCATGTCAGGAAGAAAATAACTCCATGAAATAGTTGAGCATGTACCAACTTCTTTGGGGGTCAGGGGTGGTGTTTGGAAATCTCATTCTTGTTTACTCACCTGTTTGTTTCTGAGGTGATTACTGGAATCAACACTTGCACGTAAGGGGTGTGGGAGGAAAAGCTGTTTGCCATGGCTGGTGCTGTGTGTAGTGACAGCCCTCGTGATGGATGTTCTGGGCAAGTTTTGACGTAGCAGCCTGAGACTCGAGAGACAGGCAAGCCAGGACACAATCCAGGGGTAGCCAACTAATTCTGTGAGGAGCTGAATGCCATGTTCTTGCAGGAGCCAGCAGATGCAGAGGCAGTTTGCATTTCACAAGCACCAGGAATGCCAGCAATCAGAAATGCAGTCTGCAGCTGGAAGGCAATGCTCACACCAAGCCTTTGGTACCCTCTTTTAGGGTTGTTTCCCACTGAGAAGTACAGGCTATAGATCTGTGGGATCCTACAATTTACAGGGGGGCAGGGTTGTGGAAGAGGAACTGCAGCCTTGTTCCTGGCCTTGTGTAAAGCCTCGGGATTCCCCCTTATTTTCAGGTCTGTGTACCTAAAGCAGAAATCCAGAGAGGACACGGCATTCGAGAACTGTAGTTGGGAAGGATGGTTGTACCTCTTTGGTGGAGGTTTGCCATGTTTGTGTGATCTCCACAGTGTGGACCCACCCCATTTCCCAATTTTGTGAGGTGCATGTCCTTACAGTGAGGAGTGGCTCCTAGTCCCTGAGTAGTTGTGTCATATTTTGAGTTGAGCGAAATCTGAGGAACAGGAATCTTGAGATAATTGTCACGGTTGTTCTGGAGAGAAAAAGAAGTTTATAGATTGTTGTAGTGTGTTTTTATACTCTGTAATACTTTGAAGTAGTTTTGGTTTTGTATCCCTGTATTTTTCCCAAATGGTTATCCCAGATTGTTCCCCCTTCCCTTTACCTACATAATCCCTCTCCCTTGCTGAGATCATCCCCAAATCCCCACCCTGGCTCTCTGTCAATCACTCAGCATCCCATCCCCTCCATCTAGAAGCTTTGGTTCAGGACATTGAGTGATCAGCCAGAGGCCAGGGGTCAGCCCCCCAAGCCTTATCCCAGACGCTGTCCTAAATGTCCATCCCCCAGTACCCATCCCTTAGGGTCATTTATTGGTTAGTAAAATATTATCTACTTTTGGTTTCCACCTCCCTTTAAATGTAACCTTGGCACATCTCCCGGGGCTCTCAATAAAACCTTGGATTTACCCCTGCTAAAGTCAGCCCTTTGTCTCCCACCGATGCCTCTGGAGTCTCTCCTGCTGCACAGCCCAGCCCAGCCCAGCTGCCCCAGCCCCCTCGGGGCACAGAGAGTTCCTGACAGGCTCCCAGAGGGACTGAGACCATGGATGAACCATTCATGGAAAGGCTGTCCTATGGTAGATAAAGGCTGGCAAGTGTGAAACATTCAGCTGATGGGCTTAAGAAGCAGGTTTGTTTCAGGTGTGTAAGCACAGGCTCTGGTGCTGCAGGGATGCTCTAGGGCCTCTCGTGGCATCCACTTACTGGGCAGGGACGGGATGCCCAGTGACCTGTGGCAGGTGTCCTGGTCCAGGAGAAGCCCCACACATCCCAAGGGGTTCACACACTGTGAGGGGTCAGTGCAGCTCAGCCACGGCAGAATGTGTGTGCTTGTACCGCTGAGCAGCTGCAGGGCACTTCACAACATCCCGTTTCACATCGCAGCGCTCAGAGGGACACACAGGCACGTAAAAGTCCACAGAAAGGCTCTGCTAGGGATCCAGAATATGACATGATTGTACTCTTAATAATTTGCGTTCCTTTCTGAAAACTCATTGCACAATTTGGCTGCAAGTAGCTGAGATCTCGTTTTGGGTGTAATGAGAATTCACAGTTCTCAGAATCTGGGTACATATGATGTGTAGTATCTCAAAGAATGCTGGACTGCATTATTTGCTTCCTCAATACATAGTTTGCACCTCTGGCATATTTTTATCTTTTTTGTTTCACCCATTTATTTTTTCCTTTTTGATTAAAAATGTTAGAATTTTTTGTGTATTCTAATCAGACCCTCATTTGGGTCTGCTGTTTTAAATTTGAATTTTTTAAGTTTACATTTTCTAAAGCCTTTTAAAATTTTGAGATTTAAGATTTTAATAGCAAAGCTTCTTTAAACTACTGACATAAATTAAATGGTTAATTCTACTGAGATGACCACCTCTGTGAGGCTGCATTGTAGGAGACTGTAGGTAAACCTGTGTCAGGATGCAGTCTTTGCCCAAAACCAGCTATGTTCTGTAGCCATGGGTTCCAGCTAATCAGCACATGCAGCAAAATGTTCTTTTTGAAGGACTTCTTCCACTGCTCTCTGCTTAGTGAACATTAGATCAAACATTGGTTTCTGGAGGGCCCTGCGATTGCAACAGTACCGTGCATTTGGTAATACTTGGAAATGCTGCAGTCATTTCCCTTTCCTGTGAAGATGTAAGTTCCCAAACATCCTCATCTGGCCTGTAATTGGTGATAAACATCTCTGTTCACAATTTGTTTAGATTGCTTGTCTACTGTACCAAGTTCTGTGTAAGGGCTCAATGCTGCACTTAGAGACTGCCTAATATTCATTTCTTGGGAGTTGAAAGAAGGGATATCTCGAGTTAGTATGGAAGTACAAAAATAATGAGGAGAACTTGAGAGAAAATCCTCCCAACAACTTATTCTCTGAAATCATTGGAATGCACAATGGAGAGACGTTTTATGTCGTCATTTACTACCCATCTGTACAAAAAAAAATAGGCTATGTTATTTCTAAAGTTTTATTTTGGGTGGCTCTAATTATAAGCAGATTTTTACTTCGTTTTAAAGACTTGATCTACAATCTGCATTTGTAATTCTACACTTAATCATCTATACACGGAGAGTTGATGTAAAATTCATGGAAATAACAGTATAATGATAGAGTATAAATTTCACAGCTGTTATTAAGAAAGTAGGCCAACATAGCTCATATTTACGAAGGAAAAGAGGTCTAATTGTCAGCTCTTTTGAAAACAAAACCCAAAAAAGCCCTAGACCATCTGTCCAGTATGGATTGTTTTTTATGATTTCTTTAAGGGAGCCACCATAGGTCAACAGTTTCCAAGGTTGAGTGCATTTAATTGCTGTAGTGGTTTTATTAATCTGCATTTTAATCTTGCCAAATTTAATATTTGAAGAATTACCCCTTTGATTTTTTTTTCATTCTTAAATATATGAGGGAAGAAGGAGAATTCTGCCAACTTAGCTATTTTCAAGTATTTTATCTCTTTAACAGTAGCTTTGAATGATTAATGTGAACAAATGCCTTTTAGGTTTGTCTGTCAGTGGAAAAGTATACCTGAGCTCGTTCAAGTGCTGTTAATGGAAATCACAAAAGCAGTGATTTGCTAGTGCAGCTGCCATTAGTTACTGTTTTGTAAATCATATGACCTGATGAAATACTGTGTTATTGCCCTGCATCTGGTAACCTGAAAGAAAAGTCAGGCAAGAGAAAGATCTCTGGCAGTTAGCAACAAATCTATTTGGGGAAAAGACTTTCTTTTTTATCCAGCCGGGATAAACTTGGGGGAGAGGAAACCAAGCCCCAAACCCCAACATTTTATTTATTTCTAGAAGGAAATATAAAATTAATAAGCCCACCAAGAATAAGAGTTGGTAGACTCATGATCTGTAAAATACCCACTAAACATTTTGTGCCATAAAAACGTTTGTGCATCCCTCTGTGATTTCCCTCAGTGTTTTCTGAGCAGGTTTTTGCTTCCTTCTGGATAATCTCCTTTCTGCAGGGAGGAAGGGTCTCTCTATCAGCCTAGGACCTGAGCAGCCCTTTGAGTGACCCCTTTGGAAGGCTGAGTGTGCTGAACCTGTTTGGGTTTGCAGAGTTGTTATTCTTGGCCACCACAAGGCTCTTCCACTTTGACACAGATATCAAGGTCTTCTCAATTTCTAAGTCAAACAGAAGTGGGAAGACTTTCCTCAATGTGATCCTTGGTTTATTTACTGTGTGCATTTTGTTGAGTATTTTTACTTCTGCTCAGGCTGGATTTTGTCACCTATTTACTTTCCTGCAGGAATTGCTTTTTTTAAGAGATCCTGTAATTTTTTTCTTTCCTGTGGCATCTTGCAGGCCTAATAAAACTGAAGTCCAATACTCTGTATACCCATCAGGAATTAACAGCAGCAAAAGCTGTGTTATCCCCAGCTGGATTTCCTGGGGAGTCTTTTCTTGCTGAGTGGTTTGATGAGCTGTATAATCACATATTTATATCATAATCCCTTTATATGGGGTTACTGCAAAAGGAAAGGATTATCTGTTATGGTAGCACTCCCTTTTCTTCAACACCAAATTCTCTTAAAGCTTTCTGTTCTGGTGGAGGTTATGCTCAGACTTGCTTTGTATTCTGCTATGGACATATACATGAATCCTAGCTTGAGAATTCAATAAAAAATGATGGATGAAAAGAATTTTTGAGGCCTTAGATAACTGATAAATTAAACATGTCCACTTCCATCACATGTTGTCATTGCCACGTTGTCATTAGGACCCACATATAATTACAATTTACCCATATAACTTCCCACAAAGCCAGACATCACATTGTACATTTGGCATTTAGTGATCAGCATATTTACCTGTCATCAGTAAATCACTGTGTCTCTCTGCAGGAGTAGCCTGTACTGTGCACCACAATCACAGTGCAATTTCAATGAGGTTTGAAATTATCAGATTAGTTATTGATGTAAACCAGTGTGCCATTCACATTCTCTGAACAGAGAGACATAATTCTCTCTCTCAGGGTTTTTTCCTAAGGAAGCACAGAGAGAAGATAAAACCAATTCTTATTTCTATTCTCTACTCCTGTTATTTTACATGTCTGTGTTGTAGGAGGATGTTCAAGGGTCAGGCTTGCTTGTATATAATTCTCAGGGAGTCTGAAGGGAAAGTAATGTGTTTGTGTGTCCATACCCAGAAAAACAAGCCAAAATACCAATGCATTTTATCTTTGAAGAAAAACCCAGAAGACGTTGGTATTATTTTAGTATATTGTAGATCAAGTGCCTTCATAGCACATGTTTTACATGATAATCAGCATAAACTTGACCCTACACCAATGAATACACATGAATACTATAATCCATAGTTTAGGCAAACACCTGTATTTTATATTTATCTTTTTACTTTGAAAAACTGTAAGACTAAAACAACAGCAAATGCAGCAATGCAGATGTTTTTTCCTTCTGTAATGCATAATCAAATAAGCATTTCTTTCCCAACAGAAAAATGCTTTTAAAAAAGTATTTTTAGTTTTCCCTAAACCCCAGTTTTTTAGGGTTTTATTGTGGGGCAAGGAAAAAAAAACAAGGAGACTTCCTTGGGGAGGGGGAAAATAGTGCCTTGTGAATTCTAACATCAACAGAACAGTTAAACACTTTAATAATACTCTCTGAAAATCCATCAGCTTTGATGAGTTCCATTGGTTGTGCTCAGCTTGACCTTGTCTGTTAGTGTGGATAGGAGACCTCTGAAGATTTGGTTGGTGCTGATGTCTTTCATGGGTTGAGATCTTCCTCCTCCAGAGGATTCATTTGAGTGGCCCCTTTTTAAATACTGCTGTAATTTGAATATAAACTGTGTTTCATATCCTCATGAGCATGTAGTTTTTAGAGTGGTACGTAGTTCTTGTGTTAGTAGTGAATATCAAGAAATGGGAAACTGGGCTGTCCTGAAGCGCTAGAAACCCCACAGCCAATAGAAAGAGTCAAATACACACTATTTTAGAAAAAATTGCACAGCTTGTTTATAATTTTCCAGATTTAAGCCCTTACATTTGAATAATGAATTTGTGGTTGGCAATATTGACATTTCTCTTTTATAAGTGCAAATGTGTTGCTGAGTTCCCTATAGCTGCACATACTAAAAAAAAAACCAAACTGAGAAAAAAGGACAAGAATGCATTGTTGTGCCACTTGGTATTTAAAACCAACAGAGGGAACTTTAAAATTTGCTCAAGATTTGCATTAGAGGGAGTGGTTTAGTCACTTAAAGCAGCTGCTCCTCTCAGCCAACATTTGGAAATCCAGCTGATTTGGGTTTGGCTTCTCCTCCAGTGCCAGCAGGGAGGCTGCATTTTGTGACTCTATAATAATTTCATTGTTACACATAAACCAGAAAATAATGTAGCATGATTTTTTAGTTATGTCAGCCTGCCAGAGGCAGTGGCAGTAAAAGCCAATCTTGGCTTAGTTTTGTGAGGAGAGTCATAAGCAGGAATGTTTGAAGGTCATAGAGCATGTTTGGCTGAGCAGGAATGACTTTTTTCTATAGCCATTTGTCAGGGAAAAAACCCCAGATACTTTATATACAAATTTGCTGTTTTCCTTAAAAAAAAAAAAAAAAAGAAAAGAAAAAAAAAAGTAATGTGTCTTGAAATCTTTCTTTTCACACATTTTGCAAAGGGGACAGCACTGGGTGGAGTTTTTACTTTGCTCAATTATATTTACTCTTGCAAAGACCAGACTGACATATAGATATATGTAACAGTGGGATAATCCAAAATATAGTGAAGCGGTATCAATGGCCTCTGGATCTGATGTTAAAAAGAAAAAAAAGGAAGAGAACAGATCCATTAATTTGGTTCTTAACTGAGTTGTGCATTTTGCTTGTGTTCTTGGTGGATGTAGTTGAAAGATTTGCCTGTAGATGAGATGTGGATTCAAATATTGAAATTCTGTGTGGAAAAGAGTTTGAGGGGAGGATGGATAGAAGTTTTCACTCCCTTTGGTGCAAGAGGAGCTAGGCAGTTGTTGTTGGTCAGCTGTGTGACACTTCAGGCATTTCTATGAAATAAAGTGCTCATGATCTTGTAGTCTCCTCATTGGGAGCCTGGGGTTGGATGTAACTTGTAAAGACCCTCCTGGCTATGGAAATCCTTTTCCTCTGTGATTTTATCTTCTCATAAGCTTCACAGACAAGCCAGAATTCTATGCTTTCATGCCTGTGTTCTGTCTTCAAGTAGGTCTTATAGATTATAGGCACATCTGTAAATATTTCAACCCCAAATTTATATTGCCTTTCTACATCCATTACCTTTAGAGTGCTTTGGAGGTAACAGGGATGCTTCTAAAGTTGTGTCTCGGCCCTACACTTCAACCTTGCATTTTCCTGCACAGGCTGGGCTCCCTAGCAAATCTAATCCCACAGTAAATCTAAGGTAGGCACACGCTTTGCCCACGTTTCCTGAAGAGCTGCAAATCCACTGGGTTTAGAGTATCTGGCTTTTTATGTGAGTCCACCTTTCCATTTTGGGTGTCATAAAGCTTTTAAATTAATTAAAATTCAATGAGTAGTGTTTTTAAGTGCAGTGAAGGAGGCATTTTAAGAAGAGCATCATTTTGATTACTGCTGGAAGCTTGAAGTGTTTTATTTAAAGCAAACTTTGTTGCTGGTGCAGCATTCTGGCCTTTCAAATTTCTGAAGATGTTGAGCACATCTGTCAGAGGGGGTGACCACATGTGTTCCTGCTGCTCCTGCTGTAATTTTGTCTCTTCGAACAGTTTTCTGTTGAGGAGTTTTTCCCTGTGCTGTAACATACTAGGTTAAGATTTTAATGGCAAAATCTTTTAAATTACAAATGCTGTTAATCTTCATGCTCTGTAATTTTTCTGCAGTTTGAAAATAATGCCAGTCCTCAGGAGTAATTTTTAGAGGCTTTTGCTGTGACTTTTTCATCATTATTTAAAAAAATGTAATTCAGCAGTGATGTTCTGGACTGCTGCCCATATGAGAAATCTGGGAGAGCTCTGAGCCCTGTATGAAGCAGAGGGGGTGGAGTGGGAAAGTTCAGAATTCCTGCTGCATCCACATTTCTTCCCATCCCTGAATATTGGAGCTGCCTTCCATGGCATTTCCCTGAGCAGATATGCCATTATCTGGTCTCTTTGGTGCATGCAGGATTTCCCAAGTGAACTTTGTCGCTTTTCTGCTAATATAAGGTGCTGTTCAGTACTCTGAGTGGGGATGTGGCAGACAAACCATGCCCTCATTATATGCTTGTACAGAAATTACACATGATTGCAGACATGGCAAGTTTGGGAAAGCATTTGCAGCGTGCTATGTTTATTTCCAGTGTGATGCATGTCACAAAGTTGTTTTTCATTAGTTGTGTATAAGGCAGCCTGCATTATGCAGCATGAGTTACTGATTTTGCTTTGTGGGAACTTTTCTCAGCAATCCATCTGGGACACAAACATACAATTACTTACATTTGCTCGTTACCAGATTTTCAAAAGACTGGGACCACTGCAGCACTTCCTCCAAAGGCACCCTTTAGAAAAAAGGAAGTCATTATTGCAGGGTTAGCTGTGGCTCAAAGTATAAAAAACCTAATTACCTTGTTGAAAATCTGCCCCCTAATTATGAATCTTACATTTTAAAAGGCTTTCTTGCATCTTCCAGATTTTGTGCTTACTATGCTGAGACAAATATTTTTCTTGCTGTAACAAATGCAGTTCCATTTCAAGGTGCTCCATGTAATTCCTCCAGAAATGGCATTCACTTATTTAAACTGTGCTTAGGAGAAACATAAGAAAAGTACTGCCTTTCTGGACAGCAACTTCTTTGGAGACAGGAATCATCATAGAATTCAGGAAATATTGATGTTTGTATTTAGTAGCCAAGTCTTTGGGGGCACAAGATCTTATTGTAATATTTCAAGGTCTTTAACATCAAAGTTGACTTATCATCTGAGAGCTGAACATAAGCTCCAAGAATAAGGTAAATAATGAAAGGTTAATGCAATATTAGCTGGAAGAGACTTCCATCTCCCACCAGTTGTTGACAACGCAGTGTGACACATTATTACTAATCTGCACAGCCCTTGGAAGTGGCTAGAATCAGATTTTACTTTCATGTTTGCTATCCTTAAACAGTAAGCTCATAAGCTTGTGGGAGTCTCATGCCTGATTCTGGGAAAAAGCATGGAAGTAGTGAGGTGAGAGACTAAACAACTTAAGGAAAAACAAATGTTTGAGGGCAGTGTCTCCATTTACGTGCATGTAAATCCATTTACACCAACGTATTTTCAAGCATTGAAGTTTTAGGACACCAATGCTGGTAACTTGGAAGAGATGCTTATACTTATGTTAGTAAAAGAAAGGACAGGGGATGTATTCCAGTGAGTGCTTTCCATTATGTGTCAGCCAAATTTGGAGTATGGTCCCCTCTCATTATTTGCTTTTTGTGGCAGCTATAATTTCATCAACAACTGTTTAGTATCACAGGGCTTTTTAAAATTTAAATCAAAATTTTTTGATATGGGTGCCGCATGATGCTTTATAGATTTCTGCTGCAGAACAGCCATTACCTGCTCTATAGCTTTTTTAATTGGTAATGATTTATAATTTATTTATAATTTGATACAGTTCCCTCTTTCTCTGAAAAAGTACAGGACTAGGTGATTATTTTCTCAGGCTTGAGATCAGTCTGACATAGTCAAGGAAATAGAGAGTAAGAGAAATGCTACCACTATTGCACTGTGGTGTCAGTAAGTCTCTAGTAACTTCCCACTAAAAGATTTTTTTTTTCCTTCTTGTGAGCTATTAGCCTTCTTTTGT
Organism: Fringilla coelebs; assembly: GCF_963513975.1. NCBI lineage: Eukaryota > Metazoa > Chordata > Aves > Passeriformes > Fringillidae > Fringilla > Fringilla coelebs. The sequence continues at coordinate 31,336,672 of NC_140067.1, read as the reverse complement.
AAAAACTCGTAAAGCTTGTGGCTATGGGGAGTGAGAATCTCTAGTTCTTTGAATGATTTTTTTTTTCTCCTTACAAACTCCTTCTGAGTCATATTTGCTGTTCCTGATGCAGATAAATTTTCACCTGTCAGCAACAGCACTTGCATAGAATGAGTGACAATCTTGTCTGTCTCACTGAACATCATCAGGAGAGCCATCTTATTTCCATTTCTGATTATTTGTCTTTAGCATTAATCTGTGAAGCAGAAAAAACTCTGCCTGATGGGGCAGCTGACACAGAGGAAAACCTTTTTACATTTTTACTTTCCTTTAACAATCAGGAAAATATGAAGGGCAGTAAGGGAATAGGTTATGATGATCTGTATTAATGACCTTTTAGTAGCTGTCGTTCTGATAGTAAATGTCTTGCTGTGCTGATTTGCAATATGATTGGCTTTGCTGAAGCACATCTATTACTGAAAAAAAAACCTTTCCAAAAATAAACTAAGGCTTTATAGCTGGGACTCAAAAACTGAAATTGTAGTGTCCTGTGGGAGCTATTTCGTACTTATCCTACATTCTCCACTGTGAGTGGCACCTCTCACCAGCATGGTGCAGAAATCCTCATCCAGTAGCTGGAAACACTGTCTGGATTTCTACTCCTGGCTTCACCCAAAGGGCAGTTCAGGGGTCGTCAGGGGCTCCTTAGTATTGCCGTGGGGGATGTGTCTCAACAAATCAGTTCTGTGCCTGATCTGATACCAGCAGAAGGCATTTTGGATGGGAGCACCCCACCACCCCAATGGGACATGTCCCCCAAATTCCTGGCAGGGCTTGGCCCCCACGGAGCCTGGTGGCACCCGAGGACTTGCAGCAGCCACTTGGCCATGTCTCTTATGCTCTTTATGAATATTCAGCCTTTGCCAACAGCCTGAATGCTTTTAAAAGATGGGCAAACATTTGGCTTTCTAATTCCTCCCAAGTCCAAATCAGGACTTAATCCAGGGCTGAGTTTGGGCTATGTAACATGAAGGGAGCTCCCGGTGGGACATGCCAGCGTACATCCGTGTGCTGCTGAGGAAGGGGCTGCCAGAGGCTGCCGGGCTGCAGCAGCTGTGAAGGTGTTGCCCTCTTTTGCACAATCCTAAGATTACAGTGAAAACCTTCACTGTGAATTTTGAGGGGTTTATTTCTCCTACTCAGCTGCGCAGACTGCAGAACATCAGATTCTTATCCTTACTTACTTAGAACTGATCCCTTTTTCTTCTGGTCTGAATGTCTTGCAAAGCCAGCAAGTATTTGGACTCATTCTCCTAAACATGTGAGTTTTGAATCTGCTGTGCTGAGCTGCGGCTTTCTTAAATAAAAACTTATAATTTATACATATAGCAGTGCAATCAGTTCTAACAGTATTCTTATTTTGTACATCTGATCTTTATCTATGAGTCATTTCTGAAGCATTTGATGAAAATATATTTTGTAAGATATGAGAATTTAAAAGGCAAATTACCAGGCAGTCCAGTGGATGTCTCTCAGGGAAGAATAGAAATGTTAATAATTTTCCCTCTTTGCTTCTCCAATTATGAAAGGAGATTGAAGGTTGACCCTGACCAAGGCAGAATGAAACTAGAAGTCTTTTTTTTCCCTGAAAGCTCAGGGTGACCAGGATCAAAGATGAGAGCTCAATGTAAACTGGACAATGCTGAATAAGTTGTTAAGTGTCTGAGATTAACATTGATATTTGTCCAGTATGTATCTCAAAGTCAATAAAAGTCATATAAAACTTGCCTTTATATAGATACGATATCCATAAGAGAGGGTGTAGTTTATTAGGATGAGGAAATGGCAAATGTTTGTCTAAAAAAGACAAAATAAAAAAATCTGTGGTGACATGGGGTATGTTTAGTGCTTGTCCTTTTGCTTTCAAGCAATGCCAAATGCTGAATTTACATTGGACTGTAAGTTTGTATAGGCCTGTCTGAAATCAAAATAGCCTTATTTATTTAAACTTAGAGTTTCTTTCAGATTTGGGGTTGACTGGCACATATTATAACTATGACCAATTTTTTCCTTCCAAAAGAAGCACGCAGTAAAACACAGGACAAAGTTCTATCTCCCAGCTTTCTGAAGCTGTGAATTTCTTCCTTTCCCTCTAGTGCTGTTTTCCTTTTTTCCCTGAGGTCTGTATTCAATATTATATCAAATGAGGGTCTTGCCTAGTACATTTCCTGCAGGGTATTGAAACCTCATAACTTTGCAAACTGCTACACTGCAACTCCTGCTCCCACTCTCTGCAGCCCTGTGGGACTGCCAGTGGCTGCTGCCTGCTTCAGAATTCTCTCAACTATGTTCTCTGCTAGGTCTCTGTGACTTTTGAATTGTTCCACTAGAATTTACTCATCTCACCCTCTGCCTAAAGGTAACTGTCTTAAACTACACAATATTCCATATTTAAGATGAAATTATGCATTAAATTCTCTTATATGGTCATTATTTATCACCTTATTTTAGGCTATATTCTAAGCTATATCAAATGCCCTCAATTTTGAGTGTTTTCATGTTGCAATCATTCATTTTCTATCCACTGAGATATTAATGCAATGCAGCCTTTGTGGCTTTTTTGAAACCTGGAGAAATTAATGTAGGCTTTTTACTGTACAGAGATTCTCAACAAATATTAGATGAAGCAATATTAAGTAATCCAGTTCAGCTACTTCCATCTGAATTCGAGGTGCCTATTATTAATTTTTTCTTCAGGTGACGGCTGCATGAAGTGACTTTTGTGTAAGGAAATGTTATTGTTCTGACGAGCCATTTTAATTTGAGTTAGAAGCTTTAAACTTGTTGAGAACACACATTTTCCAAGCATACACATTCAGAGCTTCGTGGTTCTCTCTTCTTTTTAAGTCAGACTCATTTCCTAACAGACCAAGGAAGATGGCATGCTGATTTTTATCTTTACCAGCGCTGATTTGGACCATCTTTCCACTGAGGCGTAGTCTGTGTTTCATTAGTCTGACACTGTGTTTCTGCTGACAATGGTCTTAACCCTACAACAAGACAGGAGCAGCACAAAAGCTCCAGCACACCGTGGAGCAGGGTGCTAGTTTTGGGTCACTGAACTCCCACAAGTGCAGCCTGTTACCCGTCACAGCGTCCTGTTAGTGCTTTGTCATCTGTTGTAAATGGTAAATTACATCTGAACTACTCCTTACAGCTTGGCAGTGTTCACCTGACTTGGACCGTGGAACTCTTCTCACCCAATATTTATGAAGTGTAGTGTCCTTTCTCTTTGCTTGTTCTAAGATATTATTGCAACAAGGCCACCAGCTCTTTAATGTGTCAGAGATGTGTGTTGCCTGCAGGACTGGTAATCAAACAAAAAGCCACATGGCTACAACTCTTTTGCAGAAGGAATTGCCTGACTGATGATAAATTAATCTTAGTGCTGGAGTTATTCATGTCTGTAAAAGATATAAGCAGTGCTGATCTGGAAGTGACTGTTTAACTGGTTTATATTTTTTATTGGAGAAATATAAGGAAAACTGATTTGGTACATTAAAAAATAATCTATTTAGCTTTCAAATTACAGTACACATTTTGATTTCTGAGCACCCTTATTCTGTGCCAATGAATCTGTAAACTACCAAATGCCACAGCTTTTAGTGCACAGCATAACTTTCATCAGAGAAATACTGCTATGTAGAAGTTCTAACTGATTGCCCATGTAGTGTTCACACAGAATTCACAGAATCACTGGGTTGGCAGAGATCTTCAAGATCATAGAGTTCAATCCATGCCCTGACACCTCAACTAAACCATGGCACTGAGTGCCACATCCAGGCTTGTTTTAAACACACCCAGGGATGTTGACACCACCATCTCCCTGGGCAGACCATTCCAGAACTTTTAACTCATTCAGTGAAAAATTTTCCTAACATCCAACCTATATTTCCCTTGGCACAGCTCCAGGCTGTGTGCTCTGGTTCTGTCAGTGCTGCTGGAGAAAGAGACCAACCCCAGCTGAGCACAGGCACCTTTCAGGAGCTGAGAGAGTGATGAGGGCAGCCCTGAGTCTCCTTTTCTCCAGGCTGAGCACCCCCAGCTCCCTCAGGGGTTCCTCTCAGGCTTTGTGTTCCCAGCCCCTCTCCAGCCTTGCTGCCTCCTCTGAGTGTCTCGAAGTCCTTCCCAAACTGAGGGCCCAGAACTGGACACAGCACTCGAGATGCAGCCACACCAGTTATTCAAATTATTTTGCACTGACTACTACACTGAATATTCACCTATATAGGGCTAAATCTGGGTATACATCAGAAACATTTCTAATGTGAATGCCTTTGCTATGCTGAGAACTTTTCATGCCTAGAGAAAAGGTGTTTCCCCCACCTATGTTACATTTTCCTGATAATGTTTCAAAGTGCAAAATCTCATACTTACAGAAAGTTCTTTTGGGTTATTTCCTTTGATTAAAAAGCTTCATTTAGTAGTTGCATTTGCCAGGGTAGCTATCCAAATTTCTTGACCTTGCTTCTTTGTTTTATTATTTTCTCTTAGTGTGGATGGTCTTAGTACCCACTCTCTGCGTCTGTGCTGCTCATAATAGTGCCTGACTCCTCTTTTATACATATCCCAGGCAAACACTGGCCGTGGTTTCCATCACAAAAAGCTCCTTTGGGCTCCAATGCTCCGCTGATAGAGCCTGTTTACCCTGAAATTATCTTGACATCTCTACTGATCAGTTTAATGACATGAAGCTCTACTTTACTTCATTGAAATCTTGCATGTATTGTCCAAGTCCTGTGACCAGTGTTGTCCATTCCTTTATCAAAGTTCTTTTTATGAAATCTGCAGTCCATGTTGAAATGAGACAAAGAGCACAAGTACCCTCACACTGAAACCAGCTTTCTTCTTACAGGCAGCATAATGGCAGCACCTTGGAGTGCTCTGGGAGAACCTTTTTCTGCTCGGACCCATCGGTGTCAGGCTTTGATGTGCTCCTACCTGGTCAGCCTGCCACTGCACAACATCTAAGGAATGTTAAAACTTTTTAAACTTATGTGAGGTCCTCTGTCATCTTTCTTGTATCTGTTGCCCAGGTTATGGCTTCATTTTCAGTTGGGACACATCTATGTTTTGGCTGTTTTTCTTGAGCCAAGTGTTTGAGAAGAGCCGTGTGGTGCAATAGCACTGAAGTTGCTGTTTGTCAGTGGAAGACTGACGCTGACTGACAAGATTTCAGTGATGCTGGGGCTTTGACAGTAAGCACTGGCTCAGCTGCTTGCTGCAAATTAGTCACAGCACATCTTTCTGGAGGGCTTTCTGTCTTTCCTGGAGTGGTTGTGACTTGGGATTTCTGGCAATTTGCCACTGCCTACAAGGCACAGAGTGACCCTGTTGGGAGGGGAAGGTTGGTCATGTCCCTGCTCCCTCTGACAGCCCAGCTCTGTGCTGTGATATCTTTCACTCTTATCTCTCTGCTCTAGCTCATTTTTTTCCTCCTACAGAGCCTCCCAGGCAGAGCATGAACCATGTAGGATTGGAACTTAAACTGAGGTTTGAGCCTCCAACAATGCAGCACACTCATTTATTTTATTGCAGCTCACCCTACTGGTACACATGCTTTGTGTATGAGATGTGCATCCCTTTTCCCACAGCACTGGCTCTGCTGGGGAGGAAATTGTGTGGTGTGCTCACCTCCAGCAGAACCTGGTATCACAGCAGGGCAGCATCACAAGACCTTGGCCTGGGCTTAGGGAAGGGCAAATATAACTGCGATCTATTTTCTATTTCATTAAATCTCATTCTATATTCATTGCAACTCTACACAGGATTTTGGAGTATTTTGTTACATTTCTCTAATGGGAATGGGCAGGAGCAAATTAACTTGAGCTGATTGTTCAAATAATCACAACAGTGAGATGTTTCAAGTTTGTTCTGTGCCTCCTCATACTTCTAATGCTTCATATGCAGGCAATTATATACTAAAGTATCTGAGGGCCAGAACTTGACATGTTAAAATATGTCTATAGGGAATCTTATTTGTAGAACTCCTTAAATTAAAATAAGAAAAAAGCACCTTATTAATAACTGTGACTCTGGAAAAGTTACAGAATGAAAATCCCAATTATGTCAATAGTCTCTCATGATTTCAACCAGTATTTAAGTATTTGATATACATATATTTGAAGAAACTTTACATGGGCTTATGCACATTCTTTTGCAAAAGCATAATTATATCACATTTTTTACTCTAAACTTTATTTGCATTAAAGGAAAGCTCATCTAAAATCTCATTTAAAAATGAACAAGAATGAGCTATTTAGGTTTTTTCCCCTTTCAGCTGATGTTCAGGGGACCACATATAAGATCATATTTTTGTGAAGTTAAATTGTGTAGCGACTGAGTGTCCTAGGGTGATATTATGATGCTTGTATTCACCTGTTCTGTCTGTGCTGGATATTCTGTTCTGTGCCTTCAAGACTGGCTCTGAAGAGGGAATGGTTTGTTTTGTTGTCAGCCTGCTCCCCCTCGGCTGGGGGGACACAGAGACAGGGCAGTACCTGGTGCAGCTTCTGCTTTTGGCTTGGCTTTTGGCTTTGTTCTTGCTTTGCTCCTGCTTTGCTCTTGCTCCTGCTCATTAGTTAGTTTAGCTAAGCAGTCTGAATTTTTCCTGGACTGTTTTTCCTTTCCCTTTTTTGGAACCACTCGAACCTGCTCTGGACTGGGACCTGGGGACACCAAGAATTTGTGCTTTGTGGCTGCAGCAGCTGCCCCAGCACTGGAGGGACTGATAACAGACTGATAAAAGTCACTCCCAGGAGATACTTCCTGAATTTGTCATCTTTTTCAGAGCAGTGAAAGAGTGCTGTCATTGGTATTGTTCATTTTGTGTGCTGGGGGTGTTTTACCTGTTAAATAAACAGGTTCTTCCCACTTCTCTCAGAGGAATCCTTCCTGAACCTGTTGTGGGGAGGGGCCGTGTGGGTTTGCTTTCTGGAGGGGCCCCCTTTTGGAGGTTTCCTCCCAAATTTGCCCTAAACCAGGACAAATTTTTGGCATCCAACATGCGGCTTGAGAGAGAGTGGAAAAACCCTGTTTTGAGTGCATTTTGGTTGCCATTACTCTGTGTTCATATAAAGCAGTTAATAGCCATGCTTTTTGAATTCATAATGTCTCTTGGGGTGAAGGCTTGCATGCATTTCTGGTCCCTAGGGTTTTTTGAGATCTTAATACCTCTGTGGTCCCTAGGTTTATTTTCTTATCCAGAAATAGCTCTAGTATTGTCCCTAATACATAGTTTTTACAGCAGAGGGGCAGTGACCAGAATAGCTATCCTGCTGGGCTTGGTGGTAATGATTTGTAAGAAGTTTATAAACATGCTGGGGTCTGCTCCAGGTATGAATGGTTCATGGTTATGGTTATACATCCAGTTTGTTAGAGGAGGAGCAGGGGGTGAGGCTCTTCAGCCTTTGCTTTCCTTCTTCTCCTCTGAATCTGTTACCTCCTTATTAGAGAATGTTCAGTTTCCCCTGAATGCCTGAATGTTAAAGAGACCATCTTTCTGGTATTTAACCTAGTAAGCTTCCTCTATACAGTCTTCAGTTTCTCTAGAATGAGGGCTGAGATTTCTAGGCGGGCTGATGAGACCCCTGACCCAGGAGTAGACCCAGGTGTGGAAAATCCTAAGTGGTGTGGGAAATGGGAGGATATGGGCCAAATTCTGAAGGAATTCGCTGACCCTATAGTCTGGGACTTTCCCCATGGACAAATTCAGAACCCAGCTGAGGTGGGGAAATATCTGAAAGAGAAGTACAAGGATGACCCTAAGGAGAAAAGCATCACTGCAGTGAGCTGGGCCTTGGCATATGCTTATCGCACTCTGCTAAATACTGTAGGGCAGCAGACAGAGGCAGGGGGGCAGGGAGATAAATCAGCAGCTCTCCCAGTCACTCAGGCTGCAGCCAAACCAGATGGTGATCCTAAGCCAGCAGCTAAACCAATGGCTGTTGCTACCAGCACTAGAAGTGGAAAATGCACGGACAAGACCAATTGACCAGTGGATGATGATGATGATGAGGAGGATGCAGGAGAAGGACCCTCAACGCCTCCTGACATAAAATCAGGAGTCAAAGCAGCAGGTGCAAGATCAGAAGCCAATACTGAGTCCTTTTCCCTGAAGGACCTTCGTGGCCTAAGGAAGGATTACACCTGGCGACCTGATGAATCCATAATTAGTTGGTTAGTCTGTCTTTGGGATGCTGCAGGTGAAGCTACAATTCTGGATGGCACTGAAGCACGGCATTTGGGATCCCTGTCACATGATCCTGTCATCGACCAGGGAATGATGAGGGGGGCTAATCCACACAGCCTCTGGGCACGGGTCTTGGAAAGTGTTGCACAAAGATACCTGTGTGCAGATGATCTTTATATGCAGCAAACACAGTGGAAGACCATAGAGCAAGGGATCCAATGTCTGAGAGAAATGGCAGTGGCAGAGATTATTTTCTCAGGTGATGTAACAACTAGGAACCCAGACTTGGTACCATGCACGTCTGTGACGTGGAGAAAACTTTTACGACTTGGGCCACATGAATATGCTTCTGCCTTAGCCATAATGAAGCGGGATGAGAGGGATGAGACCGTGCTGGATATGTCAAAGAAGCTTGGAGCGTATGCAGATTCTGCCAATACATGCCAGAATCACAGCAGTAGAAACACTTCTGCAGAAGTTAAAAAATAAGATAGAGGAGAATCACAAGAAGCTCAGAGAGGAGATTAATGAAGACCTTCTCCAAATCTCAGCAGTACAGATCAGAGGTTCTAGTGCCCAACACAGACGTTCCCTAGATGGAGAGAGAAGGTACACCCCACGAGCTGAGCTGTGGTTCTTCCTGCGTGATTGTGGAGAAAACATGAGGAGATGGGATGGGAAATCTACTGCTGCTCTGGCACAACGGGTGCGTGAATTGAAGGAAGACAGGGCTCAGAGAGGGAGTTCCACCAAAAGGAAAGCAGCTCCAGTTGCCCGTAGCCGAACTGCCAGATATGATGATGATGATGACATGTCCAATCCCCTTGAAGGAACATCCAACACATGTTCCCAGGGAAAGAAGGATGACCAGGCTTAGAGGGGCCCTGCCTCTAGCCAGGTAGAGGCTAGGGAAAATCGTGTTTTCTGGTCTGTGTGGATTCGTTGGCCTGGCACATCGGAACCACAGGAGTATAAAGCTTTGGTCAATACTGGTGCACAGTGCACATTAATCCCATTGAGACATGTGGGGACAGAGTCTGTTTCTATTGCCGGTGTGACAGGAGGATCCCAGGATTTCACTCTGGTGGAAGCGGATGTGAGCCTGACGGGGAATGAGTGGAAGGAACATCCTATTGTGACTGGCCCAGAGGCCCCATGGATTTTGGGCATCAACTACCTCCGAAGTCCGTATTTCAAAGACCCAAAAGGACTCAGGTGGGCGTTTGGGATAGCAGCTGTAGTGACAGAGGGCATCCAGCAATGGAACACCTTGCCTGGACTGCCTGAGAATCCCTCTGCAGTAGGACTACTGAAGGGAAAAGAGCAACAGGTGCCAATTGCCACTTCCACAGTGCATCGCTGAGAACAACTTGAAAGGCTGTGATTCGCATCCACAGGACGATCTGAGAGCTGGAGAGCCAAGGGGTGTTCAGCAAAACCCACTCACCCTTCAACAGCCCCATATGGCCTGTGAGTAAATACGAAGGAGAACGGAGATTGACAGTGGACTACCGTGCATTGAATGAAGTGACTCCACCGCTGAGCGCTGCCGTGCCAGACATAATAGAGCTCCAGTATGAGCTGGAGTCCAAGGCAGCAAAGTGGTACGCCACTATTGACATTGCCAATGCGTTTTTCTCCATTCCTCTGGCAGCAGAATGCAGGCCTCAGTTTGCTTTCACATGGAGGGGAGTGCAGTACACCTGGAACCGACTGCCCCAGGGGTGGAAGCACAGTCCCATCATCTGCCATGGACTGATCCAGACTGCACTAGAAAAGGGTGAGGCTCCAGAACACCTACAGTATATTGATGATATCATTGTGTGGGGGAACACAGCTGTGGAGGTGTTTGAGAAAGGAAAGCAAATCATCCAAATCCTCCTGGGAGCTGGTTTCACCATCAAAAAGAGCAAAGTAAAGGGACCAGCTCATGAGATTCAGTTCCTGGGAGTAAAGTGGCAAGATGGACGACATCGGATTCCTACGGATTTCATCAAAAACATCACAGTTATGTCTCCACCAACCAATAAGGAGACACAAGCTTTCCTGGGTGCCATAGGCTTTTGGAGAATGCACATTCCTGAGTACAGCCAGATCGTGAGCCCTCTTTACCTGGTCACCCGCAAGAAGAATGAGTTCCACTGGGGTCCTGAGCAGCAACAAGCCTTTGCCCAAATCAAGCAGGAAATTGCTCATGCTGTAGCCCTTGGCCCTTAGCCTGAGCTCCAAATACCTTGGCCCTGGTCAGGACAGGACCAGATGTGAAGAACATGCTCTACTCTGCAGCCGGGAACCATGGTCTGTGCTGGAGCCTTTGGCAGAAGGTGCCTGGGGAGACTCAAGGCCGACCACTGGGATTTTGGAGTCGAAGCTACAGAGGCTCTGAAGCCAACTATACTCCAACAGAGAAAGAAATCTTGGCTGCCTATGAAGGAGTCCAAGCTGCCTCAGAGGTGATGGGCACAGAAGCACAACTCCTCCTGGCACCCTGACTACTGGTACTGAGGTGGATGTTCAAAGGCAAGGTTCCTTCCACCCTCCATGCCCCCAGTGCTACATGGAGCAAGTGCATTACTCTAATCACACAGCACACATGTATAGGTAAACTGAATCGCCCTGGGATTTTGGAGGTAATTCAAATTTGGCCTAAAGGTGAGAATTTTGGTGTCACAGATGAAGAACAAGAAGCAGTGACACGGGCTGAAGAAGCTCCTCCATATAACCAACTGCCCCCAGAGAAAACACGCTGCGCTCTTTTCACTGACGGTTCCTGTGGCATTGTAGGAATGAATGGGAAGTGGAAAGCAGCCGTATGGAGCCCCACACAACAGGCTGCAGAGGCCACTGAAGGAGAGGGTGGATCAAGCCAACTTGTGGAACTAAAAGCTGTTCAGCTGGCCCTGGACATTGCAGAAAGAGAGAAGTGGCCAAAGCTCTACCTCTACACTGATTCATGGATGGTAGCCAATGCTCTGTGGGGTTGGCTGGGGAGGTGGAAACAGGCTAACTGGCAGCATAGAGGAAAACCAGTTTGGGCTGCTGAAGAGTGAAAAGACATTGCTACCAGGGTAGGGAGGCTACATGTGAAAGTCCGCCATGTAGATGCCCATGTCCCCAAGAGTAGAGCTAATGAGGAGCACCAAAACAATGAGCAGGTAGACCAGGCTGCAAAGATAGAGGTGTCAAAGATAGATCTAGATTGGGAACACAAGGTAGAGTTATTCCTAGCTTGATGGGCCCATGATACCTCAGGTCATCAGGGCAGAGATGCTACCTATAAGTGGGCACAAGACCGAGGGGTGGATTTAACCATGGACAGCATTTCGCAGGTCATCCATGACTGTGAGACATATGCTGAGATCAAGCAGGCCAAGTGAGTGAAGCCCCTGTGGTACGGTGGGCGGTGGTCCAAGTACAGGTATGGGGAGGCCTGGCAGATTGACTACATCACACTGCCCCAGACACGCCAAGGCAAGCACTACGTGCTGACCATGGTGGAAGCCACCATGGGATGGTTGGAAACCTCCCCTGTGTCTCATGCTACTGCCTGGAACACCATCCTGGGCCTGGAAAAGCAAGTCCTGTGGAGACATGGTAACCTTAAGAGGATTGAGTCAGACAATGGGACCCATTTCAAGAACAGCCTTATCAACACCTGGGCTAGGGAACATGGCCTTGAGTGGGTGTACCATATCCCCTACCATGCACCAGCTGCAGGAAAAGTAGAGGTACAATGGACTACTAAAAACCCAGCTGAAAGCCTTGGGTGGGGGATCTTTCAAAAATTGGGAGCAGCATTTAGCAAAGGCCATCTGGATAGTTAACACACAAGGTTCCACCACCTGAGCACATCCTGCCCAGTCTGAGTCCCTGAATATAACAGAAGGAGATAAAGTCCCAGTGGTGCATGTCAGAGGTTTGTTAGGGAGCACCGTGTGGATCAATTCTGCCTTGAGTACAGACAAACCCATTTGCGGGGTTGTCTTTGCTCAGGGACCAGGTTGCCCATGGTGGATAATACAGAGAGATGGAACAACACGATGTGTATCTCAGGGAGATCTGATTGTGGGGTGAGAATGATATGCAAATATCACTGTTTGTTGGATGTTACTGCCATTGTCTGTATACTAAACTTTACAGACTGGAGATAGAAGGAAATGTGTGAGTGTCGAAGGTCGAGCAAGTGAAAGATGGAGAAGGAAATGTGTAAGTGTCGAAGGTCTGAGCAAGTGAAAAATGGAATTTTGAGTGAATAAAATGAAGGTGGGGAATCCTGCACCTCTTTAGTATGGGGCCTGGATTCAGTGGTGCAGTGTGGGAATGTGATGAGGCCATGGTGGGTATTGCTTGTAGTGTTTTGGGGGGAACAGATGGAAGATTTTATGTCACTAAAATGCATGATGTGTGGTAGTATGTTGACGATATGGGGATAAGGAGTGAAATGTCCTAGGGTGATATTATGATACTTGTATCCCCATTCACCTGTTCTGTCTATGCTGGATATTCTGTTCTGTGCCTTCAAGACTGGCTCTGAAGAGCGAATGGTTTGTTTTGTTGTCAGCCTGCTCCCCCTCGGCTGGGGGGACACAGAGACAGGGCAGTACCTGGTGCAGCTTCTGCTTTTGGCTTGGCTTTTTTGCTTTGCTCCTGCTTCTGCTCCTGCTTTGCTCCTGCTCATTAGTTAGTTTTAGCTAAGCAGTCCAAATTTTTCCTGGACTGTTTTTCCTTTCCCTTTTTTGGACTTACTCGAACCTGCTCTGGACTGGGACCTGGGAACACCAAGAGTTTGCACCTTGTGGCTGCAGCAGCTGCCCCAGCACTGGAGGGACTGATAACAGAGCGACCACTCCAGGAGAGACTTTCTGGATTTGTCATCTTTTTCAGAGCTGTGAAAGAGTGTTGTCATTGGTATTGTTCATTTTGTGTGCTGGGGGGTGTTTTACCTGTTAAATAAACAGGTTCTTCCCACTTCTCTCTGAGGAATCTTTCCTGAACCTGTTGTGGGGAGGGGCTGTGTGGGTTTGCTTTCTGGAGGGGCCCCCTTTTGGAGGTTTCCTCCCAAATTTGCCCTAAACCAGGACACTGAGAATCAGTAACCAATGACTCTGTTCAAACATTTTCTTTTCTGTATTACAAGCATTTAAAAATGCTGTAATACTGCTTAAAATAGAAATAAACTCATTCTGGGGTTTTCTCCCTAAGTTTGTTTTTACTATTAAACTGAAGAAAATACTTCTGCAAACCTCTGGTGCCTTGTACAGTGGGGGGTATCTAGATGCAGGATTTGTTGCAATTTTCAATTTTGTTGTATCCTTGACCATGCTCTAAAGAAAAATTTGAAAATAAATGGGTTGCAAAACTGTTTTAGCAATGTGTTTCTCTGTGTCACCTCTTTCCACTACGATCATTTATAGCTTGATACCCAGAAAGTCACCCATCTACTTTCCTTACAGAATATTTGCAGCCCATAAGAGTGGGTAGTTTTGTTTTTAAGCAGGTGTGCTGCTGTGCTGTAAATTTACACAATTTAACCTAAATCTCACCCTTCCTAGTATTGCATACAAATTCCACTAGATGTCATCTGGTGCCACACTGAAGGAGAAGGTTTGAACACTGTGCCCATGTTATAAATAAGAAGCTTGACTAGGCCAATATTCAAGCAACAATCAATTTATTAATGAATTATGGTAAAGTATGAGCAAAACAGCGCTGGGTACAGTGGAGGCAGTTTTCCCTCCAACTGCACCCCCATATTTGGGCTTACAGGTATTTATAGGGGTACTCATGAGCTCTCTCAGCAGTTTCTATTTCTACTTGTTTACATCACAATTCTATACACTGTTGTGATTTAGTTCTTCTCAGGATGCATCCCAAAAAGGAGGATCCCCAGATGGTGGTGGCAGCCTCTGAGATGTTGGTGCAGTTTCCTCAAGAACAATGACGAATCCCATCTGGTGAAGTCCAGCTCCCCAGATGTGGGTCCCCCTTTTTAATTACAATGCCTATAAATCTCACAACAGTGATGTCCAGCTTCCCTTGGTGGAGTTGTAAATCCTTGAGATGATGTCCATCTTCCTTTCTCAAGCTGTTTTTTCTGTTTTGTTAAGGAGTGAGATAAGTATATTTTCTTTCTATATATTCCAAAGCTACAGTTTCAAGGATACAAACAATATTTTAAAATTATACTTCAAAAGGTTATTATTGCAGCACTCTTACAAGCAAAGAGCAACATCCTTAATGCTGTAATTCAAATGCTCCTAAATCAATCCAGGTTAATTGCAAACACAGGCTAGATTCAAGGGCCTTCTTCCATGCTTTACTTTCCTCAGCTATTATTAGAATTCACAGCTGTCCCATGGTTGGTGTCCACACATAATGCAATCACAAACACACACATTGCCTGTCTGTGCCAGACACCAAACACAGCTTTGTATTTCACACCCATCAGCTTGGCCTGGCCTTGGGGAGGGTGGCTCTGGGTGCAGGCTCTGGGCAGGGACACTGCAGTGACACCTTTACAAATGGTCACTTTTAGCATGAAAGACTCCTGGTGAGACTCCAAGATCTGCAGTTAACTTCTGATGGAGCCTTTTCCCTTTGGATTCCTTGTGCTGCCAGATGTTGGGCACAGAACAGCCCTAGGATCATGAAGGGATGTGCTACACAGGAATCAATTATTGCTTGGTTTATTCAGTAGTTGAGCTGGATGTGCTTTCCAGAAAGAAAAGAAGGGAAATGGAGAAGTATCAAAACTGAGAAAATGCTTTCTTGCTATATATTTGAAGATAACCTTTTAAAAATTAGGTTCTCTGTGCAATAAAGTTTTGTTCAGGGATGCAGGGAACAATGTTCACAGCTTCAGTCAGTAGTCAAAACAACCAGTAAGTTGTCTGCAGATATAGGGATGATCAAGTGATTTTTGTTTCTGGGTAGAAGTTGGCATTGCCTGCTAATAATCACTGCCTGAGGAATTTGAATACTTTCTATACTCATGGCTTTTGGTTTTATAAATACAGCTGGACAAATCTGACATGGTGACCGGTTTCTGTAAACTCTGTAGCCATTGTCATGCTGAGTGAGAGCAGACTGGAGTCTGGATAGCACTTCTGGAAACCTGACCTGACTTGTACTCTGTGACCTTTCTGTTCCTTTTATTATTCCTAAAAGCTGTCAAACTGTCATGTCACTGTGTGAACCTGATGGTCTGCGGCCGTCTCAGTAGGAGAGGAAATCGTGCCATGAGAAGCTTGGAGCAGTTTTTACAGGAATTTTCACTGTGCCCTTTCAGTCAGGCTTCTCAGAGGCATGCTGTGGTTTGGATACAAAGCTCTGTGTGCCGTGAGACTTTGCATTCACACTTCCACCACAGCTCAGCAGTGAACAGGGCTTCTTACACCCCCTGCAGGTGTGTCCTTCTTTGGAAGATGCCAGTTCTTCATCTTGTCATAGTTCAGTGATAAGATTCATTATCATTACTGATTATAGAATGGGCCGAGTCAGAACGCTTGACTGTGTTAGTCCAGGGCTCCCCTTTCCTCCAGATGTTTGCTCCAGTGCCTGGAGAGTTCCTGGCTGGACTTTGGGCTTTGTTTGAACACACAGAGTATGTCCACAGTTTCCTTTAGACTGGCATAAACAACGAGCATGTTCCCAAACTCATGGCTGGTCAAATTCTGTTCAATATTTAGTCCCTTCTCTGTATCTAAAGCTGCCTTCTTGACAATTATGGTTGACAAACTGTTTACCACAGTAAATACATTACAGACTTTTTCCATAGGCAGTACGGAAATTGTGGGTTACTGAGTTATTGTGTTATGCAGAGAGTTGTTCTATTTTTAAAGTTAGCCCTATAATAGCAGAAGCCTTCTGGTCACAATGACTTGAAAAAACTCCAAACCTGTTGTGACTCCAGTGATGATGAGTTTGTAGGCAGCTGCTGCTGACACTTTAGTACTTAGGCTGTTTCACAGACTTTGAAGAGAAGCATTGCTAATCTGCTCTGTTTCTTTCTCTCTCTGAATACAAGACTAGAGAGATCCTGAAAGGTTTGCATTTCTGCATTTCGTGCTCTACTCAAGATATCTTCAATTTAATTAGTGAAAGGAACCATGTCACTTTCACAGGGAAGGTCACTGAAGTAGTTTAGAGAAGTGCTTTAAGGCAGTGTGGCGCTTAGGCTGTGGGGTGCTTGAAGAAATTGAAGGGAAGTGCTCAGCAAAATGTAAATGTTGATCATCTTTGGGGTTTTTCAAGAGCATAATTTCTGGGGATGTTTTGAGAAATGAGGGGGAATGAGTTTATTTTCAAAATAGGCACATTGGTTCTTGATTGATTTAAATCCCCTTTTAATTGTTAAAACCTTTGAGGCTTTATCTACCCAAGCAAAGCCAGGAGATAAACTTAAGTCCCCTCTGACTTTGTTTCTGAGCATCCAAGGCAATTTTTAATCATCCAATGAATATTGAGCAAGAACCTGTCTTTTGATTTCTGCCCCTATTTAATGACTAAAGATTTAATTTCATAAAGCTTCATCTGTAGACATTACATGCTCTGATAAAAAACCTTATTTCTATGAAAGGAAGATGAGACCATCTAATTTTGTCATGTTCTACTATCTGTTTTTTCTTTTCAAACACATTTCACAACCATAAAGAAGGTGACATGTGAAAAGCCTGTTGCTTCAGTGTGGGCAGCGATGGGTGGCACTGAGGAGTCTGTGGTAGTGAATTTGGACTGTTCATCACAATCTCAGCTTTAATTTCCCCCTTGTTTCACTGTTCATAATAATGCAATGTTTCCATGGGTGGCCTGTTCAATATATAGGAGAGATTTATACTATGCTATACCATATTTTTATTTAGGATAATATTAAAAATATCTGCTTCAGGTAATTAATTCTTCCAAACTGGAGAGTTCAAAGCTAGTCTGCTAAATACACATTCAGGGTCTGCTGGACTCTTGAATCCTTCCACAAAGCAAACTGAAACAGAGAGAAGTTAATTCACTTCAAAAGTGTACCTGAAGATGGCACAGTGATTGATTTTTCCACTGGAACATTAACAAACAATGAAAATGTTTTTTCAGGAGTGAGATGGAACACCTAAAGAAAAGTCTGAGTCACTACTGTCAAATCTTAAAGCTTTCCATGTACTCCATCCTGTTTTCCTGCACTGCTCTGAGGCTGATGGCCAACCCGATTCAACCATTCCTTTTAGAGACAGCGAACGGAACAGCAAATTTCCATTCTCTCATGGTATATCTTTTCCAAAGAGGGAAAGTGAGATCTAGATTAAGAAAAAGGCCCAACCCACAGCTGTGAAACCAATGTGTGATCTTGGGGCTGTTCCTGAGCATGAGTGGAGGGACATGAGTGCACCCACCTTGTGCACGAGCCAAGGGTGGCAGAAAGCTCTGAGTCCTTTGATCTGTGTGTTCTGAGTCACCCACATCCCTCAGACCTTGTTAAAACAGCCACTTTATGGAGGTCTGCTACAGAAACAGACATATAATCCTGGGCTTCCAGCATCCCAGAGCCAGTTACTTGTTTGATGAAATGTGGTGATGTTGTCAGGGGTGCTCAAGTGGGCTTGAATATTTCTAGAGTTAACAATCTGGGGAATTGACTTTTGCTGTTGCTATTAGGTTTGTATTGCAAATAAGGTGAGAGACTTGAAAATAGCCAAGGTTGTTGGGTTGTGCAGAGTGAAATGGTTAATTTTTGAAGAAGAAAAATACCTTTCTGCTCTCTCACTCTATCAAATTATGAAGTAGGGACAGATGCTTGTGGAAGAAAATCAAAAGTCTGTTCTTCTCTCCTCAGAAACTCTGGTCTATCCTAACTGTGTAATACACGTTGGTGCAATTGCTATGACAGTCTCCTCTCCTAGCAACAAGCCATTCAAAAATAAAAATCCTAACTATCCATGCCATGAAATATTATTTTAGTCAGAAATTTCATATGGGCGTTTGGCTAAACCAAAACTGTGAAACCACAGCGGGGGAGCAAAGGAAGATCAGGGACATAATAATTTGAGGGATTTACAGTCAAAAGAATAATGTTACTTGAATGCAGTGTCTGTTTAGAGAGTAGCTGATATTTCAGCTGATACTCAAGGTCTCTTTTACCTTCCATGAGCTTGAAGTTCTGCAAACAGAGACATTTGTGTGTTAGAGCCAACATGGTTATGCACCTTGTTTGAGAGGCACTGTTGTTATTCCTACTTCACAGCAATTAGATTTATTCCTAGTGATCCTGGAAAATTAAATCATTTTAGAGTGCCAACTGGAGACTGGTTTATGTTATTACAGGAGCATCCAGGTTTTGCAGTCAGACTCTCAGGAACCCATAACTTAAAAATAATACTGCTAGACTGGGGTCTTGTCTTCTGCATTTATTAGTTTTGAAAGGAAGGTGTTATTTCCAATGGCTTCTAGCTACTACAGTAGGTGATAGTGGAGGTTGGCACTTTTCTGTGTTCCTTCCAGCTGTTTTGCATCTGATACAGATTTTGGTTGTCCCCTGGAGGTCCAAAGTCCCCAGGGAGTGGCAAAAAGGACATGGCTTGTTCTGGCCAGGAGGTGACGTCTGAATTTATAGCTTCTCCTTTGGTACAGAGCAGAGTGGATCTCACAAAGCTCCTGTTATTCTGGAAAAATGGAGAATTTGCATGGGTGAGATAAAATCTTGTGTTGCCAACCATGTGATACCAGTGTTTCATGATGGGAACTCATAAAACCAAGGCATTCTTTGACTTATTTTTTTATAAGCTCTAATGTCACAAGGTCCCCAGCACGAGAGTTTTGGAGTGCTGTTGTTCTTAGTTACATATTTCAACCATAATCACAACTTTTCTTTTTGGGGGGTTGTGAGGATGGGTCTGTGTAAGTCAGTATCAGCTGCAGAGAGAAGTCGTGAAGGTAAAATTAGTATTTGAATATGGAGATGAGAAGTAGTAGCCCAGTGAGACTGAAGGGAACTGTGTGCTTCAATATGTCAGTAACTGCAATGGAAAAATCACTTCACATAAGATGTAAAACCACTATAAATCTTTATTTTAACTATATTTTAATGAAGAGTTGCTTATTATTTTTCAATAAATTAAACAGCAAAGATGCTACATACCTGCCTGTTGAATACCAACTTAATAAAAATAAAGCTTATACAAATCTTATATAATTTAAACCATATATAGATTTTCAGACACATCAATTTAGGATATATTTACATAGTACAACAGCATTGTGGAACTCACACCTATTAACACTTCACAGATTTTTAAAACAGATGTCATTGTCTTGGCATTTTCTTGTTATGCCGAAAATTGTCAGTCATCCTAGCTTTTCTTCTGAACTTAATAATCTTTCCCCAATGCTCGGCTCGCAAGTCTTGCCCTTCCTAATAATCAGCAGTTCTTTGGGATCTAAGACACAGTTCAGTGTTCATAGTGCAGGTCAAACCTTGGTTTCCACATCCTGCCTTGACTCCGTGGCATGTGGGAGGAGGGTGTTTCTCCCTGTGCTGCTCTCACCCTTATGACAGCCTCACCAGGTTTATCCTGCATCCTGTTGCCTGTGGAGCTGTTTGCCTATCCCTCATACCCCTCTTCCCAACACAGAGATTTTCCTTGGCAAGATCCAACCACTGTGGGGGATCTCTTCACAGGATATTTGACAGAGTCTACTTGGCTCTTCATGCCTCAGACACTTTATTTTGAAGTGTTGGTTTGCAGCTGGTTCAAAAGGTTCAGGTAGGATTTGGATTTTAAAAATCTGGGATACGAATCTCTTTCCATAAGGATGTACACTGTTTTCTGGGCTTCATCAAAACTTGTGTGAGTTGGGTCTTGAGCCTTTTTGGCTGTTGCTTCCCTCATCTGATAGTCAATATTGATCTGGAATAGAAAAAAAATAAATGCAGTTTAAAACTTAACAACTTTGAATGTAGTCTCTTTTCTATATCTCTTTGTCAATACATGCATTTGCAGCCTTAGAACTATGACAGCTCAATGTCAGAATAATTGTAAATTGGGGGAAATCAAATACCTGTATCCCAGTTAGGCACAAAAGTTGTTCACTATAGAAATGTAGTTTGTTCTGGAGTCAGAATTAATATAGCTCAACTTTGAGGAGCAACCTCCAGTTACTAAAAGAAATCCTTTGTTGAATGTCTCCAGTTCAGGTATGATCAACATACGGAACTTTAACTTTTCCAGAAGGTCAGCACATTTTAAAAGACAATAACTGTGGTGCTTCACTTGCAAACACAAAGAATCTCCAAATACCATCAGCAACTCAAGCTGGGCTGGCTCCATGAAAAGCATCATGTGCTGAGGCCTTTGCTGAGCCTCTCCCAGTACTGGGGGCTCTTCCAGTATGGGCTTGCTGCCTGGGACTGGGAGGTTTGATAATGTTACACTGCAGGTAATTCAAGAAGGGACCTGAAAGTGTGTCTGTGTCTTCTAATGCCACTGAGTGCGTGTGTGAGCATCTCAGTGGAGCCATACTTCTCCCTTCTAATTCTGCACAGGCTGGCTTTATACATACCTGCTTAATGGCATCTGACTGAACAAACTCCTCGTAAATCCTCTCTGCTTTGCCATGTAAGTGATCAGACTTGGTTTTCTTGTAATCCTCACATGCCAACCAGAACTCGATGTTTTCCTCACTGAACTCTGACTTCAGGAACTCCCGAAAGACACCTTGGCCACCTAAAGCCAACACAAATAATCAATAATTTACTGTATAATACTTGTGACCAGGGAGGAGAAAATAAATAGCAGAATTTGTATTGAAATCTGAGGTTAAATCTTGCCAAAATACACTGTTGTCTTCTTCAACACACAACAGATATTCTAATATTAAGGCTGATGGGAGTCTTCCTAATTATGTTCAGTGTTTTTAGATCTAGACTCTGGGTCCTGATCCTATAACAATGGATCCTATAACAATGGATTGTAGTCTTTCCTAAATAAATTGTCTTAGGGTATAAGTGGAGAGAAAATTCCAGATTAAACTGATTGTCCTAAATTGATTAAACTGATTATCCAAGGATTGAAGACTGATCAAAATGAGCCATTTGGGGGTTAATAGCTATACTGAAAATGGGAAAAGACCCCAAAACCCAACTTGCAAGCCAAGCTGTAGCAGTGTGCAAGTTACACTAGAGCTGCAAAAAACTGAAGAGTACCTGCCCATTGTCTGACCCTATACAATGCTACAGCTTTGCCTGTTTGGTGAGATTAGATAAAAATTTGTCCTCAGAGTAAGAACCAAGTCACACTGCGGTAACAGACTTACTTTGGCTGGCCAAGAGCTTTTCCAAAGACTGTGACCACTGAATAACTTCCTCTGCAGAAAGCCTAAAGTGACCAGAAAAAGAAAAGTCTTTAGGGAAGAAACCATGGCGTTTTGTTTGTATGTCTGAAGGAGACAAAGTTTATCATATATATCCAGGTATTTTACTAAATGTATGGTTTTGTCACAATCTGAGATCCTGGAGACAAGCCACATCAAGAAAAATAATCAGAGATGGAAAAAATACAGAACTATGATATTATCTTGCATTCTATTCGCAGGAAAATAGTCTTTTACTGTAACTATGATAAAATTATTTTGTACCTGTACTTCTGTTTCCATATTTTTCCTCATTTAGGTGAAAAGAGTTTTTCCTTGTAAATCTTTAGAGAATAGTTACAATGTTTCTCTGATAAAAATGGATTTAAGTGAAGTGTCTTCTCCCTCACTGTTTAACGCAAACATCTCAGATCACTAATTAAAAATCCTTAACACTTTGAGTAGTTTCTAATTACTAATGTTCACCTCTCTTGTATTTTGGAAATTCTAGATGCTTTTACAATACTTGTTGTTCTAGAAGTAGTTTAGAAGTGAAGTAATTTACTATGCAGTACTCTAGCTATGATTGTATTTCATAACTCGGTGGGTTTCTGTACTTACATGACATTTCTAGAGCTGGAAGTCTTGATCCCAGATTCAATATGTGGCACCATGCACTTCAAATAACCTTTGAGATCTGCACCACTGAAACAATGAACAGACAATTTTTAATCCATTAGAATTGCAGTAGCACTTAACTTCCATGTAAATTTTCTTCAAACTTTCAGAGACAGCTCCATTCTATGACTGAAGTCTGGGAAGTTACATATCCAAGTAATTTTTAAAAAAAGACTGAGGGCCCCCACTGTATCCAAATTCTGTTTTGGATTACTTAAAGTAATCAATTAATTGGTATGCCTCATCTCAATCTTTTTAAAATGATGTTGCAGTCCTGGGCTCTGAGCAGGTTTTGTTCATTTAGCCTGAACCGCAGCTCTAATTCTTAATCTCTTAGATCAGCAGATTGTTTTTTGCACTTCTAATACATTAAATTTTATACTAAGCTGTATATACTTACAAAGCCTTTTGCTTCTTTTTATGGATTTTCCCTTTTGTAAGCTTGCAATCTTCTTTTCCATTTAATTCAGTCATGTTGTTGTGGGAGAAAAAGAATCCAGGCATTTTCCTTGTCTCTAAGGTGGAGCTCCCCTGGCCATGAGGATCCTCTAGCCCCAAGTGACAGCTCCCTGCCTCTGCTGCTGCCTTTTATTGACGCAGGCAGCCCTGCCGGCTGGGGTGAGCAGAGCTGCTTATCATGTATCTTCATCACAAACTCTGGAAGTTCCCCTTTCTGTGCTCAGTGACGTGAGTCTTTTTTGAGAAAGAAAACAGACAGCAGTGTCTCGTGGTTGAGGTTATACCAGATGAGGCTGAATTGCTTTGGAGTTGTTATGTGTCACTGTGTATGTCTGTTACCAAAAAAAAAAAAAAAAAACACCAACAAAACCCTCTAGAATTTTGAATTCTCGTCCCTTTCTACTGGGTACTTGCAAGTCAAAAGTATTTTTTGGTTTGATCAACAGAACTGCAAATACTGAAGTTTTCTCTTGGCAAAATTCACTTGTTGCATGCCTGTGTCCTGCAATTTCATACTTGTCAGTTGGTTAGGTGGGCTCAGCAGAAGACAAGGGGAAGGTGCTTTAACATACCCCAGTAATAAAATTCTATATGCAACAACCTATTTGCAAGTCCCCTGTTGCTCTTCAAACTAGAACATTACCTTAGACAGGTTTGGTTGGACAAGCTGTGTGAAAATACTTCGACGTGGTTTTCTCAGGAAGGGGTTTTGAAGCAGCAAGAACTTATTTAATTTGGTTTAATTTTTGCAAGTCAGGTTCTTAGGAAGCACAATGCCATATTTCAGGAATACCTCCCTAATTTTAAGTGACTTGGCATGTATAAATATTAATTAGGTTAGAGCTGTTGTTGTAAACACAGTGTGAATAGTACAAGCTCTTTGAGGGGGGTGTGAGTCGTTTGTACATGCTTAAGCTCCACTGCATAAAAGCAGCCATGGATATAAAGTAAGACAAAGAATTAAGCATAACTCTCTATCTGTCCAGGATGGTGATTTTGATGTTGAAATACTTAATCTGGCCCCTGAGCATCTAAGTTTCTGCTAGTTTGCTTGGGTTCTTTTTTTCTGTGATGTTTCAATTTTTTGTTTTCCTTTTTGTTGTTTTTTTTTGGGGGAGGGGGGTTATTTTTTGGTTTTTTTTAAACTAAATAACGTGGGCAACTTTGATTACCTACGAATAGTTTGTGAATGATGCGTGCGGGGCTGCATATGACGGTGACAACTGCTGACACATCCCCGGCTTACTCGGGAGCCCGAGAGCCGCCTGCAGACAGATGTGCCAGGACAGACTGACAGCCTCGGGCTGGTTTTAACCACAGCAGCTGCTGCTCCACTGAGTGCTGGCAGCGGCACAGATGTGTCTCCGGGTGAGCAGTGCCCTTTGCGCAGGGGCAGAGGTGTTTACTGACTGCTCGTACCCGCCAGAGCAGGGCGCAAAGGAAGGAAGGAAGAGATGCGATCAGCGCCGGGTTTGTTTTCATATCTCACCTGCCCGGCTTTGACGTTCTGCCCCCCTCAGCGGCTCATCCTCAGTTAGAAGCTGTTCTCAGTGGGAGGTTCCATTGCTGGCAAGGTCAGAGGGATGATGCATCCAAACCCTTCTCAGAGGAAGGCAACAAAAGGGTAAAAAACATCAGGGAAAATAACTTCCCATCTCATCTCCCAGAGCTCTGTAGCCTCAGACTAAAAGTAGGGCAATGTCTTGAACTTATAGCAGCTGATAATGATAAGTAATCCACCAGTGAAGTTCTGTGAGAGTGAGGGTACAGGATGGCTTGCTTTAGTGTACCTGTTATCAATCATGTGCTGTTGACAGTTCACTTACTAGACAAGGAATGCCTTTTCTCCATTTAAAATGAAATTACTGTCTTTAACTTTGGGATTTGCTAAACATATCAATGCATACAACAGGTGTTGAGTCAGACCTTCCTGTACTGAGTCTCATTGCACTTCACCTTCTTGCAATAAATATTGTCTTGAACAAAGAAAAAGCAGCATTCTTGTAATTTACATCAGGGTGATGGTGCTGTCCCACAGCATTTGAATTGCTTTCCAGGTCCCACAATACTTGAATTGCTTTCCAGGTACTTTATTCGTTGGAGAAGACCAGTGGTAGTATGGGAAAACTCTTAGGTGACTTATTGCTTGCAGAGATACCACACCCCTGGACTCTAGGGGAGGTGGTAACCTTTGCTTTGCAGTCTTGATACTACTGGACTCAAATGCAGTCAAAAGTGAAGTAGGAATAGGTCGAATACTATACTGTGAACGAGGAAAATGTTGTGCCTGCCAAGCAGACCTCCTGGAATTAGCTGATGTCTTTGTGTTCTGCTGTTCTCATATCCCGAATTAATAGTGCTCTTAACACACTGAGGAGTCCTCTCCAGTATTCCACATCATTAAACCCCAATCTCTGCATTGCTACTTGCTACTTGCTCTCCTTATCCCTGGGCAAATTCATTAAGAAAATAAAAAAAAAAAATCAGTGCTGCCTCTCTGGTTCAACCTATGCCTGATCTATTTGTAAACTTCTGTAATGATTCATCCAAGAGGGTACATGTAGAAATGTACAAATGAAGAAAGAAGATTGGGAGTTGTGAGTGTCTGTTTTGGAGAAAGGATGAACATTTGCCCCATAAACTCCTAGCTCAGGGTCCTAGAAAGTGTAAAGACAATGTAAAGCCCCAATATCCTCCTGTCTTCCTGTAAATGCTGCTCAAACTCTGCAAAACCAAAGCCTACTGCATCCATTAGCAGACATATCAATGTGGGACTATGATTATCAGTCCCTTTTTTCCTATATTGTGGACAAATCCTTTCTTCCTCTGAGTAACTTTGATCTTCAGGCATCCTTTTTTTTCTCAATGGAATGTTTTACTGACTCTGATTCACTCTTTCTATGCAAACCTACTCATCTTTAAGGTTTTACTTGTAAAGCCCAGTGCAAATTTCCCAATCTCAACAATGGGAAAAACTGTGTACAAGACTTAGGTACGTGTACAACTGAAGTGAGAGGGAAAAGAGGAACTGTAAGATTCAAAGGGCTGGAAAGAATTATTTTTTTTATTGCTGGAGCAACATTCCACTTCTACAGACCTCAGAAAAACAGGGAGAGACCTGCATGGAGTTTCCTAAGTGAAAAATTCTTTGCTAACTCTGACTTTGGTTATTGGAAGTGGTTCTGCTTTATGAAAGTTGGACTAGGTCCCACAGGTGGATTAGATGTTGACTCCCTACAGTTTTCATGATTCTATTGTCCTGAATTGTCTGACTTGACATTTCTAGTGAGGAAAGTGCTGCTTATTTGAACTTTAAACTTTAAAAATATGATGCTTCAAACCCATATGCATTCATCCATATTGAATGTTGGGTCACTACCCTTGTTTCCTGTAGACAAAAATGTCTGGTGGGATTTAACATGATACCAAAAGGAATAGCCATGGTCTGACACAGCAGAAAGCTTTTCATGTAACTTCTTCACTCCTAATTTTCTGGGTTTCTTTCAGTTCCGTCATGAGATTGGTGGTAACAGACCTGCCTTTTTCATCTCCCACAAACTTAATCTACAAATACACTTTTCTCTATTTCATGCATGATAGCCAATTGCTGCTTGAAAGACTTCCTCACTTAATAACTGTTCTCTTTTCCTATTATTACAGGAAATTGCAATTATATTTTAAGCCTTATAGTTTTAGGGTTTATTAGAATAATCCCATTATTTGTTACAAAACCCTCTTTGTCTTAAGGTTGGTATTGTCTTAGTTGATTCTGTCCAGTAAAAGGACAAAGGAAAACTTCTTGCAGGAGCAGCACCATAACTGGCTGCCACCAGCTGGTTTCTACTCTTTTCCAGATTTCTTGAAGGTTTGTGATGAGTAATTACTCCAATTTTACGTGCACGGAAGATGCTTACAAATATTTGCTAATATTCAGCCTGTTTCTGTGCATTGTTTTCTATTCTTTCTGGAGATCACTTGGTAGAGATAAAGTGAAAAAAAAAACGTGAGAAAATTTCCAAGGTTCAACACTGGACAGGATCGGTTAAAGCAAAGAGGACAAAAAGTTCTGTGAACTTCAAGTCCCTTTGGCTGGTCAAAATTATTTCTAGCTTCTGCTTCTGACTTCTTCTTTTTTGTTTCATTTTGGTCACTCTTGAGTGGCTTACCCTCTCTCATTCTCCATTTCAGCCCCACTTTGTTTCTAAGTGTTCTGTTTTGGCTTAGGCGAGTCGTTGTCTCCCATGTGTGGCCAATTTTCAGCTTTGCTGCACTCTTGCTATTGAGCACAAACTTCCCTGGAGTCAACCTGAGCCCATCTGTGCTGAGCTCAAGTGCCCAGCCAGGCAGTGCTGCCCCACTGCAGAACTGCCCTTGCCCATCATGGAGCTGAGCCTTAGCTGAGCTGTGAAAACAAGTGATTTCTCCGAAATGCGTCTGTCTGTCTCTTATGTGACCTAAAGAAATCAGCTACTGATAATCCATCTCTCTAGCACTTAAAGGAAATAGAAACTAGTTTCTGTGGGAGAGGAAATAGTGTGCATTAGAAAAAAAAAAAAGGGTGGTGGTGCTTTTGAGCTGCAGTGATATTATTTTGAAATGTTAACATTTCCTCTCATATTATGTAGTAAGTCCATAACAGAGCAGCCATGGTAGCCATCATGAATTATTTTTAGAATTAATTTCTTCTACAAGCAAAAGTTTTCTGGAAAGGAATCCTGAAGCCACCAAGATCAAAATCTTGCTACTGGTTTTAGTGGACTCATTCTTGGTGTTGGACTGATTTGATTGAGAATTGGGTCTTTTTGAGGGTTATTTGTTTGGGGTTTTTTTTGAAGTTAAGATGTTCCCCACGTTAGATTTTGTTCCTGATGATTCAATGAGTTTTAATTTTGCCCCCAGTAAGGCATGAGTAAGGCTGAATGGCATCAGACTCCTCAAAACACAGGTAGAGTTCTGGATTTGAAAAATAAGTGGAGCCTAATGCTAACCTGCATCAAGGAATGCCACAAGCTAAACTTTGAGTAATTATCCACCACCACAGAGAGTCTTGTGACATTGGGTCTATGGGAGACCTGACTCTGAAGGACAAGGGACCAGAGCTTTTTGAAATCTGCTTTTAGCTCTTTCACTTCCTCACTACAAAATGGCAATGCAGGAACATTCCTGCAAAACTCCAGTTCAGCCCAAAATTGCCCCATCTGTCTCTGAAGTGTCTGCAGAACGCTTTTAGGGGATTTTTTTTTTTTTCTGGTAGGGTTTCCCCTAGCTTCTGAGGGAACCTTGTGGAGTTTTGGGGTTTTTTTCTGTACTGGGACAGTGAAGGAGAAACATGACAGGAGCCAAGTCATTGTGGAGAGCACCCAATGATGTTTTCCCTGTTTTTATGAATCGTATGGGGATTAAAATACAGTCTGATCCCTGCATCCATTCTCGTAGGTGTACTGGCTCTGTAAAGAGATGACAACAGGTCTTTCCATTGTCTGCCTCAACCTCTAAATGTCTCCATGGGTGCTGTGTTCTCAGCTTTTGTGACTTTAGTTGTGTCCCCAACCTCTCTGACTGCTTCACATGGCTGTTGTAAGACACCATTACCTACTGGAAGCCTTTGATTTGAAACTTTGTTGAATAAAATTGTTCTTATGGTTATTATTTTTTCTATGGCATCTTTGCAAACTTTCATGACTTGACTTTACAGAAAAATATTATCAATATTTTATGATAAATGTTGTTGGCATTAGGGGTTGTGTTTATATGACATTGCAAAGAATTAGATGTGTATTTCCTCACCATACTAAAGCACATTTCACTGACATGCATATCCAGTAATTCCCTCTTTTTTATGACCATTTCTTAATTAAACTGTAGCAAGCTTACACAGTTTACCAGAATCCTGATCCTTTTCTTTCTGGGGTTTTCTACCTGAAATAAATTAACTGTTGAATTTCTGTGAAATCAGGGGACTTTTGGTTCTCAGCCAGACTGGCTGACACCTGGATGAAGAAAGGAAAAAAAAAGAGAGAAAAATCTGCAGTGCAGCGACTTCTGGGTGCTGAGAGTGATGCTTCCTGTACCTGCTGCTGGGTAGGGCAGGAAGTGCTCATCGCTCACCATCTGGGAAATGCACATATTTCTCATTATCTCCTCACGTTTTCATCAGTCCCACAATGCACTGAACCAGCACTTGTTTCTCATGTCTTATTAAGCAAAACAGACTGAGAGCAGGGCCTGTGGCACCAGGGTGTGAAGCAGTTTGCTGGGTTTCCACTGTCAGCATGGAAATGTGATAAGTGAGCATAATACAAGCTTAGCTTTCAAAGGTTGAAGGCTTCAGTTTCATCTGAATCTTAATGGAGAAAAATCAGGTGCTTTTTCTCTCTGAGATGGTAAAATTCTGTATCGTTCAGTATTATAATAACAAACGATTTGATTGAGCACAGCAAGCTGACACACAAGGTATCAATTTAAGAAATGTTTTTAAGAACTTTTAAACAGTAGAATTATGACTTGAAGCTCTTAGTGGAGTTATGCTGATAAAGAATTCTCTGAAGAATTGCACTTTTAAGTGTCTGTTTTATACTTGGCGTTATGAATTTCCTGGTTGAATTTTCACTTCAGTGCCAGCCCAGATCTGGCTCTTTTTAACAAAAAAAATACCATCACAAGGCCTTTTTACTGGAAACCATTAGAGACACAAGGAGGATCTGTCCTGATACTCAGGAGAACGAGCAGATGCATCAGGGGACTATCTTGGCAAAGCAAGGAACTCATGATGGTGTTTAGATGTTAAAAAAAAAACCCAAGAAACAACAAAAGAAACCCAACCAACAACAACAACAAAAAAAAACCCTCAAGCAAACAGACAAACAAAAAAAAAGCACCACAATGCCACAAAAATTTTAAAAACCACCACAAAAAAAAAAAAACCAAGAAACAAAAAACCCCACCCAACAACAACACCAAAAAAAAACCCCAAAACAAAAAAGTACCCCAAACAAAAAAAAATCCTACTCAAACACCAATCAAAAAACTCAACAGCCTACAGGGAGGGGAAGGATGGATGTGCTAAATAGAAGAGAATTTGAAGCACTGTCCAAATCATGGATATTCAGAAAATCATCTTCCCCCTTCAGGGCAGTGGAGCAGGCAGCCTGCAGTGCTGGGTTGTCTCTATCCTTGAAGATTTTCCAGACCAGACTGGATAAAGCTGTGAGAAATAAGATCTAAACTCATAGCTGATCCAGCTTAAAGCAGGGGGGTTTGGACTAGAAACCTCCTCATTTTGTTCCCAACATGATTTATCCTGAGATTCTGTGTATAACTAATGAATAATGGCTAGCATATAGAAGTCTAATTCAGTTAGAAGAGAACTACTAGGGAAAGAATGGTAATTGTAGAAATTAATACAGGTTTCCAGGTTGACTTTTTTGGATGAGAACTACACACTGAAAGTGCAATATTCAAGTCACCATTTCTTTTGTCTCCCTCTGAAAATACTTGCCTGCTATACAGGTGAAATAGCAGAAAGTTGCTTCAAGAAATGGGAAAACTGAAGATAGGTACGAGGTCTCAATTTAAATCTATAAAGATTTTAAAGCTACATGTTTTCCAGTATGATCTCTGAGAACTAGCTCTTCTTGTGATGAACCAGGAAAGGAAGAGAGTTTAGCTGTATTTCCTGTCATTTACTTTGAATCTCACCGGCTTAATTTCAGTTCTATGGAACTGGAATGTTTGCAACAGAAAGACTTGAATTTCCTGACATTTATTGTATTTTCAGTTTTCTGTTATGTCACAGGGACAGACCCTCTCCATCCTACTGCTGAACCTCCCTCCCTTCCATATGAGTTGCACATGACACCCCCTGAAATACTGGGACGTCTGGGAACGCTCCAGTTCAGGCTGAGCAGGGTTCTGAGGTACCTGGGTGTCCCTGCTTATGGCAGGGAGCTGGGCCAGGTGGCCTTTCAAGGCCTCTTCCAACCCAAACCCCTTTAGGATTTTGTGCAATGCCTGCCCTGGACTCCTGCAGGTGAGCTGCTGGCTCCTGCGTGCATTTGGGGACATTCCAGCAGCTAGCTTATCGCTCCTGGGGAGAATAAAAGCTTGTTATTAAAATGCAAGTCTACTGTAGTTCTTTGAAAACAGAACTTCTCCTGGATCATACACTGTTTAGTTAAAGACAGTTATTAGTAAGAAACAAATGTTTGTTTGTGTTTGTCAAACTAACAAATGTGTGACAAGATAAATGTTCCTGAATGTTCCACCCAGGTCACTAGTGCCTATGCTTGGCACCTGTGTTCAAGAATGAGTGCATGCTTAACAAAGTCTTTAGTGTCTGAGTTTTACTGAGGGCAGCCTGATCCTTCACACACCTTCTCCTGACAGGGTTAGGAACAGAGTTTATGTACGTGCCCACAGTTTTACTAAAATAAACACACGCCCTTCTTTGCGTCCCTGCATATCTGTCTCCTCTGTCAAGTATGTGGGGACTGACTCTGCTCTAATTTACATCTAAATTGCAGGACATGGGCCCTTGTAATTCAGAACTGCTGCTCAGTTCCTTGTTAATTATCTATCTGGAAGCCCACAGACCTCGGCCCACAAAAGTACTGAATATAACCTTTGTGCAAAAGAGGAGTCGTCATATACTCAGAATGGATTTTCCTAATATGTGTCATTATGAAAAACCAAACTCCCATGTCCCATCAGTTCCCCACCTGTGGTGAGAACTCCTTATTTCAGCCTTGTTTCTCTGACCTCCACAGACAATTAAAACTGCCATTCCTGCAGTGTGGGCTGCCTGGTTTGGAATTCCCCACTGAATGTGTTCTGTACATGTCAGTAAAGCAGGTGAGCTTTGATAGTTGCAACCACTTCCCTTTAATTTTGAAATGAATTTGAAGACGAACACAAAAAAAAAAATTCAGTGTGCAAAGCAAGATAACCAGATCTGGAGGGAAGGTTTTATATGAGCAGCAGGAAACAGAACCCACTGAGTTTCATGACAATAATAGTTCTGAGTTACTCTGAAAGAGTCATCAGACGCTGATGTACATGTTCTCCTAACCTCAGCTGTGGGGCCTGAAACCACAGGCTAACAAACATTTAGAGAGATACCTGTTCTGCTGGCTGGCACTGCCCAGGCAAGTGCTAAAAGGAAGCAAGAAACGACCTCTAAAAATATTTTTCTTTTTTTAAGAGTGTAGATACTTGTAAAAACGTGTGGGTATTGATATGTGTATATAGAACTTGACATTATCTCCAACATCCCTTTAAACATAATATTAGAATGGTTTTTCTCTTTCAACATGTGATATATAACACCAGAATGCTTGCACCAGATCTGATGAATAAATACTTGTTAGGAAGTATCTGTAGATATTTACATGTGTTTTATCAATATTAAAAACCACTTTGTAACTTCCAAATCACAAAGTTTCCTCTCAAACACAGTTTATTCTTGGTTTTCATTTAAACCATTTCATGTTTTACACTCAAGCACTGAATTGGAACACCCTGTGTTCAGTGATGGACAGAAGGACAAAACCTGCTGATATTAGAAAATAAAATACAATAAAATTATTATTGTTCTGTATAGAAACACAGATGTAATTTTCTTAGAATTGTTTAGAGTGTTATTACACCCTTCAGTTTACCATGAACTTACATAATGTAGGAATAGCCAGAGCAAGTGAAGGAAAGGGAAGGTAACTTAGGTTTTCTGGTGTCACATTCTCATTTTCACATGTGTGTTAATGCTTTTAAAGTCCTAATGCTCACTGTATTTGGTTGGGATTTTTTTAAACTGAAGAATAACACCCCGCAGCTATTTACTCCTAATGAAAAATTAAGTTGGGTAATGGTGCAGTTTGAATTAAAGTCAGGGAGCTGGACTGATTGCTGCCAAATTTCCCCCTTAATTGTGATGGTAAGAGACACTTCCCTCAGCTTGGAAGCTCTTTCTAGTTGTTATTTCTTTCCTCTCACTGCTGTTATTCAACAGAGGAAACTCAAAATTACATTCTGGAGTTTTTTTGTTCTGTTAAACTTTGTGTGGGAAGGATGTGTTCTAGACTTTTCTTAATATACAGGTTGGGACCCATGACCAAAATAAGTAAAGATAACGGTAAGAAATAAGAAAGCTCCATTCTGAGCTGAATCAGACTTCACTTGCCCCAGGACACAGATAAATAGCGGAAAATTAATTATAAAATTTCTCCTATCAATACAAAATGGGCTTTGCCTTCTTTGTTTGTCTTTTTCTAGTGAATTGGCATGCCCTGCCACTTATTTCTCATGTAATAATCAGTTATGAATTATTAGCTTATTTCCAATGGGAAAAATTTTCCTACGGTAATGTTTTTGTTTGGTTACATTTTGCTTAGAATCGTGTATGTGGCAGCTTCCCCCTCACATAAACAAATATTGCTGCTTGGAAAATGACAAAATAAGGATATTTAATGACTGCTGGGCAGGGGTGAAATGTATAAAATGACATTCTGCATAATGGGGCCATTCTAACTTTGGCCCTCTACGAGAGTATGAGAAGAACACACTAAACAGAAAGCTACAATGAACCTTGATGAGCATTTAAAGCATCATTCTGTGTTGTTATGGCTCATGCAAATAACCCTGTAAAGTCAGCTGCTCATAAAAGAGAGACCTGACAGCACCAACTTGCGTCATTTGAGCCTCAGAATACTGTTTGCATATTCTCTTTTTATAACTTGCTTTGTCTGCTATTATAGCAAGATTTGTATTTTATAAGCCAACCTCCTTTTGACTCCTCTTACGTTCATTGAATAACCAGGACCACTTTCACTTGTCATCTGGTTTAGTCTCTCTGTGGGTTGCTATGGAGCATTCCAAATATTAGGGAACTGTGGAACTGCATAGCCCAAGGCTCCATGTGGTTTCCAGTCACAGAGAAAAACAATTGGAAAATTATGATCCCTGAACCAAAGAGCCTAAAACTGGCCCAAGGCCTCACAGCACTACAACACATGGATTACATATTTTATGAAGTGTATGGTTTATGATGGAATAAGGATGCTGTTTACCTGACCTGCCCATTGACAGGCTCAGGTCAAGACCAAAGGTTTTCAGACCATTCTGCTATTTCTGCAAATGTAATTTCTGTGAATTTTGCTTTCTTGCTTTCAGTGGCTCATACCTGTTTCCTTTTTGCCTAACTTGTGCTATGCCTTGGACTCACAAAGAAGTAGGGATTTCTTGCCTGATTTCCCAGTACTGTATATGCTGCTTGCATTTTCAAGGAAAAAAGTGAGGGCTGATGTGAAGAAAAAGCAAAATTGCCTGAAATCTGTATATCTTTATGTATCACCTTGGAATTTTAATTTATCTGGATTCTTGTCCCCTTAGACCATCAACTTTGGCTTTTCGTTCTCTTCTTTCTATGAAACATCTCTTCAGTGCTCAAG
This sequence comes from Fringilla coelebs, assembly GCF_963513975.1. Classification (NCBI taxonomy): domain Eukaryota; kingdom Metazoa; phylum Chordata; class Aves; order Passeriformes; family Fringillidae; genus Fringilla; species Fringilla coelebs. The sequence continues at coordinate 31,302,532 of NC_140067.1, read as the reverse complement.
CTATTCAGCTCAGCCTCTCTCTAAATGTCAAGATGTGGCAGAGTTAAGAAGAGCAATGGGGGAGGTAGGGCTGAGAAGGACTGAAGCAATGGAGATGCTAAAAAAGAAAAAAGCAAAGGATTGAAAGACTGAGAGGGCACTTTTCCCATAAAATTTGCTAGTGTGCTGCGGAATGGGTCCCAACCCTGTACTTTCACAAGGCAGTAACAAAAAAAAAAGCTCTCACATTGATTTTTCTCCCTAACTTTTCCGTCCCTAACATGAAGCTTGAAGCTTCATGTTCTGTGAAAATAGCAATGAAAGCTCAGTACTGTCCCAAATGGAAAACTTTCCAAGGATGTGTGAAGTGAGGTTATAGAATATATAAAAAACCTCTCAGTTTTAAACTCCTCAGTCTCCTGAGCAGAGCAGGGAGATCTCGTTGCCATGGCCTGGCTCCAGGAGTGGTACAGAGCCCCAGCCTGCAGAAAGCTGTTTGTTCCAGGGTTGATGCCAGCCCTTTAAGGCACTCCTCTTGCACAAGGTGCTCTCAGAAACACCTGGAGTGGCTGTGGCCACCAGAGCATCCGAGTTGCTCTCCCCAGGGGTTGGCAAAAGGAAACCACTTCAGAATAAGTGGTTTTCCTCTGTCTGGGCAATGTTTATCAGCCTTTTACAAAGGCAGCTGATTTCATTGCTACAGTGGCTGACAAGATGTGGTAGGGAGGGCATACCTAAGGTTTAGGACAAACCCAGTGCCAGGATTCTTTGGAATAAACTTGAAAATCTGTCCCATACACACAGTGCCCGTCTAGCAGTGTCACATTCCCCTTCTTTACTGCCTTCTACATAAATGAGTCTGCCTGCCTTTGGTAGTGTCATTGCTGAGTATTTGTTTATTGCAGAATATATTGCAGAGGCAGATGAGGAAGTTTTATGCAGCATTCACAGAACTGTAGGATGCTCTATAAGTACAAATAAGTGACTGTTGTGAGCTTACCCCGACAATGAAAAAAACTGATCTCATTTCAAAGCCAGATAAAAAAGAAATCTGTGATACTGCTGCAGTAGCATTAGGAAGTTTATTTATCATTCTTACTGGACAGATGTGGAGTTTTCCAGTGTATTTAATTAAAAAGCTCTAATTTAAAAACAATACTTGAGTTGTACCTGTATTAATGAGAAAACTCTCTCAACATAATTTGAGATAAATTTTCTGGTTTATTATCAAAACTCCAGTTCAGTAATTCCATAATCACTGTGGAACATGTCTAATGGTGGTTTTTCTCTTAAACAGGAACAATTTGGAGTAATACCATGCAAGCATTCTTATTTTAACATGCTATCCAGCTGTCCTAAGTTGGCTATATGATGCTTTTATCCCCAGTTGTCTTGTTCTGTTTATGCTGAATAACAAGTTTTGCACCTTTAAGACTTGTTCCAGAAGCTTTATTGATTGCATGTTAGTTGTGCTTGCTCTGTAGTGACTTAAAGCACTCAGTAGCCTTGTTGCTTGAATTCCTAATGTCTCTTGAGGTAGAAGCCTTCATGCAGTTCTGGTCTATAGACCTTTTTGAAGTTTCAATACTTTTCTGGTCACTAAGATTATTGTTCCTAACACGTAATTTTTTCAGTAAAGAAGCACAGATTAGAATAGCTATTGTGCTGGCGTTGGTGATAATGATTTATAGAGCATTTACAAAGATACTAGAGTCTGCTTTAAATATGTATAGTTTATAGTTTTTCATCCTACCCTGCATCCCAGTTCCAGTAGTATGTTTTAAGAATTTATTAGTAATTGCACCCAGTTTGTTAGAAGAAGAGCAGAGAGTGAAGCTTTCCAGCCTTTCCTTTCCTTTCCTTCTTCTCCTTTGGATCTGTTATATCACTTTTTGAGAAGGTTCAGTTTCCCCTGAATGTTAGAGACCATCTTTCTAGTGTTTAATCTAGTAAGCTTCCTCTATATGGTCTGCAGCTTCTCCAGAAGGAGAGCTGAGATGTCCAGAGGAGCTGATGAGACCCCTGACCCAGAAGTAGATGCAGGTGTGGAAAGTCCTGAGTACTGTAGAGAATGAGAAAATATGGGCCAAACCCTGAAGGAATTTTCTGATCCTGTAAACTGAGATTTTCCACGTGAACAAATTCAGAACACAGCTGAGGTGGGGAAATACCTGTAAGAAAAGTTCATCTCTGGGATGCTGCAGGCAAAGCTGCACTTTTAGACAGTGGTGAAACGAAGCACTTGGGATCCCTGTCCCATGATCCTGTAATCGACCAAAGAATGATGAGAGAAGCTAACCCTCAGAGCCTCTGGGCATGGGTCCTGGGAAGTGCAGCACAAAGATACCTGTGTGCAGACAATCTCTATTTGCAGCAAACCCAGTGGCAGACTATGGAACAAGAGATTCAACGCTTGAGAGAAATAGCAGTGACAGAGATTGTCTTCTCAGATGATGTAAACACTGTAAATCCAGACTTAGTACCATGCACATCTGTGATGTAGAGAAAACTTGTACAACTTAAGCCACATGAATATGCTTTGCCTTGGCCATAATGAAGTGAGATGACAGTGAAAAGACCCTGCTTGATGTAGCAAAGAAGCTCCGAGCATATGCAGATGCTGTACATAGCCCAACACATGCCAGAATTGCAGCAGTAGAAACACTTCTGCAGAAGTTAAAAAACAAGATAGAAAAGAATCACAAGAAGCTCAGAGAGGAGATTAAAGAAGACCTTCTCCAAATCTCAGCAGTACAGATCAGGAGTTCTAGTGCCCAACGCAGACGTTCCCCAGATAAAGAGAGAAGGTACACCCCACGAGCTGAGCTGTGGCTCTTCCTGCGTGATTGTGGAGAAAACATGAGGAGATGAGATAGAAAACATACTGCTACTCTGGCACAACGAGTGCATGAATGGAAAACTCAGAGAAGAAGTTCCAAAAGAAAAGCAGCTCCAGTAACCAGTAACTGAACTGTCATATATGATGATAATGACAATATTTTTGATGCACTTGAAAGAACCTCCAAGACATATGCCCAGAGAAAAAAAGATGACCAAGCTTAGAAAAGCCCTGCCTCTAGCCAGGTAGAGGCTAAAGAAAACCGTGTTTTTTAGACTGTGTAGATTCATTAGCCTAGCACATCTGAACCACATGAATACAAAGTTTTAGTCGATACTAGTGCCCGATGTACATTAATCCCATCGAGACATGTAAAGACAGAATCTGTTTCTATTGCTAGTGTGTCAGAGATCCCAAAATTTCACTTTAGTAGAAGCTGAGGTGAGCCTGACTAGAAATGAGTAAAAGAAACATCCTATTGTAACTAGCCCAGAAGCCCCATGTATTTTAAGCATAGACTTCCTCCAAAGTAAATATTTCAAAGACCCAAAGAGACTCAGATAAGCATTTAGAATAGCTGCTGTAGAGACAGAAAGCGTCATGCAATTGAACACCTTGCCTAGACTATCAAAAACCCATCTGCAGTAAGACTCCTGAAAGTAAAATAGCAACGAGTGCCAATTGCCACCTCGACGGTGCACCACCAGCAGTACCGAACGAATCGAGATGCCGTGATCCCCATCCACAGGATGATCCGTGAGCTGGAGAGCCAAGGGGTGGGCAGCAAGACCCACTCACCCTTCAACAGCCCCATTTAGCCTGTGTGTAAATCTGAAAAAAAATAAAGATTGACCATAAACCACTGTGCATTGAATAAAGTGACTCCACCACTGAGTGCTGCTGTGCCAGACATGCTAGAACTCCAGTATAAGCTAGAGTCCAAAGCAGTAAAGTAGTATGCCACTATAGACATTGCTAATGTGTTTTTCTCCATTCCTCTAGCAGCAAAATGCAAGCCTCAGTTTGCCTTCACCTAAAGAAGTGTACAGTACACCTAGAACCGACTGCCCCGAGAGTAGAAACACAGTCCTACCATCTGCCATAAACTGATCCAGAGCGTACTAAAAAAGAATGAAGCTCCAGAACATCTGCAATATATTGATGACATCATTGAGTGAGAGAAAACGGCAGCAGAAGTGTTTGAGAAAAAACAGCAAATTATCCAGATTCTCCTGAAAGCCGGCTTTGCCATCAAAAAAAGCAGTCAAAAGACCTGCCCGAGAGATCCAGTTTCTGAGACAGACAACATCAGATTCCCACTGATGTCATCAACAAGATCACAGCGATGTCTCCACCATCCAGCAAGAAGGAAACACAAGCTTTCCTAAGTGCCATAAGCTTTTAGAGAATGCACATTCCTGAGTACAGTCAGATCGTGAGCCCTCTCTACCTGGTCACCCTTTCCTCTGAAGCCCTGAGCAGCAACAAGCTTTTGCCCAGATCAAGCAGGAGGTCGCTCATGCAGTTGCCCTTAGCCCAGTCAGGACAAGACCAGAAGTGAAAAACGTGTTCTACTCTGCAGCCAAGAACCATAGTTTGTCCTAGAGCCTTTAGCAAAATGTGCCTAGAAAGACTCAAAGCCAACCACTAAGATATTAGAGTCAAAGCTACAGAAAGTCTGAAACCAACTATACCCCAACAGAAAAAAAAATTTTAGCAGCCTATGAAAGAGTCCAAGCTGCCTCAGAGGTAATAAGCACTGAAGCACAACTCCTCCTGGCACCCCGACTACCAGTGCTGAGGCAGATGTTCAAAGCAAAGGTTCCCTCTGTGTGCCATGCCACCAGTGCTACACAGAGCAAATGGATTGCTCTCATCACACAGCGCGCCCGTATTACAAAACGGAATTGCCCTGAGATTCTGGAAATAATTACAAACTGGCCAGAAAGTGAAAACTTTAGTCTTGCTGATGAAGAAGAACAAGAAGTGACACGTGCTGAAGAAGCTCCACCATACAATCAACTGCCAGCAGAAGAAACACGTTATGCCCTTTTCACTAATAGTTCTTGTCTCATTGTAAGAATGAAACGAAAGTAAAAAGCGGCCGTATAGAGCCCCACATGACAAGCTGCAAAAGCCATTGAGAGAGAAAGAAGATCAAGCCAACTTGCTGAACTCAAAGCTGTTCAATTAGCCCTAGACATTGCTGAGAGAAAGAAGTAACCAAAGATCTACCTCTACACTGATTCATAGATAGTAACCAATGCTCCGTAGAGATAGTTAGAAAAGTAGAAAGAAGCTAACTGGCAACGTAGAAGAAAACCAATTTGAGCTGCTGATAGGTAGAAAGACATTGCTAGCAAAGTAAAGAAAGTCCTCCATGTAGATGCCCATGTCCCCAAGAGTAGGGCCAATGAGGAGCACCAACATGATGAGCAAGAAGACCAAGCTGCAAAGATAAGAGTGTCCAAGATAAACCTAGACTGAGAACACAAAAGAGAGTTATTCCTAGCTCAATAAGCCCATGATGCCTCAGGCCATCAGAGCAGAGATGCCACCTATAAATGGGCACAAGACCAAAGAGTAGATCTAACCATGGACAGTATTTCTCAAGTTATCCATGACTGTGCTGCCATCAAACAGGCCAAGCAAGTGAAACCCCTATAGTATAGTGAGCAGTAGTCCAAGTATAAGTATAGAGAAGCCTTGCAAATTAACTACAACACACTGCCCCAGACACACCAAAGCAAGCACTATGGGCTCACAATGGTAGAAGCCACCACTAGATAGTTAGAAACCTACCCTGTGTCTCATGCTACGGCCCAGAACACCATCCTGGGCCTTGAAAAGCAAGTCCTGTAGAGACACAGTACCCCTGAGAAGATAAAGTCAAACAACAAAACTCATTTCAAGAACAGCCTTATAAACACATGAGCTAGAGAACATAGCATTAAGTAAGTGTACCATATCCCCTACCATGCACCAGCTGCAAGCAAAGTAGAGAATTACAACAAACTGTTAAAAACCACCTTGAAAGCATTAAGTAGAAAATCTTTCAAAAACTGAGAGCAGCATCTAGCAAAAGCCACCTGGTTAGTTAGCACCCGAAGCTCTACTAACCGAGTAAGCCCTGCCCAATCTGAGCCTTTGCATAAAGTAGATAGAGACCAAGTCCCAGTAATACATATCAAAAGTTTGTTAAAGAAGACAGTTTAAATTAATTCTGCCTTGAATACAGACAAACCCATTCGTAAAGTTGTTTTTGCTCAGAGACCAAGTTGCACATAGTAAATAATGCAAAGAGATAAAAGAACACGATGTGCACCTCAAAGAAATCTGATTGTTGAGTGAAACCTATGTGTAAATATGTGTAAAGATCACTGTTTGCTAAATATTACTACCATTGTCTGTGTATAGCTGTATATTGAATGTATAATGTATGTGTCTGTAGAGTTAGAATATATATTAGTTTTAGTAGTAAGCTGATGATATAGAGATAAGAAGTGGAATATCCTAAGTCAACTATATGATGCTTTTATTCCCAATCATCTGTTCTGTTTATGCTGAATTAGAAGTTTTGCACCTTTAAGACTTGTTCCAGAGAGTGAAGGGGAGAGAGAAGAAGCTGCAGTTTGTTTTCAGACCCTGCACTCACTCCTCCACATTCCTGCTCCTGGACTGTACTGTCTGTGCATGGACAGACAGTGGGACAGAGCTCTCCTTTGCTTTAGTTAGCTTTAGCTGGCTGAGGCAAAGAAGTTCCCTGGGCTGGGGTTTTTTTTCGTTTTTCCCTTTTCTTTAGACCTGTTCAAACCTGCTCTAGACTGAACACCCACAAAAGCACCAGCAGCTCACACCTGTGGCCCACCAGACCAGGCTAGAGCCACAGCATTTCCAGCACCAGAGAAACTGATAAGAGACTGAGTGAGCTGAACTGCAACCCAAAGAAGAGACTTTCTGAGTTGGTCATCTCTTTTAGAGCAGCAAAGACTTTTATTGTTTAATATTGTTTAAGTTTTATTGTTTAATAAACAGTTTTTTTCCACTTTTCTCCAAAGAAGTATTTTCTCCCAGACCAGTTAAAGAAGAGAAGCCAATTGAATCTGTTTTCCTAGAAGAGCCCCTTTAAGAAGTTCTCTTCCAAATTTGCCCTAAACCAAGACACCAGCCTGTTTGCCAAGGGTGTAATTTATTTAACACAGAGTTCTTGTTAGTTGTTGGCTATTTATATAGAGGTATATTCTGCATAATAGAGATTTTTATTTCTTTTAATTTTGCTGAAGTTTTACTCAAAAAAATTTAAAAATCCCAACACTAACAAAATTGGAGCCAAGAAGTTTGGACACTCTGTTCTGGGGTATATTGATCTTGAGTCCCAACTTGTATACCACTGTACATTTGCAATGTAAAATGTGCTTTGTATATTCTTGGGACAGCTGTTGAGTGTAACACAGGACACGCCTGGTGCCACTGATATGGGTTTAAAAAAAAAAACAAACTAACTAAAAATGGTAGATGGTCCTATATTCTTTGGGCCTTGGGCCTGAAAAGTTGAACCCATGTGTTTTTAAACTGAAATCTGTTTGAAGTTTTGTGAAGAACAAGTATCCAAAAGTGTAGTTTCTTACACAAACTGCCTTCTGAACCTGCCTGAATATCAAAGCACATTAAAGACATTTGTAATTGGTGACAAAGCAGCCTTGTGCAGACATGAGAGAAGAAAGCAGGCCAGCTTGCTCCCTCAAAATAATTAAAGGATTGGAAAATTGTGTACTTTGAATTCAAGTCCATTTTGTCTGGTTTTATTTGTAAGCTAGGGTTTCCTGCTCTCTGCTGGCGGCATTTTCCCTGCCAGAGAGCAATACTGTGTGTGTGATGCTGCAGAATTACAGTGGCAGACAGGGAAACCTAGAGCTTCAGAGGGGCTGAATCAGTGTGCTGGTCACACACCAGCATTATTTACTGATGCAGCAGTGAGAACAGGACATGACACAGAACAGAACATGATGGATTAGATCAACTGTTGGGTGCAAAAATAGCAGAGCAGTGGTGTTGAAGTGATTAGAAGATAGAGCGTGGGGCTTTCGGTGTTAGAGCATTTGTGTAAAGCAAATGCAGTTTCTCACCACCAGAAAGGGGTGATCTGCTTAAACAAGTTTCATTGCAGCAGTACCAGAGGTCACACAGCTCTGGGCTGAAACTTGAGTAAGCTGGGTGTAATTCCTGTGGCTACCATGGATTTCCTGTGTGAGTTAGAGCAAAAGTTGCTCTTGCTGGGTTCTCATCAGTCACTGGGGCAGGGTGTCTGGAAAGTCTGGGCAGCACTGGAGAGTGTGACCCAGCAGCTGGGGCAGCCCTGTGCTGTTCTGAAGTGCTGAGTGAAGATCCTGTGCTACATGAGGGTGTCAGGTGTCAATACACTGCTGTGGGGCCACCGAATGGAGTCTTTGATCTTTTTTTGACACCTGTAAAATGAGGGAAGTAGAGGTTGCTTCTTGTTACGTTTCATTTCTGTCCTCCCTACTGAGTTTTTTAAAAAGGCTTTCCAGAGGCTATAGCAGATATAAAGGGACTGTGTGAACTGAATAATAGTCTTCCAGTAGTCTTTTTCTGAGAGTTTACAAAAATAATTCAGTCTCTCAAGTAATAGGAGAGAGGGAAAAAAAAAATAAACAATAACCAGCTAACGCTGTCACTGTTAGTAGAGGTTTGAAAAATAGAATTGTGATGTTATATCGAGGCAAAATTAAATTTAGAGTAGCAGGGTGTAAGCATGGGTTGCTATTTTTTCACTTACAGGGGAGGGGGTTTTAAGCTCTTCAACAATTATCAATTTTTATTGGTGGCATAAAAAGGAACCGATAGCGGGTAACAATTTGCCATCGTTGGCCAATACAGAGAGAGCTTTGGCCCTGTTTCCATACACCTTAGACACTGGAGAGCTCCTTTTACAAGCATGGAATGTTTCTCCTGTGAGCCATGGAGGAACTTGTCTTCCCACCTTGTGTCTGGGAATGCAGGCACAACCCTAGATCCTGTACACCACTGCAAGGAAGGCAGAACCTGGCATCATTTGTACACAGGAATGAAAAGCTAGAAAGTGCTTACACCTGTCCTGGCTATCCATAAGGTAAGGGGCAAGAACAGAAATTGGAGGAAAATGATTTGTGTGGGATTTAGCAGCTGTGCTGCAGGTAGTAGAACAACGATGATCCAGCAAAAAACTTGTAAAGGAGAAAATGTGAAATGAATCTTGGCATAGTTTAATGTAAGCAAAGACCAATTTTGAGTTTTACTACCAGCATATTTGGATGTCTGCATTTCACACAACCCCCAGGCTCTGAGCTGGTTTTGTTCAGGATATAAATGTCTAGCCTGGAACAGGAATGCTGAGCTTAAAAGACTAGTAATTCAACTTAATGGGGATCTGAAGTGAATTAATAAGTTTTGTGAGGTTGCCAAAGGCACTTGGCCTGGGTTTGACTGGATGTTTCGAAGACTTCAGGCAGCCTCAGACTGACAGACCCTGCATCACAGCTCACTATCCACTCCTGTACCTTGATTTTGGGGAATTTATTTTAAAGTGTGTTTTCTCTCTTTGCTTTATTGCTCCTTAGATAATTAAAAACACAGAAGTACTATTTCTCTTTCCTTCCTTGTTTCCTTTTCTAACTTAAAACATGACTATAGCTGTTGCTTTCCCTAATTTACACCCTCTCCTGCCTTATTCAAGAGGTGAACGTGGGGGGCCTGTGCTTCCTCCGTGCCATTGCCATGTCCCATCAGTAGAGCAGAACATCAGAGAGCTCCTGGAGCTCTTCTGCCTGCAGAGCTTTTTTACAAACCTCACCACGAGGTTACAAGCAGCGAGTGCAATGAGTAAGAGCAGTCCCTGGCTGATGAGTCAGCCTTTTGAAACGAAAGCAGACAGCTTCCCCCCAGCCCCATTGCAGGGGCAGGAAAAAGGAAACGGGGCAGCAGAAGTCTGCGGCAGCGCGTCGGAGGCACACGAACCAGGAGGCACATGCTCCTGCCAGACAGGGCCAGTGCTACGTCCCCCGTGTGACCAAACCAGCCCTTACTCATCCCAACTATTTGTTTATCTAACTGAATGCATCAAATAAACCCACTGATTTATTAAATCAATACTTATAAACCCCTCCCCTTTACATGAATAAAGTGACCGCACCAATAGACCTTCGTAAGACCGAAAGATGTAATCTTTCCTTCAATTACGTTGTAAGTCATTTTCCAAAGGGGAAAAAAAATTTGTTAGGTTTATTATTAGTGTGGTGGACTGTAGTTCATGCTAGATACTAAACCAATAAGAGTGTGTATTTTCAGTATGTGTAATTCAATTTTTAATGACTGACTTTAACAAATATTACAGCAGTTAACCCTGAGAAAAAAGGTTCTAAGATATCATAAAAACTTGGTCTACTAAATTTCTACCTCACTTATTCTAGTGTTTGAATCTGAGGATGAAGTAGATGTTAGGCCTGACACTGAAGGAAAGGTCTTTATTATATTTAAATGACCTTTCTTTAAAATGCATCAATTCTGGTATTATGACTATGAGCCCAAGCTCAATCATGTAATTGTGATTCACGAACACAAAAGACAATTTATCAAAGAAAGTAGGACGGATCAATTCTTTATTTAAACTTCTGTGATTCCAGTGTATGTGACATTTAGTTGTGCAGTGTGATGTGAGTTGTGTCTGTTTGGACTGTGGAGAGGGTGAGGAGGATTAGGTTAATTTGGTTTGGTTTTTTTACCTGACTGATATTTGCCAAAAAAATAATGAAGTCCCCCTAACACCGCTCAATGTGGGAACAAATGTTTTGGAAAGTTAAGCATTTTAATAAAAATAGTTAATGAAAAAAACAAAGAAAATCTGTAGACAAAGGATTAAGGGGATTTTACTCCTATCAAAAAATGAAGCAAATATTTGCAACTGCCCCACAAAGGCTTCCATTTACAGAGCCCTATCTACTTCCACTGACACTTTTTTCTGGGAAAAGTGACATCTTTTGGAGAATATTTATACAAGACTATAAAAGGAAATATTTTAGACTGGTCAATATACTTTGAGTGTTCACAGAAATCAGTAATTCCAAGAAAAAGATAATCAGACCAAAGCACAGCAGTATCCGTTCTTGGATTTTGAAAGCTAATGCCCCCCTCCTAAGTTTCTTCTGTCTCCTTCCCCACAGAAGTACGGAAAGGTTAAAAAATACATATTCACCAAGTCACAGAGGCCTTGAAATTTCTCTGCTTCCCCTCTCTGTAATGTTTGCCATGCACCAAACCCCAGGGAAGGGAATAAAGCATTTGCTATGGGCAGACTTGCAGAAGTACCTGTGAAACATCTACCTCTGGTAATACCAGTGGCTGAGAAAAGTTGCTCAGCACACTAAACCAACACAGGTTTTAGTCTTATAAATGTGTAGACACAATCAGGTTTATTGAATTTTGCCTTGGACAAGACTACATCAAAGTTTAAAGGAAATGCTAGTGGTTATTGATATTTGTGGATTGGGGTTTTTAAATTAGACACAATGGGGACAGACTGTCCTGGTTCAGAGAGCTATGACTCCAGTTGTAAGTGAACTTGTAAAATTTAGATGCATTCATTTGCCTTCCCTTCCATTTTAAATGCATCATAACAGGGTCATCTTTCTGGACTTTTATATTAATGCTGTAGTTTAATTTCACACTTCTGATAATAAGGGCAAGATAAGATGAAGTCTCCAAGAAATAAAATCCCCTGTTTCAGTGTCTGTAGTTGTTCAGCCCTCAGACCTTCAGCTGACTTCACTGGGATCTGCAAAAATGCTCCTGAGAAATGCTCCCTAGCCAAGGCCATTAATCATTGGCATGATTTTCATGTTCTTACAAATCCTGCTGACAATGAAACAATACAGCTGCCAGAAGCTTAAGACTGTTTCTAGCTGTTAATAGCAACCAGTACATATCATAGAATGAACGTCCAACAGCCAGGGTGTTCTGTGTTCTCTCTTTTTGAGCATTATTTGATTAATTTTGGTACATTCAGCTTGCATGAAGAAAGAGATACTAATGCTGCAACTTAATGTACCTTGTGAACAGCAATAAGCCAGCAACTGGTCCTGCTGGTGCTGAAGTCCATGTGAGATTCATGGGATTTATAGTACAGTGAGACTAGATGTCGGACCACAGAAGTGTTGAGAAGATTAAAGGGCTAAAAACTAGCTACAAAATAAATTCATATGGTAGATTCAAAGGTTTTTAAACCCCTAAAAGACCTAGATGACCTAGTTTGACATGCTGCAAAATAAAAGCTTTACAGCTGTGGGCAAGTAAAGCATTCTTTAGAATGCTATCCAATTTGATTTAAAGCTTAGTACCAGTCTACTGTGTCTTAATATGGTCTTGTCATTGAACAGTGTCTCATTCTAGTTTGAACTGGTCCTGTTTTTCTATTTCTGTTATAGGTTATGATCACATCATTTGTTGATCTGTTCCATGACAAATTAAATTGATTTGATTTCCTTGTTTCTTTATTGGTAAGGAGATTACTGGGCCCCAATCTGGTTCTTTTTGTAAGCCTTTTAAATTTGGAACTGATGGTTTTAACACATGGAGATCAAAACTAGGGATGGTATTTATGTCCCACTTGATATGCAAGGATGTTAATGCCTCTCTGCATGAATAATCAAAGAACAAAAATGAATTTCATAATCACAATTGGAGTGCACATACATATGCTGTATTGCATTTGGGGATGTTCTCATTCATTTCTCCATATTTTGAGATTTTTACAGAGTAGTTCATGTCTTTGGAAAATATTTCTAACAAAGTTAAAATGTCCTATCGAGAGTGTTTCAAAAAGGACGCTCCTTATTTGCCGAGGTTGAAAAGAAGAACCCTTGATTTCCCCATGTCTTTTAAAGAAGAAATCTCTTGTCCTGATTTTTAAAGACACAATAGAGGTTTTTGTCAATTTGTGATGGGGGACTATGTAAATGTTGTCATTCCTTGGTGATAAAGTGTCATTAAGTCTTGTGGAATATGAAGTCATGGAAAAGGAGAGCTATCATCAAAAATTACTGTGCGCATTTCAAAATTTCCTCCTCATCCCAAGAGCCAGAGAGTGTGAGGCAGCTGCCTAAATATAGGTTCATACTGTCACTGCCAAGTGCCCTAAAATTTTGAAGGTACAGGGTTGTCAGCTGTGACATTGAACTTGCAGTTTCTGCCCTTCTGAAATAGCAACTAAGGGCAAGTAGGAACCCATTCAGAATGTAAAATAGCACTAAATAGCTTTAGTAAATAAAAAATAATTCTCCTCCTGGATACTTTTGGTGAAGTAAGATAGGGTGTTGTGTTTCTAATCCAAGATTGGGCATTGTGATCTGTACCCCAGGTCTTTATTGTTGTTATCCCACAGTTCTGGCTGAATTTGAGCCTGGCACTGAAGGCAAACAGGATTAAGAATTGAGCCTTTCAGTATCCAGATGATGTAAAAGCTGTGCCAAGTGGATGGCTCCATCATTTCTCAGGAGGATTTGCTCCTGGAGCACATTTATGTACACTCTTGACTCGTTCTCTTTGGAAGTCTTTCCCTGAGGATATCTGAACCAGTCACTTCTCCCAGAGCAGAGAAGCAAATCAGTCTCTCTGCATGTATAAAGCCTTGCTGTCCTCTGCTGGTAACTAACACAAACCTTTAAGTTTTTGTAAAAACCTTTAGGCTTGTCTGAGCCCACTTTTCTGCAAAGCACTGTTTGTTGTGTCCCTTTAAACCTTGGTGAATTTGGTGTTAGTTTTATTTTTGTGCCTGTGCTTGAGTGACTGGGGTCAGTGGGGCCCCAGAGTGTCTCTGAGTGCCCTGCTGGTGTTGGCTGGCCAGAGCTCTGCAGGCAGCAGGGAGGGAAGGCGTGAAGGGGAAGAAGGGCTGTGGGGGCAAGGAATGGAACCTTACGTAAGGGTGAGGTGGTGGGTGGAAGCAGGGTGAGACTTTGTCGTGCTAAGAATAGAAGACACCAATTTCCATAGAGAAAAAAGGCTGCCCTGGCCTCTGGGTTCTCACATCAGCTTGTTAAAAAGGGTGTTGCAAATGCTGTAGTTAGATATTTACTCCTAGGCTGGGAAGGAGATGTCTTTGAGCAGCAAAGGCGATTGTGCCCCTGCCTGGGCCAGGATGGGCAGGTGAGGAGTGGGGAGGAGGAGAACACTCCAGGATGACTCAGGCCTGCAGAGCAGCTGGGCACGTTGGCAGAAACTTTCCATGCAAGTCACCACCTTCTTTCTTTCTGTTATTTTGAGATGGCCCTTAAACCCCACAGTTGTGGAAATATCACAAGTACACATCTATATATAGACAGAGAGGCTCAAGTGTGGGCCAGAGTGCTATCTCCATCACCCTACCAAGGCAGACAAACCAAAAAAAGCACATGAGGCCACAAGTCCACCCCCAGGCTGAGTAACATTCAGCCTCTGTGGGCACAGCCAGGCGTGGGATCACATCACCAGGACCTCAAAAACCAAAGCGCTCCAAATCAAAGAAAAAGGCAAGAGGGGGCTATGGGAAGTTGGGAGACAAAGAGTTTGGTGTAAAAAAACCCCAAGCCAGAAATGAAAGTGTGTTCACAGAGGAACCCACACCACTCAGACAGGTACTTGTTAGTCACAAGATAAGCAGTAGCTGGAGTGAGGAAGACTTGAGATAGCTGTCCTGGGCTCTGTTCCACCTCTACACATCCCAGCTTAGCTTGTTATCTCTGGTTATTTCCAAAAGAGGGAGGAAATATTGCAGTCATGACGAAAATAATTTTTTTTCTCGCTCTTTCCTCTCCTACCTTATCCTGAAAAAAAATCTCAGGACAGCCCTTTTGTAACATACATTTTAAAATTGTTTTTTTAGGAAGTTTGGGGGTTCACTCATCGTTTTCTCATCAAAAAGCTTTTGTTGAAAAATCCTGGCCTTGACATACAGGAAGAGAAATTTTTTCAGACTGTTCATTTTTATTCCAGGGTCTGAACTAATCAAGGTCCTGCTTATGAATGAGGTATAAATAAGTTGAGAGCAAAAAATATTCTCTAGTACAGCAATATATGATGAAAGCCTCCTTCAGCTCTGCATCCCTGCCACCTTCCTATGCCCCACTTTGCAGATGGTTTGTGCTTAGTGTTTTACAGCCTCCTTATCCAACCTACTGAGACAGTATTCAGCCCAGTCTGTAGCATGGGAAAAAACCAACCCAAAAATGCTGTGTTTTCTCAAAATGTTCTCTCTCTTCCTCACGCTTTTTCAGTGAGGACTTGACTTTCTGCTCAGCAGCTGGGAGGTGAGAACATGTTTAAACACTTTCTGAATTGGCTTTCTTTCCTGAGGAGAGGACAAGTGACGTGGTCTGTTGCAAGCACAGAGTGATAAATGGGTGCTCAGTGTGTGGAGGTTAAAGAAACTGTTTAAGAAACCTTCATTTAATTAGCTCGATATATCTTCCCTTTCTGCTGCCTCTCTTGCCATGAGTTACAAGTTATTTAATGTAGCATCAAGGCACAGGCTTATAGCTCCCATAAATGATGGATATTTTGGGAGATTATTTGACAGGTCACAATCAACATTGCCTTATAGAGTACGCAGGAGAGTTTGAAAACCACGAGTCCCAGGTACGTGAGCGCCTCCTTAGCAGAAAAATATTTTACTGCTGTAACAGGCTGGGACACTGGGAACACAGTGGTGTGAACCTTCAAAAGGCAGCTTTTAAAATAAGAGAAATAGTCCAGAAGTACACATCTGATTACTCTGGCAGGAGCCAGTATCCATCTGGGTGCTTCAGGAGAAAAGAGGTTTACTCCTCTTGGCACTCTTTTGTGATCTCTTTAAATCTGAGGCAGAGGTGTAACACAGGCACGGGGTTGGAGAGATTAGAAAGCGTGACAGGAAGGTACCTACACAGAGAATGTTCTTGGGAGGATGTAAGAGCTTTTGTTCACTCCTTCTCTTATTTTGTATTTTAGCCTCATGCTGTACCCAAACCCATAAGCATTTTGTATTTTCACATTTCGTTGCTAACCTTAATCAATGGCTGCAATGCACAATCCCAGTGCTTCTCTCTTGGGAGTTCGGCTGGGAATGGAAAAGCAGGATGGTGGAGAACCAGCTCTCACAGAGACAAAAGCCTCTGCTTCAAATTTGGTCATTCATGCCTGATTTGTGTGCCAGTTTTAGGGTTTTTTACACGAAACTTGTGCTTACTGTTGTGAATGAAACAGAACACCTGAGTTGAAGCTGGAATGTGGCAAGCTGCTTCATATTTGAAGCATTAATTTGAAAAGACACAGAGCTTCCCTCTACACATAATAAACAACTTGTGAGTTCCTGCTTCCAAACACAAGAAGTTCTCCTTCCTGCTCTGTGTTTTCAAATCAGTCAAAGCTGTAAGAGATTAATTTGTCCCTAAACTTCAATACCTTGAGACAGTCTTCAACCAAAGCACAAAGTGTAAACAGATGGTTCATCTTGTTTAAGGGAAGAAATCTCATTTCCTGCAGTGCTGTGTAAAAGAAGGCTAAAGATGGCTGTGGGAGGGGCAACCCGAAAGGTCCTGGAAAGAGAATATTGTTTGTTACACTTTGCAGTCTCTAAAAGGATGCAAAAGTAGGAGAGTATAGATGAGCTAATTAGCTGCTGGCTCAGCCAGGCCAGCTAAAATTAATGCTTTTTCTGTCTGGTGCCTCCAGTTTGCTTAGCACTATCTGTGTTTTGCTTTCCAAAAGATCCTATTTACCATGGAAGCTCAGATACACATCTGTTCACCTTCCAGAGCTTTCCATGCCATCCTCCAATCTTCATCATGAGAGCAGAAGCTGCTGTCTTGCTTGTGTCCTCCCTCTGTACCTTCTCCTTGCAAATCTGCGAGACTGTAGGGGCAGCGTGGGCTCTGCTGTTGCCTCCTGTGTTGCTGATACCTGCGGTCTCTCAGCAGCTTCCTGAGCTGTCAGTCAAGCCTGACAGACAAGCCTGGTGTCTTCTCCCACCGTGGTGCCTCAGAAAGAGGCTTCTATGTCTATATAAATGTTTTTAAATAGTGTTGGAACATTGATATCCAGCGTTCACGTTTAAAATTTTATTCAAATGTCAGGTGTTCTGATTAATAGAAGGGTAGAGATGGTTCAGAACACAGCTCAAAACTTTAACGAGACCAAATGCTAACTGTTCTAATTTAATTTTTAAAAGTCATTCAGTCTTAATGCCAACAGAGCTATCTGTAAAGCTGCCACAAGGTGGTACCACAGTATTTTATAAGATTTTGACATTTTTGTCTTAAAACAACTATTTTCTTAGTAGAGGTGCAATGTAGAAGAGATGAGGATGCAAAAAGATACCTTTTCTTTGAAGATAGTGCCCCTTTAGTGCTGCAGAGGGGCTCTCTGCAGAACTTGGCACTGCAGAGGCACCAGCAGTTGAGTCTGTCTGACAGCACCAATTTAACCAGGCACCAATGTTTGCAGTGTGCTCTCCTGCCATAATTATGCAAGATGGATTTTTTAGGTGTTGAAATTTAAGCAGATTAATGTTTTTCTAACAATGATATCTGCCTAAACAAGTAAATTATGATGTCTGTCCTGATTTTTCCCCTTCCTTCTCCCCATGTTAGCCACTCTGAGGTTCTCCAGTTTTTCAGTTAAGGACAGCTGTGCCTGGATTGAGCAAAGACATTCCCCTGAAAATGCTTGGATGTTTAAGTGCCAAGGGAACAAGAAACCTGAATAATTCTGCTGTCTGGGAATAAAGCACCAGCTTGGCGTCCATGTCAGGTGGGGTCAGTGTCCACTGCAATACAGGCAAAAGGGAATTCTTTTGTGGTGGAAGTTCAGAAGCTGTGCCAGTGAGGATTACTCCTCTGGTCCAGATCTGATATCCAGTCTCATGGGAATTCTGTTCTTTCCCTTGGAACCAACACTGACAATCTTTACAAAGCTTCAGAATGTATTGTGTAGCTGTGAGCCCATTCCTCCAGTCCCTTGAATCACCTTCCATGTGACAAGACATATCCTGTCCTTTGGTTTTAAGCTACTTTAAATTCTTGCTTCACATCTCCTTGACTGAGACAGCATATTTATGCTCTTCTCTTTAATGTTTCTTCATAAATCAGATCTCTGGAGCTCTAATTACCCAGCCACTGACTTCCTGCATATCTCAGATAACTGAGGTGCCTCCTATTTAAAAATGCCAATGTATGGAAATTTTAGATAGCAACAGTTCTCTGCCTGTTGCATGCTGATAGGATTTTGAAAAAGAAATGAGCCCGAAATAGTTCCAGGCTGCAGCATTCTAGATGTGTATCGAATTCTGGGACTCTTGGTGGGTCTATATGTGCAGATCCATCTGAACTGCTTTCATCCTTGAAGAGAAGCTCAGGGGGTTGTTCTTAATGCAAGGCCACGTCCCTCTAATTGGATTTCTGGAGTCTGTGCTCTCATTGAAACCTAAAGGGGCATTGTATAAACGTTATCTATGGGCTCAGACTGATGGCTTTGATGGGAGTGAATGCAAACACGTGAATAAACAAGTTCCTGCACCAAGGCACACAATGTCTTTCAAGAACATTGCTATGAGCTAACACCTGCCCAAGGGGCTGCATTCCAAGCTCTTTCCTCAGTTATATTGGCTTAACATTTTTAAAGCATTATCAAGCATTTATATTTCTCTGTCATTATCCTGCTGCCACTATGCAGCTTCTCTGCAATTACATTGTACCCACCTCCCTTTTTAACGCCAGCGGATTCAATTTGCATATGAATTTCCCTCACTTTTATATAATTGAAGAATTTAAGAGGTCTCTAATGGGCTGTAATTCCTTTTGTCATTTCTCTGTTGTTCATATGGTCTGCCAACAAGAGATCAATCCCTCAGTTAATTTTAAATACACAATTTTTAAAAAAATTAGTAGTAATACAAAGTAATATTGAAATGCATTATAAAAATAAGACATAAGATACAATTTTCTTGTACAATAAAACCAGACAATTTTGTAGCACAGGCTGCAATGTTTTGCAACACTTTGTGAACATTTTTGCTCTGTAAACACTTTGTTGAGAAACAGCCCTTTGGAAATTAAAGTTCATCAGACAATTCCTATGCATAGACCCCTGCTTATACAGAGGATAGCAAAGTGTGAATTAATTCATATTTCCAGCCATTCTAAAAGGAAACAAACCAATCTGCTCCCTTTAAGAAAGAAGAAAAAGGGTTTATTTTTGTAATTATTGAACCCATAGGTAGTGTTGCCCTGTAAAATGCATTTTTAGATTATAAAGTAATAATGGTGGTAGGCATGTGTTTTTATTAATTTCCTTCACAGAAACCTGGGGAGATTTTTATGAGCTTTTTTTTAGAACCAGAATCTTCCATTTGTGCCCTCCTTTACCATTCCTCTAATTCTAATTTCAGTCCAGTATACAGACTTATTACCTGACCATGCATGGCAAACAAAACCCAGTTTTAGTCCTAATAAAAATGGGGGAACAAGCTTGGAGGATTAACATTAACAGACGATTGCAACCAGCAAGGATATTTTTAAAACATCAAATTATTCTCTATTTAAAATTTATGCCAAAATGCAGTATTTCTATGAAAACCAATGTCTTTGTGACAAAAAAAAAGGCATTGTCACTGCAGCGGGATCCACATAAAGGGTGAGAAAACTGTTAAAAGGGATAAATATCAGGAAGTATAAAGCATGATCCAAGTACAGTTTGTTCTGGTAATTCCTGTCTCAGAAGATATAAGTTCCAATACTGAGTCACTATCAACAGTGAAAAACATTTGGGGCTGTAAAAGGTGTCAGCATTAATGAGTCTCTCTAGTTTGCAATATGTTGTACTTGCCATTTGACAATAAAAGATACCATGTCACAAAAAAACCCGTTTATGCCATTTATCAAGCTGCAATTTTCATTTTATTCTCCTAAAAATCTCAGCTCTGGCAAGAAATTCAATAAGCACAAGAGCTTTGTGCTAGTGCCATTTTTTCCTACGACAACAGGCAAAATGACTGCACAGAGATCAAAATCCAGTCCATTTGTTCTGGAAATTAAATTCTAATCAATTTGAAGCTATTCTCATTGTACAGTTGCTGATGACACTTCAAGACAAAGGGGTAGCACTGTGCAAATTCAAAATGGGCTTGAAGTGAGATCAGTCCCTTCATGGTGAGGAGCCTGGGTCAGAGATCAGGAAAACAAAGTGCAGAACTCAGGAAAACGCTGGTGTTACGGGCAGCAGTGTCCCACCACCAGGTAAAATGCCATGGGCTGACATCTCCTCATTCCTGTCATGTCACTTGACAGTGTCAAGAGCATTTCTTAGGTTCTCTGTTGTCTGCCCATTCAGCCTGCATTTGCCTATGCATCTTTTCTCTTGAATATAATGTTTTACATAACAAACTAGTTCAGCCTTTCAAAGGAGCTCCCCCTGTTCTGTGATGTGAAGAATGAGTTTGTGATATTTCCACTTCTTTGTCTTCTTTCTATTTTGCAGAATCAATCTAGAAGTAAATGCCCCTGGAACCCTGGGTATTTCCCAAGGTTGATGGCAGAAATATCTATAAGCAGATGAGAATAACTATTAATAACATTGTTTATGAGTGGTGGGGGCTTAAAGACCAAGGCCTCTGGAGCCCGTAGTTAATGCAGTGCAGGTATTCTATATTTTGGCAGGATAAAACATAAGGCCTTTTAATAAAAGTCTTTTTGCTGCTGGAATTTGGTTAAGAATTGAAAGGTGAATCCACTGCAGCTCAGCCTTTGAGTGATTAACCAGTGTGGGAGACTGGGCTGGGAAATCTCCTTGTATCCTGTCTTGATGTATTCCCCATGCAGTTGGAATCATGGAGGGGTTTCTTCAACACATTTTTTTCTCCAAAATACCAAATCATTTAACTTCATTATTTCTTCTATTCTCTCCATGAAAACATGATATTTAGAAGCACAGCAAACTTGAAATTATTCAAGAAACAATTTATTTATGGCTTGCCCTCCTCCTCTGCTTCCCTGGTTTATGAGCCTGTAAGTTGTAACCACTGTATTAGGAAAAAAATGTTTTCCCTACAGTTTTTACTGAGTACTTGCTTTTGTTTGTCTTTCCAGGACTGTTATGCATAGTAGGGAAACTAGTCATAGAAGTAAAAATAACCTCCATGCAAACCTAAATGGAAACAGATCTGGATTGAGAGACAAATCCAGCTCTACTCATTTTACATGCAAATAACCTAACCCGTGCAATACAGGAAAAAAAATTGAAAGGCAATGTCTCTTTTAGTACAGAGAAATTATGACATTGCAGCTAGAAACCATAGCAACAATATTAAAAAATAATAAAGTAGGGAAGCATTTGATCTAGTATTGACTCATTTTTCTTACTAAAGATCAAAGCATCCAGGGCCTTCTTTGAAATATGTAATAATACATTGTGTCTAATTTCCAGGGTCTAATATTATAGAAGTTGAAAAGCTGGGGAAAAAATGGAAAAGAAACTTTGCTGGGAGGTGTTTTTTTCTCAAAATGAACAGCTTAAGAATACTTGAAGCAGAGCTTTTAGGGATAATTTTAGTGCCACTTGTCAGTTCGCCAAAACACTTTCTGTTACTAAATAAGTATTTCAAATAAAATTCAAAATTACCATATCAAAAAACTACCTCTCCTAGGCAGCACATATTTACTGAATGAAGGGGAATATGCATGAGGATGTCTTTTTCATTACTCTGTTTAATTTTGTCCTAATGAGCACAGGCTGCTTCTTGAGTTACATGAGACCTTTAATTGGTGTCAACAGCTGTGACAATGCCTCTCTTCATGGTTTTCTCCCTGCCTCACTTTTCAGTAAACCAAAAGGCAGGAAACATGCTTCAATTTCGGATACATAATGTGCTTTAAAATTTCAGCAGCACTGCAGAGTGTAATTATCCTCCAGAAATAAAGATATTACAGAGATTTCATTAATTTAATTCCCCTGCCTTGCCTTTGCAGGAGTCAAATTACAAACGGTAGGTTTCCCTTTTTAAGACATAGCAGTAAAGTCTAGATGTAGCACCTGCTCTCCCCAAAATCCAGGGAGTTTTTTTAATCAAAAATGGTTAATTTTGGCATGTAGTCTTCAGAATTCCTGGAATTTTTCTATATCTAGTTCAGACTGGATTTTATTGTCTTGTGTCTGATATAACCCCCACAGAGGTGAGCAGGGGCCCTTCCCCTGGCTCATGGACATCCTTCAGAGGATTCCTCACCAGCTGGAGCATCTCTAAAGGTGTGTAATGCAGAGAGAAGATAAAAAACAGGAAGTCACTCACCAACTTTGACATGCACATGCAGGGAAGTTGTCAAATGGGACGTTTTGTAACTGCTGCTCACGGGAATGGTTTGGCCACACCGGTGTCGTTCGTGTTTGGATAAATTGCAGCCGTTGTGAAGCTGTTTCTGCCTCTTTCTGTGACTGAGGCTCATTTCAAAAGAAGAATCCTTCAGAAGAGCTGGACTGGGTCAAGAATCAGCTGCAGACATCTCACCAAGAGAGAGCTTTACAGACAGAAAGTGAGGGCAGTGTGAGAAGGGCACAGCTTTCCTGGTGGAGAGCTCAGGGAGGAAGAGGATGGCCAGGGTGTGGTGAGCCATGGGGACAGGGCCCTGGGCTCCGACATCAGCCCAAAGGCATCAGGAGAGCCTTGCACTGAAAATGGCTCACTGAAAATCCTCCCCCAGCTTAGGAGCTCAGGTTCTTAGAGGGATGGTTGTCTTGCTTAGCAGCAGACACTGCTCCAGGAATTCCACCTCCTGATCTTTTTTGTTTGGATTTTGAACCTAATATGTTCTCGTGCAAAGCCTGTAATTATGTTTGTCTGTCCAAGTACACTTTTGCATTACATTGTTAGTAGAGAATTTTCTTGCAAAAGAGGAAATACTGAGTTTTCTTCTCCAAAATTGACAGAAATGTGTTGAATTCAACAAACCTTTGAGAAGACATACCAAAGAGTGTTATATAATCCTGTCTGCAGCTGAAAATATACCTGCCTGCCTTTAATTTGTGGTCCTGAGCTTCAGAACAATCCTGATATCCATCCTGTGTTGAGGAATAATTTGCATTTATTATCTTTATGTACATGCCTATTATTTTTCTATGCATACTATATAAATATAAATATAAATATAAATATAAATATAAATATAAATATAAATATAAATATAAATATAAATATAAATATAAATATAAATATAAATATAAATATATTGATAGAACGAAAACATAGACTATATGCCTTGAAAATTAAACCTGGGATGGTCCTGTCATGATGTAAGTATGATGGATCTCTGAGTCTAGATGCTGTTGGAGCTTTAGGATTGGCAC
Organism: Fringilla coelebs; assembly: GCF_963513975.1. Lineage (NCBI taxonomy): Eukaryota > Metazoa > Chordata > Aves > Passeriformes > Fringillidae > Fringilla > Fringilla coelebs. The sequence continues at coordinate 31,279,320 of NC_140067.1, read as the reverse complement.
TGCATGAAGAAATTGGGGTGTTTTAAATTTTTTTTTAAAATATGTGGTTTTCACTTCGCATTTTTTACTCTCATTTATATTTGGTAGGATTTTTTGGTAAACCCACATTTTTGGGCTGACCAAGATTGAGTCTTTTTGGCAAAGTTCAATCTAAATCCTCTAAATCACACTTCTGTTCTTGACCTTTCTTAAGTCAAATTGTAAGAGCTTGAATGATAAGCTGTGACCTTTTTTGGTGATCTAAGAGTATGAAGCAGCAGTTTTAAACCTAGGAAATAAAGAGAAATAAAGAGAAATAAAGAGAAATAAAGAGAAATAAAGACTACTGCCTCCCATCTTTCACAGCTGGGTGTTTTCAAACACTTTCTGAAATAGATCTTTTACAATGCTTAAATGATAAGTTGCATTACAGAAGTTTTCAGAAATTTGATTGCTAAAATCCAAACCATTTCAATATGCTGTACATGCTTCTGTGTAATTGCATATGATATAGGCAGATAGTTCTCTGAGAGTTTGAAAAATTACTTGTGAATGGCAATCAAATTTCATTTAGATATATATGAATTTATAGTGATAATTTCTTTAAATTCTCCAAGTTTCATCTCATGTTTAGCATGCGAAAGAGATTAATAAAAATGTTGTGAGGCTTAATCAACAGCAAAATTTTAATTAACTTTGTGAATTAGAAGTACCAAAGTTTTCATTAAGAGGTTATGAAAGAATTAGTACTGTTAATTCACCCTTGAGTCAGGGATATACCGCCTAGGAGTGCCATTTCTTTACATTTCTCATAAAAACATTATCAATTAATTGAAAATTTGTTAAAATTATTCATGGTTCTTCACAGTGTAATTATTAAAATTAATGTTATATGTGAAAATGTCAAGAATTATCACCTCTTTTGACAATAAGGGTGCTGTTGATAACAGCATCAGCCGGACAAAGTGTGGACATCATGCTTGGCACATGTTATTTTTATCATGTTTGACTATTTTATATATGCTTGTAACTTCTCCTTAAGCTGTGTTTTCAAATGGCCAGGAGCTGGAGCTCCCTGGCAGCCATCATTCTGGCACTTTCTATCTCTGCTGGGGTAGAGCCAAAAATGGGAGGGTTTGTAGGGGCACAGAGAGAATTGTGAGATTTCATTACCACCCATTTGTTTTCAAGCACTTTTTTATCCTCAGCTTCCAAAAGAGTGGTAGCACAGAAATTTTGAGTTTCTACTTGTGTGACCTACTACAAAAAGTGGTAATCCCACCTCTTCTTTTCTGTGGGAATTTTCTGTTCTGAAAATGCGAATGGGGTTTGTAGGAAGGGAAGATGACTAGTTACACTTTTGAGTAAATGTCATCATTTGGGCCCCCCTGGCTGATGCCTGCGCTGTGACTCCAGGCAGCAGAAACAGCCCCAGGCTGTAGTGCTGGCAGGAGGAGTGATTTTCCCCAGAAATGCCACTGTGAGATCAGAGGCAGCTGTGGCATGGCAGAGGAGCCCACATCCTCCTTGCAGTTTAACCTCAGCCTTCCTATTCGTTTCTCTGCTAACCAGGGGTACTGGGGAAGAATGAAGAGAAAAAGAAATGCAGACAGCAAAAATTAAAACTAGGTGATAGACTGTTGGGTATCAAAGAATAGATATTTTTCACACTGCCTAAGATGTGGCAGGATTTTAACCTCAGTTCATAACTTGAGGAGTGTATTCAAGCTTTCAGGCTACTTAATATTCTTTATGGTCAAAATGACTTGGTTCCTTAATGCAGTTTAATAAAGTGGGATATTTTGCATAGAAGACTGTTCTGGTTCAGGGAAAATTTGGGAGAGAACTTCCAAAGAGGTTCCTCTAGAAAAGCAGATTTAATTGGCCCCTCTCCCAACTGGTTCAGGAAAAACACTTCTTTGGAGAAAAGTGGAAAAACCTGTTTAATTAAGCAATTAAACCTAAACAATATTAAACAATAACACCCCTTGCTGCTCCAAAAGAGATGACAAACGGAGAAAGTCCCTCCCTGGGTTGCAGTTCAGCTCACTCAGTCTCTTATCAGCCCCTCCAGTGCTGAAATGTCACGGGCCAGACCCGGCCTGGTGGCCTCAGGTGTGAGCTGCTGGTGCTCTGCTGGGTGTTCGGTCCAGGGCTGGTTCAAACAGCTCCAAAGAAAAGAGAAAAAACCCCAGCCCAGGGAACTTCTTTGCCTCAGCCAGCTAAAGCTAACTAAAGCAAAGGAGAGCTCTGTCCCACTGTCTGTCCATGCACAGACAGTACAGTCCAGGAGCAGGAATGTGGAGGAGTGAGGGCAGGGTCTGAAAACAAACTGCAGCTTCTTCTCTCTCCCCTTCACTCTCTGGAACAAGTCTTAAAGGTGCAAAACTTCTAATTCTGCATAAACAGAACAGATGATTGGGGATAAAAGCATCATATAGTCAACCCAGGACAAGGATGTGGTGGTGTGTAGAAGGCACGAGCAGAGCTCCAAACAGGGCAAGGTTCTTGGAGATTTATAGCACCTCAAAAGCTCCTAATTAAAATTAAAGATTTTTTTTCTTCTTCTTGAAAACTCTTATTGCTGTCTCTTGTATTTAGAATTTTTTCCATAGCAAAGATTATTTCTTTAAAATATTTTTTCTTCAATACCATGATACAACTCTCCTCCTTTCATCTAAATATGTGCAATAAATCCTCCAAGAGCAGTGAATTTGATCAGTGTGTGCATCGGTAAACACCTGAAGATTGCAGGTTCCAATCATATCTTCCTGGTTTGAAAGATAACACCATGACTGAATCTTGATTTACATGTTTACTTTACAGCCTAAAACTGTTTCTTATGCCTACTTTTCTGCTTATCTCTATTTTATTTAAATGAAATTAGTAAATGTATTTCATTGGTAGCAATTAATTAAATTATTTCATCATATGTGGAGGGACAGTACCACCAATATATTTTGAAGAGCAAAGAAAATTAATTAATTGAAAATGTACAAAGGAAGATTTACTCAGTTGTGGTTTTCTTCCCAAATGCCTATGCCATTTATAAAAGAGACTTTTCAATTAAAAATTAAATTAACACAAAGAAACTTGAAGACCTTCTTATTGAAGACAGCTGTATTGTGAAACATTAATTTGCTCTGAATGCCAAGAACATTTATTATAAAGCAGCTGCTTATTTACTAAATATTATCATAGTGTGTTAGCTACCATATTTCTATGTCTCTTGTTTTGAATTAGCATAAAACAAGTTTAAAAGAGGATTGAAAATTTTTTGCAAGCTTCAGATAAGGTGACAAATGAAGAAGTAAATGTATTCAAGTCTCCTGAAAGGGATTTACTTTGGAGGCTGTACGTCTAAAGAGGAATCAAGAACAAACAAGAAAACCAAAACATTATGCTTAAAAATCTTAAATCTCTTTGAAAAATGAAGGAAACACTGGGAAAAAACCAACAATGGCAAACTCTTTTATTAGGAAGGTAGCTCAAGTGTCTAGCATGTTCCATCCTGCTTCTTGAATATTTCTCTACTTTTATTAGAAAGCATCGTGTGCAATTTGTACTTAAAAAGGAGCTGGCACAGGTGATTCTTGAAAGTGGCTTCTGCAATCACTTTAATAATTAATATTTGTGAGTACTGAATTGCAATGGGAGACATTATCAATTCCTAAAGCCTCAGTGTTTTTCCTCACAGAAATGGGAGCCATCTCTTCTGATTTCTGTCCTGGTACTTCTTCACCAGTTCCTTGTACACTTCTGACCTCAGAAACCTGGGAAAAGAGTCCTTTGCCATGAGACAGTAGACTGAGCTCTGAGCAGCATCAAAGCAGCTGAGGGTGGGCTCAGAGATGTTCTGGGAGATGTCATTTTTGGTATGGAAGTCAATATTAATCTGTAGGAAGAAAGGAGCATGAAAGCAGGGTCAGTTTGCTCAGAAAGCTGAGGTCTGTTTGTGTCCAGGACACAAGCTGCATTTGAATTTCCTCCAAAATAACCTGACTGATGCAAATAAACAGGAAGCTTGTCCCTTCCTTTTCTAGAAGATTGAATTTTTTATTTTATTTGGCTCTTTAAAAGATGGCATCACGGAAAAAAAAAAGAAGGGAAAAATTTGCTTTTCCTTCTCATCTTTCTGCCAAACCAAATCCTATAAAGTACTGATTACCAAAGAGTAAATTACAAGCAAAGAGACTCAGCATCATGTTAGACTTTGGCCCTATGTATTTTTAAAGGATTTATTGTTTTTAACAATAATAAGATGCATTTCAATCATATGTAAGACATGGGAATGTTTGAAGCACTCTTGGTAGCAAAGGCAAAAACATCAGTGTAAATGTTTAAGGTGCAGAAAGTGAATAATGATTAATAAGCAATTTGTTCTTTCACAGAAAGCCTTTTTGAAATAATTATAAAATTGAATTCTGTGATGGAAATTTTTGCATTCTCATCATGTCAAATATACCTACACAAAGGAAAAAAGGCAATTATAAACCTAATAATGTTCTGGTACATTAGATACAGAAGAGATGGTGCTTACTGCATTACAAAAAATTATTAGAGAAAACAAATTATATTGAGCATAAACTTCCTTAAAACTTCTGGCAGAAATTTCAGAATATGAGGTAAACTTATTCCCAATGTGAAGTGTAAACCATAACATCTTTGCTTCACAGAGTTGCACAGGGTATTTATCTGGTAAATAATGGACATTAAAATGGGAGTTACAGCCAGGCTGAATTGTATTTTCGGTCATTCTTTGAGGTCTGGATCTGAACTTTCCACTCCATCCCTATCCTCAGTACCAAAAGAACACACAGAAAAAAATCTTTACCTCCTTTGGAGCATCAGCTTGTATAAAGTCAGAATAAATCTTCTGGGCTTTCAAGGCAATCTTGGTGGAGGATTTGGTTTTCTTGAAGTCCTCGCAAGCCAGCCAGAACTCCACATTCTCCTCACTGAACTCAGACTTCAAAAATGTCCGAAAAGCTGCCAGGCCCTCTGGGGAAAATGCATCAGATAGTGGATGGAGGAAAATTGAAAGGCCAGTGCAATTTATGTGTGTGCATACTCACACGTGTGTGTGTGTATTTTTTTTTTTTTTTTTACAGTATGTGTATAGTGTAACCCATGTATCTGCCCCTCTTTTACATGTCAGACAGCAATCAGGTTTGAGAAGCTGCTGCAGGGAAATAAATAGGAGATTAAATTACAGTGCTGATAAGGGGACTACTAAGAAAGTTTTTTGGTGAGTTGCCAACCAAGGATTGCTCCCAACAGCTGCCTGCTGTGGTTTGGTCTCTTTAGCACTGGTACAATTGTTAAAAGGGGATCCTAGAGGTTTTGGTTTCAAAAGGATTTGGAGTGGCTGAGAAATCAGAGATTTGAGGCTGACTCCTAGGCTGAGAAGCAAATAGAAATGTAGGTCACACTGTGCTAGTGTGCTTCCCCCACAGCTGAGGTTCCCTGCCCAAATGGGGCTTCCATCTCCTTGCAAGGAAAGATTAAGACCTGGATAAAAGATGGACTTCTTGTTACTTTTGTTGCTTCTTTATTCCTTTTTTCTTTTCTTTTTCCCACTTTGAAAGGGAAAAAATGAAACAAATAAAGGTTTGTTTGGAATAAATGGTTCTAAAATTAATTCAAATCAGAAGCTCTGAGTAAAGAAAGCTGACAGTACCCAAACTTAGTTGTGTTAGTCAAGTTAATGAAGTTAATGCTATCCAGGAACAGTGTGGAGGCATCCCAGGGTCCAGGCCACAATATTACTGCTGGGAAATGGGGCAGGGGCAAGGAAATTTCCACGTTGCATGTGGTTTGTGGTGTCAGGTCTGTAGAAATGGCATTTCTAGGAGAAGTGACTTTAGATATGTCATTTTTTGTTTGACTGGAAGTCACTGCACAATGCACATATTTCTCAGGAATACCTAATGAAAAGGTCTGTGGTTTTTTGAGAAAACATTTATGAAAAATGAAACCACTGTAAGGGGAATTTAGAAGTTACTTTAATAAAAACTATTTCATAGCATTTCTGCCTGCCCTTGAGCACTGGCCAGAAGGTATATTGTGTTTGCAGCTTGGACAAACCTCTCAGGATAGCAGCTCCCCCACCTCCAGCAGCAGCTCTGGTCAGTTCAGTACATGTGGGGAGCTGAATGGAGAGCAGTGTGAAAACCTGGCAGAAATGTTTGGCAAATGGAATGACAAATGTTTTAAAAACAAGTATGTTTTTCCATCACTTCTTACCTTTATTGGATAGTACGGTATCCACAGACTCAGACCAGGCCATGGTTTCCCCAGCATTTGACCTGTGGAAACAACATCTACCCTTGAAAATAGCATTGTGGTCTCTGCCCTGTGCAGCCTAGGGTGGCTGAGAGCCTATGGTGCTGCTGATTGCTTGGGAGAGGGCCTCAGCCACTCCTCCTACCCTACACCCAGCAAAACAGGGATATTGGCACTGCTGACTTGATTATTCATCCTGGAAATACCTGTAATGCTTGCAGCTGCTGGAGCTCTAATAAAGCACAGGAGAGGTAGGAATGTTCTAGAGAGTGCACTGAATTTCTTCTTGAGTTCAAAAGGATTAGGCATTAATTTATATGGCACTGTTTGCTTGTAATGACAGGAATTATCTAAAAATATTACCAAGCTAACACTAATAGGAACCATGGGCATCATACAAGCTTCTCAGTGGCATAAATAATCGAGTAAATTCATAGTTTTGACTCTTCCCCTGCAACTTGCTGTAGGCTTCTGCTAGATATGAGGGCAAACACTTTCTTCTGTATAAAATATTGCAGTTTTCTTAAAACAAACAAGCAAACAAACCACACCAAACAAAAAAACCAACCAACAAAACAAACAAAAAAAAACCCACAAAAAAACCCCCCACAAAAAACTCAGCATTAAAAACAATCACAAGCACTCTCAAGTTCTGTAAAAAACATTTGATGTTCCTAAGGGGACTCTGAGAGCTCAGTTATCAAAACCCTGCTCTCTGAATTATAGAGATTGGTTTGAGAGCTGTGTACCACAGCCTCTTCTCAGCATTATCATTAATGGTATTTTCTAACTGCAAATTTATAAAGAGATCATATAACAGTGTTAGATATTATGTGGCTGTAGTTATAATTATTACAAGGGATGGTGACAGTGACACCTTTAATAAGCAAGCTTTTTTGTAGCTCTCCACTTACTTGTATCCAGAGGGCAAAAATTATATTTAAGCAAGAAAAAAATTGTGCTCATTTATAAGTATGTATAATGACAGACATGAGGGAAGTTGGAGTGCAAATATAGTAAGTCTGGGAAAACACAAATGAAAACCAAACATAGCACTATGTTGTACTTTGTGAGGCATCATGTGATGATGGCATTAATCAGCACAGAATTTGCTTTAGCAACAATAAGAAACTTTCATCAAATATATGATAAATTTTCAGGATTTTTATTGAATGCTTACTAGCTTTCTTGTCAAGCAAAAAAGCAAAATGAAAGACCAGGATACACCAGACAGTTTTGCTTCTTGTTCTTATGGGTAATATTAGTTGTTTTAATATTTACTCACCAGTCAGAATGATCTCACTGACCATGTGGTATTTACTTGAATGGGAATGGCAAGCAGAATTGACAACAAGGAATCAGAATAGTCATATCCCCTTCAAAGGGGGAAGGAAAATAAAGCTGTACAGATTATTCAGACTTGGTCATCCTGTCACATAAATCTCCTACCATTAAAATAGCCATAAACAGCAACTCACTTCACTGGCATTTTTTTGTTCCACGGTTTGTCTGTCTGACTGTCTCAGGGAAGGCAGAGTTTCCTTTTCTGACTGATCTTCAAGCTGAAGGTACTGCAGGAACAAAACAGTTAGCATGTGAATAACCAAACAGGACAATGCACACTGACAAACCTTCTCAACATTTTCTTTAAAACTATTTCTGTCAGAAGTGTGGCCTGTTTTTAAGCAGTGCCACTCTCCCCGAATATTGGCCATAATACAAAAGGAATGGGGCAATGGCAACACATTCCTGCCCAGGGTCACGGGTGGTGGAGCCAGTCCAGAGAAGGGCAGCAGGAGAAGGGGCTGGAGCACAGGTCTGATGAGGAGCAGCTGAGGGAGCAGGGGTGTTTGAGAAAAGCCCCAGAGGGCACCTCATTGCTCCCTAGAACTGGCTGAGAAGGAACTGTAGTCAGCTGCTGGTCCATGTAATTTGTCTCTTGCTCTTGATAATTATTCTTTCATCCCCAGCTCTTTGCTTCCTCTGTATTACCCTTGCTGTCCCTCACTCTCCTGAACAAGCAGACTTACTTATTGATTTCTTGCCCCCCTCCAAATCTTGTCCTGAGGCCAAATCCTTTACTCAGATTACCCAGATTCCTGGTTCTCAGTGTCTCCACTTGGCATAAACTTCCAGTGGTTCAGGAACTAGGATCCCAACTCTGCCAACTTGCTGACTTAGGGATTTTTTGTCTTCTCAGTTAAAATATTTTACACCTAAGAAATATTTTACACCAGAGCAGTCTTAGGAGTTTAAGTCCCATTTGATTTTCCTCTGTGGTACAGTCATGAGCAAAGCTGCCTCCTGCCTGCCTGAGAACATCTTTCTTATTTTAGCCATGTCCGTCTTCTAAGAGCAGAAAGAAAAACCCAAGCACCACATGCCATGTTTCACCCTTAGCAATGTTAAGAGGTTATTCCTTATCCTTACCCTTTGTAGATCTGTAAAAGAAGTTTCAGGACAACCTATTTGATGAACTTCACATGGGACAAAAAAAACCCAGGGAATCTGGTCAATTGTGCTCCAGGAAGATGAAATCAGATGGAAATAGATATGGACAAGTGCATTACTGGGACGAGCAGGAGAATTGAACTGTCTTGCAGGAGAAGAATGAAAGACCAGTTTGTCTCTAAGATGAAAGCAGAGAGGAACTTGATTGCCCTCTGAATACAGAGAGGTAACCTGGTGAGAAAAAAGAATTATTTTAGCATAATGGTTATATTGACAAAAGCAAAAATGTATAGAAGCAACCAGTGAACAAGTTTAGACTGAAAACCAGAATGAGGCTTCACAAACTGTTGTTTTTTGCAGTCTTCTAGTAGAATTTTTTGCCCTCTCTATTATTCTGTACTTTGAAGACAGAGCTTCATATATTTATGAGATTATTTTAAATTGTTGCCTTCAGTAATAGAACACTAGAAATTGTGACCTAAGATGCCCTTTTAGTCCCACACATTACTAAAAAATATTCTTGGCAGGAAAATACTAATACTTTTTGTAATTCCTTAGCTTTGCTTCTGCTTGCTTCTAAACATTACAGCAAAAGAACAGAAATGTTAATTGATCATTTTTTCTTATTTAAAGAACATCTTGTGTGCCAGAGTGGACCAAAGGCCTTTTGGGCATAGTGCTCATGAGACTAACTTCAGCATCTTACAGCTGGGGAGAAAACTTTCAGCATCTGCATTGACATCAAATCCTTTGTGCCTGATTCAGTCCCAGGTTTGAGCTTTGGCAGAAGGAAATAAAAATCATACAAAATCCAACTGATATTTATCTGTGGAGCTTCTGGCAGGGCAGAGCATAAACAGCTACAATTTGAATTTTTTAACAGTGTAATGCCAGAAAAGTCAGTCCAGGTGTGAGGACAGAGGTGACACTAAATTAGGCAACTCATAATTTATGGCTGGCTCTGTTAATTTTTCAGTGTTTACCCTGTGTCTAATCCCAGTGGTTCTTCTACTTACCCACCTTAGAACTGTGACCATAAATTGATTTATTTTGCATTATTAAAAGCGGTATTATCATTGTTATATCATAGTTCCATTAACTTCCGTGAAACTCTGAGAGGGAAGGTTGAGGACCTGTGCCTATTTTTTCTTAAAATCATCAGATGATATCTATTTATTTCAAAACAAAATTCCAGATAGTGCCACACATGCATTTTTAAAATTTCTACCTGATAGCCTGTTATCTGAATGAAGCAGACATGAAGATCTCTTCAAGATTTTTCAGGACTGATGGATATTTTTGAAGTCAGTCTTAGCAGCCACAGAACTATGCTAAAACCCAGGAATATTCTACTCACACAATAAATGGATGGGTGCAGTCGGATTGCTTTTGCATTTTATGGAGTACTGCTCACAATCCACAAAACCACAAAGAAGCTGTGAGGGACTCTCACCACTGTACAACATTCTGAACAGTCAGTGACTGCTCAGTCTATGCAAGCTGAAAATATTTCAGGTACACAGCAGGTTAATAGAATTGTTGTGATATTTGTACTGGGGCAATGAAAATAAGTTCACTAACCAAAGTTAGGCACAGCCACTTCTTCCCATAGAAACCAGCTGGTTGTATTTCTCTGTACTTCCTCTGCTTGGAACGTAATAGTGTCTGGAAGGAAACTCTGAGATTTCACTGAAATGTCATAGGACAAAAAGTGATCTTAGTATTAAAACAAATGCATCAGCTGCTTGTGCAAGTGTGTTGGCTACTCGTAATAAACAGCATCAAGCAAACAAAATGAAATATGTAGTAGAGATGGGCTGGAAATTGCACATAGAATTAGTACTAAACTTTTTGTGAATCTGGACCCAGCTGACACACAGAGTTATAGCTGCAGTTCAGTCCTAGCTGGGACTGGAGCTCCAGAGTTACTCAGGCCCTTACTTGCTCAGCTAATTGCAGGGTATTTTTCTCTTTTTCTGTCAGGCCTGTGGCTTAACCTTCCAGTACTCTGAGGACTGGGCTATAGATTTCTGAGTCCTCTGCCTTTGATGACATGGGAGAGCTGAACTCTAGAAAAGGGAATGTAGATCTGACTGAACGTTCCCAACTTTGCCAGTATTACTTGCTAAGAACTCCACATTTGTTAAATATTTAAATCCCTAGAACTTTTAGGCTCACAGCTTGACTTTTATTGATGCTCACCTTTTGTTCTTTAACCGTCTTTAGGCATTAGTTCTGCTAAATTGTCTTCCTTTATGAAAAGCTATTGGCTGTTGTGGGCCATAAGACCTGTAATTTTTTGTTCATCTGACCTGGATACTAATCACAGTAGACAGTCTAAAGCAATGCTACCTATTCAAACCATTGCTTTATTAACCTAAGTAATCATTTCCATTTACATATGTTCCTAAAAGGGCTGCCTTGTACTCACCTGAGCACAAACTGAAAAAAGCTCACACTCTCCAATGGATGTGCTGGTGTTTCCCAGCAGTTCAGTGTGTTAATGCTCCTCAGCACTTGGCCTCTGTTAATTCCATTCAATTCCATGCAGAGATTTGCTTGAGTAGTGCTGGCTTGTACAAGGTAACCTCAGCAGAAAAAAAAAATTAATGTTCTGCTGCCCTGAGCAGTCAAAGCCAACGGGGACTTGGGTGCATCCCTTATGTTGGGAGAAGCCAACATGATCCAAGTACTGCTGGCATCCTAAGAACATGGAAATGCCAGTCCCACAGGGATGCAAATGCACCTTAATCACAGCACTATGTAAATGCCCACCTTCCCACAGCACTGCACAGCATGGGCAACTCACAAAATACTTGATATTTTTCCATGTGAATAATTCTGTGTGCCTTCAGTATGCCACAGAGTTGTTTTGCATAAGAAAATGAGATGTTATTTTCCACCCAAGCAAACTATGCCCTTCAGGTGAAATGTTTTGATTTCAAAAACAAGCTGTCAAAATATTTTACAGCGCTCTGGGCTCCTCATATTCACAATTTCAAGTGCTGTACAATCACAAACCTTCATTGGAAAAGAACGGGAAAGTTCTCAAGAAAATGTGCAACCAGGAAAAACTGGAATAACATTAGCTGCAGAAATTTAAAATGAGGCCACTAAGCTGTGAAGAAACAAGAGTGTCTTCATTACAAGCAAATTTTATGGTGAAGAAATGGGAGTTCAGAGTTGTCCTTTTTTATGCTTCAGTCTTATCTTCTGTCCTGGTTGAAAACTCTCAAATGGCTGCTGTAGGATTGTGTTTCTTGCTAGTTAATTTTAGTTACCCTTCATGGAGAAGGCAATGGTGGAGGCTAGATTGTAAATCTGGGAGTCCAGATAATTTCCTGTAAAGTATAAGGGAGAATTAGGAGGAGGTTACACAAACAGATTATATTTAGGAAAGGAGAGAGAAAAGCTTTCGTATGAAACCAGAGAAAGCTTTTATGAGACCAGCCCTAAGTGATAAGAGCACAACAAATGGAAGATAGCAACACATTAACAAGGAGAAAAGTAAAAATGGAAGCAAGCTTGGGTAGTGGATAGAGGAAATACATTTTTTTCTTTGGCACAGAGCCACACAGGAGCTTAAAGGGCATTTGATTGAGGCATTTGACTAAAATGCAAAGAACAGAGTGGGACCTGGGATAGGCAGCTGAGCAATGTATAAGTTCATGAGCATATGAATCACTGATGAGAGGAAGATGATTTTCTGCATTTTTTTTCTCAGCTGATGTCTTTGGCAGCATGTGTGGAAAGGAGAGGGAACTGCATTCAAAGCAGTAGCTATTTAAGGCAGGCTGAGCAGCTGGGGACAAAAGGAAAGGAAAATGATCTGCTATTTGTGAGTCACTTAAAAGTTGTAGCATGTAAAAGCATGTAAGAGCCGTGTTATTGATTGCCTGCTTCACTGGGAAATGGAAATCGGTCTTCTTCTGTGAGGTTCTTTATCTTAGATTCCATTCTTGCATCTTGTCAGTTGAAAAATCAGTCGTATTTTGCTCAATAACAAATCCACAACCAGAAGAAGATATTTGGTTCTGTGTATTTCCACCTCCCTCAAATTAAACAAGAACAGCACCTTCAGCGAATTTAAAGCATCTAATTTGACTGAAGTGTTGAAACAGGAGAAAAACCTTGGTGCCACACAAGTCAGCAGATTTTTTTCCCTCATGTTTTGTGTCTTCAGACTTCACCTATATAAGGAGTAAAGTGCAATGTTTGGGTAGGGTAAATTACTGTGTTGACAGGAGGAATATTTTGGAAGCTCTTGCTGAACCCTGAATGGCACATATAAATATAAAAAAGCTGCTACATAAAACAATCTCCAGTAATAGTACTTGCCCAACAGGCTTACTATATGTATTATTTGCATTAGGGCAGCTCAACAAGAGGATTTACATAACTGTGGCATGGATTCTGCCAAAACAAGAGAAGCCTGACTGTGTTTTCTGGTACTACCCTAAGATTTGTGCTGTAAATGCATCTGTGCAGGGCCAGTCCTGAGTCTGATCAATCCTGGAACAGCCGCACAGACTTGTACTAAATCCATGCCTAGTTCATCTTCAGGACTGCAGCACAGCGCTAAATAGTAGAGTGCTCATTTTCCCTCACTGAAAGGAGCCTCTTCTAGAAAACAAAAAAACATTGCCAGATAATTATGTCATTTTGGTTTATCTTTGTGTCCTTTGCCTTCCTTTCTCTGAGTTTATCTTGACTTTCTTTTTACAGTAGTTCCCATGGCACTAGTCTGCTGCAAATTCAGCTAGGGTTCATAATTATCTTTGGAAAACACACGCATAAACAGCTACCAGGAATATCTTATTTGTTTGTTTTCATTATAAAACTCATAAGAAGGACTAGCACTGTCAGTTCCGCAGACTGATAGGTTTGAGGAAGGCCTCCCTGGAGATAAGCAAAATTTTCCATATGCCTGTGAAATGAAATAAAGGGCACCTGCTGACTTCTATTTATCATTGCAGACCCTTCTAACTAGCAGCTGGGATTTTGCTAACATGAAAAAGTCTTAATCAGCGTACTATATTTGTAATTTTGTTGGATTTTGGAACAGTATTAAAAATATGTACTTTTTTCATTTCTTTCCTTCGTGGCAATCCATCCAAGATATTGATTCTTCGCTGATGTGACATAATCACACCAGGGCAGAATTTAGCTGCAAGTGTGCAGGTTTTATGTCTGTGTGGCAACAATCCCAGTGCCAACACTCAGGTGGGGCCGTTCTCAAATCTCATCCCTTCCTCCAACACGGATCCTTGTACACGACACAGGAACATGCATATTTTAAATATCTGAGAACTGGCATTCAGACATTGGTGATACTAGAGACCTCCTCATCACAGAATCCCCAAGGCTGGAAGAGACCTTCAAGATCTAATCCAACCATGAACCTTCCCCAACCACAGTCACCCCTAAGCCATAGCCCCAAGCACCACAGCCAGAGGCCTCTTGAATTTTTCCAGAGACGGTGACCCCACTGCCTCCCTGGGCAGCTCATTCCAATGCCTGACCATTCTTCCAGTTAAAAAACCCCTTTGCCCAGGCCCTGACTGCTTTCACTGTCAGAAAAGCCTGTGCCTGATGTTTTGAGATCAGGGGAGGGTGATGAATAAACCAGCATGGATCATCATTACAAATGTGTTTCTTCTCTGTTCCCCAGGTAAAGCTAAGACCTTGGGGATGGCTCCTGGATCACTGTGGCTCAGCAGCATTTCCATGTGAGTTTGGATCTCTGTGGACAGTAACAATTTGATTAATGTGGCAGTGATTACAGCTAGAGTTGAACCCTAGGTGAAGTCTTCACATCTTCCTCATCAATGTACTGATGATAAATCAAATCGTGACAGCTCTTTAAGCAGATCAGATTTATTGGAAGTTAATAAAACAGGGAAACCTGCAGATCCAGCAGTTCATATACACCCCAAATTAACAATGAACACAAAGTCCCATCCTCAGGAGCTGCACCTCTTCTCCCTCACCACTTACAGAAAGGGGAGGGAAAGGGAGAGAGCTTAAATTCCACAAGAAACAACATAATATACAAGTCATAGTTACAGATAAATCCTGCAGCCCCTTCCTAAACTGAACCAATGTTTAAGATTTTAAGAACTGCCCCAAGCTTCAAGGTATGTCTGCATCAGCTGTGAAAGAAAAGGACAGAATGACTGTGTGTGCTGACTATAAAAATAATATGTCTGTTTTGATAGTAAAGAAATAAAAAAGAAGATTTCTCCTTCCTCTTCTATAACCTATAGAGAGGATATTAATGTCCAATGGAACTGAAAGTTGCCCTGCCTGAATCCAAGAGCTGTTAATTTTCAGATACATTTTCAAAACAAAAGGCAGAAAAAAAAATTAGAACAAAGTTTAGTTACAAAGTTGGTATACCACGACTATTTATAAATAAAAGTAGAACTATTTTATATTTATATACATAGACATCACCGGGTATTTAAGGATACACATTGTGTTAAAATAGCATTCTTGTCCCTTTGCTGCTGCTCATTTAGTTGCAAAAAATTAGAATACATGTATTTGATGCCAAAGCTAATATATACATCATAACTTAAAAATAGACAGCAGACATGTGGAATAAGAAAAATGTACCCCCAAAAAATTAAATAGGTATTTTTATGTTCCTCTTAAAATAGGCAATGGCTACATTTTAATTATAGACTTAATTATGCAGTGTCTTTAGTTAAAATTCATGTAACTTTGCATTATACCTAATAATGTTCCGGTGTGTTTTACAGTATCAGAAAATACCACAAATTCTCTGTGCTAAGTGTAGGAAATATTGCAAAAACATAAATATGTGCAAAGACTGGATACAGATATTTTAACTGTGATGAAACTCTGTCCGAAAGGTACAGGCCCAGAATATGTGTTGGGTAATATCAAATGGCACTCTATAGGACATTTTTAAGCAGGAAAATCAAATTTTTCCCCCACATCTGATCACAGCCTTTGCCCGAGTTAAAAAAAAGGAAAAAAATCTATATGAAAACTCCGCATGTTATGACTTGCCAATACGTCACCTACTTTTTGTGAAAGTGAGATTCTGCTCCAGAACTCTGGCCTGCTGTAAGTGAATTTTCTTTTGCTTCACCACTTAGTTACACCTGCTGAGGGTTTGGGGTTTAAAACACACACGGGGTCGCTGCGGGAGCTGGGGGTGAGGAGGGCTGGGCTGGGCTGTCACCACACAGGTGTGAGGAGCTGGGCTGTCACCTCATGGGGACACAGGTGTGAGGAGGGCTGGGCTGGGCTGTCACCACACGGTGACACAGGTGTGAGGAGGGCCAAGCTGGGCTGTCACCCCACGGTGACACAGGGGGGTTAGGAGGGCTGAGCTGGCCTGTCACCACACAGGTGTGAGGAGCTGGGCTGTCACCCCATGGTGACACAGGTGTGAGGAGCTGGGCTGTCACCCCACAGGGACACAGGTGTGAGGAGGGCTGAGCTGGGCTGTCACCACACAGGTGTGAGGAGCTGGGCTGTCACCTCACAGGTGTGAGGAGCTGGGCTGTCACCACACAGTGACACAGGTGTGAGGAGGGCTGGGCTGGGCTGTCACCTCATGGTGACACAGGTGTGAGGAGGGCTGGGCTGGGCTGTCACCACATGGTGACACAGAGGGTGAGGAGTCCTGAGCTGGGCTGTCACCACACAGGAGTGAGGAGCTGGTCTGTCACCTCACAGTGACACAGGTGTGAGGAGGGCTGGGCTGGGCTGTCACCTCACAGGTGTGAGGAGGGCTGAGCTGCACTGTCACCACACAGGTGTGATGAGGGCTGAGCTGGGCTGTCACCACACAGGTGTGAGGAGCTGGGCTGTCACCTCACAGGTGTGAGGAGCTGGGCTGTCACCTCATGGTGACACAGGTGTGAGGAGGGCTGAGCTGGCCTGTCACCACACAGGTGTGAGGAGGGCTGGGCTGGGCTGTCACCACACAGGAGTGAGGAGCTGCGCTGTCACCTCATGGTGACACAGGGGGGTTAGGAGGGCTGAGCTGGGCTGTCACCACACAGGAGTGAGGAGCTGGGCTGTCACCTCACAGGAGTGAGGAGCTGCGCTGTCACCACGCGGTGCGGTCCCGCCGCACGCCCTGCAAGTCGCTGAGGGTGAAGGAGCGGGAGCGGCGGCGGAGCGGGCCGCGGGCGGCGGGCCGGCCCTGCAGCAGGCCCAGGTAGGCCGCGGAGCGCAGGAAGCGCGGGTAGCTGTCCTGCTCCATCAGCCGGTACACCGTGCTCTGCGCCGCCTCGAAGGTGCTGCGCAGGGGCTGCCCCACGCTCTGGCTGGTGATTTCCTTGGTGTGAAAGTCCAGATTCACCTGGAGGACGAGGAAAAGGGTATTTGTTTAATGTACATTCATGGATATCCAGTATTATTATCTACAGCGCAGATACTGTACACCGGGAAAAAACTTTTCTGATAAGAGTGAAGCCTTAAGTTTGAGCATTCATATTTTCCAGGTTCTGCACTGTATTAGTTTATAACTCTGTACTTCTCATAAAGCGTTAGCAAGTTCTGTCCACAGCTTAGTTAGACAAAACAATGCTTTTCCAGCCCCAGAACTAAGGGCACTGTTGCAGCTTCAGGCTCAAAAAGTGCAAACAACAGCAAATGGAGAATAGCAGACGGGGAGGATGGCACTGCATCACCTGGAGCTGGAATTGGACAATAAACCCCAAGATGGAAATGGACCAAACCTTATAAAAGTGTAAAAACTTGTGACTTGTTGTCTATCTTGATGGAGCCACGCCCGGATCTTGTACTGCCCAAGGTGTATCCTGTGAAGGCCTTTAAAAATCCCTACTTTATTCCTTTAACTCTGCTCAGTCTCTGTTCTAGTAGCCTTTCAAGGCATCAGGAGGACCTTGAATCCCCCATACAACAGGATATTAACGCCACAGAATCGGTGTGCTCACCTTCAGTGGTGGCTCTCAGAAAGTCTCTACAAATGTATCATTGGTAACATGGAAAACTGGGGAAACAGAAGAAAAACTCTGATCTTTGACTATAAGTAACTGTCCAACAGTGATCACTGTATAGTCACAGCTTCCCAGCTTTGCAATACCAGACTATTACAGATCTCCCCTGCTCTCATGAAAGATTAAAGCAGAACTTGTTCTAGTGAGATGACATTAGTGAACAGTTAAAATTTCTGGTTTCTGTGTAGTTTGTGTAGTAGGAAGGTGAGAAAATTCTAATTTTTTTTTTAATTTAAATGGGTCTCTGGAGGCTTTAGATTAGGAAAGCATATCAAAATGACTATTTACTCCATGTGCTGCTGCATTCACCCTGAGAAATGTTTAATAGTATAAGAATTTTAATGAAGTAACAGGCACTGTTTCAAGCATGTTATTTTGAAAAAGAAGGTAGAATATATTAAAAAAATTGCTGGCCCAATCAAAAAGTGACTTCTATAATGTTTTTCTTTTCCTCCCTGAGAGGCACTTCTCATTTCCATACAACTAGTTGGAACAAATAGTCTAGATCTAAGAGCTGAAGTGCAATTAGTGATCAGAGAAGGGTCCACTCATCCAAAATTTTATGATCCCATCAAACTGTAGGCTCAGAAATTTGTGTAAAAGAGTTCTGCTGGACAAGGAGTCAGAGGAGATGTGCAAGCTCCAGAGCTGTGTGGTCTCAGCTGAACCCAAGGGAGGAAGTCACACCAAAGCCGAGTGTCCAGGGTGAACTACAGCATCTACCCTGCCTGCATCAAACTCAAGCATGGCAGAGAAAGAAATTGTTATGTTGCTATGACTTCCCTGCCCTGTCCTCTCCTCAGCTTTCTCCTGCTCATCTCTTTGCTTCAATCAGTCTCAAGCATTGACAGTGACAGCGCTTGTTACTGGCCCAGGGCTGCTTCTCCCCAAAGGCACACAGCAGGGAAAGGAAAGGAAAGGGACATATGTCCTTAAAAATAGGCATTTCCTAGGAAAAGCAGATCTGAATCCTAACGCAATCTATGGGAATTGCAGGTGGAAACTGCACCACTTTGCAATCATTTCACTAAAATGAGAATTATACCTTTTTCACCCTCGTTCAAGGAAGCAGAAGTTAGTGTTTAACTTCTCCTATTCTGGCAAATAAAAAATAAAGCTATTGGCAAGTGACATATTTGATCTACTCAAATGTGACAGAATTAAAGGAAACTGTAAGTCAAAAAGACCTACAAGCCTCACAAGAGGCTGCTTGTGATTTCACTGAAAAGTTGATGATCTCCCAACCTGTTCATCTCCTTTTTAGGGCAGGCAAAAAATGATTTCTTTTGTTCACTTATGAAGCCTTTCTAACACACTTCAGTAAAATGAAGAAGTTGGATATATGAAAACTTTTTTCATTCTTAGGATACTAAAAAAAGGCCTTAGTGTTGGTGAGGATTGTCATATCAACATCGTTTTGTGCTGACAGTAACACACCAGGGATATACAATTGGAGGCGGAGGGGTGGAAAAGGGAGAGGGAGTCAATCAAGACAAGACCATGCTCCTTACAGAGTTTTGACTTTTATGAAAGTCTTCTTATATCAGAGGACTGCAGGATTAGCTCTTGAAGCTGCTTCTGGGCATGCACTTCTTAAAAGAGAGTTTCACCAGATGCAGTTGCGTCAATCAAACACTGTGTATAATGAGGAAGGTCTTTACCTCTTTTGGAGCATCTTTCTGTATGAATGTTTCAAAAATGGTCTTGGCTTTTGGCAGAAGTTCATGTGCACTTTTGCTGTTCTTGTAATCCTCGCAGGCTATCCAGAACTCTATGTTCTCCTCACTGAACTCAGTTTTCAGAAACTTTGTGAAGGCATCCAGCCCAGCTACAAAAGGGAAAGTTTGAATTGCATTACAAAAATATATCCTTATCAGACAGTTACTCTTTCAAAGAGTCTGTGCAAGGTAGTAAAATATGTTTCGCTCCCTTGGAATAATACCACATTATAGATAATTATCCTAGAATACATAAATGCTTTAAAATAAGTGCCGTTTCTCCATTATGATCCTGCAACTCTCCTTACAGAATTCTCAGCATCAGTAAAAAAATGCTACCAAGATCTCATAAATTTACAAAAAACGTTAAGCAAAACATGCGGGAGTATGTGGAAGTGGTGGACTTTATTCCAGCTGAATATCAATTCAGGTTGATCAAAAGACTATTTGAATCTTTGCTCATAAGTAAACTACTCCTCAGCAGCAATTTAAAATGGATGGCTTTCAGCATCTCTATAATTGGCTTTATCCTGCTGTTATGCTGAGGATATTTTCTTTGCCAAGCATGCTGCATCTGTGGCAATTGTGTGGATGTGAACTGTTCAAGGAACAGATTTTAAAAGCCCACGGTGTCCAGCATTGTAGCTAAAACATACGTGTGGTCCTCCCAGATGAAAGCAGGAACATATGTGCATTTGATAAGTATGGGAGCAGCAGGGCCTCTCAAATGATGGCCAGCTTGGATCCAATCACTGGCTTAGAAACAAACTGCCAGGAGTGACAAAGTCTTTTCTTAAGTACATGGAGCATATGCAGTCAGAAATATTTGAGCAGTATTACGGTTAAATGTTCCTGTTTACTGAAGGGACTCTTTGCTGTCTGCTATATTACTTTGTTCAATAAAATACCAAACACAAAAATGATTTTAAACTATTTTCACAAGTTGACAGTAAGCTATAGCTGAAGAAGACAAGAAGAGCAGGAAACACATGCTGCCATAAATGACCCATCATACCTAGCTTAGGTAACTGGCATGTCTATTCAAGGGCATAACTGGATTTTATAATTTTCCATCTTTTACCATCAATTTTCCATCCTAACAGTCCGCATGGAGAGGGAAAAAACTACTGACCTTTCTCAGAAAGTAGTTTGTCAAAAGACTCTCCCCATTTCACTGCTTCTTCAGGAGACACACTGCTTAAGAAACAGAAAGAAGTTTTGAAGAATTGTTCCTACTGTGCATTTAGGAAGCTGTGTAACACACATTATCTTCACCATTGTGGCTCAGGACTGTTGCACAAAGCCTTTGATTAGATCATCTCACCAAGGGAGATCATTCTCTTAGGGGCTTCAGGAACCTTTCCTTTAACTCACTCTTGACATTTTTTCCTGCGGAGTTATACTTCTTTTCTCTTTTTATAAAAACATCAGAACAGAGGCTTTTCACTGTGGTATTTGTGTTGTCCTACTGATCTTTAAGGGAATTGAGACCATGTAGCATGGTAAAACTCATAGGGCAAGCAGGTCTTGTCAGCTATTTAAACTTGAGATAGTCATGCAGAGATGTAGTTTTGAATATGCTCACTCTGAGGCTGTTACCACAGTCTGCTTTTAATGAAATATGCAGAATTCTGTAGCCTGAAGACAAAACTAGCAATATGGTTTAGGTGTCAGTCTTACAGGGCAATAGCATCTGTAATGTGGTTTGTTTACCACAAACATTTCAAATGCCATGTTATTCTGAGACACTGTGCCTCATTTATAAAACTACTCATGTTCTTCATCAAGTATGTCAAGTTGCACGTGTTTCGCTTCAATTTTGAAAAATCTGCCCTAGGAAACAGCAAAGAAAGGGAAAAATAAAAGCAATTTTTATCTGTTGCTTTGTGGATGTGAATGTTTAGAACCATTTTCATTCCAGGACAAATCACAAGACCCTGAAAATGGGAGTAAGTGACTGGTCTGGGATTAGTTGATCAGATCAACTTCTTATGGACCAAACATTTCTGGAATATGATCCCACTTCCTCATCAAGGCTTGCTGTTCTGTTTCCTGATTTACACAGTTTGGGGTCCCTTGGCAGGGAGGAGGCACTTGAAGTTTAGATGAAAGGAAATTCCAATCTCTTTGGTAAGGAATTTAGGCCTATAATGACTCTGGGTTTGCACAAAACTCAAAAGGAGGCATTTTGTTGTGGTTTTTTTTTTTAATTTTAATAGGTGTCACATGTTTCATAGCTGAAGTATTTCCTTGCAGGAATGAAAACTTTAACTAGGGAGAAGAAAACAGTTCATGAGGAGAGGTACAAAGGCTGGAGAAATGAAATTCGGAAAAGCAGGGGTGTTCTGGAGTCAGGGAAAATGAGACCTCACTCCCTTACAGCGTTCATTCGTTATGAGAATTACAGAAAATACAGAGAACTCTGTCAGCTGCAGGTTCCTGTACCTACAGAAATTATTTTGGCCATAGTGAAAGATAAAGCCTTATGACTTTAGACCACATACTTAGTTCACAAAGGCATGAAATGCTGGAGAGGATCTTTGCTGGGTTTGGAAACTCCTACTGTGAGTTTCTGGTTTTCCTTCAGCATCTGCAACAACCCGGGAGCCTCACAGATCCCCAACACCTTAGTGTAGCAGTGAGTTTGTGCAATAATAGACAGAAACCAAGATTTTTTCTGCTTTGCTTCTTTCTAAATATGATAAGAAACTAATTTAAACTAAGAGATAGACATTTAAACTAAAACCAAACTTTTAAATGGACAGATTAATTAACTTTTCCACTATCACCCCAATTTCCATCCGCAGTGTTTTATTAAAATCTCTTTCTACTTATTTTAGTAACTCTGCATGAAATATGGAAATCATAAAAGCTAAGTAAATCACTTAATAAATTTCAAACTATTATCTCACTTTTTTACTTGAAAAAGTGTAAATTTGTTTGGTTGGGTTTTTTTCCATTATTGATAAATATAATTGTCGCTTTAATCCAAATATAAGACCAGCAAAAATCTACAAGTTTCTCTTCCATACAAGAACTGTCAAATCTCTGTTAGTCAGGCACCAGCTGAGAGTAACATGGTAAAAGACAGCTGGATGAATGAGGAAATGATGTTAAAAGGGGGAAATTCTTCAGCGAATTGTTACTGCTCTGAAAGTGCAGATTGTAAGAATGCAGTGAATGGCTGTACTTTTCATTAAATACCTGGGGTATATGAGCCACCCTTTACTGTCTGCCTCTGCTTTCTCTTTACAGATGCATCTTATGATTGTTTGACAAGTCTGCAACCAGGATATCTCAAAATTTGAGCAATAAACATGGCCTGGTTACTCAGATGCACCAGTGGGATTGTTTAGATACCTCCTCCTCAGCCACTGGAAGCAGAGTTGGGGCCCTTAGGTGACTTCTACCATGTGCTCATTAATTAGCATATTAATAGCTTGTAGAAGCAGCTCTGGTCAAAGCAGGCATCTTGGTTGGAAAGTGGGAACTGCTGGAACAAGAGAAAAGGCTGTGGTAAGCACTGAAGTGTTCTGGAGTGATTTGTGGTGTAAAGAAAGGGCCAATACATTTTTTAGGCCACAGTGTTGTAGAATTCTACATATTCCTTCTTCTCAGTCAGGACCTACAAATGCAATTCTTAATATAGCAGTGACATCTTGGTACTCCATTGAAGCGAGGAATTAAACTCTTATGGAAGTCAGTAAACCCAAGACTGTACTCTGCATCTTTATGGTAAATACTAGGGACAATACTAGCAGAGTGTATGAATTTTGGAGACAAGAGTGTTCAACCAATTACTGCAGTTACTGAGGAAATCTGCATTCACTATTTAACACAGCTATGGCATTTGTACATCACAGAAGTCTTTGGAAAACCTGTTTTGCCAGGAGCTGTATGACTTTCCTGCCAGCTGCATTTCTGAGTGGATTATTGCTCTATACAGTCAGTGGACCCATACCAAGGCTGCTGGCACAAGGTTTAAATCTCTCTGCAAATGTATGGGGAAAACACTGCTGATTATCTTGATGCATACCAGGTAATTCTGTAGCATGCTTGGGTTACACTGCTAAATTTTCAAAGTGTTACTCTGCCCAATCTGAATGCACACACATGGGTACAGGAAACATCCCAAGTCACACAGGTACTTCTTGGAGGGAATCCCCAACCAACCCAGTCTTTTACAATGTTTACCTTGTTGCTTTTGTCAAGTTTCCAGGTTTGCCAGGGTGATCACTTTCATGGAATTCCGGTTTATGCAGGAACAGGCTCAATCTATTTCTCTTCTGCTTAGCTCTACAACAGAATTGGAGTAGCTTTTCAAGAAACATTGTAGAAAGTTGGTTTTTCTCTCTCAAGCAGTCTCTGCTTCTGCATTATAGAGCTCCCTATTTTCACTTACAGTAATGCTGGTGTTACTTCTCCTAGATTTTTTTTTTTCTTCATCGCTTAGCACATACTTTGCACTGGCAAAGAAAAATGGAAATCCTTTAATTTTAAGCGTCCTTTTAATTTATTTTAAAGATGAGGGGCCAAACTTCCCATTAGAGAATGTAAACAGTTGGCTAAGCGTCTTCTGCTTTTAATGTTTCACAAAGAAAAAAGGAAGTATTGCTTCCTGTCATTTGAAATTTTTGAAAAAAGCTTTCCCGGATCATATTCAGGCTTTAGAGAAGCATTTCTCAGAACTTCTTGCAACCTCTCTTTCTTAGTATTTTTAAATCATTAATTTGGTATGTTTCTTGTCCTCAGAAAAAAGATAGTTCTTTGAGATAACTCTTCTTAAAGAGTTAATATTTTACACATACAATTTCTAGGACTGCAGTTCATGAGTTCTCATATATATGTCAAAAATGAAATTAACCGTGCTCTAAATTCACCCCCACAAACTATGCTAGAAGAGTCCTCCATGTAAACAGAACGCGCAGAAGGTCGGCCTGACCTGAACACTTACCCAGGCTTGCTTCCTTTGTGTGGTTCTTCCTTAATTGCTGATTTCATGACTTTGTAATAGGGTTTATCCTTTGAGGCAGAAATGTTGAGTTGGGGGAATAAAAGAAGTGGGTTCTCCATCTTCCTCTAGAGAAGCTTCCGGCAAGGTTCCCTTTGCTCCTCGCCCCCGGTGCGTGCTGGCTCAGGCTCTCACATGCTGCAGCAGCCTGGAGTGCCCTGGCCAGCCCCAGCCCTGACTCCAGAGGAGGTGGTGGCAGGAGGTGGCTCTGTACTGGCCACTGCAGCTGTGCCCACAGCGGGCTCTAAGGGAGCTCTGGTTGTGCCCTCGTCCCTTGGGGAAATGACACTGCAGCTCCACAGGGCTCAGGCTGCAAACCGCAGCCCAGAGCGGCGGCTGCTCCGCGCAGCTCAGCTCCTGCTCAGGGTAGGGGGACACCAGCCCATGCTCCCAAACACCTGTACGTGCCCTAGGCTCCCAAAATGAACCTTAATGAGAGTAATGCCGCATGAAATAACATCCAGCCTTCTCTTCAGCCCCCAGAGGCACGCCAGCTGCCCTTAAGCTGCCCTCTGCAGCCTCAGTGCCGTGTGCTGCACACAGCTCCGTCCACAGCACCCTGACTTCAAACTCAGAGTTTCTCAGTGTCTCCTCCAAGCTTTGGCTGATCAATCATTTTGCAAGCAGATATTTTAATTTTTGCACCATTCTTCAGAAATGACAACCACCCACTTCTAATTTCCAGTTTGTCCAGTAAATGCTCCCTCTTTCACTTCTCTGTCTGTGGATTTATTTTTACTTGCAATCTCCCACCCAGGACAGTCTTTAGTTCAGAAAAAAAAAATCTGTGTTTTTTTAAATTTTATTTTGTTACTAAATAACCCAGAATTTCTCATTTCAGTTTGCATAAGGTAAAAATGTATTAATCTTTGAGGTTCATCAGCACAAGTTATCTCTCCACATATAAGTCTGATGTCAGTTAAGTTTCTTGGGTTTAAGTTCAGTTTCTGTTGGAGGTGTCATAAGAACAACACATCTAATAAAGAAATATCTTCAGTGTAAGCTGAATGAGGCACTGGAAAGGGTTAAAATTACTGCAGTAGTTAATTGATTAAGAATTTAATAGTTCTCATGTTTTCAATGGCAGTGTCTCGTTTTGATTTCTCAAGTAGGACACGGAGCTTTGAGGAGAAGACATGACCTCATTACCTCCCATAATTTTGTTGTGTTTTACTTACATGGGTACTTCTGGTGAGAGTCCCACTGTGGCCTTTTTCGTGTGGAGCTGAGGAGAATGGGAATGGGAGATACTAATATTCAAAAGAAATGAAAAAGATACCAACTCTGCTAGGAAGCCAAATTTGTGAAACATTAAAAGAAGAATAAGATGTAATCTATCATTATTTTTTTAAAGAGTTAACTGAAAAAACTCTCATGTGCCACACGTGTGATACAAATTTTAAAATCAGACTGAATGGGGAACAGTGCACAAGTGTCTTTTGTAACCCAAGGGACTTTAGGAAGGAGGGTTACAGTTTAAACTTAATTTTCAATTTCAGAGAAGGCTTATGTCATGCATATTTTAAACTGGCTTTAACCACAGCTGTGTTTATTAATTTATTTTGCCTTCTACAGATAAATAAATAAAAATAGACTGCATTCTTTTATTTCACTTTTCTGCAATACTGGTGGTCACATGCGCTTTTTTTTACCTGTTACGTTTATAAAATACTGTCCGTGCTCATCTGGTATCATTTTCTTACCTGCTGATTTCAGCTCCCAGAAAATATTTGTAATTGTAACTTCCACATTCCATCTAAGCTGATTTAAGAAAGATTTGGACCATGAAATATAAGTCAGAAGTGAATTATGAGGGGCCACTGTGCCAGGCACCTTTTAGATGGGGATGAGCAGCTGTGTCCCCTCTTCCAGCACCCACCAGCCATGGTCTGAAGGGCCTGTCCAACTCACTCTTCAATGACCCTAAATGGGTTTTATGCCTTAGATGATTGAATTATTCCTGTACTACACTGCAAGCAATTGTGTCAGTCCTGACTGCAGCAGTGTGCTGTGCACCTCCTGAGAATTCACTTGGAAATCTGGAGGAGCTTGGGGGAGGGGGGGGGGGGGGGAGAAATAATCACAAACAATTTTTCCCCCACTCACCCACACCTTTCCCCCCCCCCCCATTAATAGAAACCTTATTCTAAACCTAGGCCATGAAGCAGCCAAATTGCATCCAAGTCAGTCTGTGTTTTGTCAGCATTGCTGCTGGTGCTAATGAGCATCCCTGTTTTGAATTGTAAGCTGCAGTAGTTATAGTAACAGTATTAATGGCCCTGTAAATGCTTCTGGGCCGTTTTGGGTGCTGCAAGATGACGATACAGGAAAATGAATAAATTATTTTAAAACCAGATAAAGCAGACCCAGAATATTATGTTGATGACATGACTAGAGATCTAGAAAGCTCCTAAAAAAAATTGTGATGAGAACTAAATGTCCTGCTTCCCAACCATTTCTCTAACCACTGAAATACATTCACAAATCTGTTGGGAAGGAGACTACTGATTTTTAAGCCCTCAAATCAAGATTCTGAAATGTAAGAACAATATTGAGTTAATGTTCTATTACTTGCAGAAATATATTTTTCAATGGTTGGATGAATACTAACTGTATTTTCAGAGCAATCTTCATGTGACACAAAAGTAAAATTGAACAGAGCATAAAGTGCAGGATGATGAGGTGATGTCCTGACCCTTTGGGCCTTCCTGTTCTTTGGCTGAAAAGTGTCTGTGCTGGCTTCTGGTGGTGTTTGATAAGGTCCTGTCACAGCTGATGATCAGGTCACTTGATTTGTATAGACACAGGAGCTGCCCTCCGTGAAAGAAATATTGACTGACAGTGTCAGCAACAAGGCCATTGTATTGTACACTGAGAATGTCATGTTTCCTTTCTACAGGGAGTCTCTGGGAGATTCAGGCTTTCAGTCCAGCTGAATAGAAGTGCAGCCCCAACTGAGCAGTTCAACTCAGCACAATGAGCTGAAGCACAATGGGAAATCCTCCTTTGTCAGTAATCCCACAGCATCTCTCTCCAAAGCTGTTTTCCTTACTTCCCAGGTAAATGCAAACTTTGCCTCCTCCATTTCCATTCTCATGTTCTGGCACTGCCCAGGCTCATCTATAGCCAAGTTCCAGCACTGTTCTTATTCAAATCCAATCTTACCAGTATGGCTTTTGTTGGGTTAGGTTTCTGCTGAAGGGAAGCAATATTTATGAGAAGAAAAACAAAATACCAAAGCCAATAGTGTTTTTACTGTTTTTTCTTACAGGAAGAAATAAACATGGAAAGAAACTTCACTGAAGAGCATAGGCTGAAAACATGAATTTCCATATT
Source organism: Fringilla coelebs (assembly GCF_963513975.1). Classification (NCBI taxonomy): domain Eukaryota; kingdom Metazoa; phylum Chordata; class Aves; order Passeriformes; family Fringillidae; genus Fringilla; species Fringilla coelebs. Next base: position 31,251,535 of record NC_140067.1, on the reverse strand, counting down.
TCGTTTTCATGTAAAGACATTTGAAGACTTGAAAATTAAAATTATGTGTTTTTAACTAATTTGGTTTTAATTAATAATTCTACTCTTCAGTCACTTCTGACCAATTTATCGCTCCTCAATATTTATGTTGTTTATTCCTTATTGGAAACAATAACTGGACATAAAATTTAATAATAACATGATTCAAGTCATGGTTGTATTTTTTCTCTTCCTCATGAAGTAAATCCAGAAGGAAAGGAGTTCTATTGGAAATATCAAGTAGAGGATCTTGCTGTCTGCTAATTCAGGGAATTTGTTTAGTGGTGCCCTTAAAAGATGCATCCCAGGGGAGGAGGTTGTCGTGTGGGGTTTTTCAGTTAGATAAGGAGAATCATTGTGATGCCTGCACATTGAAAAACGTGTTTTTCTCCTTTGTTGCTGCTGTTTAAAAGGAAGGAAACAAAATTGCGTTGTTTTAGATATGAAGCACTGACAACAGGAATGTAACACTTTGCTTTTGGGGTCTGCTAGCCAGGCGTTGCTAAAGGATTTTTTAAGCCATCCCTGATGAAAACTCAAGAGTAGCGCAGGCTTGGGAGTCCTTGTAGCTTCATCAGAACTTCTGCCAGAGAAAGTGTTTGCATCCGTGCTAAACTGAATTAATTTATTTGGTCTTTTGAAAGGTCAGAATAAGAAAGTGAGTCTGCAAAGTTCTCAGCTGTATTCATTTCCTGCCTGGCCCGCGGTTCCCGGCCGGCATCTCTGATTAGTGCTGTTTACAAGTGACATACATCACTGTCACCATTAATCTTGAGGCAGTCGTTTCCTCGGCTGAGCCCTGCGGTGTTTGCAGCCAGCTCTGACATCAGTGCTCATTAGACAATGGCGTGTTAATGACCAGCTTCCGGAAAGGCTCACCTTCCACACTCACAGGCCTCTTTTAAAATGTGGTTTTTTCATTGCGCTGTTCACCGGAAATGCTGCAGGCGAGTATGTTCTCTAAATCCTGCCCAAAATATCCTTCCTACTGGAGTTCTGCACTACCGGATTTATTTCTGTCTTACAGAAACCCAGAACGACTCCTCACATGACAACCTGATCTTGAGGGGGTTTTTAGGTTTATTTTAAAGACAGATTTTATCAACCCATGGCAACGGAGCAAACAGCAGCTGAGAGTTTTCTGGTCCTTCTGGGAAAGGAGTGGGACTGTTGCTTGGTCATGCACAAGAAGGCTGTGACTCCTAATCCACTGACTATTAACCGTAATATCAAACTCCCTACAGATTGGGAGTAATATCTGTTCCCTACAGAGCACAAGGGAATAAAATCTGTGTTGCATCACGACTGAGTCCGCTATTGCTGAACCACTGGGTGGTTTAAGCAGAGCCAACATGCTTAATGCCAGGCATGTCCTACCTCTGCTTTTCCAGTCAGACTATCAGGAACATCTCGGGATGCTGCAGGCCAGGCTGAGCTACCAGAGCAGGCATTGTCAAACATCTACAGTGATTCTGTAGTATTTTTTTTCAGATTATATATTATTATACTTTATTGTTACTTCTTCCTGATAACACTTTGTTCTTGCATCCTGAATTTAGCTGAGGCAAATAGTCCAAGGGCTTACAAAGTGGTATGGTGGATTTCCCATCAGAGCAGTAAAAAAATTGGTACCCAAAAAACTTGAAAATGTATAGCTAAATTTCCATATTAATATGTATATATATTATCTTCAAAGTCTGTCAAAAGAATACAGCATCTGAAGATATAAAAGCTACATGTCAGTCTGATCTTTCTCTTCAGTAATTACCCAAACACATTCATCACGAAAATTAGGTAAAAATATTAATGTTACATCATATTTTGGTGTAATCTTCAGAATGACTGAGAAATTTTCCAGGAAGGTTCAACTGATTTTTGAGGATTGAAAAAAGTTGTATTCTAAAATGGAAGCTGGAACCATTTTATTTCCTGGATTATGGAAGTTTTGCAGTTGTAGTTTTCTTTTCCTCCCCCCAAACTTAGAAATCTAATGAGGAGTTTAGCTTCAAGGCAAGGATGTTCCTTGTTGGCCTTTACCAGTCAGTCATAGTCTCTCTTCTTCTTTGCTAATACCAGAATTTCCGACAAAAGCCTTCTGTCACCAGGCATCAGGGTACCAGCTTTCCCAAAACTGCTATCCAATTTTTTCAGATTTGCAGGAACCTTCAAGAAAACTTTCTGGTTATCTAACACAGTGAGAGGCTGAGGGCTGTGAATCCTAGAGAGCCTTCAGGGAAGCTTCAGGCATAGCAGAGACAAGGCTTTGCTCTAGTAAAGTCCTTGTGTGAGTTTTTAATTCCAGTCATGCAAGAAATCTTATCTGATTCATTCGCAGTGTTGTGTTGGAGACCGTGTGATCTGGCAAAGATCTGAGACATTTTGGGACCCAGCAGATGTGAGCAGCAACAGCAGAAACAATTGAACCCATCCTTCATTCTGCTAGGCAGCAGGATGGATTTTATGAATTCCTCACTGTAACCCTGTGCTGTTATTACCATGACAAAAGACCTTGCCATTTGGGCACTATCCATTCGCCAAAATTTTCAGGCTTTTAGCCTGAGTCATGGCATGCTTCATGATTATTGTGGGTTTGATGATACACTTCTTAGCTTTTGCAGGAGTTGTCCTTGGTGACCTCTGGTTTTCACACCAGATTCTCATCAGGCCCAATCTGCTGCTCCTGTCTTTCTCCTCTGTGTTTTTCTGCCACAGCTAGAATAACTGAAATCACAAAAATAAGTTTTGCAAAGCTTGCCAAAAGTGCTTCCTCAGAGCAACAGAGGAAGGATGATATTTGCAGTTTCAGTATGCACACTAGGAAGGGAGCTATTCTAGTCTCTCTGTTGAGTGAAAACAGGTGATCATTTATCAGCTTCCGCTGTCAACTTGATAAACATGAATCTTTAATAAGTTTGATATTGCTGTGGTCACCAAATCTAATACAAATGTTGCACTTCATCTGTTGCTGATCAGCCTAGATTGCCTGAGGATAGACCATTGATCTGAAACGTGTCCTCGTGGCATGTATGAAACAATTGCCATTCCAGTTTGCAGTGACCACAAGCCATCTTTTGCAATTCCTAGGGAAGGCCTGCAGATCATGAGACCCTTTGCTTTACTTGAGGCACAAGCGCCTTTCAAATCTCCAAATTTAGAGATTTTCACTGAGGCCAAGTAAGTTGGGTTTTTTTCAACCCAGAATGATCTCCACGTTTAAAGCGTTTGCTTTCTGATTATCAAATTCCACTCATCCTGACAGTGTAGATTCATGTTGCCCAGAGGATGAATATATGGGCACCCAGCCCTTCCAGCACCAAAATAAGGCACCTCAGCTGGTGGCTGACAGTAGCCACGGCTGTCCCGGTGCTCCCTCTGTTGGAAAAGTTCTGACATGTCCTTTCTCCCTCGCAAAAAGGGCACATGAACACCTCTGGAACCAACATCCCACACGTTCTCCACTCAAACCCAAAGGACCTGTATGCTGTGTCCCTCTGCTGCTGGTACCTTCCATCCTCCCCAGCTCAGGCTGGTGAGGGGGGCTTGGTTCAGCAGCAATGAACAGAGCAGCCTTTCTTAAGGACTAAGAAATAATCAGTGCAATAGTCTGATCTTTTGGAAATCTTCTTCCCAGGTGCTTCCCTGGTGAAAGGAGTCAGTTGTTTGGGCTTTTCTAGGAAACACAGAGCCTGATGTCTAGCACGGGGCACAGGCTGAGGCGCAGCCACGGAGGGCACGGGACTACAGCTCCCGGTGTTGCCCTGGGCACAGCTCCTCCCAGCCCTCCTACCCTCCTCCCTTTCATTAGCATGATTTCTTCCCTAGAGGTAATTTAGCCGAAGCTTGCCTCAGGTTTCCCCGAGGTTCAGAACTCTCTGTGAGCAGGGTCAGACCTGCAGCCAGCAGAAAGAGCAGCTTTGGTATCTCCATGTGTCCATCCCACACCTCCAGCAGATCCCTGCTGAGTCACACAGAATCACAGAATCAATTTGGTTGGAAAAGACCTCTGAGATAAGCGAGTCCAAGCTCTGACCCAACCACATGTTCTCACCCAGGCCATGGGCACTGAGGGCCGTGTCCAGTCCTTAAACACCTCCAGGAGTGATGACTCCACCACCTCCCAGGGCAGCCCATTTCAGTGTCTAATCATCTTTTCTGTGAAGAAATTCTTCCTAATATACAACCTAAACCTCCCCTGGTACAGCCTGAAACTTTGGTCCTATCACAAGTAGCCTGGGAGGAGAGGCTGGACCCCACCTGGCTCCAGCCTCCTTTCAGACTTCCCTTGTAGCTGCAGTTTTGCTGCCTGGTTCACAGCAACTCATCCCAGACACGTGCCATGATGTGAATATCTTGTCAGCTGCCTGGGTGGCACAAGAGTTGGCCCTAATGATTGTGCAAACTCAGACTATCAGGTCTCAGTTTAAAGACCATCTGTATCAGAGAACTCTTCTGTTTCTGCTGAGAAGGACCTGGATGCTCTTATCACCTGCTTGCTTCTGATGGATCTCCAGTATCCAGAGCTGAGTGATCATGCACTGCTGTCTTAGTCATCCTCTTCCAGTGACAGAGCCATCAAGGACAAATCTCCATTTGTGTTGATGGCACAGGCCTGTTTGTTTCTGTTTGCGATACTTTTGTGGCAGGGCTGTGCAGACGTGGCCAAAGACACGTGGCAGCTGAGCGCATGTGGGAACCCGCATCATCTCAGCGGTAAAAATCCAGGTGGGCTGGGACCTGGGGTCCTTTTCTGGCTTCTGAAGGATCGCTTGGCACTGCTTTGCCCCGGTGCTTGCCATGCTGCCCTCATTTAGCTGGTGTGATGGTTATCTGAGCAGAGCTGAAACAGGTCTAGGGGCAGAGCCAGAGCAGATACTTCAAAGCAAAATCCCAGGCTTGTGCCCAGGACCTGTGAGGGAAAGCCTCCTGTGCACAAGTGAGCCTCTCTGAAGTCTCACTCTGGCTGCTGCAAAACGTGCTCCTCTTCAGGTGCCTTATTTATCTGCACTTTCTGCTTATCATCACTTGAGGGCAGTTAAGCTCATGACAGGTCTTGCTTTAGCCAAGTGTGATTTGATCAAATGTTACCATTTTAGCTGTTAAAGTAAAATCCAGCAAAGCCAAGGAAAAAGTCGTTGCTTTGGGTCTGACTGTGTCCCGGTTGTGCCAGGGAAACTGTAGCTGTTAATCACCATCTTCCTGGGTGAGAGAGCATGCTCTCCCTTTGCTTGAATACAGCCTGCTTCAATAGATTGGCTGGTGTCCCCTAAGATCAAAAATGCTATGTGTGAGATTATCCTGCAGCATTTCTTGACACAGTCTGGCCTGTGCAGGGCTAGAATTCTTGGGCAGAATTTGCTAGCAAACCATGTTAGTCATATGAAAAAAATTGTGGTCCAGTGACCAGTGTCCATCTCTCAGTGTGTAACTACACATGAATGCCACAGCAGTGACAGGAGGCTGAGTAAGTCCAGCCAAAATCAATTTCTTGGAGAGCATGGAAATTTCCTATCTCTCATGCCCAGTCTGAGGGACTCAGTGGCTTTGTTTGGACACTGTGTAGGGTGCATGTTGGCACATGAGAAATGAGCACTGGAGCTCTCCAGAGAGGGACGCAGGGCCCAAGAGGGAAGGCCAAGATGTGTGTAGGGCCATGAGCCTTCAAATCCCACAAGATGTGTGTTGAAAACCAGCCTGCACCAAAGTGATGCTCAGTGATATTTATCTACCCTACAGCAGGCACTCAGCTGACTGCTGCCTCCTTGCTGCCCTTCTGGCAGCCCTGGTAGTACCTGTGCCAACCCTTTGCCTTCCATACTACACTACTGGAATTTTTCTCCTGAATTTTTCCTCTCCCTTCATTGCCAGCTGTGAGCTTTGGCAACAGACATGTGGGTGATGGACACACACAGCCCCTGACCCTGGCCTTAGGGATAAACCCTGGGATAAAATATAAGGTGAAGTCTGCAGTGTGATCCAAACTGATACTGAAAGAATAAGCAATATTCCTGTGGCCTTGCAAAGCTCTGAGTAGGCTAATTAGCTGGGATGATGGCATGGCTAATTAGACAAGGCTGGGTGTGGTGCTGGTACAGCTGTTTTGCTCATACATACAGAGAGGAAGCCTTCTTGATTGAACTTGATCTGCCTGTGGATCCTTCCTAACATTCCTGATTGAATGGTCCCTTTCCTTTTGGTGGGGCCAGGTGCCACCTGATCTATAGAAAGGATACAGGATGTCCTATCTCTCCTTGCTCTTTGTGAGTGTTGGACCAGATGGGTTCTGACTCCCTTCCAGACCTCGGTCACTCTGTCAGTAAAACTTGAGAGTCTTCCTGAAAACAAACAAGCCAACAAATTGCCCCAGCAAGCCAGAAAATCATAGACCAACACAAACCCCCTTGATCTTTGCCTCAACCCAGCATAGGAACTGTGGAGCTGTACCTTGGGCTCTCCACCAGTTTGCTCTGGGACACATGTTCCAGGGGCTGGAGCTCCGTGGTTTGGCAGGGAATATGCATGGCTCTGGCTGAACCGGGCGCTACAGATGCTGCTGCTGTGCCCGAGTAACGGGCAGAGGCTTGTGTTCCAGGGAGCAGCTGTTGAAGAGAAATCAGGGGGGCCATTTAGCTGAAGTTACAGCAGAATCAAACAATAAATGCTCTGCCAGATCAACTGTGCTGCTGCAGACAGAGCTGTGCTGTGCACACCAGCAGTGGGCAGTCAAAGTCCATCCCAGTGTCTACCAGTGTTCACCCCACCCCCGGGAGTGGGGGGGCCTGGAGGGGTGTCCCCCACAGCCAGGAGAAAGCACAAGTTTTGTCTTGTGTTAGATTTCCCCTCGGTCTTAGCGCTGCCCTGGAAATTAGCATCTGATAGGAGTCCGCTGGCCAGGCAGGAGCTGGGAAGATTTCAATGTAAGGGGAAGGTAAAGCAGCTTTGCTTTGTTTTCTGAAATGAGTGAGGTGATTTCTTCCCTCCATGTCCCAGGCTCTTGTATTTTTCATACTTCATTAAAAGTGTTTGTAATTATATGAGTGGCTTCAGAGGCAAATTAAGCCTTCATTTGGAGGCTGCTCTGGGTGCTGGATGCCCTCCATTAGGCTGGGCTTCTGCCAGGGAAAAACACTACATAGTCTTTAACTGCACCAGCTCCGATCTGCTTAATGTTGATTTTCCTATTAAGTTCAGCTAATACTTCTCTAATTGTGTGAGCTGGGACTGAAGCCAGACCCAGTGACTTTTGCCAGCCGCTGTCAAGGCTGAATCAGAGATGAGCAGAACCCTCCCAAGCACTCCCTGCGCACGTGCTCGGCCCCATCTGAAGAGCAGCTGCTCTCCCCAAAAGTGACTCAGGCTCGGCTTTGTGCCCCAGGTGCTGTTGCCCAGGGCAAGCTCCATCCAGCCAGGAGACGTGGATGCCAGGGAGCACACTCAGCAGAGCACCAGGAGCCTGGCACTGCATGGAACTTGCCCCAGGAGGTGCCAGAAGGGATGCCATGGACTCAAAGGCCAGCCCACATCTCTGCCTGTCGATTAGCCACAGAGCAGAAATTATTGTGTGGCCTTTCTGAGGCAGGTAATACACTACAACCTGCCCAAGAGGGGATATTTGCAAATAGAGGGACATTCACAGCTCTTCCACAATGTGGAAGGAAGGATGTTGGTGGGGTAGGAGACTTCAGTCAAGGAGCTCAGGGATGCCACTCACCCGAATCTGCTGCCACTCACTGTTAATCTGCTGCTCACAGTGAGTGAGGGGTGGTATGACAATCCTTCCAACCCAAACCATTGCTTGATTCTGTGAAATTTAGGCAGATGTATAAACTCATTGCTGATCAGCAATGAACCTAAGAACATCTGATTTTATTTAATAATTGAATTTCGTTCTTTAATTAAAAATGGCAAGGAAATTAAATAATTTAATTTTTAAAATCTTATTTAATTTCAATTAGCTCCGATTAATGGCTATTCCTTCAAGTCAAAATATCAATATGATAGAAAACTAGTTTTGAATTTTTCATTTCAGGAACATTACTGTCTTTTAACTTTAAAACCCTTGCAGCTCTAATACAATTATCACGTGCCACGCAAGTTTTAAAGCCTTATTACATCCTCACACTCACAAATACAAGAGATTCTGAGCTTGTGATTGGAGCTGATTTGTTTCTGCAAAGCCCCTTGTTTGAAGCCCCTGTGGGCTGCAGCCAGCCACTCACAGAGAGCCTGGGCTGTGACCAGGTGCTGGCCAGGGCCCTGTGGTGACAGCAGGCCACTGGAGTTCACTGACAGCCACAGGACTCACTCGTGCTTTGACTCTGTACATCTCCTAGAGCATTTGTTTATTCCTCTACTAAGGCATGATTAAGAATTACATGTTTTAATTAGGAAATAAGGTCAGGAAGCCAAAATCGTATTTCTTTTCTTGACCATAAAAATTAAAATTTAAAAAGCAGCCATATGACAGGTTCAAAACCCAATTCATCGTGGAATTTCTGGCAGCAAAACATGGCTTCTCTGTAAGGTGTTTGGTACACAGGAAGGGAAGTTTAGAGAGCTTGTAATTCACTGCAACACAGCATTAGACATCCAAGGAAGTCATTATTGTAGATGGTTTCCTGGTAGCATAAAGAAGCAGGAGGGAGCCAGGCTGTTTCAGAGCAAAGTTGAAAACACTAATTGACTTTTACTCACTGGGTAAGGAGATGTAGCATGACAAATGGCTTTGTGGTTTGAATCATTAAAGACCAAGGAGAGAGCTGCTGGCTAATGGGGCTGTACTGGGCAGAAATGGCCGTGTTGGGGTTGCTGTGAGCAATCTGCAAGGTGTGCTCATAAAGCATAGGAGGAGTCAGCAGGACCCTGGCTGGTGTGGTGTGCCAGGGGCAAGAGGGGCTGGAAAGGATGAGAAAGGGTCCAGCCAGCAGCTGATTGCCATGGCCTCTGGGCAGAGCACAGCTCCTCCTGGGAGGGCAGAGACAGCTCTGCCCATCTGGGAGCAGGCTCAGGGTGCAGGACAGTGTATCAGAGCTCCTAAGGGCACTGCCGGGCCTCAGCTGCCCCAGCCAGCCCCAGCCTCTGCTCATGGACCAGGAGCTCCATTTAAACTCAGCTCTCAAGCTCTGTTGTAGGCTCATCTGTCTCCAGCCCCATCTCCTGCCAGGCCTCTCTAAATGGCCCCTGCTCTGACCCATCCCAGGGCTGTGGATGGCCATGGTGGGTCCCTGTGTTAACCTGCTTTGCTCAGGTGCTGTGGGATGGGGCCCTCAGTGAGGACACGGCCAATGCTGGGGTCATCCTCAGCTCCTGCCTTGTCTCCCTTTGGGCAGCATCTCCCCTGCTGCTGCAGCTGCTGCCTCCTTACACGGCACATTTGCAGCATATCCTCCTGAGACGGTCCCTGGAAGTCTGCTGAACTGCACAGGGCTCACCAGACCAGCCCTGGGAGGAAAGGACCGCTCTGTCTTTGGCCTGTCACCTGGAGGAGAGGTGCCTTCTCCCTGCAGCAAACACATTTCTTTGCTGAAATAATAAGGTGTAAGTCTGGTGCTCCCTATTTCACATATCATATACACATCAGGGTTTATTCTGGCTCTTGGAAGAAGTGAGCTCAGAAATAATCCAAGGGTCAGTTTTCTAACATTAGGCTGGAGTTGTCTTTATTTACTTCTACAGACTTGGCTTTGACTCAAGGCACTGTAATGCTATGCATTCTTCAGTAAACACAATTAACTGGAAACTTAGAAACATTGATATCATCTTTTCCCTTGTGACTGGTCACTGTGAACTGCTGTCTCCAGCCAGAAATTCAGCTTCCTTTTCCCCCAGGGTTGCAGAGTAGGTGGAAATCCATTTAGCTTTAAAAAAAATTAAAATAAAATTTTAAAAAATGAACCATTTTGATGATGCAGCTTAGCTTGGTTTATGGCAGTGGTCAAAGAGTAACAAAGCTTGGGAAGAATGGGAAGGTCAGGACTGTACAGAGCCAGTGGGTTCCTGCTATTCAGCAAGAGCTGGGTGTTTGTCCCTGAGGCAGCCAGGTGGGATCGTTAGGATCAGGACATTCAGCCACAAATCTCCACCAACATGGAGACCAAAGCTGAACTTTAAACTCCTGTTTTAGCATCTCCCCATAAACCCTCTCTGAAAGAATGCAGAAAGGCCCTCTAGAGCTTCTCCAAGCTCTACGGCAGAGGCAGATGAATTATATTTTTGGTAGGATCTCTTCTATGTGGTGCTAAAAGCCCTTCTCCAGATGATCCAGTCTAGTACTTCACGATCTTACAGCTGGAAAAATCTTGTCTGCTGCTTAATCTAATCCTTATTTGGTGTAATTGAGGGCAAACATTTCTTGTCCTTACTCAGAAAGGACACACTAACAGTTTATCATCTTCCTCTCCATAACTGCAGCCTTTTATGGCTGTGATGTTTAGGTACTTCATGTATCGTTACCCTGTGTCCCTTTGGTCTGCCCGCTTCTAGATTGAACAAATTCTCATTCTTCCATCTTACCTTTTAGGTCTGCACTCTGGACTCTTTCCAGTCAGTCTGCAGCCTCCTTGAAGAGCAATATCCATCTTCCAGCTTCTCACTGAATGTCTGAAGGAGGCAGAGCCCTGTGATTATCCCACATGTAGATGTGTAAGAGATTTGTAACAGAAATACTAAGGTTAAAGTGAAGCCTGAACTGTAGTGTGTGTAAAGAATGGGGGGAAAGCAACAGAGTGAGGATCGAAAGAATGACCTGTACTGATAAGGTAGAGCACTGCTCCCAGAACTGGGTTTCTAGGATGCCATTCCTGGTTGTAAAACTGAAGAATGTGTTTATGTCATAACCAAAAGACCTGCAATCTGGTCAGAGCACAGCACAGACAGGGAAGGCATCCCAAGTCCCCATGTCCCACCAAGAGAATGGCAATTCACACACTACTGCATTTCCTGATGGGCCACCAGGAGAGCAAACATGTCCAGACTAGGAGAAGCAGATAAGCCTCAAATTAGCCTGAGCTGTTGGTGGCAGGAAGGGCAGTGTGTACAGTTTAAGGCTCCATTTCTGCTCCATTTCTCCATGTTGCCAAGAGCTCCTGTGCTCCTGGCAGCATGGTCCCAGCCTGGTAGCCTTTTACCTCCTGGGAAAAAATTTTGTCTGCTTAGCCGTGTAGTTGATTGAAAGCTTCTGTGTCTCATCCATTCATCCTGCACTGACCTCCAGCAGCCTGTGTGCATGGCACACTTTACTCTCCCTCCTCTCATTCCCTGTGCAGGATTGCTCATGTTCTGAATCTCCATGCTTTTCCTCATTTCCAGTCTGTAGTTAAACTGCTGCTAAGCTCTGTACATGCTAGGTTCACCACTGCTCTTCCATGGCTGCATATCTGGGCATTCTGGATGGATTGGAAAGGATGAGAGCGTCTCCAGACAAGCCCTGGAGGTTTGGTCAGATGTGCTTGCTGCTAAACAAAGTATTTCAGTATTCACTGAACTGCAAACCCTGGATAGTTAGGCCAGTTAGTTCATGAGTGGAGGCGGGTTGAGATAGTCATGTTTCTACACCAGTACTGAAACAGGTTAACTGAAAACGCATTAGCAGCTGCAGAACACAGAAATAGCTGGATAAAAATCTGATGGAATTTTCCCTGTGCTTATATAATAATACCTGATTTTGTGTTCCAGGTCTATTACTGTTTTGTTGTGATACCGTGAAAAACAGAGATCGAGATAAAGAATTTTTGTGAAGTTTATTAAGGGATAAAGTAAGAGAGAAAAGTCCAGGGCTGGGGTGGGGTACTTCTGGAGGGCAGCCAAAGAACATGCCCTATCCTGACAGTAGGATCTTTATATAGTTACATCCATTACATTATTACATCGCTGAGGAACATGCATATTCATGTGTTCGATACATTATTCAAACATTCTTGTAAGTTTTCTGATGTTTTGGGAACTTTTTTGTTTGGGTTCTTCACACTCCAGCTTATCTGTATAACATCCTGTGTGTCAGGTCAATATATTTTATTTCTTCTTGTGTCTCCATCCTGCTGTTTCACATCCTCTGATAAGATTTTGTATGTCCTCCTTAAATTTAACATGGTATTCTTTAATTGTCCTCTGGTGCTCTGGTTTGTGTCACGGTTTGTGTCTTATTATTTGGAGGATTCAGTCAATGGAAAGGGGAACAACGATCACTTTACACCATTTGTTTGGTTACATAGAGGTGTTTTACCACCTAGTGTTCAGCTAAGGCCTACAATATAGTATATTCAACCTACTACTATTTCTACAAACTGTGCAGTACAAACTTAAACTTATAGATTTTGTTATACTGACAAAGAGCTAAATAAAGGTGTACATGATATAATATCTGAATACCTATGATCAATGCAAAAGCTAATATCTATAAATGTGAAAGCTAATATCATATTACAGTCCTCTTTTTTATTAACAATAGTAAGCAGACATTTGACTGAATTATATGCTGCAAGACTGTTGGTCTAGGGCTGAGGGCAGAATATCCTGCCCTCTTATGAACAACTCTAGACAATATATGAGACAGAAGTTGCAGCGGGGGAAGAAAATCCTACTTTTAGAGCTGTCCCCATTCCCCTTCCCATATGTACTGTATATTACCTTGTGTGACTCAGACAGAAGAAAGACAAGCAGGATTTTAGAGATAATTTCTTCAAAATTTGAGCCTAGTTTGGTCTCTGCTGCTGACAGAGTCCAGCCTGCCTTCTGTACTACCCTGATGGGGTATGGACCAAGTATGCATATACTGGAGAATTTAAAAAGCACAGTGGGGTTCAGCCTCTCTTATCTAGGAGCTATAAGTAAAGGCAATCCACAGCTGGATATAGGAAAATGGAAAAATACAGCAACAAACCCACTCCTGTCAGCACTGAATTTCATGCAGCAAAGCAATTCTGAGAAGCCCAGCAAGATCACAGTGATGCACCTAGTACGTGAGCTATGCAACATGGGTGTCATCTGTGGACAGATCCTGTTCCCTCCTAGTCTGAGCGTCATGGTGGGAAGTGCTTTTTGAGGACCATCCCTGGGGAGGTGGCACCAGGCTGAGGATGCTACAGTGGGATATGCTGGCTCTAGGGCAGCGGATTCTTGAATGGGAGCAGTCTGAGCCTGCATGAGAAATGCCTTGAGCCTTCAGGAGTTCGGGCACTTCTCAAGCAGGTCCTGCCCTTGGCCACAGCCTGCGACTTTAACCTTGTGTGGTGGGGATGCAGCTGGCAAGACAGCTGGCCTCTGTGCCTCTTGCTGCCTTCCTGCACATCTCATGGAGCAGAGTCTGCTTCGAGAGCTGCTCATCAACCCTCAAAGAGAAAAGTCCTGTTTGAGCACAGTTTTTGCTCGGTACAGGAAGTATCCCAGTGCTCACTAGGAAGCTGCAGCAGAACAGCTCTGCAGACCAGTGAAACATGCTCGGGGTGGTGCCTTCAGACTACTGTAACACAAAGATCTGTGCACAAGCAATTAGCAGGGAAACCAGGCAGCTTCGGGGCTTGTTTTGATTTCTGCTCTATCCTTCCAGTCTAATACACTTAGCACACATCAGGGAGCAGGGCAAGGAAACGCTCTGTTCTCATCACATCTTGTGAAGTCAATCAGTTGCATAATATGAAACACAGGCAGCAGGAACGTGATCAAGTGCAGAGAAGGGACACATCAAGCACTTTATAGCGGCTGTGGGAGGGGTGAGCCAGGCCTCTCTCTACCCAATTTATCTTTTCCAAACTGCCTTTTGAGCCTGTTTTGCATCAGCTGCCTGTCACTCTAAATACAGCTCGGATTTCAAGGTACTTTCCCTGGAGCCCTTGTCTACTAGAACAGGAGGGGTAAACACCCCCTAAAGCCCCCGGGGCGATTCAGAGGGTTTAGAAGAGCCACTTCCTCTGCATTGTACTCTCAGCGGGGCAGGGATTGCTCAGGGCTAGTGCGGGGCTTGCAGCGTGTGGGTGAGACAGGTGAGAGACAGCACCAGGGCAGGGGTCACCGTATTCAAAGGGCTCCTACGAAGGGAGGGAAATGACCTTTTTTCTTAAGATAAGGCTTAAACTCAGAGATCCTGCAGCTTTTGAGAGGTCTCTAGGCAGTTAATCCGGTGAGGCACAAGTAGATTTTTTTTCTGTGTGCGTGTCCTCCTGCAGTCAGGAGTACCTTTTGCACCATCTGAAAGGAGTGTGAGCACCAGGGATCGGGGGATCACGGCAGCCTGAGCTCTTGGTTGTTTCCACTCTCAAGCCTTCTGCTTGTCTCTCATCAACAAGTTCTTAAAGATTTCACAGATCCACAGTGCTTATTCAGAGATGGCGCTGCAGATGCACAAGCCCACATCAGAAGGGACAGACCCTCTGCCCGTGGCAGAAACTGCACCACCCTGAGGGTGAGCCTAAAAAAAGACAGGCAGAGTTGCCTTGTTGATGCTGACTTAGGAAATTACAGATGCCGTTCTGTTCTGTGCCAGTGAAAGGTTTGGTGTGATGGCTTACCAGATGCTCTGCACACCTGCTGGCAGCTCAGCCCCATATATTTTGGTTGAAAGAAGCAGGGTTAAAAGATGGAGAGCAACAAGGTATGTTGAAGGAAGAGGGGGCAAAAAGAAATCACTCCAATATGAAGCCTTCCAGGCATCTGCCACTGTCACAAGCAATTTGCCTCTTTGCCTAACAAACAGCAACAGCATTTCGTGTTCAAAGCATGTCTGAAAGCTGTGGGACTATGTAATGATCTTGAGGGGCTTCTGGGTTTTCTTGCTCCGTTTTGAAATTCATCTCTCATCCTTGTTACATTAGCACTATTTTTAGCTGCTCCTACTATGAATATAAGTGATTCTCCATGATGCATCTCAAGCACAAGATGACAGTAAAGATGCTTGGGTGTTGCTGAGCTGAAGGATCACTCTGGAGTTCATATGTGGCACAGTTCTCCTAGAGATCCTACTACACTGTCCTAAAGCACCGGGGAGCTGCTTTCAGCTCACTGTGACCTCTCTTGCAGGTCAGCAAGGCCACTCAGCACATGCAGATGCTCCCTCCAGGGACAGATGAATGTCCCTGGAGATCCTTGGCTGCTGGACAGCGTTCCCAAGGATTGTTTTGTCCAGATGCCGTGGGATGTGTCCTCCTCCTTCCCATGGCTCATCTCAGGGTCTCTCCTCACAGAGCTTCCTGCCCCTTCTGTACATCACTGGGTATTCTTTCCCTTTACAGCTCTCATGACCCCTGCCTTTCCCATTCCCAGGCAGCATGTCTCCATCCCATTTCTCAGCCTGGCCCTCCCTTGACAGGCACCACAAGATGCTGGTGCTCACGGACAGGGAGAGGTACAGCTGGTGTCTGGTGGCAGCACAAGGGCAGGACACGGCCCGTGGAGCAGAGGGGAATGCACAGGGCAGCATGACCGTGGTGTGCAGCTGTCCCAGTGACACGGGGAGAGGACAAGCAATGCCCAGGCAGGGTTTCCTGGCTGATGGGATGTTGGGCATGTTTTGACGGTCATCTAGTGCTCTGTGGAACAGCCCAAGGTCTGTGTCTGGCAATCCTTTCCAGGTGGGACAAGTCCATTAGGGAAGTTAAACTGAGTGGCAATCTCATGTTAGATTTCAGTGGGTGAGGTTTAGTTGGACTGACTGGGACTGCAGCATAATTTCACAAAGTGGAAAAATACAATTTGTCACGAACTGCAATTTCTTATGATGAACAAATAAGATAAACACTCTGTACATATGGAATATAAAACTCTTTGTGCATGATTTATACCATGACAGTACTGAGCATTGCTGCTCCTTTCAGTGTGATGCACGTCTTTAGAGCTGACTTGTCTTTCCAGTGATCAGAGACAGTGTCCTGGAGCTGAACATACTTCTTCAGATCTGAAGAGGTCCAGGTCCATAATGTGCCTTTGTGGCTCCATTTATAAGGTATCCAACAGAGTATTTCATTTGATTTTTTGCATTTCGTCCTTAGAACCACAAGTCCACTGTGGATGACCATTTAGGATTGCTGCAGTAAGTGTTGGTCAGATTCCTGGGTGATCCAAGTGCTCCTGTGTTAGATGAGCCAGTTAAGGATACACTGGAGGCTTGATTGAAAACATGTGTAGAAGCCCATATTTTTTCCTCAAAACTTATTTCTAGCTGAACCAAAGCATGAATGTGCCTTGGGATAGCAGCTTACTGGAGGCTCATCTGCTGAGCCAGTAATTGCAGTCTTTAGCATCCAGCCTGCATCTGGAGTACCAGAAAGACTGGTTTCAGAAGAGACACTAAAATCTCGGGCACTTGCATTCTGCTGAGAAGTTCAGAAGGAAAAAATGTAACAACATGAAACAGTTGTTTCCTCTTTTTATGAAAAAGCAGAAATGTCTGAGCGATAAGGCATTGAATGTTGTCCCTCTGAGCTTCAGCTGCTGGGCACAGCCGTGTGCCATAGATTTTGCTCACAGCTCTTTCTCTATCTTTTTAAAAAATCTTTCTCTGTGGCACAGTGAAACTCAGGTCTGCCCAGATTTTCAGCACTCCTGCAACATAAATTTTAAATAGCAAGATGTCCTGACAAAACAGGGCTCAGCAAGCATCGTCTGTTTTCCAGAAGCCTCTGCATGTCTGTTATACAGGGTATGCAGTCCCATGCTACCAGTCTCTGCAGCAACTCACATTTGCCCGCTCTAGTAATTCCACATTTTTGCTACACTGGATGTTTCCCACTTGAAATTTAATTTGTCTGAGTCACCTCCAAGACAGAGGTCAAGAAACTTCAGGCAGGGATCAACTGCTGTCAGCGTTTCCTCTTCTCCTTGTTTGTGAGGTTTAAACCAGTTACACATCAGGGCCCACCGATCCATGGGATACCTGGCACCTTTTAGAATTGTCCCTCGGGCTGGGGCTGCATGAAGACCTTTCCTTCTTCTCAAGTCATTGTATGTAGCACTGCTGGCATCACGCAGTGCCTTTGAAAAGGTGCTGCCTCTCTGCTGCAGCTGCTCATCCTTGCTTTTGTGTTTCTTTAGCCTGAAATCATGATTCCTGCCACCCCCTTCACAGGCTTGTAAGAAGTCACCTTTTAAATAACAGGCATACCCTTGAGACAGGCACTGACAGATGCTTGCTGCTTCCAAGCTACCTTTTGTGAGCTGCCTTAAGAGAAGTCAGCAACTAGACTGTGAGCCGAGCAGCAAGAAACGTGCTTGTGACATGGGGCCATGACCTCACTGAAAAAACATCCCCTGGGCTTTTCACCAGCCAATAAAGCTCTAGGTTTTGTTCCCTGGCATGGGCCTTGTAGTATGGCACCTCTAATCTTTCTAAGCTGCCGCTGCAAAGATAAGAGGGAAGGGAGCGAGAAAGGTCCATTTGAGGTTAAGAGAGTAGATCCTGCTACATCTGCAATGATGAAAGATTTCGTTTTGTAGCTTGTAATTTCTCATCCAGCAGTGCTTGTCTGGGCAGAAGACAGATCACTCACATTGAAGGGTTGGGCTTTTTAAAGCTGCAGAACAGGAGCTGCTGCACAGCTGGGTTGCTAGGGTGCAGAAGGAACAAGAAGTGGTTTTGTTGCACGCTGTACATAAAGACATCTTAATTTCTGATGCATCAACTCTCTTCCTGCTGTTATAAATAAGAAGCTTGACTAGGCCAATATTCAAGCAACAATCAATTTATTAATTAATTATGGTAAAGTATGAGCAGAACAGCGCTGGGTACAGTGGAAGCAGTTTTCCCTCCGACTGCACACCGATATTTGGGCTTACAGGTATTTATAGGGGTACTCATGAGCTCTCTCAGCAGTTTTTATTTCTACTTGTTTACATCACAATTCTATACACTGTTGTGATTTAGTTTTTCTCAGGATGCATCCCAAAAAGGAGGATCCCCAGATGGTGGTGGCAGCCCCCGAGATGTTGGTCCAGTTTCCGCAAGAACAATGAACAATCCCATCTGGTGATGTCCAGCTCCCCAGATGTGGGTCCCCCTTGTTATTACAATGCCTATAAATCTCACAACAGTGATGTCCAGCTTCCCTTGGTGAAGTTGTAAATCCTTGAGAGGATGTTCATCTTCCTTTCTCAAGCTGTTTTTCTCAGTTTTGTTAAGGAGTGAGATAAGCACATTTCCTTTCTATATATTCCAAAGCTATAGTTTCAAGGATACAAACAATATTTTAAAATTATACTTTAAAAGGTTTTTATTGCAGCACTCTTTAAGGCCTGGCTACAAGCAAAGAGCAACATCCTGAATGCTGTAATTCAAATGCTCCTAAATCAATCCAGGTTAATTGCAAACACAGGCCAGGTTCAGAGGCCTTCTTCCATGCTTTACTTTCCTCAGTTATTATTGGAATTTGCAGTTGTCCCATGGTTGGTGTCCACACACATTGCAATCACAAATACACACATTGCCTGTCTGTACCTGACACCAAACACAGCTTTGTATTTCACACTGCCTCCCTTGATCCCTCCTCCTATTCTGTACCTTAGGGTGAAGCAATCAGCCCACGAGTGGGAGGTGTGTGCCAACCACTGACTGTGAGCACACCATGATTGATGGGCCCCACAGGGTCACTCTGAGCAGCCCCACCACCACCCATCACAGCTCCTGGCTCAAGGGTGTTATAGATGGATAATCAGATGATTGGCTCTCGTAATTAAAAGATAACTATTGTGTGAATATTAAGAAAACTTTACTGATGTATAGTTATGTTATTGTAGTTTAGATGCCCTCTGTTCTCCCCACAGTTCCCTTTCCCCCTGTATTGTTGCCATCAGACAGCCTGGGTTGTCTAGGAGAGGTAAAAAGAAGGTGTGCACATGTGCCCCTTGCATGGGGCAGTTGGGAGTGAAAAAGTTTGGGGGTGCTTAGGGGGTGAGGCAGGCAACACCTGACCTCCAATCCAGTGACAAGAAAGCAGTCTGCACGGATAAATGGCAAAGCAGAGCTGACTGAAAGACTTTGGGAGGGGCCAGGGCTGGCTGGTGCAAACCCCAGGGGTATCAAAGACTGAGCATCCACCTTGAAGAGGAACCAGCCACGTAGTATGCACGTGGACAGTTCCCAGCACTGTGAATTTTTCCTTATATAGTCCTTTTGTTTTATTTTTGTCAAGGTTTAATAAACCTTTTTAAATTTTCAAAGTGAGCAGTTGTTTCCCACAAGGGGATTTCCCAGTAAGCCTCAAGCAGTCAGTACAAGCAGCTCATGAAGAGCCGGAAGGAGCACAGAATTGTCTGTCTAAATAAACAGCAGCTCAGTGTCCATTGTAAAGACATTGTAAAGACATTGTAAAGAGTTTCTCCCTGTGTACACAGCCCTGGGAATGATCCGTAAAGTCTCCCATCAGCTAAGTGCAACTGGCCTGCACTGGGATTCTTGGAGGAATGGACCAAAGAGCTCTCAGGACGAAGAGTGGTTCTTTTCCATTCATTTAAAAATAAAACAATACTGGAATTGGAGAGACGTGCTTTCTGATTTTCTCCACAGCGTTTTTCCTGGAGAAGCTGGAAGCCTGGGGCTTGGACTGGTGCACTTTTCACTGGGTTAAGGACTGGATGGCCAGGCCCAGAGAGCAGGGGTGACTGGAGTTACGTGCAGCTGATGGTCAGCCAGCAGTGCAGTTCCCCAGGGCTCACTGTTGGGCCCAGTCCTGTTTAATATCTTTATCCATGATGTGGAGGAGGTGATCGAGTGCACGCTCAGTAAGTTCACAGACACCAAGTTGAGTGGGAGTGTTGCTCTGCTGGAGGGCAGGAAGTCTCTGCAGGGGGATCTGGACAGGCTGGGTCCATGAGCCAAGGCAAGCTGTATGAGGGTCAAGAAGGACAGGAGCTGGGTCCTGACTCTGGTCACAGCAGTGCCATGAAATGCTCCAGGCTGGGGCAGAGCGTCTGGGAAGATGCCGAGCAGAAAAAGACCTGGAGGAGCTGGTCAAGAGTGGGTGGACATGAGCCAGCTGTGCTCAGGCAGGCAAGAAGGCTAAGGGCATCCTGGCCTGGATCAAGAATAGTGTGGCAGCAGCACCAGGGAGGGATTGTTCCCCCTGTACTGGGCACTGGTGAGGCCACACCTCAAGTACTGATTCCAGATCTGGGCCCTTCACTACAAGAAAGACACTGAGGTGCCAGAGCAGGTCCAGAGAAGGACAATGAAGGTGCTGAAGGCTCTGGAGAGGAGAGTCCTGTGAGGAGCAGCTGAAGGAGCTGTGGGTGTTTAGCCTGGAGAAGAGGAGGCTCAGGGGTGACCTTATCACTTGCTACAATTGCCTGAAAGGAGATTGGAGCCAGGTGGCATCTGGTCTCTTCTCCCAGCAACTAGTGACAGGATGAGAGGAAGTGGCCTCAAGCTCCCCCAGGGGAGGTTCAGTCTGGACATCAGGGAGAATTTCTTCACTGAAAGGGTGGTTAGGGATCAAGACAACCTGCGCAGGGAAGTGGAGAAGTCACCATCACTGGACGTGGCACCCGGTGCTATGGTTTAGTTGGGATGGAGGTGCTTGGTGAAAAGTTGGACTTGCTGATCTTGGAGGTCTTTTCCAACCTTAACAATTCTTCATGATTAGTCCCCATGATCAAAGTGGTTCCCTAGGAAAGGGTGAGCTGTCCACTTAAACAGCTCTTAACCTGCTGATGAGTTCAGGAGCACTGTTAGCATGGACAATGGAGGGCACACTGGAAAAGGCAGTGATGTCATTGATACCAGCTGACATGATCTAATGGAAAAATAGACCTTTTCTAATGAGCTTAATAGCTTTTTCATGAGGAAGTTATGGTGGTGAAATAGATTCATAAGTGAATATGACATGCTATCAATATTTGGCTTAAAGTGTCATAAAATCCATACTAAATGCATTACAAGTGGCTAAATGAGACATTTCAAAGTGATTTTGGTATGAGAAAGCATCAGTGAACCGCCATGTGTTGACTGGTTTGTGGTGCAGTGATTGTCTTAGTGATTAGCAGGAAATGTTTAAGGGGCTGTTAATCAAAATGGATGAGGAGACAGAGATTCGGGAAATTGGAAGGCAAGTCACTCAAATAATAGATTTTTTTGTGGTCTGATGGCCATGAAAAAAAGAACTATAGCCAGACAAAAAAAAAAAAAAAAAACAAAAAAAAACCCCAAAAAAACCCACCAACCAACCAATCAACCAAAAAACAAAAAAAAAAAAAAAAACCCACAAAAAAATCATTCGAAAAACCAACACTTATTTCAGTAGCAAATCCAAACCAGGAGAGGAAAAAAAGCCCATCTATTTGGGCTGAACAAAATTCTTCCTTTGACACAAGTTGAAATATTTTTTTCCAGGTACTAACAGGACAAGTAGGCAGCCCAAAACCTTGGGGTTGAAGCAAAGAAAAATATGACTCCCACCAATCCCTCAGAATGATTAGGAAATTCCAAGCCCTTAGAAATGACAAAAGGCCACTGATGCTGTTGTCAGTGCACATATAATTAGGAAACAACTGAGAACATGGGGAAATCGCCTGGATTGCATATTTGGCTGTATGAACTGCGCAAAACTGGAGCTAAGGGAGGCTCCAGATGAATGTGCTAATGTCTACAGAACATCATTTCAGAGAAGAGCAGGCTCATCAAGAAACCACGACCCCAAACTAAAGCTGCTTTCCCTTTAAGAGTTCCATTTTGCCTTGTGCATGCCGAGCAGAAAGGGGACTGGGTCAGCCTGGAGAGACATCCATGCACTCCAGAAATCTCCCATGTGAGCGGCAAATGACCCAGAAGGGTGAATCATCCTCCTGCCAGGGCTGAGCTGGGGGATGGCCGCTCCTCAGGCGAGGGCTGTGCTCACGCATGGAGTCACAGGGTGCACGGCAGAGCCATGGGAAAGGACCATTCCCGTAGACACTGCTGTGGGACACTGTTCCTGGGAATCCCAGCACTGGCTGGGGGACCCTGCGGGATGAGTGTGGCCTCTCTTAGGGAGGTCAGGCCGCAGTCAGTGCCCTGGGACAGGAAATGTGGCTGCGTGCAGTGTCAGGCTCAGACACGGGCTGAGCCCATCCAGCCAAGCTCAGGCCCCAGTGGTCATTCCAGGGTTCTCTGCTCCCAGCTCATCAACTGTACTTCACTCAAGCCACATGCCTGCATGGGTGAGATGTAGCCCTCAGTGCTGGAAGGAAATCTTACCTGCTAACAGGTGTACAGGTCCCCTCCCCACAGCAGGGCTCCGAGCTGGGGCCACTAGCCTGGGCAGAAATGTCACCAAAGTGGCTCCATGTGGAGGTCTGCTGCAGCCTGGGGGCTTGGGGACCAGTGCAACCCCACTGATGCTTTTCAGCTGTGTGGGAGCTGCTGCAGTTCCTCACCAATACTTCTGCTGGACACGTATTGGATATGGATGGGCAGGGGAAGGATGTGCAGTGTCCGCTGTGCACGCCTGGGCATTGGCTCGCCCTTCCCAAGGTGCCTGGCTGGCTCTGTAAGCGGTGGCACAGGAGCAGCAGTGGCTCACAGCCCGGCAAGGCAGGCTGGGGAAGTGTGAAACCCAGAAGGCAGCTGTGGCTGGAGAGGCCCTGGCCCAGCAGCCCATCCTGGCAGCCCCCATCACGCCCTCCCCCTCCGGCCCCCGTGCAAAGCAGCAGCAAATTCCCAGTGCCTCCCATCCCACGGCAGCTGCTCCGGGCTGGGAAGGGACCAGACTGGGGCGGGAGGGCAGAGCCTGGGCCAGCTCAGCTGCGGGCAGTGACCACGGGAGCAGCAGCTCCTCTGCTCCCTGCCTCCTCCCACGGGCTGTGGGAGCCGAGGGAGGCATCCCACAGGCACCGGTGTGCGGGTGAGCACGCGTGTGTGACGCTCTTTCCCGGCAGTGGTGGGAGGAAAGCTCCGCTCAGAGCTCTCTGCAGCTGCTGGAGGTGCAGCAGGGATGACGCGGGGCCGAGGGATGCCGCGGTGGGTACCACAGACGTTCGCACTTGTGCTGGCTCCTGAGAGCCCAGGGATGGCCCAGCCCGCCCCCAGCCCTGCAGCCAAGCCCATCCTCACCCTGAGCTCTCCAGGAGCAGGTGAAGCAAGCCAGGCATGACGTGCCAGGCGTAGAACATGGCGTGAGCTGCCGCTCCACGAGCTGGCAGGGAGGAGGAGGAGGAGGAGGCGAGTTTGGTGTTGAGCACAGCACAGTCTGTACCCTGGGAGAAGAAGCCTGCCTGTGATGGTGGGAGATGGAAGGGGATACTTTAGACTGGAGACCAGCTGGGGTAGCTGAGAGGATATTGAACTGCAAGAGCTGGGAAACACGGCTTAGAGGAGAAACAGTGCACAAGCCCAAACTCCTCTCATGGGGTCCAGGCTGAGCCAGTCAGTGTTAATGAACTGGAAAAAGGGAAATTTCAACTGCAGCATTTCTAGGGGTCTCCATGCCCAGTCCAGGGAGGATAGTCTTAATTTTAATGCCCTTTAGGCTGGCTGTTGTGATGGCAGTGCTGGAAAATCCTGATTACAGCCTGCTCACACAGCAGTTGGGGAATGCAGAAGGTGACCTGATGTCGACAGCACCAGCATCTGAGTGTCATTACAGCCATGCAGCAAATGTGCTTGCAATCCACAGAGAGGTGTGACATTCCTAAATCTGGTTATACGACATTTTGCAGACAAACTGCAGAATTTTTGTGTTCTGCACAGAAGTTCCTTTCCCTAGCAAGCAGCCTTTGTGACCTGCCTGAGCCAGAGCTCTAACCTTGCTAGAGAGAGGGGCAAGGTTAGAACTTGCAAACACCTTGATTGTGTCAGTCTGTCAGTAACATTGCCCAAGTTTGATAGTCAAACCAAATTAAATATATATTCGGTAAATAATTAAGATTTTTCTGTTGGCCATATTCTGCCCTCAGACTTCTCCCCAGACAGAAGACACCACAGACCTTAGGCACCGACTCTGCCAGTGCTCAGTTGCTTCCTACAGATCCACCCAAGTGCTGTCAGCTCACCAACACCAAAAGGACGAGGGCATTCACTCAGGTACAGTTTACACTGCCCTGAGCTGGAGCTGAGTTTTAGTCCAAACAGTGCAGGACTTGCAGGATCGTTGCCTCAGGTTTGGCAGCAGGGCAGTCCCGCTCCTACAAAAGGATTTTACAGTTAATTAGAGCCTTGCCTTTCAGCACAATTAGTGATCTGAGAGGATGCAGTGTGCCAAGGCAGGTAAACTCTTTGGGGATTTGGACTCAATGCTGCTGGCTGTAGCCTCCAGAGACACAGAAGGGAAAGGCTCATCCTGCAACTTCTGCAGATCGTGAGCAAAGCACTGAAAGGTTTCTGGGAGAGGGGATGCAGCAGTGGATAGTGTGGGCAGGCAGCCTGCTGCTAATCAGAAGCTCCTTTATTTCACGGTGGGAGCAGGACTTAAAATGCAGCAGCCCATATGCCCCTCCATCTGCCCAAAGACTTCCCCTCTTTGATGAGGATGGTACAGGCTGTGCTGAGCTGCAACTTGATAAATATCAGTCAGTTCTCTCTCTCCCTAGAGGGGCAGGGAGAGATGCCTTCTGCACCACCCAAGGGCTGAGGACAAGCAGCTGAAATCATCCTGTTCTTGGAACTACAGCAGAGCCAGGGCAGTGCAGGCACCCCCACAAGTGTTTCATGGGTTCATTCTTTAGCATAAAGTACCCTCAAAACTGCTTCAAAGACTTCTCTGGGCAGGCACAGTTAAGCCTTTTATTTTAATTAACCATCTTTCCTTGGTGATACCAGAGTCTCGGGGTCTGGCTTTTGATTTTGCAAATGCAAATGGAGAGGGTGTTGCAGTGATACCCATATCTAAGGCGGATGTGCTGCCAACTTCCTAAATTCCTTTTTTTCCACGCACGTATGTGAGCTGTCCTCAAATTTATGTACTGAGACATGCATATTTTATATTCCAATACTGCCTTGCACCCCCTGGGCTTTTGTTGCAGCCTCACCAAAAATATATATTCACATGACTCTGGAATAAAACAGGAAAGTCTCATCTGCCTGGGTAGTTCCCTGGTGAATTTACATTCTTCTTTCCTTAAGAGCTCTATTTTCTGCATTCGTTTGGATTATGGTAACCTTTTCTGTTTAAAATTCTTGTCCCTTTCTTGATCCAGGTTACTTTAAATAGAAGAGGAAAGGAAATTAACAGAGGAACCAGCAAAGCTCATCTCACGTCTCAGAACTGATTCTCTGACCTTTTTTGCTCTCTGTGTCCCCCCGCGAAAATCTGCTTTTCATCTGCACCATTCCAACCTCCTGCAACAGAGGAAGTCCCCGAAGCTTTTTGAGCCTTTTTGAAGGATTCCACCTCTGCAGCCAGACACCGAGCTTCGCTTCTGGTAAGCTTTTCAATCTCTCTCACCCCTTTGTCTGGGTTTTATACGTCACCCTCTTCCTCCTGGGTGGGCAAAAAGGGGACGGGTGCTGCTGCTGTGCTGACTCCTGACTGGGTCACCCAGCGCTGCCGGGCTGCCGGGCTGGGCTATAAAACCGAGCCCGCAGCCGGCGCAGCCCCGTGCGCCGCCTCTGCCGCTCCTGCCTTGTTGTTTTTCCTGGAATACTGACCCGACCTCGGGAGCAAGATGTGCAAGGGACTCGCTGCGCTGCCAGCCACTTGCTTAAAAAGGTACTGTTTATTTCTGAGCGTCTGGGAATGGTCTTGTTAGCCCGGAGACAAGCTGATGCATTGCGCTTTGTGTCCGAGGCGGGAGGACGGATTTGGCTCTGATTATTTCGCAAGATTAGATACAAATGACCGCTTAGAGGCTTTTGTTGTTTTTTTGTTGTTTTTTAGAAGCAGAATTGCAGAAAGGTTTTGTACGGAACTCTAAAGCCTTCCTTCCCATCATCCCCATCATCAAAACCAACCGCTTTTAGCACTGCGATATTTTGATATTCCTGTCAGCTGCTTCTGCTGCAGTCTTTGCACCCCTTTTCTCCTTTGGCTCCTCTCTGCTAGATTTTCTTGATTCTTTTGAGGGGGAAGCAAGGCAGACAGGATAAAAATGAAAGATTAAAATGAAGGATTATCCCCTGAAATGCATTTCAAACGGAGAAATGCAGCCTGGCAGCACCCGTGTGCCTGCAGGCAGGGATGCGGGCACGGTGGATGCGGATGCGGCACCAGCTGGTGCGGGACCAGCCGGAGTTCCCTGGGCCGTGGTGAGGGGCCAGGTTAGGCTGTGCCCAGCACTGTGGGGGTGGTGTGGGGCTCATCACAGCCCGTGGGGGTGGTGTGGGGCTCATCACAGCCCTGCCGTGTGGTGCCAGCCAGGACGGGCTGAACTGCAGCCCTGCAGGAGCTGGCTGCACCCCGGTGCTGGGGTCAGCAGAGCAGAGCCCGCACAAGCCCAGATGTGCCCTCGGCAGCATGGCCTGCCCCATAGCCCGGCATGAGGCTGGTGTTACTGCCTTTCAGGTGCTCTGGATCCTGGAGATGCCCAGGAGGGAGGCACAATGCTCCCTTCTCATCCAGCCCATCCAAACCCGTGTGGGTCTCTGGTGCTGCCTTTCTGCCCACCCGTGCCTGCAGCAGCACTCCTGAGGCTGCTTCCCAGCAGATGTGCTGTGGCATGGGATAATGCAAGCAGAGGCTCAGCTGGCTCCCATCTGAGGATAAAGCTCCCTGCTCATGGTTGGATTTAAAAACAGGTGCTGAAAATGTGAGGAAAAAGTGTTGACACTTCCAATTTGCGGGACATTTGATGAGGATAAAAAAAAAATTGAAAAATGCAAGGAAAAATAGTTCACATCTTTTAAACACCTCTGTCCAGGACTCCCAGCAAAATCCCTCTCTTCCAGAAAGCTGTGGGGCTGGCTGCAAGCAGCAGTGTGTTGTTTCCTCCTGCTGCCACCCTCCTGCTGACCTGAGCAGTCTCTTTCTCCTGGGCAAGGAGCATGGCAGCACCAGGCAGCCTAAGCCTGGCAGCCCAGAGTCCCCATGGCAGAGCCTGGGTGTTGGTGCTGGCCACAGGCACCCTGCTCCAAAGCAGCCGTGAGCTCCCTTTGCTCTCCCTGCGTGCTGGAGCTGTAAAGGAAATATTTCTGAGGCAAGCAGAGAGATCAGGTACGGTCAGGAGCCCTGACAGGGCACTGGAGCAGAGGCAGTGCTGGGGGGCTGAACAGCTGCCTGAGCTCAGTCCTGTGGCACAGCCTCTTGCTCTTTTCCAGGCTCACATCTGAGGAGAAGGAGAATTTCCTGTTTTACACTCTGGCTCTACCTTGGGGCAGGCCAGGGCTTGTGCCCCTGAGCAAGCAGGCACAGTTTACCTACTCCCCATTCCTAAACTGGAAGGAAACCCAGAGAGGTGCCAAGGGCAGTATCAGCTGCATCTCTAGAAGGTGCTGTGAAGAAAGGATTGTCCTGAGCTGGAAGGTGGAACAGGATTAAGGATGACTCTTCAGAGGAGCTTGCTGTGGAGAGAGGGAGCAGCTTGCTGGGCTGGCTGTGGTGGAGCTCTTGGCTCATCCCTGACCTCACCCCACAGTCTTGCTCCAAGCCATTGACTTCCTCCCTTCCCTCTGTGTCACGGGCTTGGTGGGATGGCCTGGAATGGCCCTGCTGCTCCTGTGGCCGGCTGATGAGGGGGGGAAATGGCAGGGGCTGCAGGAAGGGATTAGTGAGGGTGTAGGAGCCACTCATTGGCAGCTGGGCAAATCAGCTCAAGGAGAGGTGACACACACAGCATGCTGATGCTTTTCTATCACAATATTTGTCCTGTAAACAGTAGAAAAACAGCAGCTTCTCCCCCTTTGCCACCTGCTTCCAGGCTGATGACCTTCTCAGCAAGATGCTGTTGAACATGAAAAATGACTTCTTTGGCATTGTTGTGTTTGTCTAGAATGAAAAATTGTGCAATGAGTGGAAAATCAGCACTGGAGTCCCTGTCAGTGACCTGCATTTGTGTCACTGAGTAATGCTGGAGGAGCCTGTGCAGTGAGGGGGCTGCAGAGGGAGTGCAAGGCATTGGCTTCATCTCCTCCTTGATTTTTTTCTTTCAGTGCCAAAGACATGAAGCACCGTCTGGGCTTCTTGCTGCAGAAGTCAGATTCCTGTGACTACAGCTCTTCCCAGGGAAAGAAGGAGAAGTTATCTTCAAGCCAGAGGTAAGAGCAGGTGCTGTCACCTAGTTAATCCCAGCCTGGCTGCAGCATGTTGTTTATTCCTTCCCAAGCTGGGCTCCATTAGTATTTCTGCTGTTGCTTCCAGGGTTCCTCATGAATACCTGTGCTTGGATCTAGTGTGGCAATAGCCCTCACGTGTTGATGGTCCTGTCAGCTGACTATCATCACCTGAGGGCTTCAATTTCCATGAAGAATGCTGACCTGGAGGTCCCTTCTGCCACCACTTCCGTGATTCAATATGAATGAGCACAGGGGAGGGTGTGTGCAGTGTCCTGCACAGCGGAGTGATTCCGTGCCAGACCCAGTGCAACTGGACACATTGCAGAATCAGCATCCCACGCCTCCTTGGGCTGGATTTGTGCAGTGGTGCACACAGCTGCACAGAGGTGTAGGCACACAAACCAGCCAGCAGCCTGTCAGGGTGTCACTGCTCTCCCCAGGGTGTCACTCTGTCTGCAAGGAGACACTGTTCTCTCCAAAGAGGGCTCCAAAAGCCAAGGTTTGCTGCTGGAACAGATGAGCCCTAGGGTGTTCTGGTATGGTGGAGGGAATGAATGCAGGATGTTTCCAGTTCCCACATTTGTCTCTTCCACATAGCTACAGCTCCCCTGACAGGGTAAAGGGACCAGTCCTTTGGAGTTCACTGATATCACCTGTAACAGTGATTCCAGATCTGGGCTCCAGCAAGAGATGCAGTCAGGCACAGAATAAATATGAGCTCCACAGCAATTTTTTTCCAGGAAAATTCATCTCTAGCCCATGGCTGGTGATGAGGATCGCAAACCAAAGTTTCTGTAGGTTAGATCTGGGATCCCTGGGGGGATCTGTAAAACACGCTGGTATTTCATTCTCAGTCTCTTGTGTAAGCTCTTACAACAATCAGGGAAAAAGATTTTTCTAGTGGTGTTGAGAAACAAACCAAATTTGTCCTTTCTGTTTTCTCTTTAACTCAGCCCTGTATTTCTCCCTTTGTCTCTTCTTAGGCTTAGCCAAGAGGAAGTCAGAAAATGGGCAGAGTCTTTGGAAAATTTGATCCATCATGACAGTAAGTAAAGAGGGCTTTTATGCTGCCTGCAGAGCGTGTGTGCTCTGAGCAGTCCTGGGAGGGGACACAGGACATTATCTGATTGTCCCTTAGGGGCACACAGGGGCTCCCTTGGCCACGCAGACCTCAGGGAGGGGTGGGGAAGGGGCCTCTTGCTCAGATCCAAGGCGAGGGTCAATCCCAATGCATCATGAGTGTGGTTTTGCTCAGCTGCCTGTTTTGTGAAAGCAACTGGTTTAGCCCTTGTGCAAGAGGAGGGCAAGACCAGGACACACACTTAGTGGTGGGTTAAACAAGAACCAAAAGGTGGAGATATTATTTGCAGCTGAAGCCATGGGAGACTTTGCCTTCCCATCAGCTGTGGGCTACACTGATGTCCTTGAGGTTTCCTTCACATTGTTCCCATGGTCTGAGACTTTGTGGAGCATGCTGGCTGTCTCCTCAAGTGTGGCTCTCCACTCCACGAGTGGCTTGTGTTCCCCTGGCAGGGACACTGAAGGTCACGGTGGGGGAACAGGCAGCTGGGGCCCCACGTGTGACATCCCCATGGGACCTGTCTGCATTCCAGCCTCCCCACTGCCAGCCCTAGGGCAGCTCCTCACTCAGCTCTGGGAAGGAGAACTCACAATCACTGTTTGCTGGCATTAAGGGGTGCAAATGTCCAGGGACCAACACTCTTGCCTGACCTGGTTTTCCTCTGAACAATCCATAGGAGGACTGGCTGCTTTCCGTGCCTTTCTCAAATCTGAGTACAGTGAGGAAAACATCGAGTTCTGGGTCAGTTGTGAGGAGTACAAGAAAACCAAGTCACCGGCCAAGCTCAGCCCCAAGGCCAGGAAGATCTATGATGAGTTCATCTCCGTGCAGGCCACCAAAGAGGTACGTGCACTGAGCACTGCTCGGGCAAAGGCACCACCCTGAATTCTGAACCAGCCAAGCAGAGGTCAATAGTTTCACAGGAGATGAAGGCTCCTGCTTCTCTGCTAGTTAGCAAGGACATGGTGGGTCTTTCATTGATTTTATATTCAATTTGGCTAGAGAGAAAGTGTGTTTAGTTACAACCACCTGGCCCTTCCATGCGCACACTGAAATGGGGGAAGCCCAAGAGGACCATGATTCCCAATGTTTCAGCTGCTCCCACGCAGTTTGAGTTTCCTGGCTAGCTGCATCCCAGAGGGATGTGTGTCAGTCTCCCCTGACAGCTCTTCTGGTAGCAGAGATTGGTATCCAGCTGCACAGATTCTGCTGAGGCTACAGGGGGTCAAAGAGCCATTTCGGACAACTGCTCAGCAAGCACACATGGCAGAGAGACACTTGGATTTTCCCTTTCCTGTGCCCCATCTGGGACAGGTTCTACTTACACTGTCCCTTTGGCCCTTTGACAGGTGAACTTGGATTCATGCACAAGGGAGAAGACGAGCCACAACATGCTGGAGCCTACACTGTCCTGCTTTGATGAGGCTCAGAGAAAAATATTCACCCTCATGGAGAAGGATTCTTACCGTCGCTTCCTCAAGTCCCCTTACTACCTGGACTTGGTCAGCCCACCTGGTGCTGGCTGTGGGCCCGAAAACTGCAAAAGAAACCACACTCACAGCTTAGACCGCAACTCCAACATCATCTCTCAGTGCGCCTGAACCTGCAGCAAGGCAGGGGCGGGCCAGGCTCTTGCAGAATATGTGGCAGCAAAAGCATTCATTGGCATGAAGCAACAGAGCTGTCTCCAGTAGCTGTCTAATGTTCCAGTTGTATCCCATGTCATGCAGCAGCCAGCATTTGTTACCCAATCCAGGCTCGGTGTGTGTAGCAAACCCTCCTGTGACGGTCGGTGTAGGAGCGCTGGGCTCTGTCTGGCAGGGGCTGGGGCAGTCGCTGTGTGTGCTGGGGCTCTGCTGAGCCCCGAGAGCCCAGCAGGTGCTGGGGAGCTCCAGGCAGCCCTGGCTCTGCCCACGGAGGGACCAGGCTGGCGAGGTCACCGTGGGACACCCAGCGAGGTGCAGGGCAAAGAGGAACCAAAGGAAGTGCTGGGGACTGTGATCTCCCCTCTCTAATCTGCAAAGGTTTAGGTGAAAAGGGCTGGCTCTGGTTCTCAGCTGTTCATAACTCCCAAATGTCCAGGCTGTCAGGAGTGTTTGCTCAGAGCTCAGGCTGTGCTGCATTGCAGTATCAGGCACAGGAAGAGCTCCTACTCCTTCTTGAAGGCAGACCAGAACTTTTCAGCCAGCCTCTCTCAGTCACCACAGCCACAGTCGCAGGGAAGCTCAGCCTCCCCCGGCCATCACGGGAAGGAAGCTCTTCCCTCTGGCTGCTGTAGCACCCCCAGGGATCCTCCCTAGGGCTGTGCAGAGCTGTCACTTTGGGGGAGGCTCATTATTTCCTACGTTATTAATTGCCACCTTCACGCTCCCAGGTCGAATAGTCCAGCAGAGCAGAACAGAAGCGTGTTCCTTCTCTCCCAGACAGGTTTGTATTCCTGACTCTGGGAGCGCCTTTTCAGGTTTGCCTGTCCTGGCTTGTCACAAGCAGTTTGTGAGGGAATAGGACCAGCCTATCTAAGGAGGAAAGGCACTGCTTGGGAGTACTTGAAAATGCTGGAGTTTTTAAAGGTGTTATTTATGTATTTCAGTAGTAGCATGGCTCACTTTTCCTGAAGATGGCAGGAGGAATGTGTCTATCTCATTACTGCTCCGGGGCTTTGCCAGAAGGCAGCTGACTTGTTAATTGCTGTGGTGAGACACGGCCTTTGCTGTGGGCTTGGGCACTGACCCGCAGGGGGAAGCACAGGGGGCAGCTGCAGGGCTGCTGCTGTGAGCTGCAGCACCAGGTGTCTCCCTGTGCCCCAGCCTTGCTCTCTCCTTCGTTAGCTATTGCTGCTCTGGCCACTGCTCTGCATCCCAGCCCAGACAGCAGCTCTCACACCGGGGTTTTGGCATGGCAGGAGGAGGCTGTGGCTCTCCAGGCCCATAGAGAAACTTCTTTTTTAACATGTGCTTTATTTTGTATTTATTCAGTGTACCGACACCTATCGCCCTGCATGCTCAGCTAAGAGATGGAGAGGCTTGCTAAAGCGCTGAACCTAGCCAAGCATGTGGCTATGTTTTTTTTTCCCCTGGTACTTGGGAAGTCTTGGTACCTATTGCGAAAACTGTATCAATATTTAAATAATGATGAATGCAGTCTAAATAAAAATGTTTGTGTTATCCCTTCTAAAATGCTATTGTGTGAACAAAAGAAAATGCATGGAGGTCCAATTCATTGGACAAGGTTGCTCTTAAAATTTATGTTACAAGTGGCTTCACTCAGAGATTGTTTTAAGTCACAGAAAGATGAAACAGCAAATGAAGCAACACCAATTTTATCCTTCAGACGCCTTCAGCACCATGAGCCTGGTGGATAAAGGGTTTTTATGGGTCTATGCCTTGCCTGACCATCAGCTCAGCATGGGGATTAGCCATCCTCACCAAGGCTCTGGAGGGGGGAAGATCAAGGAGCCCTTCCCTGACGCAGATGCTTTGCAACCCTGAGCAGACAGAACACATTTTATCCCAAAGCTGAGCCTGTCCCTGGGCCATGCCCTGTGGGTGAAGAGAGCAGGGCTGGCTCTTGCTCAGCCTCAGCCCCTAGGGCAGCCCAGCTGCTGCTGCTGGAGCCTCAGGCGACCCTGGAGCCAAAGCCTCAGGCAGCATAGGACCAGGGAGCCTGTGCTGCACCAGCCTTGGGGTGTTTCTTCTGGATCAGCTCCCCGGGTGATTCCCTTTCCAGTTCACTGAGAAACCACTGCATCGTTGCAGCAGAAGCTCCCAGAGACTTTTGGTCTTGCCAGGGCTTTGGGGCATAAGTTTTGGGAGTTCTCTGTAGTGGGTAAGAAACTGCTGCAGCTTTAGAACAGAGAGACAAAATGAAGGGTCCATTGAGACGGTAGCAGAAATACGTGTTTATGTGTGGATTACTGAGTGGTACATGAACATGGGTTAACACAGCTCCTCGGTGCACACCGGCCCCTCACCTCTTCCCCACATGAGCATCTCCAGTGGAAATCCCACGGAGAACTCCAGACTGAAACCTGCAGCTCAGGGCTGGGAGGAGCTGATGCGCCCTCCTGCCTTTGCTCCAGCCCTTGGCCGCAGCGTGCAGCACCCTCCAGGGAGTGACCGAGGCCTGGGGGGAGCCTGGATGAGCTCTGGGACACCTCCAGCCCCTGGGCTTTGGCAGTGCCCACATCTGGCACTGGGCAGCCCTGGTGGTGCCCAGCCTCAGCATGCAGGGCAAGAGCTGGGTGGTTCTCCCCGTGACTGATGAGGTGCGAGGCTCCGGGTTGCTGAAGTCACCATAAAACACACATCAAACCATCCTCTGGTGTCCCTCTGGGGAATGCAGCTGCAGGGAGCCATTTTCCACTGGTGCCAGGGTGGTGTGGAGGCAGTGCCTGGTTCCCCACACCCCTGGCTGCAGCATGGGGTTGCCTTGCCCCACGGCAGAGATTGGGGTCCCTCGAGGGGCACAAGACCTGCCTCCTGCACCAGCCCAGGGGCCAGGATGGCACGCAGAGACCACGGGCACAGGATGGTCCTGAAGGATGCACCTTTGTGTTCGCCCAGCTGGATGGCCAAGGTTTCCCTCAAGAGGGTCTGGAACAATGCAAAACCCAGACACACTCCTCTCTGTGATGGATCCCAAGCACCACATCCAGAAACTCTGCTTTTTGGCTCTCTGACTCTCAGGGGGTCAAGATGCCCATGTTACGAGTATATATGTGTGTGTACATGTGTATATGAATACAGTAATACAGATATACGTGCTGTGTTTATATACTGCTATATATGCCAAATTTCACAAGAGCTAGAGTGATAAAATACATGAAGTATCTCCTACCTGAAATATGATGGTTGGCATCAGCCCAATAGCAAATACCTCTGGGCTGGTGGAAAACTGAGCCATGGGGCTGGTACAGGTGTTGCCACCTTTCTGGGCAAGCCTGCTGGAGTAGGTAGCCAAATGGCCCTTCTACACAAACACAACTTCCCTCGGGCTCCAAAACGCTTCAGCGGCCACATTTTCTGGCCATGCAGTAGATCACAGGCAGCCCCCAGAGCAGACTGCCAACATTTTAACAGAAATTGAGCCGGGGAGGGGTTGCCAACAGAGCTGTGGCATTTCTCCTGAATCCAGCCTGCACCTTTCTTTTCAGCACATACACACCCAGACACCTTCTCCCTGCCCCATGTGTCGCTGCCACAGCAGCGACGTCCTAGGGTTTGATGGTGCATAGCAAGAGCCTCCAGCAGCATCCAGACCTTATGGCAGTGGTGATGGTGGCATTTAACTGTGAAACATGGCAGGGAATCTGGAAATAGCTGCCAAAGGATTAAGCAGAAATGAAAGATGCAGGTCTTCCTGCAGGGAAGCCTGTTCGGTTTTGCATTTCTGAGTCACGCTGTAAATGAGGAGCTTGAACATGCTGAACCCACTTGAATTGACACCAGTTCATGGAGACTTTGGGAGGGTGTAGGGAGCGTGTGCAGGCAGGGGTGGGGGGAGCACCCTGCAGCAGAGGGGCTGGCCAAGCCCCCATCTCACACCTAGCCCTGCTTCTGCCTCCCCCTTGTTGCACACCTGAACAATGGACACTGCTGGGGGGTCCTGTGCCTTTTAAGGGGACCCTCCTGCTGCTCACGGGCTCCCTTGGGCTCTTTAGCGTCACCCAAGCCACCCTCTGCATTCACCCCAGGGGAATGCCTGTAAGCATCGACCCTGCTGCTCCAGCACCGACTTTCCCAGGCCTTTTGCTCCAGAGCTTAAAAAAGGAGTCACATTTGTGACTGCCTCCATCCTTCCCCTGCCTCCCCACTCCTGCCTGGAAAACACAGCCCATTTCCTGCTGCTTGGGATGTATTTTTCTTCATTGCCATAGTGACAACGTGTAAATATTTGAGGCTGGTGGGGTTTTGATCAGATTTTGAAAGTCTTGAAGAGACTGGCAAATCCATTGTTTATGTTACTGCATTTTGCATAGAGTCCCATGACGCAGTGAGGCAGAGCAGCCTGGGATGGCCGTGGGCAGCAGGGCCACAGATGTTCTGCTGGCACCTGTCAGGTTGCTGGCTGAAGCAGCCCTTTGCAAGCCATGACCCTGTGGATGACGCACCAGGAAACCAACACGGGGATGAACCATCCAGATCCTGTGGAGCAGGGGTTTATCACATTTCCCTCAAGGCTGAAATGAGACCCTGTGGGCTGCTTTTCATGTGTGTCCTTGCCCCATCCTCAGGTGTGATTATTCTGTTAGGAGAGGGCTGGCTCTGAATCATTAGAAAGCAGCTAGTCCTTTTTAGAGACAGCTACAGAAACACATGGCCAGGGTGGACAGGAGAAGGCAGGAGAGAGAGATGCAGGCTACACAAACTCAGCAGGGTCTACACTCTGTTCTAGAAGCCAGGGGGTTATTTTTCATGTTTCCAATGATGGGTTTGTGTTTGGTTTGGACTTTTCAAATTGGATCTGAACAGCTGGAATTTCAGTATTCTTTTCCCCCAGCTAGATGTCCTGTGGTAGATGCGGGGTTTGTGCAGCATTGCTTTGGCGTGCCCACTGTGGAGAGAAGCCACTGAAACAAGAGAGCCCCGTGGCAGCCCCCAGAGCTGCATCCCAGCACACCACGAGGGCTGTGCCCTGGGATGTGGCACAGGATGTGCCCTGGCAGCTCAGGGCGCCGTGCAAAGGCTGGAGCGAGCAGGAGTTCTGGGTTGCTAAGCAGTCCCAATGTTTTGGACATGCAGGTCTCATTTTATCCTCTTGTTTTTGTATTTCGAGGGAAGCAAACAGGCTGACCCGAGTGGAGCTGCTGGGGAAGAGGTGCCACAGGCTCGCCCTGCTCACCCCTGGTGCCAGCCAGGCACACCCTGCAGCAGCTGCTTCTGCCGTACAGCGGTCCCTGCCCTCCTTGTCACAGTGCCATCTTGCTGTACGTGTCAGCGTCACTGCTGTCCCTGCCGTGCCCCTGTCCCTGGTGATGCCAGTCGGGCAGTGGATGTGTCTCACGTCCCCTTGGCCAGGGAGGGGAGCACCTGCAGAGTACCTGAGCAGTCTCAGCAGCACCCGGGGAAGGTGGGAGAAGGGAGCAAGCCTGGGCCAAACCGGCAATATCGGCAATGCTGTGAGAAAAATTGTCATGTTCTAAGGAGCCCTAAGAAGGCAAAGCCAGCACCTCCGAGCCTCCAGCTAATAGCAAGCTCCACAGCAGCAGGGATGTGTCAGCTGGCCACAGGGCTCCTGGTCACTGCAGAGCTGGGGCTGCTCCCTCACCCTTCTGGGTCCCAACTCCAGGGAGTTTCTGCAAATTGGTCTTTTGTGGGAGAGGAAAGAGATAATAAGAGAGGAAACACCAGGACGTCGGACAGTCCAAAGCATGGGAGGAGGAGCTTAGCAACACCTCTGGGTGCTCTAGGTGGTATCGAGAAAGCAAAGCAGCTGCAGGAGAAGGGGCAGGTGTTTAGACAGAAGCAGCAGGGGTGCCTTGCACAGCCCTGCTGCATTGCTACTTGATTAACTCATGATAAAACTCCGACCGCACAAATCTGGGCAGGGAGTCTTTTTCCATCAGGGCAAAGATCTTCTTCTGGGCCATGTCAAAACTGGTTGGTGATGGCTCCACCAGGTTCTTCATGGTCACAGCCTTGGTGAAGTGGTCGATGTTCACCTGCCATGAGAGTGTAAGAGGGATGGGAGCCTGCCTTTGGAGGGCTGAGTGAGGGTCTCCCCTTGCTGCTCTGTCCCACCAACAGTCATGCAAAGCGTGAGGGGAGGCATTCATGTCTCTGGTAGAACTATTGGTGGCAAAGCTGTCAGGATGAGCTCTGTCCTGCTGCAAAGCTAACTTGGAGAGGAAGATTGCTGTACACTGTCATGCCTCATGATTGATGTCACGCCTCCATGGGGAGGGGGGGGACAGGCATGTGTTGGGGGTGCCAAAGGCTGGAGACAGCCCAGCAGAGGCTGATCATGCAAATAGGGGCTCCAGGGTTGGGAAGGATAGGAGTGCAGCACATGGGGAGGGGGCTGCCCCGTGACAAGGATGCACCCCCCCGAGCCCCGAGCCCCCCATCGCTGTCCTTCAGGAGGGAGGCTGACAGGGCTGCAGCCTCATGCCTCCCAGTACCATCTCCGGCCCCATGGCCACTGACCTCTTTGGGTGCCTCAGTCTGGATGAACTCCTCATAGATCTTTTTGGCCTTCTCGGCCATCTTCACAGGGGACTTGGTTTTCTTGTAGTCCTCGCAGGCCACCCAGAACTCAGCGTTCTCCTCGCTGAACTCGGAGCGCAGGAAGCTGCGGAAGCTGGCCAGCCCATCTGGGGGGTGAGGGGGAGGTGAGCCCTCGCTTCAGCCCTGGCAGTGCAAGGGGGGCCCAGCCCTCACTGAGCACCCCAGGGGACGGGGAGAGAGGGGAGGTGACAACCGCAGGGGGATGTGAACTTACAGGGGTTTTGCAGGAGCTTCTCCAAGGAATCGCGCCACTGCAGAGCCTCCTCCGGAGAGGGCCTGAGGAGAGTAAAGAAAGCCCAGGTGGTCCAAGGTTAGCCCACGGCCAGGTTTGTTAATAATTCCTTTAAAAAGAGGAGGATAGGAGTAACAAGTTGCAGAGACTTTCAGAGCGGAGGCAGTGCTCTGGGGTTGGGATGGGGATGCTGCTGCATCCCAGCACAGGGGAGGGTGATGGCCGAGTGCAGGGAGGGTGAGGATGGGGTGGGGAGGGCGAATTCCCCCTGCTTGGGCTGAGCTGCGGCTGAGCTGCAGAGCGAGTCCCTTCTGCGGCCACAGGGCTCCTCCTCGCCCACACCGGGAGGGCAGCACAGGGGCGCTGCGGGCGGCTGGGAAGCATCCCTGCGTTGTCCTGCTGGGGAGGGAAAGATGCTCCCCGCTGGCCATGGGGTCCCGGTCAGAGCCCCCGGCTCCCACAGCCCGCCCGCCCCGTTCCCACGCCCTGCGGCCGCCTCGGCGCCCTTCCCGCTGGAAACCTCCAGCGCTTTCCATCTGCACGGCTTTTCCTCCTTTTTTTTTTTTTCTTTAATATATTTTTCAATGCGATGTTTGCAGCGAGACCGAACGGGTTTGTGGGATTTTTGTTGGTGATGGTTTTGCGGGGAGTTTTTTTGTTTGTTTGTTAAGGGGTTTTGGGAGTTTTTTGTTTGTTTTTTCGGTTTTGGGGGGTTTTGTTGTTGTTGTTGTTGTTATTGGAGGAGGAGTTTGACCAAGCTGCCCTAGGCTCCCATCTCCTTCCCTGCGCCCCTGCCAGCGTTGGCTGGAGGGCAGGGGAAGCCCCCCTGCCTGGCACTGAGTGCTGGGCTCGCTGTGGACCTTCTCCACTCCTTGGAAGCTGTGCTGCACTCTCTTGTTTTGCTGCTGCAGGGGCCACACATGGGGGTTGAAACCCCTTGGCTGAGCAGAGCGTCCCTGGGAGCAGAGAGGGAGAGTGGGCAGGACAGCCTGTCCTGGTCCTGGGGGGTCCCTTCAGTGGTGGGTCTGGGGGAGCGTAGGTGCTGATGCCCAGCCACGTCACACTGCCCAGGGGGCTACAGCAGGGAGAGGAGAGGGGCAGGAATGCCAGGCTTGCTCAGGGTGGGTACCAGCCCTCACTTGTCACCAAACCATCAGCAGTAGGCAGCATGGCAGGGGGTTCTTATCCTTCACTTTCTGAACCTTGAACTGTGTTTGCACTTCTGTCAAGGATCAAAGCTATCCCTGCCCCCGTGACTTCTCACCCAGTGAGGAGGAGCATCACTGCAGCAACCTAACACAAACCAGATTTCCTGGAAACCACCAAATTCACTTTCCCATTATCTGAATGTCCCTGGGATGATATTAACTGCGAGTGAGATGCTGACAGGTGAGTGATGCCAGGGCTGCACAGCGATGCAGTGTAGGAGAAAACAGCTCCTCCAGAGAGCGGGGAGTGGAGATGTTCTCTGGCTTTCTGCAGGGTTGGCTAATGGAGATGAACGTGGCTCTGTCACAGAGGCATCTGGGGCATGGCAGTGATGGAGTGAGAACCACAAATCCACTGGGCTCTGCCAGCCCTCCTTGGCACGGGCAGTGCTGTGTCAGGCAGGCACCGTGCTGGCAAACATGCCCCTGCCTATTGCCCCCTGCACCCTGGGTTGGCAGGCAAAATAATTAATGTTTCATGTGCTTTAAATAATGTTGATAAGCCAGAATTATACACCAGCTTGGTGCTGGGGAGCAATGGCCAAGCCAGAGGCCATAGGGTGAGGAGGTCCCATCACCATGAAGCTGCCCCGAGCCAGACAGCATGCCATGAGATTGTGCACCCAGCTCAGGGACACACTGCCACCCCGAAGCCGGATGGCTGCAAAGGCTGGCACCTCTGGGTTGAGGCAGAGAAGTCCAAGTGCCATATGCCTCTGGGAAAACCTTTCTGGATTAATATGAAATCTCACCAAAAGTAAATTGAGTTTCCATGGGAAATCTAGTTTCCATAGAGCTGTATTGCCTGACATGTCTCATGCTGCCCTGACAAAACTTCCTGAGCCTGCACCTAGCAGGCAGGCCATGAGGAGCATGCCACGAGCTGCCTGCCACGTAGAGCCTGCTGTGCCAGCCCACAGCAGGGCTCAGCTCCTCTGCATCCCAAAGGGGCTGGTATCCACCCCAGGGGCTGGGCACACACACTGCTGCAGCCCAGCCCCCTGCAGTACTCACTTCTGGGCCTTGGGTGGCTTCTCTGGCTTCTCGGGGTAGGGGATGATGAAGTCAATGGTTGAGTCAGGCTTCTGGAGCAGTGTGCCCAGCTTCGTCTTGATCTCCTTGGCCCTGCAGCAGGGGAGGAGCAGAGACAGGTCAGGCAGAGGAACAGGGCAGTGGGACAGTCACAGTCCCTGCCCTGCACCCACTCTGTAATTAATTCCAGATGAACAAATGGACCCTAATGCTGCCAAGGCTGTGTCTGTCTGCGGCATTTCTAAACAGGCGCTGCACATTAGCGGCAGCTCTTGATCTCGATCTCCTGCTCTGTCCCCATCTGTGGCCAGGATAATTGTATCAGCAGGGCTGTCAGGCTGCTCTGGGGCTGAATTAGGGGGGTGTGTGCAGCGCTCGGTCTCTGTAGAGATGAGCTTGGATATATAAGCCTTATATCTGCAATGGGAAGGGTCCTGCAGACAGGCACCTCCTGGGTGATACCTTCTCTGGGCAGAGAGGGGAAAAATGTTGCAGTGGCTGAATACTGCCAAAGGCTGACTGCCACTTCCCATTGCACCAAGGCCACGCTCCAGATCTGCATTTAGAGGATGCAGAGAAAACAGGGGGTCCTGGGGCTGGGCAGCAGGCCCAGCTGTCTCCCAAAACGTTGCCTTTCATGCAACATGAGTAGTAATTAGGTCCTGAGCATCTAAAAGGGCTAAGGAGGCCCCCTGCCCACCCCACTGCAGCTCAGGGAGGGCAGCAAGAGCAAGCTGAGCTTTTGCAGGGAACACTCAGGTGTGCTGTTTGAGGCTGAAGAAATAAAGGAGTGAAAACAGACACTCCCCATCCCCAGTCCCCATCTCTGCAAGGCAGGGCTTTTCCCTGGCACACCAACATTTGGTGGCCTCCAGGTTATCTTGCTGGCACAGGAGGTGAAGGAGAGGGGACAGACTGCTCCTCACAGGCTGACCGGGCTGAGCTTTCGGCACGGCTGGCAAAGCTGGACTGCAGCTCCCTGCGGGGCTCCCTGCAATTTTCCTCTCTGCTGTTTGTTTTCATTAGCCCTCTGTGGATGATCACTCCATTGCTATGTCTGCTATTTCATTTCAATTCCTTTGATTTTTTTTCCTCCTTGTAAAACTCTCTCTCTGTGTGTTTTGGTTTCCACCCACCAGTCCCCACGGGTGACATTTGGAGACCTGGCACAGGGGTGTCTGCTCTGCTCTGCTCCCTGCCAGCTGCCCCCCATTCTGCTGCAGACACCTGCCTCTGAGCAGCCACCCTTGCTGGAGGGGGGCGACAGGAGCAGGCAGAGAGAGCAGCCCAGCCTGCAGGGAGCACCCGCAGCGGGTGTGCAGCACAGGGCAGCGCACACCCAGACACAGCTGCTGTCAGGGACAGCGTCAGCAGCTACAGGGACACTTTCCATTGCCACTGCTGCTGAGAAAACCTGAATCTTGGAAAGCTCAGGGCCTCAGGAAAAGGGTGACGAGGTCACCATGCTCCCACACAGAGCGTCTGGGACAGGGATGCTGCCCTTCATCCTGCTGTAAGTAAATAAGTAAAATGCAGACAAGTGCTCCGACCCAGAGCTGGCTCTTCATGTCCTGGGGCCAGCTCTCCAGCAAGCCTCAGCTGCCCCTTGGCACCCTGCTGGCCAGTGCTGCTGTACTGGGACCACCTGGATGGCCCTGACGCATGGGGATGGCACAGCTGTAGGGATGGGGAGCAGCTGAAGTGGGCAGCCCCCTTAACACTAAAGCAGGGGGTGGGTGTAGGGGGAGCCACAGGAAAGCTGAGGGGATGGGCTGGCCTCTCCCTTGACCCTCCTTTCCCAGACATCTGTGCTTGTGGCCACAGGTTCCTGCAGGAAGGGTACGCATGGGCTCCATGAGCATCTCTCAGGAGGGGCTGAGCAGAAAGGCTGGGTGCCACCTTGTCGCTCTCCCAGTGCTCAGGAGGGATGAGTCAGGATGTTGCCACGGTCCAGCCCCTGCCAGTGCCGGGTGCTGTGCAGCAGGGACAGTCCCTTCCGAGCAGCTGGACTGCGTGTCCCATCGTGGGCAGTTCATCCGGCAGGAGCAGGGGCAAGAGCACGGGGCCGGGGGCTGCCCACCTCAGAAGCAAGGACAGCGGATCCCAGGAGTTCCTGAGCGGGCAGAGGGACAACACAAGCTGGGCTGGGAGCAGGGGCATCGAAAGTCAAACTTAGCCCATGATGACCCCAGGAGCTGGGAAGACAGGAGCAGGACTCTGCCTCTGTCAGAGCAGCACCTGGGGTCCCCGTGCCCTGGCGCGGATGAGGCCAACACCTGCACAAGGTCTGGATGCAATCGATGGTGGCTTCACATGACAAGTGCTCAGACCTGGCTCAAACCCTTGCTCTCTGATTCCCATCCTCTGACAGTGACTCGTGGCCCAAGAGGCACCGAGGCCCTCAGCAGTCCCATCCTGCTCCGTCCCGTGGTATTGCCAAGGGACCCCCAGCAGCTGCCCCGAGTCCTGCAGGTGTGGGGACAGCAGCAAGAGCCTCCCCCTGCACCAGAGCAATTCCCTGGCAGTGGGACCTTCATGGCATCTGTAGGGACAGCAGAGATAAGGAAGGTTGTTAAAAGGAAGCAAGGAAGTGCAGGAGCGGGCTGAAAGCCTGGAGGCTGAGGGAGGGAAGGGCTATTTAAAGACACCATCCTGGTGTCCTCCAGCAGATGGATTACAAGCTATCAAGCGAGGCTTCAGGGAAGGCTAAACAGCAGGGGGAAAAAGGCAGCTATAAACAAAAAAGGCATTAAAAAAAAACCAAAAAAACAACCAACCAAAAAACCCTGGCCAAGTGAGAAAAAGCAAGAGGACTGTAAATGGTGGAAGGTCAACTGTGAGAACATATGGGAGCAAGCCAAGAAAAAGTCTGAGAAATAGCTTCCAAGAAGCATTAATAGAAAATATGGGCTCTGTCAAACATATCAAGGACAAGAAGGGCTGCTGGGGAGGGCCAGGAGAGACTGCAGCTTTAAAAGCAAAACAAAAATAGAAGCCCAAAGGAGTTTAAAGCCATAGCTGAAAGCTCAAGGTGATGCTGTGCCTGAGGGCAGGGAGGTGCCAGGGGAAATGCCCCTTCACCTGCACAAGCCTCCCGGGGATGTTGAGAAGCCATAAAGCTGCATGGGCACGTCAGTGGCAGCTGTGGCAGACCTGTGGTGGACACACGGACAAATATGGTCTATTGGAGAGCAGTCAAGGCTCTTCTGGCCGTAGGAAGAGATTCCTTTCAACCTCTCATCCCTCTCTGAAGAGGCCAGAAAACACACGCTGTGGGAAGAGCCGAGGGAGCAGCCCCTGGGGTCGGCAGGGCACCTTGGGTGGGCTCTGCAGACCCAGGCAGCGCAGGGGAAGGTCAGCCCGTGGATGGCAGGGTGGGAAAGGGAGCACACACCTGCAGGGATGGCGCTGCAGGCGCTGGGAAGGGTCAGTGCCGAGCAGACATCGCCGGGGAGCGAGCTGGGAGGAGCTGCAGAAGGGTCTGTGGCACAGCAGGGAAGCAGCTGGAAAGCCTGGTAGAGCAATGCAACGTGAAACACAGGGGACAAATGCAGTCCTGACTCTGCGTGTCAAAGTGTGAATGCAGCCTTCAAGAGTGAGGATTTGAGGGCATAGCAGGCATAGAAAACATCAGCATAGCAGGAGTGGGAGAAGATCTTTATTAAGGAAATTTACTGTTAAAAAGTGTCAGAAGAGCGGCAGCAAGGGTGATAGCAGAGCAGAAACATGTGGATCACCCACATGAAACTGGAAGAGTGCTCTTGGCTGCCCATAGCACAGGAGACTGAAGGGGAGCAGGCAAGGTCAGCAGAGATTCAGGAGCAGCACAGAAAGACAAGTTTCCAACAACAAAACCATCACAAGCTGGTGCTCCTGTTTGTGCCCGTGGTGAGAATTTGCCTTTTGGGCAAGCAGCATCAGCCCCCAGTGGCACAATTTCAGCTGGAACTTCTCTGGAGCTCCCCTCAGGGCAGTGAATTTCCTACTGCCAGTCTCATCCAAAAACCAGTGCTAAGGCATTTGCAGGTGAGGGAACCCTCACTGAGGAATTCACTTGACTCTATTCCTAAATTTCCCCCTTAGGTGGAGCATTGAGTGCCCTGGTGCTGCAGTGAGACCTCAGGTGCTTGCACCTCTGCTTCTCACTGGATTTCTTCCAAAGACCATGGGAGCAGAGGAGAGGACAGGTTCCAATCAGCATGGAAATGGCCAGGGGCTGGAGCCTGCCTGAGCTCCCAAGGGGTTGAGAGGAGCCTCTGCCACCATCAGGGGCAGGTTTTGGGGCAAGAACCAGGGTGGATAGGGATGAAGATGAGGATGGGTGCCACAAAGGGAGCAGAGCTGGTGCTCTGTACGGGGCTGAGCCTTGTGAGAGGGGCCAGGTCTGGCTATTCCACGTGTGAGTGGCACGCAGGCAATTAAAAGGGGATTGTGTGGCACTTTGGAGACAGGGCTGTTTCTACCTCAGAAAGGCAAAACCTCTGTCCTGATTTTTTCCTCCTCTCCTCCCCGTGTTTTGTGGAAACTAAGATCTGAGGATCTCCTGCCCAGAACGGTGGAGGGCTGGGTTTGGAGCAGCCCAAACTCCCCCAGCAGAATGACTCCCGGGGCAGAGTGGGGAGCTCGGGACCAAATCAGAACTCATCC
Source organism: Fringilla coelebs (assembly GCF_963513975.1). Taxonomy (NCBI): domain Eukaryota; kingdom Metazoa; phylum Chordata; class Aves; order Passeriformes; family Fringillidae; genus Fringilla; species Fringilla coelebs. The sequence continues at coordinate 31,206,999 of NC_140067.1, read as the reverse complement.
CTCCAAGGACCTCAGCCACGCGCAGCCCCCACTGAACCCATCCCAGCCAGCTTCCCTTCCCTCCCCGCCAGAGCTGGACCATGGCAGCGCCCATGAGAGGTGCCCATCGCGGGGATGTGCCAAGGAAGAGCCCCCGTGCTCCCCGGCAGAGCCCCGCGGGAGGCAGCCCCGGCATCCCGCACATCGCGGCCGCTCTCACCTCTCCAGGCACGTGTGGGGCAGCGCTGCTAATCCTTTGCACATCTTGGCAGGCTGTAGTTCCCTCGGCCGTGAGAAGAGTGTGAGTGACGGCCAAAGCGGGCAGCAGAGGCAGTGTCTGCAGTCCGGCTGCCTCCCTCGTTCCTATATAGCGCCGCAGCTGGACCCCCGCCAGCCCCGTGTCCAATGCCGGCCGGCTGCTGCAGCTGGCCCCAGCCCCGCCGGCTTCTGGGTTTTGTTTTCTTCTCTCTAAGCTCACACGGGGGGAGGAAAAATGTGGATTTGTTGGGGTGAGATCAGGTAATCAAATTGGAAGGGCCAAGCTGATGTTTAGGGGGCTTCAGGCAGCCCACTGCATTTCTTTTAAGGATGCATCAGGTTCCAGGTGTCAATATTTAGAAGAGCCAGGTAGAAATGCTTCATTCAAGGGAGATTTTTCGAGTGAAACATTGAACTTTCAGAAAAATAAAAGTGCTAGTGAGAAGTCTTGCTGTTGATTTCAAGGCTGTGGCTAATGTCAAAATATCCACTGCTTTACCAGTGGTAGCGGCCATCAGTGACTTTTGTTTCAGACCTTGGCTTCTGGGTGACTGTGAAAATGTGCCTCTCTGGGCTTTGTTTAGCACTGGGAGTTGGGAATGGGGACTTTGCTCCCACCCTGGCCATCCACACCCAGTTGCACTAACAACCACCATTTCCCTGGGTGCAGCCCAGGGTTACATTTAAGCTCGGCTCTTGGTACCCTTTCCCTTGTGCTGGGTCAGACATGGCACAGAGATGTGCCTGCCTGGCTCTGCATTTTGGGCCTGTTGTGGGATTATGCAGCAACACACTGCCTGCTTTCAGCATCTGAGTACAGTAAGGGAAAGCTGGAAGTCTGCTGGCAACTGTGCCTCCCTGGAGAGCTTGGGCTGGCTTTGTACTGGTTTGTAGTGGAAACTGAATGAAAAAAGTACAACTGACAATTTCAGAGGATGAGATGCTCGGATAATAATGGCTTGGGCCGATTAGAGCCCCCAAGATGCACTCAGGCAAGGGGTCAGAGCCAGAGTGTGCTGGGCTGCCCTTCCTTCTGCTGCCATGGAGGTGCCCCCGAGCCTCCCTCGTGTCTCACAGAGTGGGGAAGGGAAGAGCAGCCCCCACAGAGGATGGATGGAGGTCCTTTACTCTTCCAAGCTGTCTCATTCTGCCCTGCTCCCAGAGGACTCAGGAGGAGCTTGGAGGTGCCTCAGCCCAATCAGGGGTAGCACAAGGCTCCGTGGCCCCATCTCCCAGCAGCTGGGGTGCAGTCCCTGCTCTCTGGAGGAACATAGCCTGGCATACTGCACCTTTGCTGGGCTGTGCCAGTGCCCTTGGGGCCAGAGAGTTCATCAGGGTCACACATTTGCTAGCAGGGATGTCACCAGGATGTCACTGAGTGCCAGCTCAGAGGGTGTTTTGAAGAGCTCCTTTGAGGCGTGGTGCTGTCTGCAGGAGGCTTTGCCAGCTGCTCAGGCAGCCCCTGGCTCAGAGGGAAGGTGGTGGCAGCATGGGCCGGGCAAGAGGGGCTGGCAGCTCTCCCAGCTCAGGGCTGGGGGGGACAGTAGGGCCAGGGCACCTCCTGGGCACCCCCACTGTCCTTTCATCACGGATCTTCCGCAGTACAGCCAGCGTGGGAATCCAGGAGAGCGTGGGTCCGTGGGACCGCAGGGTTTGTGTTAATGCTGCCCAGCAGCCTCCAAGCACCCTGCCCTGCCCTGCTCTCCCCCCAGCTGCAGCCAGGGCTGCGTGCCCTTGGAAAGCCAAGAGCCCTGCCTGGTGTGCCAAGGACTGGCTCCACCTCTGCAGACTCCTGCTGCTCAGAGAACCTGGAGCTTTCCCCAGTGAGAGCCCCTGGAGGGACTGAGTCTCTTCCCTACAGACTTTAGTCTCCTTCACCTCCTTCAGTCCGAAGTGAGCAAATCCCCTCTGCCGTAATTCAGTGACCAGTGTTCCAAAATCTCTCCCAAAGCTCTGGGGTGGGGGTTTAAGGAGTCCACAGAGCAAACTGGACAACCGAGGTCCAAAGTGTGTGAGGAAACTCCATGTGGGAGGGTGATAAGGAAGCTATACTGTGTCCTGGGATTGCAGCTGTGCATTTTAACACAGATTTATCTGAAACACTGAAAAAGAAATTTAGCACTGAGCAGAAACAAGGGTTACACAGAAATGGTTTGCATTTTCCACAGACTTTTGTCCAGCAAGAAATGTTTGTTTTTTGTGTTTCAAGGCTTTGGAGTGCTAAGAAAATATTTCCAATAAGAAACTACACAGACCTTCCTCGTCTTCCCACGACAGCTTAATTTCTCTAAGAGCCCTTCTGCGAGAGCTTTGTGGACATTTGAGTGCACTCTGAGGAGCAGATTGTCTTGTGTACACAAAGGCTGGTTTCCTCCAAGAGGGCTCCAGGCTTGTGCCTTACAACTGCCCCCTCAAAAGCCACGTGGAATTTCCATTACACCCAATTTATCCTTGGCCCTGTTATTTCCAGACTTTATTATCCTTTCTAGCAACGTGCCTTTTATAGAAGGCAGCCTAGCTGCTTCGCTGTTTCCTGGTTCCCACTGGAACTTTTTAAGACCTAGCATCATATTTAACAATATTGACCTTTTGGTAAGGGGATCACTGCAATTCTCACCCAGGAGAGCATTTGGACATTCATCTGAGTGCTCCTTCTGGCAGACTTTTAACCACGTGTTCTAAAAATGGTGTTTAAAATATTTTTTTTCCCTGCATGCTTTGGGACAGTCATGCAAATGTGTGTCCCCTAAGGAATGATGGTAGTGTGAGCTTCCTAAAAGCAAAGGGCAACACAAGCAACTCAGTGAGGCTTTCTGTGATGGCTCATTCCTTCCTATAGAGCCTGATCACATCCTGTCCTTGAGCCTCCCTGGAGAACTTTCTGCTTCTCACACAGTCATAATTCATGTTTATGCCTTTAGGATGCTTTCTCACATCTTCTGTGGCTTGCTTTTCACCTGTAACTTTCCAGAGCTTGAATTCTTTTTTTTTTATTCTCTCAATTTTCACTTCTTTTAAGGTCTTACCACTTCAGGTGTTCATTTCCACTCCCTTGTATAAGCAAGGGAACGGAAATGCCTCCCTTTTAAACACCTCCCTTTTAAAAAAATCCCTGAGCATTGAGTGCACCATGCCTGTGTAATCCAGTGTTGCAGGTGACTAGCCTTTGTGCTCCTCATACTTGTGTGATGCTGACCAGCCTACCTCTCATTCCCCTTCGTGCATTAAATACTATTCTAAAGGTGTTGTTTGCTCTCACTGGGACCGTCTTTATCAGTAGCTGTGGCTCTGTGGTCCCTTTGAGCTGAGCCCCTCACGTGGCTGAGGAGTTGTCTAGGGGCAGGACCACACCATCTCACTGCCTCCAACTCCCCGAGGCCCAAGGCAATGATGGCAATGCTCATGTAGAAGGAGGAGATGAGATCTAGGCTCCCTCCATTTGTCCAAGTCACTGACACAGGAGCCGTGGGTGAGGTCAGAGAGAATCCTGGAAAGCAGCGTTACCCGGAGCACTGGGACTCTGGCCAGCAGGGAACTTGGGAGTCACGTATGTTCTGCATCCCCTGTGGGGAGCCACCGAGTTCCTCGACCCCGAGCAGGAGGCCTGAGAACAGCTGGGCCTGGGACACTGCCCTGCTCCTCCTCGTGCCTGCTCCATGCCCACAGAAGGAACCTGCTCCCCTTCTGGCACCTGGGCAGAGCAAGCCCCCTACAAGGTGTGCACAGGGCTGACCTCAACTTTTACACATGCAGAGCACTCCTGGAAAAACAGGGCTGGGCTCAAGCTCTTCTGTGCCTGCAAGGAAAGCCCTGAGGGATGGGCGTTCACAAGCATTTGCGTGGTGTTTTTCTAACTCCAGGTACCAAGGGGCAGGCCAGGTGTGAATAGCAGCATCCCCAGAGCTCTGCAGCATCCCCAGAGCTCTGCAGCCTGAGCAGATGAGGCCAGGAGTATCTGCACAGACCTGCTGCAGGCAGAGCCACCAGCCCTGGCGCCTCAGCAGCTGCTGCTGAGCATCCAGGAGCTCTGCTATCCAAGCAGCACTGGTGCCACCATGTGCTCTGTCAAGTGCAGCCTCCACACAGGCAGCTGTGCCTCGTCTCTGCCTTCCTGCGTCTGCCACCTGCCTGTGAGTATTCCCTGAAGTGACGTGATCTGAGCAGCTGGGTTATTGGCGTGTGGGTGACAGACATTTCAACACAAAACCGGCACAACCAGATCAGTCACAGGGTTTTATTCAAGGCCTGGATTACATTCATCTTTACCCGTATTCCTATTATGGATCCAGGCAGCAGAGCACATTGGTTATCCCCACCCAGCAGCCAGCACCTGCATTTTTGATCCCTTGACAGAATCAGCCAAAGTGCAAAGACGTGGATGTACCTCTGGCTCCACGCCGGCCATGCAAGCACCCCACAGCTCTCCCATGTGTGCGTTCATGCTCAGCCCAGAGAGCCTCTGAAGAGTGAACCGAGCTCCTGCCTGTCACCCCAGCTGCTCTATGTGCCCTGCTGTGGCACTGCCCTTCCCAGCTCATGGATGGCCCCGTTCTCCAGCACCTGTACCTTCCCCTCTCCTGGCTGCAGCGCGCAGGCCACCATAGCCCTGGCCACCACTTCCACAGGCACTGAGTAGGCGGTGGGGAACAGCCGAGCCACAGCGCCCAGGAACTGCTGGGCTATCCACTCCATGGGCCGGGACTCCTGGCGCCTGCACAGCAGCACCCTGCAGAGCAAGGAGGTCAGGGGGGTCAGCATGGAACCATCCAGGGTGAGAGCTAGAGACTGAGCTCTCCAGCTGCACCAGGGCCCAGACAAGCCCCCTGAACTGACACGGTCTGTAGGGCTTTGGCAGGGTCATGGAACGTGACAGAGCTGAGCCCTTGGACTCTAAACTCCTTTCCCCACTGTGCTGATGACGGAATTCCACTTCTCCTAGGTAGCAAGGGCACAGTACACCTGAAAGGACACAGGTGAGTGTTCCCTCTGCATAAGGTCAAAGTCCATCTGGAGCTAAGCTCTGACCTATGTGCCTCAACCCATGCTTTCAGCCCAAGGCTCCTGCCCTTGCATGGCATATGGAACTAGCAGTGGGATGGGCCACAGGAAACTGCAGAGCTTGCTCCCTGCAGCACTGGGAAGCAGTCTGCTCATCCATGAGCTGCATTTGCAGCTGCTGGCATTCTCCACCTCCCTCGCCAGCCCTGCCCTCATGTATCCCTTCTCTTCCTCCATCTCCCAGTGAAGCATTTCCCTGCTGCCCTGGCAACCTTCCACCCCGTGCCCTCCCTGCTCCACCACTACTCACGCTGGCCGGAGAATGGTACAGTGATCAAAACCAACAGCCTGGACCAGCTTTTCCACTTCTCCCTGTCAGAGCAGCCAGGAAGGACAAAAGGAAACAAGGATGACTGCAAGCACCAACCCCATGAATGGGCAGGGAAGGGCTGCTGAGCCAAGGGCAGGATGGCACTAACACCAGCGTGAGGCTGGAACAGGCCAGGCAGGGATGAGCTCTCCAGGCCAGGCAGCCAGGGCGAGGGCCTGTGGTGGACACAGACCACAGGTCAGCAGTGTGCCCTTGCAACCATCAGGCTAAACTGCAACAGGCTGCTCCGGAGAGCATCTGGACTCAGCATCCAGCCTGGGGATGGGTCCAGGCGGCACAAGGCGCTGGCAGGCAGCTCTGAGTCCAGCAGGTGTTGGGAGCTGCAGCACACAGCACATGGAGAAAAAAGCTTTTGCGATGGGCATGGTCCTCCCTGGGGAGCCTGCGGGCCTTCCATCAGGAAATAGCTCATGTATCACCTGGACACAGCCCTGAGCCTCCCCACATAGCTGTGAAACTATCCCAGCTTAAGGCTGGGGAACTGTTGTTGGGCTGGAGACCCCAGCAGGTGTTTCTGGGGTTTGAGGAGGGAGGCAGACGCTGCATGCAGGTGTTGTGCTGCTTTATAAGAAGCAAGTTGCATAGCTGTCCAGCCAGCCCCTTCCCTTGTCCTGCAGCGGCAGGAGGACCCCCAGAGCCATTTGCATCTCTAAACCTCAGCTCCTGCTTGCTTCCCGAGCATCCCGTGACTCCTACACGGGCATCAGGAACCCACCCCAGCAGCCCCCTCACCTTCACTCGGAGGTAGAGGAAGCGACTCTGTGCGTTTGCCCCCCGGGACGACTGCAGGACAAAGTGTTTGCAGCCCCCTGCCCGCGCCAGCTCTGCCGCCTGCGCCACGTAGTCCCGATCCACACGGACAAAGCCATCCTGCGGGGAGAGGGGAGGGTCAGCGGGGCAGGGAGCGGGCAGGGAGGGAAACAAGCGGGACCCCCGCTCGCCCGAGGGTCAGGGCGTCCCCACTCACTGCGCCAGCCCTGGCCCTGGTAGTGCCCAGGCAGCAGAAGCCCACGTCGTGTCCCCGGAAGGCGGCGGCGTGCTCGCCCAGCCGCTCGAAGTCCACCACCGCCTGTTCCTGCGGGGAGGCCGAGGGTCAGCGCCGCCGGCCGGTCCCCGCCGCCACGGCCAGCGCTGTCCCCGGCCCGCGCACCACGGCCGCCTCCGCCTCGCCCAGGCTCAGCCGGCGCCGCCCGATCAGCGTGACCCGGGCGAAGGCCTGCCGGGCCAGCAGCTCCCGCAGCAGCACCCGGCCCGTCTCCCCGGAGGCGCCCAGCACGAAGCAGCTCCTGCCGCCGCCGCCCGCCGCCGCCATGCCGAGAGCAGCGGGCGGGGCCGGGCCGGGCCGGGCCGGGCCGGGGCGGGGCAGGAGCGGCTGCGCGGCCGCGCTGGGCTCCGCCGGCCGGCGCTCCGTGCCCGGGGAGCCGCGGGTGGGCGGGCGCGGCACGGGGCCCTTGCCGGGGCCAGGGCGGGGCTGTCGGGGCGGGGGCAGCCCAGGGACCCCCGCTCAGCCCGGCCGCTGAGCTGGAGGGATGCTCGGAGGGGTCTGTGACCTGTCCGGCGGCTCCTCTCCAAACCCCGCTGGGTTCAGCACTGCTGCCGGCCGGGGTGCTCGGCAGCTCTGTCCCCTGGGCAGGAGGTGGGTCGCTTCCCGCCGGGCAGCCTTGCCGTGACTCCACTGTGAAACGGTCCCTGGTGTCTGAAGAGCGAGGAGATGAAGCCCAGTTCCTTAGGAACTCTCGCTGAGCAGGTCTTGGGATGTGCTGGCAAGCGCAGACCCCCGCTCCGGACACCTCCTGTGCTTTGTCCTCTGATAGGGACGACGCCAGTCCTCACCGGGGCGGTCCGGGTCCCACCGGGACACAGCTCTGGAGCAGGCATGCAGGCACCCCGCGGCTCTGCACAGCCACTCCCGTGGGCAGCACCAAGGGGCCCCGCGGCACCATGATCCCGTTTGTCCTGATTCCTGGGGAGGGAGGTGCAGAGCCCGGAATGGCTGCTGTCGGGATCAGCCAGGTGGTTTTCCAGCCTGGTGTGTCTGTCAAGTGCGCTCCTTGGCCGAGGGCTGAGGATGAATCCCAGGTGCACGTGCCATTTGCGAGGCAGGACGCGCGTCATGACAGTCACCGGGTTAATGGCTGGCATCCCGCTCCACCTGCCAGTGTGCCGCCGGCACCCGCGGCCGTGCCCTGCTCATTGGGCTCTGCTCCACAGCCACAGGCAAACCCAGGTGCGTGAATGAGGGGGAGGCTAGGGCGTACCAGAGCTCGGGGGTACTGGGACGGGTGCTTGAGAGTGGCACGGGAACGGTACAGTGTGACAGAAGTACAGGCAGCAGAGTATATGGGGCGCGTGTGGTTATAGGGTATGGTGTGTTCTAGAGTTTCATGGTACGGTGGGGATGCCACTGGGGAGGCTGGGATTGGGATGCATGGGGGCGGGAGGCTGGGATTGGGATGCATAGGGGCCATGCTCCCACCGCTCATGGTCTGCTTCTCCTCCGCGGCAGGTCTCTGGGGGGGCAGCCAGGTGCCGGGGTACCCGCTCTCCCGGTGGCATGGAGACATGGTCCCGGCGCAGCGCTGCCTTCGACTGTGTGCCCCAGCCGGCAGCCTGCTGCCCTGACTGGATGGCGGAGCTCCCTGACGCCCTGCCCCTCTCCCGCCTCTCAATCCCTGGCACCCACGACTCCCTCAGCCTGTTCGGTGGCCGGCGCCTGCGGTGCCAGAGCTGGGGCCTGGAGGCCCAGCTGGCGGCCGGCATCCGCTTCCTGGATGTGCGCTGCAAGCTGTCGCGGGGCGAGCTCCGCATCTACCACCTCTGCACCTTCCAGCGGGCCAGCCTGCGCGGCGTCTTGCGCCGCACCCTGCGCTTCCTCCGCGCCCACCCCGGCGAGGCCGTGCTGATGCGCATCAAGGAGGAGCTGCCCATCTTCTCCCGGCCCGGCTTCGCTGCCCAGCTGCACCGCTGCCTGCTGGAAGAGGGACAGGGCTGCGTGTGGTGCCGGGAGGAGGTGCCAACGCTGGGCCAGGTGCGCGGGAAGATAGTGGTGCTGGAGGCGCTGGCGCGGGAGGTGCTGGGCATCCCCTACGAGCAGCTGAGCATCAGCGACGCCTGGAACGTGCTGTCCCTGGAGCGCAAGTGGGCCCGGGTGCGGCGGCACCTGGAGAAAGCGGCCGGCGGAGACCCCAGCACCATGTACCTCACCTTCTGCTCCGGCAACGGGCTCTTCACCTGCCCAGAGGAGGTGGCCCGCTTTGTGAATCCCCGCTGCTGCCAGCACCTGCGGCGCCGGGGCGGGCAGCCCGTGCGCTGGGGGGTGGTCATCATGGACTTCCCTGGCGCAGGCCTTCTCCGGCTCATCGTGGAGAGCAACGGCCCGCGGGCCAATGGACAGGGCCCAGCGGCCCCCGGCACCCCCCCGGTGCGGTGCCGGCGCGGCCGCGGCACACGGGACGGACGGCGCAGCCCGCACAGCCCCGCGCGCTGCCCGCGCCGCTCTCCCGCGGGGAGGACACTGCTCCCGGCCCCGCGCCTCTGCCCACGGGCCTCCGGGCCCGGAGGGCAAAAGCGGCTTTCTACGTCTTGCAGAGCACCGGGAAGCCTTCGTGTGACGATGGTGTGACAGTCGCAGAGGCAGCAGAGGAGGGCCGGCTGCGGCCGGAGCCGGGCAGCCCGGGGAGCTGCGCCCTGCCCTGAGAAGTCAGGTACGGTGCCGGTACAGGGCTGGGCCACCTGAGTCCCGCAGGGCAGCGGGGGTGGGTGGGGGTATAACGTCCTGCCTCACCTCCCGTCGGGCCAGTAAGTCCTCCCAAGATGCCTCTCTGCAAAATAGTCCTTTTCCTTAAGGGTAAATAAAAATAAAAAGGTAGGAAAGCACTGCCGATGTTGCCTTGCCATTTCCTGTCAGAAAAGTGGAGAAAAGACCTTTTGCTTTTGCTGCTTAGATGTGAAGGAGCTTGTAGCCCTCTGCCCATGGAGGAAGCACTGTTAAATTGTTGTCTGTGACCATCTTGCTCTTAAAGCAGAGCTGCAAGAGGCCACAGGAGTAAGAATTAATTTCAAAGGTGACAACAAGTGTCTAGGAACAGCCCTTGCCTCATTGTTTTAGCTTTTTTTCTTTCTTGCAGGGGCTTGCCCCAGAAGTCAGGACTCTTAGGAAGATCCAGCTTCAGCAAGGGCCACCCATCCTGTGCATGGAGCACTAGATGGCTACAGAGACAGCAGCTCAGCCAGGGCTGTCCCTGGGGTCATACACCAAGGGATGCTGCGCTGGGCAGAGCCTAGCAGTTTGCAACAGCTGGGGCACTGCAGACTTTGTAGATCTACAAAAGCAAGGTGGTTGAGGCATTAAAAAGACTTTAAAACATGTTGTGCTGATGCCTGCGCTATCTGCAGATAATAAATCACTAATCCAAATAGACAACACAGTAACTCCTTTGAGCAGAAAGGTAACCAAGATCCCAGGGGAGAAATCATCGCCCAGGAGGGTGTCTGCTGCATCACTGGCAGCAGCCAAGCCACACAGGCTGTGTGCTGAAACAGGGAGGTGAGAAAGAGAGAGGAACTTTTAGAAGAGGAAAGCTCAGCTCTGGCCTGCCAGAAGGTGAAGAATATCCTCAAGTTGCTTCTGTCTTGGGTGAAACACAGCTGGGCACAGCTGGAGGAGATGCCACAGGATTTCCTGGCCCGAGGAGAGGATGTCTTTGGCTGTGCAGGGGCTAGCCCTGGCTAGGGACACGGCTCTTGGTGCTGAGACTGTTCATCTGCTGCCCAGGGAGGGGAGCAGGCAATAGTACACAGCAGGTGACAGAGGTGACAGGCAGAGGAACCTAGCTCAGGGTTTGCTATGTGAGATGGGAGAAGGTTGAAATCTCTGCATTAAACCAGACGTGCTACAAAAGCACTGGTGTGTCCTGGGTGAGAGTGGCCTGGCTCATTGGCTGCCAGTGCCCCCTGTGCCTGGGCTGCCCCCACACCAAGCCAGTGTGGCTGCCAGGAAGATGGGTTCTGCTGGGGCAGGGCCAGGTGAGTCGGCTGGTATGTATGTAGCGTTCCAGCTACATGCAGTGCCACAGAGAGCCAGGCAGGGCAGAAGCAGAGCAATCAGTTCCTCGGAGCTGTAGGCTGGTGGTTTGGCTGTCACTCAGGTCTGCCCCTGGATGTGACACATCCCTGCAGCTGCACCCCAGCAGCCCGTGCCCACCCTGTGCCCCAGCTCGCTGGCAGGGCAGAGGTGCCACCTGGGATTCCCCGCGTGGGCAGTCACTTGTTTACTCCCTATCACTCAAGCAGTGAGATAATGTCGGTGTTATCTATGCCCCAGGCATCCTGTTTGGCAAACCCTTATCTGTGCCGTGCACATGTGGCTGCTGCCAGGTGCCAGGGAGCCAGCAGGCAGCACGGGCAGGGGTCCCCGTGTGACAATGATGCCCAGTGAAAAGGCTCTCCAGCACCAGCTTTGCAGTGAAAGGCAGGAGGCAGAGAACTGTCCCACAGCTGAGGTCAAAGAAACATCTCTGAGAGGGTCTGGATAGGGTGGGCAGGAGCGATTTGCCCCAAACTACCCCTACATTCCACAGTGCCTCAAGGTCCCTGTGGGTGGGGGGTATGGGATACCTGCCCCTGGACTTCTGGGTCCCGGCTAATCCTCGCAATCATCTCAGTCCCTCCAAGCCAGGGTAGCACCCTTAATGCGTCTCCCGGTGTGCAAACGCTTTCAAATTGTGAGAAAGATTTTATCAGCGGCTGCTTGAGGCGGGGCAGCAGCTGATAGAAGGGTGGAGGGCGAGGCTCCGGCTGCTGGAGCAGCGCGCTGGCAGACTTGCCCAAAGGCACCCTGCAGCTCAGGGACACCCTTTGCGTCAAGCACTTCCTGGGGACCTGTGGCGGAAGGGAATCTTCTGCCCGCGATCAGGAGATGCCTCTAAAGTCTCAGGGAGAGCCGCCCGTGTCCCCAGGGAGGAACGGAGGGATGGCAGCAGCGGGGCTCCCCCCAGGCGTGTGTGTCCTCGCCGGCAGCACCCCACAGCCCTGGCGGGGCGGGATCGGTACCTCCCGTGGGCTGTTGAGCCCTTCCCGGCTCCCAGGAAGGTGCCCGCTGTATCGCAGGCAGCAGCCCAGCCGGCCGGGCAGTGCCGGGTGACTCGGTTCCTCTGCGGTTTGCGGGGACATTGCACAAGGAGGGGAACAAGCTGTGCCAGCCTGGCGTGGGAGCCTCTGCCCTAAAGAACGCGCGGCCGTGCCCCTTACCCGGGCTCAGAGCCGGCGGCACGGCTCTGCGGCACCGAGAGCACGGCCCCGAGGGCTGCTCAGCACCGGGGCACAGCAAACGAGATGCTTCCCATTCCAGTGCCTGGGTCCAGAGGGACAGGGCGGAGGTGACACAGGAAAGTGTCTTTGTACCTGCTCCCTTGAGCCCACCCTGAGCAAAGCTCTAGCTGGCAGCTTGCCTTGTGTCCTCGGAGGGATGGCTGGGGAACAGGATGCACCATCCTGACACCTGGGAAATCCCCACACTGCTCAGGCCCTTCCTTGGCGAGCAGAGCAGGAGGAATCCAGCAGGAGCATGTGCCCTGCAGCATCCTGAATCCCTTCCAGGGAAGCCACCCTTGAAAATAACCTGAGATGTGAAAGGGCTCCTGGTGATTACCCAGCTCCCAGCAGAACTGATTCGGGTCTTCTCTCCCTTCTACCATGTGTACCTTTTCCCACTACCTGCAAAGCAAGCCTCCAGCCTGCCAAGTATCCATCCTGCCATGTAGGACTCTCTCTCTGAACCCAGGCATGGGGCACCTGCCTCCACACAGAGCTCGAACTTGGTCAAGTTCTGTCTTTGCAGCAGCAACAGCCTCTGCATCTCAGACACCTTAATTCAATTTTTAAAGCAATACCAACAACTAATTGTAGTTACAAAAAAATAGGTGGGAGTATTTTTCTTTCTACTGCTCTGCTCTACCATGTTGGGTTCCAGCAGAAGTGAAACTGGCAGGGGCACAGCTTGCTCTGCCCTGGGGCTGTGTACCCATGAACATCCCTCTGAGTCCCAGCAGTGTCTCACCAGCAGGAGAGGCAGCTCCCACCCTGCTCAGGTGACCCTCAGCACTTGGTGCTGGTCTCCTCTCCAGCAGCTGCCCCTCAGCCTCTCTACCTTCCTGGCTGCTCCTTCCCTTCCAATAACTGACCACTCTTGGCAGAGGAGCTGCTAGAAAGCAAGTGTTCCTGAATTACTGGGTATACAGACTCAGCAATTCCAAAGAAAGAGACAACTGCATTAAAACATTTTTAAAGGAAAATATCCAGAGACAGGAAACAAGGTTCATTTATGTTGGCCAACGATAAAGTAATTGTAGCGGGTTATGGCTCTTGTGGAATGGGTTCCTCCTTTTGTCTAGAATGTCCTGGTGGAGCAGCATCGATTTCTTTGGAACTGGAAAATACATGTGACCTGCATGGCTCTTGTTTGGCTTTAGCTGGAAGTGAGCAGAGTAATTTCTGCAGAAAACCTGGCCAAGGCAATTCTACTTACAAGCAGGACAGGGTAAGAAAAGACTTATAATGATTATAATGGTCCAAGGGGCGGTGGACACAATTAGACATGTTCCTGAAACACTAGTGGAAGTTCCTAAAGGATGTTAATAAGTCAGGGGGAAGTTCCTCTGGCATATTCCTGGACCTTTCTCATAAAGACTTAAAGGCAAAGACAGAAAAATACATTGTGCAAGTAACTGTTTATAAATGGTATATGAAGATTCACAGGCAGAGCAAAATGCCTGCATGCGAGGAAAGCGTCTGGCACGGAGCTGGGAGGTTGTGAGCCGCTCTCCCTCTCAGCCCACGAGGGACCTCATCACACCTCAGTCTCCCCTGTCCTCCACCAGTGTAGGTGCTGCCACATGGACACGTTGGGTCAGAGAGGTCTTGGTGCTCTGGGCATCATGGATTGGGGCTGCACATTTTTCAGGGGGCTCTTTTCCTCCTTCCGGGGTACTCGAGCAAGCCTGGCTTGTTGTGGGTCATCTCCTCTGGCTCTCCTGTCCCCATGGCAGTGGGGATGCAGCCAGCTCCCATGCCATAGGGCTGCTGCCCAGCTAGGTCCATGAGGACCGTGGCCAGTGCTGACGCCACTGTTTGCCTCTAGCCCCGGGCTCAGAGAAGGGTTTCTTGGGGCTAGAAAGCCCTGTGGCAGGGGAGGCGGGGGTGTGGGGCAGGATGTGGGCGGGCAGCGGGGCTGGAATGGGACGGGAAGAGGCCGGGGGCAGGGAGCGATGCGCTCGGAGGAAGCCTGAGCAGCACTGCCCCCGAGGGACAGCTGCCGCGGCGCCAACATGGTAAGTGCTGCTCCTTTCCTTGGGGATGACTGAGGGTCTGCCTAGACAAGGGGATCAGGGGAGGGCAGGGCTGCGGGCAGGCACTGACAGGAACCATAGCTGCGGGCTGTGGGACACACGCAGGCGGCCCTGGGGACACTTTGCCCGAGCGACCCCAGGCTCACGGGACACTGCCAGGCACACACGGCACAGCGACTGCAGCGGTAGATGCCAGCCCTGGCCAGGCAGGAAGGGGCCCGGGGGGCACAGGACTTAGGGGCTCCCCAGGAGTGAAGTGCTCCCCCCAAGTGCCTCACTGCAAGGGGCCCTTCCTGCAGCAGAGCCGTACCTGGCTGGGAGCACCGTGTGTGCCTGTGTGCCAGTGCCGTGAGTGACTGCCCTTGTGTGAGCCAGGACTGCCTGGCAGTGGTGTGGGTGCACGTGTGAGCACCTTGGGATGCACACGTTCATGTCTCCCTCCCTGTCTCCCATCCCTCCCAGGGTACTGCTGCGGGACTGCAATCTGCTGGGAGTTCAAGGACTCTGGGCTCTCCTGGCACCTACCTGGGCATCGCTGCCATCACATGGGGTAAGCCACCCATCACCTACTCAGTAAGCCCAGCGTGACCCTGCTGCCAGGAGTCTGCAGGTCTGAGAAACTGGAGAAATGTAGCATTGTTATTTTGGGGGCTCATCAGCCCATCCCCAGGGCTGAATCCCTCTGGGCTGGGAGGGGGCTGCCCCTGCTTGTGCCAGCTCCCTCCAGGTGGACTGTGCTTCCCCAGGAAGGGCCAGGCCATGGCTGAGGTCCCTGCAGGATGTTTGGTTCCCCAAATGCAGCTGTGAGCTGTTAACCGGGGAAAGGCAGGGGAGCTCTACCCACTGCCACACCCATGCTTGTGCTGGGGAGATGGGCATGGATGGAGTCACAGGTTCACAGCACAGCTGGGGCAGCATCACACAGATTCACAGCTGCCAGCTGACATCAGGAGTATAGAAACTAACTTGATTTTGCTGCCTGTGGGGTATTTCCTTTACATGCTGGCATTGCACAGAGCAAAACCTACTGGTGCCTGCTCTGTCCCTGGAAATCCTCTGTGAGCTGAATTATTTTCTTAAGAACCTTAGTGACTGAGCTAAGGAACAGAAATGAGGTAAGCGCAGTGTCAGGAGGAGGCTGAGATTTGGCTCTGAGAGAAAACAAAAAGGCAAAGGCACCTCAACGGCCGAGGGTGCTGAGCACCACCCTGGGAAGAAGTATCAGGGCTGCCATGGGAGCCAAGGGGTCAAACCACAGGAAAACAACACTCATTTGGGGGTTCAGCACCAGGTGGGGCAGGGAGAGGGAGCATAACACTGGGGAGATGAGCTGTGCCATAGAGAGGGTGTCACTGGTGGAGCTGGAGGAAAGAGGTAGGAGAGCATGTGGAGGACAGACATGGAGCAGGTGTCAAGCTTTGGTCTTCTCAGTTTGGGGATGGGCTGTGTGAGGGTAGCAGGCAGCTGAGCAGTGCTGGGGAGCAGCAGGGGCCACGAGGAGGTTGGTGGGAGCTGAGGATGGGGCAGGCTCCCAGAAGGTGCCCTGAGTTCCTGTCCTGCAGCCCCAAATTCCCAAAAGGTAAAGAGGGAACCACATTTTCCCCAGCTTCAGTTCTGTTGAACAAAGAGAATAGTTTGATCTTTCACAGGAAAAACCAGACAAATTATGGGAAATTACTCACAAAAATGTAAAACAATGGACCAAAGTACAGCCCTATTAGACTTTAGAAGATGTGCATTTGCAGCTAATCTGCAATGCCTGGATCTTTGCACAACTGCAGTGTGATAAAATGCTCTCCTGAGATACAGCGTAAGCTAGGCTGGTTGTTTGGAGCAAACTTTGATCCTCATCTCCCTCTCTGCACAGATGGAGATATGATATCCCCACATCACTTTCTGCAGTTGTGTAGATAGCTGCTCCTGGGGAGAATGGAGGAAGCTACTTTCTGTGGCTAAAACCCTTTGATTGCATAAAGTTGTGGTGTGAAATGCTGTAAATAAGAGCAGGGTTTCAGCAAAGTGCCCTTCACGTCTGGGTGTGGGTTCCAGTTACGTTCTGGCTTTGCCCTGCCTGCTGGGTATGACCATAATATGAGCTTATTTTTGAAAGACCTTGTTTTGCAACACTGAGTTTTACAAGACTCTAGACCATCTCTGTCTCAGATGAGCAAGTTGGGGCCCAAATGATTTTGGGGGCGAGGGCATATTGGCTGCTCTGCCTTGCTCCAATCTGGCTCTCATGTAGCAGGATAAAGCAAGAAAACTGAAGTATACACATCTGCACTCAAGGAAGGAACTGTGTTTATGGAACCATCTTGAAGTGGGACTTTCCTCTTTGGGAAGCTTTTGTGGGCAGGGGAACAGGGCCATGGGGCTGAGCTTTCAGTTGGAGGAGGGTTGGCATCACTGCTTGGGGCTCTTCTGTGCTCTGCCTGCCCCATCCCGTGCTGCCCCATCTCAGCCTTCACCCTGTCACCTCCACTTCCTCATCCCTGTGCCATTCCCCTCTGTCCTCAGCTCCTTTTCTCACGTCTTTGTGTACCCATGGAGTCCCGTTGTCATCCACACTCACCCCTTCATCCAGTCCTTTCACCCAGCCTGTCCCTGGCATCCCTTGGCCATGATGTCAGGCTTAGCCCACCCTCATGTCCCAAGAGATCCCAGCCCTGACCCAGCTCCCATCCTTTCTGCATCAATCCCAGACCTCATCCTCTTTCACAGGCATGGTGCTGTGGGTCCAGGTGGGTGCCTGGACCTACCACTACAGCGACCAAGGGGACTACACGTGGGAGCAGGCCAGGAATTTCTGCCAGACCTTCTTTACCGACCTGGTGGCAATCCAGAACCAGCAGGAGATCGAGTACCTCAACAAGAGCCTGCCCTTCCACGGGCGCTACTACTGGATTGGCTTACGCAAGCTGGGCGGCATCTGGACCTGGGTGGGCACTGGGAAGGCGCTGTCCAAGGAGGCAGAGAACTGGGCACGGGGGGAGCCCAACAACCGCCGCTCCAACCAGGACTGCGTGGAGATCTACATCCAGCGGCTGCAGCAGGCCGGCAAGTGGAACGACGAGCCCTGCAACCGGAAGAAGAAGGCGCTGTGCTACCAGGGTGAGCAGGGGACTGCGGACCAGAGCTGGAGTGGGTGGGCTGGGGACCTCAGCAGGGGGGTCAGCAGCTCCTGATGACCGTCCCCTGTGCGTGCAGCCTCCTGCAAGCCCTTCCTGTGCAGCCAGCGTGGCGAGTGCGTGGAGACCATTGGGAACTACCGCTGCGAGTGCTACCCTGGCTTCCGTGGCCCTGAGTGCACAGATGGTGAGACATCCGTCCCCACCCCTCCTTCCCTCCTGGAGAGTCCAAACCCTGGTGTCAGAGCAGGGTTCCGGTGCTCCTGCTGGGCTGTGGCACTGTGTCTCTCCCAGTTGTGCAGTGTGCCAAGCTGGAGCCCAAGGGAGTGCCCATGAACTGCAGCCATCCCTACAGAGACTTCAGCTACAACTCCACCTGTGAGTTCAGGTGCCACGAGGGGTTTGAGCGGCGAGGGGCGGGCGTGCTGCGGTGCCTGCCTTCCCAGGAGTGGTCAGCAAACATCCCCACCTGCACAGGTAGGGCCTGGCAGGGGCTGGGGGTCTCAGGGATGCAGCATTGATGCTTTGGGGGAACCAGCCCGTGTGCCCAGTGCTGTTCAGACAAGTGTTGCTGCGCCCTTAGCTATGGTGGAAGCATCTCCTGGTGCTGCACTGTAGGGTGGGATTCCCTGAGGAGGCTGCAGTGGGCAGAGCAGCTGTGAGCTGTGAGGCCCTGTTCTGCCTGGCTGTCCCTATGCCTGTGTTTGCTGCCCTGAATCCCACTCAGATATCAGCGCCCTGTGTGCACCAAGTGTGGGTCAGGATGGTGTCCTGGCTCCTCTGTCAACTCTGTGGCAGTTCTCTCCCCTAGTCCACCCTGATCTGCCTTGGGAAGGCATTTGCCATCTTGGGAAAGAGAAAAGAGAGCCTGCTGTCCCACATCCAGGGTGCATCCTGGCAGGAGTGGGCCACCTTGAATAGGAAGAAAGACTCATGAAATGAGGTTAGAGATATAAGCTGGGTGGGACAGAGTGTGGCAGGAAACCACAAAGGAGAGAAAGCTGGGGTATGTTATTCTGCAGGGGCAGAAAAAGTCTTCCTGTCAGTGGCTTGAGGGCTTGCAACCACGCACCAGGCATCCCAGACAACTGCCAGGCTTTTTTGGGGGGTGCAAGAGTCTTGCTCCACCTTTCCTGTGCTGCTGTGTGGTACACCTGCAGCCTTGCACAAGGATGGGGTGAGTCAAGCAGACATGGGACACAGCTGGGACTGGGAAGGAATGGGAGTGGGAAGCATCATTGTATATATATTCTTTTTAAAATAAGCCTGCCTTGAAGTTAGTGCTGCTGCTGCCTGTGCTGGTTGGGCCTGTGGTCCAGCCCTGGACCTTAGGTAGCTGAGACCAGCAAAACTGTCTGCAGCTAAGGGGAACAGGCATGGAGATGTGATGCTACTGTTCTGTAACCACCATCCCCAGGAGGGACAAGGGCAAGAGATGGCTCCCAATTTTGCAAAAACCCCCACAGACAAGCTGGGCTGTCTGCTCCAGGCTTTTTAGGCTCCCAGGGGCTTGCTTTCCCAGCTTGTTGTTTTTTTCCTGCTGGCTGTAATATGATTGATTTTTGTTTTATTGCAAACAATCAGATGAGTCGGTTGGTCACCTGTGCTGATAATAAAATGGTGTTAGCAAGTATTGCCAGCTGGTGGTGCAGAAACTTACTCCAGAAACGAGCAGATCAAGGCTGCAAGCAAGGCTGGTGGTGCAGCAAGGACTGTGAGGGGCAAGGCTGCCTGTCCTGCCTCAAACTCTGCCCCATGCCCACCTGCAGCCATTGTGTGCCCATTGCTGGCTGGCCCCCAGAGGGGCTGGGTCAGCTGCTCCCACCCACACAGCATCTTCACCAACACGCACCTCTGGGGACTGGGAAACCAGAATTGCCTGTAAAATAGCTACAAAAGGAGAAGTCTCCCCAGGAAAGTGCTTGGTGCCAGTTTGAAAGCAGAAGATGCAGTGAATGCAGTCTGTCTCAGCTGGGCTGGGTGGTGGTAATGCCCTGCTGGCACTGACCTTTGGTGTTCCCACAAGCAGCAGAGCCACTCACCCCAGAAAACCTTGGGTATTGCCCTTGCTTGCAGCAAAACACACCCTGGGAACAGGCAGGGGAGGCTGGTACACAACCTCTTTAGCCATTGCAGTGCTTTACAGTCCCAAAGCCATCCTCCTGCCACTATGACAAGGACAGAGGCTGGTCTCTGCTCCAGTAAAGGGAGGGAGATGAATGGATCTGCAGCAGCTGTGGCCCTTCCTCCCAGGGGCTTTACCCAGGGTAGTGAAAGGGATGAACAGGGCTCTGGCAGAGCAGCAACTGTGTCCCCCTGAGGAAATCACTTGTAGGGCAGAAAAATAATTGCACCAACTACAGTTTCAAAGAGGTGAGTGTGGGCAAGATTTGATTTGGATTCAGCCTGAATTATTAAATTTAACCTCATCTATCCCATCTCTGAGCTCTGCTCTCCCATTGCAGCCATCACCTGCCCAGTGCTCAGTGCTCCAGAAAAGGGAGAGCTGAACTGCTCCCACCGCCATGGCAACTTCACCTTTGGCTCCACGTGTGCCTTCTCCTGCCAGAAGGGGTTTGTGCTGAAGGGGCCGGAGAGCCGTGAGTGCACAGCCACAGGGACATGGACAGGGGATGCCCCACGCTGTGAAGGTAGAGCTGCTGCTGGAGTGCCAGCTGTCACTGCCTTGGGGTGACACTGTGGTGTTCCCCAGCCCCTTGGTCCCAGAATTTTAGTCTCCCAGTTCCCAAGCTGCTGCTTGATGTGTACCTCCTCTTCACTCTGCAGCCATCACCTGCCCCGTGCTCAGTGCGCCAGACCAGGGAGAGATGCGCTGCTCCCACCTCCATGGCAACTTCACCTATGGATCCACGTGTGCCTTCTCCTGCCAGACAGGATTTGCCTTGGTGGGGCTGCAGAGCCAGGAGTGCACAGCCTTAGGGACCTGGACTGGGGACCCACCACACTGTGAAGGTATTGCTGCTGCTCAAGGTGTCACAGGCCTCTGGTTCACCCCGGAATGTTCCCCAGTGTTCTGGTCCTTTCATTCCAATAGTTTAGCCTTGTAATTCTCAGACTCCTGCTCAAAGTGCTTCTCCACCCCTGCAGCCATCCCCTGTCCAGTGCTGAGAGCTCCAGAAAAGGGAGAGCTGAACTGCTCCCACCTCCATGGGGACTTCACCTTTGGCTCCACGTGTGCCTTCTCCTGCCAGACAGGGTTTGTGCTGATGGGGTCAGACAGTCGCAAGTGCACAGCCACAGGGACCTGGACTGGGGATGCCCCACGCTGTGAAGGTAGAGCTGCTGCTGGAGTGCCAGCTGTCACTGCCTGTGGGGTGACTCTGGGCTTTCCCCATTCTCTCAGACCAAACAGTTTAGCCTTGTAGTTCCCAGGCTCCTCCTTGAACTGTTTCTATGTCCCTGCAGCAATTGCCTGTCCAGTGCTCAGGGCTCCAGAAAAAGGAGAGCTGAACTGCTCCCACCGCCATGGCAACTTCACCTTTGGCTCCACGTGTGTCTTCTCCTGCCAGAAGGGGTTTGTGCTGAAGGGGCCGGAGAGCCGTGAGTGCACAGCCACAGGGATATGGACAGGGGATGCCCCACGCTGTGAAGGTAGAGCTGCTGCCACAGCTCAGGGTGTCACTGCCTGTGGGGTGATTCTAGGGTTCCCCTGAAGCTTCTCAGGCTGAGCAGTTTAGACTTGTAGTCCTCAGACTCCTGCTCAAGGTTCTTCTCCACCCCTGCAGCCGTCACCTGTCCAGTGCTCAGAGCACCAGACCGGGGAGAGTTGAACTGCTCCCATCTCCATGGCAACTTCACCTTTGGCTCCACGTGTGTCTTCTCCTGCCAGAAGGGGTTTGTGCTGAAGGGGCCGGAGAGCCGTGAGTGCACAGCCACAGGGACATGGACAGGAGATGCCTCACGCTGTGAAGGTAGAGCTGCTGCTCAAGGTGTCACAGGCCTTGGGGCAGACCCTTGGGATGTTCACTTTTTAGTTCTCTCATCACAAGAATTCAGTCTCATAGTCCCCAAGCTGCTGCCTGAAGTGTGCTTTTTGTCCTGCAGCCATCGCCTGCCCCGTGCTCAGTGCGCCAGACCAGGGAGAGATGCGCTGCTCACACCTCCATGGCAACTTCACCTATGGATCCACATGTGCCTTCTCCTGCCAGACAGGATTTGCCTTGGTGGGGCTGCAGAGCCAGGAGTGCACAGCCTTGGGGACCTGGACTGGGGACCCACCACACTGTGAAGGTATTGCTGCTGCTCAAGGTGTCACAGGCCTTGTGTTGAGCATGGGATGTTCGCTAGAGGATCCTCTTGGTCCTGTTCTTTCAACAGTCTAGCCTTGTAGTACCCACATTTCAGCTTGAAAATATTTCTCTGTCCTTGCAGCCATCACCTGTCCAGTGCTGAGAGCTCCAGAAAAGGGAGAGCTGAACTGCTCCCACCTCCATGGGGACTTCACCTTTGGCTCCACGTGTGCCTTCTCCTGCCAGACAGGGTTTGTGCTGATGGGGTCAGACAGTCGCAAGTGCACAGCCACAGGGACCTGGACTGGGGATGCCCCACGCTGTGAAGGTAGAGCTGCTGCTGGAGTGCCAGCTGTCACTGCCTGTGGGGTGACTCTGGGGTTTCCCCATTGTCTCAGACCAAACAGTTTAGCCTTGTAGTTCCCAGGCTCCTCCTTGAACTGTTTCTATGTCCCTGCAGCAATTGCCTGTCCAGTGCTCAGGGCTCCAGAAAAAGGAGAGCTGAACTGCTCCCATCGCCACGGCAACTTCACCTTTGGCTCCACGTGTGCCTTCTCCTGCCAGAAGGGGTTTGTGCTGAAGGGGCTGGAGAGCCGTGAGTGCACAGCCACAGGGATATGGACAGGGGATGCCCCACGCTGTGAAGGTAGAGCTGCTGCCACAGCTCAGGGTGTCACTGCCTGTGGGGTGACTCTAGGGTTCCCCTGAAGCTTCTCAGGCTGAGCAGTTTAGACTTGTAGTCCTCAGACTCCTGCTCAAGGTTCTTCTCCACCCCTGCAGCCGTCACCTGTCCAGTGCTCAGAGCACCAGACCGGGGAGAGCTGAACTGCTCCCACCGCCACGGCAACTTCACCTTTGGCTCCACGTGTGCCTTCTCCTGCCAGAAGGGGTTTGTGCTGAAGGGGCCGGAGAGCCGTGAGTGCACAGCCACAGGGACATGGACAGGAGATGCCCCACGCTGTGAAGGTAGAGCTGCTGCTCAAGGTGTCACAGGCTTTGGGGCAGACCCTTGGGATGTTCACTTTTTAGTTCTCTCATCACAAGAATTCAGTCTCATAGTCCCCAAGCTGCTGCCTGAAGTGTGCTTTTTGCCCTGCAGCCATTGCCTGCCCCGTGCTCAGTGCGCCAGACCAGGGAGAGATGCGCTGCTCACACCTCCATGGCAACTTCACCTATGGATCCACGTGTGCCTTCTCCTGCCAGACAGGATTTGTCTTGGTGGGGCTGCAGAGCCAGGAGTGCACAGCCTTGGGGACCTGGACTGGGGACCCACCACACTGTGAAGGTATTGCTGCTGCTCAAGGTGTCACAGGCCTCTGGTTCACCCCGGAATGTTCCCCAGTGTTCTGGTCCTTTCATTCCAATAGTTTAGCCTTGTAATCCTCAGACTCCTGCTCAAAGTGCTTCTCCACCCCTGCAGCCATTACCTGTCCAGTGCTGAGAGCTCCAGAAAAGGGAGAGCTGAACTGCTCCCACCTCCATGGGGACTTCACCTTTGGCTCCACGTGTGCCTTCTCCTGCCAGACAGGGTTTGTGCTGATGGGGTCAGACAGTCGCAAGTGCACAGCCACAGGGACCTGGACTGGGGATGCCCCACGCTGTGAAGGTAGAGCTGCTGCTGGAGTGCCAGCTGTCACTGCCTGTGGGGTGACTCTGGGGTTTCCCCATTCTCTCAGACCAAACAGTTTAGCCTTGTAGTTCCCAGGCTTCTCCTTGAACTGTTTCTATGTCCCTGCAGCAATTGCCTGTCCAGTGCTCAGGGCTCCAGAAAAAGGAGAGCTGAACTGCTCCCACCGCCACGGCAACTTCACCTTTGGCTCCACGTGTGCCTTCTCCTGCCAGAAGGGGTTTGTGCTGAAGGGGCCGGAGAGCCGTGAGTGCACAGCCACAGGGACATGGACTGGGGATGCCCCACGCTGTGAAGGTAGAGCTGCTGCCACAGCTCAGGGTGTCACTGGCCGTGGGGTGACACCATGATGTGTCCCCAGCCCCTTGGTCCCAACAGTGTAGTCTCCCAGGCTCCTTTCTGAGCTGTGCCTCTTTACCTTTGCAGCCATCAAATGCTCAGCACTGACCACCCCCAAGATGGGCCAGGCGTCCTGCTTCCATCTCCATGGGGACTTCACCTTTGGCTCCACGTGTGCCTTCTCCTGCCAGAAGGGGTTTGTGCTGATGGGGCCGGAGAGCCGTGAGTGCACAGCCCTGGGGACCTGGACTGGGGACCCCACACATTGCAAAGGTAAATCCTCTGATCTCACACGTCTGTTGATGCAGAGTGCTCTCCCCAGCACCCTGGGCTATGTTAGTTTATCCCCTGGCTTTTCAGCCCACATATCCCCATCTCATTGCCATCAGTCCTGTCCTCTTGATGCTCCTGCTGTGCTTTATCTGCAGCCATCAGCTGCCCAGTGCTGTCCCCCCCTAGCAGAGGCCAGCTGAGCTGTTCTCATGTGCATGGGAACTTCACCTACAACTCCACGTGCATCTTTTCCTGCGAGGAGGGGTTTGTTCGGATGGGAGCAGAGATGCTTCGGTGTGAGGCCACAGGGAACTGGACCAGGGATCCCCCTGTCTGTGCAGGTACCCCAGCTCCTCTAGCACTGTGGAGGTTCCAGCCTTCCTCCAAGCACCTCTTGAATGTGGTGGAGGGGGACACCCCAGGGGCTGCAAAGTGCCGAAAACTTTCTAACACGTGGCTCTGTGGCTTTGTTTCAGAGGATGGTGCCTTCCTAAAGCAAGTCCTGGCTTACAGCAGTGGCTCAGCCCTGGCAGTAGCTGGTCTTGTGCTCTCTGGGGGGCTCATTGCCTTCCTTGCCAAGAGGCTCAGTGACAGAGGTACAGAAATGCTTCCTGCAGCCCACCCTAGCTTTGGTCAGGGGCTCTCAGGCAAGGTGGTGACAGTCCCAGGGGAGGCTGGGGTGGTCAGAACAGTTTAGCAGTGTGACTGCCTCCATTCACATGTTTTATTTGCTGAGTTGCTTGGGTCCTTGGCAGTTGGTCCAGCTGAAAATGCCAGCAGCCAGGTTTGAAGGACAGAGCCAGATAAACATAATCAGTCTGAAGAAGGCAGCAAATGCTTGTTAAGGCAGCCCCATGTCATGCCTGTTCAACTCCGCTCAATTTCAGATGCTGCTGCTGCAGCTTCTTGTGACCTTCACTAAACAGAGCTGGTTATTTCTTTTCTATGTGCTTTATGCCCATGGACATTTCAACACTGTTATCAGAGGAGAAGAGGAAGCTCCTGAAACCCACCAGGTGAGACCTGTGCTCTGCAGGAGGGTGGCTCTTGGAGTGTCGGCCCTGGGAGTGTCACAGCCCTATGTTCATCCTACTGACACCCAATCTGCCTGTGTGAGGCTGTTTTTTTACGGGAGCATCTCTGGGGCCGACAGGGCTCTGCTAACCCCTGGCCTTCACACACTCCTGCACTCCCCAAGGTGACATCCTTGTGTTTGCCTTCCAGTGATCTGGGAGCGCCGGGCACCTTCACCAACTCAGCATATGATGCCAACCTGTGAGGTGAGGTGAGGGCGGGCGAGACCCTCGCAGCACCCTGTTTAAAACTCACCTGGGTGGCCATCTTCCTGGCTGGGGTGCTCCTGGTGGGGACACCCCTTGGGACTGAAATGGGTAACACCAGCTCCATCTCTCCTGTGCTTCCAGCCTGCCTGAGACTGAAACCCACCATGTCCCCCAGGGCTGCAGGCCCAGCAGGAGCTGCTGCGGGAGCACAGAGGGACTCCATGCCTGTGGTTGTAGCCAGGACCAGAGCTGCCCCTGGTCACTGCTGCCATGCTGCGTGTGCAGCATTCCCCTGGGAAGGGGAGCTGCCTCCAGTGCTGGCAGCTGGAGACCCACCAGGGGCCAAGAGCCACGTGCTGGGGGCAGCCTGCCGCCCTGCACTTGGACATTCTCCCACCAGGAATTTGGACAGTCCCCAATAGCTGCTCCATTCACGCTTCCACCAATGAGCTTGTATCAGTGGGGTCTGAATAAACATCTTTGTCTAACTAGTGCCTCCTGTGTGCCTGGGGCGGGGGAGAAGTTTTCATTAAATAACGTGGCCAACACAACTAGGGAAGTGATTCTTCCCCTGGACTTGGCACTGGTGACGCCGCTTCTGGAGTGCTGTGTCTGGTTTGGGGCCCCTCAGTTCAGGAAGGATGTTGAAATGCTGGAGCATGTCCAGAGAAGGCTGTGAGGCTGGTGAAGGAGCTGGAGCACGTCTGATGAGGAGCGGCTGAGGGAGCTGGGGTTGTTTGGCCTAGAGAAACGGAGGCTCAGGGGTAACCTTATTGCTGCCTGAAAGGAGATTGTAACCAGCTGGGGTTCGGCCTCTTCTCCCAGGTTATTTTTGAGAGGACATGAAGACACAGCCTTAAGCTGCGCCAGGGGAGGTTCAGGTTGGACATTCACAGGGATTTCTACCCAGAAAGGGTGACTGGACACCGGAATGGGCTGCCCTGGGAGGTGGTGGAGTCACCAGCCCTGGAGGTGTTTAAGGACTGGACAGGGCCCTCAGTGCCATGTCTGGGTGACAAGGTGGTGTTGGGTCATGGGCTGGGCTGGCTGACCTCAGAGGTCTTTCCCAACCGAGCTGAAGCTGCGATTCCCGGCGGAGCTCGGAGCGGCCGCGCGAGCCCGTGCTGCCTCCTCCGGCACGCCGAGTGTCCGCCGGCGGCCTCCGTGGCGGGCGGGCCCGGCCCGGCCCTGCCCTGCCGGAAGCAGACGTGTGTTTCGGGAGGAACGGGAAGCGATGGCGGCGGCCGAGGCCGAGTGGGAGCCGGCGGGTCTGCTGCCCGCCCCGGGGGGCGGCCTGGACTGGGGTGAGCGCGGCTTCGGGGTGCCGGGGCCGGGCCGGGCCGGCGGGGCCGGGCCGGCGCTGAGCCCTTTTCTTTCCGCAGAGGCTGTGCTGGGCGAGGAGCTGAGCGAGCTGCTGGGCGCCGCGGCCCCGAAGGACGAGCCCGACGTGAGTACCGGGGATGGCGGGGGCCGGGTGCTCGCTGTGCTGGCGGTGAGAGCCCCGGGCCGGCTCGGGGGCCCTCGGAGCAGCTGGCAGGAGAGCGTGGCCGCTCGGCCTGCCCCCGCGTCAGCGCTGGAGGTAGCGATGGCCGGAGCGCTGCGGGCACGGCTGCGGAGCGGAGGGTGCCAGGCCGGGGTTAGGGGGCGAGGTGCCGGTGAGGAGGAGCGGCGGTGTCACTGCCCCGCTGAAGGTAAACCCCGCAGGGCAGTGCTGGGCGAGCGCTGGCTCAGGGCTACCTGAGAGAACGGTGGCTACGTTACACCTGCATCCACCCGGGCTGTTCTTTATCTCTTTGCCTATTAGATTATTTCTTGTTTTCTTCTTTAATGTAGGGTTTTCTCAAAAAACCTTTGCTTGCAACCTTCTGCATTAATCCCTGTCTTTTTCACTGCCCACTTGTCCATAGTGCTTTTTCTCTCCCGGGGCATTTACCTCGTGGGTTCTCCTCTCCGTGTTCTTCCCCTGCCGTGTCTCTGCTCACTGTATCCCAGTCCACCTCCAGCACAAGCCCGGGTTATCATCTCATGTCAACCCCGTGGTCTAAGAGCATTCCTACACGTGTAGAACGAGTTGCTGGAGAAAATGTGGGAACAGACTGATTGCACAAGGGAAAGGTATTCCCCATCAGCAGGTCAGCAGTACTTGCCTGGATGAGGGCTCTTAATGCACAGCTCACATGGTCATTCTTCCTTTAAATGTGCTCTGAGGAGCTTTCTTTTCATTCTAACTTACAAGTACCATTATCTATGCAAGTTGTGAGTATAAGGGAAGGTATAATTGCAGTATGGTTTTCAGGAAAATCATTGTTGTGTATTTGTATAAGCTGGGTAGGTCATGTCTGTATTTTTCATGCAAGTGCTTATAACGGGCCATATTTGCATAGGAAACTGAGACTTAGAGATACACAAGCATAATAAATGGAGAAAAACCCCAATTCTTGTTTTAAAGGGCATATGATAAATATTATGTATGGAGTAATTTTAGCCTGTTTGTTTTGATTTTTGTTGGAAAAGGAAACTGGTGTCGTTGGCTTTAGATGTTGACCTTGGTTTATTAAGTATAGGGACACCTAACACCATTAATCCAGTCTTGGGCAAATCAGTCTTCTGTCTGTTTTCCTGCTGGTAAACTGTCTCTGGTGCTGTTTTTGTTTGTAAAGTGCTTTGAGATGTAATGGTGGAAGAGCATTAAATAAATTTGTCAAGGCAGATGAAGGAGAGGATGGCACCAGGTTCCTAAGACTTCTGGTTTTTGTGAGGTGGTTCAATGAACTTAAAACTTTTGCTATACAAATTACAAAGAAGAGTACAATAATTAGCGATGATCTTAAACTGACTTGCCCCTTCCTACTGGTGTAAGTTTAAAAGAAGCCTTGTTTTGTGTGTTTCAGTTGAGAATTTCTCCTTTAAGGACTTTCATCTCTGCATACCTTAAGGCAGCTGAAGCGATTGATAGTTATGCTGTTTGTTTTGTTTTCTGCAGCTGTAGGAACGTGAACATAACGGCTGATGGTGTCAATGCATCTTTCTTTTTGTCTTGTCTCTTTTTCCGAACTGTCATTTCAGGAAAATGATCTCTATAACTTTCATTTTGATTTGGATTTGATGTCTTGGGACTCGGACCTTTGGAATATTACAGGCCATGCTTATGCAGGTAATTAACCTCCTATATTTTGCAGATGTTTCTCTTCCCCTCCTGCCCCACAAGGGTGAGCTCTTAAAACTCATGTGGAACTGTTTGATGCCCTACAGCCTTTGCTCTGTGATGAGAATTAGGCTGTGTTTCTGCAGGAGATGGGTACAGCTGGCAAGGGTTGCCCTACAAGCCAAGTTGTTAAATACCTTTAATCTGCCTATGTTTTCTGCTGTGCCTTGCTTTGGGAATTAAATATCTGGTGTAGGACAGTGTGTTCTTTACTTTTCCCATTGCTACAAACTTGTGCAGTGAAATGTTTTTACATGCCTCTTGCAGATGTCAACGTGAAGACAGAACCTTTATCACCAGCCACTTCCAGCTGTTCGGTCCCTTCACCACCGGCTGTGGACTCTCCAGTGCAGAATGTGCCTGTATGCAAAACCCCCCATGTAACACAGACAGCAACAGCTCTGACAAACCAAAAGCCCTAGGATTTACTCCTCTGACCAAATTCATGGCATAAGAGGAAACAGTTTATTTTCCCAATCCCTGCAAAATCCTGTCAGTGGCGTTTTCTTATCTCTTCTCTGTGACCCGTTCGAATAGGAGCATGTTCAGCTCTCTTTCCTCAGCTTTGTTCATTTGCCTTGTTGCCAAACAAAATACCTTCTAAAAGCTTCTGGGTCTAGTAGGGTTGGCCTCTGCCTCCCATTGCTCTGCTGAGGGGGAAAAGTACTTGTTGGTTTTTTTAGTGGCACTTGGCATTGGCCAGAATCAAATTGCAGGGTAAGACCTTTGTCCTGTTGGCTGCAGCAGCGACACAGATGTGATGAGAAGCAGATATACTCTGAACTGCTGGTAGACACTGCTCTGAGTTTCTGAAGTGTTAATCTCCTGTGCTTTCTCTCTGCAGGATGATGTGGACTTCAGCTGTAGCTCCCAGATGTCTCCCATCTCTCTCTACAGCAAGAGCTGCAGAAGCCCTGCATCCCCTGAAGGAGATGGAGGGAAGAAGCCTACTGTGAACATCTCTTCTCGATCTGGTATGAGAGAAAGAGTTACTTTCATCCTATAGATAATATGTGTGTTGTCTTGCATCCAGATTCATGCTATTAACTAACATCCAAATTAATACTATTAACTAGATGTCCTACTGTTTATGACTTGGATATTTGATCAGATGTGTTTATTTTCAACAAATATTATAGATGGATAAAAAACCTCACATTAAAAGCTACTTCATAATAGCTTGAATTATGTATTTTATGCCTCTTGGTCCAGTTCTGACTCTTTTTCCTTTTCTAGCAAATAATTCTGCGAAGAGCCTGAAGAAGTGTGGTCAGACAGTGTCCAGGCCTTTGATACAACCCAAACCCCTTTTGCCTGCTGTGCCTGAAGCTCAGGCTAACCTTGGCATCCCAGCTAAAACCATAATTATTCAGACTCTTCCCACACTTGTGCCACTGCCAAAGAATCAGCCAGTTGTTAACATCCAGCCAGCACCTCCTAAAGGTAGGTGAATTGTCTTGACTGAGCCAGGTCTTGGTGGTAGCACTGTCTGTTTGGAATGGCTGATAGAATGAAATTAGGTTTGGTGGATGAAAGAGGAGGAATAGGAGAAAAAAGGCTCCTCCATGCATTGCTGGAAAAGCTTTAGGCTGAAAGGATGGCCTTATTCCTCTTGTCCTGTCCTGTGAGAAACAACACTGACATGGGCATTGAGTAAAATGAACACTGGATTACATGATTCCGTTATTTGGGATGGAAGATAGAGGCTGTCCTGAACACGGGCAGCTGTGGAGGTAAAATTGCTGCTTTGGAAGGATCTGTAGGGATGCTCTGCTCTGCTTGCAGTGTCAGGTGGTGCCTAAGGATTACAGTGCTGTTCTTGTCATAACTGAAGGAAGATCTAGTAGAATCAGGATGACTTGAAGGAAGCATTTTTTTTACCCCCATGAAACTCTTCCACAGGATGGAGGGAGCATGGATGTATGGCTTTGTAGCTCACTAAACAGCATTAAATAGAATGTTGTGAAATCTGCTAAAAATGAAAAGCTGTGTCAGAGGTTAGAAAAGATAGATGATGTTAAGAGGAAAGTGACGTCCTGCCCCGTGATAATTCTTCATTGCTACAGTTACCCTGTTCATGATTTTTGAAGTAGCTGGAGCTTTCATTTCTGGATCCAAGGCATTGTTTTCCTCTCCAGCTGTGGCAGGAGGGACCCTGCTTGCCTTTCAACACTTGCCAGCTGCAGTTGCTCGTTTCACCAGCTGATGGCCACAGTTCCTTGCAGTTGATTCCACAGGCTCTGAGGCACGGATGGAAAACCAGACAAATTCTTAAGCGCATGTATCTAGAAATAATTGCAATTGGGAAAAAATTGTCTCCATTACTGATTTCTCTTCTGTCAGGGGTTCAGCCAAATCTGGAGATGCTGACATTTGTTGTAACATGCCTAAGATTGCTAGACTGCTTAAAACACAGGTCAGCACTGTCAACGTGACCTAATTCTTCTGATGTTCCAGCTGATAAAATACCATCTGGAATAAGGAATGCTGGGGATATGGATTTCTTTGGATATAAGTCTAGTACTCTGAAGATCAGCTTCTCCTTTTCCCTGAAGAAAAGTCAGAACAGTAGTTTCTGTGAGACAGTATAGAGGAAATACTTTAGAGAAAGTATGTCCATGCTTTTCTTTAACTGATGGTATGTTTAAAATTTCTCTTGTGGAGCTTCCATAACAAAAACCATAAGGATCTTTTTTCATCGGTCTAAATCCCCTGCATATGGCAAGTTGGAAATACCAGTTTGAAATATGCCATTATCTTCAAAGAAGCATGAGAAATTTTATTTTCACAGCCCCTTTTATAAAAGCTTAAAGGAGAAAGCATGGTCTTAGAGCATCGTCTCTTTTATACATTAAAAAAAATTGAAATAGTCTCAAATTCAACATTTAAGATTCTTAAGTTATCATGTCTTCGAGATTGTGTCTGGGGAAAAAAAAGAGTCTAGTTTTACCCCATCCATAAGATCTTGGCACTAGGTCAATTACTTCACTTTTCACCTTCCAGAAGGCTGGATAAGTGCTGTAATCCATTGTCAAACCTTTTGGTTGGAATGCTTAGCCGGAATGTACTCTTTCTGAAAGCTGCTGAGGTCATCCTGTTACAAAGGATTAGAGAGACATTAATGTGTTTTCAGACAGCAGAATATTATTCAAGCACCTGCTTGAGTTAAATGTAGTTGTTGGACTGAAATTTCTTGGAAGTGACTGTTTTTAATTCCATTTCAAACTGTCAAAATTACCTCATTTTTTCTGCCAGCTTTTCTTTAAGCTGAATTCAGCTTGTGTATAAACTTTCTTGCATAAGACATTTTTCTAAAAAAATGTTCTTAGTGTGAATTGAAGCTTCAGCATAAGTTTTGAAAGCGTAACTTGCATTGCTTTTTTTGTTCATCTTCCATGTCTCTGCTAGTTTGAATTGATCTGTGTGGCATGAGTCACTTCTGTGTTGTCAGTTTTCCATTGAATACAGCAGTGAAGTACTTAAGGACAAAAGGGAGAAGGAGGATTGAGGAAAGTTGGCTAAATTCTGTGAAAAGGTTGTTCAGAGTGCTTCAAGTATTAGCAATACTGAGTAATGTATATAACAAGTGTTGAATTTTATTAACTTTGAAGAGCTTGTGAGACAGAGCTTGGTTTATTGGATTCCTTTAATGTCTGCAGTTTTGGTTTGCAAGATGGATTAAGAGTCCTGTAAACTTTGGAACAACTTCTTTCCATTCCTGTTCTGTGCAATATACTAATGGATTTGAGATCAGCTCTGCAGGGCAGGCCACTTAGCAGTATGCCCCTGCAAAGTGGTGATGTACAAATCCATTTCATCCATGCTGAGCGCTGCTCTTCTTGTGTTCCAGGTCCATCCGTGGTGCTGCCCCAGCCTGCAGTGGTACAGCTCCAGGCTTCTGGGGTTCTTCCTGCCTCCCAGCCAGTCATTGCAGTCACTGGAGGGGCCCCAGCACTTCAGAACCACACGGTGAAGACGCTGTCTCCAGCTGCTGGTAGTGGCTCCAGCAGTGGCAAAATCCCGGTGACAAAGCCCTTGCTCCAGAGCAGCTCCCCAGGCGTGGGGCTGGATGTAAGTTCTGGCTCTGTAAGAGCTGCTAACCAAGGCTTGTGCACCTCTTGCAGTTACCTGCATATGGGACCTAATGGGCCCTTCAGAGTCTCAGGAAAACTCTCAATAGGATTTCCAACTGCAAGCAGGGAATTTAGCAGCTTGGCACAGAACAGGGAGGAACAGCTAAATATCTGCTGGGCTGCCTGCAGTTCAGACCAGGTGTGCCATTGTAGTGGCAGAAGACAGTGCTGATTGCTATTTTCTGTAACTTGTCTTCTCGAGTGCACACTCTCAGTGGCTGGACCTCTCCTACATACAGGAAAATTTGATAGATCTGATTTTTGATTAGTGCTAAATCACTTTTCTAATCCATATAGTAAAAACGTTTCTTTGGAAGCAGATGAATTGGAAATTTCAATGCCTCATTCTCTTTCCATACCCATTTATCCCTCCAGATTTTACTAATGACTTTGAGCAACTTCAGTTACTGAGTTCCATATGATCCTAATCTCTTCAGGTTCCCTTTTGATCATTTATTGAATGAGCAGAAGAGGGTTAAGCTCTCAACAATTACAGTGTGAATAAGTAAGTTTTTCTGTAGTAGCTCACAGTAAGCAGTAGGTGTAAACAGTAGCTTTTGAGATGTGTGTGGGCTTTTTTTCCCCTTAAGCTCTGACATCTTAACCAGCTAGCAAGCTGGGTATTAACTTGATTTAGCTCCTAGTAACTTGGAGGTGCTTTGATTGCATTTTGTTGTCCAAAGAAGACGTGCTTGTGGAAAGGATCAGAGCTTCTTGTTGGTGATTTCAAAACTCTGTCATTCCCCAGTGGGGTATTCCAAGCACAGTTGTGAGCTAAGGGAGAAAGCACTGGTGAAAAGATGTGGAATTTTGCTGTATAGGCACATGCTTGTTAGCAGTGCAGGTCACTGTTTCCCAAAAGCAGTGGGAAGCCTGTTCCTTCAGCTTCTTTGGAGGGATGTTGCTGTATAATTTCCTGGTGCCTGAAATTGCCACTCAGGCTTGATGGTAACTTTCCTCACTAATCATATTTGTGTGTGGGCTGCGTTTTATAATGAAAATATTGTTCTACCAATTGTTTAGCAGCCAAAGTACAGTGGAATTTTGATATTCAAAGTGCAAGAAGCAAAGGTCTGTAGTGGGCAGAGCAGTTAAGTGTGCTGCATTTGTTAATGGTAATTCCCCATCATGCCAAGTTAACTCGCAGTCACTAGATTTGTGACTCCTTGTAAGCATGGCTAGCATGGCACCTGGCCATTGTATGAATGGAAGGTTTAATTGCCAAACCCCCCTTATTGTCATGATATTCCATATACATATCCATGACATCAGGAGTCAAATGTGTAGCTGGGCTACCAAACAGGTGTTGGTATTTCCACCCAAAGCCATTTTAGGGAATCAGTTTTAAGACTTGTGAAATGCTGCACATTTTACCTGTGTTTGTTACAACATGAAAAAACAGTTGCAGCTGCTGTTTGACACATACTGTGAAAAAGTGCTTTTAGAAGAAACAAATGTTTTGGGATTCAACTGGGGCCAGCAGGGTTAAAACCTCTCCCAATTGCCTTGGACACCATATGTGGCGCTCTGGGCTGCACAGAGGGAGCTGTCATTTGAGCTCTGTAACATGTGTTATTGTTTGCTAATCTAAGCAAATGTTGCAGGATAAAAAGAAACACTGCAGGACTTTCTTTTGGGCTTAGGAGGGATAAACTGTTAGCTTAACATTCAGACTGCCTGTGGATTACACTGGGATGGGCTGATGGCTAGCTGTAGGTGTCAGGCCCTGTGTGTCCTAGTGGCACACGTGCAGCCTGCCAGCCATGAGGAAGTGCCAGAATACAGAAAATCTAGAAAAGATTAATTATGCAAAATAACTTCAGCATAAGTGTGATTTCTGTTTGAAGAATCCTCATTTCTGTGCTGTACATTGTGTAATATTTGTGCAACACAAACTCATTAAGCAAGTTGTGTTCTGTTGAGTTAGAGACAAGAAAACCCAGAACTTCCATCAGAACAAAAAAAAAACTTGCATATGTCTTGTATTCCTGCAATCAAAGATACATCTTCAAAGACAGCAGCTTTCATAAGCTGAGGTAAGAAGCCAGCTAATGCTACATTGAATGGTTTGTACTTTCAGCTCTTTGTTAACCTTCCCAGCACATGTACAAAAACTCTTTGGAGTATGAGAGACATTCTTGCTTCTAGAAGTACAGCTTGTGTTGGAAGGGAGGTTAAATTTTGCTAATAATTAAGTTTTCTTTGGAAGTAAATTGAGGTAGCAGTGTTTATTTGTAAAGCGCGTGACTCTGTAAAACCTCTGAAGATAGAGGACAATCTGAATCTGGTTAGTGCTGTTTGAAACAAGGGTTTGCAATGAACCTGCCAGTTCTCCATATTTACAGTATTTTTCTGTGTGTCTCTGCTAGTGGTGGTGTGGTTTTCAAAGCCAGAAAGCAGAAGTTGCATCACTAATTACTGATAGTTTTTAAGGCCAATGTTCTCCCTCAATGGTCTGTGTTTCCTTAGAACCAGGAGTTGCTATCTTGAGTGGAACATCAATAGGATACAACTTTAGAAGTTGGAGGCTGTAAAAGAAGTTTGCAGAGGTGTTTGCTGCCTTTAATCTTGGTTCAGCATTTGTGCAAAGCAATGTTGCTGAAGCAGACTGACATTATAAATGAGTTCCTTTCCCTCCTGAGTATCAAAGTGCTCGGACAGGGGGCATGTTTATCTTGGTGCTAGGCCAGCTCTGTGATGCTGATTACCACACTGCTTCCAGGTTCAGCATTCCTGTACCACTTCACTCACACAGCTCTTTCCATTTCCTGCATCGCATTTAGGTGGGATTGGGTGTGCAGTTGTGGCCTATTCCCTGAGAAAAGCCAGGCAAGACATGGAGGGCTGACCTAGAAGGACCTTAAGCTGTTTAAGGATTCTAAATTAAAACAAAATAACTCAAGGACACAAATACTGGATTTCATTTAAGCAAGGCTTAAAAATTAGTCAAAATGTAGTTGGTGAGGCATATACTGAAATGCAGATACTGCACAGAGTACCTGGAATCAGGCTGGGGAGAGCTGCTGTTCCCCACAGCATTTGGACAGCCGTGAGTAAAGTAGAGCAATCTGGGTAAGTGGCACATAAAATGTAGATGGCAGTGTCTGAAACAGGGACAGATGTACCTTAGGATGTACTCTTAGTATAGAGCCACTGCACTGGTGCTCTAACACCTTTTTTTCTTCAGGGAAGCATGGAGATTTGCCAGAGGTACCAGACATGTAATTAAAAGCTGTCCAGTAATGAATAATCCTGAGCAGGTCTGCAAACAAGAATGGATGTAAACAATTTGGTCTTTTCTGAGTTCATGATGCAGAATGTCTTTTTAAAAAGGGGAATGTAACTCCATGTTTGGAATAGCACACAACTTGAGCCAAAGCTGCTGCATGAACTCATGCCTTGTTTTTTCATCTCTGAACAGTTTAAGTGATCCTGGCCCCAGACTGGTGTGTTCTGTACACTGCAGTTCTTGGCTAGCCTGAATCTTTTTTTTTGGTCCAGTTTTCATATGTCTGCAGAAGCTTTTTTATGTTAAATGTTGTACTTAAAAAATTCAAGACAAAGCTTAGTGTTAATGAAAATATGTTAAAATCTTTTCCTTTCCCTGCTAAAGAGAGAAACTGGAGTAAGTACAAACAGCTTCACTTTCACAGACTTTGGTTGGTGAAAGCAGACTAGACGTAATAAATGATCTAAATAAAAAGCAATTAGACCAACATGGAGGCAACCCAGAACCTTAATGCACTGTAACCTTCACCTTTGTCACCAAACTGCAGCATCAGGAAGAATGGTTCTTCAAACGGCTTGTGGCCACTTTCTGTTGAAGGTGCCAGTGCCCCAGAACAGCATATTGTCTGTGTGCAGGTAGATACAAGGAGAGAGCTGAAAAGCTGTGGTTAATGTTTTTTACATAGCTGGACTCAAAATCTGAATTAGTTAATGTTAGTGTTCTGATTATACTATTTCCCTAGAATAATACTTCTGGAATAGTTCTTACCTTTTTTCTTTAATGTTCCTGCTCTGAGAGATACAGATTACACCAGAGCCTATGCTGGTAGTGAAGGATATTCAGGTCTGTGTAAGATGGATCATTCAGTTATCTGTCAGTGCAATTGTCATTGAGGCACATCCAGTTGCAGCTTAAAAATGTGATGGAAGTCTTTTCTTCCTAATGAAAACAGAGTTGCTAATCTGTGAGGGAAAGGAAATCAACAATCTAGTGTTTAAACTTAGGATTTCAAGTAGTTTTGTATAGTTCTGCAGTATTCATCATTGTTATCCTTGTTGGCAGCAAGATGCTGTCGGTCTGGGTCGTCCCACTCAGCACAAACCACAAAATGAGTAAGTGGTAAAAGATGATGGAGTGTTCCTGCTTGGGAAAAAAATCAGGACTGTTGGAGG
The DNA here is from genome assembly GCF_963513975.1 of Fringilla coelebs. NCBI lineage: Eukaryota > Metazoa > Chordata > Aves > Passeriformes > Fringillidae > Fringilla > Fringilla coelebs. The sequence goes on along the minus strand of NC_140067.1, from coordinate 31,170,389 downwards.
ATGGGGAGGGGTTGCTTTGAGCTGTCCCAGTCTGGTCTTGCAGACTGAATGCCTGCTGGTGGTTAGCATGAGTTATGTGCTCTCCTGGAGCACATTTGCTGGTTGAGCTTCATCCTGAAGGAATCCAGTTTGTGTGCTCTCAGAGACTGTTCTGTGATGTGAAGTGAAGCACTTTTAGGGGACAGTCAGGAAATGTGAACCCAAGCCACACCTGATCTAAATTAAGATGTTAGTGTAGATGCACCCAGAGACTGCATTTAAACTATCATGTAAGTGCTTGATACACATAGAATGTGCAATCTGAGATCAGTAAGGCTATTCAAAATCTCAAAAACTGTGTAGCATAGGTGGAAAAGGTACAGAAGCAGGTGCAATCAGTGTGGAAATTACTTTCATACAGAACAGACTGAAAAACCCTAGAAATTTCCTGTTAGGAAGGCAGATGACTGATTGTAGCCTGTAAAACGGTGCAATGAAAAGTCAAGGCAAAAGCCATTGTTGCTGCCTTGCAGACCTGAAGATAGGTATTTTCTGTCTTTGTGATTTGATAGATCAAATCAAACTTGACCCTTGCATATAGAATGTTGAGAATACAGAAGAAAACTGAGACGGTTTGGGTACCTGTTTTTCCCATAGGTGTACCACGATCCTGAGGTGCCCCTGTGCTGACCATTCCAGCTTATTTGAAACAGAGTGTGGGAAGCTATCGGTGCAGACCTCTGACAAAGCAGAGAAGCAGAAATTCTGTGTGGAATGGAAGCAGTTTTAACTTGTGCATTGTTAACAGCCTGTGTATTGTGTGTTCAGGTCAATGTCTTGAGGCGGCAGCAGCGCATGATTAAAAACCGTGAGTCAGCCTTTCAGTCACGCAAGAAAAAGAAGGAATACATGTTGGGACTGGAGGCCAGGCTGGAGGCAGCCCTGCTGGAGAATGAGAAACTCAAGAAAGAAAACAGCACTCTGAAGAGGCAGCTGGATGAAGTGGTATTAGAGGTAAGAGATTGTGATGAAAGTCTGATTTCATATGAAGGCAGTTGTTCAGGTGGAAGGCGCTACAACAGAGTTGGGAAAATATTGACTGTCAGACCTTTGAGGGTTTCTAGCCCAGCATCCCAGTCCAAGCATGACTTTCACCAGCTCTAGGTCAGGATAGCTGACACATTATCTGGTAGACTTTTCATTCTTCATGGCGCTTCTGAATATATCACTGGATAGAAGCTGATCATAATATGTAAACCAAAAAGTTTTGTTTTTAAGTAGTTCAGGAATGTATTCACACATAATTAGGCAAGTATAAATTTAAAAAACAAGTATAATTTGGTGTACTTTGCTTCTGACATGGTATGTCTTCTGTTTTCTCTGTCTAGAACCAGAAGCTCAAAGTATCATCTCCGAAGAGAAGGACACTCTGTGTGATGGTGATACTGGCATTTATAATGTTGAATTATGGTCCGTTGAGGTAAGCTGCTTAGAAATCCCTCTTTGCCTAGCAAGTGTACTGTCCTGAGGTTTTTGTTTGAGTCATTAATAACAGCCAGTGTTGTGTTTTAAAGCCTTGTGCCTGAAATCTGAAATCTGTCATTTATTCTCCTCCTGCTTAGGGGAGATGCATCTGTATATAGGTTCCTCTTTGGGAATCCTTCTGGCGATAAGGGCTGGATCTTTTACAACTCTTTTTCTCCTGGTTTGGCATTTTTTTATTCAGTGCCAGCATACAGCAGTTTGTTTGCTCCATTTATACCTGTGGAGATTAAGAACTGTGTTTAGAATCCTTTTAGGAAAAAAAAAGGCAGACTTGGAGAGCTTATCTTCTTGCTCATACTCGTGCTAATTTCAGTAGCTATGACTTGAAGCTGCTTTAGTACTCAAAATACTCAGGAAATTCTGCTGTACATTCCATGCCTTGCAGTCCTGACCCTTAAGATGTGTCTGGCTCCCTCATTACAGAGTAAGCCCTTGTCTCCCAGGTCTGGTGAAGAAGTTGTTCCCTCTCCTTGATTAGTTGAAGTGGTAATCAGAAACTTCTCTTGTTTCAGCTGTTATCAGTGGAGTGTAGAAGCCAGAGAGCAGCAGGGAAAAGCTACATCACTTGCCAGACACTTTATAAAGAAATCTGTGGAAGAAAGGAGAATAAAAAGAAATACTTCTTGCACATACCTGTCTATTTAACTTGGCTTTGGAACATAAAGACCTTTTAGGTTGAGCTGTTCACTTTTTCAAAAAGGCATAATATTTCAGTAGGATCCCAGTTAGCAATTTCTGCATTTGTCCTCAGAATCCCAGTCAAACTAAAGGAATGGGATAAATATGGAGGAAGACTTTGTTTCTGACTGTGATAAATTTTTAGAAAGTGATGTTTGTATTTTTAGTATTAGAAAAGCTGAAATGACTTTTGAAGTATTTGCACTTACTGCAAATATTGTTTATATCAGGAAGTGAAATACAGCTGATAATTTTGCTTTGATATGGATGATGCTAAGGTACACCATTTCTTAGTGTATTTAGGATTTGTATTGTGATTTTTGTCTATCAGGCAGAAAAATAGTCGTCCAGATACTAAGGGATTGATTTGTACATCCCATCTGCATTTGAAGCATTACTACTCACTTGAGATAGACACTGGTTGGGAATTACTAGAACCAATCATCTTTCTGAATCTGGGGGGAATGTACTTGTGTCTGCATTGCAGTGAGATGATGGAGTGCCTGAAACTCTTGTTGGTGATGGAAGGCTTGGGAACATAGAGAGATGGGTGGGAAGTCTTTTACCACAGTGCTCTGAAGTTTTGTGGCATCTTCCCTACCCCCAGGAATGAGCAAGGTGTTGAGCTCAATGGCAAGGCGCTGCTGTCAGAGTGGTCTGGAAGGTCATGTTGTGTTTATGTCTTTGGAGCACTCAGGAACTATAGGAATGTGACAGGGTTAACTTTCTGACAGGTTTGATGTTTTATAAAGTAGATAAAGCAAGAAGAAAGCCTTGGGTGTCTGACTGGTCCTGGCCAGTACAGTAGCTGAGCATGCCAGTGTAACTGCTGTGCCTGAACCAGGTGGTTTGCATCAGCACTGGATTTAGGCAATGAAGAGAAATGTAATTGCAAATTTGCAAGGAATTACTCTTCCTGGTTTTTTTTTTTTGTCCTCCCTAGCAGAAGAAATGCTCACACTGCAATTAAAATCCTAGGCTGTATCAAGGTGGTATTAATGTCTGATTGTGCAATACTCTTTAGAAGACTCAGAATGTGGACTATACAGACCATTTCTTTAGATTTTACTTCTCCCATACACATTTTCTTCCTTTTATAAAGGTGTCACTGAATGGCAGCTCCACAAACATGGCAGAATTGTTGTTCTGCTTAGTCCTCAACAACGGAAGCTTCCAATATATGTCCTTTTTTTGAGTCCCTGCAATTTCTTACAGAAATAAGTATTTTTTTTGGTGATAATATCCATGCTAGCTTATAGTTCAGCAAAAACACTATTTTCCTCCACTTAGCTGACTGTGGAATCCCTAATTTCCATGCAGTGGTTAGCTGGAGGTGAATATGTTCTGAAACCTTGTGTTGCCATTTTTTCTATGTAAGAAATCATTTCACTTGCATACCTGAATGGAGGTGTGCCAACATTTGGGCTCAGGATGTTTTGATCCAAACATACTAGCAGTGAATATTTTGTTACTTAAAACCAATGAACCATTGCAAATAGAGTGTGACATCCAAAAAAGCAAAATCATGGGAAAATGGGAAAACCCCCCTAAAATCCGTAGCAGACTTTGAAATTCCCTTAGCTGGCTTTGTTGTAAGATGGTTCTTATGGGAAGTGGTAGGACTTTAAGAAGACTAGGGGTAAAACAAAAGGGCACATGTATAGGTTACCTCGTTCTGTCAGTGTTTGGGCACTCAGCATCCCACAGAACAGTCCCATCTGGATGGGTGGCTGTGCAGTTAGTTCTGTGTTTCCCTCTGCATTAGTGGATATGTGTTGCACTAATAAAGACTAACGCATAATTTTTTTAATCGGTCTCAAGTCTTGTTGCCTGTGTGTGTGGTGAGATGTTTGTAATGTTTCATGGAGGACTCTGAGACTGCTGTTCAGCTGTTTTAAGATTATGGAAAGCTATCCAGGATGTGGCAGCCCTTGGCAAATGAGTTTAGCAGATAAAATTATTCTGCTGACATGGGTTTTCATGCTGACAGATAGTGTGGGGGTGATCTGTAATGCTGAACTTGGGAATTTGGGGGTGGGGGTAAAAGTCTGGTAGGGAAGTTGGCCTGTTGACACAAGAAATCTGTTTGAAAATACTGGAGGGACAGTGCTGCCCAATCTGCTTAATTACTGACAAGCCTTTCAGAACATCCTTCAGTCTTCAACACAGCACCGTGGTATCTCTAAGAAAAGAATGCAAGTCTAATTATATAGAAATTGAATGCCAGTGCAATTTGAGGATGTGAAAGAGGCTTGTGTGGAGCTAGTGGTCACTCTGCATTAGGTAGTTCTGTGTTACTAAACTCTTTGGGTTTGTTGCTGCTTTGTCTTGAAAACTGAAGCTTTTAGTTATTAAAAGCTAAACTAATTTAGCAGGAATTCTGTCAGTGTTTCTCTTTTATCTGTGTGTTTTATACTAGAAGAGGGGGGCCCAGGAATTTCCCAACTGTGTGTCAGTGAACTATTCTGTAATCTTCGTGAGTTATTTGGATTTGGATTCAACACATATAAAAACCTCCTTTTATTATTATTTAAGAGTGATTGGTGAGGTGTGTGGAGGGAAAAGGGTACATTTTGGTTCAGCTCATTACTGAGATCACCCCCTTGCCCCAGCCTTGCATTCCACGAGGTGCAAGGCAGGAACTGGCAACCAGGAGCATTTGCCCAAAGGCAGTGAGCACGCAGGCCTTGGCACACAGTAGGGCTGGGAGCTGGAAGCAGGGCATCTGGAGCTGGGTGTCCTGGCAGCCAGGTGTCCTGGGAGCCAGGCTCTCCTGCCTCCCTCCATATGTGCTTTCTGTGGAGCCGGCGTTGGTCCCACTCCCAGCTGGCATGGCATCCCTGAGACATGGCTGGCTGCTGGCATTGACAAACATCTCATTAGCTGGGCTGGTTTTTTAGCACTTACAACATCAAATCTGGTCATTTTCAAATTATTGCAGTTCCTATATGCCTTTTTCTCCTCCTTTGATTTCTACGTTTGTGTTGGACTATGCCTTAGAGTAAACAGATCTGAAAATGTGTTAAACAAGCACCAGCAAGGCTGAAACAAATGGCAACCAAGCACATGTTCTAGTCTAAACAATCCATGTATTTATTTTGGGAATATTTTTATTTTGATTCTCTTCCCTGTTCTCATTGCAATATAAATTGTCTTGTATGTTTGTTTTGGTTTTTTTAATGCAAGTCCTACATGTGATAGTAAAATATTTGCAGGAAAATAACCCAAGTCATGTGTAAAAAGCAGAGAAAGGAGAACAATCACAGAAGATGCAAAAGATAAATTTTCTGCATCTCATCTTGGGACCATAGCATTAAAGCGTGTAAGCTGGTGGCTGTAGCATTATCTTTCTGGCTATAAGAAGTGTTCAGCCAGTTATTTCTTTCCCCATAATCAGTCTGCATAAGCTTACTTACATGGTGGTTGTCACCTAGCAGCAATCTTAGAGCATTTATTAAGATGTCAGCCAGCCAGAATGTGTCCTAACTACCACTGAAAACAAAAATATGAAGTTGGAGTGAGGAAAGGCAGATTTGCAAAGAGATGGAAACAGGAGGTTTGAGAGGGTGGTGGGATACTGTGTTTTTAGTATTATTATTAATTTTGTGTTTTCTTACAAGTTGGCCGCCTCTGTATGGCTGGAATCCCTTTCAAACTGGAAAACAGACTTGGGGATAAGTAGAAAGATGTATTTATGATGGAGGATGACTGAGGTGGTGATTGATGTAGCTCAGTACAGCTGCTGCTACTTCAAAACCTCTTGTGTCCCACTGACCTCAAGCAGCTGCAGTAGAATGGCTGGCCTTTAGCAGAGATTTCATTGCAGCTCTTCTCCAGGGTGTCCTCATGGATTTTCCTCTACTTTCCAGGACTATCCTGGAAACTGAATAATCTATTAAAAATTTAGATCCACTGAGCAGTTGCAAATAAAGACACTGGCCTGGCTGGCTGAGAAGTGATTTGTCATTTGAAATGAAGCAGTGACTTTTGATTCCTGAAGACTTAAGGGTGTGTCTAATTTCTTAAATTGGTAGCACAAACAGGAAAAAAAAAAAAACAGAAGTGCTAAGATTAATCATCTTTTACTAAAAATGAGGAAATTGCCTGAGGATTGTTCAGCTCGTAAGCTACCATGACCTTCTGTTTGTGAGGATAAAGTAATGAAAACACAAGTCTTTGACAGCAGTACCCAGATTAGCATCTCACCCAGCATGCTAGTCAGCACTACTGGGATCTGCTAAGCTTTTGGAGCATAAAGGATTTGGGCTGCTGACAGCACCATCCATTGAGCACACCTGTATTGGTGTCACTGTCGTCTAGTGCCCTTACCCGAGCTGGCGTGTGGGAGAGAAGGATTATTCTGAGGTGCATTCAGCAATGGTTTTGTGCAAGTTTGAGACTTTATGCTGGACTCCTTGATTAAAGAAACAGACCCGTTGTATGGTCAGCAGGAGCATAGGGATACCTCAGTGGTGGGATGTTGGAAAGTTGGAGGAATAGTGCCAGCAGGGAGCATTTTCTGTGTGGGCAAAGGAGCTGATCTGGTTCCCACACCATCACATGCAGCAAGTGTTGTGCTGCTGCAGAGCTGTGGGAGCTGTTTGTTGATGCTGGGGTCTGTCAGTGCTGATCCCACCCACAGCTGCCAGGCCAAGGTCCTGGTGTAGTCTGAAGTCACCTCTGTGCTGCCCTGGCAGGTGACCCCAAGCAGTGACAAGGTATGTTCAAAAAGATCCCAGATGTCTCCTTGAGTAGCATGTGCTGAGCAGGCTGAAGTCTGGCACCTGCCCAGCATGAAGGGCATTGACCTACAGCTCAAACGGCATTCTTTTGGCCTTACATTAGTTTGTTTCCTTAACATTTCTTCTGAATTCTGTCTGTGCTCCTTCCTGCCTCCATTCCAGAGCAAAGTGGGGCTGGTTGGTTGGAACCAATGAGTGGAACTTCCAAACTCACAGTGACTGCTTGAAGCATCTCTAAGAGGTGTTCTGAGAGCAGAGAGCTGCAGATCATGGGCTGTACTCCAGGGTCAGTTTCTTTTCCTCAGTTCATCTACTCCTGGGCTTTTTTTGCATTTGGTGAAGGATAGAAAAGGATTGGTTTTCTGCTTTTTGCAAGCCTCAATAGCCTCCCATATGTCTTCAGGAGGCTGATAGGCTTAAATGTGATGTATAGTAAACCTACATACAAATGATGACAGCCAAATGCCTGTTAATTTCTTACTCACTGGTAGAGAGGAACTGGTGAAATGTGAAGAAAAAACTGTGAGTTGAGTGCAAGAGGCAGGTTATCCAGGCCCATGGCTTCTGGCTGCCAAGGAGAGTTAAAGCCCTCTTGTTTTAGCAGAAACAGCAGAAGCATCAGAAGACATTTGAAGCTCTTAACACTTGTAATACAGGAAACAGACTTGGGGATGTTTGTGTTTGATGTTTGTGACACTGAAAGAACATGTTTCAGTACTGAGCTGAGCGTACAGTTGTGTTGGGGATGGCCCAAAGATATAAAACTGCTTCTGCAGCACACCTTTGGTCTTGTGTTGTAGTTTCTCCTTGAAGACAGGGGGAGAAATCGAGAGAAAAAGGACAGGCTCTGAATGAATTGGACATGGGTCTATGTTCCAGACCTTTCAATACCTCTCTTCATAGGTTGATCCTCGAATAAAATTGGATACCTTTGGTTTTCTTACAAACTACAACTCTGGGAGCAGGAAGGGATAACTTCCTCTGTCCTCTGCTGATCACAGCCGCAAGCTTTGGCAATAAAGACCAGATAATGGTATGGAGTTTTCCAAGCAAAGAAAAGTGCTCTGGGTGACAATATTTGTTTTCTTCCTTTCTTTTCCAGAGGCTTTATTAAAAATAAATTAAAGCATGCAAAACACAACAAAAATACACAAAAACTCCTCTTTGGGTTGCTTTCCTCCTCTTATGCTGCAGAGGAAGAAGGCTGGGCTGCTCTCTCCAGCCCAGCACTCAGAGGGCAGCTGTGGAGCAGCCCTCAGGAGAAGGCAGAGCTTTGCTGTCAGCAGATGGTGCACTCATCCGGAGTAGAAATGAGAAATACTTTCCAGAGAGTGTCTGGCACTATGGCAGCCTTGTCTGGAATCAGTTAGGAAGAGGACAAGGTCTTTGGTTGGTGTCTCCTTGCAATGTCAACTTTAGCTTGTTGGAAACTTCCCAGTTCATACTCAAGAGTTCTGTCCCCAGAAAACTCTTTGTTATGATACCACTATTGCCTTTTGTCTACAAATTACTGTACAACTTAAATGTCAGTATTCAAAACTTGAAGCACACAGGATTTGTTCAGCCAGAAGCACAAATGAAATTTAGTTTGGGCTCCTGGCAAGACTTGCTTTCACATTTATCAAACTGACATTCAAACCAAAGAAGTAAAAATACAGCTAAAATATCAGGTGCCGTTGAATGCCTGGAGAAACCATGGCAGGAGTTCTGCTTTTCTTTCCCTCTAATAATCAAATTTATCTACACGTCGGAACAAACATCTGCATGAAGTATTTAGTGGTTCTTTCTTTTTTCCCTTGGATCTGGTTTTGTGTCTGAGCAAGCAGAGAGCTCAGCCAGCTTGGACAGGGTGTTTGTGGCTTGTGAAAACCCTTTCATGCTCACGGTATCTGGGATGTCCAAATGCAGCCTCTAAAGCCTTGCTAGGCACCCCAGGTGTGTGAGTGAGCCAAACAGGAAAGATTCCAACTTTTAAAAGAGTGTCTTGCCCAGTAAAGCCAATTCTCAGCTTCAGCCTTTTTTGAGTTGTAATGTGGGGCAGTAACTTCGTTCCTGCGATTAGCAGGACTTGCGCAGGGCAGGTATGCCAAAGTGCTCTTCCTTTTCCAACTTTGCATCTTGTAGCTCAACAGGATGAAAAAAATGTCAAGGCTTTTGCCATCTGTCATATTAAACCAGTTCTTAAACCAGCTGTTGGTATCTTAGTTGAAAATACTGTTTTTCTGAAGCTTTCTTCCCTCTGAATGGGATCTTCTACCTTTCTTTTTCATATTTTCTGGTCTCTTCTACCTGATGCTTTTAAATGCCCAATATTTACCTCCTCTTCAGTGTGATGGTGCTGGGATTTGTTCTGTAGACCTTTCCTGTTGCTGCTTGTATTGTTGCTGTTCTGCTTGGCACTTGTGAAGCTTAGCATGCCTGACCTCGGCAGGTGTTTCCAGATGCAGTTCTGCAGGACAGGTCCATTGCCATCCCAGCTGCTTGAAGGGATTCCTTGCTCCTAAGTCATGCTTTCCCCCATATTAATTTGAGATGAAGAAGGAGGAATATTTCTCATAGCCTGTCTCAGACCCTCAGGTACCCACGTGGCAAGAAGAAACTGGAGCACCATTACCTGCACGTCCTCTCCTATTTGATTCCTGAAGATGGAGCCCTATTTATAGACAAATTTCACTAGTGTTCCCTCTGGGGAGAAGGGAAGAGGAAGAAATGATACAACAGAACAACATCTTCCATTCAGATGGGGAAAAAACTAACAAAACTCCCAAAACTCCCCAAGTAATTAGAAGGTGAAAGTGGGGTAGGATTTCAATTTGTGGGGCTTTTCCTTATGCAGAACTAAAGTTATTTTGGTTTCAGGTCATTGCCATGAACCAGAGGAGCAACAAAAGGGATTTTTACTTTATTTTTTTTCAGACATATCTGAGACATTGAGAAGGAACAGTCATATGCAATGTCCTAGAAAAAGAATGGGAAAGGGGGAGTGCAGAAGTGGCCTATATAGCAGAAATTGCTGCTAGCTCTGCTTCAAAAGAAAAATTACCAATCCTCATAAAGGAAAAGGTATTGGAAAAAATACCCTGATATCATATCTTGTTCTCAAGTTTGTGTTCACATCGTCAGAAGTGGGCACCATGGTTTAGGCCTGTAAGGGGGAAAACACACTCTGTTACCTCCTTCTTTGTCTTTTGCTTTTGAAGATATCTTCTTTCAGGTTGAAACATCCCGTGCTCAGCTGATGAAAAGATACAGATGTTTTATGCTTGAGAAGAGGGAAAATAAACATTTCCTCTCTTCCAGAGCTGATGCAATAAATGTGGTGTGTGTGGTTTAGAAATGGGTGTGTAGCTAAAACAACTAAATCACAGAAAGGAAGATTAGCTGTGCTTGTGGAGCAGTGTGTATCTTTATCCTTGGTTCGGATTGGTCTCTGTTGTTCAGAGTTCAGGGTGAACTGCAGTAGGAATGAATTGTATGTGACACTTCACCTCGCCAAGCTGGAACCTGAAAATAACAAGAATTGCTTTTGCAGAATGAGACAAATAGGAAGGAAGAAGCATCATGGATAAAAAGGATTTCTTCTGCTTTGATTTTTTTCTCAGCTTTAACTAACTAGTTACGTGGGCAGTTTCTCTGGTTCTGTGTGTCATTTTGAATGGGAAAGGAGAGAAGTAGGATAGACTGAAACACCAGATCCAGGAGGTCCTGCAGCACACTGGATGGCTGATACACTTCAGGCTGTAGAGAAGGGATTTGCAGGAAAGTTAACAACTTTCAGATCTTCTGAGGGATATTCTTGGTCTAATGAATAAAGTACCGTGTACTTCTGCCTGTCATGACTCCAGATTAAGTACAGTAAGGGCATTTCACAGGTGAGTGGCTTCCAGCAGGAACGTGAGGCATCTGTTTAAGAATCCGCCTTAGTTTTGAGCTCTGGTTCTTGGGCTTGAGACGCTGCCAGTTGTGCTGGTGCTGTCTTTGGCAGAGAAGAGAAGTGATCTCATAAAACCTAGTAGGTAGTGGGGATTGGTTCTGTAAAATTGGATAGGCCTGGTGTTGCCTGATAGGAGGTAATGAATAAACCATCCAGCTTTCTGTGCAGTAGAAGCAATGAGACATTTGGATACCAATGTACACAGGCAGTAAGGAAACTGTAAGTACTTTTCTGCCCATTAGCACAAGTGAAAGCAGAGCCTGTAGCATTTCTGCTGCCCTCACTCTGTGCTGCTGCCTAGAAACCTGGAGGAGAGGAGGCAATCAAAGCAACATCAGCCTGAGTCGAGGATTGTCCTGACTCCTATGGTTCAGAACATGACACAGTTGCTCACAGGGTCACTGCTAATAGAAGTGCAAAAGTGTTGGCCAAAGAGAGGGAATTTCTAGGCAATTCTGTCTGCCTTCTGCTTAGTTGTGGAGTATTTAATCTGCCCTCCTTGCTAGGTTTTGCCTGTCTCTATTTGCATTTGTTGCCTGTTGCAAAGTGATGCCATGTAAAACCAGGAAATACTGGTCTGCTGGACAGGAGGGGTGGGGCATGAGTTAAAATACACTCTGTGAACTGTTATCAGCATGAACAGCAGAGAGCTCATCAGTGTGCTGAATTGCATTTTTATGTTTTCACTCTGTTGCTGCTGGTGATGCTCTGCTGTTGGCAGCCAAGAAGGTTAGGACTTGAGTTTGTAAACATGCATATTTCAGGAAGCAACTGTGTTATGAAAGAGGAGTGGAGAAATTCAAGTATTGCTTCTGTGCTTTTGAGAGTCTCTCTTGTAGCTCACCCTTCTGAAGATGCAGGTCTGGTACAGCAGTGGTGGGCTTGCCTGTTCACGTGTGCAGTGCTGCTCCCTCTCTGCATGGTGTGGAGGGCAGCACAGATACTCCTGGCTGCCTGAGCAGCCTCCAGGCCAGGATCCTTCAGTCCACGCCAGCACACACCAGATCAGGGTGTCTGGCACCATGGCCTGTTGCCCATGGGGCTGTTGGCCCTGCCGGTTGTTCTGAATCCAAGCAGAACTGAACATATTTAGGTTTGTGTAGAGTCTTCCTAGATGTCTGGCATAACATTCCAGGCTTGCAGCTGCACGGAATTTGATAGCTAAGTTTTCCTTACACGTTGTATTCATAGAAACTATGTCAGTTGTACTTTGAGGCTGATGAAAGTTGAAGTTTAGGCATGCTTCAACTTGATTGTAGGTCATTTTCTTATCCCTGTAGACCTGGGTTACAAGCAGAGCGTTCATAGTTTCAGCACGTGAAGTTTGTGTGAGGGAATGTGAAAACTAGAGCATCTGAATCCTTCAATCAATTAAAAAAGAAAAAGAGAACAGAAATGCTTTTCTGATTACTGCTGCTTTGAACAATGATATTATAATGACACATCCATTTTTTACAGTAGATACGACGTGAACCTTATCCATGTAATGTAACAGCAGCCAGAAACTTCTCCACCTGAGTGTTTCCTTACACAAAAGTGCCTTGCAGACCTCCTGTGTGTGTGATACATTTTGCTATGTTTATTGTGTTTTCCAGTGTATTTGAAAAGGATCCCAATGGAGTAGATTCCACTGTGAGTTCTAACCACCGGACCAGAAATCTTCTGGAGTTCTCAGCTCACCAGGAGTCCAGCACAGCTCAGAAGATACCTGAGGGCATAGTTTCTGAGAAGAGTAACAGGTGAGATCAAAGCCTTTTACATATTTTGGGTGGCAATGGGCACTGGTGCTTTTGCCCTCCCTGCCTTGCTCACCTTTTTGGCCGGTGCTCTTCCTGCTTTTACAGAGTACCTGAGCTCTAAACACAGTGTTTTGAAAGCTTCTCAGTTTGCTTTTCAAATGAATATAATGTTTTATCTCCCAGAGTACCCAATATGAAGAGTTTCAGAAGTGTACGTGTGGCTGTGCTGCGCAGGGTTAATCCGCAAGTGCTTGTCACCAAGACTTTGAGGACCTTCTTCAATTCAGCTGTTTACTTTTTTCCTCTGATCTATATTTTAGCTTGCATAGTTGTGATAGCTGTCATGTTATCTATCTCTTCTTAGTTTGCAAGCTGGAGTACTTATTTTCTTAGTTGCTCCAGAGAAGACTGGGGAAGTTCATGAGTAGAAACATACTCTGCACTTAGCAGTGTCTTTTTCATTTTAAAAAGTCCATCTGAGTCCATCCATGTGCTTATCCATTATTTAATTCAGTACTGCCTTTCAGGCTTCCTAGATCTCCAGCATGCAGTGCATAAGTGAACATATAATTGCCTCCAGATTGAAGTCTGGCTAATACAGCTCATGTTTTCCCCTTACAAGATCTATCCTATTAGACTGTCCCTTTCCAGCAGAGTGTTTTGGCTGGTTGAACAAAGCCAGGCACAGATGTGCAGAAAACCCTAATGTATTTTGCCATGCAAAAAGAAGGCAATAAATCAGGAGCATTTTAAGGCTGTAGCCATGGTGAGGGCTTTGTATCCTACGTGCTGCGTTTCAGACCACGACCTGTGGGACAGAGGAGTGGAGTGGTTCTTTTAGGAGGATGTGCTCGTGCCTGTACCTCCTTTTCTTTCTCTGCTTCATCCTGGGTTTGGCAAGCTGTGAGCTCTTTGCTGCGTATTCTTTATCAGTCCTAGATGCAGTAGAGAGAAGCAGACTTGAAGTTGGAGAGAAAGCTGGGAAAGGGAGGGGATTATGAATAAGGCTTTCATAAGCTCTTATACCTGATTTTTCAGAAAGAAGTTGAGGTTCAGGAGCTACAAGTCTATCAAAATCAAGAGGACTAAAGCTGTTACATTGATAACTGGTCAAGAGAGAAACCTACATTAGGTATTTGGTGATAAATAGTTAACCCCTCAGGAATTGCTGAGAGTGTTACGGATTTGTGTACTGAGAAATACATGCTCCTTTTCACTTTTTATCAAAACTAAGCTAGTTTCTGGAGACAGAGATGTAAATCCTCTCTACTCAGTTATGATATAGGTTGTGGCTGCTCAGTTGTTATATAGGTTATAGTCTTTCTATCTGCATGGTTATAGTGGATAATAAATTTAGTATTTCTGTAGCAAGTCTTGCACAGCTCTGCAATGAAAACGAAAGCTGTGTCTGCAGACATCACATAGTTTGCATACTATGAGGAATATTTTACAGACTACATATTCTATCAATATCTGGCCTTCTTGGGAAGAGATCCAACATCTGCTAATGCTCATCTGTCTGCCCTGCATTGAGAGCTGTCAGCCCCCTTTGAGGGATTGACTAAGAACATTGGATGTTTGATAGGAATTGTTACTCACCCATTTCAGAGGTCTTATGGGAGCAGCTGTAACATTCATGGGTCTGCTGGTGATAGTGCTCATTCTCTGGCTTTGCTCAAAGGGTCATGAAAAAGTTTTTTAAGGGATTTCTTGCTGTGTTTTTGTTGATTTTTCCCAGGTATGACCCTTCTGTATCTGATAACAAAGCACTAATGATAGTCTCAGAAGAACCACTGTTATATATTTCACCACCACCACCCCCCTGCCGGCCTCTGATCAACAGGACGGAGTCGCTGAGGTGAGAAAACAACCTGTTGTGAGCATTTACAGTTTATTAGGAGTTGATACATCAACTCTGTGTTGGCTGAGTGCTGCTGGACAGCTGTGGATGATGCTGTTGTCCATTCATGGTGTTTATCCAGTACATGACCAGTGTCTCCTAAGTGTCTGCACTGTCCAATGCCTGCTGTCATAAGGACAGATCCACCTGGATTTTTGTAATCTTTCCATGATTTTTGGTAATGATTTTCACCACTCTCTTTTCACACTGGTCATTTGCAATAACCAAATAACAGTTTTCTGATTGTCTGGGGGGTTTTCGTGACTTAAAAGACAAATCACTTCATATGTAGAAGTGTTAATGATATGGAAATCAAGTCCAGCTAAAAGCCTTTCCCAACTCAGTTATATAAGAGATGGTCTTCTATTATTCAGCTTCTGATAGAAGCAGTCTGAACCTGACATTGCAGATGTTCATTGTTCGCTGCTAGAAAACACCTAGCTCCACTTTTTCCATAGATATGAGTCATACCTTATCTCCATTCTCTTTGTCCATTCTTTCTCTCTGATTTATTTGCCAAAATTTATCCTTAATCAATAATTTGTCTTGGATTCATCAGCTTTTGATTTTATATTTCAGTAGTTCTTCCAGTAATTACAAAATTACTGTTTGTTGGGCAAAAGAAAGGACTGTATCTATTTTATGTGGGAACACCCATGAATCTAAGTCTTATAGAAAAATCTTACAATTGTATTTTCTTCCTGTGGTATTAAAAATAAGTTATCATAAGGTGAAATAATAGTAATCTTCAGTGTCTATGATGCCTTGTAGTGGCTACCTAGAACAGAGGCAGATAAGATTAGGAGAGTTAAAGCAGGTATTTATTAAAGGCCTTCAATAGGTACACCTTGGGCAGTTGAACCCCACCGAGGGCCTGCACTCAAAAATGGATGACAGGCCATGGGTTTTCATACTTTTTTATGTTTGGTCCATTTGCATATTGGGGGTTAATCTTCCAATTACAGTTTCAGGTAATGAAGTAATTTACCCCAAGTTTGCACCCCCCCAACTCACTTTGGTTTACGTTTCTCAGGGCCTGAGGCAGTAAGGTGTTCTTGTTTCCCAGGCCTAGAGAGGAATTGTTGTGTCTGACTAAAATGTGAAGACAGCAGCTAACACTGTACATGGAGTTTAGAGCTATATGCTAAAGAACAGCAGGATTACAAATGTATGAAAAATAGAAAAGCTAAAATCCTAAGGCATCATCTCTATGGCAGCTAAACTGTTATATAACACTAAAATCATTGTGCCAGGGTTGTTTGCAGTCTGTGCTGATGCTGTGCTTTCCTAGGCTGACCCACGAGCTGCGAGGATGGGTGCACAGGCACGAGGTGGAGCGCACGCGGTCCCGGCGGCTGAGCAACAGCCAGCAGCAGCGAGCACGAGTCCCGCAGGTGCGTGAGCAAAAAACCACCCCGTGGAACACTCTCCCTCACTTGGCATCATAGACAAAAGTGAGCAAAAAATATCACTCCATGGAACACTCTCCCTCACTTGGCATCATAGACAAAAGTGGCCATCGTGCCTGTAATTAGGGCAGCCAACACATCCCATTTTAAACTGCTGCGCTTGGTTGATTATTATGTTGTCAGATTTGTTCTTCCATTCCTGCTCTTGAATTCAGGGTTTTAAATTGTTTTTTGCAGCCATCAAAATATGTTCAGCATTTTTTAAAATTAAATAAATCGTTGTCCTTTTTATGGCTTCTCTCTAAGGATAAGCAATTGCTTAATGGAGAGAAATACAACCTACAGCACATTCATCTGACTCACTGTTAAGGTTGACAGCTGATTTGTTTTGTTGAAATATTTCTATTGTTTAAATTTTTGCTAGAGGGATTATTTTTTTTTGTACGACTACAGAATGATGAGACTTGTGCTCATATTTCCCATCTTTTAAAATCTCTTTTATCTAGATGGCATACTTATATCAAGGCTGAAATTAAGACAATGAATTTTCAAAGTATTTAGATTGATTACATGTAGCAGTTGTTGCGGTTGTCCAGAGTGCCACGACCTTCCCGAAGAAGCGTCTTGAAAAAGCCACCTGGGGGGCACAGGCACGTCTGTGCTCCCACCGGCTGATTTCAGCTCTGCTGTCACCTGGGGGCTTTGTGTGGGGCTCAGGGAGAGCCTTGATTGAGCTTCTTCCTCAAAGGAGCCCAGGGACAAAGAGCCACCCAGGCAGGGAAAGCAGGGTTTTTATAGGGACCTCGAGGGGTGGCACAGAACACCAGGGCCAGTGGGATGAGGGCACAGGGGTTCAGGGAGGGGTAAGGGCCACTGGGGTAGAAGAAATCAACATACAGTTGCTAGGTGTTTTCTGAGGGCAATATTCTTGCTCACCATTACCAGAGGGTCGTAGCTCAGGGGTTGGCCCTCCAGGGGAGCGTGCTAGGCTTTCCCTTTGCTGGTTCTCCAGCCCCCACATAGTAGCAGCTTTAAAGGAATTGAGCCTCACAGTGTGGGAAAGACTGCAGTTTTCTAGAGAAGAAATGTTGCGTATTAAACTTCAGATCCTTCTCACTGGTGTCCAGAGCAGAATGGTGGAATGTTTAGAAATGTTGTCTATGGTGCCAAGCTCCCTTTCTTGTCTCTGAATGTTGACTTCAAATTTGGCTGTATTAAAATCTTGCTGGTTTTGTTGTTCCAGCTTGATTGATGACCATTTCAGTTTCTCATGTTTCAGTGGAAAAATGCACATTTTTGGTGCAGGGCATTGATGAATGTCTGCCCCCCATTCTGTGTGTTCTATTTAATGTAGTGGCAAACCACGGAATTGCTTATTGCTTTCACTTTGTGTCATCTTTTCTTTTTTCCCCTTTTTCAGAGCTCCCTCAGTGACAAAGCAGATTCCCAGCTAATGGCCATGCCTTACACAGAGACCAGTCTCAGGTAAGGCAGAACAGCTCCTTTGTTATTGCTTTCTACTTAGTAACCTAGTTTATCACCAACAGTTGGTAAAGAATGTCCATTTTTCATCTTCTCAGGGTTCTGATGCCAAATACAGCTACTTTTCTTGATCTAATTCTGTCCCTCATCAAATAACGGCTTCTAATTATTTATATTGCACTTAAGGGACCCCTGTATCACAGCTGCACTCTTCCAGGGCTTTTCTAGCTATGAATTCTAAGAAAATCCTTGCTTTGCTCTCTGGAATCCCTTTCTAAACAGATTTGAGTATTTAGGGAAAAACAGGGGGAACTGACTTTGGACTCTGAGAGCATCATTAGTTTGTAACAAGGTTTCAAAGAGCCATGAGTCTGGTTAGGGAAAGGTTTCTCTCATCATATTCAAGGCTAGAGCTATGAACTTAAAGTACCATTGTATCTCACTTGCATTCTTTGTCTCCATCTGCTGACTTTTCTCTGGTGATTATTGGAGCATGTTAATGGATAGTTTCCTGATGTCCCCTGCCCACCCTTCTGCATAACTCTCCTGTCCCTCTTCCCTGGTGACAGAAAGTACTGGACAGAAAAGATTTGGGAAACAAAACTTCTCTCTCCGGGTCTCTGTGTGAAACTGTTTAGGAGGCTGTCTGCTTTGAAGTGCCAGAGGAGTGTAAGAGCAGAATGGAGTATTGAGGGGACTTTTTGGTGAGAACACCACCTGAAATGGTGCTGTGGGAAGTAAGACAGCTGTGGCCTTCCTGTTTGCACTGCTGCTTTCAAAGCAGGATCAGCCTAGCAGAAAAGAGCAAGCTGCAGGCATATGTTATGGAAAACAGGCTGTCAAATTTTGATACATCTTGACTTACATGAAAAAAAAAAAAAGAGGAAAAAAGCTTTTTGAGTTCTGCAGGCAGATGAAGGATAGCTGTTTCAACTGAGTACTGATGAACAAGCCTCATGCCATAAGGCGGTTTAATATACATGCTTGCATTACTCTTGAAAAAAAATTATCTGGATTATTGGAAACAGTGTGAAACATCATGCATCTGTTGTACTCTGAAGGAAGTGAGATTTTTGGGGTTTTTTTTCAGATTTAGGATGTTTATGTGAACAGGACCAGTGAGTCATGGCAGCTGCATGCTGAGACTGTCCTGGAACTGCCAAGAACATATAACAGATTTCCAGTTCCTCTTGGAGCCACCAGCTATTAGGTGCTCCATGAAATCATAGAATCAAGGGAAGTTTAGGTTATAAAGGACCTCTGGAGATCTCTAGTCCAATGTCCTCTCAAAGGCTTAACTTCAGGTTTACTGAATGCCTCTGTTAGAAGAGAGAGTCTCCATCTCCATTGTAATCTCCGTCAGGAAGCTGAGGATTGAAAAGAATTTCAGGAAAGTCAAAGCAGTGGAGGAGATAAATTTAAGATGATTTCAAAGAAAATCATCAACACCCCTCATCTCTTTATAGTCCATGTGGCTTTTTAGAGAGGTGATTTTGTTGAGGGCTTATGTAAGAGTGCTTCTTAAGGCTTCAGGTATCAAAATGATAAGCCTCCAGTTATTTTCCTAAGTTTTGCACTATTAAGATTGTGGTTCTTGATGCATAAAGCACTGTGTCCTGCCTCATTTCTTCCCAAAACAAGCCTGTGTGCAACATCCCAGCACTCTGTGATGCATAACAAGCAGTGTCCTTCAGAGGTTTAAAACAAAAGCTCTGTTTATCTCCCAATAAATGGCCAGGTTCAGCACCGTTGTTTGGGATACACAATTTAAGATGGTGCTTTCTTGTGATATGCAAAGGTGTTACTAAAACAGCTGATGGTTTTGCACCTGGTTTTGGTTCTGGAGTTCCTCCCTCCCTTTGCTGGAGCAGTCCACCGCAGTTGTTGGCAGATGTGATGTCCTGCCTTGCAATAGTCACAGCACGCACCACAGCGTGTGTTGCAGTTGAGATGGCTGTGATACACAGAGTATCATCATACAATTTCAGAAAGCTTCAGCTCTTACAGAGTAACACCATACCAGATCAGAGGGCTCCAGGTGTCTGCCCATACAGAGTGACATCATATCACTTCAGGAGGCTGCAAGCATCTGCCCCTCTTGTTCTTTAGCCCAGCCTTTTATACCCCTCATTGTTCATGCACTGTACCTGTGTGCCCTCTGTTCCCTTCTGGGACTGGTCAGTACAGCTGGGCACTCCATGGCTCATTGCTTTCAACACTGTTCATTTGCTTTTCACACTTGTAGCCCATTGGGGTGAGGCTTGGCTACAGCCCCATTCCCAATTACCATAAACTGTGTACCTACAATAATCCCCTGGTATTGCTCATATTCCATGTGTTACACAACTGGGAGAGCTTTGGAAAGGCCCCGTGGTTTCCAAGTGCTTTGGGGCAGTTTTGTCCTGCGGCTGGTTTTCAGGTCTTATTGTGTCCCATGGAGTGTGGGCAGGCACACAACTCTGTGTGCCCTGTGTCAGCTCTCAGGATGTGCTGTAGGTGCAGTGCTGGTGCCTTTCATCACAGCCCAGCTCCAGTGCTCCATCTCAGAAGGGGCTTGCTGGGCCTGTGTATTTTCGTGGATGAGTAATCAAGCTCAAATTAGCTCCAGTCTTTGTTTCCTGTGTGTGAAGGACAGGACCTGATTCCTCTCTTGCATAGTTCTGCAGAAGGGGATGTGTAGAGTAGAGCTGCCTGCTTCTGATCCCCCCAGGACTTACACCCCCAGTCCTATGAAAGGGCAATTGGCCTGGCAGCTGCAGTGGAACAGAAGATGGTGACAGCCTGTTATTACTGCTGCTTGAGAAAATCTCTTGGTGATAGATTTGTGCCTTGTTATATTTTATAAACGTACTGAAATAATCTAAATTAGCCCCCCTAGTTCAAAACCTGGGTCAGCAGAAGACAGCTTGGGAGGGGAGCGGTGCCCGGTCGGTGTCCTTGCCACAAACACACAGTGTGCTATTAAAGTGGAAGAAATTAAAATGACAGGTTGAAGGTCCAGCTAATGGTTTCCTGAGTACAGCTTTCCAGTGTGATTAAATAAGTTCTTTTGGAATGGGATTGGGGAAGTATTAATGATAGCAGTATATGCTAGGAATTTCTCACCTCTCCAAGATAAACAGTGGATAAGTTCTATGATTGTAGGACTTGCCAGTATTTTGGCTTAGAATGGTTTAGAGCATCTTTTCCTTGTGTCTCATATGTGTAAGATGAGAACCGTGGAAAAGATAAGCCAGAATTATGTGAATATCTTATTTTTGCTCCTCTAAGTTGAAATTAAGAAAAAACTTGGAGTTGACCAGGGGAAAAAATCTTTGAGTTGACAAGAGGACACAGCAGAAGAAGAAAAGAAATGTGGGTGAGAAATAAGGTGAATTTGTCATTTGACAGTAAATTAAAAGCTTTGTTTATGCTTAACTTTATCCTTCTTTCAATTTCAGTGGTTTGGATTCTTAGCAGTAAAAGAAAATTATTTCATTACTAAATATTTCGATATTTTATTTCAGAATGACATTTTGTCATTAAATTTATTTTCAGAAGTCATCACAATTTTTCAGATACCTTAGGTTGAAACTTTTTTTCCTGTTGAGCTAGCAAACAGGTTTTTGCTGGCCTCAGAAGCATGAACAAAAACAAATCTGGAAAACCTTGCCATAGTAAGACCTTTGAAACACCTTGAACTTTCAAAAAGTACTGAGTAGTTTCATTGTCTTCAGCTGTGTTCTGTGTTCCTCAAGCTTCTCTCAGTGGAGGAAGAGCTGGAGTTCCTTTAAAAAGCATGTCTCCAAAGTCATTGTCTCACTGAAATGAACTGTCTTGTCTAAAGGAATTACCTTTGCCCTTCTTCATTTCAGCAGGAACTCAGGGAATGAGCTGCAAGTGTATTATGCCTCTCCAAGGAGCTATCAAGACTTCTTTGAAGCAATTCACCGAAGAGAAGATACCTTCTATGTGGTGTCATTCCGCAGAGTAAGTGTAACAGGGGCTGGTACTGGCCTTTTACTCAGCTCCCTGAGATTGCTTCTAGCAGAGATACCAAAGATGATTTAGTCAAGATTGAATTTAAATTTGTTTCTTCTGAAATTATCCTTCTCTGTGTCCTTTGCAAGTGACATGGCCAGATCATGGTGTTTGTAAGACATGTCCATCACATTGGGAATGGAAAGAGTTTTGCAGGAAACATTATAGTGCCCGGGCAAGACAGCCCAAAATTGCATGAACTCTGTGGTTAAACACACATTAGAGCTACTTAATAGGGGTACAAACCTTCTGTGCTTCTGGTTATAGGAGCAAATATACCCACTGCATAAATTATTACTGTTAGCACAATATGGTTTCTGTCTTCCCCTAAACCTCTTGCATTTGCAGTTTTATGTATCACATATTGCAGCTGTACAGGACAATTTTTCTGCTGTTTTGTGACTTGTAGGTTGACACAGATAATGCTATCTGTGCTGTGATACAGCAGAGGCTTGTGCTGCAGCTTTGTCAGGCACAGCCTCACATCTGCAGCGCAGTTAGTGATGGTAAAAGCTGTTATAAAATGGAATTTCAGGTGTCTGATGGCACTTTCTGTGCTGCAAGCCTGGCTAGTGTCGAAGCCGGGACAGCTGCAGCAGTGAGAAGCTGGTTGGGATCTGGTGATGGAAATGATCAAGGCAGACAGTGGTTGAAACACCAACCTGGAGTTGGAGGAACTTCTTCCCTCCCTTTTGCAGAGGTCTTGATGAGTCATTAGATATGTCTATAATGCACATTTGGCTGACCCTGGGCCTTGCTGAGCCTCCTGCCCTGCCATTTTGCAGCTGGGGTGTTAGATGAGAATTGTTCTGTGCATGTTCACACCCAGCCATGATCCTGCCAGGACTCTGCAAAGCTCCATTTGTTTCCTCTTCATAGGAGTGACCCCAGAGGGGCCCCGAGGTAACAGAGCACCAGTAGCGACCACGACAGCAGCTCACCCAGCTAAAACCAGTTCTGTGTAAGAGCACACAGATCAGCACAGCTAGTTTGAGCAGTTCCTGTGTTGTCATAACTACCAATCTATAGATGCCATAGGTACATAGGTAATAACAGCCCTGTTCCACCTGGTACACAGCAAATTTCTTAATTTGTGAGATGCACGCCTATAGGAAAGGTTCAGGCAAAATAAAAACAGCAATGCTCTTCTTAGTATTAAGGTTTTATGCTGAGTAGAAATATGAGGTTAGCTTCCAGTCGTGGGATTACTGGGTTGTGTCACAAGGCTGGAATTTTGTTATTAAATGCTTGGCATGTTCTGCTGTTCTTTCAGCTAGCAACACAAATATAGCCAGCACCAGGCTCCACTTATCCTGAGGATGAGGAGAAGGGAGCAGAGAATAAAAGTTTTCCTGGAAACTCTGCACACAAAGCAGAGCAGTGTTTGTAGAGTTCTGCACTTGGGGCCGTTGCTCCAGCCCACCTGAATGCATGGATGTGTCCACAGGTCCTGTTTACACTGTTGGGTTAATGACCTGGAAGTTGTCAGCTCTCATTTCAAGTGGCAGAGCTGTCCTTGGAAACAGCATGCCTTGTGCCAAAGAATCCCTACAGCTTGCTCTGCTCTCTTGCAGGGAGGGGTGCAGGGGCCTTTTAAACCCATCTGTGAAGTTTATTTGGTTGCAAAGTGTTTGGTATTTCTGTTTTATGAATGAAGTGTCCTCAAATAGGAGGCAGTTTCATGCATTACCTCATTTATTCTTTTAACAGGGCAAACCTGATCTAGCAGCAAGCTCTACCCTGAGGCACTTTTCAATGATTTGCTTAGATTCTTTTGTGAGTGCAGAAGAAAGGACTCCTGCACAGCCAGAGGGGTGCCATCAGCAGGGCCTCAGCCTGGGAGGTGCCCTTTCACCTCCTCCTGGGGATTGCTGACTTCATTTTTTCTGGACCACAGCTCCCTTTTCCCTACTGATTAGGAGCTGTGAGAGGACTGATTCCTCTCCAGTCTGTCCACAATTCACTTGTGTTGCTTGTGCTTGTCCAAGTGAGGAGCCAAGGCCTGCAGATGAAATGTTTTGTTCTCCTCTCTCACTGTTTGCCATGCAGACACTCCCCATACTTAATAAGCTGTTACAGCCCTGTAACATAAAAACCAGAACAAGAATCATGTAGTTCAAAGTTGCAGGGAATGGGTGGTCCTGGTTGTAGTGCTCCGAGTGGAAGGTGGACTGTGGATGTCAGGAGTTCCCGTCCACCTGATGACCCTGGATCCTCTGTGCCCATTTCCTGCTCTGCAGCCTCACAAACCACATCATTTCTCCTGGATACATGGGATAAAATGGAACTTTTTTTGTGCGTTCTCACTTGCACTGCAGGAACCATGCCCTGAGTCCCTTGGATTTTCTAAAAAATGGGTTTTGCTAGGGCTACCCCTGCCTCTTACATGGTAGGGTTCAGCCAAGATTTCTGGAAGTGCAGGGCTGGGAAGCGAAGCTCTTGCACACTGCATGTTCTTCTGGTGATGCTTGCTACCTGCAAGACTGAGATTCCCATGATCTCATAAATGTTATTGTCTCTCCTTTGTCTTGGAAGGCTTGCAGGTCTGCATATTTACAGTTGAAGTTTATGTGTTTTGGTTTTTTTTTCCTTTTTAAGGAGGAGAGAGGAAAATAAAGTAGCATTTGGATCAGCTGAGTCCATAGAAGAAGCAAGGCTTTTGCTCTGGGTCTAAAGAAATTAATTTGTTGCTATTATCAGGGGTATCTGTAATGTCATTTTAAACAAAAAGAGTCTGCTGTTCTGCCAGCCCCTTTGATTTCCGCTCTGTAATGTCTGTGATACAAGTCTGCTTGATGTGTCCTAAAAGCCCAGTGGAGTGTGGATACAAAACCCCAGCTGGTGGATCTGAGGTGCTCTGTCAGCAGGGAAGAGACACCTGGCTGCCTCTGTGTGAGCCTGGCACCCACACAGCTCTGTCACAGCTCACATCTGGTTTGTCACAGAGTACTCAGGCCTTGTTTCTAGAATTACCTGAATAGCTAGCTTAATTTGAAAAGTAATTGAGTAAATCATTGGAGAAAAGAAATCTCATCCAATTTACTTTGGCCTCTAAATGCTGCTTCAGATCATTCCACCCTTGTGTGGTTAGGATCAGAGTCCTCACAACTTGGAGTGATTAAGCAGTAGATTTCTCCATCCTGGAAGGTTCACTCAGTGGTGACATCTCTGCAGGCTTATTTAAGGACAGTGACATTTTTTAGGGTAAGAATAATTACTGTTCTTAAGGAAAACACAGTTTAAAGTTTAATTCACTTGGGAAATTCAGAGGACTTCTGGCATTTCCTTTCACTACTTTCTCTATTTCAAAGCAGAAATGTCTCCTAATATCAAAGTTTGCCATTTGCATTTATTGCAGTGCATATAGAGTATCTTACAATAGAATGTAGTAAAAACTAGATATTAAATGGTTTCTGTTTCTTAGTGATGCTGGCCCTTTGGGAATCAATGGCAAAGCCTTTACCAGCTTCTGGAAGACCAGGAATTTGCTTTATAAATTTCTGTTTCAGTGCCATAAACCATAGAGCTTCATGGAAACCTCTTATTATGAAAGGAAATTTCTGGTCCTGTAAGCCAACATCTGCAGTAAGCATTTAACAGCTTTTCGAGTTCTGCAGACAAGCTTTTGCTGAAGTGATTAAGCCAAATTTCAATCAGAACTTTTGTTCTTTCTTTGTTTGCTGGAGTACAAATGTCTAGGTTGAAAAATGTGCTTCTGTTGGTAATAAGCCTGTGCTGTGCTATTTTGAGATGATATAATTGTATTTGGGATGATCTGTTACTTTCAGGAAGCAAAAGATTATAAAGCCTGGCTTTGACATGCTTTGCTGTGCTGCACACACTGCTGGCAACAATAATTTGAATGTGGCAGGTTCCAATTCACTGCACTCCTGATGCCATCAACATCCTGCAGGGAGAACTGCTTTAGAAGAAGTTGGCTTCAGATGATGTTTCACAGCCAGAAATTCAGTCCTAACATATATTTTCTTCCTACTTTGTTGCACTTGACAATGGGTGGTTTTTACTGAACATGGTGTTTTCTGCTGTTGACTTTTCTGTGGATTTCTGCAGACTGGGATGTGTAATTTGGTGTTTCGTTCAGATGAATTGATTAGACCCACACAGTCCTGCTGCCCCTAGAGCAGCTCTTCTGTTTGTTTGAGTCTTGTGGATTTGCAACTGCTGTCGGTTAACATGCAGATTTTTGAAAGATTTTACAAACTGCCCTTTTTCCTGTGGAACCTTAGTAGCTGTTCAGAGGAAAAAGGTTACTTTATCTCAGGAGTGTAGGATTTTTAGATCTTGTCCTATATTTTATAAATAAGCTGAGAATAATATGTGGCAGAAGAACTGAGGCTAAGGGCATAGTATCCATGATAAAATTGTCTGTCCTTTTCAAAGCAGAGGTCACCCTTTAGCCTGTCTTCCCTGTGAGGCCAATTCCTGCCTCTTTGGGAGAATTTGAGGAAGCAAACAGAATGTGTGATTGTGCTTCAGCATGCCCTGAAGCTCAGTGAGTCAGCCTCTGTCAAACTACAGCTGTATTTGACTTTCAGATTTGAAAATCCATTATGAAAACCTCCTGTTTCCATCTAAGTATTGATAGTGAAAATTAATCTGGCCTGTTGTATTCTTAG
The DNA here is from genome assembly GCF_963513975.1 of Fringilla coelebs. Taxonomy (NCBI): domain Eukaryota; kingdom Metazoa; phylum Chordata; class Aves; order Passeriformes; family Fringillidae; genus Fringilla; species Fringilla coelebs. Next base: position 31,144,324 of record NC_140067.1, on the reverse strand, counting down.
TTACAAATTCCCTCTTTTCTGGCCAGACTTTGGATTCTTTCTGTGTCAGGGAATTTTCTCCTTCCAAATCCCCGGTGTCCATACAAAACCAATCAAGCAAGCATTCTTGCTGGTGTTTCTTGAACTGTCTTCCTTTCCATGTGGAACATTTCAGGTAGGCGGGGAGGAGGTAGAGGTGACTTCCAAAGGGATGGAGAGGTGGTGGGGAGAAGGTTTCTCTGTGCTCTTCCTGTTACTCAGCTGGGGAAGATGTTGCTTTTGGTAGCATCTTGGAGCTTAGTCCAAAAACCTCCAGAGAGAAATCTAATGATCTAAAATGAAGTCTAAATTTTTTTGTTGGTCTATGGAACCCAGATGGCCTCACCTCTGTCCTGGGATTCTCAAAATACTTGTGTATGCAAGTTAGGTAAAAGGACGCTCAAAAGAAGTTAATTTAGGTTTGCAGCTGAAGGCCAGCAGTTCTTTAAAAAGTGTTTCTGTCAACACCTTCTGTTTTCCAAAAAACTTGCCTATGTCATCATTTGTCACTGAGGACATCCTTTGGGGGCCGAAGCAGCAAAGAGCTGTGTGTGTGCTGTGGAGAACAAGCAGCCTGAGAGGAGGGGGAAGAGAAGGAGCAGGCAGTGAGACATCCCAGATGTGTGGAGGTGGAAGCCAGAGAGGAGCAGCCACGAGTGGCAGCTGCAGTCCAACATCTCCTGCAGCCTCCTGGCTCAACCAGGTGCAAACAGGAGGGACCAGCATTGCAGAATGGTGTTTCTGAGAAGGGAGGTCATGCCTGTCCCAGCAAGTGGGGTTTTGTTTACTTTGTTCTGTTCTTAGCTCCTGCTTGGAGAGCTGCTCCTACTTGGGAATCTATCCCAAGGCATTTTGGAGGCAAAGTCTTAGTCGCTCTGATTTTTGTCTCCTTGGGTCCCTTTGAACCCCACTGTCCTCCAAAGAAAGTGGAGAATTGATGTGGTGTTTTTGTTAGTCTATAGAACACAAATGGCCTCACCTCTGTCCTGGGATTCTCAAAATACTTGTGTATGCAAGTTAGGTAAAAGGAGTTAATTTAGTTAGTTAATTTGCAGCTGAAGGCCAGCAGTTCTTTAAAAAGTGTTTCTGTCAACACCTTCCATTTTCCAAAAAACTTGACTATGTCATCATTTGTCACTGAGGACATCCTTTGGGGGGTGAAGTAAAGAGCAAAGAGGACAGATGTATAAGGGGAGGCAGGAAAGTCAATTGGAATATGTCTGGCATGAAGCAAAAGCTTCTGTTGGATTTTGTGTGTATAGTCTTGATTCGTTTGTCTTCTCCATGGTTGCTGAAACTTCATGAATCATATTAATGCCATCACTGAATTTCTTTACACATCCCAGATCTAACTAATACTTTGTTATTTTTAAACTAGTATTTGGAAGGACAACATACACTGCAGATAATTATAGTGAAAATAAAACATGCTGCAAGAAATGTCTCCAGAACCCAAAGTGGTTGCAGGGAGACGTGACCAGTAATAGCATACATGTATTTAAAATGTGCTGCATGCTTGAGAGACAAAGAGCTGTGGGCAAGAAGGAAAGGAAGATTGTTGGGTTTGGAAAACCTCTGTAAAAGTCCCACTGTTTATGAAATTGGTGTGGACATAGGCTAGAGAAGTATAATTGGGAAGTGTGGGAGGAAGATGTGATTATATAGTGGGAATTGTCTCAGTAAAGGAATGACAACAGTATCTCATTAATGAGAGTACAGAACAGCACTAATAAGAGTACGGAACAGACAATTGCTACCCACAAAGTGAGCAGGAGCACAAGTTTATCCACAGACAATTAATTTGTGTTCAGTCAGAGCAAGTGGTGAAAACAGGGAGCTCTGAAACAGTTGCCTTCCTTCAGGAAATAACCCAAGTTCAATCATGCATTAATAATACTTTACTTATGCCAGATAATAGTGCATCTTTCTGTAGTGATAGCATGGTGTTCATTGAAGAAAATTTTACTCAGATTATTCTGAACAGTTCCCAGAAGGGAATGATGGGCCCTTGCTTATGATCTGTGGCAGTATTTAATTATGGGATGGATGCTGACCGAGCCCTAACTGTACAGAGACATAAATGGTACCTTCACCTCTGGAACTGCAGTACCCAGTGAGACACTGACTTGAATCTGATAGGAATGAACTGCTTGAAAAAATGACCTTCATGATACTTTGTTTGCCTTGAATGGCAGCACATGCAGAGAGCACTTGAAAGTATCCCTGCTTGCTTTCTCAGTTCAACTTCACACTTCCACAGCTTCAGACTAGGGATATTTTTCTGTTCATTTTCTGCTTTTATATCCAATGCTCTAGTCTGTATAAAAGTAAAGCATACATAATAGAGATGGGTTTGGTTTCATTAGTGTCCTACCTTTTAGTGAATATTAATCATTACAGTATTACATTTGAGAGCATTATTTGAAATCTTAGGCACACATTTAGAGTTAATTCTGGTCAGATGAAGTTATTTGCTTCCAGTTAGAATTAATCCTTTTGCCAGATTTTTAGCTGGACAGCACACAAAGCTTATTTTATGAAGTAAGAGCCCAGGTGCTGTTATGAGTGTGTGCAGATTATTATCACCTCCCACTGGACCGAACAGAACTCTTGCAGCTTCCAGGTTTTATTTTTAAATAGCTGATACTCCTAGGACAAGAAGTGTGATAGAATTCACTCTACATTTTCATCTTTAAACTGGCTTTGAAATTGCTTGAAAGTGGAACATAAAACTTGTTTTCAGCTTCTGGGTCTCCTAGTTGTTTGTGGTCTATCTGCTGGAATGGTGATGGGTGTGAGAAGAGATCATCTTGCCTCGTGGCTGGCACAGCTTTGCTCTTCGCCCTGCAGTTGGATAAACTCCAGTTTTGCCAGCACATTTCATAGAGACTGTCAGGCTTTGAGTTAGTGATTAGGAAATCAGAATGCTGTGGGCTAAGCTGAGATCCTTCTCACTGGAAACCACTGTTCAGGAAATCCTCTTTCTGTTTTGATTGCAAACGTTAAAATGTGCCTGTGAATACTTCTGGCACTTGAAAGTGTTTTTCATGGAGAGAAGGCAAAGCTGTGCAGGAGGTGCATGTGCACAGTTGAGCAGTGTGTTGCAGCATGAAGATGCTGTGCAGGAGTGGCCTGCCTGCTAAATGCCACGGGCCACTGCCCTTGGAGCTGCTTGGCAGAGGGCCACCGAGTATTGCACAAGGGATCATTATTGTTCCTTGGTTCCGTGACTATCCAAAACAAGGTTGGAAGAGTCAGCTGTCTCAAAGAGGGATATATCCACTATGAGGAAAGTGGTCAGAGAGGTCATGCTGTGTGGGAAGGTGCACAGACCTTCCTCTCAGGATCTGAGTCCGGCCAGGCTCCTGTGTGTTAACCAATGCTCTCCTCTGGGACTCTAGAAGTGCACATTCCCAAGCTGTTCCTCAGCGGGGAGATTCTTAGGTTGAGTCCCTCGTTAGCACCTGGGAAGCCCTTGTTTAATCTCCTTTCTAGGAAATCAGAGCTCTTCTCCTCTCTAAGAACAGTCCTGGGCATTCAGACCTGCAGTTTTTCATCAGGAACTCAGTAGGTGATCAGTGGACAGGTGACTCCTGGAAAAGGTGGCTGAAAAGAAATCAGTCTGCTGTCTCAGGTGGTCTGGGAGCAGCATCTCCAGAAGGGCATCTCCTTAACATCAAGGAAATAACACTGTGAGTTTCTCTTTCCTTTTGCTGGTCCATATGTTTGGCATTTGCTAACCAGCTGTAAGCCTTAACTTTCCAGCAGGCAGCCGAGGTGCTGCACAGAATCCAGGCACGAAGTTTCCTTTCCTTCTTCCTTCTTCCCACTCAATTTCCGAAGTGCCAACATAGAGAAACGTATAAAAATGAAGCTAGACATAAACATGCTGTCATTTGGAGAAAAACAACAGATGCAGCAGTTTGCTTGGTGTAAAGTTTAGCCAAAATCAGGTAATTGCAGCTCTAGGAGAATAAAAGAAAGTGTAAAGAACTGCATTTACACAACTAGAAGGAAACTTTAGGTTAAGGCTAAACACAGGTGTGGTACTACCAATGGTGAAAAAAGGGTGTGAAGCCAGCTGGGTAAATGGCAGTGTTGTGACAGGGTATTTCCATTTCAGGGTAGAGCTGGTTGCTCTTGGCTTGGTGTGGCGGTCCGGGAGGAGGATATTGCCCACAGCATGGCGCTTGTCAAAGGGATGCAAGAAATGCATGTAAAAAGCATGTCTGTCCCTTAGTCCCAGTGTCATGCACACATGTACCTGTAAAGAGTGCAGGGCAGGCCACTTAACTCCTGTAAGTTCTCGAATAATGATCATTTAATCCCTACAGCACTCCATCCCTCCTCTGCTCTCCTGGCACTTCTAACCAGCACTGTCCATCAGAGTAGAACCTCTTCACATGAAGCAAAGTTGATGCCTTTATGACTTAGTCTCTCCAAATCTTGATGGTTGACTTGAGAATTTACCTGTTTGTTTATAAAAGTCACTTCCAGTGCCTTAATTCTCCTAGGAAAGAGGCATCTTAGAATGAGACTAGTGCACTGAAAGACAAAAACCAGAGCCCTGTACCTCAGCTGTGGCACCTTCTGTCCAGTTCTGTTACAAATCACCTCTGGCTGCTTGCAGTGCTTTTTCTGATTGAAAATGCCCTGACAAAGCCTTGGTGCAGCTGCCTGGGCTTGTAGGAAGTTAGAGTGTTGGATCTGGCCCATCAGAGGATGTGTTACTGTGCTCCTGGGCTGGGTTTCCCTCCCAGTAATGGCATGTGCAGTTGTTACAGGGCTGTGTGTGCTCTTGGTGTGCTTACAAACAGATGTGTGTGGGATCAGAGGGACAGGATCAGCAGCCTGGGGCCTGCCTGGAGTTCATGCTGCCTTTGTGTGGGTCAGGCATAGCTCTGCAGAGCCACGAGAGGTTCAGAGGGCAGGAGGGAATGGAAGTGAAAGGGAGCACATCCAGCAGGAGGAAGTAGCCTCAGGCTCTGGCTCTGCTGTAGACCTGCACATTAAGAGCATGATAAGGTATTTTTGTTGATGACTTTAGGTAATGAAGAGAGTAGTGACTACACATATTAAACTGGTTAATGGCAAGCTGAGTTGCCTTCCAGCTAGAAGAGAGGATTTGGATTGGTGCCTTCAGGGTGCTCAGTGCCTCTGATAATTTGCAGAAGTCATCATGAGTCCAAGATGTTCAGTTGTTTTGTGTAGAATTAAAACCAGTACAGTATGAAGAAAAGAGGGGAGGGTTCATATGGAAGCATAATTTAGGTGATTATAAAAGTGCCCATGCAATTGATGCTGTCCATGTAGTGAAATCAATTATTTTGCCATGGTGTTTGTACCCTCAGTGTCTAAGAGGACACTGATACATGTAGTCATCTAAAACCTTTCAGGCATCATTCCTCACATCTTTGTTCTGTGATTAGAATTCTGGTAGAGCTTTCTTTGACCTGAAAGTCCCCTGTATTTTGAAATTAAAAAGCTGGAAACTCCAGTGGCTTGGTGAAAAGTTGTCAATGGGGCATTTCATTTTTAAAACCCACATTTATGAAAACAGAGCTTCTGTGGTTCTCTGATATGGTTGCATCACACTTTGCAGGATGTTTGTCGAAAATGTGGAAATTAACTCAAGACTTTTCTTCCACTAGTAAAATGTACCTAATTAGAACAGTTGAAGGCAAAAGCCTTTACTTAAGTAGTTTTACATGCTGCTGGCACATGTTAAGTGAGAGGTGGATTGATAAAGGCTTAAGTTTGCTTAATTTGTAGCGTTCCTCTCATACTTCTGTCTTTCTTTCTTAATTTCTTTGCATCTGGCTTTCTTTCTTGAATAATTTCACAGATTGCTGTTGCTATTTTATGGACTACCAGGCCCCACAAATTCTTAAGCACCACTCAAGGCTCTTTCTCTGCTAAATGGAGGCAGAGAAGCTCTTCTCAGTTTTCCCCACCTATCCCAAACACCTACCATTGCACGGACTGGATTTTCTTCCAAAGGTGCCTTTCCTTCTGTAAGTTTTAAAAAGAACCCAGACAACTCTGTGAGACAGCTAAACCTGGAAAAAATTAATCTCACCCTGAGTGGGGAGATGAAAGGCTTTTATTTGCTCGAGCTATTATGTTCTAAATGTGGTGGAGAGCTGGCAAGTAGTGATAGAAGGAAATATATTACTCTGCAGGAAGAGAGACTGGCCCAGCCTGAAAGCAATAGCCTGATGGCTTCTGAGTGGCATGCAAGCAAAGATCCCCACGTTTTTATCTTCCCAGAGCTGACCTTTCCCTCTCTTTTATCTAATCTGGTGCCTGTGATCTTGCTAATTCAATTGCTGTGGCAGACAGGCAGTTACTCACATGCAGTCAGGAGATGGACAAGGAGCGTGGTGGTCATGCACTGGTTTACACCTCTGCTCATCCATTCTCAGCCTTCAGAGCAGGACCCAAGTGAATACTGGCACACAAGAAAGCTTCTTGTGCAAACTGCTGTTTTCTACCAGCTATACAATGGACAAGTGCAGATGGCTTGTGTGATGGCTTTTATAGCACTGTAGTACTCTCACACTGTTCAAAACTGGATGATTTCTTTTCTTCTCTAGTACATAAGTAGATCCCAGGACTTTCTAAGGGTAAAGACCAGTGAGTCATTCACATGGTTTATCAGCACCAGAAAGGGGGTTTCTGTTGTCCATGCCAGTTCCTTGGCTGTGAGTACTCAGCTCTCTCTGGGCCATTTTATTTTATTATCTTGGTGGGAAAACAGCCTGAGGAGTTGAGGGCACTTTCAGGAGAGTCTGACAATTGCCAGAGGCTGGCAGGGAAGGAGAAGGGACCCTCCTGTTTCAGGTGGTCATGGGGATCACATTGCTCAGGCTATGCCCAGCCATTCTGAAGGGCACTTCAGGTACCTTGGGGTTGATTAATGGAGAATCCTCCATGTCAGGCATCCTATTTGCTTCCAAGTAAGAGTTAGCCATGTACCTTATATATGCTTTAAAGACCCATTGCCTTCAGATTGTTTTCTTGTTTTGGTTCGAGGAGTTCTTTTTAGGGGAAAATGCTGATTTTTTTTTAATAGTACTTTTTCACTTATAAAATGATCTCTGTTTCTAAAAACTGATTTCTGCGTCCCTCAGCAAGACTAGAAATTCAAACAGAGCAGATGTTTGGCAAAAAATCTGGACTCAGATTTGAGATTTAGAAGTGAAACCTAGAAGTGAAACTTAGCTACAAATGTGAAAAGAAGGAAGCTCATTGGACTGGGCTAAAGACAAACCAATAGGCAAAAAAAAATAAAGGGAGCTTCATCTTCATACTGTCTTAACTGAGATTATTACTAACAGAGGCAATAACTTCTTTAACATTATTATATTGAATATCTCTTTAATTAGAAGAAGCTATTAATAGTTGATGAATCCTTAGCCATACAGATGGCCTGGGATCTGCAGAATGAGAAACATCTTTCGAACAAGCAGCTGTAATGTAATACACATTACACAGATTAAAAGGCTGCCATCGAATTTGGATTCAGCCCACTGCATCCTGATGTTAAACTGTGCTGTGTGTGCACCAGCATTTTGAGGGAAACAGAAGGCAGTTTGGCTTTGGAGCCCCAGCCATGGCCTGAGTGTGGCAGCCCAGTGTCCAAGCATGGCAGCCCAGGAGCTCTGCCTGTCCCTGCTGCCAGCATGTGCAGAGACCCACCCAGCTCTGAGCTGGAGTCATTGCAGAGCTCTGGCTAAAGCTGGGGGGGTCAAGCAAAAATGCAACCAACTGCTGACTGAGAAGAGTGTTTATTTCTGTGTTTTCTGTGTGTGTTCCTTTCCTTATGTCCCGTGTTGCTCTGTTCTTGGGGGTTTGGCAGTGGCATTTGCATTGTGGGTGATTATAATTATAAAAAGGTATTCTTTTATTCAGCTTTGGCATGATTTGCAAGGAGGGAGAATCTGCTCTCAGCAGTGAAATCAGAGGACTCAGTTCTTTAGGTTCCATAGAAAGGTGCTTTCAAAGCTGCTTTACCCAGCAGGCACTGACAATGCAAATATACCTGTATTTTTGAAACCAGGTCAAAGGCAGTACTGCCTCTGTTTATAAAACAGCTTTCTGCCTGTGACCATCATCATGGTGACCTAAAACATCATTTCTTGCTGCTGCTTGGGAGGTGATTATCTCCATCTCATTGGAGTTAACTTCATAGAGGTTTAGAGAGAGGGTCAGGTACCCTGAGCATATAAGGCTAAAGGATGGGGAGAGGAGGAGATCCCCAGAAACTTAGCTCACAGTCTGTTGCTTTTTCCAAGAATTTGAGGGACAGCAAACACTTCTAAACCAGACTTTCCAGTCCTCTGATGTATTTTTGTGTAATTGATGCAACTTCCACAATTAGGAAAGATTTGTTGCTAATTTCCTGTACATCTGCTGTGCTCCCAGAAGCAGCATCACTCTAGCTGCAGATGTGAATCAAGCTGCCAGTGTCTGCTCTTGGGCAGTACCATGGGTTAACCCCATCCAGTAAATAAGAACCATGCAGCCACTTGTTCATGCCCTGTCTCTCCACCAGTGGGGAGGAGAATTGGAGGAAAAAAAAAAGTACACCTTGTAAAATAAAAACTGTTTAATAATTAAAATAAAAGAAATATGATTGTAAAAGTGGTAATAATTATAATGAAAAGGAGAGAGGGGAGAGGAGCAAATGATGCACAGTATAGTTGCTCACCACCTGCTGACTGATGCCCAGCCTGTCCCAAGAAGCAATCCTGGCCAGTTCTCCCCAGTTTGTGTACTGCACACAGCATTGTGTGGTGTGGGATGTGCCTTTGTCACTTTGGGTCAGCTGTCCAGGCTCCCAGCAGTGCACTGCTCACGGGCAGAGCATGGCAGAGCCACAAGTCCTTGATTTGGGGTAAACTCTCAGCAACAGCCAAAAAATTGGTGTGTTACCAACATGAATTCAAAACAGGCACTGTGCCTGCTGCTAAGAAGAAAAATAAGTCTCTCCTAGTTGAAACCAGGACAGGCATTCAAGGGCAAGCAGCAGCAAGCTGGGGCTGTCCCAGCAGGGAGAGGAGAGAGGAGCACCCTGAGTTTGGCTCCCAGTGGGTTTGATCTGAGTTTAATTTAGACTTAATTTATTCTCTCCTGTCATTGGCCTTGCTTTCAATTTGTTTGTATACCCCTTCCAGTGAATATATTTCCAGCAAGTTGACAACAATCGCAGATCAGTGGATGGATCAGGAAAGGGAGAAAGTCACAATGACTGTAAGCTGCAGTTGTCATTTTGTTCCCTCAAACCAGATCTGAATCCAGTACCTGATATCCTGACTGCAAAGGACATGTATGCTCTCTCTGCAGACAGGAAAACATATTTTAAGGTAAATCCCACTCAAGAATGCATCTGTGTGTGCTCAGATTTTGGGCTAATGAACAGTTGGGTTCTGTTGTGCCAAATGTGCCTATGTGCACACTTTTTAGAATAATTAACAGCTGAAAAATGAAGTTTTGCAGTCTAGTGGTATTTTTACTTGAAGCTTTAAATGTATATTCACCTGTAATATATATAAAATTTTTCTTTGGGGGGAACATGCTTGGATCCACTTAATAAAAGTTGCCCTTCAGGTTGAATCCTGCATCTTGTGTCCAAATTCTGACTGCCTCAGCTTCCTTAGCTGGGCTGTCTAAGATGCCCAGTCTGCTGCATTGACAACTGCAGGTGCTCTGCTTCTTGGTTTGCAGCTGTCTTGCATAGTGTGGGGCTTGAATGGGGGGTTTAAATTCCTTCTGGTGCTGCAGAAGGCAAGAAGACAGTAATTTCAGATCAGGGCTGGCTCTTATGCCATATGTGTTGTAGGACTCAACACACTGTGATCAAATTAATTGCCTTGATTTAAAAAAAATTGAAGTCTTGACTCTATTTAGCAGTTCTTTCTGATTAGGATTTTAAAGTTCTCTTGAATCCCCAGCTGCCTGCATGTGGCATTTTTGCACTGTAAGAAAGCATCCTTTCTCCTGCCTTGAAATGAAATTGTTCTGCCAGATGAGCGTTCAGTCACAGGCTGGGACCTTTCCTAGGCTTGTGTAGCTATTCCTGAACGTTTCTCACTTGTATTTAACCCTGATGGCTGTCTTTGATATCTTTGTAACCCTGATTGCTCTCAACACCTTTCTCACACGGTCTTTTCATGAGAGGTCAGCAAGTCAGGGAAAAGGCAAGGTAGAAGTATGGTCTTGACAGACTTGAAAATTTGAGCCCAGCTCCTTATGGATCCTGGAAATGCTGCTTAGAAGAGCTCTCTGGTCCAGCCTCCTGTGTGGAAGAAGGCTGTTGCTGACAGTGAGTTGGCTGTGACATTGTCAAGTGGGCTCTGAAGAGCTCTCAGGATGATCTCACCACGAAGTGAGATCAAAGTCTTTTAGTACTTCACTGTCCTTTGAAGTCAGCTGGAAGAGAAAGCAGAGGACAGCTGTATTAGCAAATGGATTTGGAACTGCAGTGCTGCATTGAGGCAGCATTTGGAGAAGGCCTGGCATCAATGTCTCTGTAGCCATGCAGCTTCTGTTTGATGGGAATGTGATCTGAAGAGCTTGCACTCCCCTCTAAGGAGTGTGCCCATGGAATGCCCTGGCTGCCTCTGGGCTTGTGTGCCTGGGCTGCAAAAGGCAGAACAGAGAAAAAACGTGTTTGCTGATAGGAGCATTCTCCTCTACAGTTGGGGTTGTGTGTGCTTTTTGGGGCAGTCTCCAGCAGAGCAGCAATTCTGGGAATCCAGGATTTGTCTTCTGTAGAAGACCTGAGGTCATGCTGACAAGTATAGAAACTTTCAGTTAGTGTTTTGTGAGAGAAGCAGGGAATCTGGATTATATCCTTCTTGGTTTTACTGGGCTGGATTCACATGCCCTATCTAAATTACATGTTTTTGCAATTACAGATTGCAGTTGCAAAACTAATAGCCTGCAGATGCTATGCAAAAGCAGAGCTCTGCTGCAGTGAATTATAGAAGGAGGGGTATTTCTTTTTATGGGTAATAGTAATAAAACAATTAATTCCTTTTGAGTCTTACAACTTTGTAAAATCTGCAAAGACAGTTGACAGACTCGGCTGGGAGTTACAGATGAACTGCATTTCTGTGCTTCTCTAGCCCCTGGGAAGGACAGAAAATGGCAGAGAAACATAATTTTCAAATAATGTGAAGCAAACATTTGTAATTTTATGATGCTGGTTAGATTGAGAGAGCCTTTAGAAGAAAACCTGATCCTTATCAAACATAATGGAGAAACTTTTCCACCAGTAGAAGCTGGGATTCTTTTTCATTCGCTGAGGCACAGAGCCAAGTCAGCTAGACATACCTTTTCCAGTTTGTTTTGAAATGCAGATATTTTCCACAAATAGCACACACACAAATTACCAAAGCATTTTCAAGAATGCTTTAGAACCTTCCTATATGATTGTAACCAAAACTGTTCACTTGATGTAGAATTCTATCCCTCACATCCTCTTACTTTGCATTTAGGAATTTATTTTTTGATCTGCTGCCAAACCAAAATTACATCATAGCAAATGCATGCATTGTTCTTCACTTTTGGCCCTGCAGAGCAGTTCTGCAGGCAAGTTTAATTGGCAGGATTTCTGTCCAGTCTCTGTCCTGTGCCCTCCATGTTCACATGGCCTTTTTCCTTCCTATTCATATCAAAAAGGACAAAACAGATTTATCAGAGAAATGATAAAGTCCAAATGGAGTCCCTTCACCTTGTTCTCCCTTGCAGTTGGACTGGTGCTCGTGTGCCCCATTGAAGCTTCTGCAAACTGTGATTTCCTGGGGCATTCCCTATGCACAGGGCAAGGATGATGGAATGTTGTGCCTCTTATTTTGGGTGTCTTGCAAGTCAAAAATGATACTGCAACAGCTTGGATAGAAGTGAGGCAGGTTCATCTCGGGTGATTCCAGAATGAGGGATTTGCAGAGGAGCAGGAAGCTTGAGAGAAGCTGGTAATGTTGCTCCAGGGTGCAGATAGATGTTTCAGTGGGACAGGTTGATGAGCTTGTCTATGGAAGTGCACTGTGTTCCACTCCCTGGAGGAGGGAGACACAGTGCCTTCCCAGGGTAGAGTCTATAGATACCTGATTACCTGCCTATTTCAGTGTTATCTTCAGGCATAATTCCTCCTCTTTGGCCTTGTATGTTGAACAAAGGGATTATAAACCATGAAAATAGAAAAACTAAACAGCATGTCAGTGTTTTTCCCCTTTCTATACACCTGCTTTACAGCTGCCTTTTGTGCACCTCCACAACGCTTTGCACGTTTGTGAACCCAGCAGGTCTCTGGGTTATCCTCAGTAGTCTCCATAACCTTTCTGGTTCTTAATCCAGCAGAGATCCTTTGCTGCTGGTTCTCCTTTACACGAGGAAATTCTCCAAAGCTGAGCCCTGCTCTGGACAAGCAGCAGTGCTACCTTTGGACAGAGGGGGGAAGCTCCTCTGAAGGAAGCTGTGACAGAGGGAATTTTCCATTCCTCTGAGGTCTCTGGGATTTTCACAAGGCCCTCTGACTCCGAGTGAGGTGCTTTCCAGGTAGTTTGCTTTTGGAGTCCAGCCCATATCACATCTGGCAGTAGCACAATTTACAATAAAAGGCACTAAAGACTTCTTCATTAAAAGGTCTCTCATGTGGGACCTAAACTGGATAGCAACTCTTTCTTCTGCTGGGACAGTGACTAGAAGTTGTTCCAAAGTGCAGTTATGTTTTATTTATGAAAATTTGTCTGGGAATGGCAGAAGGGTGTAATCTTACACTAGAGGACATTTTATTGACTGTGGGATTGAGCTATTTCTGGTAAAACACTTAAATAAAAATGATATCTCATCACTTCATTGCATCACTGTGTGCAAAGAATAGGCTGTAAAAACCACCTGTGCACAGAAACACAGGGACTAAAACAGCACTGGGTGAAAAGGAACAATTCTGGCAAAAATGAAAGCAGAAAACAATCTCTATTCCCACTACTTTTTGGAGCTTTCTTGTTCTGGGACCATCTTCTCCCCATCCCTTAAAACCTAGAAAAGTAGGATTAGGGGTTGAATTCTCAATTTCAAACTGCTGCAAACTCAAACTGTGTTAATGTGTGCTGGCTAACATCAAGATTAACATAGGTAGAACTGGTACAATTTCAAATTAAGTTAAATGACATTGTTAAACTCGAAGTGGTAAAGCTGCCAAGAGCTGCTGCAGAGAGGCTGATACCTTGTGAAATTTTATTGCGGGTTTTCTATGGGTTCCTTGCAGTCATTATCCCATTTTTCACTTGCTCCCATGCTTTTCATGTCATGGATTCCCTGTAAGGATCCATGATGAGGTAAGTAAATCTCCTTGGATTTCTAAGGTCTACCTTTAAAAAAACCCTCAGAAACCAATCAAACAAAAAAACTCAACAGATCAACTTTTAAAACAAGCCAGCTTTAATAAGTTATGGTCTGATGAGCAAGAGTGGTGGCTATGAGTCACAGTTTGTGCAAAGGTTTTAATTGGGATCTTCTTTTTTTTTTTTTCTATTCTCAAAAACATTCCTATGCTTTTCGGATATAAAGGTCAGAAATGTTTCCAGAGGCACCCTCCCCTCTGCATTTCTGCCCAATTTAACATCTCCTGATGGTGAAGGCAGTGTTTCAGCAGCTTCTGGCATTTTCAGATGGACCAGTGCTGCATCCAGTGTGGTGTAACCTCAGGGCACCGTATGGTTGCCATCTCCCAGATGAATCAATAATGAAATTACACAGCCATTTCCTCTACATATTGGTAAACTTTCCTGCGTGTCCTTTTTGAAATGCAAGAGGAAACCAGAAATGCCAAGGCCTGACTCCCATTTACATCCTGCTCTGTGCTTTGCACTGTTGGGAGCTGCTGGGGTGGATGAGGATCAGCCTCTTGGCTCTGAGTGCGCACTGGTGAGTTCTCTCTCTTCCCTGGGGAGCAGCCTCCTCTGTGTTCAGAGAGCTGCTGACATGCAGCCCTGCATTCCTGAGAATGAAGTTCTCAGGTACCATTTCTTGCCCAGGAGTTGTGTGCCAAAGGCTGGGATGCTGCTCGGGGCCAGGTCAGTGGCTGTGCAGAATAGGACACATCACATCTCTGGTAACAGCAAAAAGCTGGAAACAATGATCCTGAAATTTTTAAAAAGTGTGAAATCTGTAGTTTGTAGGAAAAAAAAGCTGGCTCAGGGGCTCTGTCAACCCAGGGGTTTAAGAAGTCTAACTCCTTGGAGTATTTGTACTATGAATCTGTCTCTGCAGTGGCATGCAGTATTTGGCCTGGCAGATCATATTTTTGTTGCATATTCTTTGTATTGTCAAAAGCATACCTGTAAAGAAGGTCCAGTGTCATATCAGTCTCGAAATCCCTGAAGATGTTCAGAAAGAATAGGGTCAAAAGACAGTGCATGGATTTGGTGCACAATTTTTGTATGATCAAAAAAGCACTTGTGTTTTATCACTCATGAGGTGTGGTCAGATAGTGAACAGATAAGGTTTTAAGCTGTCAGGGGGTGTTGAAAACTGCCAAAAGTTGTGCCATTAAAGAAAAACAGCCCCTCTGTGGGATGTGGGGAGCTCCTCTGATGCCTTGAGAAGGCTGACCTAGAACAGAGGCTGGACAAAGCTAAAGAATAACACATGGATTTATTAAAGGCCTCAGTGGATCTACCTTGGGCAGCACCAGAGCCCAGCCAGGGCTGCACCCAAGATGAACGAAAATGGTCCCAAAATGCACGGCTGGGCACGGGGTCTGACACTTTGATCAGTTCTGCTCCATTTGCACCTTGCAGTTCATTGTCCCATTCCAGCTTTAGCCCCTGCAGTCCCATCCTTGTTTTTCTCTCTTCAGCCCATGGGGTTTGTGCTCTGGGGCTGAGATTTGGGTGATTGCTCTTGGTGCCAAGCTAGGGAAGGAATTGTTTTGTCCAGCTACTCTGTGAAGAGAGGAAGCTCAGAACTACACACTAAAGCAGTACAGAATATAAAAAATACAAAAGCTAAAACCTGAGGCATCAGCTCAGCTCAGCTTGGGTCGGCAGTGGCTGTAATGTGGTCCTAGAACCACAGCAGGAAGATTCAGGCTGGAAGAGGTTGAGGCACACAATTCCCTGCGAGACTTCTTAGTCATAAACAAAGATGGAAAAAATGCCCAGCTCCAGTGTTTGCTTGCTGTAAGGAGCCTTGGGAAGCTGCTGGATGGAGTGACAGAGTGCCCTTTAGCATGCCTGGCTCCTCTTGCCCCCTCTAGTCTGGCAACTGCCTTTGCTGCAACATTCTAGCACAGAGCAGGTCTCCAAGGCCATGGTAAAGATCAAATCTCCTCATCAAGGCAAATTACCAGAATAGCACATTAAAGTTTTCCTTTGGTATTTTAATCCAGTCTCCTCTGAGCTTTTATTGCTGTTAAGCAGCAAATGCTCCTTGTTTTTGCAAAAGGTTACCCTTGGTTTGTCAGAGATGGAGCCCTTAATGAAGAGCAGGGCTCACTGGACAAAAGTCTTTGTGGGAGGCTGTGTTCCTGGAGCCTTGGCTCCTGCCTGGATCACATCTGCACTTTGCAGGGTCCATGCTCCAAGCCCCCTGGAAGGGCTCGAGCCTGGGCAGCAGCACGACCAGCAGGGCTCACACGGGCAGATGTGCTAAACATGCTCCAGCAAAGCACATCTCAATCGAGTGTCCTCAATTAAGACCTCAGAAAAGCCTTTTGAAAACTTATCCATAGCTAAGCACAACAACTACGAAGGTAAGAAAAATCTGGGGGAATGTATTTGACAGAGAGGAACCCCTGGGACAGGAGGAAGGACAGCTCATGCTGAGAGTGCAGCGCCTTGTGGGGCTGGAAATCCACTCCTTTGTGTCCTGTGTCACGTGAGCTTCCCTGAAATGCCTCCCCCTCTCCTCCAAACAGTCCCTGGAGCATTTTCCTTCATCATGGGCACACTGTGAGGGTTAATATTATGTGTTTCTGTCTCACAATGAAGCAGGAATGGAGGGGGTGCAGGACTGCTCCCTGGGAGGTGCTGTGGCTGATGGGATATGCACGGCAAAAGCCAAAACAAGCACTGTTGCCAGTTCTTTTAATTTAAAGGCCAAGAGTCCAGCCTAGAAGTGATGGTAGTTTAAGAAACAAAATTACATCAAAAAGACCCATGCCTAGAATTTTTTTCCTCTGTTTAATGAAGCCTCGTGGTATGCAGTGATGATGTTTTTATATCCTTAAAACTATGAAAGATAAAACCAATTTTTTAACAAAAAAAAATGAAAATGAAAGCTAATACGTCTCCATATCTAGGTAGGAGGGACTTTGGGTACCAAACCACATGTCATGAGGCTGAGACTGAAGCTGCAGGAGCAGCAGGACTTTTGGAATATTCTAGCACAGTGGGACAGAATTTCCATTGCCATTTGGCTGTAGGGTTAGAGATACATGAGGCTCTAAAGCTTTACTCCTGCTGGAGCCCTGATGACACTGATCTGATAGAGAAAGAAACTTCAGAATCCTTATTGCAGTCCCATGTGTTGTTGAGACTTACTAAATTAAGGTAACGTGTTCGTGGCTGGATTTTTAGTGTCTATATCTATCTGTCCATCTCATCTGGCTTGAGTATCACAGAACTGCAGAGATGATCAAAAGCAAAATGAGAATGCTGAAGCAAGGATCTCATTTGAAATATTCTTTCCAGGCTGATATTTTTCCAGTCATTCTGCCAGCAGTGTCAGGTCTGCTCAGTCTATTTAAACTGTCGTCTAAGTGCAGCTCCTGCTCCAAGGCAAAGCCATCTGTTGTTGGGTAATAGTTCTGATTTATTCTGCCTTTGGTTGACACTCATGCTCCTGAGCCAGATGCTGACTTGCAAATTTTGCTTTTATTCATTTTCAGTTTTATACCATGTGTTAATATCACAAACAATATTTTAATTTAAGTTTGTTTGGGGATGAGTGATAGTGTGACAGCCCCCTCTGGGATGCAATTCAGCATCCTTCAGAATGGCACAAGACATTTTAGAAATGCATTCAAACTGTGCTTCTAAATGTCTGATATCTTCCAAATCACTAATCTGTACACTCATTTCTGTGGCATAGAATTAATTGTGTTTTGCTATGAAATAAAAGGTTTGGACTACTTGAAGACTTTTCGGGCTTGAGAATGTTGTGGGTGGCTAACTGTGGTCAGAATATCTGATATTCTACAGCATACCCTTCAACTTCAGTGAAGAATGGGGGTAGTTAGGTAACTTTGCAAGTTTGCACTGATTGCCACAATGCATGTGAAATAGAAAGATGATTCAAGAGATGGATACATTTCACCAATTCCAGATTTATAAAATGTCTCTTTGTAGATGGGCAGCTTCCAGACCGTGGGTGCATCTTGCACGTTATCTCCTGGTGGCAGTCTGCGTTTAGAGCTTTTTGTTTGCCTGTTTTCTCCAGAGCTGGTGTTGAATCACTGGGAGGTTGTGCAGCAAACCTGCCAAAGCAGGGTTGAATGCAATTGTAAAATCCTTGTGGTAGCTCTTAATACAATTTATACATACAGTAAATAAAGGTGCCATTATAAGGCAGCATAGATTAATGCCCCAGTCTTCAGACAGGTTAGCAAAAAGCAGTTGCTACTTGTAATGACTCTCAGGTGATCATCTGTGCAGTGCTTGTGGTTTGGTAGGTAGTGATGGACTCTCAGAAGCATTGAAAAAGGAAAAAAACCAAACCGTGTAAGCATTTTTAAGGTCTGCTAAAAATAGTCATCAAACTCTGGCGAGGGCATTGTTACAAAATGTAATTTAATGGACATTTTATCTTAGGCCTGTTCCTTTGGGAACGTTGGATTTCAAGAAGAGTTTTTATGTAAGGTTCATTGTCTTAGTGAATGTTGTCTTAATCTTAAGCGGTTCAAAAGTGAAATGGGAATTACATATGTGATCTGAGAATTATACCAGAGTGGTTTTATAATTTTGGTTACCAAGATGTTTTTTGCAGACATTTATTTAAGTAATGTTTTCTTCTCATGGTCAGTCATTTGGTGTTTTGGGGAAGGGAAATTTTTGATGGGAAAAAAAGAGAAAGAAAGTAATATTTCTGCAATGTATCTACAGAATATCTTGAGGTATTTAACACCAAACTTTGTGTGTAACTCAGTTCCCCAAATCTTGTATATAACACTGTAGCGTTTATATTTTAAAATGGCAAAATTACAGTTACCCTGACATTAATAAATAAATGTATCCTGAAGGAAGTCTAATTCAGTTTGCCAAAAAGATAACCTTGCCCAAAAGTATGAGATGTTTGTATGGGAAAAGCTTGGGAAAGCATGAAAGGAGAGCATCAGACTGGCTTAATAATATGGGAGATGCCTGGAGCAGAGCTTTTAAGTTCCATTGATAAGGGAAGAACCATATTTTTCCAGGCTGCAAGTTGAGCAGCTTGAGTTCAGCAGCAGCACAAGAGCCCTGGAGAAAGGCTGTGCTTCTCCTTGCAGGCCAGCTCTGTACCCAGAGCAGGTCTGTTTCCTGCAGATGCAGCTGCCCCTGTCAGAGCCAGGGCAGTTTCTGCTGCCTTACAGCATGCCCAAGAGAGATCAGATGCTAAAGCACAGCTTCACCATCCAGCTTCCCTGGGAGGTGTTGTCAGCAGAGCTTGTGTTTCACACCCCAGCCCAGCTCTGAGCACTGCAGTCCTGCTGCACAAGGCATGTGGTGTCGAGCTTCACAGAGCAAGACGACTTACATGGAAAGTAAACAGCTGTGCAAGTAAAAGCTTCAATTCAGCAAGGGCCTTAAACGTATGTTTAAATATCATTGAAGTCAAGTTAAATTACTTTAATCATATACATAAGCACTCTGTTGAATGAGGGCTTAATAGTAGTTTCCATCTCTTTCCACATGATCAAGGCTTTTTCATATTCTGCTGCATGCAACAGGGATTTCTTCTTAGTTACACAGCATGAGCAATTGCTGTGACTTTTGGAAGACTCCCTCAACAATATGAATTTTCTGAGCTGTTGTAAACAGTTCAGTGTGGAATGCCAGTAAGAGAGAGTGGAAAGGCATTTTCCCAGCTCTTTGCTTTGAGAGTAGATTTAACACTTCTTTTCTGCTGTTTTCCAGGACCACCTGCTACTGCCAGCCACCACACATAACAAGACCAGGAGACCAAAGATGTCTATAGTGCTGCCAGCTGTAAACATCAATGGTAAGTGCAAAAGAAGTAAGGGAACGATAAGAGAACAGTTTCAAAGAGATGTGACTGACTCATACATGAAAAGCAAACTTAGGCCAAATGTCTGTCATTACAGCTTTGCAAAAGAAGTCAAACTGGTCATTACTGGGGTTTTGTTGCCAGGGTCCCCGTTGGAGCTGGAGTGCTGGCAAATCTCCCATGCTTGGTCACCCAGGCTTTGAGGAGAGGTGGGGACTTGGCCAGCAGTTGTGCATTCTGGCTCCTTCAAGGACAGGGAGGGTGCCATCCAGTCCTGGTGATTTGTAGCCAGTTGATTAAGGGTTACATGAGTGGGATTTAACCTCTCTAACTTGGTGGCTCACAGAGCCCTTGGAGACTGTCCTCATCTCCTCGTTTGGGTTCCTCCTACGCTTGCTTAGCAGGGCAAATTCCTTGGCCTTGCTGGTTTGTTAGGATGCTGACTGCCTTCCCTAGCCCTCCTCAGCTGTTTACCACACTGTTATACAACACTCAGTGTGAATGGGACCTCTCAGCATTGCCTGGTCAGGATTAATAATCATCATGTTACTGTGCTGCAGGACAGCAGAGAAAACAGCTTTGCACTGAGGCACGAGCTTATTAGTGCACAGAAATGTTCTGGATCAGGATTTGAGTCCCACACAAGAGACAGGACATGACTTGCAGAAATATATCATGAATTCAGATGGTGAGAAATTGCCAGGGTGGGACATGCTTGGGACACAGGGTCGCTGCCACACTCATTGAATGCACTGAGAACCCTGGAGCACTGTAAACTTTACTTTCTGAACAACTGTGCACATAATGCTTTTTTAAAACATCTGTGTTTTACAGTACATGTGAATCATAAACCCAAATGTTATTGTTAAATCCCAGCACGCTGAAAACATTATCTGCTGATGCGAATTTCCATAAACTAAGAAAAAAAGAATCAGTTCAGGCATTCAGCATTTTGATAATTGCACTTTCCCATGCAGTACAGCCGAGTGTGATAATCTGCACAGCTGTCCTAGGGGAATTTTTATTAGATGTATCAGAATTATTTTTGGCATTTATCTGCCTGAAACTCCCTTTTTATGTCTGTTACAAAAATCCTTTTCTGGCTGACCTGAGTTATCACATGCAAGTGGGCACTTTATCACTGAAGTACAAACACTATTTCTAAATTACAAATTATTTCTTCTTAACATTTTACTGAGTCCTGTTTTTACTTGAAATAACTTTTCATTTGCTGGAGTAAATATAATTTGGAAAATATGCATCAGAATCCAGTGACAAATCTTATCCATAAATAATAAAACATTGTGAAATTATATTTTCATCAGTTCTTCGGGATTTTTTCTTTGGAACATCAGCATAATCCAGGAAATAAAAAAATGTCCAGGGATTTGGGCAGAGATGTCGAAACAGATGAGACACAAGAATAGCATTAAGTAAACAACAGCATCAAGCATTGGATTCTTCTGTGACACCCAGCCAGGTGTTGGGGAAAAAGTTACAAGACACACAAGAGCCAGTGAGTAACTTGGCTTGGTTTTCAGTTTGACTATTGATAACCATAGGAAATGATTCCCTAAAATGTTCTGTCAGGAGGAGAATCCATTTCTGTCCTTGGAGAAAATTGCTTCTCCACCCTGTTCTGCCTCTGTGAGGACTGGAGTCGATCTGCACAAGCATCTGGGAATTAGCTGACAGCAAAGCTTTCCTCCCAGCTGTCTGCTGTTCTTTTAAGCCCACCTTAATTCTTTGTGCACCTGCAGAGAGTTGGCTGCTGGAAAAGGACGAGTCTCCTTTGGAGAAACTGGCAGAGCTTTCAGAACTTGTCCCCTCTTTCCTTGTGCCTCAGCCAGATCTCTGTGCAAGAAGGGAAAGCTTTTCCACTGCCACTTCCTTGCCCTTCTTTTTTACTGCCACAGCCCTGGCAGAGGAGATGACAGGAATACAAGTGAAGGGGTCTTTGTTTTGAAGTTTTTTCAGAACTTCATCACTTGCTTGTGATCACTTGCTTTGTATACTAAAGTTTACATTTGACACTGTTTCCAAAGATGAAATATTTGACAGGGCAGTTGAGAACCAGCCCTTTGAACTACTTGGACAGTCTTTTCCCAGCAGGCAGTCATCTTTTTCTGATCACACTTAGATTCTTCTGGTGCCTTCTGAGGCCCACTAGAGACTGCCTTTAGCCAGCTTGAGCCATTCCCACTGGCTGCAGGGACAGAGTACAGGTCTGGACAATGAGTACAGAGTGGAATGAGTTGTCCACTGCTGTCCTACATGGCCCTGCAGGACTGACCTGGCAGTTTTCACGAGCATACAAGGCAGAGTCGAGGTTACAGCCTGAAGAATTTTTCTGGGAGGAAGGTGGCAGTCCTTGTGCTGTGAGGTAGTAACAAATGTCAAGAGACAATCTTGTAATCGATGTGCACATGCACATGTGTGCAGTCAATAAGATCGAAGTCTAAAAGGAGATCTTGTACTAGCAGTACTAGCAATAGCAGTAT
Source organism: Fringilla coelebs (assembly GCF_963513975.1). NCBI lineage: Eukaryota > Metazoa > Chordata > Aves > Passeriformes > Fringillidae > Fringilla > Fringilla coelebs. The sequence goes on along the minus strand of NC_140067.1, from coordinate 31,122,590 downwards.
GTTATTAATTTTCCAGATAAAAACTTGCTTTCAAGTATTCATTCAGTGGCTCTGTGCTGGAAAAGAGTAAAAACAGCCATTACCTTGTAATGTGCCACGTGCTCCTTCTCACAGTCAGCCTGAATCACCGTCACCCTCAGAAAGCATTAGGATAGAACCAGATCCTCACTGTGCAGGTGCACAGAAGCATATTTGCCTCTTCAAATATGCTTAATATGTTAAAATATGTTAAATATGTGTAAGTTTAATTTTTCTTAAGTATAGGAACTTGTTATACATTACTACATGGTAATCCTCCACCTCCTACTCCCTTTTCCTTCTTCCTCCCTGGTCATAGCCCCTTTCCAAGCTTGCTGGGCCATCCCCCAGTTCACAGTCAATATCTGCTGGCAGCTCTTCCTTTTCTCCCTCTGCAGATGCTCTGGCAGTCCCTTGCCCTTGTGCCATGTCCCTGCTGGCTGCAGTCCCATGGTACAGCTCTGCCCTTGGCCCCTGCAGCCAGCCATGCCCAATCCTGACCTGCCTCTGCGCAGTGACCACATGCAATACTCACAGAAAATCTGCCTGATGGTACCTAAGGGCCTCAGCATTGGTAAACCTGGAAGGAAAAACACAGAACTGGGAAGTCCTAGTCCCACTCCATGTGGTTTTGGAGGCACCATTGGTGTGCCTTCCTGTGAAGTTACTCCAAGAAGAAATATCTTGCAGTTTCTCATGGGAATGAAAATGAACTGCAATCTACAGTTAAACTCAGGCTTTTGTTTTCAAGCAAGTCATGTTTGTTATGCTGGATTGCAGCTATTATTTCAGAAATCTAACTATGCACTTGAGACCAGTTAAGTCTCCAGTAGGTTTCATTCCTAAATTTGCTTTTATTTTAATTCAGAATGTTGTTGGCTCATTACACCAATTCCAAATTGACATATAGGCGGTGCCTTTCTTGAAGTTTAAGTGAAACCATCTGCCATTAGCCCTCTATTTATTTAACTGCAACATGGATCTTTGGATCCAAATAACCTATAGAGAGCAGTGTAGCTGAGCCACTCTGCCCATCCTGAGCACAAGCCTTCTGTATCTACAGCATGCCTGCAGCTCTGCAGCACAGCCCAGCAGGACTGCTGCTCCGTGCAGCACACAGGGAGGGAGGACAGGCAGTGCCAGAGAGCCCCTTTCAGGAATGCAGTTCTCCCTGGGATTAGGTGAAGGACTTTCACAGCTGCACTTGCTCTTGGTAGGAGCAGCTCTAAGTGTCTGTACAGGTGTGTGCTCACCAGTGGCCTTAGCAGCAACACAGAGACCAAAAAGGCCTTTTTTCTTCTTAGGATCCCCGTGCAAAACAGTTCCCTATATGCGAAAGTTTTTCCATCATTCACTTTCTTTAAACTGGGGGTTGGTGTCTGTGCTCTAGGCCAAAACAAAAGTGATGAGAAAGCCCCTGGTGAAATCTAAGGCTCGTTTTCTTGGAATTAGCAGCTGTGACAGACAGAGTTTTGAATTTTTCATAAATATTCTGGATAGGTCCTTAGCCTGATGAAGCCCAGTGGGGCTTGTCTTCAGTCTGCCTTCGAGATAGCTGTTTGTGTGACCCTCGATAACCTGACCCTCCTTAACCTTCTTAAAGAGACCTCTTCTCTGAAGGGTTGCTTTTTGCCATGAAATCCAACAGCAAAATAATCCCCCAAAGGCAGAAATGGAATGGAGTGCTGACTTCAGCAGAGTCCATGTGCTCTGTTGTGTTGGCTAATTTCTGATTTGTGAGCAGTTCCATCAGCTTTCCTTCTTGCCATCCATCATCATACTGAGGAAACAGACTTCAAAAGTGCTATGAAATAATATATGTTCATTAAAAAGGTGGAAAAGTGGTAAGGCTTTTTCATCAAAACTGGAGCGATTTCTGCCATCAAGGAGCATAATTATTTGCATGCAGCTACAAAGAACCTCCCTTCAACTGACAGCCATGTGCAAGCAAGTCACAGATTTGTCCCAGGCACTGGTAGCAAACTGTCTGTGAAAAATCTGTAAGGCAAACAGAACCCACACAGGCTGAGGAGGAAAATAAAAACAAAAGCTCTTTGGGAAGTGACAATGGTCTGTAAGTTCCCATGTCTTAGGGTTGAATAAATAAAGTCTTCAACTTCCTCTGCCTTTCAGGGTCAAGCAAACAAAAGATGCTGTTTCCTATTTTCAGAGCAAGAAACAGAATTCGCAGTCAGTGATTGAGGAAGGTCTAAAATAACACGTATCTGACTGAAGAGCAGCTGCCTTCCCTGAAGGTTACTGCTTGACATTTTGGGAAGCCTCTTTCTTGCTTTGCTTTGGATAGTTCCAGAGCAGTTTCCAGGAGGGTGATGGTCCCTGTGATCCATAGCTGTTGTCCCTCATTGTTCTCCCTGTGCCTAAAAGCCAAGTCATGGTGCCCATGGCTCCCTCTCACAGCTGCTGTCCTTGGCACCAGGCTGGGAAGCTCACGCCACTCCACCAGGTATGGAGGACGCATCTCCTGGCTGCACAAGCATGAGCTGTAGAGATACTTCCCTCAGTGTTTCTGCTTTTTATCTGCATTTAGCAGAAGGTGCTGAGAACTCAGCACAGCGTTACAAGCTGTAGTGTGTGACCAGAAGGCTTTGGAAGTTGTGTATGTGGGATTAGAACCTAGATGTGGGGTGAAAGAAGGGTGACTGCTAAGGTTTTTCAGGAGAGTCACTGGGAGTCCATCAGGTTCTCTAAATTGGATGTAGGGAGATATATCTGAGAATGTCTCCAATGCTGTCATCCCAGTCATTCTGAAACTGCCATTCTTTTGCTCCTTGAGCTGCTAGTTGAGGAATAAGTCATTTGGTGAAGTCTGAGGAAGGAAGAGTCAAAGCTGTGATTAGACCTCACTGCAGCAGCTGATTCCTGAGCCTGGGCTGAGACAGAGGGAGAGCCTGCAGTGTCCTGTGTGCAGCCATGGGCCAGCACCGTTGCTGTGGTTCTCCTGTAATTAGGAGGACTTGCCAATGTCAGAGATGTACTTCTGCTCCCATGCTCGTGTAAAGCTGTGCTGCAGAGGTCAGGATTGAAATGATGGCAGAACATTGTTTAGTAAGGGATTTTAACATCAGATTTTAGTAATCTTGTAAGATGCTGCTAGTCACGTTTCTGTTCTTAAAGTTGTGTAGAAGTGCAGTTTGTCAAAACAAAATATTCCTCAAACTTTCCTACATTTCTTTGAATCAGAATTGATCATTGCCTAGATTGAATCCTAAATAAAAGTTCTCAACTGCTTTTGTTACCTTTGAAAGACTTTGCTCTCCCCAACCATGTTTGTTAATACGTTGTCTTTGAGAGAAAGGAGGAGATTAAATTATTTTAAAAAGTAAGAAAGAAATCATTCAATCTGTGCACAAAAGTAATGGAGTCTGTGTCACTTGAGTTCATGTTTATTTATTTAGACAGGAAACGAACAAGAAATGAAATCATGAAGGCTTATTCCCTAATGACTTTTCATAACAAGCTGTTTACCTAAATTACTAAATGAGTAATCTATTTTTATGCATTCGAAAGAACAGGAAGGTTATTTCAGAGGATCTTCAGTGCCTTTTGCCCCTTAATTAATACAGAAAAGAGAATCTCATGGGTTTTGCTGCAGCAGGCCAAGCCCCAGCGTGCCTGGTGCTCCCTGTGCGTTCAGGGTAGCTGCTGCAGATGGCATTTTGCTGGGAACGTTCTGTTCACCAAGGGGGCAGAGAATTAGTCATAAATTAATTGGACTTGTATTTAGCATTTCCAATGCCAGTGCCGAGCTGTTACAGCAGATTTTTTTTTCCGTAGGAATGACACACTTCTGTAAAATCCACAAAGTGTAATTAAAAAGAAGCCCATGCCATAGGCTGGCAGCATGGAGGCCAGTGTGGAGTTGCAGAGTGGGTTTGAACTGAGCATGTGTGTGTCTCCTGGATGTTTGTGTGCTCTCCCAAGGTTCACAGAGAGCACTGTGCTGAGAGCTGTGCTGCAAAGCAAAGAGGGAACTTGCCCCCCAGTCTGCCAGGTTACATCCTGGCTATGTTCTGTGTACAGCATGTTGTAATTCTAGCCTCCAGCCCAGCCAATCTGCCTTAATATAGCTTCAAATGTTGTAAATTCAAGATTATATAATTCCTCTTGGTGTGAAATTATAGGTGGCAAACAGTTTTATGTTTGTGATACACGGGCCAACTCTGGTAATTATTTCTGCAGTGATCTGAAGCATAATTACCCCCAATGAGCTCACCCCATAAAAACACGAAAAGCTGCAACAGAGCTGGTAGAGGAGGTTCACATTTATGAGTTCTATCTTGAGAACATCACTGGAGTACACCTAGAGACTGGTGAAAACAGTCTGAGAGGGCCTGTTGGACTCCTGCCAGCAGGGCTGGGAGGCTTTTCCCTGCTCCTCAGATCCTGGCTCTGTCCTCCAGGCTGCACTTCCCTCACCTCTTGATACAGGCCACCTCACCTCTGGTGCTTCCTGCTGTGCTTCTGGGCATCTCATGGGCTTGGAAACTATTTGAAAAACACTTCCTGAGTTCCTGAAGGACATTTTTGCTCATTCCCCACTTCATAAAGTAAATCATCTCCCTCCATCCTGCCTGAGTCTGTAGCAGCTCTAGAGGAGCAGACTGTGCCATATCCCCATCTAGCACAAACACCTGGGTGAACGTGGAGGAAGAAATGACTGCCAGCCCAGCTGCCCTCTCCATGGGAAAGGAGGCACCCCTGTGTCAGAGCAGGACTGGCAGATGAAAGCTGTAAATCTCTGTTGCTGTAGCTGGGAGACAGAATGTTTGCAAGGGCTTTGTGTCTGTGAGCGCGCTGCGTTCGCACAGGCTCTGCAGCTTCCATCGAACCCACACAGGCATTGAGTCACAGAAGCACGTGTGCACGAGAGGGCTCGCCCCACACACACAGGAGATGGTGTTAAAAATACACTTCTACAAGCAAGAGCTGATTGCAGTATCTAAATAAATGAGGTAACTTTATGTACTCAAGTTAGACAGGTGGAAAATTCTGCTCACTCTTTGGATACCGTCCAAGCTGTAAAGACATTTCAACTGTAAGGGAATACAGGCTCTCACTGGCCTGCAGTCTTAAATCAGTGGCACGCTTTAACACCAGGATACAAGTGATACTGGGTGAAGGGCAAGGTCCATGTCCATGCAAACATGATGTTACCTCTTGAAAATAAAAATTAAGTCCATTAAAATAATTTTATCAGTGCCTGCAACTTGAAATGCCACAGTTCAAAAGAAGGGGCTGAGTAAAATGGGAAAACATTAAAGGAAAAACTAGTGGGGTTAAAATGCTGACAAATGAAGATTGATTAAAGATTAAAAGCTCACTGCAAAAATCTTTAAAAGAAGACAAAAAAATACGATGGGCTTAAGTAACGCATTAAAGTCAATCAATAGAAGTAAGAAGATATCTTTTAAACAATGGACATTGTAGCCAAATGAGGGAATAGGAAAAAAAAAGAGGATAATTTCTGGCAGACTAAATGTCAAACCATAAGAAGTTATGCCAGAAAAAGATACTGAGCAACAGCATGCCTGAGGCATAAAAGAAATAGTAAAAATATTTTTGAGAGGAGGCCTGCCAGAGAGTCTCCAGTGCCTGTGGAGGACCAAGGTGTTAAGGAGTACTTAAAGTGGAAGTCAGCCATGCTGAAGGAAGGAGTAAAGTGTTCTTGTGCTGGTATTAACCACTGAGGCTGTATTAATATCAGTCAGGTGACAAATAAGGCAAACTTTTAAAAAATGGCTTCAACTGAAGTCTCAGTTTTGCACCAGTTGGCAGAATCTGTGAGAGCTGAGTGTGTCCTGGCACGTGCAGCAGATTGGGAAGAGAGCACAGCTCCTGCAGAGGAAAGCCCTACCTTAGTGCTCCATTGGAGGCCCCAGAGGGAGAGTGAGTGAGGATAAGGGTGCTCCCTTCAGCACAGCAACATACTGAGTGCTCAGAAACCTTGGGGAAATATGGTTCTTTGAGACTGCTGAAAGGAAGCAAGCTTTTGTGAGACAAGAGGGAAGGCTCCCTCACAGATTAGTGTCTCTAAAAGGTGGAAACAGATGGTCTCATTTTGCAGGGAAGGTCTGTGCTGGGGAGATGCCATGGCTCCCAGTCCCTGCTGCACTCAGAGGGAGCAGTGCCTGGTCCTGGGACAAGCCCTCCAGCCCTAGTTCTTGAAAGAAGCCTTTACTGGAATGCCTTTCTAGGCTACTCTCCTGTGTGCAGTTTCATGTCTTGTAAAGTGGGTAGGTCTGGATTTGCAGGCAGTGTGGGAAGTTTGTTTATCCTTTTAGTGCCTCCCAAGTGGGCATGGGATGGTTCTGACTAAGAGCATTGCCCTTCCTCTAGCCTCTTTCCTTCACTCCCAAGAGTTTTCTGTGCTGCAAAACTCCTTACCCTTGTCTTTGTTTTCTCTTTGGGTTTTTGCCTCTTGTCATTAGCATTGTCACAGATGGTTAGATTTTAAATGGGGTCATCCTGCAGCAATGCTACCCTGCCAACAGCACACATATACCCGGCCAGAGCTGTCAAAAATGTCTCTGTTTTTCCAAGAAATACTCCATCTGAGGGAGTTTGAAATCAAGTGCCTGCAAGGGTCAACACTGCTGAGTGTGGTCTTCTCTTCCTGAGGTGACCATTGGCTCCCTCTCCAAAACAAGAGCAATCACACCAAGTCCACACTGGGCCATCTCCTCAGTAGCTCATGTTCTTTCTCCTAGAGGAAGCAATGCAGCATGAAAGATTGAAAAGGGAGGTGGGCAATCCAGTGGGACATGGGAGAGCCAACTTTCCTTCCCTCTCCCTGAGACCTCCCAGCCTAGAGCAGGTACTGCAAAGCACCAGCTGGCACAGGCTGGCCACTGACTGCATTGCTCACAGGTGCTGCTGGCCTCTTCCAGAGACCACACAGTGGTGTGAGCTAAGGGCAGGTGATGCTCCTCACCCACAGCAGTGCCAGCCTCGCTGCTGGCCCCATTATTTACTTCAGAGGCCACTGAGAGCTTGCTTCCTCTGGTTTTCTTGCTTACTTCTCATGCCTGTGCATATCTCCCTTGGATAACCCCTGCCACCACTGCTCTATTGGATTGGGCATGAAGAGAGAGACCCTGTCTCCTACTGTCATCTCATGGCTTGTCAGGGTGAGTCTGATGGTGTGTTTCTGTACTCCTAGAGATGCCTGGCTAAGAGTTGGAGGGAGGTAGGAGACCTGGAGACTGAAATGCCAGGATCTCACTTAGTCTGTGCCCGGGACTGAGGACAGCTGAGTTCACAGAGGTGAGACCACTGCAACTGCTCTGTTCAGAAGTAGTTCCAAGGGGGAATTTGCTTTTCAAAAGGGAAGTTATTTGGGTCACACTATAACTTTCTCCCTTGCCTCAAACAATCCTGTCCAGCAATCCAATCTGTAAATGTTTTAGCGATCCTGCTGCGTTGTTGCAGTGAGCGTATTTTTAGTCTGTAACACTGCTTCATTTATATACTTATTTGGTAGTGTATACCAACCCTTCAGAGGGAAACGTTGTCCAGATGTGCTGGGTAGGACAGTCAGGGCTTCTCGACAGAGATGAGATGGAAGATTGCTGCAGTGACAATGTAGAGAGCCCCTGAGTTATGTGTGGGGACAGCTGCAGCCCTTCAGGCCAGTGCAGCAGAGTGCAGCTGGTGCCTTCAGCTCCTGACGCTCATGCTTCCTGAGCCCTGCTACCCTAAACATAAGCTCTGCATTGGGCCAGGGCAGGTTACAATAAAACTATTTGGATAACCAGGTGCTAAATCATTCCTAAAGCTAAACTGTATCATTGTCAGCTTGGCACAGCTCGCACAAAGCACCCAGGTGCTGGAGCACGTTAGTGGCTCTTTGAAAGCTGCCCTGGTTTCTGCTGCTGTGAGAGATGGGCTGCACAAGGGGCTCCAAGTGTAGATGAGTGCTGACACAGACTGAAAACTTCCTCTCTAGAAGGAATTGTGGAAAGTACAGAGTATGAGTAGCTGTTCAGCAAAGATGGCTTTAATAGAGTTGGTGGGTTTGGATCACCTTACACAGGGGTGGTTCGCTGGCTCCTATTTTGACATCAGTTAAACTGGTTCCGTGGATAGCAAAGTCACCTTCTGCTCCCCACCCCCACACAAGGAGGGGATGATTCTCTCACCTTATTGACAAAGACAGGTAGTTAAAGTAAGGATGGGGCGAGGGATTGCCCTCCCTGTACCTTAGCAGGAGTAAGGACATGTCCAGATCTGTGTGGCTGACAGCACCTGAAATGCATGTTCAGTGAGCACAGCAGATAAATGGTCAGAGCCAGGCAGGTTCCTGCTCAGAAAGCAGCCAGTAGTACATGGGTATCTGCTTCAAAGGCAGCTGGGGCCTTAGAAAAGGCGCTGAGGACTGAGGACCTCACTGTATGATAGAGTATTGGTCCCACTGAGTATTTTTTTTTTGGTCATACACTGCAATATTGCCCAGAGTAAAGTAAAATTCATAGTTGTGGTTGAATAAGGCTCTATAAATGTACATATGGCGTGAGTGCACCTTCAGAAAGCTGTAAAGCTTTTCCATAGTGTTTGAAACAGTCCAGCAAGCTCAGGTGGCCTTTCAGGGGAGCTCTGTTTCAGTTTCTCTGCAGACACCAGTTTTCACAGTGGACATTTGCTGCAGCAAAGCTTTTTGGGGAACATGTAAGTAGGAAAGGATAAATTATCAGAATTACATCTCCTTTAGGACAGATGTGTCCATAGGGCCAAACAAACTGATGATATGTCTAAAGTTGAAGTCTGTGGAGACAGCTGACATCACCGTTTGTTCTTACTAACTGCAGAACAAAAGTTTCATTGCCTGCCTTTGAAGCCCTCTTCCTGTCTTTTTCCTTTCTCTGAGAGAGTATCTCCCATAGAATTGGGTGCTCAGTCTCACAGACATTTGAACAGCCAACTGATTGATGGATGCCAGTGCTGCTGAGGGAAGAAGAAAGATTTTGGTTTTATGGCCTTTTCAGTAATACAGTTTTAAAAATCTAGTGCTTCAAATATGAAGACAATCTTCTATCCTCCTCAGTAATTTGTAGCAGTAGTTAATGCCCTCAGCCCTATTTGGTTTTGGTTTGGACTACAGACTTCAGCTTTCATCTGTTGGATCTTGCAACATGATTGTTTTTAGAGGGAGAGTAGCATTGGGAATTAGGTTTCTGTTCCCTAGACCAAGCTCGTGCTGGGAGTTTGGTACAGCCTGCAAGAGCCAGCAAGGCTCTTTGGGAAAGTGCAGTCAGAGCTGCAACACTTGGCACAATTACCTTTGCTATTAATTTGAAGTAGTCAGTCATCTGAAGCATGGCTGTTAAACCTGTTAACAAATAATTAACCGCAGCACAGGCTCTTGGCCCAGCAAGGATGGCTTCTTAAGCCTGAGTCTGCACTGTGTGAAAAACTGTATGTTCTGAACTTCAAAAAGGAGCAATAAATCTATTTATTGATCTATTATTGATCTGTCTCTCCTCTACAGGAGATCTGTTTTCATTTACACAATCCCACAAGACATCAGCCAGAAGTAATTCAGGACAGAGCAGATCTCTGGCCCTTGGGCAGCCCTGTGTAATGCATGCTGGCAGTGCTGCCCTTCCAGCCAGCACCTGAGCAGCAGGCAGCACTTTGGCTTCAGCTGTGCCTCGCTGGGAGGGCTGGTGGCTGTGTGCTCAGGCAGGACAGTGCAGCCTGGCCTGAGCTCCGGTTACACACACTGACCCCTCCAGGGATCCACTGCAGGCAGCTGCTGAGCTCAGTGCTGGGCACAGCCTCTCTGGAAACCCACCCTCTGCCCCACTGATGCCTCCAGATGTTGGCACTGCACAGGAGGGGAAGGACAGAAAGCCTGACAAGGCTGGTTTTGAATGATCTGACACAGGAATCACCAGGCAAAATCATTTGCTTGTTCTGGGAATCAGCTCAGACCATGGAGTCCAGTAGAGAACCCACAACTCGAGCTGCTGCATTTGGGGAAGGTGCTGACCACAGCTCTGGTCAGGAGCAGGGACTTGCAGCTCACAGAGGGGCAGGACCAGAGGGATCAGGAGTGCATGCAAGTGTCTGTGGAGCTCTGGTACCCAAGGGCTTGATAGGCAGCTGCTCCTCCAGCCTTCCTTAAAAACTCTTCATCATGAAGATCCTCTCATCTCCCCAAGGTATTTTCATCAGGGCTTGTATTTCATTATCATTAGAAACTTGGTCAAAGTTAAATATGTTTCTCTTGCAGTCGAGCTGTTGTTTCTAATCCTGTCATTCTGCTGGCTTATCCACAGTGATCCTCTGCAGTCCTCAAGGTTTTTCTGTAGTACTTCTGCCCAGCCCGTTTTTACTCGTTTGCCAGCTCTGGCTGTGGTTGAAATGCATTCTGAAACTTTTGGACAGCTTCTCTCTTTTATCAAAATTGCAGTCTCATCCAATCTAGCTACTCCAAGGTTGTTGGAATCTCTCCAGTTTAGCATCTTCCAGAAGTCTTCTAAGTATGCTGTCTATTCCTCATCCAGATCATGAAGCAGTTTAATGGCATCGAGCTCAGGACAGAGCTGTGTGGAATAATGTTTTGCAATGACAGTGAGCTAGTCTTCCCAAACAGGAGGGGCTTGTGCCAGCTGTACTCAGGTCAGGTTTGCCTGTTGTTCTGCTGAGACCATCACATGGGCATTCACAGAGCATCAGCCCCTCCCTGGGCTGGGCTGGGCCGGGTGTCCTGGGGCTGCCACTGCTTTCAGACCCCTCCTTAGAATGAAGCTGCTCCAGGTGCCTGGCAGCAGCAGCAAGCAGTAACTGTGGTCTTTGAGGAACATCCCACCTCCTCTTCTGTGTCAGTTTGGAGCTAATGGTGATGAGAAAGGCTGCTGGAAATGCCTGTAGAGGGCATTGAGCCGTTCCCACTGCTGCCCTCACCCCTGTGAGATCAAAGCCTTTGCAGAAGTTTTCTGCAGCAGTTCAATGCCTTCAACCCAAAAAGGGAAAGAATCAGATGCCAGCTTCAAACCTGCCTTTAACTCCTGGGCTAACTCACAGGGCAGGATTTGGGTATTTTTTGTGAATGTGTGTGGGGGGGGGTGTGCATCCCTACGTGCCTGCTGGCCAGAGAAGCTCATCGTGGCAGTGATTCCTCCCAGCTCTCGCCACTGTGGTGGACTCAGAAGACACAGCCCCTCTTGCCATGGGGTAGCAGAGCTCTGGCTTACTTAATCCTGGTATGCTGTTGGGAGGGAGCTGTGACAGCACAGGGGGTTTGGGATCCCAGCTGGCCAGAATGGGCAGGGCTGGTTCCCCAGTGCCACCCACCCAGCACAGCTCCCTGCCTTGCCTCGGCAGCCCTTGGGATTTCTGTTCTCCTTCTGTCTTGTGCAATGCCCAGAACTTAATGATAGCCCTCTGTGCTGGCTGCGAATCGTCAGGGAAGCTCACTGCGCTACCAAGATGTTTTCCTGGCCCTGGCTCCATCCCATCCCATCCCATCCCATCCCATCCCATCCCATCCCATCCCATCCCATCCCATCCCATCCCATCCCATCCCATCCCATCCCATCCCATCCCATCCCATCCCACCTCACGTACTTGTGGCTTTGGAGCGCTGTTTCTCACATAGCCGGGGTTCCATCAGCTGCAGCATGAGAGCTGAGGAGCTGTTTGCAGCTTGCTGTGGCACAGGGAGTCCATCTGTGCCCATTTGCTGGCTCCGGGCTCTGTGCCCTTCAGCTTCCCCTCGTGCCCCTCTGCTCCCCTTTCCAGCCCCCTCCCTGAGTGGCACCAGCAGCCCAGCTTCCTCTGCTGACTGATCCTGAGCTTGTGGGTGGGAGCCAAGGGCACCTCCAAAGGCAAAGAGAAGGGGTGACCTGGAGGGATGGCCTCTGAAAGGGTCCCATCTGGGGACACGGCATTGTGTCGTGGCAGGGCTTTATCAGCAGGGCAGCACCCAGGAGGGGTGAGGGGCTTGTCGGGGGTCTGGGTCAGTGGCACAGAGACCTGCACAGCTGCTCCTGGCCTCAGTCTCTTGGTGGCACATACAGAGCTTTTTCCATTTCATTCCTTGCAGGTGCAAGCTTTGATTTCCCTTGCAGGCTCTCAGCCCCCTTAGCAAGGGTTTGCTCCTGCCTTTCATTACTATACCAGACATAGTTGATCTAATGGCTTCTGCAGGTGCTGTGGGGTACAACAGGGTCCAGCCACGGTCTTCAGCTGTCATCCAAAGTCAGAGTTAATCCAGGAAAACAGTAAAAATTAGTAATGTATATTGCATTCCTCCAGTCCATACGCTTTCCATTAGGTGATCTTCCATCCTCCTGAGCACAGAAAGGAAACCCTGCCAATGGCAGTCTTCTGGCTCCGAAAGGATTGGTCTTGCCTGGAAATCCAATCTCAGCTCTTGCATTCCTGGGCACACTGTCTGTTCAGTCAGTCTCCCACCTTTAAATCCAGGCAGCAGATGCTAGCCAATGTGCACAACCTGTAAGCCCAGCAGCTCCTGTGGCAGCAGATGTCCCAGGTTGGGGGCTGCGCTGGGGTCCCATATGCTGCTCAAGGTCTTCCTGTCCCAGGGCTCTGTCAGGGGAGTGGCCTTGCCCAGTGTCACCACATCACTCGAGTACAACAGCCAGGTCAGGATGGGAATGAGGCACAGTTAATTCTTTTGAGAGATCACATTTTAGGTTTTTTTTGTTAATAAACTGGTGAACAAATTCCTCAAGATCCCCAGTGTCAAGAGGGTTACAGAAAGTGAAACATTCAGCTTTCTTAAATAAACCTTCTTTTCAATTACTCCCATACTGTAGTGGCTCAAGAACAACAGTTCTGTAATGAATGTTACACAGTGCAAACTCCATCAGTAATGATGTGCAGATGAAGAAGGGGAAATAAAAGACATTAATTTCTAGGTGTGACTGCACATGCTAAGTGTGGTCTGGGCTCTTTGAGGTGTCACGAGCAGTCTGGGGCTCTGCTGTGTGAGCTGGAGCTCCATGTGTGCAGCTGCAGAAAGCTGCAGGAAGTGTGGAGCTCCTGCTCCAGACAAAAAGGGGTCCACAAAGCTCCGCTTTTAGTGCTGTTGGATCCCTAGCTTGCAGGGCTACCTCTGACCTCTTTTTTTTCTCCATACTTTCACAGAGAATGTGATCAATGGGCAGGACTACGAGGTGATGATGCAGATTGACTGCGAAGTGATGGACACCAGGATCCTCCACATCAAAAGTTCATCTGTCCCTCCCTACCTCCGAGAGCAGCGCAGAAATCACACCGACACCTTCTACAGCTCCTCCCCCTCCGTCCCAGAGACGCCCCATGCCCTGAGGGCCATCGTCAAATCCCTGCAGTAGCTCTTGTGACAGGGCACGGGGAGCACCGGCATGCAGCAGGTCCTGCCGCCAGCCTGAGCCCCTTCCTGTGCCTGACCTCGCCCAACGGCCGCATCCTGCCCGGGGATGATGCAGCACAGCTGGCTCCTCCCCAGGGACAGTCCTGGGAGCCCCTCACCACGTGGGGGACAAGGGCCATCCCTGCTACTTATGCACTGTCCAGGATTGGGGGTTGGTGTTCATTTCTGTCCCTGTTAGGCTGCCGGAGGTGGGCTGATGAGCCAGAGCCAAGGCAGCAGACACCACACCTGGGATGGGCTGCTCTCCCTGCAGTGTGCCGAGGCAGCAGGAGGAAGTCCAGCTCCCAGCTTCAGGTGCTGGGCCTGACCAGACAGCTCCACTCCTCCTCATTCCCTCCCAAATCCTGCCTGTGCAGCCTCCCCCAGCAGGAAGCCCTGGGATGCAGCAGTGTGGTGGAGCAGCCCAGCCCAGCCCCTCAGGAGGGTGCTGAGGCCCCTCACTCACCACTAAAGCACTACAAGCAAGACAACCCCACTTCCCTGGGCTGGGCTGCCCGACGAGGCACTGCCCACCCCACACCTGCCTGGCTCTCCAGGATCCTGCTGCTGCCTTCCCCAGCACACGTGGCTGCATGGCTGAAGGCTTGGCCCAAAGGAAGTGATTTCATGCAGCAGATGCATTTGTAAAGTTTGGGTTTTTTTAGTTTTGGGTTTTTTTCTTCCTGGTTTTCGTTTGCGTGGGTTTTTTTGTGTGTGCTATTTAATTCTTTTCACTGCTAACAACTGGAGGAGCACTGGCCTTGCTGGGGCAGAGGGGATGCTTCAGTTCCGTGGGACAGAGCCACAGCACCTTCTCCTGAAGCCACACACACGTCACACACACACTCAGCACCACAGAGCCCTCTCTGCCTCACCAGCGCAGCCAGCGGCTCGCTGGGCAGCAGGGGAGGTTCCCTTGGCCCCAAGCACTGGCCACAGTGCTGCCATTGCAGAGGGGAGCTCTGTTCACTGCTCCCTGTCTGTCAGCCGAGCCCCAGGCTGGAGCTGGGCCCAGGAGCTCCAGCACACTGCTGCTCAGCTGGGATGAGCCGCCAGCAGAGCATCAGCCTTACATAATGACTTCAGCATGTTGTTACATTATTTTTTCTCCCCTGTGCAGTTTGCAAAGAGGATGATGAACTTCAGTTTGCCAGCCAGCCAGCCGCCTTTCCTTCATGGTTTGAGCGCTAACTGACTCACATGGGGTTATTAATTATTAATTATTATTATTGTTATTATTAGTGCATGTGTGTGGCTGTTAGGAAATACAGGTTGATCCTGCATCAAGACAAACAGCTCCAGGGGCAGTGAGGAGGAGGATGAGGGGCAGTACACCCCTGTGGTATGTGCCTTGCAGCACCTTGGGGAAGCTGTGCCCTTTGCCACGTCCCCGGCAGCGCAGGCCCCGTCCTCGCAGAGGGAGCTGGGCTTGGCTGGGCTCGGCTGTGCTGCTCACACCAGTTCATTTTCCTGGCCTGGCCCCACCTGACTGCGGGCCAGCTCACAACAGTCAGAAATAAAAACCCCAGCGGTGCCCCAGCCAGAGGCACACGGCTCCCCCGCAGCCATGGGTAGGGGCTGCTGGCTGCTCTGGGGGCATTTGTTGCCAGGGAGCTGGGGAGGGGACTGGGGTGGTGGCTGGGCTTGGCACAACCTCGGGAAGGGCTGCTGGTGGGGGCTGGGGGCTCAGGACTGCTGCAGCACCACATCCTCAGCCAGCAGCCCTGGGCTCTGGTGGTGGAGAGCATCTTCCATCCTGTGTAATTCTGTTCTCTGTGTCCCTAGTACTGAAGGCAGTAAAATCCTTCTTTTATTTATTACTAATAATTTCATTATTGTGGTTGTTGATACTGTTTTCCTTAGGCAAACTACTGGAACACCTGCCCTGGTCTGCCATCTCTTGGGCTGTGCAGTGTGGCTCTGCTTGGCACAGTGTTGGCAGTGCCCGTGGCACATCTACCCTCTGCCCCTCCTGCTGCTGGAGAGCAGGTACCCTACACGAGCTGCTCACCCAGAGCCTGCCAGAGGACCCCATGGGGGCTGGACATGGCATGTCACCCTGCCCCAGAACCAGTCCCAAGCAGGCTTCTGGAGTTTGTCCCCATCTGGTGTGTAAACTGGCTCTCCCCAAACTAACCAGAACCCACCCCAAACACCCCTGTGCAGTGTCATGCACCCAGAGGGTGAACCAGAGCCAAAGAAAGGCCCAAACAGCTGCGAAGGTACTGGATCCTTTATTACTGACAGCAGGTAAATATAAGATGCTGATGGGCAGGAGGGCAAGGGCTGTGCCTCTCTGAGGGGATCCTGACGGTCCAGGACCAGGGCTGGCATGGGCATGAGAAGGAATGTAGGAGGTGGAGTGGCACAGTGAGGGCTCTGCCAGCCCCTGCCAAGGCAGCCCAGCACCCAGCTGAGCAGAGCCCTCACCCAACAAATGCCAAGGGGGACTATTTGGGTTACAAAATGAACAAACAAAAGCCATCTACACGTATTTACAGCATCCCCCTCCTGCCGCCAGCTCCCTCCAGGCATGAGGCAGGGCTCGGGGTGTGCCCAGCCCCCCAGAGCGGCTTGCAGAGAGCAGAGCCCCGGCTGGAGGGGACAGTCCTCGACACAAGTGCCAGCACCAGGGGCTGCTGGCTGTGCTGGCAGCCCCGTTGTACAGCAGGATCTCCGAGGGGCCTGCTGGCCGTCAGCTGGGAGGATGGTCCTGAGAGATGGGCCATTCCCATGGGACATGCAGGTCCTCCACCAGGACAGGCAGGCAGCAGCATCCTGCTGGGACCTGCTGCATGCAGCTTTGCACTGGTTCAGGGTGTCTTGCTGATCATCTCCAGCTGAAATCATCCTCAGGAGGACGGCGTCTGGGCCACCTCCTCTTCCCTGGGTAGGAGAGCCGGGCCTGCCCTTCCAAAGGAGGACCTCCTTCCCCTGGGAAGGAAAATCGGAAGCAAGGATACAGCAAAGACAAGGGGGGTGCTTCTGGCCTGGGGATCGATCTACAATCCGCCATAAAAAACCAGCTTGAAACAAAACCCATCATTTACTCTTCAATTTGTACAAAATAACAATAATAACAATAAAAATAATAATAAAAGGTGCTGGTGGCCCCTGGCTTGCAGTGCCCCACTGTGGTGGGGGGGGTCTCAGTAGGCAAAGATGACATGGTAGGTGACTTGGTGGCCATTGTCCCAGGCGTAGAGCAGGCGGTCCTTGGGGTTATAGTCTATCTGCGTGGTGTAGGCGTACTCATTCTCGAAGAGAAGCCTGGGGATGATCTGCGTGTTGGTGTGCGTGTCAAAGGCGTAGGAGATGTTGGCGTTCCTCTTGTTGTAGCTGTCGACCGCGTACAGGACCCCACAGATGACAAAGCAGTTCCCATAGAAGTTCTTGCGCAGCCCCGTCCGCCACGTGGTCTCCTTCTGGGTGCTGAGGTCGGCCGCGTTCAGCTTGCTCAGCACGATCACCTCCTGGTTGGAGCCCTCGTAGCTGATGGCTGGGTAGATGACCCACAGGCCGTTCTCGTCCACGGCAAAGTCCACGTCAGAGTGGCCTCGCCACCGCCACGGGGTGGACTCCTCGTAGGCCACGTCGTGCAGCATGGCCCAGGCGGCCACGTAGCGCTGCTTCAGGTCGTACTTGATGATGTTGCGCGTGAAGGCCCGGTTGTAGTAGAAGGAGCCGTTGTAGACAACGTGCCCTGTCCCAATCCAGCTGTACGGGAGCTTGTAGGAGTTGCTCCAGCGACCTGCAGGGCAGACACACCTGGCTGCTGAGACCTCCCTTTGCTGGGGGGCGAGTGGCCGTGCCAGCAGCACCCTCTGCCCACAGCTCTGCCTGCACTCCCTCCCTGGCCCCCAGCCACAGCCTGAGCTGTCCCATGCTCCGTGCCCCACACAGCAGGTGCCAGCAGCCAAGAGTGGAGGGTCGCCAGGCAGATCATCCCCCCGCGATGCAGCATCCCCAGGAACGAGGATGCTGCTTGGATCAGCTGAGTGCTGGTTAGCATGGTATCAGAGATGGTGCAAACCCACCTTGCTTGAAATTGTCCAGGTTCCTGAACTCCACCAGTGTGTTTCCGTAGTAGTAATTGGTGACATAGATCCTCTCCTCCTGGGCCAGGGGGTCCTTCATCCAGGCTCCCTCGTTGCGCCCGTAGGTGTTCTGCGTGGTGGGCCCCGAGATGGTGGACAGCGTGTCCTTGCAGCGCCCTGCGTGGGCAGGGGAAGGCTTGTGAGGCCAGAGGCAGGGTGGTCATGCTCTCCCTGAAGGTGTCACCCCCTGCCCCAAGCCCCTTGCTCTCCCAGCAGGCACCCCCTGCCACCTTGGCTCTGGTGCAGCTTTGTGAGGCCCAGCAGGACTGGCCAGACCCCACAAACATCTCCCCACAGCCTCAGCCGTGTCCCTGCTCCAGCTGAGGCTGTCACTGTCTGAGGTCCCATCTCTTTTTGCTTTGCCCAGCCCAGCCCCTAAAGGTGGGAGGAAACTACAGTAGGTTCCAGAGTTAATAATTAAACCTGGCACCCCAGTGCTGCCCTGCTGCCATGTCCATGACACCTCCCACCTGTGACCAAACCCAGGTGAGCTGTGCTTAGCAGGATGCACTGTGGGCACGAGCCAGCCCCCTCACAAAGCTGGACGGGCACAGCACCTGCAGGCACTCACCGATGATGTTCCTGATGTCCTCCTCCTCCAGGCCCTCCTTCGGGGTGGCAGGGATGGCCGGGCTGACCGGCGTTGCAGGCGTGTTTGCCTGGACCCAAGCTCCTGGGCTGGGCTCCATGTCACTCCAGCCTCCAGGGGGGGTGGCCACGAGCAAGTTCTCTGTGGCTGTGGCCACCACCGTGCTGGCCGTGGCTGCTGCCGGGAGCTGTGGGGTGCCCTCCTCCGCCAGCCCAGCCGGGGCGGTGACGGCCTCCGGGGCGGGGATCAGCCAGCTCACGGCATTGGGGTCCGGCGTGGCAGGGGACGGCGGCACCGTGGCTGTCACGGCAGTGCCCGCAGCTGGCAGGGTGCTGGGAGCTATGCCAGGGGTGGGCGGCCACCCCACCGGGGAGGGCTTCCTGAGGGGCTCGCCCGCCCTGCTGCTGGGCCTCAGGAGCTGGTCCTCTATCAGCAGATCCACCGTGTTGTCCCCGCTGAACAGCTCGTCCGCTGCCAAACACAGACACGGGTGTCAGCCCCGCAGCCAGGGGAGCCAGGCCCCTCCAGCCGGCTCCCTGGGCACTGCTGCAGGCTGGCTGGTACTAAATCCATCTGCATTCCCTCTCCATGTCCCCTCAGAGAACTGCAGAGGCCGACAGTGCCCGTGTCGGAAGGTGAGTGAGGCCCCACCATGGTGACATCCACCACCTCAGGCTAGGCAGAGCGAGAGGTGATGGAGATCAATTCTGCCCTGCCACCTCCCAGAGACCGGGCAGGATGGAGACCCAGCTGCATTCCAAACCAGATCCCACTCACCTCACCCAGAATGCCAAAGCAGGAGCCTCAGCCAGGGCACGGGGATCGCTGGGATTCCCCAGCCAGCATGGGCATCCTTTGCTCCTCCTCATCTCCAGGAGCTCACAAATCCCCCAGGGCAGGGCAGGGCTGGACGTCCTTGCTGCTGAGCCGGTCTGCACAGCGAGGGCACTCGCCCTTCTGCCCGCCCCGCTGCTCCGGGAGGGCTCATGCCCTGCTCCCAGCACGGCAGGGCCGAGCCCTGAGCCGCCTCCCGCCACAGCAAACACTGCACAACCCTCCCGGGGCGCCATTGGGCAGGCGGGTTTGAAACAGAAGCGAATTTAATAAACCTCCATGCACTTCTGGAAAGGTGTTGATGCTGGGTGTTCTGAACCAAAGCAGTGAGCTATTTCCTTAGCTACCAGGGATTTTCCATGGAATAACAATGCTACACTGCCCTGCGTGCACAGCTCAAAGGCTGCACAGCAGTGAGTACCAGCTGTCCCACCTCCCCCTGCTGCTCCCACACGCTTTGCCCCCACATTCCCAGGGGATGAGGCACTGTCATTGCTGCAGGATGCAGCCACCATCCCAGCACGGCTGCATACCCAACTCACGTTGCTCCTCGATGTCATTCTCTGACTCGCTGGACTGGGCTTTGTAGTAGGTGACCCCTCGGACAATGGTGGGCTTGGAAGGAGGCCGGCTCCTCACCCGCAGCTTCCTCTGCAAGAGCTGCTCGGGCTTCTTGTCCTCCAGAGAGAGCTGCAGCTCCGGGAGGGATTCCACAGAGTTGATCTGCTGGGAGATGGTTTCATCCTTCAGGAATCTTTCTTCATATTTTCCCTGGAAGAGACACAGGAGGTTGTTACCAGATAGGCTAGAAATGCCACGTTTTGGTGAAAGGGCAGGTCAGACTGCACAGCCCCATGCTGGGCAGAAGGATTTGAGCTTCCTCCCTCCTTAGGGTCTCCCTCAGTCCATTCTGCCATCGGAAAGCCTTCAGGACACAGCAGGGTGGCAGACCAGCACTGCCCCTGCATGTCCTTGGTGCCACCCTGCACTTCTGGGACTCAGGACTCCCTAAGGCCTGTGGAGTGCAGGGCAGGCAGAAGTAGGGTCACTCCCTGGAATGCCAGGGGCTGGTTCCAGCAGCTGATCTGCAGAGTGTGCAATGTGCACTGAGCTTTCACAGGGTAAAGAGGCTGAAGGCACCTTCCCAGCAGGACCGGGAAGCTCCTGAGGCAGGGACCAGGAACCCCCCAGGGCAAAGACCAGCTGCCACAGCTCAGGTCTGAAGGATTTCATCTCATTAAAGAAAATCGAAAAGCCAGCCTGAGGGTTGAAGCGGTGCCCATTTGGCTGACAAGATGGGCCCTGCTGCAATTAGCAGTGAGAAAAGAGGAATATTGGGAAATGAGGTCACTCGGGGTAATAAAAGCCCCATGCTCTGCTCTCCTGCCTGGCTGGGGCTGGCTCCTCTCCAGCAGGCAGCAGCTGCTCAGCTCAAAGCCTGGGGAGCAGGGGAGAGCGGCTGGGAGCACAGCTGACACCCCCGCCTGGGCACGGCTCCCCCTGGGGCAGGGAGCGCTGGCACAGCACAGTTGGTGCCTTTCCCCACCTGCTGACACACAGTGCACGTGTGGGAGCCCACCCCTGTCCCCACGGGCTTGGGGAGCCCACCCCCACACAGGATCTGCAGAGCAGGGGTGGAGGGCAAGCGCAGGCTTTCGCCATCCTCAGCAGATGAGCACCCCTGCTTGAGCTGGAAATTATGCACTAACTGTTCCCCCCTGCCAGACACCTCCTAGTGCCCTGCAGAGGGACACCGGGGCGAGGGCAGGACGCTCCAGGAGCTGCCCAGCAGGGATCAGAGCAGCATGGGCCATCCTAGATGGTACCACTGAAGCAGCAAGAACTTCAGGAGCTTTTCCCAAAACACCCCGCTCACATCTCTCTGGGGCTGCACAGAAACTGCTGCCCCAGGCAAAGGATGTCCCCATGCTGGGCAGAGCCATGGGGACCCCACAGTCTGCTGCTGGCTGCCAGAACCAGGGGAATGGCCAAGCCCCTGCCCAGAGCCCGCCAGGCACAGGGGCTGCTGGTGGAGGGGTAATTGCCCGGCCGGGAGTGAGGGGAGGCAGGCGACAGGCTGTCCCTCCAGCGAGCCCCAAGCCCTGCTAATCAAAGGCTCTGTTTCCCAGCGCTTCCCAGCCGGCCCCGCAATGACATCACGTTTTCCAAGCAGCTCAGCCACCGCTGACCTCGAAAACCAACAACCCCGTGGGAAGGGGGGAGGCCGAGGGAGCAAGCTCCCTCTGCTTCCACCGACATCCCATCCCAGCAGCAGCCGGGCTGTGCCGAGACACACGGCTTGGAGTTGGAGGCACATAAACGGGAGGAGAAAATCACCCCGGGGCAGTGTGAGCAGAGCAGTGACACCGAGCTGTACCTCTGAGTGAGCGTAGGCAGCCTCGGCATCCCGCTGCAGAGAGCTCTCGATGTCAGCCAGGCTGTTGGTGAGGAGCCTGGAGCAGTTTTCCCTGCCAGGGGGATCCTGCAGACCCTCCTCCCCGCTGGCTCCTGCCCGCTGGCCTTCCTGCGTCAAGTTCCTGGACATGCCCTGGGAAAGCAGGAGAGGACGCTTTAACGACAAGGGATGTTCTGTGGCCCCCAAACTGCAGCCCTGGAGCTCTGTGCTGCCATCCTGGGCTCACAGCTGGGGATTCTCCATGAGGCCAGGCACTTCAGCTGCTAAGAAGCTGCCCATGACCCCAGCGGGAGACAGGAACCCCATCCCTGGTGTACATATCCCAGATCCACTCTTTGCTGCAGGTTCCCATAGAGTGGGAGAGTGGCCTTGAGGCTCTTCAACCCCCACCCTCAGCCACATCCTCCAGCTCACAGAAGGAAGAGGAAAAGACAAGCTGAAACACCTTAAGTCAGCCTGGTGCCCTTTACCTGTGGCAGCAAGTTCACCTTGCATTTATTAATCCCACTTTCCTGGCCTGGTCACACAGTACCTGCACTCAGGGACTGCAGCTCCCCAACACCCTCTGCTCCCACAGAATCTGAGAATTTGGGGACAGGACAAGAGCCAGTGAGCCTCAGAGAGCTGTCCTGTGATGGGGACAGAGCTGGGGCTGGTTCCAACTCACCCAGCAGGCAAAGCTCTTCACCCTTCTCAGTCCCCCAGCCACAGGCACACCCCGTACCCAAGGGATTATTGCAGTGTCTGCCCATCACTCCTTGGGCTTCTACACCTCAAACAGCAACTGCTTTGGATAGGTGGCACATCAGTCAAAGCACTTTAGCACAGACACTGGGGGTGGTCACCCTGATCCTTCCTTTTCAATCTGTTCCGTCATTAATTTCTCCTAAAGCCCACCATGACCTCCACCTGTGACCTCAAAATTGCCAGCTGATGCAACAGCTGTGAGCTGAAAATAAAGCAAAGGAGCTGCCTCACTAAAGAAGGCACTCCATGGACCAAGAACTGGGGATTCCTTCCCTCTACCAACCCTGCTGGTCTAAAATACCTTGTTGTACTGCAAAGAACTCATGAAACCTTCCAAGTTCTGCAAACAGAGGGTTAACCCCCAGCCCCCTCCACGGGCATCTGAATTCCCAATCCTTACCCAAGAATCATGAGTTACCAGGACACTTTGAGGCTGAGTCCAATGGCACAGGGACTCTCCAGCAAGCCTTTTGCTGCAGTAAGCAGAGGAGCAGGGCATCTCATGATGTTCTGCCAGGAGCAGCGCAGGAGCAGCTCTCGACACCATCCTCCTTTGGGGAGGATGCCTGATGCCAACAGCCTTGTGCCCTTACTGCTTCTCCCGTGTAATGTTTGGCTCATGACCTGCTCAGGGATGAAATCTGCCTCCCCTGGAGTGGAGAGGCAGCACCAAGGCCTGGCTTGTGATGCTGCTGAGGCTGCTCAGCTGCTGTGCAGGGCAGCAGCTGCCAAAAGCACACCTGCCTGGGAGGGTGATGCTCTGAAGCTATGCCAGGCTCCAGTTCAGCATCTCAGCTGTCCCTGCTGTCACGGCCCATGGCTGGTGCAGGCCTTGATCCTCCTCCACATCCTCTCAACAGGAATTCCTGTGCTAAGCCAGCAGCAGGACGCTTTCACACCTGCTGCCTGCATCAGCTGGGCTCTGCCCCAAGCACTGGGCAATCTCCTTCTAACCAGGGCCTCTCCTGCCTTTCTCCATCCTGACCCAGTGCCTGCAGGCAGCTTCGGCTGTTTTGATATGATCCTGCAGCCTCACTTCTGGGAAATTAGAGACCCCTGTGAATTCCCTGCTCCTACACCTCCACAACTCCATCCCAGGCCCCACTCCTTCAGCCCTATGGAGCTTTCTGCCCATCTGCCTCCCTGTGACAGGCTGTGAGCGGAGTGACCAGGCTGCAGAGGTCACCCCATGTGCCCATGTGCCACCAGCACTGCTGGCTCTGAACCCCCTGCAGAAACCAGCTGGGCCACTTTGGTACTGGAGCAGCGTGCAGGGATAATCCCACCTGAAACAATCCCTTGGCAAACACAAGTCGTGACTCAAGAACGCACTAAACTACAGGAAGAGGGTGGGATTGCAAAGGGGAACATTGGTGCTTTGTTATTTTCAGACCTCAAAACCCCTTTTGGGTCAATTGCCATGCTTGGAAACTCAAAATCCCCCAGGCAAGCGTGCTCCCCTTAGCAGTCTCCTTCCTGACCCTGGGACGGAGCACGCCGTGCCTTCCCGAAACACTTTGCAAGTGGAATTTTGGCTTTATAAATCATCATCGCCTCTCAGCTCCTGGCTGGAGATGAACAGGGCTGCTCCACTCCGACAAGAATGTGGAATTACTGTCCCAGATACGGACCACGGGAGAAAACTCCACTATTTAATCTGGCAACCTGTTGCTACACACCGAGCACAGCTTCAACTGCAAACCCTACACTGTGCTAGCCAAAGAAATATTAAACTGTATGGAAGTGAAAATTATTTCACTGAAAGTCTGCTCTAAAATTAAATGGAAGGTTGAGGGTTCTGCTCTGTTTTAACACAGGCCAAGACGTAACTTGGTCCTTCAGGAATGTGAGCGCCTTGGCTCCCCACAGTCCTGCTGAGTGTACCCCAGCACCAGCCTCAAACCTCTCGCCCCCACATCAAACAGCACAAAAGCTCCTGGTTGAGAGCAACCACCACACCAGCACGCAAGTAAAACTGAGAGGAGGAAAAACTTAACAGCAGGGCCTTCTGACCCAAAGGAGATGCTGCTCCTGCTGAGGCCACAGCTGGGATCCCGCTCCCAAGTCTAAGCCCTGAGGGACTGCGAGTGCTGGAGAGGATCAGGCAAGGCTGGTGGGGTGGGGATGCACCGAGCACTGCCTGTGATCCACTCTGGTTCAGACATCTAAGTCTAGGTCTGGTTTAGTTTCAGCCAAATAGTTAATTAACGTTTCTTCCCAGGCAACGTGGCTCTGAATGCACCAAAGGTAGCAGGAACTTGGCTGAAGGCCAGTCCCACCAAGGGCAAGGACATTGAAGGAGAGCAGGACTCACCTCCTCGAGCTTCTCCACCCGACCCACCAGCTTGGTCGTGACTGAGTGCAGCTTCAGGAGGTCTAAGCCATAAAAGGCACTTTCCAGCATCTCCATGATGGAGGAGAGCTGCAAGGCAAGGGGAGAGCAGTCAGGCAGCAGCACTTGCTGTAACACACCCTCGTGCAGCTTCTTCAGCCGAAAAGTCAAGTGCACTCCACCCGAGCGCAAGAATTTGCATTGAAAGGCAAGTTTTCCCTTACACAGCCCTGCTGCACTGCTGCCCTGGTCAGAGCACAGCAAGCAGAGTGACACTCGCCACCCCCACAGAGCCTCAGGGCTTCAGGAACACATTTTGGGCGCTGGGGATTAGTAGCAGAGCAAGGTAACACGCTGCTCTCTTTGCCTGCTCTAGGCAGGCTCTCCCACAAGCCCAAAGGCTTAATTACTCCACCAGTGATGTGACTGCCAGCAAAAGAGGCAACAAGAAAAAGGCAGCTCAGTTTGAGATCAGACTCTGAGTTCATGCCATCCTGTGCTCTTTTTCCTGGAACAAGAAACTTGTTAAAAAGTTTTAAAATACTCTCAGATTGCAAGAGTGAAGAAATAGGAATTCAGTGCCAGCCTGGCAACAATCGCCAGAAGAACAATTTTATCAGAGGGATGCTGCTCTCTCCTGCAGCCACCCATTTCACAGACACCCTGTATTTAAGTCACCCCTGTGCCTGTGTCCTGCCCAGCATCAGCCCTTGGTCACCTCTGGGGATCTGGACAGCAGAGCCCTTGGTCTGCATTTTGTCCAGTTTCTGGTGGACATAGAGGACAGTGCTGAGCATGGCACGGCTGGTGGGAAGGCCTCCTGGGCCACCTCCTCCTGGTCCCATGTGTCCACATGTGTCCCCACATGTCCAGCGTGGTGCTGTGGACTCTACAACCCCGATGGCTGAGCAGGATTTTCAGTTCATAGGAATTACTACAGGGTGGTGACATTTTCTCCCAGCAGCTACAAACTGGTCAGCAGAGCTTCATAAACACGGGAGAATCACAGGCAGCGCTGCTGGCAGCACTTGGAGTTTCCACCCCAGCCTCTGCAGCCTCCCTGTGGAGCTGAGAGCAAAGGAAAGACTTTTTGGGCCAGATAAAATGGCAGCATTAAGAGACAAGAGCTGTTTTATGGCTGTGCATCCACTTTCCACTGAGAGCTGGATGGAGACGACCGATACAATGCACGCTGCCTGCCAGACAGCCGCTGGGGACAACCACTTTCCCTCCAGGCTGGAGAATTTCCATCAATGCACAAAGGTTGCAGACTGCATTAACCTCCTTCCAAATGATCCTGAGCACAGCCTCCTTGCACTGACTCTGCACCAAGATCCCCAAAACTCACGCTGTGCCTGCAGGCAGCACGCTGCCATTTCACAGAAATAGAGCTGAGATAAAGCTGCTCCCTGCCAACACCACGCTGACCTTCCCCCACGACACTGATGTTCAACTCACTGCTTCCCTCCCTTCACCCACTGGGACTTTGGCTCCCACTGGTCTGATGGTCCATGAATTCCCATTGGACCTCACTAAAGGCACAGATGGGACTGAAACGTTCAGCTGGGGAGCCCAGTGCAAGCATTCGACTGAGTTTGGTTGCCCTGGGCTGTGTTCCTGCTGCCTGGATTTCTCTCTTTCTCATCATTCCCTCAGGGACTCATCCTCCAGCCCACCCAAGGGAGGAACCTTCCCACGGCTCTCCCACACATGGAGTACCCAGGGCTGCTGTGTCAGGTAAGCCTGGTAAAACACAGCATACAAATGACCCTGTGCCCTTCCTGCTGCTGGACTGGGCAAGAGCAACACTTGTTGGACCAGCAAAGAGAGTAAAACCCTTTGGGGCTGCTAGAGCTGTGGGGTTCACCCACTGATGAGTTGGGGGAGCTGCTCCTCATAAGCAATTTAAGAACTGGAGCTGTGTCCTCTCCTTCTTCCCAGCCTCTCCTACAAGAAGGGGCTGTTCCCAGTGATCCCCAGTGACCCCTGGAGGGGCTCTGTGCTCGGAGGGAAGGCAATCCTGTTGCCCAGCTCCCGTGCTGGACGCTGGCGGCACAGAAACCCCCGGGTGTGTGTGTTTGGATAAACCTTGTGCAACGCCTGGCGCCGGCCCTCGCCAAAGGAGCGGGGGGGCCGGGGCCGTTCCTAGAGGACAGCCTTTCACACCGCGGCTGGCTGCGAGCTCCGAGGGACGGCCAGGCAGCTCTGCTCCTCCTGGAGGAGGATGAGGAGGGAGCTGGGAGCTGCTGCTGCAGGAGCTCTGCCTGCTGCCCCACAAGGGACCACAGGGGTGGCTCTGTCGCCTTGGGGGTGTCCCTCCCCTAACCGCAGAGAGTTCACAACTCTCATCTAAGGCCACGTGGGACCTCCTGGCTTTTCCCCAGACGAGGAACCATCAAACAGCTCCAGACTGGGACTCCTCCTCCCCTGGAATGATGGATTGTCTGCCTGTGCCTGTTTATCTTCCCTAGCTGCAGGGGAGCTTGGACAAGAAGCTGCTAACTGTCTGCAGTCGGGCAAGATGAAACACATCCTCAAGCTCCAAATTAATTAGAACAAGCCCATCGTGGTGGCCTCAATGGCAGCTGCCCCAAGGCACCTTGCACGCCACCCCCCTTCCCACCCAAGAGGGATTTAAGGGCATCAGTGCCACCAGCACCCAACCTAGCACTCCAGGGACTGGACCGAGCCAGTGGCACGTTCTGCTGCCCTGCACTGGAAGCAAACTGGAAAACCCAGCAGGGTCTGCTGCCAGCTGCTACACCAGCAAAAGGAAGCCTCCAGTAAAAGTCAGGAGTACTTAAAAACAAACACTTCACTTTTGGAAAAGAGATACATATTACTAGAGAGATAAAATACTAAATAGTATTTTATCTTTCTAAATAGTAGAGAAGTGTCAGCATTTAAAACAACAAATCCCTCCTGCCATCAGCCAGCTGTGCATCACACCCTCACACTGACGCATCAGCAGCTTTCAGCCCATGGAAGCCAAATCAGCTTTTTTGCGTGGGTCCTTGGGAGTCCCTGTCTGCAACAGAAAAAAGACCTGGCAGCTGCTGAGTGAAGCAGAGCTGTCCTCCAGGGACATTTGGAGCTGGACAGAGGGCAGGGAGCAGCCCAGTCCCTGCTGGGCTCTCAGCACAGAAAGCCACAGTGGACCCCAGGCAGCACAGGATGAATCAAGTGAATCATCCACTGCAGCTGCTCGACTCAAGCCCTTAAGCTGAGCTTGATTTCTATATCAAACATGCAGATATAAATATAACTAGGAGATGGTTTAAGAAAAATGTTCGGAAATAGAGTTTTTTTCAGAAAAAGCTCTGTAAAAAAAAAAAGGCTCCATAAGATGACCTTGTCCCCAAAGAGTCAGGAGCTGAAGCTGCTCTCCTACCTTCAGGTCGCTGCTTTCTGCCTCCCGCAGCTTCTTCAGCCTGAAGTCGCCCTCGCAAGGGTTGAGAGCTGAGGGGGGGGCCACGCAGGCACACTTGCAGCTGGGTCCTGACGTGATGGTTTCCACCGTGTAGAAATCCTCCGCTCTGAAGGCGCCCTCGTTAATCCTCTGGCAGGCACCACGGCCCAGGGGCCTGACCAGGCATTTGCAGCGGCAGTCGGAGCCCTCGGACACCGCCTTCACCTTGTCGTAGTCACCTAGCAGCTGAGCACAGGTGACAGCAGTGAGAAACCTCCTGTGCTGCGCCTGCACGCCCAGGGACACGCACGGCCTAGAGCTCAAGGTCCACACAAGGACACTCTGGATGCCCTGAGTCTCGAGGAAACTGGCCAGCTCTTCCAGAATCTGCTAAGCCAAGGAGCTTTCTAGAGAGCACAGAGCTGATCACTACACTACAAGGGGAACAAAAACTGGCTTCTTCCAACAGGGTATTCTTTATTGCACCGTGCACAGAACGCCGCTTTGAATTTTAAATACAAGAATTTTGAATTTTTCTGCTTTCTTTTAATGCTCTGTGCGCAAAAGACCAAATAAGTCACCTGCTACCCAGAGCAAGACTGTTTTAAACAGGCCAACAGGGCAAGGGTACATTGGAAGAGTGGCTGAAAGCCACCCTATAAGCAGCGTAACCTGGTGGTGAAGCAGTACTTCTGATTAGCTCTATACAATGCCAGGAATTTCCTTTACGGAGATTTGCAGACAGCGCTTCTGGAAGCCCAAGCACAAAAATAACTTTGGCGGTACATTTGCAATAGTCTCTGCATTAGCCATTTCCGAGGGCAGATAATAACACGCTGCCTGATCAGCCAAATCTAACAGAAACCTCCACCGCATCCCACTGGCAGGGAAAGAGCCCGGATCCCTCCCCTCGGCACACAAAGAGGCCCCACCAACTCTCCTCTCAAGGAGTTTCCCTTTTTCTGAGTCTCCCCGGAGAAATGATGGGATGGAGTCTGCGAAGCGCTCCCTGATGGGCTTAAGTGATTTCACTGTGCCCTCGGTGATGAACTTCCTCCAGTGCACATCATCACCGAGCTCCACCGAGAATGTACACCCAGCATCACCCAGGATGTGCACAGCATCACCCAGCACCACCGACAGCGTGTACCCAGCATCACTCAGAGCGTGCCCAGTATTACCCAGCAGTGCCGAGAAGCCCTCACTCGGGAGCACCCCGCTCTGTGGAGCACCTACAGCACGCAGCACCGGCCAGCGCCCCGCAGGGCGCGCACAGCCCCGCCCGACAGAGCCCGGCCCCGCCGTACCTGCGAGAGGATGTTCTCCTGGTTGTCCGCCTCGTCCTGCAGCGGCTCGGCGGAGGGCCCGGCCGTGGCGGCGGGCTGGGTCGCTGCCCGGCAGCCGGCGCCCAGCGCGGCCAGGCAGAGCAGCAGCGGCAGCGGCCGAGCCATGGGCGGGCGTCGGAGGGGCCGGGGCCGGGGCCGGCGCGGAGCCGCCGCTGCTCGCTCAGGTGCGGAGCGGCGGCGCGGGCGGGGCCGGCCCGGGCTCCCGCCCCGCTCCTCCTCCTTCCCTCCCTCCCGCTCCGACCTCCCACCCTCCGCTCCTCCCTCCGTTCCTCTCCCGGTCCTTTCCCCTTCGGCGGCGGGACGAGCCCCGGGCGCGCCCGAGTCCCCGGCGGCGCTTCCCAGCTGCGGCGGGGGCTCCCCACAGCTGCTGGGGCTCCGCGGGGCACTCGGGCATCGCCCGCCCGGAGCAGGCTGCGGGGAGCCCCGGCACCGCTCTGGGGAGCCGCCAGCCGCCTCCCCAGAGGGCCTGCGCATGCCGGGATGCATGAGCATCCCATCCCTGCCGTGTGCCAGGGAGCCGGGGTGGACGGAGAGCCGTCCTTACGGCCTGTCTGGCCCTTTCTCCAGCTCCAGGAACAGCCTGGCTCACACCCTCCGTCCTCTGGGTGGCAGGGAAGTGGTCCCGATAGCACGGCACGGCACACCCCGGCTCTCAGTCGCACTGCCCACATTGGGGTCACGCAGGCAGTGTGTTCCAAGAAAGGATCCCAGCCGTGAGTGTGGACCTGTGTGTGCTCCCTGAAATTCAATCTGATGCCGTCGGGAAGCGGCTGTGCTCTGGCAGTCCTGTATCCTTGTGCACCTCCTGCCAAAAGGAAATGTTCTGGACTCGCTGTTCCCGGGGAGCGCAGGCACAGCGTCCTGTGCTGCTGAGACAATGGCTGGGCCTCACCGACACAGCAGGGAACGCGAGGTGCCCTCACAAACACACCAGCCCAGGCCAGCGCAGTACCAGGTGTGGCACACGCTCACATTTCCTCCCAACATGCGCACAGGTTGCGGGCAGAAGTCACACGCACAGCGTGTGGCACCAGAGGCCGTGTAAGCTCCTGCTGACGCCAGGCTGTGCACAAGCCAAGCGCCCCCGGTCCCTAATGCACAAGTGTTCCAAAACCACCCCAATTCTGGGCCCAGGCACCCTCCTTAGGGGGACTGCAGCTCCTCCATTCCAGCCCTCTCTCCCACGGCAGCTCCGCAGGGATGGAGCTGCCAGACACAAAGAAAACATCTCGTGTGAGAGAGGAAGCGGCTGTGGCAAGGGGATGGCGGACGATGCTGACCTCAGGATTCGTGTGGGATGGCGCTGTGCCTCCCTTTCCTCTGGCCTCCCTGGGAAGGGAAGCCTGCGGAGAAGGGGGCAGGGCCGTGTGGGTCCCTGCAGCAGGGCTGAGCAGAACAGAGCAGGATGGGAAGCAACAGGGAGGCTGGGAGGAGAAGGAGAGTCAGCCTTTGGCAACTGGAGAGCAGTGGGAGGCAAAGGCATCTCTAACAGCCTCCCCCGAGCAGCCTCTGTCAAGGATAATTGGTCCCTTGAGCACAGGCTCCTTCCCTTCTGTTTCCATGGCTCAACTTCCCTGAGGACAGCTACCCCATCTGTCAGCACAGGCTGTCCTGAGGCTGCCAGGCCAGCGCTTCAGCAGCCCCCAGCCCCTGCCCAGCTGGCCCAGAGCGCCAGACCCCCGTGCAGTCATGGCACTGCCAGGGCTGGCAGTGACACCAGCCCAGAGGGCACCCACAGCAAACAGCACCTAAAACTGGGGAGGCCTCTTCCTAATGATCACTTTCAAAGGCTGGAAAAACATAAGGAAAACAAATCAACCAGGGTATTTCAAAACTAAAAGAAAGGATTTCACATGTTACTGACCTACCTTGCTGATTTCTTTTATTTATAAGTGGAAGAAAGCTTTTCTTATGGTGGTATTTACTTTGGGTTAAAGATGGGTTTAATCCTGTCCTTTAGGGGCAAGGAGAGAAACTGACAGGCACTTTGGATTCAGAGCAATCATCTCTAGAGTCTGAATACTCCTCCTTCAAGAAAAAAACAAGACAAATCCACAGATTGCAGAGGACAGCAGAGCAAGAAGGTGTGGTTCTGGCTTTTCTGTCTTGCTGATGGAGACTGGCCCAAACTTCAATGAGAGCAGGAGGCCCCAGTATCCCCATAGCTGACCCCATTCTATGTTATTGGGCTCAAGCAGAGCCAGGGCTGCCCGAGGATGCAGGCAGACAGTGCTCTTCAAAGTGTATCAAGAACAACCAGCAGGTCTGGATAAAAGGGAATTTAAGTCTCAGGACAGGCAAGGAGTATGTCTGTGCCTGGAGCTGTGAGTGCAAAGTCCTGCCCCCTGAAAGCATGTCCTTAGTGCCTCGCCTCTCTGTGCCTGTCTGGGCCCCTTCGAGGGGGCCCTGCAGCAGGGGGACACCGTGGGTCAGGCCAGGACCGTTCCTTGTGATGCCAGGGTGTGCTGAGATCGGCAGGACAGACGGACGGCACAGGCGGCACATCCTGCCCTTTGGGGACACCTGAGGCTGCCGGCGCCCCGGGAGCGGGCAGGAGCCCGGGGTGAGACCCCGCGGGATGCGGGAGCTGGGCTCTGCGGGATGCGGGAGCTGGGCCCGCGGGATGCGGGAGCTGGGCTCTGCGGGATGCGGGACCTGGCCCCGCGGGATGAGGGAGCTGGGCCCGCGGGATGCGGGAGCTGGGCTCTGCGGGATGAGGGAGCTGGGCCCGCGGGATGAGGGAGCTGGGCCCGCGGGATGCGGGAGCTGGGCTCTGCGGGATGAGAGAGCTGGGCTCTGCGGGATGAGGGAGCTGGCCTCTGCGGGATGAGGGAGCTGGGCCCGCGGGATGAGGGAGCTGGGCTCTGTGGGATAAGGGAGCTGGGCCCCGCGGGATGCGGGATCTGGGCTCTGCGGGATGCCGGAGCTGGGCTCTGCGGGATGAGGGAGCTGAGCTCTGCGGGATGGGAGCTGGGCTCTGCGGGATGAGGGAGCTGGGGCCGCGGGATGAGGGAGCTGGCCTCTGCGGGATGAGGGAGCTGGGCCCGCGGGATGCGGGAGCTGGGCTCTGCGGGATGCGGGAGCTGGGCCCGCGGGATGCGGGAGCTGGACCCCGCGGGATGCGGGAGCTGGGCCCCGCGGGATGCCGGAGCTGGCCCCGCGGGATGCAGGAGCTGGACCCCGCGGGATGCGGGAGCTGGGCCCCGCGGGATGCCGGAGCTGGCCCCGCGGGATGCGGGAGCTGGACCCGCGGGATGCGGGAGCTGGGCTCTGCGGGATGCCGGAGCTGGACCCCGCGGGATGCGGAAGCTGGACCCGCGGGATGCCGGAGCTGGACCCGCGGGATGCCGGAGCTCGGCCGGTCCGTCCCGCCCGTCCCGCTGGCGGGGGCGCAGCTCCCCCGCGCGGCACGGCCCGGCCCGGACAGCCGGGCGCTCGGAGCTGCGGCTCCTCACAGCTCCTGGCGAGTCAAACGCCTCCCGCCCGCCACCCGCCGAGCCTCCTACAGGCGGCACAAGCCCCAGCGCGCCCAGCCGTTCCTCGCAGGAGAGATGCTCCAGTATCTTCAGTATCTTCTCCACGGCAGTGACCCCCACTGGAAGCTCTCCAGGGTTTCTGCTGCTCCCGGCCAGCCCCACACTGCATGCAGCGCTCCAGGGGTAGCCCATGCAGCTCTGCCTCCTATCAGCCCTCAGCTAATGCACCCAGGACACCATCCACCTTCTTCCCTGCCAAGGTGTATTCTTGGCTCCTGCCCAGCCTGTTCCCTGCCAGCATCCTCGGGCTTTCTCTGCCAAGCTCCCTTCCAGCTGGGTGGCCCAGCACATACTGGTATGGTGGCTGTTCCTGCCCCTAGCAGGACTCTGCCCTTCTCTGTGCTGCTGCATGAGGTCCCTGTCTCCTCATTTCCCCCAGCCTGTCTCTGCAGGGCTGACCAAGCCTCCAGTTGCCAGTCTGAAAGGACACATGTCAGAAAACTTAGGGTCAAAACCTGAAAGATCCCTAGCATCACAAGGATGGGACACATCATCTTCATTCTTATCTGGCCCAGAGGTGAGCTACAGGCTGTGGTTGATCCTTGCATGCTCCTGGTATGTGCTGGAGCTCTTCCCAGAATCTGTGGCCTCAGCTCGTGTGGCTTTTGGTGCCATGGCCTTGGGTATCAGCACCACATCCTGCTGAGAGACACCAAAGCCTCAGGAGGCAGACGGTGTTTGCGTTCCCACGCTGGATTCTGCGAGGCACTGTGCCTACCGGCGGTCACAGGTAGAAGGAGGCTGGTGGAATATGTCCCCACGTTCCTGGGCTGCCAGCAGCAGCCAGGGCCCCTGAAGGCCCTGAAGGCAATGCTTATGCAGCTGCCAAGGTGATGGGTGAGGGTGTGAAGGGAGAGGTGGACTCAGCAGCTGCCACTCACCTGACAGGAGCCCGCAGAGCCAGGCAGGGGCCGCAGCCATCAGTGGCGGCGCCTCGTGCAGCAGCTCCAGCACACAGGTTTGCACAGGTGCCCTGGCTGAGGGAAGCTCCCTCCCACGTCCATCTCAAGGAGGAAATGCATCCCATGGAGGGAATTAACCTGGCAGGAAACTCGTGACATGACCCTGAGCTGCAGAGCAATTTGAGAGGTTTCCCTGTTTGTGTCTGTGAGTCAAATGATACCTGGGTGAGCAGGCACGTGCTCCGGAAACCATTCTGGGGCTGTCCACGGGAGCAGGAGCCACAACTGCCCCAAGCCTGGCCCTTCAGCATTCCTCTGTCAGAGCACCTGCACAGCGGGAGGAGGCCTGTCCAAGCCAGAACAAAAACTGTATTTAAAAACCTCCTCCTAAAAGCAGTTATAACAGAACTTTCCAAGCACGGTTTTTGAAACCAGGAGCAGGCCAGGTGAGTTGCACTGTGTCAGGTGGGTTAGCTGGCTGGGAGGAGCCCCAGGCTTCCCAGGCAGGTTGTTCCATCCATAAGAGCTTACAAGGGTAGCTTAAGGCTGGGTTTAGGAGAATGTGCACTAAGCTGAGCTACACAGGTACTGATTACAAAGCTCAGGACAAATTACTGCAGTGTGAGCAAAGTGGGACTTCATACAAGTTCTGCCTTATAATAATATTATGCTAAAATTCCTGGCTTCCTGTTCCTATTCACCAAACAGTGGCAGACGCCAGGGCCTGACATTTTCCCATTGGCATCAAAGACTTTTGGGATTCACCTGGGCTTTCCTACACATCAAGGGATTCTGTCCCGTGCTGGCACTGGTACCTAGAGAGTACCGTGGAAACCCTTGCTCCATGGCCACCCCCTGCATAGCACAGCCAGGAAAACAGCTCTGCCTATTAGTTCTGGTTTGAACAGCACAGGAGATGACAAAGAAATCCAGCGTGTAAATATAAGGGTGTGTCCATACCTCTGACCCCCAGCTCATGCCCAGCACCTCCAGGGATGCAGCTGTTCCATCCAGCCTCCCTGGGATGCCAGCTGATTGTATCCATCCCCACTTCACACTGTAATTAGCCCCGGTCCCTGTGATCAAGGCAGGGTTCTGCCCTGCTGTGTTTCAAAATACCGATCTCCCTGAGCACGCACATCCCGTTCCATCGGGCACGTGCCCGCTCTGCCGCGTGGGGCTGTGCAAGACAGGCCCTGGCTTTTGAGGCCACTCAGCCAACATCTCACAGCACGCTTCCAGCACACCCCCACGCTGCCAGGCTGCTCCATCCCTTTGGGAAGGATCAGCACTTCCTCCTGCCCTCCTCTGTCTGCACATCCCAGCCTTCAGCGGGCGGCCGTGGCAGGGAGGGTGTGCAGAGCGTGCCCCGCTGGCAGGGGCCATCCCCAGGCTCTGCACGTGTGTGCCCTGCTGCCATCTGCACATTGCACCAGCTGGGCACTACAGGCAGCCCCTGAGATACCAGCAAGCCTGAGCTACAGTGCTGCTGCAGAAGGACAGCAGTCTCTCCACACAGCCCTGCTGGAGCACCCTGCCCTGCCCACCCCACACTCCTTCCCCTCCCCTGGAACCCCTCCGCATTGCCCTGCCTCAGAGCAGCCCTGCCAAGACAGGGCAGGGGGCAAGAAGGGCCCTCAAGGGGAAGCAGGGGCTTGTGGTAGCCATAGAACTGCTCAGGGACAAAGCAAGGAAGCAAAAGCTTCTGTTTCAGTCTCTCAGACAGAAAACCCCCTTGGAAGTTTCTGGGGAAACCTCCAACTTGGACAAAAGTGAGGCTCCGAAGACTGGTTGGCTTCAGCTCTTTTGGCTCCAGGGAGCCCAGCCTGCCTGACCCACATGACTCCCAGCTGTGCTGGTGCCCACCTGGGGATGTCCCCCTTGTTATTACCCTGCTCTGCTCTCTCCTGAGCTGAACCAGGGACCTGAGAGGTCAGGGGACTGTGCAGGGAGACCCGGGCAGAGCCTGCACACCCCAGCCGAGGCTGCTGGAGCTCAACATGCAGCACTGCTGGCCAAGTGAGCACGGGCCAGGCCCAGGACAGCCTGTCCTGCTCCAAGCAGCGCTTCTGAGGTGGCCAGCCACCATAGTTGGACCCACAACTCACACAGCAGTGCTCTGATAAACATTGGGAAAGCTGCCCTTTGTCCTGCAGCAATCAAATCCCTGATGAACACCTCGCTGAGGGATGCAGGGCAGGGGAAAAAGGTGGGGAGAAAATAGGGATTATCAAGGCCTGATAAAAACATGACCTCTCTCTGACAGCAGCCCGTGTCACAAGGGACAGTATTGACAGGTCCCTGGGGAATGAATGAGCTCAGCTCCTCAGAGGGAGCTGCCAGCATCAGCCTGACCAGCAGCATTCAGGGAAGGTGATTGATTGACTGATTGAGTGGGATTGATTGACTGCTGGAACAGGTTTCTCCAGCAGTCACCACATACCAGCAGCACCTGCCACTGAGGTGCCCCGGGCAGCCCATCCGGGATGGCCCCGGTGCCAGCGCCACCCGCCCTGCCCAGCATCACCTGGGTCCTGCTCGTGCCCTGAGCAGGATGGGGAAGGGCTGGAGGTGAAGGAGCAGGGAGGTCACTTTGCTTGATCAGCCTGGAGAAGAGGAGACTGAGGGGAGACCTCATAGCAGTCTAGAGCTTCCTCACAAGGGGAAGCACCAATCTCTTCTCCCTGGTGACCAGCAAGAGAACCTGAGGGAACAGCAAGAAGCTGTGTCCAGCAAGGCTTGGGTTGGATGTTAGGAGATGGTTCTTCACCCAGAGAGTGGTTGGGGATTGGAACAGGCTCTCCAGGGAAGTGGCCATGCCTGCCAGAGTTTCAGAAGTGTTTGGACAATGCTCTCAGGGACAGGGTGTGACTCTTGGGGTGTCCTGTGCAGAGCCAGGAGTTGTGCTTTGATTATCCTTGAGGGTCCCTTCCAACTCTATGATTCTGTGGAACCTGGTCCAACATGCTCTGCTTGTCCTGGGATACCAACAGCAGATCACTCTGCCATGGTCAGTGCCCACACCTCCCTGAAGATCCTGAGGGCTTTTAGGGGCCCCAGAGGTGTTGGAGAGGGCATCTCCACACCACCAGCTTCTACCCCACCAGTTCAGCTTCATGCTCCCCCTTTCTCCCCCATACCCTTGCCAGCTCTGCTGCTCTGCACCCCAGCAGTGTTGTCCTTGGGTTTGGGAGAAGAGACCCAAGCAGAAGCTGGGCCCAGCTCCCAAAGTGCACAGAGAATAACTGTGCCCATGGAGGAGCAGCATTTCCTGCAGGAATGCCCTCCCCTCCTTGTCCCTCCTCATGGAACACTGTGCCTGTGACACCAGGAGCACCTGAAGGGCTTTGTGGGGATGGAAATGCCAAGGGCTGTCCCCACGTGGGTGGGAGGAAGCCACTCGTGCCCGTGAAGCTGAGGTGGCTGCACCCAGCTAGAGCTGCCTGCTGGGCTGATTCCCTGACCCCATGCCTGGGGTTCAGAGAGGCAAAGCTTCAGTCCCAGCAGAGGTGAGGGGAGCCCCTGCCCATGAACAGAGCGGGGCCCCAGCTGCCAGCTGCTCCTGCCGTGCCAGCTTCTCTCCCCTAGACCCGGGGCAGCGTGCCTGCAGTGGGCTCCTCTCCCTGACTTCCCTGACCTTGCCCTCTGGCACTGCCTGGCAGCCAGCCCAGGGCCCAGAGGAGGAGCCACCCTCCCAGCTGGCCTCCAGCCCTCCCGTTCTCCCACATTTCTGCTGTCACACGCACCTGAGCCGTGCCTCCCGCAGCCTTCTGCCAGCTGCCATCCACAGAGCCCAGACCCCAGTGACAGCACATTCCCCTCCAAACAAAAATGCCTATCGTGAGCTGAGCTCAGCAGGAAAAGCCTGAGTCAACCCAAGAGCTGCCCAAAGCCAAGGAAGCCAGGAGCTGCTGAAAGGTATCCAAGGAATTCAAGGCAGGGATGAGATGCAGCCCTGCTGAGCCTCTAGCTGTGGCAGCTGCTGCCAGGCAGCGTGGGGAGGTCGAGGGATGATCTGCTCTGCTCTGAGGGGTGCTAGTGCCATCAATAAACCCCTGGCACTTGGAGACCGTGCTCCCACACCCCAGGGCTCGACAGGCCAGCCAGGACAGAGCAGCACCCCCACAGCCTCCACACACTGCTGCTTGGAAGGGACTTACCCAGACCATGGCAGCCAGTTTGGCCTCTGCTGGCTCACCTAGAGTGAGGCACCTTCTGCTCAGGTGACAGAGATGTGAAATATTGCTGCCACGTGCTGCCCTGGGGGGTGCCAGCCACAGTGACTCATGGAGCTTCCAAGGGACACAGCTCCCACTAATCCCAGCTGAGCTGACCAAAGCTTCTGCTGAGACAGACAGAAACGCAGAGGAGGCCAAGTCTGGAGCTGTGCCTCCATGGTACACCATCTTTGTCTTTAGTAGCTTCTCCTTCCCCAAAGAGGGTCCTACACACACATTCAGCATCTGTGCTGCCTTGCACAGCCTGAACCCAGGCTGAGTACCCACCATGCTCTGTTTGCTGTGCTTGAGGCAGCTTGAAGGGAGAAATGGATGCACAGTGAGCAGCTCAGCTGCTCTGCCTCAAGGTGAATGTCATCTGCCCGCCCTGTCGTCTCCCCTGCTAGCACTTTGGTTTGATAAAACCCTTGCATCTGCGGAGGGGTTCTGGCAGGGCAGCCTTTCCAGGCTCCTCTCTCTCAGCACTGGTGCCAAAAGAGCATCACAGCCTCTCCCAGCTCTGCTCTGCACAGGAGCATCGGCTGATGAGCTTAACAAGGAATTTACCATTCTGATTCTTCCCACGAGTTGTTCCTGAACTCATCTGCCAGTTCCCTTTTTGATTTCTCCTCTGAGCACAACTCCATCTTTCAAAGCAGTGCTGACAACCTTCCCTGACTCTAGAGGCAGTCTTGGCTCTACAATTTGCCCATTCTCAGCAAAACCCACCCAGACCCAGTCCCTCTTGTCTCTTCCCTGCCAGACAGAGAGGTCATGCTGCTGCAACCCTCCCAGAGGGGTTTCTGCTCCATTTCTCACCCAGCCCTTCAGAGCTATGTGTCTCCTCTCCCCACTCTGGGCAGCGCCCAAGACTTTCAACATCAAGCTTGCCATCCACTAAGCCTGGATCTTTCCAAACAGCCTGACTGTATTACATCCACCTGTATGCAGGAACATGCCAGTCCTTGTTGTTCTCTTCCATCCCATCCCTTTCCTGCCATGGAGAGGCAAAGGTCACCCAGCCACGGGATTCCAGCTCTGACACACCAATCTCAAGCTTGTTCCTTCCTTGGCCAGGGCTCAGTTCCCACCCACCCTCCTGTTATCCATGCCCTACATAGCTGAAAGCCAGTTGAGCTGAAAAGCAATGGGGAGCTCAGGCTGTGCTTGGAGCAAGGCAATGTGTGTGCTTGCTCACGAAGGTGAAAAACCAGTGGCTCAGGATGAGGCACAGCTGTGAGAGATCAGATCGCACAGCTGATTGTGCAGGGTTCACAGAGCAACCACAATGAGTTTTCACACTGCAGACCTGCCCTGGAGGTTCTCTAGAAAGCTCCATATCCAAGGATCACTAAGAGCAAGATCCTGTGTTAGCAGTGATTCATGGCTGCCACTGCCAGCTCTTCCTTATCCCAGCTGGAATTTCTCACAGCCTGCACCCCAGGGCCCTGTGCTCCAGAGGCAGGACCTGTTTCCATGGCACAGAGGAGCTGGCTGCAGCTGGAAGGATTAAGCTCCATGCACAGGAATCTGCTGGCCAGGAGAAGAGCATGAGGAGCCATCCTCCTGCAGACTGGCACATCCACAGCAATGGCCAGTTCCTCCCACAGCCTGCTGGAGTGGGCAGCCAAACCTTGGGAGCAGCCAACACCTGAGCCACCCTTTGGGGAGTCCCTGTTTCAGGGATCCAGGTTCTACCTGTGCTTTCAGGACAAAAGAAAAAACGTGGGAGGTGATTATGGTTCCCACCCCACAAAACAGCCCCATCCTTTGGCTGCAAAGACATCCAGCTCCTCAGCACATGGAGGAGAGGGGCAGAAAGTGAGGTTGAGCACAGCCAAGTCTTTTTCTACAGAAAGGCATGGACAATAATGCCTGGGGTCACAAGAGCAGGCAGGACCCCTGTAGAGAAGCAGGGACCTGTGACATGGGCTGCAGAACAGCAGAGCACCTCCTCCCACTGAAGAGCCTCCTCCTCTGCAGACACCTGGGCTGGCTGTGCCTCTCCAGCTCTGTGCAGCACCAGACTTGTGGGAAATCACAAGTGTATCCCATCTTTCCAGGCCATTCCTCTCTCCAGGGCTCAGCTTGTGCTTTGGCACTTTTTGTTCCTTCTTTGTGTCACTCTGAACAGGAAGCTGAGGCCTCCAGAGGCCACTTTGCACCCACACCAAGAACAACCTTGGGCAGCAGCTAATCCCTCACTGCTCCTGAATCCCCCAGGTGCATCTCCCAGGATGGAGCACACATCTCAGGGCACCAAGTGACACCACAGCAACCAAGGGGAAGCTAAACCACACAGCAGGACAGAAAAACACATCTTCTCTAACCCTGAGCTGCAAATCCTCAAGAGAGAGCTACAGACAGCTTTTAAGATGAACAGGAAACAAATGCATAGCTTTATTGACAGCAATGTCATGGATAAAGACTGATCACACATCCTCTCCCCTCATCAGCCACTGCGTGCTCCACAGGCAAAAAGCATTTGTCCCATCCCATCCCTGTCTTTCATGTTAAATGTCTAACATCATCCTACAGGCACACTTTGATAAAACCTAAAAGGTCCTACCTCTTGTCAT
Organism: Fringilla coelebs; assembly: GCF_963513975.1. NCBI lineage: Eukaryota > Metazoa > Chordata > Aves > Passeriformes > Fringillidae > Fringilla > Fringilla coelebs. Next base: position 31,082,187 of record NC_140067.1, on the reverse strand, counting down.
CAACCTCTGCCCATCCAAGAAATTTTCCCCTTTTTTCCAAGCTTTAAGAAAAAAATCCCAACAGAACCAGCAAACTCATACAAAAGAAAACATTTATTTTCCTTAAGTATGCTAGATTATGCAAAGCTACCTCTTCTAGGATCTCCAGACCTCATTGCCTTAAAATCCTAGGCTGGGCAGAGCTGCAGTGCCAGCTGGCACAGGGCAGTACCAGCGATCAGCTTGGCACAAGAGCCCTGGCCCTCCCATTGTGCCAGACTGTTTGGAGTAACACTTGCTATTTCATTTGTCCCAGCCCAGAGAGAAAACGGCAGGGATAACAAATGACTGAGTGCCCTTGCATTTGGGCTAGGGGGGAATCCTAAAGGTGAAGGCAGTGAGTGTTACCTGCTACAGCCCAGGGCAGAAGCACAGCAAAGCTCAAGGTACTCATCTAAAACCAACCAGGGCAACGGGCTTCACCTCCTCCAGAACAGGGAGCCAAGGACTGCTGCAGGATGCTGTGGGGAAGAGAACCAGGCACCAACTCTCCCTGTGGAGAAGGGAAGGCACTTCACCAGAAACAGAGGGGTTTGGTCCCAGGGGTTTTAGGACACAGCTGAACAAAGCCACAGAATCCAGATCTGGTGCTGGGGCTGCCTTTCTTGCATTTAAATAAACACCCGTATAAGCACAGCCCAATCTGCTTCACAGCTCCAGCCACAGCAGAGGGAAGCACCAGCCCAAAATGGCCAGGTCCTCATTCTGTTCTCCTGCCAGGCCAAACCCAGTACAGCACCAGCCCAAAATGGCTAGGTCCTCATTCTGTTCTCCTGCCAGGCCAAACCCAGTACAGCACCAGCCCAAAATGGCCATGTCCTCATTCTGTTCTCCTGCCAGGCCAGACCCAGTACATTCCTACCCACACCAGCGCTGCTGGGCTCAGCTCCTCACACAAGGCTGAGCTGGGAGGGCCTCCTCAGCCCAAACTCAAGACTGAGACACCTCTGCTGCTAGTACCACCCCACTGGCAGGACCCCTCTGCTCTGCTCCAAACCAGTGGATGACAGGAAGAAGTTAAAAAATGAAAGCAAGACTCTCTAAAACTGTATCCCTATGAGCCTGGATCCTCCTGGCTGCCAGCTCTGTGCAGGTTTCCTACCAGAGCCCTGAGCCACCCGTTTTTGTGGGCAGCCTGGCAGGAGGCACCAGCCAGGGCATGCAGCACAGCCTCCCCCTAACAGCACCTGACCCCAGGCAGCCCCAGGGAAGCACCTGGGTTCCTCTGCCAGCGAGCATTAAGCCATTAATTAATGCATTAAGCATTAAGAGTCATTATGTGACACAGCAAGGTGAGCAAGCACCAGAGACATCTCCCAAGAGCCTAAGGCTGGGAAATAGTCTCAGACTTCCCACAGGTGCTCAGCACACAAAACCACACTGAAGTCTTCAGAAATCACTCATGTCTTTCCATAAGTAAGCCAAAAAGGTGGTAAACAGCTCTTCTGTGGCAGAGAGACTCCACACTTCCCAGGCATGCACAGATATACAGCACAAGGCAACAAATTAAATTTCCTTCCAAGCCTCCAAGCCAAAAGTAGATGGATATTGGAGTAAAAACACCACTGCATCAAGGACAACTCAATTTCAGTCATTTATTCATTACAGCACTTGAAGTTGCTTGGTGGCAGGTACTTGGTGAAGGTCTCCAGATAAACAACAGGAAGAATGGTTGGTACAATAGATTTATATAAAAAGAGTTAAATAGATAAAACAACATGGTAACCTCTCACTCTTGCTCTAAACAGAGCAGACTGGCCCTGAGTCCAGGTTAACATCATCCTTTCAAGCCAGCCATGGTTAAAACCTTCCAGTGCCCAAACCCAGGGGACAGCAAGGCATCTGTCCTCACAGTTGAGGCAGGCGTGTGCTTCTTAGGCCAGCTCTTGAGGAGCTTGGTTTCAGCTGCTGGGCAGGCCCTGCCTGCCAGTAAGGTTCAATCTGGTTGAGCAGGTCTGTAGAGCCAGCCCCAGCTTTGGTGAACAAGTGTAAGGGCAGCTCTGCTGAAGGTGAGCCTTCAAGTACATCAGGATGAGCCACAGGTGATGTGTTTGAGCCATCTACAAACACCAGCAGAGCCAAGACGCAGGGCAGCACCCCAGACTGCTGCCTTCACTGCCCTGAGCCAGATGGAAACCACAGGTTCTGGGGCTGTTCCTGAACCACACACAGCTCAGTCATGCTTCTGCAAGACACTGCTTTGCAACTGTGTTAAGACAGACTCTGCCTACTCGAGGTCTCCAGTTTTATGCCAAAAGAAAAATCCCATAGCCAAATGTCCAAGTATTTCTCTTCAGTTTTCACACTTCCATTTTCAGGAACTGTTCACCTTCTGTCGAGAAGGAAGATTGTGTCTGAAGCCGTGTGCCTGCAGAACGGCTGGCAACACAGGTAGCACCAGAATGAAGAAACCCCAGGTTACTACTGAAAGACTCTCACCCCACTGAGACCAGCTTTACTTAATCTAAGAGATCATGGTATTTCTCTAGAGTCTGCTCCTCCAGTTCCAACAGCTTCTGGTAAAATTTCTCGGCAGTGTCTTCATCCACATCCATCTGGAAGGCAAGGAAACAGCACTGTGAGACCATCACCTTGGTGGTAGCCAGTGCAGACACTGAGGACAGCTCTGGGGATAAGCAGGGTGCATTTCCAGAGCTTCTACCTTCACAAACAGCCAACTAAAGACACCTGTCACCAGGGCATAAGCCAGAGCACATTTTGGGAAAGCATCATTACACACTTAGCCTGTTCTGATCATCACTTCCAATGTCTTCCAGACTCCAGCCTAAGCCAGGAGTTACTCTAGGAAACACTGCAGATAACCCCACATCCCTTCCTGCTACTTAGCATTCAACAAGCATGTTCCTTCCCCTCCAGGCACAGGACAGCCTTGGCACCAGCCCTCCCATATAAAGCAGATGGCAGACCCCCAGCAGCAGGAAGCTCCCTCTCCACTGACCTTTCGAGGCTCCACGTAGCATCTCCCCAGTCCAGTAGTACAGCTGTGGTATTTGACAAGAGAATCCAGGTACTCTGGCTTCTGTTTGAACAGCCACACCTGAGAAGAACAACACAAAGATGTGCAAGTCCAGCACACACTGTGGGCAAAGACCTGACTGCCAGCAGACACAGGAGAAGACACCACAGGTGCTCCCCCCAAGCAGGGGAAGATGTGATATGTGAAGTTCTGAGCTGGCTCCCTTCAGATGTGACCTACCTGAGCCAAGGGTAACAGAGGTTTCTGCTAAAGCAGTTCAGCATGGCTGAACTTGTTCCCACTGTGCTTGAGACATGCTGTGCCCCTCTATCACCCACCTCCATCCCCTGTGCTGCACATCATTCTCCCTGGTCAGGATGTTTTTCCAAAATCATTTATTTTCTGGGTACTGCTCCATGTGGCTAACCAGCCCTGGGGACAGCTGGCTCCCCACACTCACTGCTGTGTGCTGTTTGGGGGTCAAATACAGCTCCCACCCACCAGCCCTGCTGAGAGGCTCTTTGCTCAAGCCACAAGACCCCAGAAGAGCTACTCAGAAGGAAGCAATGTAAAATCAAGTGGTGAACTACTTACGTGAGCTTCTGCTCCATTATAGGGTGTCAGAGTATAAGTTTTGGCAAAAAATCGGATCTGAGGGGAAAAGAAGGACATGGCAGAATTTGTACTGTGGCCCAAGGTTTGTTGGCAAGCCCTGAGCAGCCCAAACACTCCAGATAACCTACCAGAGGTACAAATGCTTCTCAAACTGGGCAATAGGTAACACTGCACACTGACTAAAGCATCCCTTTATCACCGCAAACCGCAGCAAGTGTCACTCCATGGTCCCACTAGGAGCTCACCCTAAGGCAGGAGCAACAGGGCACACACACCCTGCAGGTGCCTCTTCTGGAAGGGTCTCAAGGGCAGGAATGGCAGGAGGCAGAGGGGATCTGCAGGACTGCCAGCTGTGAGGACAGCTGAGAAGGCATTGCCTCTCTGCTGCCAGGAGAAACGTGATCCATCAGGATCAACTGCTGCAACTGGGGCAGCTTCAGATGAAAAGCCACTCTTGCAGCAAGAGTATCAAGGCTCAGAACAGACAGCATTCAGAGACAGAACTGCAGTGAACCTGGAAAGCTGAAGGCCAGAGGAAGAAAAGCAAGGAAACTTCTGGGGAAGCAATAGAGAGCAGGAAGCTTTGCTTTCCATAGGGCTGGAAAGAAAAAAAAACAACACTGCTTTCTAGAGGAATGGAAAGAACAACACTGGAAAACAGGTTGTTCTAGAAATGAACAGCATCTCAAAGCACAGGGGCCAAGTTGGGGCCACATCCCGAGCTCTGCTGCCAGCAAGCTAATGGTGTTTCACAATCCCAAAGAGAACTGGCAAACCTTCCAAGGGGAGCCTTGACAAACACTGCTGCAGCTGAAGGGCTGAACCCTGCTCCTCTGCAGTGTCCAGCACCAACCCTCCAAACTCAGCTTGGAAACTGAGGCCCCAAGATGAGAAGGGGAAGGCTTATAGAGGGTCCAGCCTGCCCAGCCCAACAGAAGAAGAAATGTATACCAACACAGGCAGCAAGGAGCCAGAAGTGTGCTGTACATCACTTGCAGTGAAGTGTGTCACAGCCCAAAACCAGCCAGGACATCCACTCACCAACCACATGATGGGCATTAGCAGCTTCCACAGAAAAACAGGCAAAATTCTGTATGTCATGTTGGACATAACCAGCCCAGGACAAACAACACTGGAATACAGACCCTGCAGAGAAGAAACCAAGTCAGTGTGCAATTACAGCACAGTTAAAAGAATGGGTCATGCTCCTTCCCTCCCAGCACTCCTCAGCCAGAGAGGGTGTGTACAGACATCAGAGAGTGATACTCCAGGAAGCACCAGAGCAGAGAGCAATTACATGTAGTGATTTTTAAGAGGTCCAAATTGCAAAAGGTTTTTGTTAGGTCCCATTACAAACCCCCAGGGTAGAAAATGCAGCCTCCTGGTGCAATCTCCATGCAGCTCAGCAGCCACAGCAGATATCCCACAAATTACAGCCCAGTCAGACTAAAGACTACCTCTTCTTTAATATAGAAGAGCTCAGCCTTTTGAGACTAAACCATTTTCTCCAGAAGTGTTTGAGAATGGCACAAGCACTACTGCTGGACCAGGGCAGCAGCTGCCAGCACAACCCATCAATGCCCCAGGACAGGGAAGGCAGGTTCTGGTACAGCCACTGGCAAACCTGAGCAGCAGCACAGAGCCATCAGCAGAGCCTGCAGCTCCAGTGCTTGTAGGCAGCACTGCCACAGCAGCCCTGTGCTGGTAGGCAGGGACACCTGAAAAAGCAGAGGCTCTTTGCTCTCTAACGTCAATTCTGATCTAAAGAGAAGAGCTTGCAAGGTAAGAAGCGCTCCCGAATCTCCCGTGTTGGGAAGTTTTTCTGGCAAGAACTCCAGAATCTGGCAATCTCTCTGGCAGATTCCCTACCCCCCCCAGCAGCAGTTCAACCTCAGCCATGTTTAGTTCTTACCTGTGCACTAAGGAATGCATGAGATTGCTATGAGTGAATGAATGCAACTAGGTAACAACAATGTCACGATAATTACCAACAGTAGCAGCTCATTAGGTTTCTACAGCAACACAAACCCCATCATCACCTGGTCATTAAATTTCCTGTTCAGAACCACACTCGTCAGGTCAGTAGCATATTTGGAGGAACTGTATGATTCCTGCCCCTTGGCATGCTGATAGTCAGAGAGGCTGAAGGCAGACTCCCTGGCATTGCTGGAGGAGGTCCAGATGAGTCGTGAGGGCTTCTCGTTACCGCAGAGCAGAGCCTGAAGCTGACGAACCTGGAAAAAGAATCCTTAACTTATTTAACACAGTAGTTTCCCAGTCTTAGGGTATGAGTTTACAGCACCTAAGGCTGTGAGCTTCTCTCAGCTTTCTGAGCCAGCTTTTCCTAGACTAGCCAAAAGCAGACACTTGTACGATTAGCTGTCATTCTGCTGGACAGCTCAGCTGAGCACCTCAGAATTTAATACAGGCAAGCCTTAGCATTTATCCTGGATGGAGAGCTACACATGATTGACTTCTGTCTGCTGGCTCACTGGTTAGAGTAACCTCAAAATTATATTAACTCTTGCAACAAAAGTCACCATTTATTGCTATTTAAACAAATGTCAAGGCTTTGTCCTGTCATTCTTTATCTGTCAGGCTGTAGCCTCCATCAGCATCTGAACCTGGGAGATCTGTACTGCCCAGACCCATCCCTACCCACATCAAACATCAGACTGAGGGGTCAATCTTTGCACAAATCCTCACCAGCATAAAGTGTCCGAAGAGGTTGGTAGCAAACACCTCCTGAAGCCCATCTCCATTCAGCCTGTCCGTCTGGGTCATGATGCCTTCCGCAGTGGTCAGCATGTGCAGCACCTTCCTGGAAGCCAAGAACAGGAGTTAGTGAGGAACACTGCCAGGGGGAATCCACCACTTCCCCACTTCAGCCCTTCAGCAGTACCCTCACCTCACAGGCTCTGCACAGCTTCACCTTCAAGGGCAACATTAAACCATAAAAAAATAGATGGGAAAGGTCTAGAGAGTATTCCAGGCCCTTTATTTTCAAGGGCCTCAATACTGACTAGACCAGAGAAGATTTGTTCCTTCCTTTACTTTCCCATGGTAAAGTACTGTTAAAAACACCTCCTTCCCTCATTCCACACTCAGATAACTTAATCGAGCTTCAGCATTGAGCCAAGGTCTCAGGCCATGCCTAATGCAGGCAAGGAAAGCAGTCTGGCACTAGTGCTCAAGAGCCCAGCAGTTCTGTCAGACTCACACAAGTCGCTGCCCTCCTCAGCTCAGCCTGCCCGTACTGCCTCTAGAGCAGCAATGCCACACCAACCACGAGCTTCACAAAATACCGCGATCCACAGCTTGGAACAGCTACAGAAACTACGCTGGCATCACAACAACAGTGAGGAGACCCGGAGTTCAACAGAGCAGCATTTCTCATGCAGGGGCTGCAGGCTCTGGGTGCCCTCCTGCCCTCCCCGTGCACCCAGCGGGCCGCACACCTGGGAGCGGAGGTGGCACTGGGTGCCTTGGACCACCCCAGCACGGTACTCAGCCCACACAGCCAGCCCACACAAGAGAGGGCATCCCCCAGGGATGTGCTCTGTGGCACACCGGGAGGGAGACAGGCTCTTCAGCACGGCACCCAGGGGCACAGCCTGACCGTGCCAGCAGCCCGTGCTTCCCACAGGCGGGGGCCGGAGCCCCCGGCAACACCTCCTACCCTGCGAGGAGCCCGTGCCAGAGAGCCCTGTAGTTCACGTGCGGGTTCGGCATGATCCCAGCGTTGAGGTAGACAAAGTCCAGGCGGTTAAACCTGCGTGGAGAAGAGCACAGCAGTAGGGGTTGGAGGGGTCAGAGGTGCCCGTGGGGCAGGGGTGTCCCACGGGGGCAGATCCCATACCTGCAGCGGAGCTCACGGGCGGCCCGCAGCACGGAGGCCAGGTTACCCAGGTCCATCTCCACGGTGGACACCTGGGCGGCGGGGTGGGTGGCCAGGATGAGGTCCCGCGTGGCTTCGCTCTTCTGCTCGTTGCGGCAGGCGATGCAGAGGTGAATGCGGCCATCCTCCTCCAGCAGCCGCTGGCACAGCGCCAGCCCCACACCGCTGTAACGGGACGGTGTCAGAGAGAGCCGAACCCAGCCCAGCCCAGCCCAGCCCCGACCAGGCCAGGCCAGGCGAGCCGAACCGAGCCGAGCCGAGCCCTGCCCAACCCCGGCCAGGCCAGTCGAACCGAGTCCCGGCCCGGCCCGGCGCCCCCGGCCCGCGGCGCCGCTCACCCGCTCGCACCAGTCACCAGCACCACACGCTCCATCGCTGCCCCGCGCCCGCCGCCCCCGCCCTATAAGCGCTGCGCGCGCCCGGCCCGGCCCCGCCCCGCCCGGCCCCGCAGCCAATCGGCGGGAGGCAGGGGGGCGGGGCCCGCGCCGCCGGTGGCGTGATGGTGAGCCGAGCGTGGGGGGCGGGGCCACCGGGGCGCGCCCCGTGACCACGCCTCCATGGACACGCCCCGCCCCTGTGTCACGCCCACATCTGTTGGCCACTCCCATTCGCGCAGGGCCCGCCCCCTGTGCGGAGAGCTTTGGGTGTCCCTGCTGTCCCTTCCCTTCCCTTCCCTTCCCTTCCCTTCCCTTCCCTTCCCTTCCCTTCCCTTCCCTTCCCTGGAGCCCGTTGTGCCCCGCTCTACTCAGCCCTGCCGCCCTTTGCCACCGAGGAAGGCAGGAGTGCCCAGCAGGCCGCCGTTCCCGGTGCCTCCATGGCGCGGAGGTTTGGCGCAGCAGGGCCATCCGGGGCAGCCCTGCTCCGGCGGGGTCCCAGCTGGAGCAGGGCATGGATACAGCGGACCCCACAGCTGCTCCCCGGACCCCCCAGCGTGTTATGGAATGCTGGGCCGTGCAGGGATCCTGATATGATGATGATCATCCTGAGAGCTGCAGATGTGCCCCACCTGCCCAGTGCTCTGAGCCTACTGAGGCACGGCTGGCATGGGCCGCAACGCACCCCGCACACGGAGCAGCCATCCGAGGGGACAGGCAGAGGGACACCAATTCCAGAACATGAACAAAGCCCGTCCTCGTCTTGACACGCTCAGCAGGGATGAGACATCCTCTGTCGCAGCCAGCAGGAGCACGCGGGAAACCAGCCAGTCTGTCTGCGGGGCACAGCCCAGCCCACCATCCCTGCCCTCCCCTCTCCCAGACACACGGGCCTGCCCCGGCCCTGCTGCTGGACGTGTCCCGCCATGGATGCTAAGCCTCAGAGCATCCTCCCTCCCAACCCGCTGGGACGGACAGCTAGAGTGGGTCAGCCAGCTGCTCTCTCCATCATCCTTGCTCCGAGTCTCAGGCTGTTACCTGTGTTCCACACCACATCCCAGGCACACAGTGCAGCTCCAGAGCCCCCCAGCCCCGGGGTGCCCTCGGGGGAGGCAAGCTGAGCTGCCTGCAGAAGCGCCACAAGGAAACCATGCAGCCAGATCACATATCGAGTGTCTCTTCAGCGGGTTGGCCCCTACACATAGGTGCATCTACTGAATATACACATGCCTTAGCCGCGGGATACTGGGAATTGTGCCACGCGCGCCTGCTGCTGCTGAGCTAGTGCGTACAAAAGTGTGGAGGGCTCCATGGACCCTCCAAGTCCACAGTTCCTCCAGCCCAGCCACAAGAGGGTCCGAGTTTGGGGCCTGGTGGGTCACCTGCCAGGGCACGTGGCTTTGGCACCTGCCCAGTTTGCTCAGGATGCTGGCAGCTTCGGGAGCATGGACAGGTGCCAGAATGCTGTGGGATGCTCAGGGTGGCAGAGCCCAGCTCGGGTGCTTCAGCTGGACTGTGAGCCCAGGCTGAGAGCCAGGGAGAGCTGGAGCACCCTGCTCCATGCCTGTGGGGTTGTTGCAGGCATGGGCAGTGGGCAGCTGCCAATGAAACTCTGCTAATATGCATTCTTCTCCTGGCAGATGAAGATGCCGGTTAACTCTGGGGGAGCAGGACCTGGAGACTTCCCCATGGAACTAAAAGGTGCTGGCATCCTGCTGCCAGCTGCCATGCATCATCCATGGGGCATCCAAAATGCATTTCTTGGGCAGTTGAGCTGCCCTGGAGTGGCTGTGGTCGGTGAGGGAATGTCCCCCCGGCACAGGATGCCCGCTCCTCCCTGGCTGCACACTCCAGCAGCTGGGTGAGGTGCCAGGAGTGTTTCCAGTCCTCTCCATGTGCAGCTGGGGCTGGCCAGCAGGGAGGGCACTTCCTGCCTCTCCATGAGGCATGTCCAAAGCCCCGAACACTTGCAGAGTCTTTCACCCCGCGGTCGCACAGCCCATCGAGACCCGGAGCAGCTCCCAGCTCCTCCTGAAGCAGGTGGTGGCTGCCAGTCTGTCCCTGCTCCTGCAGGCACACACCTGCACACATCCCTTACCCAGGCACCTGCCCTGCGTGTGGGCCGAGCTTCCTCATGGAGAAAGTCCAGCTGAAGTTCATCCCCTTCAGCTGGGCAAGAGAAGCCGCAGTGTCCCAGTCCCTGTCACCAGGATCAGGCTGCACCAATAAATAACCCTCCCCGAGCCGCTGTCAGGCTCAGGTCTGCGGGGAGCAGGGAGGTCAGCTGTCCCACGCCAGGGGGCTTTGCTGTCCTTGGGGGGTCTCCTCTGAGGCTTCACTGCACAATGAGGACAGGAGCAGCTGCTCGGGGTTTATGGCTAAGTCCGAGTGAAATGGCTTCAGTTTGCATCTGGGGCTCCTCTGGGCACAGGGAAGGATGGGACCAGGACAGGTGGGAGCCAAGGGTCATTCTTCACTGGCTGAGTCCTGGAGAAGACGATGGATGTCCTGGAAGGAGGGACGATCTTTAGTGTCCCGTCTCCAGCAGCTGAGCATTAGCTTATAGACTGAGTTGGGGCATAGCATGGGCTGGGGAAGGTAGGTCTGCAAAACAGAAATGGCAAAGAGAGAATTACTTCCACAGAAACCAATGTGCAAACTGCTCCTGGAGAGCTCCGTATCTCGGGGTGCCCCATGCCTCCATGGCCCGGGGTGGGGGCTGCGCTGCCATGTGCCCAGGGGCAAGATGACACCCAGATGGCACAGTGAGGCAGCTGGGGACACCTACCTCTGTCCCCCAGACCCTAAAAGCTGTGGTGGGGTGTCCTAGGGTGATATTATGATACTTGTATTCCCATTCACGTGTTCTGTCTATGCTGGATATTTTGTTCTGTGCCTTCAAGACTGGCTCTGAAGAGCGAATGGTTTGTTTTGTTATCAGCCTGCTCCCCCTCAGCTGGGGGGACACAGAGACAGGGCAGTACCTAGTGCAGCTTCTGCTTTTTGCTTGGCTTTTTTGCTTTGCTCTTGCTCCTGCTCCTGCTTTGCTCTTGCTTTGCTCCTGCTCATTAGTTAGTTTAGCTAAGCAGTCCGAATTTTTCCTGGACTGTTTTTCCTTTCCCTTTTTTAGACTTACTCGAACCTGCTCTGGAACTGGGACCTGGGAACACCAAGAGTTTGCACCTTGTGGCTGCAGCAGCTGCCCCAGCACTGGAGGGACTGATAACAGAGCGACCACCCCAGGAGAGACTTTCTGAATTTGTCATCTTTTTCAGAGCTGTGAAAGAGTGTTGTCATTGGTATTGTTCATTTTGTGTGCTGGGGGTGTTTTACCTGTTAAATAAACAGGTTCTTCTCACTTCTCTCTGAGGAATCTTTCCTGAACCTGTTGTGGGGAGGGGCTGTGTGGGTTTGCTTTCTGGAGGGGCCCCCTTTTGGAGGTTTCCTCCCAAATTTGCCCTAAACCAGGACATGGGTCAGTGAGCAAGCAGTGCCTTGGGCTGCATAAAGTGCAGCATTTGCCATGACTGGCCCCTCACCAGGATTCCTTCCCTGAGGAGTTCCTGTCCCAAAGCTGCCTCACAGCCAAGCTCCCTATCTGGTCACCCTAAAGTCTCTCCCCAGGCCCCTGATGTCCTAGGTGCACCCCTGGTCCTCTTGTCCCGTCCATCCCGTCCCCTCCCTACCTGCCGGCCCTGGTCCCGGAAGAACTCGCCGGTGTTCTCGATGACCTGCTCGTCGGACATGTGGGAGTAGGGCTGCTCCCGGCACAGCGTGAAGGTCTCCCACAGCGTCACTCCGAACGCCCACACGTCACTGGCTGTTGTGAACTTGCCCTGGCCAGAAGGAGCAGAGCACAGTCAGGCATGGGCTTTACCCATCCAGCTGCAGAAGCTCTAGGTGCTCGGGGATCAAAACCTCATTCTGGATGCTTCAGCATCGAGGTCTGGGCCCAGAGAGGTGCTTGGCCCCACAGACCTGCTTTCTGCCTGGGGCCAGAGCCTGGTGGGCTCCAGGTCTGGCTGGCAGTGACCGCTCTGGGACTTGCCAAGGACCCAGCTCCTGGCAAAGGTAAAAACCAACACTGCTCCCTCTTCCAGGCCTGACCATGACCAGGAAAAAATGCCAAGCATCCCGTTTAAAGGATGCCCTGCACTGGGACATCAAAAATCACCACAGTCCCCCCTGCCTGCCTCGAAAAGCTGCCACCACTCCTGCTTTCCCCATGCTTCACCCCAAATCTGGGCTGCAATGAGCAGAGACCTCGCCATCCCTCCTGCACTCCCCAGCCCAAGGAAACAGGGCAGTGAGCATCCCCAGAGCCACATCAGTGTCCGTCAGAGGAGCCCCGGCCCCGTGTACCAGCAGGATGCTCTCCCAGGACATCCAGCGGATGGGGAGCACCGCCCGGCCCTGGATACGGTAGTAGTCCCCGCTGTAGAGGTTCCTGCTCATCCCAAAGTCAGCAATCTTGATGGTGTAGTGCTTCCCCACCAGGCAGTTGCGTGTGGCCAGGTCCCGGTGCACGAAGTTGAGGGACGAGAGGTACTTCATGCCCGAGGCGATCTGGGTGGCCATGAACCGCAGGTCACTGTCCGGGCACATGGGACGAATGAACAGAAGGAAGGAAGGACAACAGCCAGAAGGTGCACAGCTCCAGGCAGGGTGTCCCAGGAACAAGCAGCACTGCCTGCCCCTGCCCTCCCAGGCAGCCCTACCTGACGGTGGGTGCATGGGCAGCAGCGGGGCTGCCTGCCTGCTGGCGGGACAGGAACTGGTTGAGGTCCCCATTCTCCATGTACTCGGTGATCATACACAGGGGGTCATCTGTGATGCACACCGCCAGCAGCCGGATGATGTTGGGGTCCTTCAGCCGCGACATGATCTTGATTTCCTTCAGAAAATCATTCCTTTCCGGAACAGAAACCACACGGATGGGATAGACAGACCCAGAGGGGCACAGAGGTGAGCACAGACTGGCCAAGAGTGCCACCTGTCCACCCAAGCCTCCTGAGGGACTTATGGGCCCCTTCCCCTGGGACCGGAGAAGATGAGCAGCAGGGTGGGCTCAGCAGGTAGGTAGGCACTGGGGAGCTGGTTAGGACCAAGGACCCTGACATGTGACAGCCCAGCATCCCCAGAGTGCTCAGGTGTGTGGTCCTTGCAGCTGCACTGAGCTGGTGGAGACAGGGAATGCTTTCCAAGCATCCCAGTTCTCCTGGTGAGGCTCTGCATGTGGGCAGTGCTGGGGTGTGTGCCCCCCTCAGCCCCTACCTGGCATTCTTGTTGGCATCTGCCCGCAGCATCTTCACAGCCACCAGCATGGGGCGGTCAGAGCTGCCATCCAGGCCCTCCAGGGCAAAGTCCTTCCCTGTGAACTTCTCCATCCCCTCCACTTCACAGAGGTGAACCTGGGGGAGCAAGGAGCAGCCATTACATTGCTGACTGACAGCCTTCCACAGCCCCTGTGAGCTGGAAAGAGCTTTGCCTGAGCCCTGCTAGGAGCAGGCCCAGTTCCCGCTCACCTCCCCAAACTGGCCTTCCCCCAGCTTCTCCTTGAAGGTCAGCAGTTTCCTGGGGAACTCCTCAACGGCCACATCCTTGCCAGCGAGCAGGTCCATGGTGAGGGCTGGCACTGAGTAGGTGTTGCCGCCTGTCACACCCTGCAGGTTCACAATGTCGGCCTCGGCGTAGTGCGGGACGCCCTCGGGGACGCCGGCCTGGGATGGCTTGGTGGGGCCGCTGCAGCCTGGGGGGACACAGCGGGGCCAGCCCTGCCATGGGTGTCCTGCCCTGCACCCTCTGCCACCTGGGGCTGCTCACACTCTGCCCCTTCTGCCCCAGAGCCCCCGCAGGGCTGCCTGCAGCGTAGGCTGCTCCACTCCTTCCCCACCAACGGCAAACACCAACCAAGCCCTAAGCACCAGAGGAGCAGAGATCCATGTCTGACCTCCAGATCATTGAGGAAGAGCATCCCAAGGATGACAGTGGGACACAGCTTAGTCTGGCAGTGGATGTCACTGATGGCTCTCAGTCACAGGCTTTGTGTGACCTTGGTGTGGGATGCACGGGGACTTGTGTGACCTCTCCCCTCTGTGACAAAATGTTTGGAGAGTGGCCAAAAGCTGGGGCTGGAGAGAGAGGGGGCTACAGCAGGCTCAGTGAATGGTGTCCTGGCTGTCATCTTGAGATGGCTGTTAGCATGCAGGGTGTCCTGGCTCTCACCTGTGTCCTCCTCCCCCATGGTGAACTCGGGCAGCTTGCGGATCAGGCGGGAGGGCTCCTGGTAGTCGGGTCCCAGGGGGAAGATGCGGTCATAGGTGGAGCTGGACTCCTGCTCGCTGGGGGAGGAGGAGCGGTTGTGGTTGAACATGCTGGATTCACTGGGCAGGGAGAGGCTGACGGTCATTTCATCATCCAGCATCCTCCGTGATGCCTGTGACAGCGAGGCAAGGGAGGAGAGAGGTGGGGTTCCCCGCAGCACGGGCAGGATAGTACCAGGGATGTGCCCAAACCTTCCCTCTAGTGCCTTGTCCCTAGGTTGCAACCCCTGCCTGAGTTTGTCCTCATGTTCCCCCTTTCTCTTGTCTGCCTCTATGGAAAAAGGTTTGGCTTCATCAGTTTTGTGAGTGACTTTGTTTAGGTGGTGGCTGTGGTGGGAACCCTCCACACCCAGGCTCCTGTTCCCCAGATCAGCTTCAGGACAGAGGGATGGACAAACAGGCAAGTTCCAAAGTCACCATCCTGCTCAGCTAAGTCCCCCTTCCTTGGGAGATGGGTGAAAAGCCTTTCTGAGGAGGGGAAGGGAGCATCAGCCCTTGCATGGAGTCTGTTTTCTCCGTGCTGAGCTCCCAGAAGAACCTGCCCAGAATGACCCCACCACCACAAGGCACCTCGCCAGCCACACCACCCTTGCCCACCTTCTCCAGCATCTTCTGCCAGAACTGCCGCCACAGTATGATGACAATGATGGCCACCAGGATGAAGATGATGGCCACCAGGCACCCGATCAGGATGCGTGTGTTGCTGTCGTCTACCTTGAGTGTGGGGTCTAGCCGGAGAAGGGGACAGAGAGGGTCAGTCACAGTGGGGCGATGGGGGACCCCCTGCCCCTTTCCTGTGTGGGATGGGGCACAGTGCCCACCCAGCACAGGGTGACACTGCTTCCCTTGCTTACCGTAAGTGGTGGGGACCACGGGTGCCTCGGCGGGGGGCACTGAGTTGTTGTACATGGCTGCATCTGGCCAGGGAGAAGAGAACATCAGGGTAGGGGTGCGGATGGCCCACAGCCCCACCACCTCCTTGAGCCTCCCACCCAGGAGAGCCTGGTCCCCACAGGGCTCATGGCGACGGGTACCTGACTGGAAGGTGATCTCACTGAACATCATCCAGGTGTCGGCAAAGTAGTACTGGCACTTGATGGCACTGGCCATGCGGTGGAGCAGAGGCACGGTGACAAAACGGGCGCTGGGGTTCACATCATCCAGCACCAGCACCGAGGAGACAGCGCTGGGCTCCCACTCGCTGGCGTCGGCGCGGAAGTAGCACTGCACCTCCTTGAAGATCTTCACACCTTTGGCGAACATGTTGTTGCAGTGGACCTGTGGGGCAGCCTGTCAGCACGGCCACCGAGGGGCACGGGGAGGGTGACAGGGCGGGGGGGGTGAGGACCTTCATGGCAGTGAAGTTCCTGATGCGGTCAAACTCGAAGGTGATCTCCACGTAGCCGCCTGCCGTGCTCTCGTTGCGCCAGCCCACGTAGTCGTAGCCTGGCCAGACGTGGTACTCGTGGGTCTGTGTGAAGTCGTCCAGCCCCGACACTCCATCTGTCAGCTGTCCCAGGCCCTCTGTCATGCTGGCACGTGCAAAGGGACAGAAGGAACGTGAATCTTGCCAGCCCCACAAACCTGCACCCCCCAGCACCCCCTGGCAGCTCCTCACAGGCCCCAGGACACTCAGGGGGGGATTTAGTTCCTGATGTTCTCTCTGGATAAGGCTGTGGGGCACTGAACATGTGGTGCAGCTAGAGCAAATCCAAGGGAAAGGCTGGAGCTATTTCCCTCATCACACTGACCCCCTCATGATGTGCAGCCTTCCCAGCCATGTCCCCCACCTCAAGGACACCGCAAGCATTTGTTCTGCTGAGGATCAGCCTGAAAATGCAGGGAAGAAACATGCCCCTCGCCTGCTGCCCAGCATGGCACCCCGTCCTCACCTGTACCCAAAGGCCCCGTCATACACTGAGTCATTCAGGTAGATGATGGTGCCCCCAGGAAGGATGAGCTGCTGCCCAACTGGCGCGTTGTAGGACACCAGCCCATCTGCAGGGAGGGAAGGGTGAGTGCATGGACACCCCGCCAATCCTGGCGCTGCAGGACACACAGCCCCCACAGGGACGGCCAGCACCCCAGCATGGGCGCTGGGGACACAGGGACAGGCAGGGGACCGCCCCACGCACCCAGCCAGGCGCAGCCGTACAGCTCCACGCGCAGGCAGACATTCATGGAGTGGTCGGTGACGGGGATGAAGCGGACAAAGCGGGCGATGAGGGGCGGCTCCAGGTCCTTGAGGACGATGTCGTAGGTGTTGGTGTTTCCATCCAGCACCTGGAGAGAGAGAAGCATGGTGGGCATGGGCAGGAGGAGCCTCCTCACACACCGTCCAACGCAGCCCCCACTTGTCTCCTCACCTGCTTCCCGTGGCGGTTCCTCCAAGAGATCCAGCGGGTGCCATCCCGGCTGTAGTTGATTTTATACATGGGGGCAAACTCATTGCCGTGGCCCTTGGCGTGGCGCCCCTGGGTGCCCACCAGTGTGATGAAGTGCAGGGCTTGCAGGTCAATCTGCAGGAACTCCTTCAGGTCATTAGGCTCCACTGGGGTCTTGGGGCACCAGGCTCCATCACCCTCCTCCGAGTCCAGCCTGCGATCCCAGAGTGGAGGAGCTGTTTGCACATGGCTGAGGCCAGCCCCATGTCTCCCTTCTGCCTCCATGCCAGCCCAGACCCTGCTGTGGCTATTGCAGGAGGGTGCCCACACTCACCGTCCATACTTGGCGGCCGTGGAGTCAGACCAGTGGCTGGAGGCTGAGATGTCCTCGTCAGGGATGTGCCCACCCGACATTCCCAAGGGGTACCGACACACCGCTGCAACGACACCGGCAGGGCGCTGAGCAGGAGGCAATCCCTCCATGGGAATGGCCTGGGCTGGGGCACATCCACTGTGCCCCAGGGCAGCACTCTCCATCCCTCTGTCTCACAGAGAGGGGACGAAGCAAGGAGGGGACAGTCCTGCCAAAGCAGGCACCTTCCCGAGCAAGTGAAGCCTCTGGCCAGAAGCGGATGCTAGCCCAGCTCCAAGTGAAGTGGGAAGAAGGGGAGGTGGCTCCAAGGGCTGACGGGCATGCCGGGCCCTGTCCCCAGGGATCTCTTCAGCCTGGCTGGCAAGGATCTTGGCTGTGGTGGAGAGCCTGTGAGCTGTCACTGCTGTCCCCATGCTCCAGAGGGCTCACTCCAGAGACCACTTGACCAGAAACCTCACCAGCAGCAACTGTGCCATGCTGCGCCGCTGTTCCCTGTCCCTGCCTGGGGGAACAAGTGACACAGACAGGCACTCGTCCTCCGTGGTGACCCCTCAGCTCCCACCTCCAGCCCTGCTCCTGGCTGGGCTGCAAGTGGAAAAGTACCCGGGGTGGCAGGCAGGCTGCACCCCTGAGTGGCAGCCGACTCCCTCAGCACCGCATCCTCACTGCTTCACAGGACTTATTTTTTCACGCCTGGCTGCCAAGAGCACTGCTGAAAGGGCGGCTTGTTTGGCCATGTTTACCGTCTGGCTGCCGGCTCCAGCCCACCACGGCCCCGCCACACAGCACCCCGAGCAAACACCCGCACCGAGGGGGCAGGCAGGGCACCATGCCTGGGCCACCTCCTGCCCCACAGCCCCTGGCTCGCCTGGCATTGCACCCACAAAGAACCCACGTCCCCTTGTGTCACCATCCCTGGGACACCACACACAGGGACCATATCCTGCATCAGGCAGAGGGATGAGTGCATCTTTATCATGAGCTTTGGCACAGTGGGAGCATCTCTTCTTGTCTCCTGCTCTCACACTTGTGATGCTCTGCAGAGCACAGCTCCCACTCAATTCCCATTTAATTCTTGCCAAACACGGAGCCAGTCCTGTGTTTTTGTCTTGGTAATAACAATCCTGGCCAAGCAAATCCAATTCTGCCAGCCATTGATGTCTGCAGGAGAAACAGGATTGCCTCCTTAAATAACCACCGTGCAACCTCCAGGGAAGACCCGCTAACTCCTCCCACAGATGGAGGAAGCCTTTGAAGGGACTTGTTAAAGAGACTCCCCGGGGAAACCCTGGGCTCTGTCCATCCCTGCAGCACAGGATGGGGCTGAGCCCTGCAGGAACAGCCATCTAAACACACTTGTGCTGCTGGCCGGTGCAGTGTTGTGGTTTCTGAGCAGAAGCCAGGCACCCAGTCAAGCCAATTCACCAAAGCCAGCCTTGGTTTGCTGCAAAACCACCAGAGAAGGCACAGCCCAGCAGAGAAAACAATAACTTGGCACCTGGCAGCCTCCAGCGTCAGTGAGCCCCCCTGGGCAAGGGCCCCGCTCAGAGCCCAGGGCTGAAGTGCTTTGCCATGTCCAGCACTCTGCCAGCTGCCAGGGGCCAGACAGCACCTGTGGCACGCTGAGGGGGCTCTGAAGGTCACTGCAGGTGCCCAAGTGAGGTGCAGGACAGCAGAGTGACCAGGCAGGTGCAGTCTTGGGGGCCATCACAGACTGCTCCCAGAGCTGAGAAAATCCCAGAGATGATGGAGACGATGCGAGTCCAAACTTGGCCATCTGGCAGGAGCAGAGACCAGGGAAATGAAATTATGGCACCTGCAGCCACCTGGTTCCTGTGTGACTTACCGGGGTTGACCTGGGCTCTGGCGGCATGTGGCACGTGCAGCAGCAGCAGCAGCGGCAGCAGGGCCGGTCTGGGGGTGGCTGACATGTCGGCAGTCCTGCGGGGACAGAACCAGGGCTCGTCACGCTGAGGCGGCCCAGGAGCGGGCAAACACCAGCACTGCTTGGGGCAGCCAGCTGAGGGTGGGAGCACTTCTCCTGCACCAGAACGCGTGTCCCCACCTCAGCCTTGGAGGAGGAACAGAGCCCCAAGCTCAGAGGCGTGGTGGTGGTCACAGGGATCCCAGATCCCACCCTTGGGAGCCATGGTGTGCTACATCCACATGGAATGGCCACAGGACCCGCGGGAAGCTCCCTGGCCTCTGCCTGGGGCCAGCACTGGCTGCCTCCACCGCAGGGCACAAAGGCTCTGGCCTGGCCGCCCACCCTTGGCTGCCTTTGAAAGAAGAAGTTGCACAACCCCATCACATAAGACAATAATAGCAGGGTGCAGAGCAGTTTCTTGCCTGTTGGCTTCCAGAGAGGAGAGCAGACAATCGCCCGAGATTTACAGGGTATTTACTGGGATAGCTCCCCATAGCAGAGTGGATGCTAGGGCCTTGTGTGACACAGAAAAGAGTGACAGAGGGCGTGGGAGCCAGCTTGCACCCTCTGCCTCGAGGGGAGCATGGGATGAGGCTGGAGGGCCCTGGGAACGGGGCTTGGGCCACAGCATGGGGAGAAAAAGGTCTGGAGCTGCCGGGGCCTCTCCTCAGAGGGGACAAGGGGACCTCCCCAGGACATGCCTGCCCTTGTGTCAGGGCTGTCACCACAGTCGCCTTGGCTCTGGGCCCACAGCTGCCAGGAGCCCCCAGGGCACGAGCAGCTCCCACTGTGCCCACACCTCTGGGCACCATGCCGGGGGCACCAGGGACACCCTTAAAAGTCACCAGCCCTGCCCCACGCTCCCTGAGACCCCCTTATCTGCCAAGAGCACACTTTCACACTAGCACCAGATGCAATCAGTTCTCTTTCTATTAAAAAAGGCTTTAATCTAGTTTAAGTGCACATTAACCTTTGAGAGAGCAACCTTCTAACCTGGGGGTTAAAGGGACTACAGCTCCTGGCCAAACAGGGCCTGGCTGCTGGGGTAAATCCCAGCCAAGCCCACTGCACCAGGGACGTCTGTCCTGGCTGGCACTTCCTTGAAGCAGCCCAACACCACTGATGCTGCAGGTGAATGCCTGGTTGTGTCCCTGCCTTGTCCCCACCACTGAGAGAAAGGCTAAACACACCCAAACCAGCTGCCCACATCCCACAGAGCCAGCTGGGAGGTGCTGGATATGGCCCTGGGCGCTGCCACAGCTGGGGACTGGCATGGCAGGAGCCAGAGCAGGGCTTGCTGTGGCCACACCAGCACCCAAGGGGAGAGCAAAACCCCAGGAGCTGCCACCTGCACTCTGCAAGGAGCTCTGTGCACCCCACAGCACCCTGCTGGATTCCTGGGGGACTCTGCCAAGCACCACAATCTCTGCAGGAGGCACAAGTAAACACCTGCACTTGGGATGATTTCCCCCCCTTTTTTCTAAGTTTCCTTTCTTTTTTTCTTTCTCCAAAAAGCACATATGTGGTTGCTTTCCCCCCACCCCCATTCCCAGCTGGGAAACTGTATCTAGTTGCAACTAACTCAGCTGCAACTGGGAATTTCAGCTGCATTGCCCACAGGCACACGCAAGAGGCTCCTGCATTTGATGACGGCCAGTTCCCCACCGACATTAAAATCTTAATTTCCTTCTGCATTCCAAAAAGCATCCAGGGATATTTTCCCCTACTATTCTTTCAGGCTGAGTAAACTCTTTAAGCATCAGGATACCACATGCTGTAATGTCCTGCAGGGAATGCATTTACATTTAGCCTAGCATAGGGAAATCATCCCACGTAGCCAGTGGGAAGTGCTCATTGCTCCTCAGGGGTGTGGGGCTGGGGGACAGTGGGGGGACAGTGACTCAGGCCACAAGGCTGAGGGCTAAGGGACACATTGTCAAGCACAGGGGCAGTACTGGCAGCCCAGCTGGAAATCAGTTTTGTGCCACCAGCCCTGCAAAAGGGATGGCTTTGCAACGCTTTGACTGAAAATGTTTGCTGAAATTTTTCAATCACTGGAAAGTTTTAGTGTAGACAGTTTTTGGAGCTCTTCCCTGGCATCGCCTGGGCTTTGAGTTTCCCTTAGCTGCTGTTTTTTGTTTTCCCTTCTTATTTCCCTCCTTCCTTATTCCACTGAAATAACCAAGGGAAATAACCAGGGGAGAAACTAAATTTGCTTTTGTTAAGAGACAGCCCCCACCCGAGCCATGGTCCCTGTTGCCATCAGCCCGTTCCAAGCGAGGTCACCAGCTGGGCAAGGTTCCCAGCTTGCTTCCCAGGTGGGCACTGCCACCTTTGCTTCATCAGGAGGACGCATCATGCATGGGGAGAGGGCTGGATGGCAGCAGCCTGCACCCCCTGTGCACACCAGGTCCTGGATGCAAGTCTGCAAGGACTTCTAGGGCTCCCGTTGCAGAGCCTCAGTCCTCACACGGGGCTGGGGCTGCCATCCTGCTGGGTGAGACAGGTCAAGGCCACTCAGGGAATGTCCCTGAGTGATGACAGGCTCGCTGTGAGCCTGGTCCAAGGATGTTTGGATAAGGGGGTTCAGGATCCCTGCCCCAGCTGGCACTACAGCCCCCAGCATGCCGTGCTGCCGGCAGCCTTGGCGGGACCACAGTGCAGCATGCCGGGACCCGTAGTCCTCCTTCCTTCCAAAAATGCCATTTTAGACTTTTTCTGGGCTGGATGCAGCCCCATTTCCTGCAGCAGCAAGCGCCTCCCCAGCCACGGGCTCGCTGGCTCAGACCGGGGCATCGCAGCTGTCCGGGGTGCGAGGAGCAGCCAGCTGATGCCTCATGGCTCCAGCTGCCCTGGTGAGACCTGCCAGGAGTATGGCCGGGGGCCTGGGGACACTGTCCTGCCAGTGTCCTGGGGACGCTGCGAGTCCTCCCTGGCAGCCAGACGCTCCCAGCCCTGCTCGCAGCCCTCGCAGGGCCCCGCAGTATTGCCCCAGCGCCACCCAGGGCTGGCGGCCGCGAGTTGGCTCCCAGCACCGGCACGGGCGCGATGCTCACGAGCACCAGGGCAGTGGCCTTGTGCTCCCCTTCCCGGTGTGACCTGGTGCCTGGCTAGGGGACCCTGGGGACTGCAGGGCCTCCCTGGCTGACCAGCACTGCCGCCAGCTCTGCCCACAGACGCATAGGCGGGAGCTGAGGAGGGACACCAGGAAACGCCGGCCTGGCACGAGGCACGGCGGGCACCGCTGGCACCGTGGGGTCAGCTGGCGAAAAGGGGCCGATTGTCACCCCCCGAGTGAGGACAGCGCCCTGCTGCTGCCCCAGAGCCTTCCCGGGCAGAGCTACACCCCAGCCCTGTGCCTGGGCTCGGCCGCCGAGCACGCCCGAGCCGCGTCCCCCCACAGTGCCAGGCCAGGAGGGTCCCCCGCTCCCCACACGGCCCAGAGGACCCAGAGGGACTCACCCGAGAGCGGCAGGGCGCAGGGCGGGCGGGCTCCGCGCCCCTCGCCCGGGCCGGGGGAGCCAGGTGAGGAGCGAACTTCCCCGGGCTGATGCAAGATGCCTCTGGGAGCTCGCTCGCATTCTGCGGATTCCTGGGAGCCGGCCAGAAATCCCACAATCCTACATCTCGCACATTTGGTTTCAATTAGGGAGCGGAGAAGGGGAGCCAGTCAGCGATCCGGGCTGGCGTTTCGGCAGAGGTTATTTTCCTCGGCCCGAGGGAATGTGCGCAGAGCTATAATTTACAGCAAAACCCATTCATAGCGCGAGAGAAAAAAATAAAAAAGTCCCCGTGGCCAGTAAGGGAACTTAAAGCAATAGGCAACGTTTCACTTTCTAGTGCCTGCCCCGTGGCTGTGGCATGGCACACACGTCCAGGATCCTCCTCCTGCACTGGGGGGCTGGGTAGCACACCCCCAAAATGTGGGTGATGGGGACGCTCCACAAGACCCCAGAGCTGGCCCAGAGGGTCCCACATGGGCTACCCCTCTCTGGACCCCTGGGGGAATGATTTGGGACTCCTGCATGGGCACACGTGGCCAGGACAGCAGCCAAACCTGGCTCAGGGCACAGGCTTGGGGCTCCAGCTCCCCGAGCTCCACACAGAGCTGGTGGCTTGACATCATTTCCAGGCACTGGCCTGGCACGGTGGCTACCGGCTACGCAATGAGGCAGGGAGAAAATAATAACACTACTACTAATACTGATGGGCTCACATTAATTTTCGTGCAACATCAAAAACCACAATTAAAGAACTTTTTCGAAAAGATTTTTAGACTGTTTTGACTGTGTTGAATTCCATGCTCATATTGTGGGAAGGAAATAGCACCCCTGGCAGCAGGCCACCCACCAATTCTCTAAAAAGCTTTCCTGTCCTATGAGACACCCCAAAGCCCCTGGGCTGTAGCCTTGCTCCTGAACCTCTTTGGCAGCGTGAAGTCTCCAGACAAACCAACTGAATCACAGGCAGGGGAAGCCACACACTGCTCCCAGCAGACACTGGTGATCCTTGTCACTGCCACCAGAGAGGGACTGCAGCACCAGCTGAGCGGGCACTGCCCAGGGTGACAGAGGCAGGGCACAGCTTCCCCGGGCTGGCAGGGAGCAGGGCTGAGCAGTGCCCCGTGTGCTGCCCCAGATCAGCTGGCAGGGAGAAGCACAGGCTGCCCTACGTGCACACTGGCACAAACACCAGCCAGCTCTGCTCCACTCCCCTCCTGCTACCTGGAAGTGCTGCTCAAATAACTTGGCAGCAGCTCCCAGGACCTAATGCAAAGGTGGTGGTCTGCAAAGCCCAAAAGCCAAAGGCTCGGCCACGCACAGCCCAGCCAGCCTGTGGTGAGCCAGCAGGAGACAGCACCAGCCAGGACCCCCCACACTGCCCTGGTGACCCAGGCACAGTGCCTGGGGAACCAAGTGCTTGGCTGAGCCTGGGATGCCCAGCAGCCACCTTTGCACCTGGGGGGCACGTGGTGGCTGCCCCCAGAGGGAGTGGTTTGGGTCCCATTCCCTCCCCAGGCAGCCACGGGGCAGTGAGAGGCTGTGGCCACATCAGGATCAGGAGGGGAGCTGGCCAAGGTCTACATCCTTCTTCCCAAACAGGAGTGGAGGCAGCACAGCTGCTCTGCCCCAGGCAATCAGCACACCACACTCCTCGGCAGTGGGCTGATTGATGCAGGAGCCAGAGCCCCTCCAGGAAAAGCAGAGGGCACCTGGTACTGGTGGAGGGCTCAGTGCCAGCTGATTTGACCCTGAGCACTCCAGCAGTACCACACACCTGCCTGTTCCTACCTGCTCAAGGCTTGCCACTGTTTGCAGAAATATAAGAGGAGGGTACAACTCTCTACTTCCTCCAGGAACACCCCAAATGAGCACTGTAGGCTAGAGGCCCTGTCTGCAGCCACCCCAGACAGCCAACCCTTGCTGCACTGAACAGAGCACTTGGCATGATGCAGTTGGCTCTCTACTCCATAAGCCTCTTCGTGCAAAGTCATTGTCACTTAAACACCACCAGAAAACAAACAGGAGTAACTCACAGTTTAATTGGGTGCTTCCAGTTGTGCAATATACAAAGGATGACTAAAAGGGAGGACATGGGCAATGGCAAGGACCCCATTAAAAAAAAATAGTCATGTAGATTTAAGAAAAATAAAAATCCTAGATTAAACTCAGCCCCACATCATAAAAATCCCCTCTCTGCATGTACAATGACTATTACTATACACATGTTTAAAAATAAATGCCCACAGCCTGGAGTGCAAAGGGCAGCACCACAGCTGTGCTTTGTGGCAGGGGAATCCGTAGTGTTTGGTTTTTAAATTAAAATATAAATAGAAGCATACAACATGCCAAGAACCGAGTGGGTCAAATCCTCTTCTGCACAGGGCCAGAGCAAGCAGGAGCAGTCCCTGCGAGGCCCAGCTATCAGCCTTGGTGTGGCCCAGTTCCTGGTGGGATGGCAGCCCTGCCCGGGCACCAGGCAGCCACTACACCCCGTTCTTCACCAGCTCGTGGATCCCGTCCTCGTCAATGATCAGAGGCGTGCGGAACTCTCGGTCCTTCACCAGCTTCTCCAGGCCCTGCGGGGGTGAGAGTGTCTCGTTAGGAACACCACATATCACCTGCCTGCTGAGCTGCCTCTGCTCCCCTCCTGTGCTGCCAGCCTGGGGGCACTGCCCCAAAAAGCTCCCCAGTGAGTTACAGTCGCTTCTGTGGCTCATCCCTCTCACTGTGCCCTGCCAGCCCAGTACTCACTTCTCCTCCGTAGGAGACAAGGGGAGAAATTTCACACTGGATCGGCAGGTCGTTTGCATCCTTCAAGCTGCAGAGAAAAAACAGACAGTCAGGAGAGTCAGGTACAGCCCAGGGGGACACAGATAGGGCCCAACATCTGCCGAGGCCAGCAGAGGCTCAGGGGCTGTCTGGGCCCACACAGGCCCCACCAGCACAGAGCTGCCCTGGGTTAGTTAAGCCTTGCGTGCTCTCCAGAGAGGTGCCAGCTAAAGTTTAGATACCACCAGCAACTGAAAGGGAAAAGAGCTTCAGATGGGGCTTTCATGATGCCTTTCCACGTGTGTAACTACAGCAGTGCCTGTGCCCCCAGCCCCACTATTTCTGATGTTGCATGGAAATGAGTCACCCGTTCCTTCTCCTCCTGCAGCCCTGGGGTGATGTGTGACACACTCACAGAGCACCTTCCCATAAAGCAAGAGGTCTTTAGCTTTTAGCCCTCTCTTGCTTAAAGCACCACCTGAGGACACAGGGTAAGCCCTTCTGCTCACTCAGAAACACTCCCTGCAGCACTGTCTGCTCCTCCTGCCTTTGCCTGTTAGATCAACTATCTTGGCTCCTCTCTTCTGCCTGTGAGATGGGGCTGGTGAGCAAAATGTCAGGACCACTGGGCAGCACTGCTGGGCAGGGGCCTGTGTAGGGTCCCTGACCCTGCTCCTGCTGCCACCAGCCTTCGTAGGACACGCTTGGATGATCCCTGGATCCAGCTGGCATGTAAATCTGGGGGTGCAGCTCTGTGGACCCAACAAGCAGCCATGGCAACAGCGCCCCAGTGGCCCCTTCCCAGCCAGTGGCCACAGCAGCCAGGCAGGCACGGCAGAATGCCATCTGTGACAATGCTCCCTTCATCCAGGTCGAGGCTCCTTCCTCTGCCACGCACTCACTCAGCCCCCTCCTGTCCAGGTGTCAGTAAATAAAACTCACCCATCCCAACCCACACTGGTATTTACCTTGAATGTTAGATTCAAGATAGTGATTTAAAAAAAATTGATATTAACTGGTAATGAAGGGTAAATGTGGGACAAGGTGCAGCCTTTCTCTTGCATGTTAACTAGTGGGATGGCTTAGTCATAAGCCTGAAAACACCTGGAGTCTGGAATTAAAACAGAGATAAAACAGCTGTATTCCACCAGGAAGTACCTGAAGATAAAGCTTCTGAAAGAGGGGAAGGGAACTAGACTGCTTACTCTGTGAGTCATTTACACTCACCAGCTCCAAGTCCCAGCACATCTGTGCCTACATAACATATCAGAAGAGTTAACACTTCCCTGTGGATTCCTGTAAACTTTCAAGCACTGATCCAGGGGCTTTCCCTGGTGTCACACTCTGGATCTTCCAAACTCAAGAGCTGGAGTCACACAAAGTCCAGCTGGCTGCTGCGCTCAGATTCACACATGCTACATCAAAGCCTGCCTGACGTTTGCTTCATGTTTTTAATCCCGTGTCGCTCTGCCTGGACGCCTGGCGGACACTGGCGGATGGCAGCCATCCCCAGCTCTTGGACCGGCTGGGACCAGTCCCTGCCGTGCTGTGACAAACAGGGGAGTGGCATCAAAGGACGTGCCAGGGTGTTTGCCAACAGCACCCTGCCTGCGGGGTGCCCTTTGGGGCTGCGTGCAGTCAGCATCCGGCTGCTGCCATCCTGTGTCTGTACCCAACAGCATGAGCCCCATCCAGTGATCCCTGCGGAAAGGAGCCCAGCAGGGAGCGGAGCTGCCTGCCCCGCCACCATGAGCAGCAGCACCTCCTGTCCCCAGGGGTGACATGCCCCAGCGGCCACATGCGCCCCCTGCCCCGTTAGCCTGGCACGCCGCTCTGCCTGCAGCCCGTTAGTCCCTAAGCACAGCCCCGCCACCATGCACCTGGCACGTGGATAGTTACTTGTCATTGACATCTGCTGGGCTGGCAGCTGACCTTCCGTTTGTGATGCTACATGGGAACAAACAAGGGTTAGCAAGGGGGGAAAAACAGAGCAAAACAAGTCTGGGGTCTGCTGATCCCTAAGGAGGGCAGTGGGAGGTCTCGTGGTTGAGGGATGCGTTGATGCCAGCCTGGCTGCTGCAAGGACCTGCTGCCGTGCTCTGTCTTTAGGGAGCCACTTCCCTCCTGCAGAGGCAACCTTGGCTGTGCAATAGAGGCTGGCAGGATTCAGTTCCTGTTGTCACCACACAGCTCACACCCAGCTCTGCTCCACAGATCACCCAGGAGAGGGGACCCCATAGCTGGTTGCTTCTGTGACACTGTTATCAGTGCTGGGATTGCCTTGTGCTTAATATCCAGCCCAAAAAGGAGCAGAAGTGACAGGAGAAGCAACTCACCGAGGGATGGCAGGGATGCGTGTGCCATTTTCATCCACGAAGTGCCCCCCTGCATTGAGAACCCAGCAGTGGTGCAGGGACATCAAGGCATGTCGGGCTGTGGTGGGGTTGTCCTTGCCATTCTGGCTGTCTGCGTTCTTCAGGGGAGAGAACTCATCCTCACGCAGCACCTCGTACACCACAAACTTCCTGGGGGAACACAGCGTGGGAGGGTCAGGTTTGGAAACTGTGGCTGCTTCCCCTGCCAGGGTGGCTGAGCTGGGCCCACAGCCCTTCCCCAGTCCCCACCCATGGCTGTTTTCACAGCCGTGCAGGAGGGAGGGGAGGGCCCGGCCTGTAGGGTCAGCAGATGTTCCTCTGGCACAGAAACAGGGCTCAGCCCAGCAAGAGGCATGCAACACCCATGCCTCCAGCTGCCATCCCATCCTGATCCCAGGACATCGCCGGTGGGCACACCCTGGCAACAACCCCAGAGGATCTCAGAGCTTCCCCAGGGAGAGCCAGCAGCCAGCCTGGACCCCACGGAGAGAAAAGGACATACTTGGAAAACTGGAAGATGTCGAAGACAAACTTCTCCATCTTAATCCCATTGGGCTTCTCGGGTTGGACTAGCTGCCCTGTAGTGATGTCCACATGTGGGATCTTCTTCTCAGCCACGTGGTGCTGCAGCTGTGGTTCGTAAGTGCTGCAACAGGCCAAGAAAGAGATGTCACTTGTCCGAGCAAGCCACATCCCCATCTCAGACACAGCTGCAGCAGGATGGCTGCCCTGCTCTTACCCTGGCTGCCCCAAGGCACCAGGCTGCTCATCCCCACAGCAGCCAGGAGACAGCCCCACATGCCTGCACTCTGGAAGCAGCATGAGATATGGCCCAGAGAACCCTTATCTCACAGAAGGGGTTGTGCAGACAGGTGGGGGTCAGACCAGCTCTGCAGGGGCCTCATCCCAGCACGCCTGGAGCTCAACCAGCAGCAAGCAAGGCACAGCCAGCTCTGCTCGGCAGCAGCACTTCAGTGCCAGCACTCCTGCCCTGGCACTCCAGCAGGCTCTTACTTGACCACATCTTTCAGGAAGGCAGTGGTGAAGTAGTGATTGGCGATGTTGCCCGCGTTGAAGAGCAGCCGCCCGTCGGGGCTGCGCTGCTGGGCAGTGCCCAGGGAGATCTCGCTGTACTCCACCACCTGGTACACGCCGTCCACCCGGCACACCACGCCCACCGGCTCTGTGGGGTTGGTCTTCTCCACCACCTGCCCAAGGGAAGCACTGTCAGGGAAAGGTACCCAAAGCCCCACACTTCCAACACACTCCCTGGGAAACAGCGGGCCCTGTTCAGAAAGGCTTCTTCCTCTGCTGCGATGGTGCAGGGATGGGGATGCCGGAGCCCTCCCCTCCCAGGTGCTTCTGGCAGGGAGGATTAGAGGAGGCTGCGATGGCAGGGCTGGGTGACGTGTCAGACACACCCAGAGGGCATAGCAGGATGTGGCACCAAGCTAACGTGCAGCTGGCAGCAGGCACGGGTATTTTTAGCCAGCTTGTTGTTCACAACCAGAAGGCTGCTGGCTCAGCAGAGCCATCCCCCTGACCTTCCTCTCCTCCTTGCACCTCACACACCTCCATCTGGGTTATGAGATACCCCAGCAAATCCCTACCCACCACTGCAGGCAGCGGCACAGGGCTTTCTCCTTTCTGCATGCTAAGGTTTATTTCCTCTTTCTTTCATGTAGGCCAGGAGGAGAAACTGCCTTCCCTTTCTCAGCTTACCCTCTGAAAGCTGCAAGACCAGTAAGTCCTTTCACCTGTTTGCCGGAGCCAAGCCAAATGCAAACAAAACCTTTGGCTGTCAAGCCAATCTTTAAGTAAAGCCCTAAGTGTGGCATGTTCTATCCACAAGAACACATCCTGGTGTCCAGGATGACAGGCTGGGGACAGCTGGCAGCTTATGGCAAGGATCCTGTCTGCCTGTGCTAGCCACAGCCACCCAGAGAAGAGCTGCCCAGCATCTGGGTGTGTGCCAGGCAGCTACACAGGGCTCCCAAGCAGCCTCTTGACCCCAGGGGGACCTCCTTGGTGCAAGGCAGAAGAGCAGTGCCAGCCATCCTCCAGGATGCCAGGGGCAGGCAGGACTGTGGCAGCATGTGTTACTTCACCAGCTATCCCTCCTGGTTGTGGCAATCCAGGAAATGAAGGGTAAAAAGTCAGGGAAGCCAGGCAAAGAGCAGACCCCACCCAGCTCTGCAGAAGCAGTGCATGCCTCCTCCAAAAACCATACCTTGGCCCCACAGTCTGCTCCCTTCTCCAAGCAGAAGCCAATGAACCTGGGGTCAGCCACCTTCACCAGGATGTTGTCCACACAGTAGACGTGGACACTGCGCACACCTCTCCGCTCCATGTCGTCCATGATGCCGTGTGAGCCCAGCGCCCGGTACAGGCCCCCGTTGCCATCTGCAGAGGGAACGCCCCACTGCCCGTCAGCCAGCCACACTCATCCTCCTTCCCCACGGGCTCATGTGGAGGGTCATCAGCCCAGCCATACCCCACCCTGGTCCTCCCTGCCAGGGCAGACACAGACACCTCCCAGCCTGAGTCAGCCATGGGCCAGGTCACAGTGAAGACTGCAGTTCCAAAAGCTGCTCCTCAGCACCACGTCTCACCCCTGGCCACCAACCTGGTGCCATAGCAATCTTGCCCTTCTCCTCCAGCAGGATTTTCCCATCGAATCCCAGGGCAGGCAACATGCCCTGCTGGAAGAAGATGACATTCTCCTTCTTCAAGCCAAAATACCGATGTTTCTGGAAGAACTCCTTGGTGGACTCCATAGTGCAGCCACTTGTCATAATGTACCTGTTGCAGAGTAGAAGACACCCAATGAGCAGGGAGGAGAGGCAGGATCTCACACCCCTCATCCCAAATGTGGGGAACACCTAGGACATGCTTCCCCCCACACTTAGGAGGACCTGACCTGCTGCGGTCCCGCCATTTTGCCAAGCCAATGAAGGCTTTCACCCTTCCTTGCAACACATATCTCCAAAACCATACAACACCATGCATGGGACACCCAGCTGCAGCGGCCAGCTCTTGCCATGTCTACAAGGCACCTCAGCAGCTCATCTGCTCATCTCCCCACCCCCATGGCTGCTGTCCTGCACGGGGACATGGAAACCTTTCCCAAAGGGCCGTGGGACTGAGTCTGACAACGTGGGACCTGCCAGTGCCACCCTGAGCCTTGAACCACTCACTCTAAGGGGCCATGCCCATTGCAAAGCATTGACACCAAGAAGGGCCATGCCACTCCATGGTCCTTGGGCAGCCAAGGGGCTCCGCATCAACCCAGGGGCTGCATGAGGGAACTGCACCAACCCAGGCTAACCTCGGGTGCCAAAGGAAACTGCACCAACCCAGGCTAACCTCGGGCTGCCCAAGGGAACTGCACCAACCCAGAGGAGCGCGGGCTGCTGACAGCCAGAGGCTATGCCAAACTACAGGACCTTGATCCACCAGTGCCAGCCGGACCGTGCCGACACCACCCCACGAGGGGTGTCCCCCGCGAGGCCGGGCTCACCAAGGGATGTGGCAGGGAGTGCCGTGCTGCTCCTCCGCCATCTGCTGCAGCCGCCGCAGGCGCTGGGCCTGGAGGTGGAAGAGGGTCTTGCGGGAGGGCAGCCCCACGTCGCACATGCCCTTGGGGTAGGGGACGCCGAGACGGGTGCCCTGCCCGCCGGCCAGCAGCAGCGCGGCCACGCGGCTCCCCGCGATCTCCGCCAGCCCTGGGGGAGCAGACACGAGTGGGGCCCTCCGCGCCGGCTCCGCGCCGCGCCGAGCCCCGCCGCCCCGCGCACCTACCGCGGCTCTCCCAGCGCGGCACCAGCCCGCGGTCGCGGGAGGCGCTGCCCAGCACGTCCCGCGGCACCGGCTCCATGCGCGCGTCCAGCCCTGCTGCCGCCGCCACCGCCCCGCCGCCGTCCCCGCGGGCGCGGCGGAAGAAGCGGTTGATCTCGGCCACGTCCATGCGGCACAGCTCGGCCGCCAGCGCCCGGCGGGCCGCGCCGTCCAGCTCGGGCCAGAAGCGCAGCACATGGTCCTGCCCGCCCGCCGCCAGCCGCTCCCGCAGCTCCGCCGCCACATCCCCCTGCGCCTCGGTCGCCTCCATCCCGCCCGCCGCCGCGGGACCACCGCCGCCCGCCGCCGCCCTTTATAGCTCCCCGCTGGCCAATGGCCAGGCCTCGTGCCACGTGGTGCGCGCGGCTCGCCCAATGGGCGCCGGGGGAGGAGCGGGACCGCCCGCCCCCCTTGCGGCGTTCCCGCCAATCGGAGCGGCCGCTGCGGCGCCGGCGGGGGCGCGCGCCGCTGGCTGCCATGGCAACGCGCGCCACGTCAGCGCGCGGCCCCGGCGGGCCCGGGGGCGGCGAGAGGGGAGGGAAAAACCCCAAATCCAGCCCAAAATGCGCCGGCGAGGTCCCTGAGGAGAAGGAGGAGTCGGCCCGGCCAGACCCGGGAGCCTCGAGGCGTCAGCAGCGATGACACACGCGCGGCGCTCCTGCCGTCATCGGGGTCGCGCGGTATCCCAGAATGACAGGATGCGCTGAGTTGGAAGGGACCCTCAGGGCCATCGAGTCCAGCTCCCGGCCCCGCACAGGGCACCCCCGGGAGCCACACCCTGCCCCGAACGCCTCTGGAGCTCTGCCGGGCTCGGCGCGGGGACGGGCCGGTGTCAGAGCCGGCCGCAGCCAAAAAACTGCTCACCCGCCGCCGCCGCCTCCAGCGGCCCGGGCGTTGTGCAACCCGCAGCTGCCCCGGCGCCGCTCTGCGTTACCGGGCGGTTCGGCCGCGGACAGCGTCATTCGGGGAACCCCCAGGGCAGCGCCAGGGTGGGACCTGTGCGGTGCCGGTAAGCGGGGCTGCCGCAGGAAGCCAAGCCCCGAGGGCCCGGGAGGGGACACGGTGGGCTCCGGCCCGGCAGAGGCCACCCCGGCGTGTGGGGCTGGGGAAGATTGCCCGGGGACGCTGTGGACAGCTAACTGGGAGTACAGTTAGAGAAATGTGAAGATTTTTATTAGTGTCTTAACAGGAGTTATAACAGTACGGAAATTGCAGGGTAAATCACAGTTACTGCTCCCTGGATGGAATACAGTTGGCGTGAATTGAAATGGATTCCAAGATGATTTCTCATACAGATACATGCTAAGGGGGATGGAGTGGAGTGGGGAAGCAGAGTGGAGACAGCACATCCAGGCTTCGTGGAAACCCCCGCAGGGAGGAGGAGGAACTCGATGGTACTTTGCAGGTGATACTTTGCATGTCCCCTGTCAACCACAGGAGAAAGGGGAAGATATGCTGCTGCTGAGTCAACAGCTGTGGTGAAACTCCCCTCCTTAGATGAACTTGCTTCGTTAAAGCCTAATAATAATAACAGCCCCCTCCATCCCATGGCTCCCCCAAACCTCCGAGCTACGACCACCCCTCACTGGAACTGGAAGGAGTTCTGACAGCAATGGTCTCCAAGCACAAATACTAACGCTGCCATGGCTGGGTCACAGCCCTGTCCCCCCTGACCGAGGCCCTGCTGCTCGGTGACAGAGAATTGCTCCGCTGCACGACATTTCAGTGTCCCATAAGAAGGGCACGCTGGACAACCACCTTGTACTGAAGCATGGTTTATTAATCACCTGTACCAAGCACACATCTGCTCAGCAATGGTGCGTGACGGGATACAACAATTGACATCTAACCCGAAGGGAGGCACGTGGTCACAGGATCCGGCACAGCAGCAGGAAGTGTACTGAACCCTCTGGAAAGAACCTGGCTACAACACGGTGCTCAGGCTACGGTGTTACGAGGCTGAAGACCAGTGAGAATAAAATTAGGAATACAGCTAAGATTGGAGCTGACTTGTGCTTTGGCCAGTAATTTAAACACCAGTTACCCTACAACTAGGGTAGGAGTAGGTAGGTCGGTGCTACACCGAGGGTTATTGGGGGGAGCAGCACAGACCAGGAAACCCAGCGAGCATCTGAGGGGAAAGCCTCAACACTTGGGCACCTATAGCAAGCAGTGTTCAGGAGACAGGAAAGCCAGGCCCATCCCACACACCACAACAGGCACCTTGGACTGAATCACCATGCACACTTCAGATACAATCTAGAGTTAGGGAACTCAAAGGTTTTAGCAGGGCTAAAACTTATGCCAAGACACCAACAGGTCACTGAGACACCAGAGTGAGCTTCATCTTGACAGAATAATAAGTCTTTGAAGGCAGAGTGTGAGGAGTAACAATACAATGCTTCTAAACCTCCCTGTACCCCACAGCCTGCAGAAAGGTGGATCCAGTGACATGACAGAGATCAACCAGGAGGAATATAATGAAAAGCAGCTTTGGGTTGTTTTACCCAGCTCAGTCCTCAAGCCTGGTCAATGAACATCTGGAGAAAAATGTCTGGTAGCAGGAGTTTGCATCATGAGGATTTATTTAGCCCCTGTTAAAAAAGCTGAACAAAACTCCAGCCAAACTCTGGTGGAAGAGCTGCCATGCTGCAGGAATAGGCTGTAGCTCCTCTCTAAAGATCAATCCTGGCACAGCTCTATCTCTGATTGAAAGAATTCTGACTGAAAAAGTCGTGCTTGAAAGATGACAGAGCAGCTCAGTCCTAGACAAATGATGTGAGAACTCTGAACACATTTAAGTTCCATACCTGCATCCCAGCATCTCCCTGTCCCAGTGTTGCTGTAGGTGACAGACCTCACACCCTGCTCCCAGGGGAGCTCCCTGTGGCCCCACCTGGGCTGGCACTCAGCAGAGCAGGAGCTTTGGGGTCTGCTCCTGCCAGCTCAATGCTGCTGCCATGGTTGCATTCAACACGTGCATGTCTGGACCAAAGCGCTTTGACCCCTGGCTCAACCCGCAGGGACAGCAGTAATGCAGAGCTGAGGAGGTCATCCAAGACCCAACCATACTTCAAACACTGCTCTCCACACAGGAAAAACCTTCATCCAGTTACCATTCAATTCCTCCCAGACACTAAAAGGTGCTTCACTCAAAGGACGGTTAAATTAAAAGCAATGAATCACACACCCCACCCATGCAAAGGCTGCTGAACAGCTATATACACCAAAGCAGCATCATTCCCAGAAAAATCTGATCAGCAAATCACACCTTAAAACTCATTGTGGGATTTTATTTTTTTTCTTTTCCCTGGCAAGCCCACCATCCCAAAGGCAACAGAAGAATTCAGAGATTGGTCCTTTCTAAGGGAGTTTGGTAAGGGCCACAGTAGACAGCACTATACACTAGCACAGAGAGCAACTCAGACTCATGAAATGCTACAGACATTGGATCTCCTGACACACCATGCACAGGGCAAAAAATCAAGAGGAACTTTTTAAATATTGGATTCCATCAAGTCCAGCAAGATGCAAACAGTAAATTGCAAGGTAATTCAGGTATTATTCCAGGGAAGGTCAGGGATGCTTCAGGCAGCTGTCCACAAGTATTTCGTCTCAGAAAAGAATTCAGGAGGGCCTTCCTCCTCACTGAAACTGGGACCAAGACCACAAGCCAGAATCCACTGGTGACTCTCTAAACAGGGCTGTTTGACACTGTGCCCATCAGGAGCAGAGTGCCCACCCTGGAGGGAGAGGCTCTGCCGGGTGCATGGGTTTGGAAATCCCTGGCAAACAGCCTCTGCCTGCCCCATGGCAGCAGCTGACTGAAGCCACGGGAGCAGAACATGCTCTGGGGGGAAGTGATGCTGCTCACCACAGTGTCTTCCCCAAAGGCATGTGGCTGTTGTCCCTGACACTGTAAAAGACCTTCTCCTGGCCAGTCCAGTCTGATGACTGCTTAAGCCCTTTCTGTACAGGATCTCAGATTGCCTCAAGCCCTTTTTGTAACCTTTGAAGGACCAAAAGTGTCAGTGCTTCTAATCTACAAGTCTTAATGGGTTAATGCAAAACCAAAATGCACAACACAGAAAAGCCAAGCGTGGGACCTACAACGCACAAATATTTGTTCTTATGAGACTCTCAAGGCAGGAGTCCTGCTGTGACACAAAGAATACTGTGTGCTGTAGCACTCCTTTCCAAAAATATCACCGAAAGACGCTTGCATATCACAGATGATTTGGCATCAGTGCCAGCACAGGGTATGTGCTAGAAAGATGAATCCACACGGCGCGGTTTTCACATCTACTCAGGCTACAAAGTGCTTACAGGTTGTGTTGGGACTGAGGCTGGCACTGCTCTGACCAGGTCTCCACCAACAGTCCCAGCCCACCCCAGGCATACAAGCAAGCTCAGCTCCCCACAGGCAGCATCATCCACACGTCACTGCCCAGCCCAGCATCAGCTGCATGGCTCTGCTCAGGTCACGAGGACAGGGCAACCCCACAGGCTCAGCAGATCCAATTTCATTGCCTCCCTCTGCTCTATGTCAGGAGAAGACTCAAAAGTCCTCCTGGTCTGCTTTAGAGAGGATGGCATTTCTGCTTCTTTATTTATAACAGTATCAACAAAAAGCAGGCAAGCCTTCCTCCTCCTCCAACACCAGAGAAGAGGATTTGGTTACAGGAAAGCTTAACAAAGAAATCCTCTCCCCAGAGCCAAGCCCAGCGCTAAGGCCAAGATTTTGGTCTCACTTCAAATCACTGAGAAGCCCTTGCCCGATCTGCCCGGTCTCCTGGGCTCCCCCTGTCCCCACTCCTGCCCCGGGCAGAGCCACACCCCCTGTAAATGAGCAAGCACAGCACACACACAAGCACGGCTGAAAGCGGCCAGGCCTCCTCAGCACATCACAAAGCAGCAGTAAAGTTTCAAAGCCCATTCAAGTCCTTTGCACCTCTCCTTCACAGATGACTCAGAAGCAGGGCTAGGAAGCTCTTTTGCACATTCAACTGTAAAACACGTGAGGAAGAGGAGCAAGACAACTCTCCTGATTGTTGCTACTGCCTACAGCAAGTTTTGGTACAGATATCCTCTCTTATAGGCACTCAGTGGGTAAAACGTAGCCACAACAAACTTGCCATCAAAAATCTTTCCAGTCAGCATTTTTTGGGCAGCTTTGGAATCACCAGCATTTGCATATTCAACAAAGACCTGAAAGAGAGAGAGGAGAAGTAGGACTTCCAGTGCACCATGTCACTTGCCCCCTCCAACCTCTGCAATGGCGGAAACCATTCCTAAACAATTTTTTCCCCTCCATCCTTGGTTGAGCAGAGAGCACTGGAGCTAAGAGTTGAATCTCTAAACTGGGATTTCATCTCCTGCTTCTCCATTTAGTAAGGTGGGAGAAAGTATGCTGGTGGTCAATAACCTCAGCAATTCCTCTCCCAGCCATTGGCTTCTCCTCTTCATTCCTTCCATTCATGCTAAAGCTGACTGGGCACCTCCCAGGTTAGGTAACCTTACATAACCAGGAAGGAACCTGTGCTGTCCTTCAAAACAGCCATTTATTTTTAGCACCGCCATCAGCCAGGAGATTTCCAGGCACTGAGCAGCAGTGCTGCAGCACATGGAGTGTACATAGGAACACACAGCTTCTTCCCCCCATTCACTTACTTGGCCTTTACCAGGATTCTCCTTTGGAATAAGCAAGGAAACCACTGGTCCATATTTCTGACACTCCTCCCTTATGTCTTCCAGGATATCTGGGAAAGGAAAGAGCTCATTGTCTTTCACTTTGCAAACTAGGGTGAGCCAAGAAACAAGCGAAGGCGAGATGAACACATCAAGAACACCTGGGTAACAAATATTCCTTCCCTCTCAATTTAAAATAAACAAGCACCTGGTGGCACAGCAGAAGCTGACACTGATTAATGGCCACGTAATGAGATGGAAGGGTCTGAATGGAGGCTCAGGAACACAGACCTGCAGGCAGCGAACCTCCAGCAGCAGGTTCCAGTAGCTGAAACACTGGGGATTTAGGAGTGCCTGCTATGGCACTTGGAGGAGGGGAACTAAAGGAGCTGGCACAATCCCTTCTTTGTGTGAGCAGAACTCGCCTTTCAGCTCGTGTCCCCAGAGCGCTCTGGTTTGTGCCGCTCACGGGGATCTGAGAGCACGCAGAAACACAAATCCCACACCATGGGTCACCACCATGCCTGCCATCCACAATGCTTTAGGAACTCCTGTGAGAAATTTTAGTTCTCTGCTGAGATCTTGGCTAAGTTCATTAGCAAATTTTTAAGGATCTGTGCTGTTTGGTTTCCAAGTCCTGCACATATCCAGCAGATATGCCAGTGGGCATCTAACCAAAGAAGAAAATAATTTTTTTTTTTTTAATCTGGGATTCTTCAAGAATTCCCTACAAGCTCTGCTTTCTCTCTCAATCTCAGTCTATTCTCTGTTGGTGCAGTTGACCCCTTATAACCAAAGCTCAGCTGGGCAGCTCTGTTTGCTGTTCTTGTGTCTATTAATTGGTCACCCGCTTGTTTTTACATCCCCAGGGCCACAGAAAATAAAGTCTGTAAGACAACATTGCTATATGAGAATTGCACCAACCTTCATATTCTTCTTCACACTGCAGAGAAGCATCACTTAGAACATTTAGCAGCCTTAGCACAGGTGTGGGGAGCATCACCAAGTCTTCAATATGGGGAGCTGTTTGACATCCACAGAATTAAAGAAACAAAGTCAATGTCAAAGGGGCAAGCAAAGAGGAAGCTGACTCAATACACATTGTGATACTCAAGCACTTACTGCTCTCTCCAGTACAGTTTTGCTTCTCTCCACTATTAACTGCATTTAGAGTCTGAATTCTCCATTTCCATCTAATCTTTACCTGTGCATTGAGAGACTCTTCCAAAGGGTTCAGTGCACTCTGCAATTATTCGGATGCTAGCATCTGAAATTGCTTTTCAAATTAAAGCTAGAATTGTGTCTACTTAGCCCAGTCTCAGAAACTGATGTGACCTCAAGAACTATGCTAATTGAACAAACTACCCCATATATATATGGAGATGTGAGATCACAGGAATACACTGCAACTGCCTCTCCTGTCACTGCTCCCAGACAAGCTGAAAACAGGCTGGCCAGCTTCCCTAATTCCAATTCTTCAGCTGTACTAAGGCACAGGCCTCAGATCTCCTTAGAATATCTTTTAGTTCTTCCCTGAACACCATATAAACCTTCCTCCCCCCAAAATCCAACTGCAATCCACTGTTTTGAAGACCACCATCCTTAAGCTACTTAAACAATGCAAAGCTGTAGAATCAGGCATGGCCACAAGGTATGTGAGCAGTGATCCTTGAAGGACTTCACAGGAGAAGAAATAAAACCCTGTGGGTGCTGGACATGGGGCACTTGGCTCTAGAAAACAAGCAGCTCCAGGACAGCCTGGAGCAGAGCAGCACAGACGCCACTGTGGGAGAAGGCAACAGCCAAGGAGAAAAGGCTAATGACAAGCTATGAGAGTCACATTCTGAGGATAATCAGCCCTCTAGAAACCCAAAGCCTTGGGGACAGTGTCACTTCTGCAGGATAAAAAGCTTGATTTCATGTTCCTGTACGCTAGTGATAGGCCATTAATGAATATAAGATCTGGGCACCCAACTTGCAGTACTTGGAGAGTGTTGATGTGTTTGGCAACCACAGCAGCTGAACATAATAGCAGGACAGCTCTGCCACTTTACAGTGAGAGAGAGAGAAAAGGAAAATGGCTTCATTTCTCCAGTCTGAGCCTTCTGACCATGCCTGCAAAGTGAGCTGTTATTTTCTAGGAAATACTTTTTCCGAGGTAAGCACACAATGCCTGTGAGGAAGCTGACAGCCCTGCCAGGCACAGTCAGATGTTGATCTCAGAGCAAGAAGAGATGCAAGGCAAGAACAGAAGCTGTAAATCTCCTGCCTGTCATGGAAGAGCCCTTAGGAAAAGCTGAGAGTGTGAAAGGCCTTATCAGTACAGATGATGCCCAGACAGCTCTCAGGGGGCAGCCCTTTGAAGAAAGGTGCTATCTTCAGATAACCAGGCATGTTCCAGCTCCTAGTGCACCTCTAGGACTATCTGCAACCAAGACACATCAGATGAACTAAGACTGAAAGAACATTTTGTGTCACCATGGTCTTATATGCTACTCCTTTTATTTGCAGAATCACAGAATCATTTAGGTTGGAAAAGACCTTTTAAATTATGAACTCCAACCTGGCATGGCCAAGCTCCCCACTAAACAATGTCCCCAGATGTGTCACATCTACAACATCTTTTAATGGGCATAGTGACTCCACGACTTCTCTGGGCAGCCTGTTATAATGTTTGACAACCCTTTCCCTGAAGAAATTTTTCCTAACAACCAATCTAAACCTCCTCCAGGGCAACCTGAGGCTGTTTCTTCTTGTCCTGTCACTTGTTACCTGGGAGAAGAGACAGACATGAAAGTAAATCTGTCCTTCATTTCCTATGTCTTTTTCCAGAGAGGGAGACAAACCAACTCCTACAACTGAGACACCTGGTCTTCCTGTACCCAAGTGACAAATCCATTTCTGGCAATCCCTCTCTGCCCTAGGAGGTACTTTCTACCCAGCTCCTCTGCAAATGACAAGTGACACCGACCACACTGACAACACAGGAAAGAACTTGATGAACTGGAAAGTCAAGACTTAGCTGTATATGACAAGGAAAGCTATTCTCAGCTGTCTTTGCTCCAAACAGAAAAGCTGTGTCCAAGTGAAAGGCAGTGACGGGTCATTTGCTGACTTGCTGGGAAAGCAGCAGTAAATGCTTCTTTGTGCAGACAAGCATATGTGCAAGTCTGTCAAAGAAAAGCAGCAAAGAGAACGAAACAAAATGGAAGCTGTTATAGGAACTCCAAGCACTAAGCACAGAAGCACCTTCCTCAGTACAGTCAGAGGTCTGTGTGTTTACAACCAGCCCAGAGAGCACTGCCAATACACAGCTCCCTCTGCTCTGAAGCAGTACTGGCTGTGAGGTTCAGCCATGGAAGGCAGCTTTGCTTAGAACAGCTCCAGCTTCTGAGACACATGTGAAATTTGGAAACAGGAATGAGTTTGTTACCTTTGCCTGACATACAGAAATATATTGCTTCTATAAGAAGCAATACTTAATAATCTTAGCTGCAAGGTGCACCAAGGAGCTTAAGAAAAGCAGGGC
Organism: Fringilla coelebs; assembly: GCF_963513975.1. Lineage (NCBI taxonomy): Eukaryota > Metazoa > Chordata > Aves > Passeriformes > Fringillidae > Fringilla > Fringilla coelebs. The sequence continues at coordinate 31,041,576 of NC_140067.1, read as the reverse complement.
TGAGATTCAAGGGGAAATGCTAGCTCAGCCTGAAGTATTAATTTATGCTTCAGAAAACCTGGATGCACATCTCCTCACTGGTGCTCTTGAAAGCAGACAAGCTCTGGAGAATGCTACTCAGTTGCATCTGGAACAGAAAATAGGGAAGGACACTAGCCTAAACAGGGAGGTCTCAGCCCACCTTTGCTGACTGCCTGCAACACACATGGGGAGGTCTTCAGGAAACACTACTATTTTATTAAATCAAAGGGACAGCATTAGATGGAAGTGACAGTGACATCTGTCCATGATCTGCCACACAGGTGACTGCAGGCCAGTCACTGCAGAAACAGGCTGCCACCACAAACCAGCTGTGCAGAGGCAGCAGCAGAGGCTACCATCAGCCCATGCCCAAGGTGCTCTCATTCCTGGTGGTTTCTGAGCTGGGAAACAGTTGGTGTAAGAAAACCCATCCACTCACCATAAGCACTACTGCACTCTTCAAATGCACCTCAAGAGTCAGAATGTTAGGTAAATATCCTGGTTATTCCTGTGCCCTCAGATGAATGTTGCTGCCAATACATTCTTGGGGACAGAGTTTAATCAGAGTCCAGGTAGGAAAAAGTGACAGCCTGTGGGGCTGCAGGAGCAAGGCAGCACTGAGAGCACAGGCATCGCTCTGACCTCCTTCCTGTGGCACCATGCAGAGCTGGCAAGAGGCCAGACCAAAAAACAACAGTTAATTGCCCTGTGTGCTGCTTCCAGCACATGCTGAGAGAGTCCTGAGCACGGGCCATAGCCACAGCTTACCAAAGGGAATGCTGAAGAATGGGCTGCATAAAGCCTTCTCAGCAGAGGCTCGTTTTCCTTGGTCACAATGAAGCATGCTGTAAGAGAAGACACCTTTATGTTCATGCATGTGACATTTCTGCACTGACACATTCCACTCAGGCTGGAAGCTAGCATAGAGGAACACCCTATCTTTGGAGTGGTTATGGCACAGGGAGAAGAGTGGGAAGCACATCTTGCAATTTGCAGCTGAAGCACACCAGAAGAATCCCCTGCAAGCATTTTGGGTAGATAGATGGTGGAGCAGGCTTTCCTTCTTGATGTCTCTCAGCAGCAAACACTGAGAACTGCTCACTTACAGTTTACAAGGAGCACAGCACGTTCCAGCTCCACATCCTCAGGCCATTCATCCCACCTCTCAGGCATACACGCAGTCTCATGAGAGTGATCACACTCCAAGGTGCTCCCACATCTTTTCACAAATGGGATTCAAAGCAGCTAATAACCTAGATCTTGCCTGAGAATATCCCTAACTTGGCTTTATCAGGGGCTCCCAATGCTATTTGTGCCAAGTTGTGTCTTCTTCCCTCTGTAGCTCAGAGCACAGTCACAAGACAGTGAAAACAATCCCCTTGGCAGACCCCTCAGGAGAGCTGAAAAAGTGCCTTTGAATCTTGGCAGCAGTGGAGAGCAGCACTTTCTGCCCCCTCCTTCTTTTTTTTTTTTTTTTTAATAACAATCCCCAAAAGCAGCAAAGTCTGCAGTTTTCTCCAAATACAATCTCTCGGCTGCAAGTGCACAGCACTGAAACAGCAAATGATCAACATCATGACTGACACTCTCTCTGTGCTTACTCCAAATTGTGCCAAAATCAGAGGAACTGAAACATCTCTGCTAATGCTTGCACTTGTTAACAGCACAGGGGAGGGGAGGGGAGGGGAGGGGAGGGGAGGGGAGGGGAGGGGAGGGGAGGGGAGGGGAGGGGAGGGGAGGGGAGGGGAGGGGAGGGGAGGGGAGGGGAGGGGAGGGGAGGGGAGGGGAGGGGAGAAAAAAGAAAACAAAAGAAAAGAGAAAAGAAAAAAGAAAAGAAAGGAAAGTGTTAGGTGTGGGCTCTAAGTTGCTAAGAGCAAGGCTTGACCTTACAGAGCACATCTTTAAGCAACAGCTATCAAATATGCTACGGTACCTTTTGATAAGGTCTCTGAGGTGATAAGCTGGAATGGCTGAATTAACCACCCCCTCACTGGCAAATATGCGATCAATGATGGCAGAACTGTTTGTCTGGAAAGAAAAAGAAACAGGGATTAGGGAGGTGAAAACCAGACTGTGCAAGGCTTGCAATATCCCATCGTTTTCCAGAGTGGATGCAGAGGGCTGTGGTTCTCTGGGGTTTTGTGAGAGATCCCCAGCGCCCAAGCCTCACACGTTAAACTAGCAGGCTCACATCAAATCAACTTTTTCCCATTTGCCAGCAAAACCTGGAAATTTCCACATGCAAGAAACTTTTCTGTTGCTGTGGAGATTCTGATGCTGAAAGGATTCTCCTTCTGGGAAGAGGAGCACAAAAAGTTATTTCACACAGAACAGAGGACAGTCAGGTTCCAGGCTCGCAATACAGAGCTTTCCTCTTGTTTTCTCAGGATACAGACTTACAAGAAGATCCCCAAATTACAGCTAACATTAAACTAAACCCAGCAAATAATTCCTGTGCCATTGTGCTGCTGAACTAGCTGACAGTCATCAGGCATTGGTTTTGTTCTTCCTCCTATGCCACAACTACAGCCAGCACAGCTTGCCTACCAAATGTAGGCAAGACATTGGCTCCAAACAGAGACTCCTGGAACACCCCTATTTCAGTAACCTGAAAACAAGCAGCATACAGACAAGCCAGTCTCACAGGGCAGGTGGGTCTTTAAGGCTCAGGAATCTTAATTCTCAAGACAATAGGATTAGATAAACATCCTGGAAACACTACCTAGTTGCCAGGTGCTACCTCACAAATCCAGATTATGAACAAGAAGCAGAAGGATTCATTTGGTGCAAGCAAAAACTGTCTCACCTTCCATTCCTGAGATTGGACTGTATGTTTCAGTTTCATTCCTGAGAACATTTCCAGTAAAACGATTCCCAGACTCCACAGATCCACAGCAGAGGTACACTCTGTCTCACTCTGGAGCCCTGCCTGTGCCAGGCAGTTCTGCAGCTCTGCCTCTGGAGCCCGATACCCGTCTGTTTGAATATATTTCACATCCTACAGGAGACAAAACACAGGGATTTTCCACACTCAGGTTCTCCACTCCATCCTTAAATCAGTTCTGATATCCTTCCAAAGGGGTCTCCAAAATACTATTGCTAAATTGACAGAAAGCATTGTAGAGCCAGTTGTGCAAGGCAGGCAGTTCAGCTCCCTATACTGCTGCGCTGAGGGAAAACCAGGACTGTCTGGAAGAAAAACATCTCCCAGCAAAACAGCACTAACATCTGACGTCTGAAACACAGCACTGCTGGGAGGAAGGGGCTGGATGTCCCTGTGGACTGGCCCTTTAACCTCTCCTACATGCAGATGATGCTAGAAATTTTAGAATAAGGGCTGAATATCCACAATACGCTCCCCCATTGGCTGCCTGAGAGCACAGACAGCCCTGTGTGAGCAGTGAGCACCAGGAGCTGCTGCCGTTGTTCAGGTGCTGATGTTCTCTGGAAGCGAGCAGCTAAAATGCTCAGACAAGGAAATCATCAATGGTACTTCCCATGCACCTCTTCCATCTCCCCTTGAAGCCTCAAGTGCTGCACAATCAGTACCTGCCCAGCTGCTGTGGCTGGCACAGCGAGAGGAAATGCCCACACGCTGCCTGCTCCAAAGAAATTAGGGAATTATAGAATCCCAGAAGTACTGGCTGGAGGGGCTCCTCTGAAGGCTCCAGTCCAGTCTCCTCCTTTCAGGCAATACCTGGTCAGTCAGCTGTGGCTTTGTCCAGCCAAGTCTTCTAAGTGTCCAAAGACAAACTGCACACTGGGTCTTTTTAACATGTGGGGGCTCATTTTAGACATACTGATGCAACACAAGGAATGACAGAAGAATATGCAAGCCTATTTCCTCCTGGATAAGGCATAGGATTAGGAATTCTTACCATGAGGATATATTCAGACCAAGAGAATATATTCTCTGACTGAAAATAAAGTTTACAGAAGACATGTTCCAGCAACAGAGCTCCAAAGTGGTTTATGAACTTAAAAAAGATACACAAACTGCTCATCCTTGTCTCTCCCCTATCAGTAGGGAGCAGAACCTCCAGCATGGCAATAGCAGCAACTTGGCAGGGCCCCAAACAACGTTTAGAGAAAACACTGTGATCAATGGCACCAGCAAAAAGAGACAGAGGAACTTCACTCCTACCACCTAAAGCATTTTGAGAGTTGTAAGTGGTTGAGACCTTGCTGTCTGTACAACCATTCCCTGTTAAACAGCAATGGCAGGAAATTTTGTGTAAGAATAAGCTTGGCAGGGCTGTCATAAATAAAAGCAGCATGTTTTTTGAGTCAGATAAGGAAATTATGCATGCAGGGTGCGGCCCAAGGCAGAGGTGGGACGGGACACTGGTACCTGGTGCACATTCAAAGCAAGGTCAGAAGGTTCACCCATGCAACCAGTGTCTTTTTGAGAAAGGGCAAAGGAAACTCAGCCCAAAGAAAGCAGATTGGAAGAAACTGTGGAAGAAAATCAAACACCCCACCAGCTATTATGAGGCAACTCACACAGCAAGCAGCAAAACACAGACCTGAATTAAATAAAAATACCTGCATTAGACACAGGACACCAGGAGTGTGTATTTTGCTGATAGACAGCAACAGATTACCACCAGAAACTCAGCCAAGAATGTGGGAGAACTGAAGACAACACGGGGGAGTTAAGAAGTCCAAACATTAAAAACAACTCCTGTACCAAAGAATTCAGAGACAGGTCACCCACACAACCCCCTGATATTCACAATCAGTGGGCTGTGCTGTCAATACCAGGTAAACCAGTAAAAAAGTATATAAATTTAAAACTGTTAAGTGGGTAAAGTGCAAGGAATAGGGACAAAACAGGACACTGTAGGAAGGCACAGAAAAAATTACCATCTATCACCCAGTGATTAAAGGCAAGTGTGCTACAAGGTTACCTGATGGAAAACCTTTTCTGAGACTCCTCACAGGCCACTACTAAGAGAGGGAGGAGTGAAAGGAAGATCTATCAAGCCAACAGCAGAACCTCCTGAGGCTCTCTGCTTCCATCAGAAGCCATGGAAGAGAGTAAAATGGGCAGGACAAAAACTCAGTATCACCAAAACAAAAGTGTCAGCAAGGAGACTGAGCAGGAGACCAGCAAATGGGACAAAGAGTACAACAGACACTGCCCACCCAGGACCAGACTTTTGATACATGTGGGAAAGAAACATCCAGACTTCCTGAGGAAGGGAGGCTGCTCAAGATAGGGTGAAATTAAAGGCAAGCACAAGGACATTGCCAGAGATAACACACTTGGCTAGGGAGGCTGATGGCAAAGCCTGGATTACTACAACACATGGTAAGGGACGATAAAAGGGAATTCTACATTTCTGGGTGCTCCCACTCCTCTGACCACATAAAAACTAGCAAACTTTCCAGGAAGCTGAGACACCACTTTACTCAGTGCATCATTAACATTGGAATTTGTAGCACAAAGGCTAAGACACCAACAGAAACCAGAGACATGGAAGCAGAATGGAAACACAGCTTCAGTGTTTGGGGCAGATATCATTTCAGCCTTTCCAGCTAATCCTCAGCACCAGCTCAGCTCCTACTCTGATCAGGTCACTTGGAAAACATCACAGAGCCACACAACTCAACACAGAGCCCTCTTGCCTCAAGAGTAGCACATTCCAAACCTGATTCCCCTCTTTGAAGCTAAGTCCAAAGTCAATGAGCTTAAAGCACTCCTCCTCTGCACTCCACAGGATGTTGCGTGGCTTGAGGTCTGCGTGCACATAGCCTTTGTGGTGCAGGAAAGCCAGGGCTTCCAGGACATCTCGGGCGCAGTGCTGGATCATCCACATGGAGCAGCCCTGGTTGCTGGAGTGCAGCAGCAGCTCGGACACGCTGATGTCCAGCAGCTCCAGGAGCAGACAGCGAGATGGGCCATTGGCAGAGTAGTGGTTGGTGAACACGCCATAGAGCGTCACTACAATGAGACACGGGGACAGGCATTGGTAACGAGCACGCAGCCGGCACCTTCACTGCTCCACACCACAAAAGCTGTGGCAGGCAGCTCGGGTGTTTTGTAACGGGTGATGTTCGAAAAGATGGAGAACCAGGGAGGAAGAAGCAAGGGAAAAGCAGCCATTTCACCCTACGAGCTTCAGAGGACAGGCTGGTCTCACAACACTCCCCAGGCTCTGCTAAAATGACAAGGGCTGAGCACTCCTGATCAGAAGGACAGTCTCAGAGACATGAATAAGCACATCCCAGTGGGCAAACTGGACACAGTGCCACTCTTTAGATACCTGTCAATCTCACCCCATGACAGACAAACTTTACAGAATGGGAACCCATGTGCTGTCTGGGTATCCAGGCACACTATGGCATTAAAAAGCATTTCTTGCCGACAAAAAATATCAGTGGTGGGTGAACTTTGGCACTTCCAGCAATCACCTCTGACACACAGACTTCCTGTCTTCCCAGGCTCATTCCCACCCAGGAAGGCAGTCAGTCCTGGAGCTGTAGCACAGTGGGAACACAAGGTCCAACGGCTGTCTCGCAGGGAACCCAGTCCTTGCTGGGGCTCTTGAACCCTGCCCAAAGGAGGATTCAAGGGTGCCCTGCCTGAAGGAACCCATTCTGCCCATCTCTCCTGGCCACCCTGGGGATGTCACCTGCAGAGTCCCCACCCAGGGAAGGGGTGGGGTACCCAGGAGCACCCACTGCAAGGAAACTGCTTTGGGGTGTCCAGGCTAGGGGCCCTCAAATCTGCCCACCGAGGGGCACACTGGCCTGGGGATGCGTTCGGGGGCTAGGCTGCCTGTAATCACAAAGCAGTCGGGAGTTCCTTCCCTGCTTGCGAAGGCGGTCTAGAGACACCAGTTTGGCAGGGGGACAGTGCCCTGAGGGGTGCTCTAGGGACACAGGGTGCCCGGGCAGGGGTGTTGGGGGATCGGGGAGGGGGTGCCGGGGTGCCGTTACCGATGTTGCGGTGCCCGCGGAGCTGCTCGAGCGCGGCGCGCTCCTTGCGGAACCCGTACTCGGCGCAGTCGGCGGCGGGCGGGCGGGCGCCGGGGCGGCGAGCGGGCCCGGGCCGCGGCCCCGGGGGCGGCACGAACTCCTTGACGGCGCCGGGAGGGGCCCGGGGGTCCCCGCAGCAGCGCACTCGGTACACCGAGGCCGAGGAGCCGCTGCCCAGCGGCGCCTGCACCTCCCACAGCCGGCCCAGCGCCTCCAGCAGCGGCGGCGCCGCGCCCCACGCGCACCCCGACATGGCGCCGTCCCGCCTCACATCGCCGTCCCGCCGCGGCCCCGCCGCTGCCCCGGCACCGGCCCCAGCCCCTGCCGCCGCCGCGCTCCGGCCGCCATGACACCGGAAACGGGGCGGCACGGCGGCGGCACCGCCCTCGGCGGGGCGGGGCCCTGCGCCCGGGAGCGAGCGGCTCCCTCGGTACGCCCGGGCGCGGTGCCCTCTGCCCCGGTACGGGCGGAGTCCAGCGCCCTCAGCACTCCCGGGGGTCGCACGGCCTCAGCCCAGACACCCTCGGGCTTCTGCCGGGGTCCCTTATCCCCAGTACCCTCAGCCCGGGCTCCAGTACCCTCAGTAGCCTCGGAGTTGTGTCCCCTCGGCCCGGGCACCGGCGGGCTCCCATTACCGCACCACCCCCTGGCCCAGGCCCAGCCACCAGCCGGTGGTGCCAAGCACAGCAGGGCAGCCACGTTCCAGTCGCGACACCACCAAACTCCCTCTCCGCCCCCTGGCTCCCCACCAGGATGGCGCCAGGGTCGTGCAGGGTGTCCTCTCCCATCAAAGGAATGCCACACATCAGTAGGTACAAAAGAAAAAAAAATTTACTGTGCAATCTGCATCTCTTGTCCCAAACCACACACACGCACCCTGACAACATAAACAGAGGGACTGGACTGGCTGTGAGTGACAACCCTCAAGGGGAAGGTTCCCTTGGGATCACAGCGATTGAAGATACCGGTTCTTCAGAGAGGGGCTACGAGCCCTGGTTTCCATCAACACCTACACTGTAGTGCACACCTGGGCAGCACACACACTGTCTGTCTGGGGGTGGAGGTGGCCATGCACGCTGTGATCACATTGTCAGGGTGTGTGTCACCTCAGCACTGAACGTGGACTCTGTGCAATTCCGAGGCCCTTCACTCTTGAGCAGGGCTTTCCCAGAGCAGAGAGCTGCAGGGCCCCAGGGCCACCACACCAACAGCAAGGACATGGGTGGCTGCTCCCAGGGCAGCGGATCCATGCTGACAGCTTCCTTCCTTTAGCAGGATAGCATGGCTTTGGGTGGTGGAAGACATTTCTTCAGCCCAACCACCCTGTGTGGCCCAGAAGGAGCTGTGAGCAGGCCCATCCATGAGCTCCTGGGTTCCTCCAACCCAGCCTGGGGCTTTGGAGCTTTTCCTCTGAAAACAACCTTTGTGGTGAGGATGTACATAAAAGCTCTAAGTAAAAAGTTCCATCTGACAGCTGCTGCCTTGCATTGGCACAAATGTCCCCAGGCTGGCTAATCCCTCCGTAATCCATGGCGAAACAGTCATACAGCAGTATCAGAGGACCATGTGGCTTTGTGTGTCCCAGTCTCGCAGAGACCACTGTCCCAGAAATTAAAGGGGAGCAGTGACACTGACTCACATGGAGAGGGCTGCTTGCCTGGACAGCTCTGTTCATGGTGGCTGGGATGAGACCAGGAAACAAGCAGGAGCTGGAAGGGGGTCTCACAGAGAGCGCAGCTCCCTGCCAGAGTCCACTGGCCAGCAGCTGTACAGCTTCAGGTACCCAGCCCTGCACCCTGCCACAGCCCAGGACTACTGCATCTGGGACTCCACTGCAAGGAGATGGCACTCAGCAGAGTAACACCACAAGGTCAGCACCTGGAGAAGGCCCTAGACACATCTGCTGTCCTGGTTCATTGGCACCAGGGCTGCGTGAGCCTGCTGGTACCCCAGGACAGGCTATCTCAGCAAGCACATGGTGTTACCTGTGAAATCCTATGGACCAAGGCAGCAAGTGCAGGTACAGGGAAGTATGTGGTGCTTGTGGGATGCTCACAGGATGCTCGCTCCAGCAGAGCCAATGGGGTTTGGGGCAGGCTGGCACTTCTACCCCCACGCATACCCCTGGTTCCCAGGTCAGCAAGGCTCCTGGCTGCAGACAGGGTGGCAGTGGCACTGTGGCAGGACAGGAGCTTGGCACTGACCAGGGTGAATAGGGGGCCAGAATGGGGCTGCAGAAGCCATGGCAGGACAGGCTGTGCTCCTCCTGGGAATGTGGGGAGAAGCAGGTTGTCATGGCTCTCCAGAGCCCACACTGGGCAGCAAATGGCTCGTTCCACTCCAAGGCTTCCCCCTTTCCAAAATAATCACCCCAAAAAAGGCAAGTGGCAGTGAGAGACAAGTCTGGGAGAGCCAGCCCCCATGGCACCCCTGTCACAGCTACCCACTGCTACTCAAAGGACAGTAGGTCGGGATGGGCCCCCTCCACCTCCCAGCCAGGGGTACATGGCTCTGGCCGCCCTGTGCTCCCTGGTTGCTCGTGCTCTAGCCCCGGTCTCCGTGAGGGCTTCTCTGTGCTGGGTGACATCTCAGTGGCCCTCTCACCCATTTGCCACTGGCTCTCCTGGCGGCCCTTATGGATGAGGTCAGGCACGGGTAAGGCACTGGTAGGCTGGTTCCCGCTGGGCTCTAGGGCACCAGTTACACTGAGGACACCAGGGCATTCTGGAGGAGACGGGTCCCCCATCCCCAGCTGCTCCTCTGCGGGCTCAGGGTGAGCTGTGGGTGGTTCGGGGGGCTCCTCGGTGCCACTCCTCGTGCTGGTCCCCTCCGGCTGCGGAGCAATGAGCATGTCCTGGGGAGTCTTCAGGGCGCGCGGCGTCCGCTTCTTGGTGATGGGGGGTGGGGGTTCCAGCCGGGGAAAGGCCTCCAGCCCCACAGCCCTGCAAGCACATAGGGACAGCTGCATACAGCCCCACGCCAGGCCCCTCTGGCCCATCCCAATGGCCCTGGCGCGGGGTGCACGCTGCGGGGACACTCACCCGCCCTCAGCGGCCGGCTGTCCCGTGCCCAGCACAGCGCCCGCGCTGGCGTTCACCTCCATGGCTCCCACGGCGGGCAGGCCGGCCGGCTCCCTGCGGCGCAGCAGGTCGTTCACCTTGGCGCCCACGGCCTTGCCCAGGTTGCGGAAGTGCTGGCTGCCCGCGGGCCGGCAGGGCTGGGGCGGGGTGCCCGCCGCGGCAGGGACGTGCTGTGCCCGTGGCGTGGGCGCCGTGCTGGCGCTGGCGTTCTCAAACATGCTCTGGTCCACTGGAGGGGGTAAGGGAACAGAGAGGATGTGAGTCACGCTGGAGGGGGATCCCAGCAGGGCCAGCCCACCAGCACCGGGGGAACACAGTTTTGGGGACTGGGAGGATGTTCCTACAGCTCTGCAGAGGCTGTGGGCAGCCAGGCTATGCCAGGGCTGCGCAGGGCAGTGCATGCACAGGGGACTAGTGTGGGGCAAGAGAGGGTAGGAGTGAGCCCAGGGCCCCACGCTGGCACTGCCAACACACCGAGAGCTTCTCTTACCTGACACCAAGCGACTTGGGAAGCAGGTTGTGGAAAAAGAGAGAGTGAGCAAGCATTTACCAGGGGAATGCCAAGGGAAGAGGCCTGTCCCTTCCACACTGCCAGGTGAGGCATGCTGCCAGCCCCCTGCTCAGATACGTCACACTACCTGAAGAGATGGGACTCACATGGGGGTGGGTCCCTTGTCAGCCACACCCTGGTAAAGCCACAGGGCCTTCTCTGGGGACACCCACGGTGTGGGTTCTGCACTGCCCACCCCACCATGGCTCCCTCAGCTCAGCCCAGGCTGGGTCCCTGTGGTGGGTGGCAGCAGGTGCTTGCAGAGGAAAGGGCTCTGCAATCAAACCCCGCCTCTGAGCTACACTGGCTTCCTCCACTATGTCTTCCTAGCAAGAGTCCTTGAAGCTGTGGGGGCTGCCCCCAGGAGTGCCAGCTCAAACCCCCTTGGCTGCCTCCATGTCAGAGTGGGTCTGTGTGATGGCTCCAGCTACTTCCTGGGTGAGCCTGGTGCTGTTCTGGGGCCTTGCCTGCCCATCAGCATCCTCTGCCCAACTCTACCTCTGCATCCCGGGGGCACATACTGGGACAGAGACAACCACCTCCACATCCCACGGCACAGGCAAAGAGGAAGGATTCCCAGCACTGCTCCAACCTCATGGTGGGCCGGACTCTTACAGGGACCCCCAACTCACTGCAGGCCCTTTCCTCTGCATTCTGTGGCCCCACAGTCCTGCTGAACAGCTCCCTGCCTGCACCTGCAGCATCCACCAGCCCTAGGGTCCATCCTACAGCTATTCATCTGCACCAAGAGAGCCACCCAGCAGTGCGTGGGCAGCTTCTCCTCCAGCCTGGACACCAGCTCTTGGGAGTGTGAGCAGCCTGACAACCTCTTGAAGAGCTCTCTTCTGGCTCCTCAGATGACTGCCAGCCCCTGAGAGGGCCAGGCTGACCAGCAGCAGAGCCAGCATTATGGTCCAGGACAAACTCACTGCTTCTAAGTGCCAGCCTGTGCTCCAGCGTGGCTACCAGAGCCTGTTGTGTTGCCCTATCTTCCCCACACCATGGCTGCTCAAGACCCAGATCTAGCACAGCTCCCAGGAGGGCTACAGCTTCAAGGAGTTCTGCTGCAGGCCCGAGGTCCTGGGGGAGCAGGAGTTCAGGGCACAGGAGGTTGCAGCCCCCGGGGTGTCCATGCAGCCCCAGCAGCCAGGCGGCTGCCACGGGAGGGCACTGCTCCATCACTCCTGCCAGCAGCACAATGAATTGTTTCAGGAGCAGTCAGCTCCTGCCGGCGTGCTACTTTTGCCTACACAACACTTTTGCCATCCTTTAAGAGAGGCTCTTCCCTACTTTTCCTTCTCCAGCTGCCAAAAATTTCCCGAGCCTCTGGAAGTGCCGATTAGCATCTCTGCATCTCTGTGGGGAGTTCTGCAGATGCCAGGAAGCCCCTGGCACCCTCCAGCTGTTGGATCAGCCCTGAGACAAGCCTGTGCTGTGGAGTGGCTGAAGGGCAAGACTGAAACACCTCTACTCCTAGCAACATTCTGGGCACCTTGCTCTCGTGGGCATCCTGTGGCTAGCACCACAAGCAGGGGTCCCACAGGAGAAGAAGCTTAGGTTGGAGGGGGTCTCTGCAAGGCCAGAGGATGCCACTGCTGGTGCTGGCACCCAGCACGGAGAGGGAAGGAAGTACAGAAAGAGAGAGTCACTGAGAAGAAAGAGACAACAGAAAGCCTTGAGAAATAGAAAGATTTATTTAGCAAAAGCCAGTTGACTAATGACAACACCCAAGGGTTAAGTGCACTTACATTGACAGATTGGCTTCCCAGATAGATTCAACAGTTAGTAATATGACAGTTGTAGGAAAAGAAAGGACAAAAAATATAGCTATAAAACCCCTGTCAAGGTCCCTAACAAAAGTGAGAGGCTAGAGAGGAGTCTTGGAGGCAGCACTGACTTAGGAGGGGTCATTTACATGTGTACACCCATGGTGCAGCATGAGGCTGGCAGGATCCCACCTGGCCCTGGCAGCACCCCCTCGGCCTGTGGGGCACCTGCCCCTGTCCCCTGTGGGCAGAGCGTGGGGCAGGAGCCTGAGGCCACATCTGGTCCTGACAGCCCCTCACAGGACATGGCCTGAGCTCTGTGTGTGCAGCAGGGATGGACTGGAGAACTGGCTCAGGAGATGGCTCCCCCCACCTGCTTCCTGAGGCAGCCTGGAAGAGACCTCTGGCCTGCTGTGCTCCTTTTAGGCTCTCCCTTCATCTGCCCCCTGTGTACAGCTGAGCTCCTGCTTTTCTTTCCCCTGACGATCTCCCACATGGAAATCCCTGTCCAAGCTCAACCATCCCTACCCTGTAAGCACCATGCCTTGTGCATGCTGTCATGCCCACTTCTTCCTCCTAGCTGGACACACCTTGCACCCCTTGCTTTCACCTTCAACTGCTGCGAGCTTCCAGTGGCATGTTGGGTCCCCAGCAGAGGGAATGGCACACACAGCTGTCCCCACAGCCATGTGGGACAGGGCATATGAAGGCAGTGGTGCTGAGAGGACAGGAGCACCACATACCAAACAGTACTCTCTCTCCCTCTGCCTGCTCTGTGGCTGCTGCAGAGCTCCCCTGGACACCAGGGCACTGCTGGGGACACTGAAACACGTCCTTCTTTCCTTCCCACTACACCCTCTTGCTCCTCAAATCCACCCAGTCCTGTCATGTGGTGAAGGGTGCATAGCACAGCTCGTGCTGACCCCGGGGGTCTCATCCACACACTCCTCAGCAGTTCTCAGTCCCAAGGGAATCAGGGAAGAGAGAAGTGATGGACTTTCCTCAGCAGCCAGGCTAAGCCCTGAAGGAGAGCAAGAGGTGGTGTCAGCCAGGGGTAAGTTGCAGGCAGATTGAGCAGAGACAGAGCTGGCGAAGGTGAGAGCAGCAAGGAAGCAACAAAGCAAAGCAGAAGCAGGATAGGAGGGAGGATGGGGAGGAAGACAACTGTGCCAAATCCCCACCTCATCGAGTGCTTCCACATGAAGCAGGATGGACATCAGGACTTTGGTTCATACCCCTTCCAATCTTGGCCTCTTAGAGGCTCAGCACCAGGCAGGTGATAAAAGTGTTTGCAGAAAAGGAACAAGCTCTGGATCCCTTGGAGGCCCCACAGATGGCATTCAGCCATAAGTGTCTCGAGGGCTGGTAGGGGACCCCTGAGATGCTGGATTCACTTTTCCAGAGGGTGCAAACCAGAGATGTGATGAAGCACCCCTGCAGACACCAGCAGTTCACTCCCCATTGAGGGTTCATCCCTGAAGATGCCAATGCCAGCACTGCAGCTCCCAGCCTTGGTGTGGGGCAAAACAACTACCTGGAAATGGGAGGGTTTGTCTATAAAGCAAAGCAGGCAGTTTGTGGTGATCAGAAGTGCTTGAAAATGTGACTTGAGAGCATGAAAAAGGCTTTGAAACCTGGCAGCTGTGCCAAGGAGACAAAGGATTAGATGATGAGGGGGAAGACACTCCACAGCTGGATGCTGCATGCCCTGGCTTCCTGCTCCACACTGCGCTGTGCCTTCCTCTCTGCTCCATAGCCTGGCAGAGGAGCGGGCTCTGCCTACACACCCTCCACCTGCATTGCCATAGATAAACCCTGTCCTGAAACTGCCACATCCCCCTGCCAATCACTACCTGCACCTGGCCAGCCTGTGCAACTTCATCTCACCCCTTCAAATCCTTTCCAGGCTCCTCGCCACTGTCCCTCACTGCCTCACTTCTCACTCACAGACCAACTCTGACAGTGCACCATCACCAACCCTCATGGCCCTGTACTTGTCCCCCACCCTGCCCACCATGCAGAGAGCCAGACCAGTTGCTCTGTCCTTGCTCACCACCTTGGAGCTGCCCCCTCAGTCCCTTCTGTTCCTGCTCACTGCCCTAGACTGCTCTCCCATTCCCACAGTAAAACCCCTCCTCTGCTTTACTGCTTCCCCAGCAGCAGCAGAGGCTAATCCAGCAGAAGTCCCTTACCTCTGCCTGACCTTGACAAACAGTTTGAAGGGAGACAGGGCTGGGGGGGGGGCACAAGGAGCTGTCAGCTCTGTCTGCTGCAAAGCAGGGATGCTGCAGCTCAGCACACAAGCCCAAGCATGCCAGAGCACAGCGCGCCCGGCACGTGCCCCGGGCACGGCTCCATCCTTCCCCTCCAGACACTCCCGACTGGGCGCTGGAATCCTCCTGCTCCCTTCTCCCCCGCCTCCCTCTGGGCTGTGCCATCCCTGCCAGGGCCATGGGGCTGCGGCCAGGGTCCTTCCCAGCTCCAGCAGCTCCTGGCTGCTCTGCACCACCTCCTGCTGACCCCTACACCGCGATCTCGTCCTCCAGGCTGTCGCCCAGGTCCTGCCTGGGCTGGACGTGGAGCAGGCGCGGTGGTTCCTCCTGGGACCAGGAGTCGCGCTCCTCGCTCTCGTCCGTGTTGGACTCGTACTCGGAGGCGATGCCCGACTCGCGGAACTTGATGAGCTCCAGGCTGCCCAGGGCTGGCTCCGGGGCGGGCGGCCCCGAGTCCGGCAGAAAGCGGTAGCACTCCAGCTTCACCAGACAGTCGTTCCTACCTATGGGGCTGCCCATGGTGCTGGGGAAGGCCGAGCTGGGGCCCAGCGACGGCGGGTGGGTGTCCTCGGGCTGCGGGGTGGTCGGGTCGCAGAGGACGGGGAGGGCATTGGAGCGGAAGGTGATCTCCAGCAGACTGTCCTGGGAGCCTGCTGCAAGAGAAGGGCACGGCTAAGAGGCCCAGCTTGCCTGGGCATCCACAGCTGGCTGCACACTGGCCAGAGGAGGACAGTCTGGGGTCATTTGGGTATCAACCTCTCCACTCTGGCTGTTTCGAGGGGCTTATTTGGTGTCACTAATGCCAGGAGCTGCTGCTGGCCAACAAAGGGCCAGTTCTCCAGGACAAGAAGTTAACTATCTTCCATCCCAGCTCCTGCAGAGAGCTGATGGTCACATCTGTTGGAGAGGAAGGTCAAATAGGGGCTCTTGGGCAGGTATGGAGCTGGCCTGGAGCATGCAGCCACTGGGGAAAGCGGACATACAGCTGATGGAGGTAGGTGACTACCTGTCCATACAGCCCTCCCCAAGCCCCTTCCCATGCTGCATGCATGCACACACACAAGCCAGGCCAGAAGGGCACAAATATCCCTCTGAACAAAATAACTGGAAATGCACAAAAAACCCCAAGAAAAACACCTGCATGCATGTCCCCAAAGCCCAGACTAGCTGCGAGGGGAGAGGAATGGGCGGCAGCGCTTACTGGTCGTGTTTCCTGCCAGCTTCAGCTCCAGCTCCTGCACCTGTTTGACCAGGAGTGAGATGTGCTGCAGCAAGTCCTTGTTCTGGAGCAGGAGCTGGTGCACACGAGCCTGGGCCTCCAGCCGTGCCGCTGCTTCTGCTGCCAGCTGGTCCTTCAGCAGGTGCACCTGGACAGGACACAGCGGGTGAGCATGGGCAGATGCTGTTCCAGGGTTGAGGGCTTCACCTTTGGCCATCCCAACCCATGATGTGATGAAGCAGCCATTCCCTGCAGGTACTGCAGATGTGATGGGGAGTGTGTGGGTGGTGTCACACCAGGACTCAGCACATTGTCCCCTGGCCTCCCTGATGGAAAAGCTCAAGGCCAGGTGGGCAGCACTGGCTGAATTGTCAGTGGTGCACGTGAGCTGCAGATATGCATGGAAAGGGTAGCCCAGGAGGAGCCAGATGGATGCAGCAGAGGAGACATGCTCGACCGACTGGATGGTGCTGCGGGTCTGTGAGGGCGCAGCAGTGCAGTGGAGCTGGCCCTGGAAAAGCTGTCTTTTTGGGAAGCTTTCCCAGAAACAGGGCCCAGCCAGTGGCCTCTGTCACAAAGAGGGGCTGGAGCACCAGAGATGGCAGGCTGCTGCTGCTGAGGGGTGCTGGCTCTCAGGTGTGAGCCAGCTGCTCAGCCTGGCCCTGGGAAGCAATGCCTGCAGAGAGCCCACAGGCAAGACCACCACTGATTTCAGCACAGCTACCTCTGTGCAAACATCTGCGCCCCCAGAACCACGCCCCTGAGGGCAGACAGCCTGGAGCTCCTGCCCAGGGCAGCCCTCTGATCTGCATTCGAGCAGGAGAACCCCAGAAATGCACACTGCACAAGGGAACAGCAGTGACCTGGGGGCCACTTTGGCTCAGCACCCCTTCCTGGCATCTACCCACAGCTCCTACAACTGCTCCAGGAAGGACTGGAACCAGAAAAGCACAGATTTACAACTAAACAAACAAACAAACAAACAAACAAACAAAACAAACAAACAAAAAACCCAAAACCCAAAAACAAAACAACCAAAAAAAAAACCCCTAAAAATCAAACAAAAAAAAAAAAATCCAAAACAAAAATAACCCGAAAACGAAAATATCCCCACCCAACACAAAAGGCTTTTTTACTGTGGCCTAGCAAGTGACCTTGAGGAAGAAGAGAAAGCTCTCTGTACCTGAGCTGCTGTGAGCTGCTGCTGCAGCTGCAGGGCCTCTGAAGCTGCCCAGTTGGGGGCCACCTGCCCCCACAGATGGGTACCAGGAGGCAGTGCCAGCTGTGCCAGCAGGCAGCTGCTGCCCAAATGTGCCAGCAAGGTGGCACAGCAGTGTCCTTGGCAGAGCCGAGCCAGAGCACAGCAAGCCTGGGACTGACAGGAGACCAGGCAAAGGACTGGGATTTACAACCTTCCACAAAGCCAGAGCAAGAGCAAGGGTTGCAATATTTTACACTTAAGCAGGCACCACGGAGCCTTTTGGATTGTGAGCAACACTATACTTGGACAGACACAAAGGATTCCCCAATAATGGAGATCCCTCTTCCAGGGGGGAAAGCAACTTGGCAGTCTATGACCCCAAAAGGCATGTGGGCTCTGGAGGCAGCAGCTCAGTCAAAACTGATCAACAAATACTGATTTACTGATGAGAAAGCAGCAAAGCCACGGGGCAGCACAGAAAGGCTGCTGGAGCCCATCGCTGGGGCCATGAAAAAAGTTGATGAATTGCAGCTAGCTCAGTGCAGGGTCAGGGAACAAGTAAAGCTCAGGTATTGAGTTGGATAAAGCAGCCAAGCTGCTTCAATGAGAAATAGCTGCATGGAGAACGAGCTGCCAGCTGCACAGGCCAGGCATACCAGTCACTGGAGCAGGGCACTGGTGAGCATACAGGGGCCAAAGGCCCCAGACACCTGGCGGCAAGCACCTCATGGAGCTCCCTGCCCATGGAGCTGCCTGCCTTCAACGCTGCCTCCAGGCAGGAGACTCCAGCAGCCCCAAGGGGTTCAGGAGTGTGCCCCAACCCTGCCACCGCCCCTGGGAAAGAATGGAGGGGAGAACCTGTGCCACGGCCACTTGTGTCTGCTGCTGCTGCTGCTGCAGGAGTTGCTGGAGAAGCTGCATCTGGTGGTGGGCAGAGAGGGGTGTTCCCAGGTCGGGCAGCTGGGCAGATGAGGGCAGCAGCATCTTGGGTGATGCTGTCAGGATATCTTCAGGGTGGAGGCAGTCCTGCAAAACACCAGTGTTGAAAGTGTGATCCCCTGGCACTCACCTCAGAAAGCCACCGGGCACACACGAGCTTTGGCACGGAGCAGCCACGCTTAATACCCAGAAAAGAAGCAGCTGCATTTATAGCTAATGCACACTTTGCTGAGGGTGCTTACAACCCTTGAAAACAGTACTTTTTCAGTTTCAACAACAACCCACATACTTTTGTAGAAGATTCCCAAAAAGGCTGATGCTTCCTGTGGGAATTTCCACTGTATCAAAAAAGTCTTTTATTTTTGTGTTTTTGGTGGAAAAAGAGTCCCTATCAGCTCTGCCCCAAACCCTTTCCGTGTGGCTGCACATAGCTGAGCCTCGGCACAGCTCTCTCCCCTGGGCCCCAGCCAAAGGGCAGCCCTGCAGCGGCAGACGGCTTTGATCCGGGAGCTGGGGAATGCTGCTCAATCCCTCCCGACCCCTGGGCCCTCGGCATGCAGTCAGAGTCGTCAGAGTCGTGGGGCTGGGGCCGTGCCAGCCCCTGAGAGTGGAGGGCAGGGGCCACGGGCTCGGTGCAGCACCCACCTCCTTGCCCACAGCATCGAGGTCGGTGACGCCGCGGCTGAAGTCCAGGATGTCGGCTCCGGGCAGCGGCAGCTCCACGGCGTCGATGTCGGTCTCCTCGGCAGAGGCGGCCGCTCTCTCCACGCCGGAGAGGCGACAGGCTGCGGGGGCAGGGTCAGGGCAGGGCACAGCCTGCCTGTCCCGGGAGCTCCCCCTGCCCACCGTGGGTGCCCACCGCCCCCGTGCCACCCACCCTCCTGCCCTGGCGGGAAGCAGGTACGGAGAGACGTGGCTGCTCTTCCTGCTGCTGCTCAGGAGGAGGCTTACAGATAAAAACACACCCAGCCCCAGCACACCAAACCTGGGGAAGGGCAGCCAAAAGCCCTGATGTGGGACAAATGGGCCACCAAGAACAGAAAACACAGATAAAGCTGAGGAAAGGTAAACAAGAGATTACGGGAAAGAAAAACAAAAAACAGATGCTCTGAATTCCCCAGGGAGCTGCATATTGTGGCCAGGACATTGTGTGGAGGAAAACCAAACAATGACTGGCCCAGGGCAGCCCAATGATTAGGTCATCAGGACAGCACTGGTTACAGAGGCAAGCAGGAAACCGCAGCCCAGGCCAGGCTGCTCCTGTTGGGATGTGGGGGACTAGCCCACAGCATTGCAGGGCAGAGAATCCACAGACAGGCAGCAGGACCTGCCAGTGTCCCACCTGGGACTGGAAGGGCTTGACTAACCTCTCACAGAACTTCTTCCTCCCCTCCAGCACAGGCACCAGTGCCAAGGAGCAAAGCTGCTTCCTGGGACACTGCTCAGGGTGATGGGGCCGGACCAGCAGCCCCCCAGCCAGGCATCCCTGCACCCTCTACGCAATGGGCAGAGAAGGAGCGGGGTCTGCAGCCTGCCTGCAGCCCTGACAGCGTGATGGGAGAGCACAAACACAGCTATGTCCATTCTGGGAATCGCAGAGAGGAAGGTATGTGCTTGGGGCCCCTTGTGCGGAAGCAGCGAGGGAATGTTTGCAGCATGTGCAGCCAAGCACAGAGCGGAGCCCCGGGCACTGCTAATGGGCTCTCAGCAAGGGGGATGTCTGAGAGGATCACGGCTAACACCTAGAGAAGGTTCCTTGCTGGGCAAGATCCCAGCTTGAGCCTGGAGCACAGCAGGCCAGATTGCTGTGCAAATCCATTGCCCAGAGGTGTCAGCCATCAAGGGGCACCAGGGGAAGGCAGTGCCTCTGTGTCTGCCAGGCTCCGGGGGCCCCACGCCACCCCCGCACCTGCACCTCTGCGGAATACCTGGGACGTCCAGGTCGTCTCCGTTCCTCTCACTGTCTGCGTCCTCCTGGCCGTCGGCGTTCTGCTGGGTGTGCTGCAGGCTCAGCTTGTGGCACACCTCGAACGCCTGCCCCACCGTCCGCACGATGCGCATGGCTTGGCTCTGCCGGGGAGGGGAAGGGACATGGAACTGCAGCTGGGCTGCCTCTGCACGGTGACCCCCCGGGCTGGCACAGCCCTCAGGGGTCTCTGTGCTGCCACAGGGTCTCAGATCCATGGGGCCCTGCCCCAGCTGCTCCACCCTGAGTACACCGGGACAAGATGTGCATCCTGGCATTTTTACCTTCTTCTTGGACTTGAAGACATTGCACCTGAAGACATTGCTAGAGCCATCCCTGGCAATGTAGCTGAAGATCTTTAGGTCCTGGGAGTCATGAGATACATAGAATATCCTGCAAGGACAGAATGGAAGGGAGGATATAAGCATACACATTACCCACATCCCCAAGAGACTGCCAAGACCACAACCAATGCTTCCCATAGCACAGGGTGCTGCAGATGCCCAACCTCTGCAGCACATCCCTGCTAAAGCCCATCAGAATTTTTTTTGGCAGTGGTTTTACCTCAGTGGGGAAAATTTGCAAAGGCAGCACAGGACTTCTCTGCTCAGCCCCCAGGGACAGCATCAGCAGCCCAGGAGCCTCCAGGGATTGAGAAGAGCAAACCCCACTCCTGGCCAGCTCACAGAGCTGGATGCCTTGCCCAGGTGCCTGCTGCTCCTTCCCCAGCATGGCTGGGGGCCTCTCTTGCTCCAGTCTGGCCTCCCTGGGATAGACCCCGCCCCACTCTTGGCTTTTGGGAAGAAGATGGAGGAGAGCTGGAGGCTTTGGGAAGCTCCATGAGCTGCCCTCCGTAGGATGGAGGTGGCTCTCCAGGGCCCAGCCCAGTGCTGGTGTTGTGTGGGCAAGGGGCACAGCAGAGCCATGCAAGCCTCTGTCCCCTCACCCAACAGCCTTACCTGTAGATGGGATCATGCATCACGAGCATTTTGTTCTCGTCCCAGGCCCATTCTTTTTTCTGCAATGAAAGAAGCTGAAAATGAGTACGTCAGATGCTGTCCTTGAGAACAAGGACAGGGCAGAGAGACAGTCCAGGGACATACTTGGGAAGCTCTTGTCACAGCTCTGCTTCTGCTCCCCTGCTACCCTTTGCCAAGGGTCGGGTCCTTTTGGGGACCAGCCACATCCCACATCACCTCCCACAGGGCCCCCTGAGCCCCTTCTGCACCACACCAGGACTGGCTGAGCCACCCTGCAGGAACATGACTCACACAAGGCTGACCCAGCCCATGCCGCCCTCTCCCAGCCCGCCAGAGTTTCCCAGAAGTTCAAGGATGCTGCAAGGTCCCTGCACCAGGAGGGGAGGGGTTGTGCTGCTAAGGCACTGCTGCCCCAGAGACCAGTGCTGCCTACCTTCTTCTTCTTCTTCAGAATGACCTTCACGCCGTCCACCGACACGATGAGATTCACCTTCTTCTTCTTGATATTCTTGGCTTTAAACTCATACTGCGGGAGGTGGAAGAAAACACCTGAATTAGCCTTCCTGTGCCAGGACAGCCCCAGGGAGGGGTGAAGATGCTCCCACAGGAAGGGGCAAGAGGGACAGGAGCAGGTTCTCCTGTCTCCTACATCAACCTGTACATCCATGCTAGGACAGGACAAGGGGTCTTTCTGCCCTGCAGTGTCCCTGTGCCCAGCATGTGGAGGGAGCACACAGTGCAGACCCTGGATGGGGATAATGCTGTACCCAATTCAGGATGCTGCTGGGAATGTTAGCTTGTGTTTCAAAGGCACATGGTCTGCCCCTCTGAAGGGCTGTGCCTCCCCAGAGAGGGACCACCACACCCCCAAGGATCTGCAGCCTGGCTGCGCTTGCCCTGCTGGCTTGTGGCCATCGCTGAGCTGTGGAAAGTGAAATGCCATTTTGAGTTGGGTATTTTTGGGCTCAGTATAAAACTGAAGATGATTGCTGAGGATTCTGCGGATCCCTCCAGGGGAGATGGGATAATGCAATCACCCAACTCAATTAGAAGTCACAGGACAGGAAAAAATCCCAACAGGAACTTCCAAAGATCAGTGACTAAAGACAAAGCTCTGCTCTGGCCTGGGGAGAGAATGAGATTCCCCCAAATCCACCCACTTTGGCATTTAGAGTGTTACAAGCAGGGAGAAGGCTGGCAGAGGAGTAGGCTCAATAAGCAGGACCAACTCATTTGGGCCGATCCTGCTGGGGGACTTTGGAGGAGTCCCACGACTGGTTTGCCACAGGTGCAGCCACATCAGGCACCTGATATGCTGGTCCCACTTGCAGGGAGCTGTGCACAGCCATGGGGGCAGACTCTGTGTGCCCAGAAAAAGCCCTGCATGCTGCCCCTGGCCTGCCTGAGGCAGAGGATTTGCTTCATCCTCTCACCATTTGGGCAGTGTCTCTGCAGAGGGAGCGGCCTCACTGTGACATCTCCAGCAGCGCATGATGCATCTGCTCTGGCAGCCAGAGCCAGCAGGCAGGAGATGCTGCTGGCCCTGACCTGTGATCAAATGATAAAAGACTGAAAGTGCAATTCTTCAAACCATTTGAAGTGGCTGAAGGGGATGGGAGATTCAGAATGCTTGGCAAACAGTGCAGGGAACACAGCTCTGCCCTCCCCAAGCACTGACCAGGCAAGCCCACCCACACTGGGGCTGAAGCCATGGTGATGGGCTGGAGAAAGCAGAGGTCAGGCTCCCACCGTGGCTTTGGTCAGCCTCAGAGCCCCCAGCACATCCCCACATGCTGCTTGCATGGCCCATTCCTCATGGAGAA
Source organism: Fringilla coelebs (assembly GCF_963513975.1). Lineage (NCBI taxonomy): Eukaryota > Metazoa > Chordata > Aves > Passeriformes > Fringillidae > Fringilla > Fringilla coelebs. The sequence goes on along the minus strand of NC_140067.1, from coordinate 31,018,774 downwards.
GGGTCTCACCAAGTGCCACCCCCATCATTGCCAGCAGAGATGAAACTGCATTCAAGACCACCTTCTTTGGGTCATGTCAGGACATTAGACCAGTGCCTGATACCTAACACTAAAGAACTGTCTGGATTTGGCCCTGAAAAGGTGAGCTTTGGCCTGACTACCTTGCAGTAATTGTCCCAGTCCTTTCTAAGGCTCTGCATGTGACCTGCCAGGAGCTGCAGGCTGATCTGGAAGCTCTCTGCAGCATCCAGGGTGACTGCATGGCACCTTGGTGCTGATGCTTGATTTATTGGTCCTAACAAATCACTGATTATACACATCCAGTTGCATTTTGGAGCTCCTGGTGCTGTGGGGTTTCTACTCTGGGCTACCCCGAGTGCAACTGATGTGGGCTTGGAAAAGAGAAAAATTTCTCAGGGTAAGACAGACTATTTGTAGTATGTTTTTTGAGCGAGTAACAGCCCCAGGACAGTGATGCAGACAGACCAGGAGGTTTCAGCAAAGATGCTACCCAGCTCTGGCACATTTCAGGGACAGAATCATGCAGAGCTCCTTGGAGAGCCTTCCACAATCCCTGGCTGCTGGCAAGGGATTCTGCCCAGGCTCACCCTGAGCCTGGCACTGGGGAGTGCTGTGGGAAGAGCTGCTGAGCCTCTGCCACGCTGAAGCCAAAGCCCTCTTGTGCCTGGGTCATGGCAAAACTCCACCAAAACCCACTGGAAGCAAAGAAGTCAAATTCTCAGAAGGGGCAAGCAGACAGATTTGTTAAGCCCTTCCATAAATCCAGGCCTTTATCCTGACACCGACTGGAGAGCCAAGCTCCTTTGCAAGCCTGAGCCATGTGCTTAGAGAGCTGCTGCCCATCCCAGAGCTCATTAGAGCAATCAGCCCAGCAAGCCCAGGCTCTCTAGGACGCTCCCCATGCTCTGCAGCGCAGCCCCAGCCAGCAGCACGCTCATGAACTCCAGCCCTCTGGGGCTCTAATGCAACACCAACCCTGATGCAGGAACAAATCAGCCAGGAGGAGCATTCACCAGGACAGCAGCTCAGCCCAGCTGCCTCTCACATCCCGGGGCTCTGCAGGGAAAGCATGCTGGGTCCCCTGGGCCAGGAGATGTCACTGCTGTTTTGAGGGGCTCCCCAGTTTGGTCTAAGGAAGTGTCAGCTTTGTGCAGTTCCTCTGAGTGAGATCTGAGCCACGGACACTGCAAGGGGTGAAACCATCACCCTTTACTTAAGGGGGCCATGGAAGAACATCTCTGTACAACTGATCAGGACCTCCCTGGCTTGGAGCTGTTCTTGATGACTACTCTGCCCAGGCACAGAGATGTGCTGCGCCTGCCCATGTTTGTCAACGTTCCTCCTTCCGCTGCAAAACAAAGAGAGAAAGCTTAAGAGTGCTGCAAAGCCTTAGGATTTGGCTGTTCTTGCTGCTGGGAGGAGAGCAGCGGTGATGATGGAAATGCCACCAAAGGGTCTCTGAGATGGTCTGCACAGCCACCGCCACTGCTGCTGCACCCAAAACAAGCAGGCACTGGCTGACCCACAGGAAAAGGAAACCCCCGTGTTTCCCAGTCCTTGTTGGGAGTACATCCTGCATTCCCAAAGATGTGCAATAGGAACATCTGTGTGTTTGGGTGCAGGGAGCTGGGTGGCAGCAATTCACCCCACACTTGCTGGGCACTGCACTGGGATTTGGTGATTGCCTCAGGAGAAAAACCACATTTCATCTGTGATTAAGCTCAGCCACCCATGGCTCCCTCTTGGAGAGCTGAATCCTAGCCTACAGCTCAATAAAGAATGGATACAGAAATAATTATCCAGCTTGAAATCAAGAAAGGAAAGAGGATTTGCACAGCATTCCCATGATCCCCTTTGGTTTCACACCATGCAGGATTTCACTGTACTACTTATAACCAATTAAATGCCGTAACAGAAGAGCTTTCTGAGCTTTCAACCCAGCCATTTTGCCCATCTTGGGTATGTTTCTGGACCTTTAAATATCTGTAATAATACTACAAGCTTGGGTTAATTATATTAATTCTTTTTTATAGCTATGTAGCAATACCAGAAGAAAGAGAATAATTAATTTCAGGGAAATACACAGAAAATGGAAAAGGAAACAACAAAATCATCTGTTCCCGGACTTGCACAGCTCCACACTTGGTCTCCAACTGAAGCTCTAAGAGCTGCATTAAAATTTTTGAGGAAAGACTGAAAATGGACATCTGAGATACATCAGTTAAAAAGCCCAGCAACTATTTGAGAAGAAAATCAAAGATGGTCTCAGTAATGCAAAAGAAGTACAAGATCACTCACAAAATCCAACCAACTAAGTGAATAAAGACTATCCCTTAATTTTACCCTGCCCACAAAAAAACACATTCATCTTTTCAAATGGAAGAGAAACATCAACTCCATCAGAGCACAGGAGCCTTCCCATCAACCTCGGGTTAGTGGGAGTCTATTTTCAACATCTGTCTTTTGTGCAGAGTTCAGTATTTAAATAACTTTGGAAGGAAGAGAAGCCAGCTGGTGCATGCATCATTGTGCAACGCACTCCTACTGGCAGAGCATTAAAATTGCCCTTTCTGGAGAACTGAGTTAACATATGTTGCTTAATAGAGAGCACATGTAACCTTGTCAGCTTGGAGTAAAATTATGTATGAATCCGAGAGCGACAGCTATGTGTGAAAAGCAGGGAAAACTCAGCATCCCTAGAAAGATGCTGCCCATCCCTATCAGGCTGTTTCCACACAGCAGAAGTGTGAGAAAACTCGTAACCACGCGCTGCATGCAAGGTCAGGCAGATCAGGCTCTGAGGAGGAGAGATGATATCTTTCTGGATCCATCATCCCCCCACATTCACAAGCATCTGAAAAATGTTAACCTGAATTAAAATGCCCTCATTTCATTCCAGGCCATCTAAACTGCCTCAGGTACAATTTAAGTCTGCCCATTGGCATGGTCTGTAAGTAAGGGAAGGTAACAGGAATGCTTTATGGTGACATTGTGGCAGCAGAATACAAATAAACAGAATATTTTTTAAAGGAAGTTGCTGTAAGTGCATCGAGCTGCCCCTGTTCCCATCCACCCTCTATCCCCCTCCTCAAAACAAAACAAAACAAAAAGAAAAAACAGGAAAAAGGTTACAAGCTTGTACCTTGTATTGGGGAGAGAGCAGTGTTTTGAGAATTCAATTAACAGGGAAAAAGCAATTTCCGCAAAACTCAACGCTGCTCTGTTAGCTCGGGAGGCAGGGGATGAAGATCTGCCATAAGAAAAAGTACAGAAGAGGATGTAATTTTTGCCAGAGAGCTGTATTTGTGTGTGTTTGTGCAGAAAGGACATGGAACTGTGAGCAAAGCTGGGCACAGGGCTGGCTGGGAGCTCTGAGCTCCCCTGCCCCTGGCCGTACCCCCCAGCTCCTCCTGCAGCTGGCTGGCACAGCAGCTCATAAAATGCCTAATAAAATACCTGCCGAGTTAGATTTTAACCCCGGGTCAGGCCGGGCTAATGACAGCCCTCGGGGGAGGAGCGGCGCTGTGCTCTGATGAAGAATTAACTCATTCCAAAATGACAGCCGGGACCGAGTTCAATGGGCGCAGGCTCCACGGCGCCAGCAACGAACGGCTGGGGGGAGGCACACACCTCACAATTCCCGCTGCTGAAAACATGGGGAATGACAGCAAACCTCAGAACCCTCTAGAAGCTTCCCAGGAGGGAAGCCTGAGAAACCTTGCTGGGATCCTAATAGCCGTAATTGGGAGGAATGGCAAACGCAGCTCTGTACAGGACAGGAGGATTTCGCTTTACTGAGCCACACAAAGACATGGCAGCAGCCCCAGCGCCCTGGAATGACTCAGAAGCCACCTGTGGGCTGTGCAGGAACAGGAACCTGCCAGGAAAAGGCCCTTTTTTCCTGGCCAGGGGTGCCAAGCCGTCCTGGGGCTGGGCAGGGAAAGCAAGAGGAGCAGGAAGGCAGCATCAGCTTCCCTCGAGCCCTTTGTGGGGTAAGCACCGGGTCCTGCCAAAGCACCAGGAGCAGACTGCAGCCAGAGCACCTCCTGCCTTCCTTTTTCCTTCTGGTTAACTGGAGGAGAAGTGTGCCTTTCAATTAACTGAAAGAAAAGAGCATTGGAGAGAAGGGGATGATTTTAGATACAGCTTTGGATTAAAAAAGTAGCAGAGAGATGTAACCTGGCCAGAAGCAGCCTTGCAGGTCAGAAGAGTCACAACCATGCAAGCTGTGATACTGTGTGGTGTCCAGCAGCCAGCTGGGCAGGGAGCAGAGGCAGAGCCCAGGGTCAGAAGGGTAGGGCAGCAGAGAGCCAGAGCCCTGCCAGGGGATCCAGCACTCCCTGCTGCTGCAGCCTGCTGCCCCCAGAACAGAAAGGCACCTGCCAACTGCCCCGGCCCACGGCTCCTCCAGCCCTGCCGGGGGAGCAGCACGGGTGTGAGGGGTTGGAATGGCTGGAAAGCAGGGCACCTCCCAGGAGGGCACACAGCTCCATCCAAAAGGCATTTCTGAGCAAGGCTTCAGAGTATCTGACAGTCCAGCGCTCAGGGCTGCACTTTATGCCCTCAGGGGACTCGGGCTGGCTGAAGAGGAGCACACTGAAGTACCTGCTTAGCCTGCTAATGTGATCAGCAATAAACGGCCTGAAAGCCATTTTTACAGCACAGCTAAGAGCCATGCTGCCCAAGTGCTGTGCTGCTGCCTGTGTCTGAGGACTCCCATGCCCTTCACTGTGGGATCCCACTGCACCCCAATTCCCCTGTGCATCTGTAAATCTGGCCATGACTATGCTCATGCTCCACACACAAGCAGGGCACTTGCCATGGGATGCCAGCAGCACCTCCCTGCTCTCTCCAGGAGCTGGGATACAAAGAGGAGAAAAGCGGGGAAATTTGGGGATCTCCTCAGTGTGGTCATTTTGCTTGGGCTCCCTGCTCCTGCCACCAAATCTGAGGACAAAAGCAGCCCATGGCACTCACACTTGGAGCAGGGATGGGTCCCACTGTGGGGCACAGAAACGTGGAGATAGCTGGGGCCAGAATGAAGGTTCTCAGCCATTCCATTGGCAGACTGTCAGCATGGCATGGCCAACATGCTGGACACCTCTGCTACCCTGATAGTTTGGGTTTAAACTATTCCTCAGGATTAAATTTCCCCTATCCTCCTGCCTAAACCCCACTGCTGGTGGTTTTAGCACAAGCTGGACGTAAATTTAAGGCCACAGTAATTTTGAAGGGAGGAAGAATAATGAAGTACTGGGTGCTTGTTCTCGGGCTTAATGATGCTTTTTAAAACTCTTCCACAGTTCCTGGGAGTTTGCATTTGCACATATGGGAAATGCAGCTCTGAGGTACATGTGTTTGTCTGAAATAGATGTGATTTTGGTTTGCACTGACAAGGTCAGTGTCTATTTTCCCATCCAACTTCAGGTTTAATTTTGGTAAGCGTCTGTGATGGTTGTGCGTACCGATGGGTAAAAATGGGAATCAGGCTAAAAATACCCATGTTGTGAGAGCAGTAGAGCAAAGCTAAGGTTGCTGCTTCAAAACCACCCCAGGATTGCAGCACACCCATCCATCACACAAAATATGTTTTCCAATAACATCAAATGCCTTCTGCTCGGTTTGCTATTTCCTCCCAGAGAGCTGCCTCCATCCGCTTCCTCCAGCCTCCCCTCACTACCTCCGAGTTTCACAAGTTGAGGTGGCAAACTGGGACACACTCACGAGCCATCTGCAGGAGAAGCAGCTTCACAGGAAGCTCAGAGAAATCAGAACGGGTAAGAATGAAATCAGTATCAGTCACAGGGTTAAATGGAGAAAGCTAACAGGCAACAACTTATGCTAACCCTTTCTTTTGAAGACTTCCATTTGCAAGATGATTAACCTCCCTTACAAGAAATCCTCAGGCATTCCATACCTCTCTGTGCGTTTTTTTTTAAACACCCTTAAATCAGAGGTTCAAAGGAGGCCTGAGGCGCAGCAGCAGCTTGCTGCGTGCCACGGGAGCCCACGGGGGATGCAGCAGCAGCACTGTGTCACGAGGGATGCAGTGCTGGAGCAGGAGCACACCTCCCAGCTGCATCCCTCAGTTCCACCAGCAGCTCCCCAAAGCCACCGAGGTCCCTGTGCAAGTGCTACTGTTCATTCCATGGGGGCTTGACTAATACCGAGCTTATGAAAGCAAGCTGGGGACTCCAGCCTAGCCATGAACTTCTGGTGCAGCCTGGGCATATCCAGTGACAACTCTGAGTGGGAAAAACAGCACCTCTCAGCCAGGCATGGAGGCCAGTGAAGACCCTGCAACAGGCTACCCCCCAGCCTTGGAAACATCTCCAAACAGCTTTCAGAAATCCAAGGAAGCACGGGCTGGACCCGTGTGGGAGGTGGCAAGGCAAGCTCCCCCCTGCCCTGACATGCTGCATCTCTGGTGACCACACCGGGGTGTGAATGAGCCGGTGTGTGGGTGCATGTGGGATACTGGTCAAACTGGTTACAGAGATGACAGCCGGGCTTTGAGCTGCTTCCTGCAGGCAAGGAGAACAAGGACGGGCTCTGTGTGCATCTGCAGGCAGCGCTCTCGCTCTGCTCCTCACAGCCCGGCAGGGAGAACACAACAAATGAGCTGTACACGTTTAATATTTACCACCTGCTGCTAGAATAAGCAGAAGTGCATTCCTTGGAAAGCCCGTATCTGACTGGAATTTGGGCTATTTTTAATTAGACATGCATTGGTTTGACCTATGCAGGCAGAGGCAGCAGAAGTTGTTTGGTGCAACCACCCTTTAAAGAAGGCGAGGAACTACAGGAGCCTGGAAATAGCTCTGTTCTTCCAGCCCAGAGCAGAGTTGAGCCCCTGTGCTGGAACAAGCTTGGCTCAAAGAGCAGCCCTGCCATTCGCAGCACTTTGGTCATGCCCCTTTACAGTATCCCCTGATAAACTCATGCCCCTCTCTGGCAACAGCCAGTCCTGATGCTTCAGGGACCCCAGGACTGAGCAGTACAGGCCATGTCCAGCCCAACACCTCCCTCCATCTGGGAAGGAAAACAAAATTCCTGTGTTTAAAATTAGCTTTCTCCCCCTAATGCATCCTTTCAAAGACAGACCCTGCCTCAAGGCAGCTGAGGTAATCCTTGCCCACATGGATGGGTCTGAAGGCAGGGCTGATACTGCAGAGGAGCACAAAGTCGCCCCTAAGGGCAGGTGACAAAGCAAGGGGCAGCCTAAGAAGATACCCACACAGCACTTCAGAAAAGTGTCAGCTCAGCAAAGGGAGCCAAATCGCAGCACGGTGATATTTATGCCCCAAGTTGTGAAATACAGGATTTATTTTGGTATTTTTTTTACTGCTCACCACAGAGCTGCTCTCCCACTGTTGCATAAAAAGCTTGAGTAAGATCAGTTGAGATGGCAAATGAGAATAGCCAGGCAGAGAAGCAGTGACATGCCAAGGAAGGCAGGCTGGTAATACTGTAACTAAATCAGCAATTATGAAATTCAGACAATTAATAAAGAATGAATGAGCAGCAGCATTAAACGCTTGGTGCATCAGAAACAAGGCAGCCCTGTGGGGCTCTTAAGATGCTGGCAGTGCTCAACAATGTTTCTGGGTTGTAACTAGAGAAAAGGTAATTATTCATATCACTCTTGCTTCACAGGTCCTATTTCAACAACAACCAATGCAGGTATTAAAACCCATTCACTAAATTCGTCATGTTAAAGGCAAGAATAATGTCCTTTAGAGGGATTTAGACATAATAGCAGAAAAAATTTCCAAGTAACAAAAGCATCAAGATTTTAGGTGGAATTAGAAAAAGGGGTTGAAATCCACCTCAGCAGCAGAGCTCCACATGAAGCAATGAGAGACACAGGACAGAATGCCACTGTGCTTCCAGGAAGCCCCCGTGAGGAGAGTACAGCAATGCTCACTTCTATGCAGGGCTGGAAAAAAAAAAAAGATAAAAGAGAAAAAAGAGTATTTGCTATCCAGGCCAAGTGCACAGGAATCTGGCAGCTACTCATTTCAGGATGATTTTATATGGCATTGGCCAAGCATCCTCTCACAGGAAAAAGGAACAGAAGCTGCATCTGCCAAGATGCAGAAATGTATCCTAAAAAGACCCTGGAGGCATTGCAAGGGGTCATCCCAGTTCAAAGGGCAGTGTGAAGACAGCGTGGTCCTGGGCAATGTGCCCAAAACAGAAAGGTGACATGATCTCAAACCATGGCACCACTGAAATCACTACCAATACAATCCATTCCTACAGAACAACTGCTTCAGCACACACTTCAGAGAAGAGACAGAAAACAGTTCAGAAGAAATCAAGCAGAACATGAGGCAATTTCCCCAGACTCCTACATCCCAGAGGTTATAACAAACTCTCTGTATTTGGCTTATCCACAGAGCAGGCTCAGGGGACACTTGTCCACAGCCCAGACCTGGGACTTGGGAAGAGCTTCCTCACATCAAAGGCTCTGACTTTAGGCAAATGCACAAAATCAGCTAGCTAGGAGCTGAAGTTGGACCCACTCAAAAGACAGGTCTTTTTCACAGAAAGCTCAGAGGGACCTACACCCCACGTCACACTCACCAACTGCTTGGGCCAATTATTCTGGATTTCTCTTCTCCTTTTAGATAATGTGGATTTCTTAGCATGTAAGCAGAGGTCAGCACAGACGTGCTCTTTGGGTTGGAAATACACACACACCCCCCAGGTTCCCAAGGATCAGGGAATGCTTGAAGGAGTCCAGACCAGTGCCATCCATCATGTTAAGAGGGAGTAAGAAAATGTCATTGGAGCAAAATGCTAAAACAAAACTGGAGGCCCTGGAGAGAAAAAGAAAGAGATGGCTCTCTCAGATGCATATCACCCCTGCAATCCAACAACAACACTACAACATCACAGGTCTGCCTGTTTCCTCTTAAAGAATTAAGCTGAAATTTGACCAACTCTGCAGAAGTTTCCTGTGGCAAATACACACTTTGGGCTGGCTTTTGCAGCTTCTGCTGGAACAGATCAGCAGTTCCATATGCAAGCCCATTCTATGGGGAACTGCTTTGGCTGGGGGTTTTTCCCTATCACATAACACTCCCACTGCTGAAAACCAAGTGACAGATTAACTGGGATGCTCGTGCTCCATCAGGGAAGCCTGGCCTGAGAAGGGATTTTCTACTCTGAAAATTCTTTGTCTAGAGTCTTTGCTCTGGGTAGACTTCACTCCAGGTGGGTAAGTCTGTGCCTTCCAAAAATCCCAGCTGAAGCAGCTCACCTACCAACTGCAGAGCCACCAGAGCAGCCATGGCCACAGTGCCACGTGGAAGAGAAGCAGCCCTGTGTGCCCCTGGCAGCTCCCCTGTGAGGTGACAAGGAGCAGGCAGGAGGAGGGAATCTCCATGGATTTCAGCATGCTCTGTAGGCTCCAGTCTCCTCTGCTGGGATGGGAAGAGTGCTTGGCTCCTTTCCCTTGTTCTGGGCAGTGCTTGCTCCTTCTGCTGCTCCACAATAGATACATCCTTTCCTCCCACTCCCTAATTAAACTCCCATTCCACAGACCAGCTCACACAATAGATTTTGCAACGTCTCCTTTTAACCAGCTGTGCTGCTTTCCTCTGCTCCCTCACAGGGCAGGAACACCCATGACAGCCCAAACCCCTCTCACCTCGCTGCAGTGACACCCCAAACCCCTCTCCCCTCGCTGCAGTGACACCCCAAAGCCCTCTCCCCTTGCTGCAGTGACACCCAAAACCCCTCTCCCCTCGCTGCAGTGACACCCCAAAGCCCTCTCCCCTCGCTGCAGTGACACCCCAAAGCCCTCTCCCCTTGCTGCAGGAGGCAGGGCAGGCTCTCACTCTGTGCCTCCCCAGGGCACAGCATCCCTTGGAACATCTTCCTGCTGCACCGAGCCAAAACCGCCAGGAATTAATTTTAGCAGGGAAGAAACCGGGGCACGTGGCATTTTTGTGGAAGGCTGCAGCCCCAGGCTTTTGTCTCTCTTCTGAGGTGAGGCAGCAGAGAACACCACAACAGATTAAATTAAAGGGTCCTTGGCCTTTGAGGAGCAGCAGGAAAGCAGAAAGGATTACACAAGAGCAGAAAGGATCATACACAAGAGTAGCTCTCAAAGCTGACTTCAGTTTGGTTTGACTTTAATTCAGCCCAATTCCCTGCACAGGGATGTCTCCCTCAGAAGGAATCTGACAAGTCACAGCCTCCCTGGGCCTTAGGTTCTCACCCATAAAATGGATACCAAATATTGCTCCACTCCTGCTTGTGAGCTTTAGTAACTCTTTGGTCTCCTTTTTGGAGGTTATTTCTCCCTTTAACCATGGAGCAAGAGTGAGGTATTGTCTCCGGACACACTCAAGCCCAGCTGGAAGATGTGGCTGCGCAGAACAAGGCTGCCTGAATCTCTCCTGCTCAGGCCCATGCAGCATCAGCACTCAGCACCAGAGAGCATTTGGTACCACTCCACCCCAAGAGTAAAACGTTGCCATGATGGCAGAAAATTGATGAAAACACTGATTTGTTAAAAAACACATGAAAATTCCATGTTGTAGTAAATAAGAAGGGAAAAACGTCAAAATAAAAGCAATGCCAAGGGTGAGAGAAGACACAAACTCAGGGAGAAGGTCCAGCTCTTCACTGCACTGCCCAGATGCTGCTGAGAGATGCCAGGACAAGCCACAGAGCCTGAAATCAGCCAAACCTCAGCACACCTCTCTCAAACCTATTTTTTCTTATCAACAACCTCTCAGGTAGCCAGGAGCTTATTCCTAGGCAGAGTTAGGAATTTACTCCAAAATGCAAAGGGAAGTGCAGATGGCTATCTTCACCAGCAATCTTGCAGCTGCAGCAGCAGAGACTGTCCTCTCTTGGTGACAGTGGTGGGGCTGCTGTGCACTGAGCTGGGTGTGGGATAGCTGGTGGCATTGAACACAGCCCTCTTCCACAGCAACACCTTCAGCAGAGGTAAATGCAGGCCTGAGGCTCAGGCCATCAAAGGGAGCTCTGTCACCTTGCAGAAGGCTTCAGTAGGAACTCTTCGAACCCTCACAAACAGCAATCACCAGCGCTGACATGACCCAAATCTCCCAGAACAAGCTGCAGACCTCATCTCCTTGACAGCCAGGCTGAATCCATCCATGCCTGGGAGGCAGAGTGTGCAACAAATCCTTTCTTTCTGGGCAAGAGGAAAAGCCAGAGCAGGAGAGCCCCACGGGCAGCTCCCGTGGCATCTGCAGTCCCACAGACTCCTCGTGTGCCTGGGCTCCAGGAGCAGGGTTTGCAGCTCCACATTCCCCTGCTTCTCCTGCAGCTGGGCCCTGGCACGGGGCTCAGCCTGCAGCCCTGCCAGACCCAGGACAGGAGCCAGGAAAGGCAGGGTTACCTGGCCAGCATGCTGTGCCCCACAGCTAGTGCAACCCACCAGTGCAGTCCTTCAAAGGTGCTTCAAGGACCATTGCTGGGGAAGGACGAGTGGGGAGCAGGAGGAAGAGGAGAAGCACAAGGACACACAGAGGATGGACATTGGTGTAATGGCTTTACATGCTGGCCATGACCTTAGAGAGGGGTGGGAGCCAGCAGAGCATTCTCTGGCTGGGAGGGAGTGACAGCAAAGGTCTGCCCTCCCGGCACGTTCAGGGAGCCTGGCAGACACCACTGCCCACCTCTCCCCCGAGCTCCCTGCATTTGCTGATGGCTCAGACAGTGGTGTGGCAAGGCAGTGAAGTGACTCAGTGGGAGCACGCTGGGGAAAGCCCCCAGGCAGGGAGGGAGATGAATCACAGGGAGACACCCCAGGCTCCCAGAGAAGGAGCAGAGTCCAGCCCGGGCACAGGGAGGGCACGGATGTGTGACAGGCTGGAGAGGCACTGCTGCCTCCCAGCTTTTTGCCAGCAGCTCCAGTCCTGCCCTGGGCTTGGTGCCTATTTGGCTTCCAGTCCTCTGCAAGGCACTGGGCTGGCTCCAGGCCAGCATCACCCACCAGGAGCGCGCTGCCTGCGCTGGCACGCCCAGCGCCAGCCGCTGTGTCCTGCCAGAGCCCTGCCCTGCCCTGCCCGTGGGACACTGGCCCAGAGCAGAAGGGCTGAGCTCCTCCGGGACACAGGAGGGCTGGGAAGGCCACAGGTGGCTGCACTCCTGGCTCAGGAGCTCTCCCAAACCATGCTCCCCCACCTGCTTTGGTTTCCCTCATCCTTACTGGCTCCACGACCACACTGTCCCTCCAGCTGGGAACCCCCTGCCCCAGCCTGGCCACCCCACCCTGTTTTGGAGCCTGGCAAGGAAGGACACGCTGCTGTCACAGGTTTGGCAGAGAACCCTTGGACGGGGCATTGCTGGAAGCTGAAAGGCGACGAGCTTATCAGGACTCATTTATGCAGCCAGCTAGCAGGGACCAGGAGCGTGCCTGTTCCTCATCTCCCCAGCACCCATGGGTCACATGTCTGCCTGAGCCCAGTCACTCCTGCATGAGCCAGCAGGCTCAGGGACAGCCAGCACAGGGCTGGCTCCCCTCTCAGTGCTCTCCGTGCCTTCCCGAAGCATCTCCAGCAGCAGTGCCCCAAGCTCCATCCCTCACCGCCTTCCCCAAGGGCTCAGCCCTTGCCTTCCAGCATTAATGGCTCACACTTCACCTCTTCAACAGGCCAGATGCCTGTCTTCTGCCACACAGAGTCATTTACCTCCCTGGACTCCTCATTTTACTGTGTGTGCATTGGAGCTCACACTACTCACTGCTCCACTGGAGCTCCTCTGCAAATCACTCACCCCCTCCTGGCCATGGCACAAAGGCAGGCAGCAGGGCAGGGCCACCACACTTGGGCCAGCTCTCCTGGAAACCTGGGCAGTCTTGGACAAAAGGCTGCTCCAATCAATCTGGGTACTAATTTAACCAGTTTATTGATTAAATACTAACCACAGGATGAGATCCTGGCCTATTTCATGCTGCGCTGGTAGCAATACCAGACTAGCCACTATTTTATTATGACATTAGGCAGCACTGGTGATGCCAGGAGAAATACAAGCACGCCCAGAAGGCTTCACCCCTTTATTGTGTCTGTCAGAGGACTGAAGGAGCAACTGAAATTATTACAGACATCCTTTCAGTTCCTCCCAGATCTAATACAACATAATTTTGTTCATCTTGGATAAGCACATCAAGTCGTTAGCTTGTCAATAATTCACCTTGCACCAAGTGCCATGACTTGGCACAAAGCAGGCTGTGCTCTTCATGTGGCCAAAACCTGAGCATCTCCTGGCCAGCCCACTTCCCACTGTGCTGGTCCTCACTGACAGACAGGGGTGGGCTGCCCAGGCACGCAGGGCCAGCTTGCTCCCAAATCCTGCTCCAGTTTACAGAAGAGACACCCGTGCACAAGGAGAGAAAAGAAGGAAAAAAAGGAAGGCATCACTGTAAAGGGCCTCATGCTTTTAAAAACTCACCATGGCAGGAGCAGGGATAGCTGAGAAATATTCTAATTAAACGAGCTCAGAGTTACACCAGGAGCTCTACACCAGTAACTGGCCACACACATCAATTTTCACACCAGTCCAACTGCACCTGTGGCCTGCAGAGGATGAGAAATCTTGCTTTACACAAGCTTGTAGAAATTCAGCAATTCTGCCAATTCGCTAAAATTGAGCTCAGCTATGCAAAGCAGCAGAAGTCCCACGAAATCAGATGTACCTGGCAGAGTAGGAGGTGTAGAGGAGCAAGATTTCCAAGTGCTTAGAATGCCTCCCTGTTTTGAGCCTGCAAAGCTCAGCTGGACACTTCCCAGAAACAGCCTTGCAGAAGACTTCCACAGCTTTTACCAAGTGCCTATATAGGCTTTCATCCTTTCTGGCTTCAAAGAAAACCTGGATCAAAGCTGCACTCAGCAATCCAAAAGGGCTGATTCCAAATTCTCTAGAACCATGGCACCAAGCCCCAGCCAGGCAGCACTGGCTGCCCTGGAGACATGCCAGGGGCATGACAGGAAAGCACCTGCATGAATTTACATCATGACAACGCAAAAAATATACAGTTGTCATTGTCATTTAGGGCCCTTGAGCTCACTGGGAAGGGAGGGGAAGGAAAAAGATCTCTTGCCACCTGCTCAGTCACTTTCAACTGAAATCTGCAACAGCTCATAATCCTTAGGGTTGGGGAGACACAGCACTCTTAGTTTGGGGCTTTGGGATGCTCAGGTGACTTCCTGGACTCACGGGTCAGTTCTTTGTATCTCACACCCAGAGGAGCCAAGGAGCATTTGGGAAGCCAACCTCCTCCAGCAGTTCAGGGCATGAAGCAACATGGGCTGGGTGACCCTGTTTGGGATGAACAGGAGACAGGAGCCAGCTGTACTAACAGAAGCCCAGGAAACAAGCCCTGGTCTACTGCATCTATTATGTATGTGGCCATCAGTGGTCTGCAGGAGACATGTAGGGTTTGGAGGAAAGCTGCAGCAGATGCTCACAAAATTGCTCTCCAAGTGCATCTTTAGCATGGCTAATGTCCCATTCCACCGAGTCACTTCAGGGCCAGGGATTTACACCAAGGTGCAGCGCAGAGAGGGCTGCTCCCAGCAAGCCCAGCCCATGCAGGAAGGAAAAGCAGAGACAGCCAGCTGCGCACCTCCCCTACCCTCCTCATCCTGAGCCGTGAGAATCCCAGGAGTTCTCCACATTCTCCTGTATCTGGACAGAAACTCCCTCTGGCCAGGACCACGAGGATGGCCATGGTATCACCAGCCCTTCAGCAGTGGGGAGAAGGGGATGGCATCGGTGGGGATGGCCTGCAACACCAACCCCCTGCCTAAAGCTCCTCTCACCCCTGACCCACAGGAGGGACCAGCTTTGGGCTTAACCTCCCGCTCCTGCTCAGGTGGGGCTGTCCTGCCCTCTGCAGGGGATCCTGCCTGGGGCAGGCATCCCAGCAATGTCAGCTATGCCCTGTCCTGCTCTGTGCCCCAGAGGGTCAGCTCTCCATCCAAACAGGGAGCCAGCCCTGCCAGGCCCCAGTGTGGGGCACTGGAAGGGAGGCAGTGCTACAGGGGCTGAGCTGCTGCTGGCCAGCCCAGCACAGGCAGTCATGGGCACTTCCAGGGCACCCTCCCCACGGGCAGACAGCATCCTCGCTTCTTTGCGGGGTCATTTTTAAAATCACTTAGTAAATAGAGGCAAAGTCCAGAGAGCAGCTATGGCAAAGGTAGCACTGAGAAAGGGGAGTTGAGGCAGGCAGAGGGGATGGTGAGGGTCCCCCACCTTCATCAGCAGTGACTAACTTGGAACAAACTGTGACAGAACACCTTGCATTAAAAAACCACATTTTTGCATTAAAAACCACACAAACCTCAGGGTGAGGCAGCTGCTTCACACCCTACACACAAAACTGCTGCTGCTTGCACTTGATGATCTCCCGCTGTTGCTTTCAGTGTCCAAATAAATTTTTTTCTTCTTCTGGTTTCCCCATGCCAGTGTTATGGGATTATTTTATGCCTTAAAGCAGAAGGGTGGCTGTGCTCTGTAAGGAGGACATGCATCACTTCAGCTCCAGCCAAGCTGAAAGGAGCCCCCAGCACCAGCCTGGCCAGAAACATCCTCAGCAATGCTGTGGTCCCTCCTGCTGCCAGGCACATCCAGGGCAAAGCCCAGCACACCAGGGGAGGGCTTTGCATGCAGACAGCCATCCATCCAACCATCCTGGCATCCCCCTCACAAATAGCACCCCCTGACAAATAAACAGACATTCAAAGTCTCTCTGGCAGATCTGATCTGCAAAGTCATGGCCTTTCATGACTTGCCCCTCTCCTGTTTTACACTAGGTGACGAAAGCTTGAGCACATGCTCCAAACACATCCTTCACCATGAGAAACCATTATTTTACCCTATTCTGTGTCCTTTCACTGCCTCTCAGAGCTGTACCTATGAATTTTCTAGATTGTGCCTGACTTTATTCATACTGGTCCACAAGGACATTCTGGTGTTCTTATCTTTCCCCCAGGGTTTACTTAAACCCTCGAAGTTGTGCCAGTCCTTCCACACTGAGGTGGAGTTCTGTGATTTTGGGGCTGGAAGTGCATTTGTTCAAAAGTCTTATCTTGAAAGGCAATGAAGGAAACTGCTGTTTATGAGAGCTCTTGGTGAGATAACAGTTGTTCTGTCCCAAACTGTTTGGACACAAGGTGAGCAAACCTAATGCCATAAAGGCCTTCCCATGTCATGCCCCAGTCACAACATTACCCCCACGGAGAGGATAGGAGAACAGGTAGGAAAGATGTTGAGGAAAGCCCACAAACTATTTACACCCTGAAAGTTTGAAAATGAGAGCCTCAAAATGTCTGTTCATTGAATGTGATAGTCCTGATCTTGGGATATGATCTTCCTCTCCTCCTCTGGTGAAAGAGAAAATGAGATTATAGCAAGAGTGTGCATGAAGGGCTGAAAGGAGCAGAGCTCTGGTGCAGCTGCTCAGCAACAGGAGCATGAGAGCAGCAGAAAGACAGCTCATCCCTTACCCAATGTCCCTGCAAGTGCCTTCAGGCCCTTCCAGTTCAGGGTGTTATTGCCAGGAGAGAGCCATCTCTGGAGGACAGGCCACACTCCTTGCTGTGGCCCAGGGACAGACCAAAGCAGGGCCAGCTCGACCCCAAGGGCTGTCCCCTGCTGAAGAGCAGTCAAGCTCCTGCTTTTTTCAGCTGGGGCCAGCGAGTTCTGGGGTGCATGGTTTGCTCCCTTCCCAGCCCCCTCTGAACACCTTGCACTTGTGCTGGCCAGAGGTTGGGGAGCAGAAGAAAAGCTCCTCTCTTGGTTATGGGCCAAGCATTATACAGCAAGGGTGTTCCATATCCTGGCTGCAAGTGCTTTGGGAAGCCAGCTGACTTCATAACCAGATCATACCCCCTGACCTACTCACCCTGAAACAAGCTCACTGCTGGCCAGCCCCAGAGCTTCTTACTCTGCACTTCACCTTGCACATTGTCACTGACATGTTTTATGAAAAATCCTTTCTTTAGGATTTTTCCTCCTGAGAAGCTGAGAGGCCTCAAGAACAAAATGTAAGCAATGATTTTCTGCTGCCGTGGAATGCAAGAGGTGGATGTATGATTGGTCTCATCTGGTTGTTTCTAATTAATGGCAAATCACAGTCCAGCTGTCTGGGACTGTCTTGGTCAGTCTGAGCCTTTGTTCTTCATTCCTTTTCTATTCTTAGCTAGCTTTCTGATGAAATCTTTTCTTCTATTCTTTTAGTATAGTTTTTAATATAATATATATCATAAAAAAAAAAATCATGCCTTCTGAAACATGAAGTCAAGATTCTCGTCTCTTCCATCATCCTGGGACCCCTGTGATCACCGTCAGAGCACACTGCCATTCAGCACTAACCTGCTGCCATATCCAGGCAGCACCTGAATTTTCACGCTGCTGAAACTCTTACACAAGCAGTAAAACCCTAAGGAACCTCTTGCACAAGCAGCTTATTGTTACTTTGTTATTGGGACTGACAAATGAGGAAATGCTCCCAGCCATGGGCACACTACAGTTACCATCGGGTGCCACATCCCACATGTACCTCCCAGCCCATCCCTGCCTCGCAGCACGGGATGCAGCACGGGATGCAGCACGGGATGCAGCACTGTGAGCACACAGAGCCCTGCTGCTGCTGGCTGCAGCCCCAGCACAGGGGGTGCCCGGTGCCACGGGGCAGCCGTGCTGCCAACAGCACCCTGTGCCACACTCAGCCTGCAGGCACCAGCACGGAGAGGAGAGACGGTGAAAAACAGAGTCATGAATACACTGCAGGACAGGATTTCTGCAAGACCAAGCTGCAGGTGCAGATGGAGGAGAAGGCCGGGCCCTGGGATGGGATGGGGATGGGGATGGGAAGGAGCAGCCCGGCCGCACTCACCCTGATGCGCCGCATGGCCGTCACGATCTCCACGCGGCTGTTTGGCCGTGGCACATCCAGGCTCCCGATGTACTGCAAGGAAAGAAAGGAGATTAGTCCAGCTCCTACAGCCCTGGAAACGCCACGGGCCCACCAGGGCCTCGGTGGTATCCACAGAGGGAACCCAGGCTCGCTTCTGGGGAATGAGCAGCATTTTGCCTGCCGCACCTGAATGCCTGCCATGAAGCTGTTCCCTCACCACTGCAAGTAGTCAAAACCCTTTTTCTAGCAATAAAATAACTTCAGCCGTCAGGCCAGCAGGACTCACTCATCTAGGCCAAGATCAAAGCACACAGGTATAAGCAAACATCCCCTCGGTTGCAGTGAGTCATCTATTACAGACCTGGATATTGGAATATCCCTAAAATAGCCGGCCCGACCTGTCCTGTGACAGGCCTTCCATTATTTAATTGCAGCCCTGCCAAAGCCCTGGCTGTTTTTGCAGGAATGCTGAGCCTCCAGGCCAAGCCTCCAGAATAAAGGAGCCGCTTTGCTATTCAAAGGGGACCAAAGGCAGCGCCACCGCGACCCAGCACGGAGAGACGCGGAACAAAAACCTTTTTAAAAATAAAATGGAAGAGGGCAGATTCTGAAGAAGGATCAGAAAACAGACAAGCGATGAAGAGTCAATGCTGAGCGCTAAAAACGTGTAGTTAGAAGAAAAGCGTTTTGAGCCCATTTACTGGCCCTCTGTGCTCCCACGCTTCATCTCCACACAAGGGCTGAGGGCTGACGTAACCTCGGCAGCACAGCGCGGGCACCAAACCCA
This sequence comes from Fringilla coelebs, assembly GCF_963513975.1. Lineage (NCBI taxonomy): Eukaryota > Metazoa > Chordata > Aves > Passeriformes > Fringillidae > Fringilla > Fringilla coelebs. The sequence continues at coordinate 31,000,058 of NC_140067.1, read as the reverse complement.
GCAGGGCTCCGTGCTCCTGGGAACGCGGCCACAACCTCTGCTGACTCCAGGGAAGCCCAGGTGGCGGCTCCCAGCAGCAGCACCGACATGGGTGCCCAAGTGTGTGAACAAGGGCCCAGGCAGAGGCTGCTGAGAGGGGTCATTTCTCTCCCAGCATCCTGCGAGACTTCAGCTCCCCTGTGCCAGGATTGCCACCTCTAAGGAGGGATGGCACGGTGCAGGGGGTGCACCACCAAAGCCTGGGCTTTGTGTGCCCTCTGGGACAGAAGCTCAGGGAGCCCTGCATTCCCAAGAGCCCTCCTTGCTAAGACCCAACCCGGCAGCTCAGCTGGGCCGTGCCCAGACACGCAGCTCCTGCAGCGCCCAGTGACCAGCACGGGGCAGTCAGTGCTGAGAGGAGATGTGCAGAGAGAGGATATAAAAATAACCCCAAACAGCTGGCGTGTCCATCACGTGCCGTGCAGGCTGTGTGGTGCAGGGCAGCCTTACATAACTGGGAATTGCAGCCCAGGCCACCCAGCCCCTCAGTGCCCTGCCGAGAGCACACAGCTCCCAGCGGTTCCCTGTCACAGCCCCTGCAGAGTCTGCCACCCCTTCAAAGGGGCAGCTCATCTGAGAGAGGCTCTCAGACATCAGTACATCCTCTTTTCCGAGGTAAGGCCTGGAAACCATCAGGAAAAAGCAGGAGCTGAGGAGGAGGGCAGAGGCAGCTGGAGCCCTGAACCTGCAGTCACCATGCAGGACCTAAGGAAGAAGCCTTCTCCCATCCTGCTCTGCCAGGCAAACATCCCTGTTGCACTTCCCACCAAGCCTTCCCACATCGCTTTTCTGCCAGGGAGCACCTGGGGAAGCAGGATTGTTATCCTACATGAGAAGGGCAGACTTTTGCCCCCAGAGGAAGCCCGTCTTCCTCCAGCTATTCCTAGCTGCATGAGGTCACTGCCTGGAAATCCCTTTCCTTCCCCTGGGCTCTCCCTGCCCGTGCAGGTGCAGAACACAGCCATGGCCAAGGACAGGGCAGGCAGTGCCAGCTGGGCAGGAGAGCTGGCTCCCATGGCCACAGGAATTCCAGCCATGCCAAGCTCCCTGGCTGCTCAGCACAACCCCACGGCCACAACTGAGTGTGTGAGGTGCCCTGCAAGCACAACCAGACACCACCCTGGGCAGGGCACCAGCTTTTTGGATTGGCCTCCTGAGAAACAGCATCAGCAGTAGGCTTGTCTTGCTGCTGTCCTCTCTGTGCTGCAGCTCATGTCCACACACACCCAAACCCAGAGGCTCGAGTGACAAAGCCTGCAGGATTCCCTCCCCAGCCTGGAGTCCAGAGCATCCTGCTGTATCCCACGGCCCGTGGTGCTCCCACCAGAGCCCACGACACATCCACCCCGGTGTGGGCTCACTGCTCACAGTGACCACGCTCACAGCTCCAAAAACAGCCCCTTCTCCCTCCACGCTGGAGGCAGGTATTCTTTACACGTTTCACACAACTCAGCAGATGGACAAAGTCTCTCCAGATTATTTTTGCCTTCAGGGCAGAAATCGCATGTGACAAGTGTGCTGCAGAAGAGTAACCCTTCACAATGTGGTGAATATCTCCCCAAAATGTGGACTTGGGGGTTGGTCCTTCAGCCAAACAACTTCCCAGGCAAGCTGGGGGATGGTCTGAGAAACCATCCATAATCAGCAGTGATTTGCAGGCAACTAGGGCTGCTCCTGCTCCACTCTCCTCCAGCCCTCCTACTCACAGCACCAATTTTAATTATGGGAATAGGTGTGGGAACAAGCAGGTGAGGCAAAGACAAGGATAAGCAAAGCAGCCAGAGCTTCCACAGTGCAATACTTCCCACTCACCCCACCCCTGACACCGAGCTCCCTCTCTGCCAGGGCAGGAGCTCAGAGACCCCCAAGCATGGGCACTCCTGGGCACAGATTTCTGCCCTCCTTTAGCACACGTGTGCCCCCAGCAAGGTGCCAGGCACACCGTGGTGGCCCCAGCCCCTGCAGGGCCACTGGCCTGGCTGCCAGGGCTCAGGCCAGCATCCATGCCAGCGAGCTCACCCCACGGCAAAGGGAGGCAGGAAGGAGAAAGGAAGGTGCCGGAGATAAAAGGGAAGAAAATAAAGCTGTGCAAAAGAGCTGGCAAAGAAAATAAACCCGTGAGAGAACTCACCCTCCCCAAGCCCCCACAAAGCAAGGGGGAGAACATGAAAGGATGTGGCTTTTCCAAATAATCACCTCCAGATCCACGGCCCCAGCACCCTGCCAAGGGATGGAGGGACAGAACTGAAGTCCCACACCCAAGAGCCAAGTGGGATCAGGGGGTCACAAATCCCCACGGGCTGCCCTGGGCAGCCTCCTCCTCCCCAGCCCAGTTAGGGGAAGAAAGGCAACCTGCTGGGTGAGTGGGCAGCCAAGAGGGTCCCTGTGCTGCTCTGGCAGCCCTCACAGTGCCAAGGGCAGCGCTGCTCAGGGCTGTGATGCTGGCACTGAGCACCCCTTTTGTAGGGTGCTCTTGGTCCTTCCTATGCCCTGCTGCTCCTCATGGCCATGCTGGGATCCAGCCTTCCATCCATCCTCCCAGGGCCCCAGAAAGGGCAGTCCCTCCCCCTGCTCTGGGAGCTGGCAGCACCCATCAGGCTCCTCAGCAGCCACGGGGACTCTGCTCGCTGTCCCCTCCCCATGCAAGCAGGCTCTCAGTGGGCAGGGGCACACTGCCTGCACCGCTGCACCCTCTGCCCACGGCTTCCAAAAGATCTGCCCAGCTCTGGGAAATGCCAGGGAAAAAAATAAATTTGTTTTTTAAACAGAAAACAAAGGGGAGCACTTTGCCAAAGCACTGTTTGCACAAGTCACTCAGCTTCTCATTTTTCCTCGAGGCTGTTGAATACTGCTCGTTTTCTGCTCTGTCAGAAACGAATTTTCTTGAGAAGTTGCTTTTTCTGTGACAGCAGGTGGCAGATATTTTCGGAAAACCGAAGGCCAATCGCATCACTGCCGGGGGACACCTTGGAAGGGGTGTTGATGGGATCGGTGGTAGGCAGAGGTGGGCAGCCAAAGCCTTCCTGGGGAGGAGATGCCGCCTTCCTGCTGCTCCCAGCCCGACGCTGCGTGCAAAGGTCGGGGCTGAATCATCCCCGGCTCACAGGGGAGCCTGCCCTGGCTGCCTGCCGGCTCCAGCTCCCAGAGCCACCCTGAGCCAGACACCCCCAGATGAGGAGCCACTGCTTCCTTACAGGAGTGGGTGGGGGGACATGCTGGCACCAGCCCCAGGCCACCCTCGGGGCCAGGAGAGCCCTGTCCGGGCAAGGGGCCCTGCCCCTGGGTTGGGAGGGGTTACCAGGGGTACCAGCAGCCAGATGTGGGGCACCAGATGTGGGGCACAAGGGTCCCCAGATTCCTGCAGAGCCCAGGGTGGTGTCAGGCGGCACCAGGTACTGGGACATTGACCCTGCCACACGTGGCTGTGCCACAGAGTGAGGGACAAAGTGCTCAGGCACCAGTCTGAAACCTCCTTATTTCCCCAGCATCCAGGGAACACCCAGTCTGCCTGCAGTCTGCCTGATAAGGGTTCCTCCCCAGGCTGCTGCTGTCAAGGAAAGCAGGGAGAAACCCATTCCAGGGCTTTGCTGTCCCACTGCTGCTGCTCTCCAGGGGTGCCAAGGGTCTGGGCTGGCATGCTGTGCCCTGCACCTCAGGAACACCCTGCCCTGCTGGCTGCAAAGGGGGAAGTTTACTCAGACTGTGCTGGTGCAGGCTCAGAGGCCAAAAGGGATGGAAAACTCACAATGCCAGCTGACTTTAATGGAAAAAGGCCCTGGCTTCTATTCTGAATCCAGCAGATGGGTGCTCTGCCAAGCTGGGCGCCTCAGCCTTGCCCAGCTCCTCCCTGAGCAGAGGTCTGCACCCCAAGGACAACACATCCTGCCTTGGCAGCCAGGCAGCCCGAGGCCAGGGTTCAGAGCCATCCAGGGCCGTGCAGCTGGACACTGGCATGGGATCTCACAGCAGGCAGGCAGAGTTTGGGGTGGTCTCACTCAATTTTGGGTGGGTTTCAGTCAGTTTAGGGTGGATTTCACTTGGTTTTGGGTAAGTTTCACTCAATTTTGGGTCATTTTCCCTCCATTTTGGGTTGTTTTCATTCAGTTTTGGGTTTCAGGTGGATTTCACTCAGTTTCGTGCCCATGAGTCTGCTGGCAGCACTTACCCTGTTTAGGAGCTGCCCTGGGGCTCAAGAGCCAGAAACACGGAGCTCTGGGGACCCCAGGACACTCACCAGACCCACTCTCCCCTCCCAGCAGCCAAAACGGGGCTCACCTGAACAGGGGAGACACCTGTGCCACAGGTGATGGTGCAGCAGGGCCAGCAGGGCCCAGACCCAGCAGGTGCTGAGGGATGGAGTTTTTCCAGCCAGTGAAGCAGTTTTTCCAGCCAGTGTCCATTTGCTGTGTTTCCATCCCCCCCAGGCAGGCTGCCCCCACACTGGCCTGAGCTCCCTGCACCTCCACCCAGCCTCAGCAGGGCTGTGCAAGCCCAGAGCGCTGCAGAGAGCAGGGCTGGCAGCATCCCACCCCTGCTGCTCCCACAGGACCTCTGGGCTTTGCCAGAGCCAGACGGAGTTTTCTTTGCTAAGAGCTCCGCTAAGCAGCCCATGAACCGACTTCACAAGCAGGGCAGAAATATGCCACTGTTTCAGACGAGAACCTTTGCAGAATTGGGAAGGTTATTTATAGCCCGGGGCGAGCAATCCTGGGCTCAGGCTGACTGCAGCTTTGCTCTGGGCTGAGCAGCCCCGGCAGAGCACACCAGAGCTGCCAGTACAAACAGCCCCCAAACAGAGCTGCCAGCTCTCTCCCAGCCAGCCAGACTGGTGCAGAGCATCACACAACCTGTCTCCTGGTTCCCTCCAGGAAAGGGACCCTTGCTGGAAGGGAGCCTGAAGCAGTGGAGGGGAACTGAACGCCTTGATCAGGGCTGCCTGCAATTCAGTTCACTTCCAATGCTGTTATTTGCAGCCCCTAGGTACATAAAAATATACACACGAGTGGAAACACACAGGTACTCCCTGCTTGGTGCTCGTCTGAGGCTGTAACAGCTTCCCTGATAGAGGATTTTGCTTTGGAGCAACTGGCAGTGCCTGCTGGTACTCGCAGCCCCTGGAAGGTGGCAGGCAGGAGGGCTGGAGAGGTTCAGAGGAAGGGACATAATGGATCAGACTTAAGTCTCCTCCATGTCCCATCTCCAAACATAGACAGCAGCAGATGCTCAGTTCAACTTCAGTTTCCCACGCACGGAAGCAGAGAAAAGCACTGACAGAAATGAGAGAAAGTGCCTGGTTGCCAAGACCACTTAAGGGAAAAAAATCCACCCCACCAGCCAAACACAAAAACCCCACCTGCTGCACAGAACAGCAACCCTCCCGAACCTCCAGCCCCACCTTTACCTGCAAGCAGGTCTGGTGTCAGGAAGAGCAGGTTTCAGCACATGGGATGCCCAGGCACATGGCAGTCCCAGACCACAGGCACCGGCTCCACCAAGGAGTGGGATGTGCTTGGGCAGCCACTGCTCCCTGTGCCTGCACACGGGGGAGCAGCAGAGAGGGTCCTCACAGCCACCTGCCCCTTCTTTGGAAATCATGTACATCGAGGCACTGGGAAGGGATCCGTGGGACTGAGGGAGTAACAGCTGTTTCCAAATAATGGGCATTCGGTAGGTGGCACCTGGCTCTGGACCACAAGACCTCTGGGGCAGGAGGGAAACCACAGCCCAGCACCAGCTCCCAGGAGAGGGACAGTAACAGCTTCCCTGAGCAAACCCAGCAGCACCCAGAACTCCAAGGGACGAGGGTCTGGCAGCCCAGGGCCAGGCTCCACTCCCCCTCCATTCCCTCTGCCTGCTGCTCTCTCTGGAGGCCTGGGATAGCCTGAGTCACAATTTCTGAACACACACAGAATTGCTGGTGTTGCACAAGGTGGCCCTTGGGTTTTGTCCTGCAGCACCAGGGCTTTGGGAAGATAAGGAGTAAGCTCACATCCCCCTCCTTCTCATGGAGGTGGAGGAGTACAGGAGGTTTCTTTCCTCTCTACATTCCTGTTTATTTAACCAGAAAGCCACTGCACAAGTGGGAATTTCTGCCCATTCCCCTTGTACCATGCTGCAGCTCCCAGTTCTTTCATCCAAATGTTTCAGCTAACCCAAGAGGCCAAGCTTTTGATTTTAATCAACAATTCAGACTGCAAGACACAGAAGAAAACAAACATCCTGCCTCCCCTTGGAGCCAGCTCCTCTGATTCCCTGCAGCCTGACCAAGGCATCTCTGGGATACAGCGGGGTTTGGTGCCAAGAGAAGTGGCCAATGAAAACAGATCCAAAAGTGTGAAATGCATTATTGTTCCTAAAAAGATGGAGTGGGATTTTCCATCTCTTGGATTTATCTCCAGCAAATGGATTAACATAATCCTTAGGGGACCCTTTGCTCTGACTCGGTGACCCCGTGCCAGCACATCGGCTGCAAGTGGCTCCAGTGGGGACAAGAGACACAAACCTCCCGATGGCATCACAGCTCAAGGGACAGCACCGCTCGCCTCACATCGAGTCCATCACACTCTGCTTGACAAAGGTTCAAATTCTGACTGTCTGTGGCCACCCAGTCACCCAGGATGGCATGACTCCCTCAGGAGAGGGACAAAGGGGACAAGAGCACTGATGCCAGCTGCTACTGACGGATCAAAACACGCACTACACCCACCACATGCGCCACTTAGAGACAGCAGCAGGTCCGAGTGTAAAAATACAATTAAGAATTAAAGCAATAAATCAGTGCACACTGCCTCAGGCCCACACTACCCCCCTGCAGGGAGCCCCAAGCAAGCTCATCAGGAATCTCAGGCTGCTGGAGCAAAGAGCATTGCTCCAGTGCTGCAACACCGGGATCCCTGCGGCCCACACTATCAGCTATCCCAGGAGGATTTGAGGAGACAGCCACTCGACATCCCAGACGAGCATTTTTCTGGTTTAATCTTCCCCCAAAGTTCTGCTCTAAATCAGAGTTCCACATTTTTGTGACTCGTGCTGGGTGCCTGGCTGCAGCAAGAGCTGTGCGGGTGTAAGAGCTCGGGATTCTTGGGGATAAAAGGAAGTAAAGGAATGTAAGCATTTAATTAATCTTGAGCAATCTAATAAAAGGATAGAGTAATTGCCTCAGCCATCTGCATTCTGTATCTGGCATCAAGGGCTGCTGGAGAAACCCAGGAATTCGGAAGCCGGGTTTCGTACGGATTGTGCTTGGCATTAGCACGTGCCACCGGATACCAAATAAGAGAAAGAGGAGCTAACAAAGGCTAATATGCAGCACTGCATTAATGCAGCCAGACCAGCAGCGTGGGGCAGAGATGAGCCATGAGCACACCCAGGGGCTGCTGCCACCCTGTCCCACTGCCCAGCCTGCAAGGCAGGTCACTGAAGCTGGCACGGAAGATGCACACAGGATTTAGAAGGGGAGATGCTCTGCAGCCTCCCCGCAGGTGAGGGGTGAGCAGGTGCTGGCAGTGAAACAGCAATCGGCTCCAGCCACTCAGGAGCAAAAGGCTGCAAAGTTGAGCTTGAACAGCCTTTCCCAGGAAATAGTTGCAAGGCAGGTTTAAGTTTGCTCCACAAACAACTGTTTTGCTCCCTGCAGCACAGTGCCTGCCATCGGGCAGGTGATGGCCTCTGCAGAGGAGCCCTCCCGCCCCGAAAAAAGGCGGAAAATAACACTTTGACACCTTCCTACGAGCCGAAGCCTTTGCCCTGAGGGCATCGCACACAATTAGATGCCAAATTTTCTTCCCCTGACAGCACATGTTCTCCGAAGACAACAGTGTGTGACAGACACCTGCCCTCCTCCCGCTCGTTTTACACCAGGCTTTTCTCCTACGTCAACCTCACTTGAGTACCTCCGTCAGCATGATAACCGTATTCCTCAACAGAAGAAAAAACGGGGCAGAATTTTATGTTTCCCCTTTCCAAATCTCCCGGCCAGCTTCTTCCCAGTTTCCTGCTGGCCAGCGCGCCTTGCTCGGTAGCTTGGCTTTCACCAGCCTGCTGCGAGATGGCAAGTGCCAGCCTGCGGGGAGCCACAGCCGACGTGGAGCGAGAGAATGAAAAGTCCCAACGGAAAAGAAAAGATAAAAAGCCAAGAGCGCTCAGTGCCAAATCCACTAGCAAGGACGGTTTACACGCGTAAAGAGAAACAGCGAGCGTTTATTTCGGGTGCGTGTCCCTGACCGCCTGCACCGCAAATGGCACTCAGCTCACCCGGCTGGTGACACCAGAGGAGCAGCGGGGTCCAAGGCACCCTGCAGACCCCAACCAGCCGTGCCCATCCCAGCGGCGCCCCGGCACTGCCCGCAGCGCTGGAGCCGCAGGGCACAGCCCGAGCCCTCCGCTCCGCCCTGCCCGGGAACACGCACACGGACCCCGCTCCGGGGCAGCGTCCCCGAGCAGCAGCACGCGGAGCCCCGCAGGGAGGAGGGCCAGGCAGGGAGGCTGGGGGGAAGCAGGAGGGTGACCCCGCTCCAGCCCGACCCATCCCACCGGTCTGGGCATCCCGACCGTACAGGCGGGAAGCCTCGCCCGACTCCGCAGCCGAGTTTAGGGGAGACCAGGCAACGCCAAGGGGAAGGGCTCCGCGGAAAGCAGAAAACCCCCACAGCTACGCCAAAAGAGAGCTGGAAAACCGGGTATCCCGGAGCGCCGGGGCGCAGCGCCGGGCAGCGACCCCCGCGGCTCCCCCGCGCCCGCCGCCCACCTTGGCCTCGAAGCAGATGCCGTGCTGGAAGGCGTCCTCGTTGTGCAGGGGGATGCGCAGGTCGTGCCGGTCGTCCACCAGGTTGTACTTGGACTTGGCGGGCATGGCGGCCCCGCGGCCGGGCAGCCCTGCAGCGCGCCCGGCCCTGCCGCCGCCGCCGGCCCGCCCCGCCCGGCCCCGGGGCGGGGACGCGCCCGCGCGGAGCGAGCGGGGCGGGGGCGGAGGCTGCGCGCCCCCTGCCCGGTACCGGCACCGACACCGACACCGGCACCGGCACCGGAGCGAGCGGGCAGCGGGGGCTCCGTGCCCCTCCCCGGCCGGCACCGCTGACGCCGAGTGCGCGGGGCCGGGCTTGCGCCCCGCCGCCAAACTTCGAACGCATGGAAAACCAAAGATGGGATAATGGGAAACGGCGCCTCGGGAGCGGCGCGGAGGGTGGGCAGCGCCCGCCGCCCCCCCGGGCCGCACACGGCGAGGCCCGCTGGGAGCGGGCGCGCATTCCTCCGGGATGGGGAGCCGCGCCAGGGAACTCCGCACGCGAATCTTTATCTCTACGCCGGACACGGTGGAAACCAAGCACGCTGGAAGTGGAAAGTCACCGTCTTGCGCTTAAAGAAAGACCAGCTCTTGAGACCAGACCCCCGGCCATAGTGGGCCCTCCCTTACCAAAGTCCCGAAAGCTGTGAATATGCTTCTAACCCACCGAAAGCAGCCCAGAGCTCTTCCAGCTGTTCAGGGAGCAATTCACATAGATCTGACCTCAAGCCCAGGCTGTTGCATCCATTAGCCCCACACGCACAGTGCACTCTAAGGTAGGGCTCCATCTTTCTGTGTTTGGATACCCACGGACGCTGCGGAGATCATCTCCCCGCGTGTGCCTGAAGAGCCAACACGGCCCTCAGAGGTACTCCTCCCCACAATTCCCAAAGTCTGTGCCTTGCCATGCTTGCACGCTCCTACAACCAGAGCCCGCTTCCCTCAGGGTTCCAAATGACTGCAGTGCAAAGAGCAGCACTGATTGCTGATCCTTCTCCGGGCAGAGCAGATCCAGGGCCATTGATTTTTCAGCCTGAATCGATGTGGTGAAACTTGAGTTTATAAGACAGTTCAGTGCCAGCCACAGCACCTCAGCCACATCTGAAAAATGTACTGTTCCACTCAAAACTGAGTGGGCTCCCCACCACCCCCAGGGGCTCGGCTGACAGTCTGGGCACAGGCAATTATATGACAAGCTGAGAAATCCCTGTGCTCTGTCGTGCCATGAGAGGTGTATGTGAACAGCTGTTGTGCTGCCAGTTTCCCCGTGCCAGGCCCAGGGTGGGATTTCACAGAGCTGTCAGCACTTGGACAAGTGAATCAAGAGATGATTTCCCACTGAAAGCAAGACACGAGCGACCCCTGGGCTCTTGAAACCTTTTACTCGTGGTTTTGGGAGAGGGCAGGGGATCAGTGCTGTGCCGCAGTTTTCACTGCACCTGCAGGAATCCATGGGGAAAATCCGTGCAAAGAACTGAGCACCTGCTTGGACTCACTTCAGCCTGGGACAGGCAAAATGGTAGAACATTCTTGAGCCTGGATCTGCTCCATGGTTCTTGCTGAAGGTTTCTGTTTGGCAAAGGTTTGGCTGACAGCAGGGAAGTCCCAGGTGCTGGGAATGACACAGACACCACAAAAGTCCCCTGAGAGTCTCTCGTCCAATGCCTGCTCCAAGTTTCAGCTTCGAGACTAGAGCAGCAGCTCAGGGCCATGCCTAGGCATATTGGAAGCATCCCCAGGGACAGAGATCCCACAGCCTCTCTGGAGCTCCGTTCCTGTGCTAAATTTGATTACAGACACACATTCTTGCAGACTGTAAAATTTCCACAGCCTGCAAAGCCCTGTGGATTTGGGGAAGAACTGAATTCCTTGTGGGAGGGCTTGCAAGCATCTCTCCAGTGAATGGTGCCCTCGGGAAGGTGTTCCCCCAGGTGCAGGCATGGGCATTTGATGGGAAGCCTTCAGAGCCTGGGGGAACAAACCAGCTCCTTCCAGGCAGTCCCAGTGGGTTTGCCTGGCAGCGCTGGAGTTGCTGACAGATGCCCTGGGCAGTCCGTAGCCTGCTCCTCTGGCTTCCCCCGCAGTGTGGTGGCTGTTCTCACTGCCTGCTGCAGTGCCTGGAGCCAACTCTAAAAATACTGGGTTGGACCAAGGGACAAGCCTCCCTCTGCAGTTACTCGTGGGTTTTTGGGCCACGGGCACGCGAAACAGCGGCGTGGGGGACAGCAGCTCTGCTGTGACCGGCTTGTCCCAAGGCCGGGGACTCTCACTGCCTCAGGCAGCGCTCCAGCCGTTCGCACAGGCAGCTTAGGGCACCCGCGGCACTGCGGTGATTTCACCTTCTCGATGTGTTACAAAAATCAGCGGGGTCTCTCTCGTTTTTTTTTTGTACACCTCCCTGCCCTTGCAGCTCCCTGCCAAACCACCGCCTCTGGCTGGGAGAGCCTTTCCGGGCTGCCGAGCCCAGGGTGAGCTGCGCTCCCCAGCGCCACGAGGTACAGGAGATCCGGAAGGCCGGGCAGGGAAATTACCTCTCACGCTCCTGTTTGGCCTACAAGTCCAGAACCTGTCTCCTCCCATTCAAAATCAATAATTAGGAGCCTGGAATAACCCGTCGAGGTTGTGTAACCGGTTTGCTCCTTGTCACATCCCCGTCCGTCCGCGGGACCGGGGTTCGCCCGTCTGTGCCCGCCGGTCGGGGGCTGAGGTGTCCCCCAGGCCGGGGAGACCCCACCAGGGCCGGGGTTCGGGTGGCAGGGGACACGGTTCTGCCACCCTGAGCCACGGCTGGGACTCGCCCGTGACCCCTCCGAGCAGCCCCGCGGCGCCGGCGGCAGCGGGCGGGGACGGCTCCGTGCCGGTGCCGGTGCCGGTGCCGGTGCCGCCTCTCCCGGGATCTGCGGGATGTGGATTTGCAAGGCTGGCCTGCCATCTCCTGGGAAAGCCGAGAAATGCGGCGCGGAAAACCCAAACTGGACGGAGGGTCCGCGATCGCCTTTCTCAGACGCTCCCCAGCTTTCGGGGTGTGCGTGTGTGGGCTGTTCCCCCCTTGCTGTGCACCAGAGTCCCGGGGAAACAGCCCCCCCGGCCATTCACAGACTGCTTTGGCATCCCGTGGAGTCGAGAGGATGTTCTAGCGGAGCCGATGCCACCAGAAGATAAAGCCCGTGTCCTTGTGTGCCGTCTCCAGCCGTGAGCCCCCCAGCAGCAGCAGCAGCGTCCGGGGTGTCACGGGGTGCAGCGGGGAGAGATGATCCTCATCCACCTGGGAACACTGATCTGCTCTCACCGTGTCTTGGTCTGCAGTGAGCCACACACCCCGGCAGCAAAGGACCCAGGAGAGCTGGTCAGGGTGGTTTGAGTTTGTCCAAAAGCATCCCTAAGTCTTGGCAGGTCTGAGAGCTAGAAAAGAGATCATGTTGCGCAACTATGTTAAAAATGCAGGCTGGCCTGTTAGTGTCAGCCTGCACCACCTAGTCTCACCCTTATCAAAAACCACAGTGAAAATACCACATTTTTCCACCAGAAAGTCCTATAATACTGTAATATCCACAGTCTATAGCCAGAACCATTTTTATCTAACCTAAAATGCAATGTTTGCAGAGCACTTTGTACCTCCCACACTGTTGAGGCCAGCACAACGAAGCTGCAGCCTTCCCCAAAACTTGCCCCACAACCCCTGTGCCGCAGCACTGTGGGAGGAGAAGACAGCTGCCCTCAAAGGTGGCCATGGTGAGCCCATTCCCCAGCCACAGGAGGCTGGTATCCCCTTCCCTTGCTGCCTGTGCTCTCCAACAAGGGTTCAATGCACTGTCGTTTATGCAGCAGTGGCTTTGGGGAACATACCCTGCACGCTGCTTGTGCCCAGGAGGCTCCTCTTCCCAGAGAAAGAATAAAAGGGCTTTTGGCCAGGAATGCAAATCTTTTTTGCTGTGCTGGATGCAGGTGGGAATGGGAAACATCACAGGGCATGGCTGTGAGAAGAAGAGAGCAGATGGCAGACTTTGCAGCTCTGCACAGTAATTGGTAAAGCAAATTGGCCCTTAGGCAGGCAGTCACACAGCAAAGGTGGGATCCAGCTCACAGCTTGGTGCTCCCCATTGCTTTGATGTCCTTCCACAAAATCCTACAGCAGCAAATTGTTTTAGGGTCATGGCACTGCAATGGGAGAGTGCTCTAGAGCCACCTGTGAGACACCAGGACATCCCCAGCCTTGCTACCTGTGAGCCCGTGGTGGGCTTGGGCTGGGAGCCACCTTGTCCCTGCGGTCACCTGCACAGCCCCAGGTGGCAGAAGCACCAGGCGAGGTGTGCAGCACCAGTGCATGCTGTTTCTGCCCAGTAAAACATGGTGATCAACATCTAAATAGCAAGGTCTGGGAAGGAAGCAAATAACTTCAGAAAGGGGAGGAAGGCAAGCATGTTGGAATTAAGGTCAGGAACTCGCTGGCATTTGCTGACATTTTATTCTGATGAGCTGGCAGAGCTCATTCTCATCAGGCACACACTTATGTATGCATTTGTTTATTCTAGAGGTGGTCCTGGAAACAGCTTCAGAGCTGGTTTTGAAAACACTGACACATCTTTCATATCCAGTGGGGTACAGGCAGACTGCTTAATCAAACCACCTGAAAACTCAGATTTTGTCTTCATAGACATTTTAAATCTTTGCACTGTGGTTTCCTTTCCATTTGAAATTATCCCAAATTTTTGGACGTTCTCCACAAACCCCAAGTCTTGAAACATTTTTGTTTCAGAAAAACAAGCACTTGTTTTTGCTTCTGAAATAAATACACTCCCTGCAGCAGAGCAGGTGCCAGCTAAAATTAACACTGCTCCCTGCCAGCCCCAGCGCAGCCTGCGGGGCAGCCGTGAGAGCCTGCAAGGTTTGGGGCTCCCAGAGTCCCATTGCCATGGCAGGGAGCCGGGGGCAGTGGCACCTTACCTAGGAACTTCCCACAGGGCTCCACATATGGAACAGGAGCATCCCCACAGCAGGCTGGGGCAGTGTCCACATCCCCTGGACATCTCACAGCTTTGCAGGAGCCATCCCACACGAGGTTCCTCTTGCTCTTATCTCCATTAAACACCCTTAAATGGTGTTATGGGAAACACACTCTGCATAAACATCACTCCTGACCGTGCTCAGCTTTGTCAGCTGCAGTAATTGTCAGTGAACTAATCAGTAGCTGCATGAACAGATGCCCCTTGCAGTGAGAGCCTGGTGCCATGGGATGCCATGTGCAGCCAGTGGCACTGTGGCCACTCCGGGGGCACGACTTCATCTGAAATTCATTCCCAGTTTGTCACGATGCTGCTCCAGAGGTGGAATCACTGCAGAAAGAAAGGTCTTGAGGTTGTTTTCGTCTCTAGGTGGAGGAATTTGTACAGCATGACTTCCCATCTCTGCAGGAAGTGCTCAAGGCACCGGGGGCTCCAGGCTAATCTTGTCCCTACGATCCCAATCCTGAGGATGTGATGTTGGCCGTGGCTTTTATGTTGCAGCAGAGACAAGAAGAAATATGGTTTTTCTCAGCTTCTAAGGAGCCAGAAGAACATCTTCTTCATTTGTGTTGCAAGCATGTAGCCATATTCAAATAATATATTAATTGCAGCGTCTAGCTGTTCAGGCTTCTGATAGCAATCCCGCACTTTTGGCTGATAAATAAATACAGTACTTGGCATTCTTCATGTGGGAATGCAGCTGATGATCTTCACACGTGTTACTGCTCAATTCCCAAGTGCAGGACACCAAGCAGAGGAGGAGGCATCATCCTGGGTGCTCTCTCCTGGGGATCACTGCAGTTAATTGGAGCTACCTTTGATACGTTTGTAATTCACCAAGGCTTATTTGCTGTATAATCAGACACAGCCCCTTCCTTTAACTGCCTTGTAAACTGCCACAATGATTCATTCTGCCACAAGCCTGCCTTTACCCGGGGCTGGACACGAGGTGACTCAGGAGGGAGGTGAGGGAGGGCTGGCAGCCCGTGTGGAGCCCCCCGGGCTGGGCAGGGTCCCTGTGGCTCATCGGGAGGGGCTGCATGTTGTGTTGCTCACCTTTCCCGGGGCAAGGGCATGCGGGAATCCGCCAGGGCTCAGAGCACAGCGGTGCCTGAGCGGTGCAGCACTCCCAGAACACTGCCCGTGCCCGGCCCTGCTGGGGCAGAGTCCACAGCAAACCCCTGGCCTGGCACTCACATGCACTCCTGGGGACATGTGCCAATCCCTACCCGCAGCTGGGAAACCTCTCCCAGCTCTGCCTTTCTCCCACATCCTGTTGATAGGAGCTGGCCAGCAAAAACAATATTTCCCTCCCACTCCCCCATATTTTACATGCTAACGCTGTAGCTCTGATATATTCTCCTAAGGGACCTCTCGTATCTGGGCAATGAACATTTCTGTGCTTGCAGCTCAACTTTCTTGCCTGGAGATATATTCAGATGAAGCAATAATATATATCAGCTCCCAAATCCAAGTGACTGTAAATACCAGGGGAGAATTAAAGCAGCACAGTTAATAGTCCTGGGGAATTTACATAATTCCCTTGCACCTGGACACTGGGGTGGGGAAAGGAGGGATGAGCAGCTCAGGGGAGTGTCTGGGGGCTCAGGTGCTTGCTGCTGCCAGGACAGATGGACACACGGGTGGAAGGAGGTATGGGAAGAGATGTGGCAATGTGCTGGGCGTGCCAGTGGGGTAAGACTGAGGAACAGGGATGTGGCAGCAGGCTGTGGGGTGGGCACGGGGGGATAACCAAACCTCACAGGAGGAGATGGGAGCTGGGATAAAACTGGAACCATTTCACAGCCTTAGCTGAAGATAGCACGCAGGGAATGGCATCTGTCCAAAACCAGGGGCAGGGATTTGCCCTGGGCTGTGAGCAGGTGCTGGTGTGGGGAAGGAGCCTGCTTTCCTTGGGCACGCAGGAGCTGCACAGAGAGGTCAGCGGGATGGGACACGTGCCAGAGGGAGTGCTCAGCAGGAAGAAAGCTCTTGAGATTGTCCCTCTCTTGGTTTCAAGGACCAGGTTATTTTGGAAACGTACTGTGGAAAAATGCCCACAAAGAGGAGAAGGCGAGGAGGGTGAGAGAGGGTGCAGGGGCTCAGGGGGAGGGCAGCAGCTACACCTGAGCCCTCGGGTCCCCACCTAAGTTTTCCTTTCTGCTCCTTTCGGGGCCTGATTCGGCATCAGCTGAACCCTACTGTAGCTCAGGCCCTTCCCAGAGTCAGGGAAGAAATTAAGGAAAACTTTGTTTCCAAACAATTGTAAATGCATAGTTGGAGTATCTGTAATTTAAACTCGAATCCTCCTTCTGCTAACAGTGATGGATGGCTTTTTCCTACTGCTTTGAGAGCCCTTGGATCGTGCACAGCAGATGCCTCCCTGATTTATGGCTTGCCTCTTCCCGGGAAGGGAAACAAACAGCCCAATCCTAATTACCACACTCTTGTTAGGATACTTTTCTCCACTGCTTCCATCTTATTACCCGGGCTCCCCACTCCACCTTTGTGCAGCTGACTCGTGTGCTATGGGGAGCCCTGGCATGGATTCAAATCAGCTCCGTTGCTCTCATTTTCCTGGTGAATAAGTTTATGTGCTCTGCAGATGGATGGCCTGCCAGGAACTGCATTTTTTCCTGAGTGCCTCAGGCAGTGAGGGGGTCAAGATGTGAGGATGGGGATGATGGGGAGGAAGGAGTAAAGCCAGTGCCAGTGGTATTTTCCCGCCTCCAACTGGTGCTGGCAGAAAGCAGAGAGGGAGGGATTGGGCCACACGAGGCGCTAAAAATAAATGTTCTTCTTGCTAAAGAGAATCTTGCTGGTTCAACTCTTTCCCATTCTTTTGTGTGTGAGAGCAGTTAATTCTCCTTGGGAGCCCATTCACTCAGCAGATGTTGCTTTTCTTTGTGTGATTAGCCTGAAATCAATGGAAAATAATCCCGCACTCTAACAAATATCAGAGCACACGATTTCAGTGCCACAAGGTGCTCCTGCAGCCTGAGCAGAGGCTGAAATTACTGCCTGTAAGAAAGGGGCACAGGGATGTGTTTGTGCCTGTAAAGCAGCACTGTGGCCCCGGTTTCTGTGGGGATGGGGGGAAATGCCAGTGTGCAGCTGCTTGGACTCCCTGGCACAAGGACAGCAACCCCCCAGAGGAACCCACTGATGCCACCAGGCCGGCCAGCCCAGCAGCACGGGCTGCACAGGGAGGAGATGAGAGTGGCACTGGCTGAGCCCAGGGAAGGGGAGCACCCTGACAGCCCCTGTGCCTGTGCTCGGGCCCCTGTGCTTGGCACAGCCTGCAAAGCCCAGCCCTGCCCATCCTCACCAAGGGCTGGATGCTGCCAGCAGGGATGTTGCTGACAGAAATGCCAAGCCCTGACCCTGACAATGCTGTCAGCTGAGGGCTTCTGGCTCAGCTGCCTTCTAAAAGTGAGCCTGTCAGCCACATTTTAATTCACATCATGTGTCTTTTCCTGATAACTTTTAAAATCAGACTGCCGGGCTGTCCCGACTCAAATGCCAGCAGAGCCAAAGCGTTTCACTGTATCTGTGCTGTTACCTTTACCAGCCAGAGACCTGATCTCATCAAAGAGCAACATCAGAATTATCTGATGTGCAGAGTCCCTGCGAACGACGGAGGATGGGGATGAGTTTTCTCCCTACCACCCACTCTAACCCACTGAATTCCAGTAAACATCTCCTTATTTATTGGGATGAAGTCTGAGGGTCGCTATCCCCAGCACCTTTATGGCCCTTCAGTCAGTGTGCCTAGCTGCAGCACACCCTGATGCCCACCTCTTCTCTCCTCCTTCTCATGTGGGAAAAGATCCTTATTTCCCGTCACCCTCCCTCCTGGTGCTTGAGCTCAGCAGCCTGGGGCCATCCCCTGCCACAGGGACCGCTGTGTCACTGCTCTGCAGGCTCCAAGCCAGCACCATCACATCCTCCTGCTTCTTCAGGTGACAGCTTTCCCCACCAGGACATCCTTTGGGTCCCACAACGAGTACTTTTATTTCAATTTATTTGCAGTCAATGCTGTTTCATATTTCAAAGCCGCTTTTTGTGTTCTGAGGAGAAGGGAATAGCCCACGAGAGCTTTGTTGAAGGTGGTGTCTCTAATCTTCCTCTCAGACATATGAAAATGCAAATCCTTTCCAAATGGCATTAGATCCTTGAATCCAGCAATATATTTGTGTGGTAAATTTGTTACCAGTCCCGGAAGCCTTGCCCTGCCTCAGTGCTGTGCTGGAGTGCTCTCTGCTGTCAGCATCAGCACCTCCCTGCTGGCTGGAGCCTCAGTGGGAACGGGGCCTGGGTGGGCTCAGGTCACTGGGCTGGCCCTGCCTGCCACTGGGACACCGACAGCAGCACTGCAAACCTTCTCTCCTTGTCCATATCCTGAGATGTTTCAAGGAGCAAAGGGGGCTCTGCCGTGCTGATAGCCAGCAACAACTTGGTCCCTCTGACTTGGGGGGAGCCGGGACAGCCCCCACAGCTGGGGAGACACGAAACCCATTAATCATCTCCCTGCACCGTGCCATGGCATGAAATTGGATTTAGCACCATTAGCAGAGCAGCCTCTGAGCAGCTCCTCGACTCCTGCTGAAACCACTCTCCCATTGGAAAGCTGATTAACAGAGTGCGTCCACAGTGTTAATTAACCTAATGAACCCTGACGATAAAATTGGAGTCCGCTTAATCCCTGGTGCCCCGCTGTGTGTGCAGGTGAAGCAGCCCGTGGTGCCACAGCTGCCTGCAGCTGCTGCAGGGAGGCCAGGGCACCTGGCACCGGGGCTGGTGGCTCTGTGCAGCCCCAGGGTGGGGGGAATGACTTGGTCCTTGCCCACTTCACTCCATGGAGGGTTGGAGGTGGCAGATGGACAACTCACATCAGAGCGACTCCTCAGTGTCCTCACAACCGCCTGGGCTGGAGCAGTAACCTCTGCAGAGAGCCCAGGTCCCACCCCCAGGCACTTCTGCGCAAAGGAAGGGAAAAAAATGAAATGCCTGGGGCTCTGGCAGAGTCTGTGGGGTCTGGCTGTGCTGCCCTGGCTGTGACAGGCTCAGGCCTGTGGGGACAAGGCAGGTGATGCTGGACAGGGTGAGGAAGGGAGCCTGGGTGTGCTCCTGGCCCGACGGCAGCCCCCAGCTGAATCAGAGCCACAGCCTGCCTCTGAAACTGCTCCAGACTTCTGCAAGGAAACAGCTGAAGCAGGATTTCTGTCCTGGTATGAACAGAGCTCTGTGGTAAAGGAGAGTGAGCTGGGAGCTGGCCATGCTGGAGCTTTGGGGACAGCTGGGGACAACTGCCACACACCCCGCACAGCTCTGGGGTGTCCGCAGGTGATGTGGATTCTCCAGCATTTGGTGCTTTCTGGTTCTGACAGGTTTCTCTCTGCAGAGATGGATTGTCACTTGGCCAGAAACGCTGGGCTTGAAGCAGGGAATCATCAGGCAAGTGAGCCTGGCCACAGCTCTGCAGACCATAATAGCCCCTTCTGGCCCTAAAGCTTGTGAACCTATAAATCAGATCATTATCAAAATGGCCATGCCACTTCCCTGTGACATAACAATAATTTGAAATATATTTTAATACACAGAATATGAAAGAGGAATGTCCTATGGAAACAAAAATGTCA
Source organism: Fringilla coelebs (assembly GCF_963513975.1). Classification (NCBI taxonomy): domain Eukaryota; kingdom Metazoa; phylum Chordata; class Aves; order Passeriformes; family Fringillidae; genus Fringilla; species Fringilla coelebs. The sequence continues at coordinate 30,980,592 of NC_140067.1, read as the reverse complement.
AAAAAGCCCCCATTAATTCCATCTCTTACAGCAAGTCAGCAAGTGGCCTTCTGTGCTGTTTTTAGGAACAGGAGAAACAGCCCCCTCCCAGGAGCCTTGTTCCCTGAGTTCCACCACCTCTCCCTAGCCCCAACCACCTGCCCAGTAGTCCTGAGAAGTCGTGGCACAAGCAGGGGTGTGGAGTCAGAGAGCAGCCCAAGGGTGAGCTGCCTTTCCTCACTGGAGCTCAGTTATTCCCTCTCTGTCCAGTCCCTGGAGTCCTGAGGGCTCAGAGCCTTCCTGGGTGCAACAGCTCAGGGCAGGAGTTAAGGGGCCAATTTAAAGGCAGGCTCAGTCACTGGGAGGTGGTCCCCTGGTCCCCCTCAGGCTGCTCTGTTCAGGGGAAAAGATCCAAAACTCACAGGAGAAAACTCTTCTGAGCCCAGAATGAAGATGAAATATGATGCACTTTTTCCTGGAGACTTCTAATTGAGAAATGTGAGCTCAGCATAAGAACTTGTGGGAGCCTTTGCATGTCTGGTTTTCTAGAGGGAATCTCAGGGACTGGAGTCAGGGCAGTGAAACTGGAGAGAAGCAGTATTTCAGCTGCCCAAGTTGTTTACAATTGCAGCGTGACGGGTATAGGGGAAAAAAATGAAAAATAAAGTAAATGGGAAAATGAGTAAGATTATTTTTCCATTTTGAACTTGTAATACTCTGTACTGTGGCTTGTCCTGCAGATAAGCAAATGACAGATACTTCAAGTCCACCAAGATGAAGTTATTTAGTATTCCTTCAACATGGAGAGAAATGGAAATGAAGCCTAATAAGGCTCCTGAACTCTTTCTTTACTACCCTCAGAGACAACCAAAAGGCATTTAATTTCCTGCAACCCAAGAGCATAAACCACACTCAGACACTTTATAAAACCCATCAGGCATCTTTCCCAAAGATTAAATAAGCAGGACAACGTTTTCAAGGAGCTGCCTGGAGCTGCAGGAGGAGCACAGTGCCTGCTCCCCGTCCTGCCCCACTGTGCCAGCACAGCCAGGGTGACCCCGGGGTGGCACTGGGCAGGGACAGGGACAGGGACAGGGCAGGCTTTGCTTTGCCCCTCTGCTGGGTCAGAGCCCTGAGCTGCACCCCAGGGGCCTGGCAGGGACAGCACAAGGTGCAGAGCTGTGGGAACTCAGCACATCCCGATGTCCAGAGCTACCCAGAGAACCCTTGGGGGGCTCGGAAGCCTTGGAATGTTGCCAAAAGTGCCTGGTGGCTTGAGTTTGATCCCTCTAGGGATGTGCCACCTGTGTATGAGGATATGAGAATCACCCCTCTAGGGATGTGCCACCTGTGTATGAGGATATGAGAATTTCAATGGTGTAGAAATAGTATAATCACAAGGTAAAACACAGGTTTTAAGGTTTTGGTACAGGGGGGTTATGGAGACAAGATGGAGGAATTTGGGCCTGCCTCGTGGTTCTTCTTCCTTCTTCATGTCTTCCATTTTCTGTGTGATGCAGGTATTTTTGGATAGGCTCTTGGTGAAGGTACACTTGCTAATAAGGGTGATAAGTACTGGGGACAAAAGGTAAATAAGATTTACGTAGTTTTTGTTATTAAAAGACACGACTGCCCCGTGGGCGGTCAGAGTGCCTTTGGTTGCCTTGCTGGTCAGACCCCGGCTGGGCAGAGAGAAAACTTTGTAGCTGCTGCTCAGGGGAAGAAAAAAGCCAAAGGTAAGAAGAGTAAGCTCTGAGCTGTGTGCACAGAGCCCTGCAGGGAGGCTGGGAGCATCCCCTTCCACATGTGCCTCCTCTCCTGCAGCACTGGGGTGTTTCAGGGAAGTGCAGCAGGCCAGGGAGTGTTTGCTGCCCCCCTCCAGTTGAGAAATAGGGAGCCCTGCTGCCTCTGCACCTGGGCAGCAGGTCCTAGAGCCGCTCCATCTTTGCCACACGCCTTAATCTTGCAGCAGAAGAGTTCAGGGACCAAACGACCTCTGTTAAAGGGAGAGGTCCCAGTGCCTTGGGAAAGAGCTGTGGGTAAAAAAGGAAATGATGTGACTGCACAGTGGCAGTTTGGGCATGCCCTCCCAGGTCTGCACTCCTCAAACTCTGTGCCATGGGCAACAGATCCTGAACAGTAAAGGGAAGGTTCCTGTGTGCACCCGTTCCTGGGCAGGGGGCACAGTGTGCTCAGGGAGCAGTGCCAGGGGAGGGGCACAGCTCGTTTCTGTGCAGCAGGAGCCATTCTGTATCACACACGGAGCTGGACGGAGCCCAAAACCTGCAGCTGTGTTGAGCAAATTGGATCGTTGTATTAGGAACCCAACAGGAGGAATCTGTGAACAAGAGCAGCTTGATGTTTTCATCCGAAGAGAGATTCGAGAAGGCAAACCCACTTCCCACCGTTACCTTGGCCACGAGATGAGGGGGATGACAGCTTGACATCCCTGCCATCACATCTCCTGCTGCCCATGCAAACCTGTCAGACCCTCCCAGCCCTGCCTGCCTCCCCAGCTGGCACAGCCCTGCTGGGAGCACAGCAGCACCCAAGCCCCAGGGGTCTGCAGAGCAGAGCATGCAAACCAAGACACGAGTCCCTCCACAGCCCTGTGCAGCTGGTGAGAGGCCCTGCCCCGAGGCCAGTGGGGATGGGTGGCTGCTTCAGGGCACGGGCAGCAAGAGCCAGGCAGCCTGGCAGCCAAGGGCCATTTTTGGTGCTGCTGGAGGGGGATGTCAGAGACCCTGCTGGCTGTGGGTGCCCAGGACCCACTCTGGGCTGCTCACCGTGTGTTCTGGATGTGCCGTTGAGCACTGGGGCAGGGAGCAGCAGGGCATGTGCCATCCTGGCCACTGGGCTGTGGGGCTGTTCTCATGACTGTGCCCCATTTAGGAGAGAAGTGACCTGCAGCCCCCCCAGGGAATTCCTGGCACAGCCAGCTGTGGCTCCGCTTCCAGCCCCTTTGCCAGGAGAAGCCTCACCCCTGCCTTCGCTGGCAGCATGACGTGAGCTGTTCTGCAGCATGCCTGGCTGGGAGCCCCTGCCAGCCATCAGCACCAGGGGCAGATCTCTCACTGTGGAGGGCTGCAGCTTGCAGGGCAGGTTGAGGCAGGACTTGTGCTCCTGGGGATGGCAGCACTCCCACAGCCCCGGAGGAGAGCCCACCTGCAGGAGTGCAGGAGTGCAGGAGCGCCAGGGGCTCCCTGTGCCGGGGCTGGCACAGCCTGCAGCAGGCTCAGGTGCCTGTTGCAGCACACTCAGGAAGAGGAGCCTAAGCTAAATGTCAGCTGTGATTTGGCATTTTGTCTCTGAGTGGGGTGAGTGACCTTTCTGGCCGTGGTGGGCACGTGTTCCGGGCCAGCTGGGGCGGCACCTGGCCGCACACTCAGCTTTGGCAGGAGCTACATCCATCCTTTGCCGATTCCTTGCTGCCCTTGAGTCGCTGTTAAACTTGTCAGGAGTGATTTACAGCTGTGTCAACAAGGGGGATCCAGGCTGCCGGTCCTCACTGCAGGGAGGAAGAGGAGGAATATCAGCAATAGTTCCCAAGGCACAACACGGACTGGAAGGCTGGAAGAGAAGAGCGTAGCTGCCCTCCCCACCACAGGCTTGCCTCCCCAGCAGGGTTGCTGTAATTGCTCTGCGTTTCCCAGGGTCTGATGTGCCCCTGGACATTTGTCTCACCATTCCATGCAGCTGAGTCAGTTTGGCAGGGCTGAAATTCAGACTGCTGCTCACAGGGGTTCGGTACCTTCGGCTCGTCTCTGCAGCACGACAAGAGGCGACGTGCTTGTCTCCCCAAAGCCATCACAGTCCCTCCCTGCCAGGGAAGGCTTTGTGTGTTGGACCCCAGAATCACCAAAGTTGGCCCCAGTCCAGCCCCTGGCTCAGGACAGGGCTATCACCAGCCCTGCATCTGGCCCTGGCTGTTTTAGCTGCCTTTGATTTCTCCAGGTTTCTCCTCACGGGGGGTCCGGGACCCAAACCGGCTCTGTCTCAGACGCAGCCTTCCAAGCACCAAGCAGAGGGCAGCAAGTCCCCTCCATCTCCTGGCCTTGTTCCCCCTGGAGGAGGCCAGGACATGGCTGCCTCGCCCTGCCATGCCTGTGCAGGCTGGTGTGCCCGTGGGCCTGTTTCTGAGGAGGGAGACACAAACCCCTGTCCTCCCAGGGTGGCACAGAGCTGCCACCAGCCACAGGGCCATCCCATCGAGCAAAGGCTCTGGCTGGCAGTGGGGGAAGCTGGGATAACGCACAGAGAAGGAAGCTGAGCTTCTGTGTCACTCCAGTCCAATCCAGCACCCTGCCCCTTGCACAGCACTGAAGGGTTCAGCAAGCCAAGGCAAGTGGGGAAAAGGCACAACTCACTTCTGTTTGACGTCAGAGGTGCCTGCAGAGCCCTTCTGCTCCCTCGGAAGAGCTGCAGGGCCCTTCAGCTGGCATCAGGCATCAGGCCCTGCTTCTCAGGAGCCCTTCTGCCTGCTGCATCCTGACTCCAAGCAAGGAACTGGGGAATTTCCTGCCTGCAAAACCCTGCCATAATGCTTTTCTGAGGTCAGGTGGAGAAAGTGCACGTCGTCACTCCCTGGAGACCCTTGGAAGCAGTACTGGAGGTACATGACATTTTCCTTCTGCTTTATGGCTGGAACAATATGGACAGAAAGGACTTGTATGTTGGAGAGAAATACTGCTGCCACCACAGAGCTGCACGTAGCTGATGTTTATTTCCCAATGAGGAGAATTACTGTAATCACTGACAAATCTATAATTGCCAATAAAAAGCAGCAATGGAAGCAAGCACATGCTGGAGCACGTCATCCCATTGCCAAAAAATACACCCACAAGAACTGCCATTCTCCCTCTTTTACCTTCAATAGGTGAAGAAAATTGCCACACATTTGCTCTGCGGGGCCTCAGACTCAGCTGGGTCACCTTTCCAGACAATGGCGTGCCAGTTCTGAGGTAATGGAAAAGTCCCTTCTCTATTTCCCCTTAAAATTTCTGCGTGGTGAGTGGGTTCTGCTTCTCACTGGGGGCTATTCACATGTGAGTCAGCTGTGGTGGAGCTGATTTAAATGTCTCATCCTGACAGTAAAACCTGCTGGGAAAAAAATTACCTTAATGAGAAATCCTTACGAAGGTTGGAGCAACTGTCCTCACAGCTCTGCAGAAGGAATTCTGACAGCAGAGCATGGATGTCTGCTAGGGAAAGGCAGAGCACAGAATCCCAGGATGGTTTGGGTTGGAAGGGACCTTTAAAAGCCATCTAGTCTAATCCCCTTCCAATGAGAAAAGACATTTTCAGCTACAGCAGGTCGCTCAGAACTCTGCCCAGCCTGACCTTGAAGGTTTCTAGGATGGGGCCTCCACCAGCTCTGGGGAAGATGTTTGCTGGACTCAGGGGCTGCTGGCTGGGGAGGGTTCGAAGCTGCAGGCAGAGGAGGAGTCCCACAGCTATGCCCCTCTCTCACACGTGAGAGGGCTGATAAATAACCTGATTCCCAAACTGCACATGCTGGGATTGCTCTGCCAGGGCTGTATCTAAGCAGGAATTCCCCATCCGTCTCCCTCCCTTCGGCATTCCACTCCTCCTGCTGCAAACACAGCCTGCTGCCATCGTTATTGGTTTTGCTGTTGTTATTATTGTTATTACATATCACTATTTAATTGCCTGGTAAATTCGCAGCATCTTGGAAAAAAACAATGGAGGACGTGTAATTTGAAATGCTAAAGAAAGCAGAAGCAGACAGGGAAGATGCAGTGCATCTAGTAGGAGTATTGAAGAGGTGATGAGGACATTCTTAACCTTAATTATTTCAAATCAACTCATTTTGTAGAGTGTGTAGGTTTATGAATCAGATGAAATGTAAATTGATTCATAATTTCCTTTAATTTTCTGCTCTTTGGAGAATTTAAATCCATATTAACATAACCTGTACCAACCAGTTACTAAGAGACAGGAGAAAATTAGCATGGGCGAAGTGGGGAGACTGGCATTTTAATCTGCTGGAGCCCACCTGCTGTGGGGAGCTGGGGACTGGCACTGACTGGCGTGGGGCTGCTCCCATCAGAGAGGTGGAGATCTGCTCCCCAGTCCCCTCCAGGCAGCCCCACCTTGCTGTTTGCAAGTGTTCTCTTCCAGTGCTTTTCATTTTTTGTGACGTTCTTCTGTGTCATTCGCTCACTTGCATTTATCCTCCTGGTGCCTGTTTCCTGCAACCCAAAAACACGTGTGAAGGGGAATGGATGAATCCACTGTGCTGTGTAGTGCTGGAAGAAGAGGGTCTCATAAGTCACAGTACAAATGGACCGCACAGAAATTTTCAAAGCTCCTTGCCCTGCGCTGCTGGATGTCCCAGGCTGGTGGATGATGCAAAGTGACACCGTGTCCCCCAGTAGGAGCTCCCTGCTGTGCCAGGGATGTGCAACCTAGCACCAGCACTTGTCATTTCTGCTTTCGAAGAGAAAGCTTTCCTTTAGGAAATAAGAAATTACAGGGGAAAAAAAAAATCAGTTAGGCTGTAAGAATAAGGATGCCTGCAAGCAAAATGATTTTCTTGCTCTTTTTACTTGTGTCAAGTCTGTAGCACAGCAGATCACTTTGCTGCGCATCAGGGGGCTGAAAGGGAATGTGGATGAAGGTTTGGGGACAGGGTGTTCATGCCCTCCTCCAGAGCATGGCAGCATCCAGCCACGCTGCAGCAGCAGTCCAGGCTGACCTTGCTTGCAAGTCCTCTTGGGCAGTGACAAATGCCTCCCTTTGGAGACTGTTCTTATTTCAGGTTGGACAGAAACCAAACGTAAAAAGCACAGGAGACAGCTGGCCGTGTGGGAAGCTGGCTTGCAGCGCTCCTGCTCTGCAATGGGAACGCTTTGTTGCCATTTCCATTTGTCCTGCACATCGCCCTCCTTGAGTCAGCTGTGCTGATGTGGGGTGGGCAGCTCGGGCATCTCTGCTGCTGCCAGTGCTGGTCACACCTGATGCCAGAGTTCAGCAGCCATGCAAAGCCCTGTGCTCAGCTGTGAGGCCAGGCCTGGTGAGGCACAGGGGGAGATGAGCCCTGCCTGAAGTGTCCAAGGCCAGGCTGGATGGAGCTCTGAGCAACCTGACCTAATGGAAGGTGTCCTTGCCCGCGGCAGGAGGGCTGGAACGAGATGATCCTTAAGGGCCCTTCCAACCCAAACCATTCTGTGAGTTTTGCAGAGGCAGCAGGAATTTGTTCCCAGCCCAGGAGATGTTGGCAGAGCAAAACCCAACGCAACCATAAACATCTCAAGGTGATATTCGCTGCTGGCACTCCCTGCAGTCTTGTTCCCGTTCCCAGTGGTCAGGGATTGTTATTCCCTTGCAACAGTGCCAAGAGAGGGGAGATGCACATGCTCCATGCAGGAATCTCAGTTTGTGGCAAAAGACCTGCACGGGCACATCCTTGCCAGTGGATCAAACGTGCTGACTAAACCAGCAGCTCATGGTAATATTAATCCAATAGAAGCAATCAATGGTGGGATTCAGTTCAGGGGGCAGGGATTTCGTGGCTGCCTCTTGCAAGCACAAACACATATTATGTCATCAGCAGTGCAGTAAATCAGCATTTCTGAGACCAGCTGCCCAATTACTGAGGCAGCTCGATGATGGGAACTGTAAATTGGATGTATGCAAATACATAATATGAAACAGTAAAGTAAACACCTCCCAGAATTACTGAGGAATCTCTGGACAGAGTTGCTGCTCTGTGCAGATAGCCAGGAGTGCAGGCTCCCAGGGTATGGAACAGAAAAGGTGTCTGAATGCTTTTGGTGCTCACCACCATCCCCAGGGCCCTGTGAGACCAGCTCAGAGACCTGAAAACCCCCCATGACCTGCAAAGCCCCACGGCTGTGGCTGGTGGGAGCACCGAGCACCGGGTGCATCTTGGGCTGTTTCACAAAACGCTTCACCTCCAAGAGAGGAGAGATTCAGGTCAGATGTTAGGAAGGAATTCTTCCCTGTGCAGGTGGGCAGGCCCTGGCACAGGTTCCCCAGGGAAGCTGTGGCTGCCCCTGGATCCCTGAAAGTGTCCAAGGCCAGGCTGGATGGGGCTTGGAGCAACCTGGGACAATGGAAGGTGTCCCTGCACATGGCAGGGGAGTTTGAACTGGATGATCTTTAAGTTCCCTCCCAAGCCAAGCCTTTCTGTGATTCCATATGCTGCTTTACATCTCCTTCAGGGTGCCTTGGTGTTGTGGCCCTCTGGGTTTCCACAAAGATAGGAGCCAGCAGCCAGGACCTGCGAGACATGGCCAGCTCCATGCCATCACACGAGGGTGATGTGGCCAGCACATATTTCCACTTCCTTGCTCTTGTCTTTTCTGAGCACATGCTGTGCTAAGGAATTACATCAGGTTTGTCTTTTCAACAACTTAACAAAAAAAAAAAAATTAACATTATTAGTTGCTTTCCTTCTTTCACAATTTCTTTCCTCTCTTGTACTTAGAGAGATAAGGTAAAGCTGCAGTTCAGAGGGAACCTGAAGAACTGGAAGTGGCAGTGATAGGACAGCTCAAAGCATACACTGGTGCCCACAGCAGGGATGAGGAAAGCCATTATTTCAGTGTATTCATAGGGAATGTGCCCATTGCAGAGCATGCCATGAAAGCCTGCCCAGAATACCTGCTCTCCTGTGCCTTTCCTAAAGGACTTCTGCTCAGCCTCCTTCTCTAGCTTTGGTTCTTATACCGCCTGTCTTCACTCACAGACTGTCCTCCTGCTCCATGCAGTGCTTGCTCTCTCCCAGGCTCTGTCCATCCACCATCCCCTGCTCGGGGCAGCCCTTCTGTGCTCACATGCAGCTTGGGGCAAGCAGGATTTGTGTAGGTTTTCTCATTTGGGCACCTGCATGTGTCTGAGAGAGGAGGTTTCCCTGCTCATCCAGAGGATGCCAACAATTTGTGGGTGACCCAGCTATGATCTGATCAGGTCTTGGTAATCACCTGGACAGTCAGCTGCTCCTGCAAGCAAAGCTGTCATTGCATTTTCTGCTTGAAATTTGCTGTGTTTTCTGTGCTGGACACTGGACTGTCCTGATCATCTATTTAATGTCATACACTGTCTCCATGGACAGGTGCTTAAGGAGTGTGGGCATGTTTATTCTTCAGCCAGCTCTTTAATAAGCAAGACAGATTGAGCTCCATCAGTCACTCTTTGGTGTAAAGGTGGTTGAAGGGCTAATTACCTTGGAGTCAGGATTTGGGACACAGAGCAACGTGATCACAGCTTGGTAGAAGTGATTTTATCCTGGCTTCCTGTGGAAGACAGCACTCAGTGCACTGCATGCCTATTGCTTGTCTGTCTGTCTGTGATTCCCATCCTATCCTCTTCTCCTCATTTCAACTTATTGCAACCCTATTTGTCTGAGGGGCTCAGTACCAGGGAGAAGCAAGCTGGAAAGCTCCTGTGTGCAGGGACCTGGCAGTTGTTCCCCCCCAGGTGAAGTGGGGGGCCCTTGTGCTCACAGGCTGGTCAGCCATGGGTGCATTGCGTGCCCCTCCAGTGCTGACAGCCCTCAGAGGGAGCGTGGGTTGGCTGCTGACAGCAGCCAGCCTGGGCTGAGCGCACAGGGGAGTCTGATGAGCTGCTGGCCTGGCTGTGGACAGCTCCTTGACAGAAAGAAGCCTCAGATTCCCCTGGGGACTCTGCACTGCAGGAGCAGCAGAGAAGGGCTCCAGGATGAACCTCCTTCCCACTGCACCTCCTGCACCCAGCAGGGTCTCAGCACAGGCAGCATCCCCAGGGCATGGGGCACCTCCCTTGCCCTGGCAGGGTCCAGTGCCCGCCCTGCAGCATCCCTCCCTCTGCTCTCTGCCTGGCACTGTGGGAGGAAGGCTCTGGAAGGAGCCTCCCTACTGCTGTCCCTGCGTGTGCCCAGCCCACAGCGGCCAAGGAGGCGAGAGGAGAGGCCTGGCTGGGGCTGGCACCGCACACTGCAGCTGCAGAGGGAGCCCCGCTGCTTATCCCAGCCCCCAGCATCCCCCCCAGAGGGATGGACCCCAGCTCAGCCTGGCACTGCCACACGGCAAAGGTCTCCTGCCAAAGCTGCCATCTGCCAGAGCCCAGAGGGGGTTAAACATAACCCTGCATCCATGGCACTGAGAATGAAATCGGAGCTGGGCAGGGACGGGGTGTGTGCCAGAGGACAGGCCAGCCCCTGGAAGGGTCACTTGAGTTTGGGCTCTGGCTCAGGATTGTGCCCCCAGGCTGGCAGGCTCTGTGCTGCCGTGGGGTGGTGCCTGTCCAGCGCACGGGCAGGCAGGGCTGGCCCAGCTCCCTGCGTGGCACCTGCACTCAGTCCCAGCAGGAGTGTCAAGGGCAGGACGCTGCTGCTGCTGCCCAGCTGCCTCGGCTCTAATCGGTGTTTGTTTTAATTGGGACTGCCCAAACCTATTTTAATTGCCAGCCAGCCAAGGTCAGCACAGCACAGTGGGCTCCTGGGAGAATGGGAGCCCCCGGGGGTGCTGCAGGACACGGCGATGGCCCCTCAGTGCCAGGGGAAAGGGCTGCTGTTAGCAGAGCTTGGTGTTGGCAGGGGAATGCTGCCCTTCCACCCCATTGCTGGAAATGGAAATATTTTATTATGCATTTATTATAATTTAGTCTCAAGCCAGTGAAGTGTGTAAGGAGTTGTATCAGCACAGGCATAGGGAAAGGCAGCTCTGCTCACCTACCCCATGTGTGTTCAGGTGAAGAAAATGCCTCTGGCAGGGCCCTGGGACCTCTATGAAGACAGAACCACTATCAGGCCTGGGAATAGCTGGGCTAGCACAGGCATGGATGAGAACTTCTGGCAGTCCCCAGGGCATGGCTGTGGGGTGGGAGCAGGCAGAGATGGCAGCTCTGGGGTGGTAGGAGGGCCTCATCAGCCTTCTAGGTGGGAGTCAGAGCTCCAGAGGCCACTAGGACACTCGAGAGCCAGGCTGCAGGGCTGGGCTTTGCTGCATGGCCATTGCTTCAGCCATCCCCGCACCACTCTGGCTGCTGATCACTGCTATCCACAACATCTGCTTCTCCTCTTTCCTTGGGGCAGGAAAAAGGCCTTGGAAGTGGGGCTGGTCCCTCACACAGTGATGCTGCTCTTCAGGATAGGCTGCTCCAGGGCACGGCTCCTGCGCCTGTCCCTCTGGTGCCAGGCTGCCAAATCTCTCCATCACTCCATGCAGCAGCAAAGCTGGAACACTGCCTGGGTAATCTTGGTGTGCAGGGACGGGCTGACACTCCCCACAGCACCACACTGCCTCTCAGACTTGGAGCATCCCCAGAAAAGCTGTTTTGGGGGCTGTCCTGATCTCTTGGTTGGCCTGGAGGCTTGGATTATTTTAATCCAGGCTTGATAATGCAATTAATTCCAATTGCTGATTCATGATGTCTGCTTTCTGAACCATAAGTGCTTTAATATTTCATTTTATGTTGCTTTCAGGGTTACATAGTTTATTCCACGAACAAGAGGTTGGGACAGTCATTAGCGTGTGAAATCAGAAACGCATGCATCAGTAACTATGGCAACTCCGAGGGAACACCAGCTTCTAGTAACATCAAGAATTAAGCTTACATGAAAATGCTGAAGTAGGAGAGATCCTATCTGCTGAGGCTTAGCATACGTTTAGAAAAGAAAAGGAGGATCTGAAATTCTGGAGTGAACTGAAGCCAAACCCCGGGGCAGAGGCGTTCCTGTAACCTGGCCGTGCTGATGCATCCCTGCAGAAGGACACATCTGGAAAATAAATCCATGTGACTGCTGAGTCCACCAGCCTCACCCAAGGAGTCCTTGTGCTGCCCCTGCACCCTTCCACCTGCTCGTGGGGCTTGTTTTTCCCAGGAGCAGGCTGATGTTGTGGTGCAGCTCACGGAGAAGCAAAGCTCCAAGCAGGGGGTATCTGCTGGGGGATGCTTGGAGCAGCATCCATAATTAACGCTGTAAAAACAACATTTCCAGTCTGGGCTCTCTCCTGATGTTCAGTGTCAGATGCCAGAGCAGCTGCTTCCCACACACCTTGTAGATACAGCAGTTTGCTGCACTCTGTGAAGGCATCACAGAGCTCCCCCTAAATAATTCAGGCCATCCTTTTGACAACTTCCCTGTGTAAGGGCTTTTCCTTGCCATGATGAAGAAAGTCTTTGCTTTGTTCTCCTGAAAGCTTGCTGCCTCCCCAGAATTTCCCTTCCCAGGGAACACATAAACAAACTCCCAGCTCTGGGGAAAAGCTCTGAGGTGCCATCCCCTCTGCAGAGCAGTGGGGGCTGAGCCCTGTCTGTCAGGACTGGAGGGGTGACACCTGTGACAGGCTGCCATTAATCAGGTGCCAAGTGCGGGTGCTGCTCCGTGGACAGCTTCTGCAGGGATCTTAATACCAAACAAGGTGCTATAAATACCTCACCAGCCCGGCAAAAGGCAGGAATTAGAGGAAATGAAGTTTTTTGGAAGAGGCTGCTTTTTCAGTGCCTGATTTAATGATGCTCACACTGCTACCTGTGATTATGTTTGCCCTATTCCCAGTTGCTTTTCCAGCGTAATCAGCCTCGAAGCGTTCAAATGGAAATCTTTCCTGCTGCTTTCCGCTTCACACTGATTTGGAAGCAGAAGAGGAAGGAAACAGCCACTGGCTGGTGGGGGCTTGGGGAAATCAGGGCTGGTGCTGGTGGGTGGATGCTGAGCAGTGGAGGATGCAGGGCCAGCAGCACACATGAGGAACAGCCTGCCCACAGCGGGACCCTTCCCTGCCCAGCCTCACCCCGAATGCTGCGTGTTCTGGTGCCAGGATGCTGCAGGAATGCTTGCTTACTCCTTAAAGAAATCCATCTATGAAACAATTCTACCTGTGAAACGTATGAAACAAAGCAGGGCAGTGGGTGTGGGATTGCCCAGGCTGGCCCAGCAGGGTCCTGGCACCCAGACCAGCTCCCAGCTGCCTTTGGCCCTACACATGGCTAGACTGCATGGTCTCCATCTTCTGGAGCACTTGAAGCTGCCTTCTCCATAAATGCACTGCCAGTTATCACCCCCAGGTGTGTTCTCAGGTGTTGGCCCATGGATGCATGGTGGACATCCAGAAAGAAATCCCGGGCCTTAGCAAAATGCCCTTGTGCTCTGAGAGATCAAGCACTTACAAAGAACCTGTGTGCTTCAGCTGAAAAATTGTCAGGAAATGTCTTGATGTGGAAAACAGAGAATTCCTTTGAAGCCTGGAGATACAGACATTCATTGTGCTCATCAGAAAGGTGGTACCATGTGCGTGGGGGGCGATTTGCAAAGGCATTTTGCATGAGCTTGAAACCCTGATCCAAATCCAAATTAAATATTTTTCCGGCAAAAGAGGTTTATTTTTGATGAGTTTTTATCCTTAGTGAGAGCACCTTGTCCTCTGCAAATTATCTGCAGACTGCAAGTCTGTGCAATTATTATACAGATAATAAAAGGAGCTTTTCCATATGGCAGGAAGATTCCCTCCTTATTTTCTGCTCTTAAACGGACGTGATGCATTTCCTTTCCACCAACGTGAGCATAAGCTGATATTCTTGAGCATTCACAAATAAAAAGGGTCATAGATACTGAAAAGGCAAGGCAGCTGGGTTCTTCTGGCAAAACTTTGCAGATGCAATCATTTTATTCGTCCCTTTTGATGAGGGTGAAGGATCCTTGGGACAGGTTTGCTCAAGAGCATCTTGACTTCTGGCTTGGACGCTTTTGATCTCACACCTGAGTTTGGTCCTGAGTGGGATTTTTGGAGAAATTATGTGGCAGAGGGTGACCAATCTGAGAAGCAGCCCATGAATGTGAGCAAATCCTGAGCAGGTGCAGAGCACAGCCAGGGTGGCAGGAGGAAGAACAGCAGCAGCACGTGAGCATCTGAAGGAAGCAAGCTGCCTGTCAGGAGCAATTCCCAAGGGACAACGCCTCCTGATGTGACTGGTGAAAATCTCTGCTGCCTGTGCCCTGTCAGGGCTGGGTGCTGCAGGGATCACCCCACCACGGGCTGGAGCAGCTGCCCCCAGGGCACAGCTGGACGAGGCAGGGGCACCCCAGCTGCCCAGGGAAGCTCAGGGACCTCTTAATTTTATGGGCTCAGGGTCCCTGGCCCTGGGCAGCATCTCCTGCTGCCCAGCTTGGCTCCAGGGGCAGCACACGTTACCCTCCCTCAGGCAGGGAGAGCCCAGTGCAAGGGCCAGGAGGAAGCAATAAGAAATAGATTCCCTTTGGCACCCTGCCCGGTGCCTTTGAAGGCTCCCTTCTAACCCCTGTTGTCTCCTTTGGTGCTGCTGCTTCGATTTGCACTTCAGAGGCTGTACCAGAGCCCCCCAGGCCGGGGGGCATCAGGGGAAGAGCATTGCCCTGCAGCAGGGCCTGACCTGCAGCATCCTGGGGGAGATAAACGTGGAGCTTTGCAGAGCAGCTCCCAGCCCTGCCTGCTTATTATTTAAACAAACCCATCATCTCAATAAGAAAATAATGCAACAGAAGACTGCTGTCTGTGGGGTGCCACGGAATTGCCACCATTGGGTGAAGGTTTTCCGTTCCCAGGTACTTTGATATCCCTCTGTGAGCCAATTTTCAGACTACAAACTGCACACATGCACACCTTTGTGTGTTAATCAGGCTGCTGGGTGATGCCATGACAGGTGCCTGTGTGTAATATCAGCACATTTACTTTTATCCATCAGCCTTGTAACTAGGTGGAAAAAACACGCAGGGTTTGACAGGATTCATTTTTTGTTTAAATGTATGGACTGGAATTCGTTTTCCATTAAAGCACATGGACCACTGGCCAGGCTGCTCTCACGTGCTTTTCCAGCTGCTCTGCCCCTTGCTGGCTTTCATCCTGCCATGGCTGCTTGCTCCTTGCCAGTCTGTCATCCTGGCTCCCGGGGACATGGCTGTGAAAGCTGATTTTACAGAGAAATGATCTGATTCTTCAGGCCTGTCAGTGGAGAGGCTGTCACACAGCCTGATGGCAGCAGAAAGCACCTTTATCCCAGACATCTTCCCTCATCATCCCCAGCTAGGGAAAATACTTTGAAAAGTGACTGACACCTCTGGAAAGAAAACCCATTTGGAGATAATTTGGCTTCTGCTTCATGAGTTTGCTTAATTTTCCTGCATCCTGGTGGTGTGTGTTAACATGGGGTAAGAGTCTCTGCTTTAAGCAGTTCATCAGCTCCAGTTATTGACTGTGCTCTTCGTGTCAGTGTTTGACAGGGGAAGCAGAGACCAAGCTGCAAAATCCCCTGTGCAGTGATGCCTAAAGAGGCTGCTAGAACAGAGGCTAGACAGTGTTGAAGGAATAAAGTAGGTATTTATTAAAAAGGCCTTCAAAGGATACACCTTGGGCAGTACAAGAGCCTGGCTGTTGCTCTGCCTGAGATGGACCCAGGATGGATGGTGTGTGATGAGTTTTCACACTTTTATAAGGTTTGGTCCATTTCCATCTTGGGGTCAATTGTCCAATTCCAGCTCCAGGTGATGCAGTCCCACCCTCCCAGTTTGCTCTCCTCAATTTGATGTTGTTTGCACTTTTTGGGCCTGAAGCTGCAGTGGTGCCCTTGGTTCTGGGGCTGGAAAAGGATTGCTCTGTGTGACTGAGCTGTGAGGAGAGCTTGCTGACACTTCATATGAAGTTCAGAGTTATAAACTAATGCAGTGCAGAATCTGGAAAGTATGAAAGCTACACCTTAAGGCACCAGTGGCCTCTGCCCCAGCAGCAGAGCTGCCACCAGGCTCCAGGGAAAGCAGCTGGTAGGGACAGAGCTGCAATAACTCACAGGGTTTGTTCCTGGTACGAGCCAGGATCTTGGTGTGTCCCCTGAAAGTGTCAGGATGGAGCCAGCAGAGGCAGCTGAAGAGCAGCAGGCTCAGAGAATGCAGCCTGCCCAGGGTGTGACCCAGCCAGTGCAGCGCTCCTGGAGGCAGCTCCTGCAGCTCTGCTCCCTGGCAGGACGGTGGCACACCCAGCTGAAAGCCAAGGACAGGGGGGTTTTGCAGAGGGAATGAATGGCTGCATTTGGAAACTGTGAGATGAAGTCTGGTGATGGCCTCAAACGACACAGAAAGGTGGCCCTGGGTCTTGATAAGAGATCCTCTAGGGATGAGGTGGAATGCTAAATGGAGAAGGATTTTAATGCAACATCGAAGTTCTGAGTTTAGGGTGAGAAGCACCAGTTCAGGCAAGCAGGGAAGGCTCCTGTGGCAATGTCCCTGTGCCAAGGGCTGTGCAGCTCTGCTGGGAGCTGGTCCCCAAGCTCCTGAGTGCGGGACAACCCAGAGGCTGCCACTAGCATCCTTCTGACACAGAAAGGCTCATTGGGACCTGAATTTCAGGCAGTGCAAAGCCTGCAAGAGTAGGATTTAGCACCTAGAAAACTGCATTTTGTGTGAGAACTGAGGGCTGGCAGCTTGGCTTTTGAGAAGCAGAACCTGCAGCCATCAGGGAGATGCTGGTGCTCCCAGGGAGAGGTGAGAGCCTGCAGCGAGCACAGCTAGTGTGGTGTGAGAACAGACAGCTTGGCAGTCTGTGGGAACACCAGTGTGCTGGAGGCTGCCTGCAGAATAAAGCAGATGAAATTTCACAGCTCTATTATCACTCTCTGAAAGGCAAGCAGGGCTCTGCTCTCCCAATGAGGACTCCTGGCCATCCCTGCGTGCTTTGATGGCCCAGAAAACCTCACCTGTCAGGGCAGGGGCAGCAGGAGCAGCCAGGCCGTGATGGTGATAGCCTTGAAGGATTTATCTGGGGAAAGCCCTGCTCAGTGGAAATCCCCCTGCCCTGGGAGGCAGCCTGGGGGTGACCAGGGAAGAGCTTGTCCCCAGGCTGCAGGGAGTGTGGCCTGAACAACAGGGTGGACACTGGATGAGGGGATTTGCTGTTTCCCCTCTCCCCTGAGTCCCTGAGTCCCTGACCCCTGTGCAAGGTGCCCCTCTGCAAAGTGCTCCAGCAAACACATCTTGAAGAGAAGCAGCAGCTCGTATTCCCTTGGAATTCTCAGCTAGCTGTGATTAGTGCTGCCAGGTCTTTGCCAGCCCTTGGGGGCAGGCTGGGACAGCAGCTTGTGCTGGGAATGCTGTGGCCAGAGGGGTTGTCCTGGACTGGCAGGGGGCAGCAGGGGCAGGAATCAGGAATTCCCTGGGGATGCTCTGGGATGCAAGAGGGAGCTCAGCCGAAGCGGCTCTGGATCCTTCAGGCTGCAAGTTCTTTCAGTGCCTTTGCCCTGGGACAGAGGGCAAATCTTCCAAGAGCACCTAAACAGCTCAGGAGTTTGTGATGTCCCCAGTGTCACAAACAGCCCCCAGCACCAGTGACAGGCGGTGGGACCCGAGCAGGCTCCAGACCCTGCTGTCCCTCCTTCCCCTCACAAAGCCGCCTCCATGGGGCCATGAGCTGCCAGGGATCTCCCTCTCGGCATTTCCCTCACCAGCATCACCTGCATCCTCCAAATCTTTTCCAGCCCCTCTCCAGCTCTGGCAATCAGTTGCCTGTGAAAGCAGCAGTGCTCATGCCCAGGATGACTTTTGGAGTAGGGCAGCTGGGCTGCTCCACACTGACAAAGATCTGCAGAGCCCTGCTGTGAAATTCAGGAGATCCTCATCTCTCTTCCCAGCTTAGGTGAGCTCCAGGTAGCTCCCAAATGTGTTTTAGCTCCTTGCCAGCAGCAGCAGAGGAGACCAGCCATGATCTAGGTGGGGGTGGCTGGTTATTTACCAGCCCACACACTGATCTGGGCTCTGTTCCTCCTAAGTCCAGGGAGCAAACACACCATCAGACTGCTCCAGCAGCTGAGAACTGCTACAAAAATGCAGCCCACAGGTGGAAAACAGCACACAGTCCTATCCCAACCTTCCTTCTTTGAGCATGCAAGTTCTCCTTTTCCTCTCCTAATTTGGGGGCGTTCTGGGGAATTCTGACATTATGGCTGTAAGACAAAACGCAGCATTTTGTTTTCCACAGGAATTGTTGATTTGCCAAGACATGTCTCTGTGAGGAATCCACGCTCTCTCCCATCCCTCCAGCTGAACGCTTCCAAGCAGAGTGCTGAGCCAGCCCTGTACCATCCTCCCTCTGCTTGCCTCCTTGCAGTCAGGAACAGGAGGAGGATTTGGGCTGAATTTTGTGGTTTTGCTCCTGCTTTTCCCTGACTTTGCAGAAACACGAGGCCCTGAAAAGCCCAGGAGACAGAGGAGTGTAATTAAGGAAGAGAGGAGCTCCAGATGACACTGGCTCTGCAGAGCAGTGCTTCCCCTCCCTCTCGGTGCTCACTGACTGCATCTGTCTCTTGCTGGGGGCATGAGTCACATTGGTTCTGGTGAGGGATGAAATTAGCTCCAGTGTGGAAGGGGAAATAAAAAGCCATTCACCAACAAGACATCTGCACAGGCACGGAGCTCAGGGCAAGGATCCTCTCTGCCTTTTTCTGCTCTCGTGCTTTTCACAAGCAGCTCCCTTTTAATTAGATAGGATGCAGTTCTAAGTCAACTATAAATGATATTATCAAACTAATAGAGTGTGATCATATCTTGGCTGTTATTGGTCTGAGAGCTGCTGCTGGCTGCCATGGGAACAGTGTTTTTCACAAAGCTCCTCAGCTCTGGCTTGTAGGCATCAAAAGGAGGTCGGGGAGAGGTGATGAACCCCTGGGATGTCCTTGGCTTCACAAAGATCCAGGGAGGAGTTCCCCTCAGACACTCATGCATTGGGATGTTCTCAGCCCCTCTTTCCTGGTCGAGGCTGCTCTTCAGCATTGCTATCCATCTCCTGCTGCCCTCCACCCTTGAGTCTTGCTGCTCATCAATGCCCTCACTGCACCCAGGCTGGGCAAATCCAAGAGTGGCAGAGAAGGAAAGCAGAAAAGAAAAGGGAGGACACTGACAGCCTGCATGTGAGTGTGGGATGGAGCAGCATTTGCCCCATGCTGGGCTGTCCTCAGGACCAAACCCACTGTCCCCAGCTGAGCAGCCCACATGAGCTCATCCTGCTGCCCTGCACCTCGGGGATGTGAAAAACAGAGGCTTCCTGCAAGTTATCCAGGGGAGTGAGAGCAGTAGCACAGGGGAGGCATTTCCTGGGTCCTGCAGCTGCCATACCCCTGAAATGCCAGGTGGGAGGTGGGCAGCAGCAGGAGGGGACAGCAGGGGCTGGAGGCTGTGCCCACACCCACACTGGGAGCAGCAGAGAGGGAGCAGGGCAGGATGCACCTGCCGAGGCAGTCACGGGGGAAGGAAGAAGAGATGGGAGACAAAAACAGGGCTTGGTTGGTGTTCCAAGCCTGATGGGAAGTTGCAGGCTCCCTGAGGATCAGAGGAGGGCACAGTAGGTGTGCACCCTCATGGGCACAAGGGCAGCTGCAGGGACATGGGACCCGTGGGCATCAGGGGGTGAAAAGGAGGCTTCTCTGCCAAGTGTGGTCTGCTGTCTACCTGTGGCAAGAGATCCAGGTCCAGTCTCAGAGCAGGGTCTGTGGGGAATCAAAGCTGTGAGTGAGCAAGGGGACAAGCCTGGCCATCGTCCCCTCAGCTCCTCAGCTCCTGCTGCCCATGACGCTGCAGCTCAGACTGCTGCCTTGGCCTCACCTTGCCTCTCTCCTTCTCCCAGCATTTGGAACCCTCCAAAGAAAACCGACCCTGAGCAGGAGGGGTTTGTTCTAACAGGCTTCTTCCCTGCCTGCTCCTTGATGTCCCTTTGGAAAGATGTGTCTGTGCTCTGTGGACAGAGGCAGCGTGAAGGCTCAGGGCCCAGCCAGGATCTCAAACCACCCCCTGCTGCATTGATTTTTTTTGCATAGGACTAATTTTTTTTAATCAGAGTGATGTAGAACATGATCAGAAGCAATTAAAGTCTGCCAGGCTAATTAGTGTCAGTCAGCATGGTTTATGGGTATTGGCCTTGTCAATCACACTTGATATTGTATGTTAGTGAGATTGCTTTTGGATCTCAGAGCTAATGCTTCACAGAGAGCTTTTCTTTCTTGAGATGCTTATTAAAATAGTACAAGTCCTTCAGAAACCAGTTAAAGGACATATTTAATAGTCCTTTAGGCACTGACAATTACAGGTAGATCCTTTGCTAAATCCTACTTGGGGCTACAGCAGATTATATGCCAAGCTTATTCCTGTGCTCCTGAAAACTGGGCTGGGTTGGTCCCACCCCTCCTGGGGCGGTGGTGCTTCTGGGCACGTGTTTGCAAAGGCTGGGGCTGAAGGAGATGGGTATGGTAAACTGCTCCGCCCAGGAAAGGAGGGATTAAAGGGTCATCATGGCAAGGCTTAAGCAGGAGAAGGGCAGGATTTCTTCCAGACTGGAAATACGATAAGGGTGGTGTTCAGTGGGATGTTGGGGGAAAAAGAAAAAGAAGCAGAAACCTGTCTTAAGGTTGATCCTGACAGAAGCAAATCCCCAGAGTATGTCTCTTGGAAAGGTTGGGTTTAGAAGCAAGGAGACCTGCTGCAGCCAGGGCATTCCCAGCACTGCTGCTGCTGTCCCCACGAGGCTCCAGGTTTTAGCTGACTGTGGGCATTGGCAGCGCTTCCAGGATCCCACGTGAACCCATGGAAGAAGAGCAGAGCCAGCATTGAAGCACATAGTCCATGTGCCCTGAGCCTGGTGCTGCCCTTCTCAACACAAAAGAATCAAGGAGTGAGTGTTAGGATGGCACAGGCACAGCAGCCATGAGTACACACTGCCTTTCAAACCCTGAGCCCCACAGCACTCGTGTTCTTTGCACTTAAGAGCATAGATGTAATTTTCTACTTGTAAGAAAAATAAAGGGAGAGCTCCATCAGGCAGAGCCCCTGGGAAGTGCCTGACAGAGGTGTGAGGTATGAGAGAGATGAGCGTGCCAGACAGAGCCAGCCAGGGAAGCAATGCTCAGAAGTCCCAGCAGGCCAAAGCAGGGATGGCACGAGCCATCAGACTGATGGCATTGTCCTCCCAGCACAAAACACCTGGCATCATGCTTGGGAGGGCTAAGATTCATGGCAGCATCATGCCAGCTCCTCCCTACACAGCCTGAAATGCTGGTCCACATCCTGCTGGCTGGGACTGAGAAAGATTGGTGTGCTGCTCAGCATCCCCACCAAATATTGCAGCTCTGAGTGGGCACCACAAAATGCATCTGTGTGACTGCTGGGGCTCGTGCTATTAAACTGTGCAGCTGCGTCACTGTGTCCTTCCTGGAGGGCTCCCGGCTGCCAGGTGGAGCTGTCTGAGGCACCAGGGCAGGCTGAGCTCAGCGCTGGTCACAACCAGCTGGGAGCTGGGGAGCTGAGTCAGGCAATGCTCCCCTGCTCCAGCAGGCAGGGAGCTGCTGCAGCATCCCAGGAATGGGGAGAAAGCAGCCATTGCAGGGCAGCAGAGGGATTTTTATGACACGCTCAGTTCCATGGTACACAGCCACATCTTGACATCGTAGTAGAAGATCTTTTGCCTGGTTATTGCCCCAAGACATAGATTCTATCTAAGGGAATGCTTAATTGCTCCTCGTTGGACACTGGTTATGGAACATTAGGCATCAATAAAAGACAACTCTTAAAATCCAGGCTGAATACCCTTTTCAGCAGTGGTGGTGGTTACAGTCACAGAACAGATTTGCTTCACTGCGTTTTTATTTTTTCCTAACTTTCCCATTTGGGCAAAGTGGGTGGTATCCCTGCCATAACCACATCCCTGCTTCCCAGCCCCAGCCTTTGCCCTAAAGCTTTCCTGGTGCAGAATGCCCCACCCCTGAGGGGGCCACTGTTGACAGAGCCGCAAATTTTAATTCCTAGCTGATGTGGGAAGAGCCCAGCCCTGAGAGAGATGAGGCTGCATGAGGCTCAGCAAAAACATGGAGCTGCCAGTTGCTCTGGGGACACGGATGCTGAAGGAAGCATTAATATTCCAGGCCACCATGCCTCCCTCCCATCTGTTGCACCAAAGCAAAGGATGCCCAAATAAATTTCAAAATCCCCTGCAAGGGAGAACACTCTGGATGCTATTTCTACATCAAGCTGTTCAAGACTTGTTAAATCATCCCTCTCCTCTCCAATAATTTTTCAGAGCTGTCTTGCCTCGGGAAGATGGCCTTGGTGGCTGTGTCCCACTTGTAGGAGTGTGATGGCACATGCTGGAGGTGCTGCAGCACAGCCAGTCCAGCTTGCTGCCAGCAGAAGGATGAGACAGAAACCACACCGTGTCCAGAGCAGCTGGCTGGGATCAGGCAGGGATCTGCAAGCTGGCAGCTCTTGTGAAGCAGTTTGCTCCTGAGCTGGCAGCACCATTTAAAGTTTTTGGACATTTCCTGAGATGTCCGATGGAAAGGCAGTTCCCCTGGAACACCTGCCGACTGCTGAAGGCCCTTGTGCTGCTCTCTCTCCTTCTAAAATCCTCCAAGGACTCATCTCCTCCAAAATTTGATGTCCTCTTGCCAGGAGGAGATCAAGAGGAAAATTTTACAAGGATGTCTTCTTTATTTGCTGCTTGGGACTCTCCCATTATAACACACTTTCTGATGATGGCCCGTTCCCCTGTTTCCTACAATGTGCAGGTAAAGATTTATGCAAGTCCAGGTGCCAGCCTCATTTGAGAGATTAATCAGAGATAATGTCTCACAAAGAGGTTTATTGAGTTCTCCGAGTTCATTCACCAGCTGTGAAGTGAAACATCCGAAAACAGTTTTTGAATACTAAGTTCTCCCTGGCAGCAGCACAGGAAAGGAAACAGTGCCTTTTTCTGCTTGAGGTACTTATTCTGCTGGGCAGAGCCAGCTTCATGTGAGCAGCCCTGGGAGCTGCCATGCTGGGGTTTAGCTGCCTGCTGGCCTGGCCCACCTGGGGTGCAGGAGGATGTGCTGGCATGCTCAAGGTGCTGGGCTCTGCTTCTCAGCATCCTCAGCCCCGTCAGCGATGAGTTGCGATTTCAGGGCAGATTTGAATTAAAAGGGAGAGCAAGGCAAGGGTGATCACTCACCCACAGCCATGGAAAGGAACTACAAAATGTATTTGTGGCTGCAGAACCCTGCAGGCCTTGTGGCTGCTGGCTTTATGGCATGAAATTGATTTGATGTCGTAGTAATATCTCTTTGAGGCTGGAGAAGGAAGGTCCTTCCTTGGACCTCAGTCTGCACCAGTTCCCCACTGGATGTGTTTTGTTCACTTGCTTCTTGGGACACCAGGAGATGCTTGCTCCTTCCCTGTGCCCTACCCAGAAGTCAAGTTCTGGCTCATGCACCTGCAAGCTGAGCTGCTCAGAGGGCACAGCCAGGCTGGCACCTCCAGCAGCACATCTCCTGGGCACACAGGCACAGCCAGGCTGGCACTCCCAGCACATCTCCTGGGCACACAGCACAGCCAGGCTGGCAGTCCCAGCAGCACATCTGGGCACGCAGCACAGCCAGGCTGGCACTCCCAGCACATCTCCTGGGCACACAGGCACAGCCAGGCTGGCACTCCCAGCACATCTCCTGGGCACACAGGCACAGCCAGGCTGGCACTCCCAGCACATCTCCTGGGCACACAGGCACAGCCAGGCTGGCACTCCCAGCACATCTCCTGGGCACACAGGCACAGCCAGGCTGGCTGGTGCTGCTGCTTTTCTTCCTTGGTGCGTGGCTCTGTTGAACAGAGGGCAGCCCTACCTGGGCTGGAGCAAATGGGTTGCAATTAGTAAACTGTCTTTTAAACAATCCTCCCATCAACAATTGGGCAGGTGGCTGTGCAAAGGCCTCTCGGGTGTCAGTATGCAAATGTCGGCCATGAGGAGATAATTATTCTGCTCTCCCATCTCGAGCACATTCCTACCTTGCCAATGGATCATTCTACTAATTTTTATCTCTGTTGCACTCAGCATAAAATGCCCACAATGTGTTTGTGTTTCCACACAGACACTGGGCTGCATTAGCTGGGAAGAGCCCATGTGGAAATCCGCAGCTCTGAGGACAGATTTTGGCAGATGATTTATCCTTTCTATCAACATGCTACAGCCCAGTGAGGCATGAGGGCTTTTCCTCTGGGACACACCACTGGGGAGGACCTGGGCATTGAGAGGAACAGTAGATTTGTCTTTCCAGACAAGCTGTGGGTCTGCTGGTAGATAAAACCAGCACTGGGAGATAAAAGAAACAATGGGAAGGATTCCACTGATTGGTGAATGGAAAAAGATATTTGCTTTTACAAATAAATTTTAGGTCTGCTGATAAATGAAATTAGACATTGAAAGATGAAAGAAACAATGGGGAAGGAAAACCCCTAAATTCTGTAAGAATTAAAAATGAAAAGGGAGGGTTGGTTATACATTACAGGGGAATCTCTGGTATCAGGCGTTCTGGGAAGTCTGAACCTCTCACGTACCTCAGAAATGGGGAATGAGAGAAGGGAAATGTGGCTGGGAAATTGGGATAAAAAGGGAGGCTGGGTCCTCCAAAAATCTGAGAGATCCCAGGGGAATGCCCCACGGCCTCTCCATTTATTCAAATAAAGCCAGAAAGGGCTCCTCTGTCTCCTTTTTGGACATAAACCTCTGGTGCTTGTGGATTAATTTTCCTAACAGCATCTTCATCACCTACTTATTTATTTACACGTTAACATCCCTTCCTTGGAAGTGACTTTTCTGCTCTCTGCAGGATTTTTCCTTTAAAATTGCCCTCCTAACAACATCCCAGCAACAGGACTGCTGCTTCTCCATGTCCTGATGAAGAGCTTGTAGACATTTGTTTGCAACTGCCTTTTGTTGTAACATAGGGAAGCTCACAAAAAATCAGAACACAGTATTCCTTCTTCCCTATGACGGGTCTTTGTCTTCAAGCAGCTGTAAAAGAGGGCAATCAATAAACCTTGCCAGGGTCTTTTTAATGCTTTTTGAACCATTATGGTCATAATGCTTCTTCAGGCTGCCGTGTCAATACACTCGAGACACTGAATATGTCAAAACCACATAAAATCTTTATTAAGATGAAATTAAATGAGCAGGCCCAAATCAGCAATTTAAATGGATATTGTTCTTCAAGGATGCCAGACCTAAAAACCAGACACAACTGAAGAATTCAGGGCATTCAGTTAGGATTAAATTGGTATGAAACTCAAACTTTTGCCACAGCTCCTGGGCAGGAGGAATTTAGGAGGATGGGAATTGTTGTCACAGTGTTCTCGACACCTGCCTGATGTTTTCTATCGCAGCATTGGCCTGAGCTAAAAAAGTGAAGCAAATCTGGGGCAGGAGGGAAAAAAAACAGTTATTGGCATGAAAATTCAGTCTGTCTCTGCTCATCAAATTAACCCAGACTGATCCAAAGGGAAAAAATAATCCTCATTTATGTATGGTTCCAGGTGACAGTGCATGGAGCTGCCCCGGGTGGCACTGCAGAGAGTCCATCCTCGTGCTGCATGGCCCTGGTGGGTGGATTTCTTCTCCCAGATCCTCCCAAGCCCTTTTGGGCCCTGTAAAGTCACCAGAGCCGTGCTCACACAGAGAATCTGGCAGCAGAACCGTGGGGCACTTTCAGCTCAGTGACTGAGCCCTCCTCCAGCCTCACACGGAGGCTGCAGCATCGGAGATTTTCACCTGCCAAAAGGCGGTGAGGACAGGCAGGACATGTGAGAGCTGCCAGGACCTTGGGAAAGCCAGAGCCCCACTCAGCACCCCCCAGCACACAGCTGAATGTGTGTGAGCTCCAGGAGGGTAAAAACCTGCGGGCCATCCCAAGGCAGCCAGGAGGTACTGCAGGAACCACGAGGCTGTTGGGGCACAGGAGCTGGCTCTGGGCTCTTTCCACAGACAGTGCCAGGCATGCAGCAGTTCAAGCTCTTTGCTGCCACTTTGCCCAAATTTTGCACAGCAGGACAGGACCCAGGTGGGCTTGTCTGGGCTAGATGCATTCCAACATGGCTCGCTTTGCTCCACTTGGGAGCTCCTGTTTTGCAGTGCCACAATGCCTGGGACATGAGTGGGTTTGGCCCAGCCCTTTGGCACTGGCCAGCAGGTGATATCAGCTCCTGTGTGCCTGTTTGCTGACCCTTGGGACCAGCCTGATGGAAAGGTTCAGAGGCTCAGGTTTTGCATCTCCAGAGGGTGCCATGACTCTGATGTGCCCTGCAAGCTACAGGGTGGACCTGGCTCCTCTAGGGGTTGTCACGTGGAAGGAGGAGTAGCCTCAGCACTGACCAGTGGGTTGGTAATGGGTAGTTCAGCACCAGGCTTGTCCCCAAAGCACCACCAGTCTACCCTGCCAAGGGCACGGCTGCCTTGTGCTAGTGGCCTGGTTCTGATGGCAGCAAGGGACATCACCCCTGTGGATTTTCCACTGGAGCACAGGGATCCCTTCTGCATTGTAATTGTGCAGCTTTTGCTTCATCAGGTGGGATCCTACAGCTTGCCAGGAGGATTTCACTGCTCACAAAGGAGCTCTTTTTCTTCTCAGCGGAAAGCTGAAAAATTGCTCGGTTCCAGCCTATTTAGTTTTAATTGTTTCCTTTAGTTCTCATTGCCCACAGCAAAATATCACCTTCCCCTAACAACCAGCCAGGCTGGGAGCCAGCCACCCTGCCCAGCCGCTGTGCCAACCCTCCTGCTGGTTCCGTGGCTCCCGGGAGTGCTGTCTGTGCTGGCAGGGCTGGATTTTGGGGAAGAGGCATCACCCTCAGCAGGCAGCAGGCAGAGCAGCTGCAGTGCTGCTACTGCTGGGCTGTCACCATGCCCCAAGGGCTTTGCTCTGGCTCTCTGCTCTCCCAGCCAGCTCAGCCCTCCCTGCTCCCCTCTGGCAGCTGCTGAGGAGGGGCCAGCTCGTCATTCCTGCTCCAAGGTGGCTCTGAAGAGAAAGGTGCTGCTGTGCTGCTGAGGCAGAGCACCATGCACACGGAGCCCTGGGGATGTTGAACAGCAGAAAATGAGAAAAGCCTCTTCTCTCTCCCTTCACCAGAATGGGCTTCGAGCACCTGGGGCTTTTTGGGAATGATGTGGTGCATCCCAGGTGAGCATCACCTCCAGGACCTCTGCTCCTGCTCCTAATGCAGCCCTTCCACAGGGACAGCCCACCCCACAAAGACAAAAACCCCACGTCAGCAGTAGAAAACAGGCTCTTGCAACCTCAAGAAAAACTTGTGGGGACTCCTAAACCTTCTTGGAAGTTATGGGACCAGGAGGATAAAGCAATATTCCCTTCCCATGCAGGCTGCCTTCAGGGAGCACAGCCAGACACCCCCAAGCAATCTTAGCAACAGCTCAGGCTCAAGGGAATATTAATGTATTCCAGTATAAGGCAAGGATGCAGGGCTAGCTGTCGGGGTGAAACAGAACAAAAATACACCCAACCCATCAGAGTAACCCACCAGATCACTGATTTTATCCCAGGATAAAAGATCTCTGCATCAGGGTTCAGTCTGATGCTGGGCACTGCCTCAGCAGGCACGTCCGAGCCTCCAGGGTTCACAGCACCGTGCCACAGGTTTCCCTGAAGGTTTTCCTCTGCTCAGCTCTGGGGAAGAACTATAAAACAAAGGCTCATAAATTAATAACCTAAAAGAGCAGCAGAATATTATTAGATACTTGGGAGCTAATTGCACTGATGGTAATCACAGGTATTTTGAAGGAACCAGCAGAGATGTAATATGTAATTCCACAGGTATTCCAGAATAATTTTAGCAATTTAATTAATTTCTGCTAATACCTTTTAAATCACCTGCCCAATTCCTCTCATGTTTCCTGAGGGAAAGGGGGAAGAAACTTTTCCAATTGGTTAAATCTGTTGCAAACTCACTTTTTTTTGGCAAAGATATTGTTTTATTTCTCAGTGGATTTAATTAACATTAGAGTTATCCCTGGGTGACAGGGTGGCCAAGCAAGACTGCGATTGCCTGGTCCTAAAATTGGAAGTCTGGATCAGGGATGGTTGAAGTGTTTTGGACAGACTGTGATGGGCTGAGAAGATGGAAACTGAAATGATTTGTGGATTTAGGTCAAATTCAGTAAGCAGAGCCAGGGGAAAATGTGGGAGAGAAATGTAAACAGCACCAGGCATTTTATTCCATCTCCTCAAAATGCAACATTTTGTTTAGAAAAGGCAAAAATATCTCATTTCAACATGTTTGAGATGCAGGTTTTCTGCTTGTCTCCTTGTGCCTCCCCCCAAGGTCAGGCAGCTGAGACACATCCAGCCCTGGGGCAGCACTGCAGCTGGAAAAATTATTTCTTTCCTTTCTGGGCCCACTGCTCAGTGAGTGCAGGGCTCAGAACCTCGGGATGGCACTTGGGAGTGCAGGGCAGGTGGACAAAATCAGAGAGAAGTGATTTGGGCTGTATGAGAGCTGAGCCCCACCCTCCCCACGCTGGCAGAAAAGAGACCACCAGAAGCCATTGCTCTCATGGGGCTTTTATTGTCCGGCTGGCCCTCGCCTCCCACCCTCTTGCCCATGGCTGAGCCCCTCAGCACCACCCACGCCTGCAGAGGAGACCCCAGCCCAGCTCATCCCCAGGCCCAGCCACCTGCCTGGGGCAGCACATTCTTCCTGGATCTTTTCTGGGGTTTGGTGGGGTTTTTTGTTTGTTTTTTTTTTTTCTTTTTTAATATTTATTTTAAAAATATAGTAGCTGTGGAAAGCAGCCCTCTTTATAAATGCTTGATGCCAGAGTGAAATGCATCCTCACCGTCCTTGTTCCTAATCCCTCCTGGGTGCCCCTGCCTGCCAGCAGCAGTGCTGGGGGCTGGGGAGGCAGCTGGGGCTGCTGCAGGCAGGGATGCTCTCGATGGCAGGGAGAGAGAGAGAGAGGGACCCTTCTAAAAATAGAAATATTGTGCTGAGTCGTTTGGAGTGAATGAAATCCATAAAACACCAGCATTAGATTAGCTCTAGCTTGTCAGATATTGCTCCTGGCAGAGTTGGTGCAGGGTGCTGGTGGAGGCTCAGTCCTCCTCAGCCTGGGCCAGGGCAGCCACGCCGGCCCCAGCCCCGCTCCCCACTGCAGGGCTCCCTGCTCTCTCCCACCTCGAGGACACTGCCCCACAGGGCAGCCTGAGAGCCCCCAGAGCCGATATAAATAGGAAACTGTAAACACAACCATTGGAGATAAGAGACATCTACGATCACAGGGTTTACTGCTTGAAACGCCCCACCCTCCCCCCCATCCACACCCCTATGCCCTTGTCCCCACCCCGTAAAAAGGTCTCCAGTAACAAAACCTTCCGTCCAGGCTTGGAGTAAAGGTGAGGTGCTCGGGGAGTAAAAAGGGACATTGCAACCTTAGCAGTCTTTGCTCGGGAGGGGAGATGGTGGCAGGAGGGGGAGAGAGGGTCCAGGTCAGGTCCTTTGCAAGTCCATTTGGTTTGTCTGCAGGACTCCTAGGGTTGTACCTGAGATGAAGACGTCTAGAGGACCCTCCATAGCTCAATTAGAACGCCGTTGGTGTTTCTGTGCCTAGAAGAGCCCTCGCTGCCAGGATTTGTCTGTCGTGCGTGCAGCGGGCAGCGGGGAAGCAGCGTCCTCCCTCTCCGCTCGGCACGGGGCCGTCTGAACCAACGCCGGCCCGGGACACCCCTCATGTGTCCAGGATCTCGCTGGTGGGCGACGGCTCGTGGGGGATGCCCTGTGCGCTGTGCATGGTCTGGTTGTGCGAGAGGGAGTTCTGCTGGAGCTCCAGGGCGATGGCGTTCTGCGGGAACTCCTTCACCTGCCGCTTGTACTCCAGGAAGGTGCACGCCTTGGTGGCGATGGCGATGATGTTCTTGCCGATAAAGATGGTGGAGACCCTGCTGTCCTGGAATAAGATCATGTTGATGGCCCGGATGAAGATGGTGACGATGTTGATGGTGACCAGGCTGAGGACGGGGTAGAGCATCATTTTTTGCGGGGCAATGTGCTCCCCTTGCATGCTGATCTCGCTGAGGGACACGCAAGGCAGGATCAGGAGGAGTATGTAGCAATAGAAGAACATGAGCCCCTCTGCCCAGATGGGCAGGCCGGTCCTGTGTGGCTCCCACAGGTTGGCCTGGATGTCCAAGATATCCAGCAGGTCGAGGGCCACCCAGAAGAGGCGTCCCCGCAAGTCCTCTTTCTTCCGAAAGGTCCGTATGTACTCCATGCTGTCCAAGGCCACCAGCACCAGGTAGAGCCCCGGCACGCAGATGGAGAGCAGCAGGGTCAGAGCTTTCCTGGCCACCGTCTCCAGGTTCTTCTTGTCCGCTTTGTAATTCTGAAAGATGAAATACAGCTTGATCTCCAGCACGAAGATGTAGAGGAACCACAGGATCATGGCGTAGCCCCGCTTGGCCGTCTTCACCTCGGCGCCCACCCACACGGCCACGTAGCGCAGCACGATGAGGAAGCAGATGTCCCCCACCAGCACGATGATGCAGACGCCGATCTTGCGGGGCCCCTGGTTCTGCTCCACCAGGTAGGCGTCCATGAAGGCCATGCTGGTCATGATGACGATGGTGGTGAGGCAGACGTGGCGCCGGTCGGGCGGCGGCAGCACCATGGCGAGGCGGGCGGCCCTGCGGCCCTCGGCGCTAGGGGAGCGCTCCCGCCGGCGCGGCGCGGCGCCGCATCCGCGGCCGGCCCAGGGGCCCAGCGCCGCCCTGTCCCCCGCTGCCACCCCGGGAAGAGGTGCCTGGAGGAGCAGTGGCTCGGCCGGCAGCCCCACTGTCCCGGGGCTCGGGGCTGCCCCTGCAGACCCCACGGCAGCCCTTCGCCCCTCAGGGGCCGTGCCCGGCAGGCACCGTGGCTCTGCCCCCAGCCCAGGGCTGGCTGAGCAGCCCAGCCCCAGGCACCCTCCGCCAGCAGCAGCCAGGGCTCACGGGTGTGCAGGGCCTCCGGGAGGAATGTCCCTCCTCGCTGGTGGGTCCCCCATCGCTGTCAGGCTCTCCAGCAGTCCTATGGCACTAAGACGCCTCCAGGCTCCGAGCCCCAGATCCTGGTAGAGATCCCTGGAAACACGGCAGGTGACGGGGCAGAAGGGGAGCTCTCCCTGTTCCCAGCGAGATCCCACGTTCCTCCGGGCTCTGGGGGACTCCTGCTGTGTCCTCACAGGCAATCCCCTTCACGCCTGTGCCCACAGGGCTGTGCTGGTGTCCTGCTGCTCCCAGCTGTACCTGCATCCCTCCATCCTGCAGAAAACAGCAAAGAGCGAGCATTAGGGTCCCTCTGTGAGCTGACCACGGAGTGGTGGCAATGACAGCCCCCGCAGCTCCAGCACACCACAGCGTGAGCTGGGCTCCCACCAGATGCCATCCCACCATGGGGGCACCCACCACACCCTGGTGGGCCTGTGTGTGAGGGTGCAGAACAGCTTTCCACTGAGCACAAACGCAGCACGGGCTGTCCTGCAGGGATCACAGCCTGCTGCCCTTCCACGGGCACTGCCTGCCCAGAACTCCTCAGCAAGCTCATGCCCTGTGTGCTTCGGCTGTTCCAGCAGCACTGGCACAAAAACACAAACCTGGTGGGGGTACACAGGTTCATAGCATTCCCAGCTCCAAGTATCCCTGCTCCAGCAGGGACACAGACCACAAGTTACTGCAGAGGTCCCAGCCTGGACAGTTCTGCTTAACTACAGCCATGGGATTCTACCAGTTACTGAGCAGCTCTCAGAGTGTGGGGCACGTCCCTCCTCGAGCAGGGGTGAGGTCAGGGCTGGCACACTGGGAGCAGGGCAAAGCTGTCCCCAGGGTGTCATGATGTCCCAGTAGCTTTCTGGACTGGTTCAGCTGCTCGTGGACACAGCTCCTCCTCGTCACGGTGTGCTTGCCTAATTAATTTGTTAATCTTTTCTGTGCAGGGAATGCACTCCCAGAAATGAACAGGTAGGTCTCAGTGCATGCAAAAATGTCACTGAACTGCTCACGTGGAGACAGACCCTGATCACAGCCACAGAGGCTGAAGGGAAGAAGCCAAGCTCAAGGAGGTGTAAGCCGTTAAAAACCTGCCCTACTTTGCAGCTGCTTATGTTTATAGGGCCTCATTTAAATAAAAGCTGGATCCTCTCCTGCTTCAGGGAGACAAGAAGAACAAAGAAGAGAAAGTGGGAAGCCAGATGAGTCAGAGCCAGCCCTGCCTTATGCCTGAGTAGGTGGACAGCAGGGATACATGTACCTGTGCCCTGGTCTACAAAGGATGTGGTGCTCAGCAAACGTTAGCAAGGGACTTAAGGCTGCTGCTCCAGCCAGGACCCTCGGGATGCTCTTCTGAGTCTGCTCCAGCAAGGAAAACTGGCATGTTAAAATAATTTCTCAAGCAGGAATAGCTCAGGAAAAAACCAAAAATATGTGGTGGGAATTCATGAGAAATGCTGCATGGTGCTTCCCAGTCAAGGCAGTCCCTGCAGCCCCACTCATCAGCGTGCAACAACTCAGAGCTGCCGTTTGGGGCTTCAGTTTGTTCTTTCTCGAGGTTTCGGATAAAAATATACGGTCACTGCTGTAACTGCCTCAAAACTCATGCCAAGTTTTACAGAGGATTTATAGCCAAAGATAGATAATTCCAGACAAATTAGCTCTTTCATGAGGGAATGGTGGCTTTTTTTTTCTTTCACCCTGTAAGTATTTATGCCTTCAAAAGACAGCGGTTATTTAAAGGGCAGTGGGTTGCATCACAGCACAGTAAGGTGCAGAAGCAGCTTGCTTGTAAATCCTGCCCCTGTGCCCTGGAGTTCCTGGTGTGCTCTGGGGAGCTGGGGGAAGGCACAGCTCTCTCCTCATGCCTACATGAAACCAGGCAGAAAACCCTTCCGTGCCTCCTGGCGAACACCCAGGGCACCTAAAGGTGTTAATTCACAGCGTTTACAGCGTTAACCACCAAAAAGAATAGGCTGGAATGTCAGATCCTTCCCCAGTGTCTGCTCCTGAAGGGCTCACAGCAGCCCGGGCTGTGTTTGACAAACATTTGTGGTGGTGACCTTCCAGAGGGGAGGAAGGGACTGAGTCACAGGGCTCGGGCACTGCTTCCTCCCCGGTCACATCACGCACTGCCCAGGGTGAGCACCTCTCTTGGCTTTTCCAGATTGTTTCCAAGCACCTGCTGCAGTGCGAGCCCTTCTCCTGATTTCCCAAGAGCTGGTGTTTTCCCCACCCCTCACAGCCCTGCTGCTGGATGGAAACACAGAGTCCTTTGCAGATCCATGGAGCAGAGCTTGCCAATGTGAGGGATGCCTGACCAGCCTGTCGAGGAGGGGGCACATGAAACTCTCCTGGCAGGACTGTTAGAGAAAAGCAGGTCGTTTTTAAACAACCATGACTTGGTGACTTTTAAATGGCTGCATCGGACAGTACATTCAGAAACTGCCTGAGAACTGTGCTGAGTAAGCAAGACAATAACCACGGCAGACAGCCACAAGAGCACACCTGAGGCAAATATTTGTTTAGACAAGTATTCACAAAACTTCCTTCCTGCAGGAATTCTTGTAAAGAAAAGGCAGCCCACCTGAACATAATGGGCTTGGGGCGCTATGGATGTCAGTGAGCCAGGCTGGCAGCTTCCTAAGGAAGGGATCTAACAGCTTTGGCATCCCTCTTGGTGCCAGGACTCCCACAAGCAGGTGATGAAGTGATGCTTCAGTCTTGGCAACTATAGGCCTCGTTACCAGGACAAAATTCAATCCCTAATTGCTTCTTCTCCTCTACTTCTACCTTACTCAAACAGCTCCCTTGCACTGGAGTAAGCAAATGACCTCAGTGACATTCAGTGTGTCACCAGCTGAGAAGGCAGAGCCCAAGGCCAGCATCCAGCCCCACCAGTGAAGCCAGCAGCAGGAAATGGGAATGGGGAGCAGCAGCCTCTCCCCTCTCCATCCCTAGGGTGTGCTTGGGGACACCCCATTTCCCAGCCCAGCCTGCCCCTTCCCAGCTGCCCTACAGGATGGGAGAGGCTTCCATGGGAATGGAGGGGGCTGCTGATTTCCTGGAGAGACTCAGGGGTCCTGCAGATGAGTCCAAGCCCGGCTGAAGGGCAGGGTTTGCACTCTCACCGCTGCCCTGCTTCCTCTGGCACCGAGGGGAAGGAGCAGCATTGGGGCAGCCAGCCCTTGCCCTATTCCTCTAGCGCCTCTAATCTGTCTCAGAAGTTATTTCTTGGTCTTGCACCTCTTTTTCCCGGCTCTCCCGGACCCTGTAAAGCACTCGTGGTTACCCAAGGACATGCGGTCACAGCCGTGCTCCACCACCAGCCCAGGCAGTCTGGAAGAAAACCAAAGTGTGCTTTTGTCTGCGATGCAGTGGCTAATTGCGGTGATTAATTACCGCTGGCTCTGCCCTTTCCGGCCGCCCATCCCTGCGCCCTCCTCTCCTGCCTCTGCCCAGCCCCTCCCGGCACAGCAGCCGGGAGCTGAGGGATGCAGGATCCCACACAAGCCCCATCTCCCAGCCCGGGAGCCACAGCTGCAGACAGCCTGCAGGGCTCCTGGAGCCCCTGCAAAACATCGTCATTGACGGCTCTTCCCAAAGCCCAGCTCTAGCTGGCAAATTAATTTAAATTATTTATGTAATTTGGATCCTGTCTATTTTAAAAAAGGGAGTGAGACAGAAGTACACACAACACGCTTCCCAGGTAATTAGGATGCCGCATTGCTTAAAGCTTCATTTGCACTTTAATTGCTTTGATTTATTCCAGTTTTCCCGAGTGTAAATCCAAAGCTCCCCCTCACTTGGCCCTTCAGCCCTCTGGAGAGCTGCTGCTCCACCAGGGCCTTCTCCCACCTGGCAGCGTGGGCCAAGAGGAGGCGATGGGCACAACCACCTCTGCTCGGGACTCCAGGGCAGCTGTGGCAGAGGCACCAAGCGATGGCACCGCTCCCTGGCAGCGAGGTGTGCTCCAGGGAGCCGCAGCCAGGGGCCCTGCTCTCAGCAGAGCCTGGGGACAGGGAGCTGCTGTTCATTGCTCACACCATTTGTGACTCCCTGAACCACCTGTGACTGTGCACCACGTAAGGATGGGGCTTGCAAGCAGGGCAAGCTCTGCAGTTGACTAAGAAGAAGCTCTAAACCAGCCTGTCCTTGAGCCTTTGATGCTCCTGCTGCTGGTTCAGCATCACTGACCTGAAGGCTGAGGTTTCACCTTGCCCACCCCAGGCAGTCCCTGGGGACCATCAGAGGGAGGGAGGCAGGGAGGATCACAGAATCACAGAATGATGAGGTTGGAAGAGACCTCCAAGATCATCGAGTCCAACCCATGCCCTGACACCTCAACCAGACCACAGCACCAGGGGCCATGTCCAGGCTTTTATTAACACATCCAGAGATGGTGATTCCACCACCTCCCTGGGAAGAGCATTCCAGTGCTTTATTATTCTTTCTGTGAAAAACTTTTTCCTAATATCCAACCTGTCCCTTCCCTGACACAGCTTGGGGCTGTGTCCTCTGGCTCTGTCGGTGCTGCCTGGTGGGAGAGACCGACCCCAGCTGTCTGCAGCCTCCCTTCAGGGAGCTGTAGAGAGCAATAAGGGCACCTCTGAGTCTGCTTTTCTCCAGGGTAAACACCCCCAGTTCCTTCAAACATTCCTCACAGTGTTTGTGTTCCCAGCCCCTCTCCAGCCTCACTGCCCTCCTCTGGAAGTGCTCCAGGGTCTCAACGTCCTTCCTAAACTGGGGGGGCAGAACTGGGCACAGCACTTGAGGTGCAGCCTCACCAGCACTGAGCACAGGGGAAGGATGACCTCCCTGCTCCTGCTGGCCACACCATTCCTGATCCAGGCCAAGAGCCCCTGGCCTTCTTGGCCACCAGGGCACTCTGCTGGCTCAGGTCCAGCTGGCTGCCGACCAGCACCCTCAGGCCCTTTCTGCCTGAACAAGGCTGGGATGTCCCTACCCTGAGGAGCAGGGAAGGTGGCTCTGGGCAGCGGCTGTGCCCCGCCTCCTCCAAGGCAGCACCGGGCTCTCCAGCTCATCCTGTGAAGGAAATGAGATTGAGGAAGATTTTTCCGGACTCTGCCCACTAATTGTGTCTGAAGGAGGAAGCAGCCCACTTGCTAATGACTACAGATAATTTACTGTGTAGGCCCATCAAGAGATGGAGAAAGAGCTGCAAACTGTTCCTAGAACCTGCTCAAAATAAACAATGCAATGTCAGACAGAACCAGCTCCTGCTTATACCAGTGAGTGCATCAACTGTGCTCTCCTGCTGCAAACACCCTCCGTCCCCTTTGGGGTTCATTTCAGCCCCCTTTTCCAAAAACAAACACAAGCAGAAGGCACCAGAACTGTTGCCTGAATAGGAAAAAAAAATAAAACTACCCTCTCAATCACATCACTTTGGTGACGGGGTGGGGAAATGCTGCTTGCCCAAAGCACAGGCTGGCTGCATGGACAGATGGATGGACGGATGGACGGATGGATGGATGGATGGATGGATGGATGGATGGATGGATGGATGGATGGATGGATAGCCTTTTTGTTCCCAGTTTTGTGCCCCACAGCCATCCTGGTCACGGCTCTCCCGCTGACCCAGGCAGCTGCAGCTGCTGGGAACATGTCCCCATTCACAACCATGCTGAGTTTGAATATATTTGACAGATATGCCAAAAAAAAAAAAAGTGCCTTTTTACGTGTTTCAGGTGGTTAAAAATAGTCAAAGGTAAATGATTCATTTTGACTTGTATGTAAATTGTGAAATTATAATACCACATTTTGACTCTACCAAAACAATTTACCATTTTCCCAGCAAAATGCTTCTGCAGAGGAATTTCTTGGTGTTTCCAAGTTGGGTGCATTTTCAAGATTTTGATCTAATCCAGACCAAACCCCAGATATAAAAGCATCTAAATCCCCCACAGTTCATTGCTTTGTTGCCAAAAAGGGCACATTTGGCAAACATCTGTCTGAATGTATGTTTGCCACAGTGAGAGATGCTTGTGGAGTTCAGTGGAGCGCAGGTTCTGCTCACAGAGTTATCCCCACCCTCCTCTCCCTACTGCAGGCTCCTTGCACTCTTTATCACTCTTCAGCAGAGCTTTGCCCACTGGTCCTGGGGCATTTTCCCCTCTGCTACCTGGAGTCCTCCAGGGCTTGCTGCTCCTCTGCCAGACCATCAGCATTTTCCCTGCACCGCTGCCCTCCATTGCCAGCGCTCCTGCAAATGCAGGACTTGCCCCTGCTGGGGGAATTTGACCCAACTAAACTCTCTTTTTGGTTTGTTGGTTTGGGGTCTTTCTTTGGTTTTTTTCCTTTGTTTTCCATGCTTCCCCCCCACTTTTTGGGAGATGCTGTTGGATTTTACATGTTTCCCATAGCATGCTCCCAGCTCACCCCAGAGGGAGCTGTCTGAGCTAAAACCAGCATCCTCACTGGTCCTGTCCCTGCCCAGGAAACTGTTTGGCTTTCCTCTGAAGGAGCTGTGCCATCCTTGGGCTGGGAACAAAAGGACTTCCTGCCCTAGGCATGGCAGGGCTGAGAGTGCACCTGCGACTCGCAGTTGAACAAATCACCTCACTAAAATCCAGCAGCACACCACCAGCTCTGACCTCTGCTGGATAGAAAGGTCTCTGTCTCTTTCTATCCAGGCCCTCCTGCATAGAAAGCCCTCACTCAAGTGGTCAACAAGTTTCACCTGCACACAAGGACCATAGCTTGGATTTTTCCTGTGCCATCAGTAGGCATGAATGCAAACACCAGGAGCGAGCCAGGCCAGGAGCACAAAGCTTGGATCCGATTTCAGTAGCCTGAGGATGTGCTTTTGTGTGTGACTCACAACCATGTCCTCAAATAACCTCACACTGTCAGTGCTGGGGGAAAGGAAATCATGGAGCCAGAGCAGAGTCCTCACACAGATGCTTCCCCCCACTGCCTGCTGGAAATCCCTACAGATGGAGGATGGAAAGCTTCCTGCTCTTGCTCATGCTTGTCCTCACTCTCCTGGGTGCTGGCAGAGAGGTCCAAACTTTCCTGAGTGCTGCTCCCAGCACCCTCACCCAATCCGCTGGGTGCCTGAGAGCAGGTGGGAGAGGGAATCAGCTAATTAAAATAAAATGAAATACTGGAGTGTGAAGCTATAAATAGGAGAGTGCTGGGAGTTTCCTGGTGCTAAAAACATGCTTGTGGGAAAGGAGATGCTGGAAGCTCTGGGGCAGAACTCTGGAGATCTACCAGGGAAGATGCATCTGAGAGCTGCTGGCACCTCCTGCCTGTGTGAGAGGGTGCTCAGCCAGGGATGACTCTGCAGTACAGGCTGGAAGGATCAGGCTGGCTTGCAGGCTCCTGTACAGACCTGGGCAGAGTCACTGCTGGCTCCTCTGGCCTGGGCCAGGCTGGCTCTCACACTGAAGGCAGCAGGAGAGGGAGCTCTGCTCTCCTCTCCTCTCCTCTCTCCCCCCCAGGATGCAATGAAAGGCTGTGGGTGAAGTGCCTGATGCAAGGAAAGCAGGGCAAGCTGCAAAGGGAGAACTAGGAGGACAAGGAGGTCTGACTCCCAAACTACAATCCTGGAGAGCTCTGCTCTGCTCGATGGTGAAGGCATTGAGGACTTTCTGCACTCAAACAGCGTTTGGGAGGTACAGCAAGAGTGGCTGTGGTGTCCTGCTCCCACGAGAACTATTACTCCCCTTGGGGCTCAGGTGAGCAGGGGGCCTGGCTGCTCGAGGAGGGGAGGATTCAGCACCACAGAGCTGGGCAGGTGCCTCGGAGGCCAATCAGCTGCCACACAAAGCAAGTGGCATCTCTGCCCTCCCTGGGAGTGGCATCCAGCTTGTCCCTGCCGCCAGGCTGTGGTGGCACAGAAACAACTGTGCCCCTGTTATTCCCTCTGCACAGGGTTAGTGGAGGTGGGATGAGCTTGGCAGGCTGCTACTGCTGCCACCAGTCTGGCCTTTGATTAAGAGTGATTGTTCTGCTCCTAATTAACAGGAGGCAGCTGCTGGCTGTTCTGGTGGAATGGAGAAGCAGAGCCCAGAGGCTGTGATGAAAGGAGATGGTGTCTGCTGGCTCCCACTGAGCCTGGCACGGCCAGCCTCTGGCCAGCCACACACCTGGGCTGTGGGACGTGTCCCTGGGAGGGACTCGGCACTGCCAGGGCTCAGCCTCTGCAGGAGCAGCAGGTCTGGGATGGCCAGATAACCCCTGGGGTGACTGTGCTGCTCTCTGCCCGCCCAGGGCACCCTGAGGTGCAATGCTGGTGATGCCTGCCTGGTTCCCACAAGGTTTATCTCCCAGTCTGCCCCTCAGAGCCCCTCCTGAGGCACAGCCTCTCCTGTCACAACGGGTCTCTGGTGGCCTGTGGCGTTCTGCTGCTCCCCCAGGTTCGAGGCAGCTGTCTGCCCTGGGAGCAGGCATGCTGCTGCTCAGCCTGTCACCCTGGCAGCTGAGCCAGCTCCCCAGGAGATGAGAAGGCATCTCAGCTTCTTCTGCTCCCCAGGGCAGTGACTCTTGAGCAGAAGCAGAGTGTATCCCAGTAAAAGCTTCACCGTTACCATCATGCCGTTGTTCTGAGTGGAAAGCTCACCTCAAACCTTTGTAATGCAGGGACAGCACACAAGACAGAAGTGATGGGTAGCTTGTAAAATCAAAGGACCTTTGCCTTGCCATACAACTGCTGAATTTATTTTGGCAAGGCTGGTCTAACGTTAATAATTGATGAGAGTAGCTCGATGCTGGTTGTCAGGAAGCCTTAGCAGCCTGAGAACTCCTGGTGGTGCACCCCAGCAGACAGCTGGGAAGCTGTTTGAAATCACAGCTGGAGCTGCTGGTGCCACAGCCTGGAGATGGGCCTCAGTGTGTTCTGCCCTGCACTTGTTCTCCATCATGAAGTCCACACCAGTGCCAGCTCCTTCTGGAACAGGCTCTCTGGCACTAAGCTCGAGGTCCCCCTCCCCATCCTGCCCGTGCCTCAGCCTCTGGGATGGGGCAGTGCTGGCATCTGCTGCTCTGACATCACCTGGGAGATGACACTGCGCCCATCTGACACAGTGCAAGGGAAATAATTGCAGCCCTGAGGTCACTGGGAAGACATTTCTCTTCCTCCAGTTTCTAGCCTTCTCTCTACCAGCCATCTAATAAATCTAATAAAATCTGTCTTGTTGATGTCTAATTCAATTCCAGCACCCACAGAACAGGCTCCTTGTATCACTCACAAACCTAACCAGCTCCCTCCTTGGCATATGAGCCAGGCCAAGGGGCTGCTGCAGGCCACTCCAGAAGAGAGCAATCACCTGGGGTCAGGACTCACTCTCCCAATCAATTACATGTTTGCAGGTTTTCCTTGGGTCACACCTAATTGAACTTTTAGCTGCTTGAACACCGTGGGCAGAGGCAGACGGTGACCTCTAGGCTGAAGTCTGGGAGCTAAATGAGTGGTGCTGGGAGGGGCTGAGATGAGCATGGCCTGGGGGATTTGAAGTAATAACTTGTGTATTCCATTATTCCCTCTCCTTTACATCCATCCCCAGCCAGGTGGGGATGATTCCAGCAGGGGTCAGACAGCACCTCAGAGGTGTGTGCTGCTTCTTGGGACTAAGGCTTTTGTTTGCACCAACTTGGCTTTTCAGGCTTTCCTTGCTAATGAAATTCTTTCCTTCCTTTAAACAAACCAGGAGCAGGGGCTATGCCTGAGGTGTGGGGAGCTCCCAGATTCCTCCTTGCCAGGTCCTGGGTGAGGAGGAGCTCAGATGGGAGATGGGAGATGGGCTCCCCACCTGACAGCACGGCCAGGTCCTGTCCCCCAGGAGGATGTGACAGGAGGATGTGACAGTTTGCTTTGCTGTGCCAAAGAGATCAAATATTTACAGCTGCTCTCTCCAGCTTCCCGTTTCAAGCCACAGTGACTTATTTGTTACAAATTTACATGCATGCTTAAAGACATCTTTATGTTCCTCCTAAGTATAAAAGGTATATTTCTCCATGGAGCATTCTGCCAGTCAGAATCAGCCACCCCATCCAGTATGTGACTGCGGTTGTGCCCAGCTTCAGTGCTCATTTTCCTCTTGCTAATGATTATCATTATATGAAGAAAAATGGGTCATTTACAGCGGTTTCTCCCCAAATAAAAGGCTGTGGGATACAGGATATCATTAAAATTCTAAACCTGACTTCCAACCTCAAAAGCAGGCTCTTGCTATTCGGGTCTCTCTGTGGAGGGAGGGAGGGAGGGAGGGAGGAGGGGAGGTGGGGAGAGACCACGCTGAATGCGCTTTGGCCATGAAATCTCTGGCTGATGTGCACTGGCACTGAGGCCCCGGGGCTGAGATTATCTCTGCTGCTCACACACGGGCTCCCTGGCTGGCCCTGGAGGGCACAGGCTGCCTCCCAGTCTCTCCAAGCTTTCTCCTGGCCAGCAGAGCCCCAGGGCTCCCACTGCAGCCCCACTGTGCGTGGGGCAGTGCAGGCAGAGCAGGGGTTAATTCCTGCCATAAAAAAAGCAATTTAGCTCCTGTCAGAAGGACGTGGCTGGGTGAGGTCCCCTGAGCAAGGGGAGG
This sequence comes from Fringilla coelebs, assembly GCF_963513975.1. Classification (NCBI taxonomy): domain Eukaryota; kingdom Metazoa; phylum Chordata; class Aves; order Passeriformes; family Fringillidae; genus Fringilla; species Fringilla coelebs. The sequence goes on along the minus strand of NC_140067.1, from coordinate 30,939,250 downwards.
CTGGCAAGCTCAAAAGCTGGTGCTTGGACAAGGGAGAAAGCAGGATGGAGTGCTCAGACACAGCAGCCCTTGCCCTGCCCTCACCCAGTGCTAGGGCTGAACCAGCCCCTGTGAGAGTGTCCCTGCTGTCCCAGGGGCCAGCTGGCCAGGACCTGCCACCAGCCCCTCACCCAGTGCTAGGGCTGAACCAGCCCCTGTGAGAGTGTCCCTGCTGTCCCAGGGGCCAGCTGGCCAGGACCTGCCACCAGCCCCTCCAACCAACACCCCCGTCCCCACAGCTGCAGCTGCCCAGGGGTGGAGGAGATGCTCACCCAAGGGCTCTGCCCATCTCCCCAGCCCCAGATCCAGGCTCCCAGCAGCAGGGTCCCCACCAGGCTTCGGGCTGACTCCTTCCCTCCTCCTTCCTGATGGCAGGAAAATGTGCCCTGCCCCCATTCAGTGCTGGCTCTGTATGTGGGAGCAGATCTCCCACCTCCTGGCGTTCTCCATCCCTGCTCCCCAGCATGCTGCTGCCCCAGAGGCTCACTTCCATCTCCTGGCATCCCCAGAAGGGGCTTCACAGGGAATGTTTTGCTTGGAAGGCTATGCAACCTCTGTGCAAGCCTGAAATTGCTGTGTACAGAGCTGTAAGGCAAAGCTAATCCATTTTGCAGCTTAGCCAGCTGCTGAAAGATGCTGTTTGAGAGTGAGGAGCAGCTAACTGTTTTCCTCCCTTCCATGAAATGGGAGGGACGAGGGATATTCAGAGGATGAGAGATGGAGGCTGACCCAAAATGGCTAATTTAGAAGCATCTTTTTAAAAATGAGACTTGCCTTGAATTGTTAATTTTTGAAGTCATTCCTTTCTAAATGTGCTCAGAGCAGACTAATTTCTCATTCTCTTTTCCCGCATTTGAAATCAAAATGTGCATGGGAAGCTCTCCTGCTGCTGATCCCAGCCAAGCAGTCAGGCCATGGCTAACAGCCAGCCTCACCCTGGCACCTGGGAACTGCCACAGCAGCCCAGGCCAGCCAGGGCACCCCCAGCTCCAGGTCACAGCCACGGGGTTGTGAGTGTGCCTCACAGCTGGGACTTGGGGTGTCCCCAGGGCAGCACAGAGAGCATCGCTCCTCCTTGGCAGAGGTTAGGGGTGTCAGAATGACAAGTTAGTTTTGGTCTGGCAGACAGGCTGAAAATCCAATACAAATTATTTCTGTTTGGCAGTCATTTAATAATTTTCACTTGGGGTTTTGAGCAAAATAACTACAAAGAGTGGCTAGGAGCAATCCCGGGATGCTTTGTTCAACCTCAGAAATATCTCCTTTCTCTCTGGGGTCACTTTTCCCTCCTCCTTCACTCCCCTCTGCTGATAACTTTAGATTAAATTTGAAGTAGCAGATGGCTTGGACTTTTCAGGAACAATGAATGTGGTTTGCTAGAAAACATAGATCCAGGGGAAGAGGATTCAAACCTCACTCCCAACTGATGCCAAACAAAGGGAAGAGCAATAAAACTCCTTTATATCCAGTAATGGCCACAAAGTCATCACACATATTCTCCCTCACTGGGAGGGAATCTCTTGCCTGGGATAGGGGGATGAAGTGTGGAGTGGAGCAGACATTTCCCAGTTTTCCAGAGAGAACATGTGTGGTATTTTCAGGGTCCCCAGACGAGAGAAGGAAATGATGAATCTGACTCCATGTTCTTAGAAGGCTAATTTATTATTCTATTCTATTCTATTCTATTCTATTCTATTCTATTCTATTCTATTCTATTCTATTCTATTCTATTCTATTCTATTCTATTCTATTCTATTCTATTCTATTCTATTCTACTATACTAAAACTATACTTAGGAATACAGAAAGGATACAGCAGAAGGCTTGACAAGATAATAATGAAAAACCCATGACTCTCCAGAGTCCCCACACAGCTGTACTGTGCTTGGTCATTAAGTAAAAACAATTCACATGAAACCAATGGAACAATTCACATGTTGGATAAACAATCTCCAAACACATTCCAAAGCAGCAAAACACAGGAGAAGCAAATGAGATAACATTGTTTTCCTTTTTCTCTAAAGCTTCTCAGTTTTCCAGAAGAAGCATCCTGGGCAAAGAGGATTTTTCAGAAAATATGATGGTGGCAAACATGAAATGTGGTAAATAGCAGGTGCTTCTCATTGAATTTTCAACTGCATGAGGCACAGGAAAACTGATGTTTGCAGAGTATCCCTCCTGTACAAAACAGGCAGTGCTGAATCCCCAGCTAAGGAAGTGGTGAGATTTGGGGAGGCTGGTGGGGACTGGGGGCTGTGGCAGCCAGGGCCACTGCTGGGCTGGCAAAAACCCCACCTGGCTGCAGAGGCACAGTGAGTGCAGCTGCCATCAGCTATTTTATTTTTCATTCTGAAACTGCTTCTGGAAGCCCTCCCTAAGCACCACGCCAGCATCTTGCACTGATTTTTGCAGCACCGTTTTCCCTCTCCCACTCTTGCTCAGCCCCAGCCTTTCCCACCCTCTGGCTGGGATCCCTCCCTTGGGATCCCTGTGGCCCCATGAGGCAACAACCATTTCTCCTCAGGATTCCTGGAAGCCCAGGTCCCCCTGGAAGCAGGTGAGACCCTGTGGCTGGGGTAGGGGGTCCTCTGACCTTTCAAACCTCCCTGATCCTGGGGGAATGGGGAGCACGCTGGTTTGAGTGCTCCCACAAGAATACTGAGCCATCTTTGTATTCTCCTCCCATGGAAAGCTGATTTCTTTGTGCTGCACTCCAAAACAGCTCAAGTACACTTGTAGGAGAGACTGCAGAGAGCTGGCTTTTCTCTCCTCTGAGGTGGAGCACAAGTGAAATTCTGCATGATGTTTGTGTGAGCCATGCCCTGCAGGACACCCTGTCAGCCTCGGGGCCTGGGCTGTGGCAGGATGGGGAGAGCACAGCCTCATTCAGGCTTGCACTAATTTGATCTCAGCTCAGCTTTAAACTGATTAGGACACACACAGTGCAGTGCTGAATGACTCCAGTTTATGCTTAAATAGAAACTCTATACAGCTTTGTGAATGAATTACACGTGTGTAAACACACCCCTTCTGTAAATCCAAACAAGGCCTTGAAACACAGCTAACCATTCATCACCACACAAATCTGCCACTTCAGATTGCTGCTAGGGCTGGGATTCCCCTCCTGTGCTGAGCAGCAAGCCAGCCCTGTAGCTCCTACACAGCTTGGCCTGCAGCTGAGCACCACCAGCAGGAGAACAATGCAGAGAAGCAGGAGGGAGAGAAAGAACCTTGTACAAGAAACACGGGGCACATCTGTCCCCTCCCTGCCAGCTGACAGACTGCCACACCAAAGCCCAGCTCCAGGAAGCCATCAGTTATCCCTGTGTCCTGCTGGACAGCATCTGCTGCAGGCAGGATTAGGGACAGCCTGTAGGAAGGGATCCTAGATGGTGAGATGTCACCATCACGTTTTCTGAAAAATCCTCTTTGCCCAGGATTCTCTCCTAGGAAGCTGAGAAGCCTCAGAGAAAAAGGAAAACAATATTATCTCATTTGCTTCTCCTGTGTTTTGCTGCTTTGGAATGTGGTTGGAGATTGTTTATCCAACATGTGAATTGTTTTTACTTAAAGACCAATCATGGTCAGGCTGTGTAGGGACTGTGGAGAGAGTCACAGGTTTTTAATTAGCATCTTATCAAGCCTTCTGTCTGTATACTTTCTGTATTCTTTAGTGTAGTTTTAGTATAGCATTCTTTAATACAATATCATAAAACAATAAATTAGCCTTTTAAGAACATGGAGTCAGATTCACTCCTTCCTCCTCCATCTGGGGACCCCGAAAATCCCACAGTGAGATCCCAGCACAGGTGTAATTTCTTGTGTCAACACGTGCAGAGCTGATACCTGCAGCTTCTCTTTGGGCACAGTGAGCTCCAGAGGCAGGGAGGCTCCTCGGTGTCAAGCCATGCACGTTTCTGTGGGCTGGAGATAACCCCCAGCAGCAGTGACTGTTTTGGGATCCTGCAGCAAGGAACAGCATTACTCATTTTGGGCAGTCTCTGGAAAAGTCTCCATTTTTGGTACAAGCACTATGGATCAGGAACATGGGAATGATTCATGAAGTCTAAGCTGAGCAAGGCCACTCCACCTTCCGTTCCTCTACTGCACTGAAAGTAACAGAAAACAGATTTTTGTTTTTTCATTATCAAGCTGGGAAAAAAACCCAAAAATGGAACAATCAGCTCTGGGCTCTTACACTGCATCCCCAATTTAGCCAGGAACCAGCTCATTGCCTGAGAGCACCCAGCAGCCAACAGGGTTTTGCTGGCAGCTGCTGCCTTTCTCTCTCTGTATCCCTGCATACTAATATGAAGTAAAATGGGATGGTAATTTAATCCTATGCCACTAGAAGCAAAGCATCACACAAGCCTGCTCATCCTCTCCTCTAAGTTTAGCCCAACAGTGTATTAAAAAGCTGCTACTGGATTCTTGCCAGCCCCTACTTAGCTAAACTACCTGACTCTGCAGAAAAGCAGAAAATTCTCCATTCTGTGTTATTTCTGATCCTTGGGAGAACGACCCACATCCACCAGGGAACCTGACCCCCACGGGGCCTGCAGGAAGCCAGTGTAATTTGGAGAAATGCATGGAGTGACAAAGGCTTTCCTGTGACATTGGGCACGTTTCCTGCTGCCTGGAGCTGGGCTGCTGGAATCTCAGCTTGGAGCTCCTTCCATCCCTTCGCTGCAAGCCCATACACAGTAACGAATAAATCTGTCCCTGCTCACTTATAAATAGTTTATAAAAGGTTCATAAATAATTTCTAGATGTTTTAATGAATAGTTAATCAATTGTTGCCGGGCCCAACAGGTCAGCAGATTGCTTAAATCCATCAATTACAATGGCTGCTGATGAGCTTAGGAGCATCAGTAGGACACCACCGACGTCTGTGATGGACCTGTAGCGGCTCTTAAGGGTTAATAAGTAATTAATAAATGATGCGAGTGCTCTTTTAATTAAGAGCTGTAGAAGGCCATTGAAAAATGCATTCCTGGAAGAGCCACAGGCAACACAGCAAGCAAACATCTGGACCTGGTTTTGTAACCCTGCCTCTGAGGAGCAAAGCTGGCAGCGAGGTGCCACCTGGCCCAGCAGGCAGCCTGGCTGCCTGAGGAGCAGCAGACATCCCTCATTCAGGCAGATTCCAGAGAAGCATGGCCTGTTCCCAGTGCCCTCTTGGAGCCTGGAGCCTGCTCCAGGGAGCTCAGCCTCCTCATCCCCACCTGCTGCAGGAGCATCCTCCGTGCTCTGGCTGCCGCGGGTAAGGTACCAGAAAGGCAGGGGGCATGGATGCATGGAAAACAAGACAATTCCTGGTTCCTGGGGCTCTGGCCTTGCTCTCCCTCCTGGGGGATTTGGGGTGAGCAGCCTTCTCTCCCCAGGGGTGGGTGACACATGAAATGCCACACCGAGGAGTTGTGCTCCGGCAATAACACACTTGGTGTTTGGCCTCCTTAGCAGAGGCTCTTTATTATCATTAAGCACTGAATATTTCTGGATGATAAAAGCAATTAAGTGTAAAAAAAGGTAATGATCCATCCCATATTGCATCCAAAAGATATGAAAATCCCTCATAAAATTATCACCCTACTACAGAATGGGACCTAAATATCTTTATAATGTAAGACAGAGAACTTTGCTTACAGTCAGAACATTTATAAGGCATTCAATTAGCCACCAGAGGGTTTCTTAGTATTACCCAATTCTCCACGAGCACAGAGGCAATTACAGGAGATCCTAACTTTTTAAATTAAAGACAAAAGGCAGGAGAATTTGGATAAAACCCATTCCCAGGCTCACCCTGGAACATACATGCAGAGGAAATTTCATGCAGATCAGGCTTAATTTACTGCACAATTTAGCTCAGAGAAAAGCGAGACTCTTCCCACTCCTTTGCTGGAAGATCTTTCTGCATGGGAAGGGGACCAGTACATGATGTACTGCGCTGTGGTCTGGTCCTGGGGATGCCAGGGCAGGGTGCCATCCCTCATCCCACCCCCTTTGCAATGCCCCCAAGCCCTTGGGCAGGGATCCCAAGCTCAGCTGCTCTGGGGGATCCATCGATGGGACTCCTGTCCCCCCCTGTTCCTCTGGGGGGGCCTCTGGGTGCTGGCAGTGGGTGTCTGTGCCTTCAGCCTGTGCTGGCCCAGGGCCACTCAGCCCCTGCACACTCCTCCATGCATCACTGTGCCATTCTGCCATGGCCAGGGACCAATTTAGGCTGGAAATAAGGTGTGTGTCTGTAAGGGGCAGTTAATGGTGAGGGTCATCAATCACAGCAGCAGATTAGCGAGGGACATGATGGATTTCCTGATTCCGACACCTTTAAATCACAATCAGTTTCTCCTTCCAGAACGGCTGGGGCTGAGCCAGAAGGGACGGGCTCAGTGATGCATCACCCAGTCAAACCTCCCCACAAACTGGTGCCGTGCTGGGAGCCCCCATCCACACCCACCTGCCATGGGGTACCAGGGCTCTCCTGCCCTGGGAGAGGGCAGCAGCAGGAGGAGAAACTCTCCCTGCACGGGGCGCTTTGATCGCTTCCTCCTGATTTATCTTTTGAGAACACTTCAATGGATCAAGGCGTCAGATCTGTAGTGCTGCCAGCAAACACTATTTTCTTTTAATAAGGAAAGAGCAGCATGTCATTTCATCTGCTGTACCTGCTCTGCTGCTCCGCTGGGGAGGTAGGGCTGCACCTTCCCAGCACCAGCACCTCTCTGATCCTTTCAGGGTGACTGTGACTCCCTTTCCTGCTCACCAGGAAGGCAGCAGCATCCCAGCCCAACTCCTCCCCTGCATCTTGTGAGGATCCACACCCCCCTGACATTCCTGTGGGTGTTTGCTTCTCCAGAGCTGCTCCTCACCAAAAGCACCGGTGGCTGCTCCCAAGCGTGTGCTCCCCACGACAGGCGTGTCACGAGTGGCTTCACCACTGTGAAATACAAAGCTGTGTTTTGTGTCTGGCACAGAAATGCAATGTGTGTGTTTGTGATTGTGATATGTGTGGACACCGACCATGGGACAGCTGTGAATTCCAATAATAGCTGAGGAAAGTAAAGCATGGAAGAAGGCCCTTGAACCTAGCCTGTGTTTGCAATTAACCTGGATTGATTTAGGAGCATTTGAATTACAGCATTCAGGATGTTGCTCTTTGCTTGTAGTCAGGCCTTAAAGAGTGCTGCAATAATAACCTTTTGAAGTATAATTTTAAAATATTGTTTGTATCCTTGAAACTATAGCTTTGGAATATATAGAAAGGAAATATGCTTATCTCACTCCTTAACAAAACTGAGAAAAACAGCTTGAGAAAGGAAGATGGACATCATCTCAAGGATTTACAACTCCACCAAGGGGAGCTGGACATCACTGTTGTGAGATTTATAGGCATTGTAATAACAAGGGGGACCCACATCTGGGGAGCTGGACTTCACCAGATGGGATTCGTCATTGTTCTTGAGGAAACTGGACCAACATCTTGGGGGCTGCCACCACCATCTGGGGATCCTCCTTTTTGGGATGCATCCTGAGAAAAACTAAATCACAACAGTGAATAGAATTGTGATGTAAGCAAGTAGAAATAGAAACTGCTGAGAGAGCTTATGAGTACCCCTATAAATACCTGTAAGCCCAAATGTCGGTGTGCAGTTGGAGGGAAAACTGCCTCCACTGTACCCAGCGCTGTTTTGCTCATACTTTACCATAATTAATTAATAAATTGATTGTTGCTTGAATATTGGCCTAGTCAAGCTTCTTATTTATAACACCATCAAGGCAGTAGTCTACAAAGGGATCCACAGCCATGCCTTTCACTTTGCTTTTGGCTCCCCAGCCTGCCAGCCTGGCTTGGCTCTCAGGCAGAGCCTGTCTCCAGCCACCAGTGCCAGACACTCCTCGCTGGCTGCCGCTGCAAGCCAAAATCCTCCCGTGGCTGCACTCCAGCCTTGCCTTCCCAGGGGAAGGGACCACAGGGCTCCTGCTGCAGCCCCACAGCCACATCCCAGAGGGGCAGGGCAGGCAGGAGCACCACGGGGAGCAGCTGTGGTTGTGGGGTGCCCTGAGGCTGGCACAGAGCACCGAGAATCACTGCATGGTGGGGAAGGAAGGAGACGGGCTCCTCCTGACACTGCCCTGCTGCTGCACACCCAAACTCTCCTGAGAAACCAGCCCTGTGGAGCAGTCTGGGCTCTTCCTAGGACAAAGTGTGCAGGGGATGGAAGCAGCACAGAAAGGTGAAGTGAAAGTTAATATAGCTGCATAAACCAGCTCTGACACCGCACAGGGAGGATGCAGGAAAGCGTGATGCCAGAAAGGACTTCTGGAGTTTTTTTCACTACTTTTTCCAAAGCACTTGGAAAACCTGAGCATATCATGACTCCCTCAGGGCATTCCCTCACAACCTCTGGCATTCTCTCCATGGGTATGAGACAAAGGGCATGCACACTGTTGAATCCCACGCTGAAGAGCATTTTGATGCTGCTCTTTTGCCAGCACTGAGATCGCTACAGTGCCGTGGGAGGCAGGGCTGCAGGCAGCATGCCCTGCCAGCATCCCCATGGCCTGACACCCATCAGCATTTCATTCTGCCCAGCTGATCCCAGTCAGCACTAAAGCCATGCTCTGGCATCTCTTAGCTGCTGCTGCTGCTGCTCAAAGAAATCACTCTGGGCATAACATGGCAGAGCTGGGTACCCATGCTGCCTTCCCTGTGCCCGGGTGAGGGAGAGAAGGGCTGGGAGTGTGCAGAGAGATTCCTCACTGAGACAGCAAGTTCTGCCTCTTGGGGCACTCACATTCAGCAAAAAAGAGGGAGGGGGAAAGAGCGTGTTTACAAATCTATATATTCATACCTATATGTATGTCATTATGCTAAGTCATGGTGAGACAAAGTGGATTGGCTACAGTCTTGACGTGCTAAAATTAGGTTTTATGTAAAATAAGTATTTGCTTCATGTAGGGCATGTTGGTATTAAGATTTATTTTCATCCTGACTTATATTAGCGCTTGCTATGATTGGGCAAAGCCCAGGGCACATGCATATCGTTTCCATTCACAACATCTACATGGATTCATGACCTAGCCAGCTGAATTGCCTTGCAATCTTTTTTCCACTGCAGAAAGCTTAATAACCGTATCAGTCTTAGAGCAAAAAGAGACCCCATGTACTTGCTCTGCAAGAGGAGCTCTTGAACGGAGCTGTAGGAGGCAGGGAAAGCATCACACCAACTCCCTCACACCCACGGGCACTCATTTCCCAAGCTGGTGTCTGTGGGTCTAACAGTGGATGCCAGGACAGTAAATGTTAGTGGGGTGCTTGCATAAACTCCAGGGCAGCCCCAAGGAAAAAAAAAAATCCATTGAGTTTGTTTACTTCAGCTGTTTAACCAAATGGCTTTGGCAAAGGCCGTTTGCTGTTGTGAAGAAAGCGTGAATTGAACGCTTACAGACGTGGGCACGAGGGCCCCGTGCTCCCACAGCCATAGAAATACCTACCACCAACAGGTAAAGAATGGTAAATAATGACTTTTATGGCCCCTGGGGCTTTCCTGAGAAACTTCCTCTCACTGTGGGGGAGCAGTTAGAGCTCAGGGGTGGCAGGGACACAGCGTTTATCTCACGGGAACAAAAGGTCCTTTGCTAACAGCAGCCAGGGAACTGAGGCTGCCCTGGGGAGCAAGGAGAGGAGATGAGAACAGGGTGGGAAGAAGCACCTGCCTATCTGCACAGGAGGGGAAAACAGGCACAGTTTGGTTCCTGCTGCAGAGGAGCAGGGGTGACAGAAAAGGCACAGTGTGCACCAGAAACAGCCCCTGCCAGAGACCTCTGCTCATCCTGCAGAGCAAAAACACCTGCCTGCAGAGGGGACAGTCACAGGCAGCTCAGTAGAAGGAAGGTGTGGGTTTACAGAAAGCTTTTCTCAGATGGGCAGAGAGATTCACAAAGGACTGGCTAAGCCCTGGGTTCCTCAGGTCAGGGCTGAGCTGTGACAGCCTGATGCAGGTGAGAAGATGAAGCTGTACTCCCTGAGAGAGCCTGGCCAGGACTTTGCAGGAACTGGGGTCGCTGGCTCACCTGAGAGACCAGGAGCTTTGTCATAAAAGGACACACTGAGGGTTTGTTATGCATCTCCTCGAGAGTCATTTGGAAGCGCTGCTGCTGGAGACAGCAATGCTGCTGGGACAGGGAAGAGTTTGCAAGAGGCTTCTTTCCAGGTGGAAGCTGAGGCACAGATGCTCAAACCAGCTCTGCTTGGATGTGGCTGAAGAAGGCTTTTTATGTGCCAGTTACAGAGCTGACATGAGCTGCTTTTGTTTGCTTTTTAAGGAAGAATATTACCAAAAAAAAGCCAGCTTCAGAAAGCAAGCTGCTATTGGATACTTGTGGAGCAATCCCCCCTGGCTTCCATATCTTTCAACAGAAAGGTATGAAAAACAGGCTGGCATGTGAGGGCTTCCTCCTGAAGAGGAGAAAAGGGATGAAGGGATCTCCAGCCTCTTCCATGTGAGTACTTTCCTCCCCTTTGGCTTATTGCCCACTTTTCCAAGGAGATGCCAGGATGCAGCACCCAGGGCACCGGAGAGAAGCCTTAGCCCACAGAGCTGCTCTCACCTGCCGTGGCCCCTGCCCCTCCTGCCGCTCTCCTGGGGCCGAGGGCTCCCTGCAGGACCCTGCAGCCTTGCTCCCAGCTGCACTGGAGCACATCAGCACCGCTTCATTCCGTACACGTGGCTTCTTAAAAACATCCCCGGCATTCCCTCCCAAGTGTCAGCATCGACCTTCACAGCTGCCATGGCGATGAGCACCACGGAGAAGCCTATAAATAACATCAATGTGCCACACACTGGCCCTTTTATGAGCCCCACTCTTTTTGATTTACTTATATGCAAGATATTTTACAGGACAACCCAATTAAGCGTGACAGACGGCTGACGATGAATTCCCAGGGATGGCTTGCAAACACTTGGTTTTAAACCAAATAAAAGGATGCAAAGACCAGTGGAAGCTACTGGTGTGATTTTGTATTACCCTACAACCTCTACAGCAGCAGCCACTGGAGAATACCCCTGTGGAGGAGGTGGGCAGAGCTCACCAGACTGGAGGTTAGGATGGTTCTTGAACTCAGGGCAAGGGTCCCACTGAGTGCCTAGGATGCTACAAGCACCCTGGAGCCTGGTTGCTGCCAGTTTGGTCTACAGCTCGACCCGAGCAGGTCACTGTGCTGTCAGTAGAATGCAAAAGCGTGCTGGGCCCCCTGTGCAGGACAGCAGCCACAAATTTTGTGTGATGGAACCGAAAGCCCTCGCTCCGGGGTGCCTTGGTGGCATCAGCACCCGCCGTGCATCCAAGCTCAGTCACTCCTCCTGCAGCCAGGCTGCTCATCCAGGCTTCCACCACTTCTTCAGCATGGGCACTCCTCACCCAGCAACCACCAAAAGCAATGCTTCCCTTGGCAGTTTCATCTGACACTCTGCCATCCCAGCAGCAATTTCTATATTCCAGATAAGCAACACAGATATAAAACAGAAGAGCCATGGCACATCTCTCTCAGCCCCTGACAAGTCACAGCTATCCTGGGAAAGCCTCTCTCACTCTCCAGACCCACTTCCATTTTCTTGCCCAAACAAATAAACAGCCCTCATCCCAGAGCTACTCCAGCCTGACCATTTTCCCAGCTTGATGGCATCTTTCTGATGCTCTCCCTGTGCACCACTGTGCCTCTGGGTCAGGGGAGAGCATTCCCAGCAGACACAGGGGGGAAAAAGAGGTTATTCACTCTAGAAATTACTGAAGTTGCTTTCTGTGTTGCTCTCTGGGCAAGGCAGTGCCTGTGTCCTGCCTGAGCTCTCTGTGAGGCAGGGGCAACAAAGCCCCCATGGCACATGGGGAAAAATGCGGGTTCCTCACCTAAAAATAAACACAGCAGCATTTTTTTCAGCTCTTTTTGGCTGGAGCCCAGAACTGGATTCAGGTGCAAAGATCCATTTTTAGATTTTTGATATGGAATGATTTAACAATATTGAGGAAGGCAGGGGCCTCATGAAATCCCATTCAGCCACCTGAAAACCCAATTTCCCCACAATTTTTCAAACAGAGAAAGTTTTGATCAGCTGTGGTTTGATGTTGAGTTGACACCTGAACCCAGGTGGCAGCAAGGTTAATGAAGAGCAATGAGTCCCCACAGTCCCCTAAAGTACCCACGCTCTGTGATTACTTGGCTTCAAATTCCCCCCAAATCCACATTAAGGCTGTCAGTTCTCCCCTCCCATTCAGCATTTTCTCCTTTTATGTCTGCAGCATTTTTCTCCACTCTTTATTCCCTTCTCCCTGCATAGTTTTATTTGCCTTTGCTGAGGAAATGGAGCATAATGCAACTTTGCAAAGTTCTTTTGCAACTATAAATTTCCTATACTCCTCCCCCTGCTAGACTTGGGCGTGAAGAAGGAGTTCAAAGCGATGCTAATCTCATGAAATCTCATGAATTTGACACAAGATCTGTGTAGGACTGCGAGGATTCATTGCCAAAGCCTGCTTATCAAGAGGACAGAATTAGTCATGAGGTTTTGAGCCCCACCATGACCTCCACCCGGAGTGAGGGAGGCACGAGCATGGCCTGAGGGCACATAGTGCTACCTGGGGTGAAAAACCATCCTGGTTATTAGTTTGGATGAGTTGTGCAGCTGCAGAAAATGTGGGAAGACCAGAAAAGCCAAGAAATCGAAGGAGGAAGCAAAGACAACACAAGATTGATTTCTGTCAGGGAAATAAGAAGCGAACAAACCCGTGATTATATTGCTGTGCCTTGCAGAGGGATGGGGAGGAGTGGAAGGAAGAGGCTCCCATTCCCAGGGAGCCCAGGGTGGTTTGCTGCTGTGCTGCACACTGAAAACCAGCAGTCATGCCCCTTGAAATTTAAGATAAATAAGGGGAGCTCACACAGGAGAAAACAGGAAGCTGGGTATTTTGCAAACTGATTAAAAGAAAACTCCACAGGTAAATGAATCATGTGGAAGCTCCCCAGGAAAAGGATGTGTAGCAGCAGCATGACCTTCAGTGGCACCCCTGGTGAATGGTACCAGGAGCCCGAGGGCAAGGGGAGGTGCTGCTCAGCAGAGCCACCATGCAGCAGGTTCTCCTGGAAAAAAACAGGGAAGCTGGTGCCAGCCAGGACCTTGCTCGCAGAGGCAAACTTCAGCAGGAGCTTAAAACCCCGTTCTAGCAGAGAATGACAAGGTTACAATCCACAGCAGGGAGCACTTGCTCGGACACAGAACCGGGCCAGCCTCAGCACAAGGCGCTGCCGACACATTCAGGAATTTCCTTCGCTTTTTAAATGCAGGCATGCACGTCCACAAGGGTCAGCCCAGGCTGTCCTACCTTTAATAACTCAAGAACTCAGGGCCTCTAATAATAAAGTTCATTTCAGACTACAATCTGACCTCGCCGTGTGAGTGACAGCGAGGGCTCTGAAGGAGCCAACCCGCAGCGCCCGGCTCTGCTGCTGCTGCTGCAATGAGCCCATGGGAAACAGAAAAGTCATCCCAGGGCAGCAGCAGCGGCAGCTGGAGCTCTCTGCTAATTGCTGAGGACAAGCAGGGACCTGCCATTTGCTTGCTGCCTTGCTGTGTCTGTGTGTGGGAAGGGTGAGGGCACGCTCGCCCTCTGCCTGGTTTGCAAACAGCACAGGGGGAAAAGTTCAGCTGGAATGCCTGAGCTGGAAAAAAGCAGCTCCATATGAGGATTAGTAACACAGCTTTCTTCTTCACTGCAGCTCCTAAAGACTCCAGAGATGTGCCTGCCTAAGCAGGTGATGCTCTGAGCCATTTAGTGGTGCCGGCCCAAAAGCAGCAAGGGAGCGAGCAAGGCCAGAGCGCCTCAGCACACTCAGCCCCTGCTCCCAGCTCCTCCAGCAGGGTGTGAACACCAGCAATGAATGTGACATGGCCCCAAAACACACACATCCCCATCCCTGAAAACACACACATCCCCATCCCTGCAAACACACACATCCCCATCCCTGAACACACACACATCCCCATCCCTGCAAACACACACACATCCCCATCCCTAACACACACACATCCCCATCCCTAACACACACACATCCCCATCCCTAACACACACACATCCCCATCCCTGAACACACACACATCCCCATCCCTGAACACACACATCCCCATCCCTGAACACACACACATCCCCATCCCTGAGAACACACACACATCCCCATCCCTGAACACACACACATCCCCATCCCTGAACACACACACATCCCCATCCCTGCAAACACACATCCCCATCCCTGAACACACACACATCCCCATCCCTAACACACACACATCCCCATCCCTGAAAACACACACATCCCCATCCCTGCAAACACACACATCCCCATCCCTGAACACACACACATCCCCATCCCTGAAAACACACACATCCCCATCCCTAACACACACACATCCCCATCCCTGAAAACACACACATCCCCATCCCTGAACACACACATCCCCATCCCTGAACACACACACATCCCCATCCCTGAGAACACACACACATCCCCATCCCTGAGAACACACACACATCCCCATCCCTAACACACACACATCCCCATCCCTGAACACACACACATCCCCATCCCTGCAAACACACACACATCCCCATCCCTGAACACACACACATCCCCATCCCTGAGAACACACACACATCCCCATCCCTGAACACACACACATCCCCATCCCTGAACACACACATCCCCATCCCTGAACACACACACATCCCCATCCCTGAACACACACATCCCCATCCCTGAACACACACACATCCCCATCCCTGCAAACACACATCCCCATCCCTGAACACACACACATCCCCATCCCTGAACACACACATCCCCATCTCTAAAAACACACACACATCCCCATCTCTAAAAACACACACACATCCCCATCTCTAAAAACACACACATCCCCATCCCTGCAAACACACACACATCCCCATCCCTGAAAACACACACATCCCCATCCCTGCAAACACACATATCCCCATCTCCTTGTGCAACAGCCAGTGCAGCAGTGGCACATGGAGGGGCTGCTTTCTTTTGGGAGGCCAGTGTTCCTCTGACCCTCCCAGCCCTGAGACTGTGAGAAGTCTGGATGCTTCTGAGGTGTTCATCTGTTTGTTCACTCCAGCCTCACAACCTGAGGGACCCACTTGAGGAACCCAGGGAAGCTGAGGATTTGTTGCCTCCATGGATGCAAGGACCTGGATCTGCTTCCAGATGCTTCCTCTGGGAGAAGGGAAAGGTGTGATGGGCTCATGCAAACCAACAAAGATTTCCTTATGTATCCCAAGCACCAAATCCACATTCAAAGCAGGCTCTCTGGGGATGCTCTGCACAGCTGGACTCTCCCATGGGTTTGTCTGCAGAGCTGTCACAGTCTGAGACTCTGCTTTGCAGCCAGATTTTTGTATTCTGTGCTGATTTCCCAAGGGTCTCCATTTGGGCTTATCATCCCCACGGGGATCAATAGGACTGCAGCTGCTGTCCTGGCATCTGCAGCCAGCTCTGCTGAGCATCAGTGTGGTCTGCTGGATAAAGCAGGGGCTGGGAGCCAGGGCCAGGAGCCTCCACTGAGGCTCAGTCAGGCTGATCAGTGTGCTCAGAGCCATGCCAGGCCTGTCCCAGCCAGGCACTGACACGGTGACCTCGTGTCCTGATCATCAGCAGAGCACTGAGCAGCCCTGCGGGCGCAGCAGGCAGAGGAGAGCAGGCAGGCTCCATTCCTCCCACCCCAGCCCTACCCTGGGGTCTGACTTGTGAAGCTCAGAGCTGAAAGCCTACAGCATCCATGGCCAGGATCAAGTGAGAGGAATGGAATTGAAACAGCCAGGGCAGGCCTACATTGTGGCAACGGGCATGTGGCTGAGATATCTCCTCTGTCCCAGCTCCACATTTTGGGACAGGCCTGGGAAGGAGTCCTTCTGCAGAGAAGCCTGGTGGCTGCAGAGCCAAGCACTGCTCGCTACAGAGCCCTTCCAGTCTCCTGAGTGCTTCTGGCCTTTGCCAGCCTGTTCTTGGAATTACAGTTCCATGGAATTTCAGGTCCAGCATCGGGCTGGAACAGCCATACCAGAGCGCAGCAGCCACCTAAGGTGATGCAGACCCCTATCTCTGGCTTAAAACCTTGATTAGCACCATCTGCAGTCCTTTCTGTGGTGATCCTGTGATCCACAACTGATGCACACTTCATGCTTCACCACCACCTGTATTAATGCCTCCCTGTCCTTCTTCACTCTTTGCTCCTTGGTCACTGCGCTCAGATGTGCAGTACAGGCACTGCCCAGCACTCAAGCCTGATTAGCAGCAGCAGAGCTTTGTTAACACAACTCTATAATGATGCCACGCTAGCCCCTTCAGTCTGGAGGGGCTGGACCCACAGGAAAGCACCCTTGTCCCCCAGTCACTGCACAGAGCCACAACAACATCACCTGGGGTGCCACTGGAGCCCGGCCACCAGCACATTTCCTTGCTACCACGCTCCTTCAGCTGTAATAACACTCCAGTGGAAAAATTATGGATGCACTTTGCCAGGTGCCTGTGTTTGCAATGATGGATTCTGCATCTGGTTATTAACCTCTTGCTAAAGCTCAGTGTTATCTTGCATGGAAGTAATATTAAGTTAAACAGCTGTTGATAACTTATCTCCCATTATCCACAACTTCATTCAAGGCCAATATTTACTCACATCCCAGAAGCACTGCTGCATTCCCAATGGCACTGTTTGTGGAGTCAAATGAGAGCAATTTTTAATAGGTCTTAGGTACTCAGAGGACCATGATACCCAAGTGCCTCCTAATCCTGAGAAAACTCTGCAGGGGTTTTACAAGGCCTGGACACAGTGCCCCATCTGCAGAGGAAAGCTAATCTGGAGGAGGAAACCTAACTGGGGGAGGAAACCCAGCTTGGGGAGCATCTCCTGCAACCACAAAGGTGCTGACCCAAATTCTCCCCTGCCTGCATCCTGCCCCAACCACTTGCCACGCTGCTGTTTCTCACCCCATCTCTCTCAGAAGGCAGGTCAGCCATGGGCCAGCAGGTCCCAAAAGGTCCCAGCCACCCGTGTGACCCTTTCACTTCCCTCTTTCATCCTCTAATTCAACCAAAGGATCGGAAGAGACATCCCCTGCCACTCCACTCAGTCACTCAGACTAGTGTAGGTAGGTTACTCTTAGCTGAA
This sequence comes from Fringilla coelebs, assembly GCF_963513975.1. Taxonomy (NCBI): domain Eukaryota; kingdom Metazoa; phylum Chordata; class Aves; order Passeriformes; family Fringillidae; genus Fringilla; species Fringilla coelebs. The sequence goes on along the minus strand of NC_140067.1, from coordinate 30,921,975 downwards.
CAAAAGAATTCCCTGGGCTTTGGCTGCAGACACTGTCAGGAGTGTGTCAGGGGTTTGCTTCACAGTATTTTTCCAGGGAGTCCATTCTCTTCTTTATTACTTTTGCTGATGCTATCACAGTGTGGCAAAGCCTTAGGCAGGCTGAGACCCTGCTGTGCTGGACGTGGCAGAAGGAATGATCAGAGAACAGAATTTGCATCCAAAAAAATTAGATCTCTGCAGTATAACTTCTCCCACCATTATCAAAAGGACTGGGATGGAGACTGGGCATTCTGGGATGAGTTCCCAGGCATTTCCCACCCACACAAGTACTGCCAGGCACTCAGCAGAGCTCCTGCTGTCCCTGCCTCAAGTTTTCAGGTGTGAAGGCAGTTTCCCAGTGAGCTGCACAGCCCGGGCTCCACCGATGACCTCTGCTCTCCTCCGCACCACCACTGTCCACACTGCAATGAGAAATCAGATGGTGGCGACCACTGGGCTGTTTTATGATGCCACTGGAGCTGGTGGAGTCAGCAGGGCTGAACCCTGATCTGTGAGCAAGTGGCAGCCCTTGGAATGGCCAAGGAATGGCAAGAGACTGCAGTTAATACTGAGTCTAAGCTGCAAGTGGCAGGTACATTTTAAGTGTGTCCCCTGACTCAGTACCCAGCTGTGGTGAGTTTATAGCCTTTGATATTGTTACATTCATCATAAGGAATCTCCCAGTTCCTTGGAAATACAGCATCAAGCTCTCCAGGGCTGGTTTCAGTAGTTTTATTCCCAGGTAATAGCCCTCTCCCTCATTTATAGCTATGTCTAGACACATGGTGAGGAAGGTGCTATAAAGGCTTGATGGAAAAACCCTGTCTACCTCCTAATTCCTGCATTTCACATCCTGAGCGTGCACAGAGTACATGGTTTAAAGGCTGTGCTCACACACCTCCCCATGCCACCAGCCCTGTGGGACAGCAGCTCACTGTCCCTGGCACGGGGACACAGCTGGCCCAGCCCAGGGGGTGGCAGGGGCAGGAGGCTCTTTGCTCAGGTCCTGCAGGAGGATGTTTGCTCAGGTCCTGCAGGAGGCTCTTTGCTCAGGTCCTGCAGGAGGATGTTTGCTCAGGTCCTGCAGGAGGATGTTTGCTCAGGTCCTTGTTCCAGACTGCAAGGCAAGATGTGTTCTATTGCCATCTGTATGGCAGTGTCTGGTGTCAAGTGGGCAATGCTCCTTATCTCTCTTCCTGAGTGATCATAATCAGGGTCCCTCAGCAGGGAACATCTGCTGATAAGGGGCTATTGAATGTCACCCCATGACTGATAAGAACTGTGACATCCCACTGTGAGATGCTCCGCCCAGAGGGAGGAGCCAAGCATTCCTACCCAGATATAATCTGGAGATTCTGACACACCAGCACGGCTCTTCTCCACTGGACTGCCCAGAGGAACAGCAGCTGCTTCTACTTCCATGGATCTGCGGAGGAAGAATTCACCCCTTTCCTACAGGACCCCCTGCTCCAACAGAACCACCCCTGACACTCCAGGAGGGCTGCAGCCCCTTTTCCAACTGGGCTGCTACCAACACCCTGGCCCACAGGATGTCAGGTTGTGTTCTGACTCTGTCAGTGTTGTTCTTGTGTACTGCATTGTTTTATTTTATCATTTTATTTTTTCCTTCCCTATTAAAGAACTGTTATTTCCTGCTCCCATATTTTTTGCCTGAGAGCCCCTTATTTAAAATTCACAGCAATTGGGAGGGGTGGGGAGGGTTTGCATTCTCCATTTCAGGGGAGGCTCCTGTCTCCTTTAGCAGGCACCTGTCTTTCAAAACCAAGACATCCTACGGGAGGCTCTTTGCTCCTACATTCTGCCTCAAGAAAATGGCCAAGTGAGAAGGAAAGAAGGAAGAGAGGCTGCAAATCCCCTTGGGAAGATGCAGCGGGAGCAGCTCTGCTCCTCATGGCATTTCTCAGCACTGCCCTTCCAGGCACCAGGCAGGACAGTGTGGAGAGGAAGAAATTGAACTCATAAGTAGACAAGAGGAAGGAGAGGATGTGTTTATTATTCCTTTTTTGGGGATGCTGATTCAATATTAATCAAACCCAAGAAAATTAACATAATGGTATAAAATCCTACAATGTTCAAGGCCTCTAGGAATGCCAAAAAAAATCATTCACTACGTTTAAATACTGTGTTTAATGCACCTATAATTCTTTGTGCAGAGTGAGTCTGACTACCTGTTTTACATCTCCTCAGAGCACTGGAAACAACTGGGGCCCCTGAGCAGGGTGAGAGTGGTCAGGGTGAACACATGCTGAAACCTGGGGATGTCCCTGAGACAGGGCACATCACAGGAAAGGAGAATTAAATCACAGCCCCATGGAAGACGATGGTGGTGCTGACCAGGACCAAGCACACATGGGAAGGGGCTTAGGGTGGGGCTGATCAGCAACATCCCACCTCAGCCAAAACACAGAATCATAGAATCATTTAGACTGGAAAAAGCTGCTAAGGTTCTGGAGTCCAACCACTAACCTAGCACTTCCAAATTCACCACTGAATGACATCCCTAAGTGGCACATCATTTAAATCCCTCCAGGGATGGTGACTCAACCACCTCCCTGGGCAGCATGTTCCAGTTCTTGGCAATCCTTTCTATGAAGAAGTTTTCCCTAATATCCATCCCAAACCTCTCCTAGTGAACCTTGAGACCATTTCCTCTTGCCCTGTCTATCTCATTACCTGGAAGAACTGGGCAACTCCCACCTTTTTAGAGCCTCTTTTCAGATGGCTATAGAGAGCTGTAGGGTCCCCAGTGAGCCTCCCTTTCTCCAGCCTGAGTCCCCCAGCTCCCTCAGCCACTCCTCATCAGATTTGTGCTCCAGACCCTTCACTGCCTTCGTAGCCCTTCTCTGGATTTTCTCCAGCACCTCAATGTCCTTCTTGGAGTGAGTGGCCCAAAAAGGAACTCAGCAGAGAGGCAGTCAGGGGCTGATGGTGAGTGAGCCTGGGACCCACCTGGGGTGACTCTGCTGCCAGCAAAGGTGGTGGTGCCAGTTGCTGTCGACTGCTTTTCAGCTCTTATGTGTATTAATGCACTGCACAGCACTTGGAGCCTTCAAGATAAAAGGTACTTTCACCAGCACTTCAGTGGCTTGTTTCCTATTATAGGTCTGGTTTTGACACTCCCCCACCCTCTTATCTAACTTTCTCTACAAAGCTCTTCTCACTTTTTCATCTCTCTTCTGTGGTCCCTAGCCGGGGAAAAACAAAACAACAAAAACAATACCAACATATTTGTTTCCTTTTCGGAGAGCTTGAGCTTAGTCAGACACAGTGATCTAGAGACAGGAGACTTTCACAAAGGTGATTCTATAACAAAAAAATATGCATATTTTGCTGTAAACTCCTCTCTTCAAATGGCTTGGTACTTAAGGAAAAAAGGCCTTTGTTTTTTCTCTTTAAGTTTTTAACGAGCCTAGTGAATGTTTTAATTAAGTTGGATAGAAATTTTCACAGTGACTTGATGTGAAAATGTGAGCCTTTAAGAGTCGCCTTTGATGCTTGAGTTATGTTTTAAACACTTGATGAGTCCTGCAGAGCTGGTAATCCTTTTAGCATAGCTAATAGCTGCTGCTGGTCGCTCCTGAAATCCTGTTTTGTTTCTGTCTTCCGGGCTGGGGGCTCCTCCAGAATGGCAGCAGTCCACCCTAGAGCTGTTTGCAGCTGCCAGACCCAGGAGCCCCCACAGGGCTGGTGGATCTCTGCTGGGAGCCACGGGAGCCTTCCCACACACATTACAGGATGATGCTGGACAGCTCCAGGGTCCCCCGGCAGGAATGCCACACAGCTCGGTGGCATTTCAGAGTAGTGCCAGGGGAGGTCAGAGGAATTTATGAGCCCCCCTCCTCCCCATCAGCCTTCTGGATGGGTCACCTGCAAGAACTGGTGCAGCAGGAGCTCAGGAACGATCCCCCGGCCCTGCCCTGAGCTGTGGAGCACACACCGCAGCCTGTGAGTGCCGTCCTCTGCCGTGTTCAGTGTTGCTACCTTAAAATAAGACTTTTCATTATCAAATATTTTGAGTTCAGTTCTCTCCAGATTTGGCAAGCCACCCCACACCTTGTAAACAGGCTTTCCTCTGCTCTCTAGCCCTGGATTTGCTTGAAGGATAGGTAGCAAACTGACTTTGGGGAAATGCAAATGCTTTCCACAAAGGATGCTGCAGGGAGAGATGAAAGCCAACTCCATTTGCATTAGTTCTGTAACTGGATGTTTTCCCTCTCCCGTTTAGACTGTAGTTCACACACACACACACATTTTCACCACTGAGCTGTTTGTTGTCAGCTGCTCCTCCCAGGAGTTTTGAAGAAATCCCCATTTACACACAAAGCTACTTGTCAGGGCACCGGCAGCAAGCTGCCCAGGCAGAAGGAGCATCCCAGGAGCTGGGATGCAGCAGAGCCCTGCCGTGGCCTTTTGGGCAAGTGCCACTTTGCACCCCTGTGCACACCCCGAGCCTGCAGCAGCAGCAGCAGGACCCTCCTGCACTACAAGAAAACCAAGCTGAGGAGCTCCAACCCAGTGCACAGGCTGTGTTTTAGGTGTCCCACAGCAAAACAGCAAGCTCTCCGTTTGTTAAAGCTGAGAAGCAGACACAGGAAAGCACTCTCTCTCTCTCTGGATCCATGAGCCAAATAGCAGAAGGAGCAGGGCTGTCTCGCAGGTTGGTGTGTGCACGGCGCTCCTGGGCATGGATATTCACCCCGCTGCCGCTGCTGCCTCTCCACAGCAAGGGCCCAGATCCAGCTCTGCATTTCCTCTGAAGAGCCCCTCGGAGCGCCTGCAGGGCACAGCAAGGCACCAGAGCCCCACCAGGACACGGGGAAGCAGCACTGGGGACTGGGTGCCAGATCGAGCTCCAGCTGAGCTGCGGTGCCAAGCCGTGCTCACTTCCCTCAGCACACGGCTCCGAGACCCTCCTCCACCATTTGCACGGCTTTTTGTACATATTCCCTTTATTGTTTTTTAAAGGGAGCAGGGGACGCCTCTGTGGCAGCAACCAGAGGAGTTTAAGAACAGTTATGCTCAGGCAGCCTTTGAAGCCACCGAGGTAAAGGGGATGGGGCTGGAGATCCTAGAACTGCTAGGATCGTCCTAACCAGAGGCGTTTCTGGCTTAAACAGGCAGCCAAACATCTGCTTTCATTCTGACAGCAAGAGCCTTGTGTCAGGAAACAGATAAAACCCCAGGGAAACCGATAAAACCCCAGTTTATATTCAGTCCCGTCTACTGTTGGTTGCAGCAAAACCCATAGAGAGCCCTAAAATTGCAGAATCTGTGCTTATTTCACCTTATGTCAGCGTTGCTCAGGAGAAGGGGATTTCTGAAGGAGGATTTTTGCACGCAGTGATCAGACCCCCGTACTCACATCCTTTCTTGCAGATAAACCCAGGGCACTCTTAGGTACACAACAGGCAGCTGGGGGAAGCCCGGTGCCACCCGCGATCCATGCCCACAGGGCAAACATCCCGCAGCCGGGATGCAGCCCCAGGCAGACCGAGGAGCCGTGCAGGACCCGCGGGGCACAGCAAGCTTGGGAGGTGTGGAGGGGATCCTGCTGGCACTGGGCAGCCCACGTGAAGGTGGCTCACAGCTAGAGCCACGCAGGTTCCCGGCACAAACCACCACGGGACGCCTAAATCCTCGTGCCGGCTGCCCGGCTGCCCAAGGAGCAGTGCGACAGCGGCATGTCCAGAGGGAGGACTCCAGATCTGACAGGTCCCCAGAGCGGGAGCACAGGAGCAGGCTCCCCGGGCGATGCGCTGGGCTGAGCACACCTTCCCTTCCGCAGGGCAGAGCCACAGATCGATACCCCACGCCCACGGGAAGTCACAGCTCAGCAGCACAGTCCGTCTGCACGGTCGGTGGCGACAGTCTGCCACCGTGCAGGGAAAAGAGGGAAAAGGCTGCAAACAGGGATCTTCCACGCACAGTGAAGCGCCCCGGTAAAATCCGCACCTGGCGGCACCGGCAAGGCAGGACCCCCGGCGGCACCCCCGGCCCTTGGGGCACATCAGCTCTGCCGGTGGGCAGCGCCTCCGCGGCGGGGGTCGGAGGGGGAAAGTCCCACTCAGAACGCGTTCGGCACTCTCAGGGAAACCCGACCCCCTCCTCATGTCCCCGGCTGCGCTGCTTCTCCCGTGGGCCATGTCCCCTCTCCCACACTCGCTTTCTGGGGCTGACTGCGAAGGGAACGCGTTCCCGAGGCGGAAGCGGGAGGATCCCGAGCCTCCCGGCACTCAGCCCTGCCACAAGGCTGGAAGGAGTCCGCGTTCCCTGTGGAGAAGCGAGCTCCAAAACGGTGCTCAGCCTCCAGCCGAGGCCTAGCGGGGAGCATTCCCGGGAGCGGGACGGGCCCCGCGGGGCGAGACACTCGCACCCTGAGCGGCAGCTGGCTCCGGGCATGTCCTTCGGGGCATCCCCCGCGCCACCGGTCCCTCCCGGGGCTCCCACCCCGAGGCCAGGTTCCCCAAAGCCAAGTTTGGTCCAAGAGCAACAGAACCTTCTCCCGCAGCAACCCGAGCAGCCGACTCCGCTCTCCCCCTGGCCCCTCGGCACTGGGGCCGGTCCCGAGCGGGACCCCGGGCCACGCCGCTGTCCGGCCGGGGGCTCGGGGCTGCGGCCGCAGCGGGGAGCGGAGCGGAGCGGAGGGCGAGCGGCGGGGGGCGCGCAGCCGGGGCAGCCCCATCGCCGCAGCATCCGCCGCGGTTCTGCAGGGACCTACAGGGTCCTACGGTGCCCGCTGGGACCGCAACGGGGGAAACTTGTGCCGCGTCCGGAGCCCGGCGAGACGATACCGCGGCGGACTCGGGGGGATGCGCGGCGGGCACGGCGAGGCCCCCGGGTGCCGCCGGCCGTGCCTTACCTGCCGAGCCGCTCCGGAGGCTGCAGTCCGCGCCGTAAATCCGTGTGCCGGGTGCGGAGCCGGGTGCGGCGCCGGGCGGGCGGGCGGGTGCCCCCCCCGGGGCCGAGGAGCCCCGGCCGCCCGGCGCTCAGCCCCGCCGCCCCCGCCGCGCTGCCCGCCGCTCCGCCTCGCCGCCCGCCGCCCCGCCTCGCCGCATCGCCGCCGCTGCCGTCGGGGGCTGCGGCCGCCCCGCCGCCGCTCGCCGCCCCGCGCCGGCCCCGCGGCCCCGCGCCGCGCTCCGCCGTCCGCGGGAGGCGCTGGGGGCGGGCGGGGGGCGGCGCGGCGAGGGGGCCGTGCCCACCGCCCCTCCGCCCCGCGCCGCCGGCGCTGCGGGCACCGGCCGCCGCCGGGAGGGGCCGGCGGCACCCCCGAGTCCGCCGCCCGGCCGCAGCCCCGCGCCCCGGGGGTTGCGGGGGTTCATCCGCCGCCACGCTGCAGCCTGGGTCCCCCATCGCCGCTCTCGGCGTCCGGGAGCTACCCGTCCTCCGGGATCCCGTCCCTTTGTCGCTGGGTCAGGGACTTGTCCAGGACCTCGGCACGGCCGAACCCATCCCTGGGACCGAAGAGCGGCATCAGAATCCAGAGCCTTTGCCTCCTTCCCCCCGCCTCCGTCCCTGCGGGCTGCGGTCAGACCCCGAGCCCCGAAGCGCTCAGCGCCGACCTCTGGAGCCGATGCCACTGCCAGAGCCCAGGACTCCCTGCCCCTACCCTGGGGAGCCCTCTGGTCAGCCGCAGAGCCCAGGACACTGGAGCTCTCCTGGCTGTGCCCCGGAGTGGCTCGGCAGCTCCGAGGGGAAATGGGAGAGGGGCTGCCCGGTGTTCTCCCGGCCCGCAGAGCCTGCCCCACGACCCCCACAGCAGAGGTCGCGCACCATCCCGCCGGTGGCACAAGTCAGGCTCTTGCCCTGCCTCAGTACCCATTTCGCAGGGCCCCTCCTGCCGCAGCTCTGAACTTCCTACCTCTCCCAGCCCTGCCCAGGCACAGGTACGATGCTTCTCCGGGAACATTGCTGCAGCAGCTCCAGCCCCAGCGGCACTGAAACCACCCTGTCATAGGTGGGCTTTGCGTGTGGGTGACCGGCATGGGAACGGATACTGCAGGAAATCTCTTAACTCCACAGATTTTGCCTTTTGACAGCAGCATCTGTAGCGTGGTGAGCTCTGTCCTAGACATCTAGCCTCAGATTGAGAGTTTTCCTGGGGTGATCCAGAAGTGACTCCTTCTGGCTGTCCTCCTCACTGAGGATGTGCAGCACTGAGAACCGAGGGGCAGAGGGACACCAGGCTGAGCCCTGCTCGCAGCCTCACCCGCAGGCAGGCTCACAGCACTTCACCGAGCGGGAACAACTGCACCTCCACACCCTGCGGGGGAAGAACTGTCCCTTCATGCAGGAATGGGGGACCCTTCTGGGGGGCACAATTGTCTGGCCCAGGGGCTCCCACTCCTCCCAAGCTGCAGCTGCCCCTGTCAGGGCTGGCTGCCTCAGCTCCCTGATGTGGCTACAGTTCTGGGATGCACTGGGATGCTAACTTTGGGAGAGTTAGCAAAGCCAGAGAAACCAAGTGCTTCTGGAGGCAAAGCCTGGAGGCTGCTCTGCACCAGGTCACCATGCAGAAGCTGGGTGTCTTCACAGCCTCTTGCCTGTAGCCAACGCTGCTCCACCTGAAAGAACCCTGTGGAGTTATGGATGGGGCTTTGTGAGAAGGAAGCCCTCCCAGGCAGTGGGATGAAAGCAGATTAAGGCTGCAAGCGTATTTAGACGAATATGAGCTTAATCCACTAACCAGATCAATCAAAGCTGCAAGTGATGCTTTTCCCCTGGAGTGTCTTGCTGTTGCTGTGCCTGTTCACTGCAGGAAAAGAAGCTCTCCTGGCATGTACAGCAGCTGCCCTCCTACATCTGGACTCACTTTATCTGTGCAAGCCAGCCACAACCCTAATTTCCACCCATATTAACAGGCAGTACTGTAGATTGCCATGAGGGACCTGTGTTCATGCCAAGTATGGCAGGCAGGCCTCACTTCTGAGTTGGAGCACCAGTGTGGCTGGCATGGGAAGTCTTGCAGAGCAGGGCAATTTGGAGATATCTCTGTGCAGTTCTGGTCACTTATCACACTTATGCTGAATTATGCTTTGCTTTTACAAACTCTAATGGTGTTACTCCAGCGAGGCAAAGCCAGCTCTTATGCTAATTTGACTATTTGTTAGTCTCATAACCCTTACTTACATTTACTGTGCAGCTTAATATCGTCAACATGACTTAATTTTGGTGTGAGAGTGCTTTTATGGGGAATTATAACAGTAGAGGTTAAACTGCACAAATGCAACTTCCCAACAGGTTCATAGCTATGGAGTTTATAGCTGAAGAGATTTGTACATTGTCACACCTGACCCTATGGACACCACTGGTTATTTCTGCATCAGCTCTTGTGTTTGACTTGGCCATATCAACTAATTTATTCATCGAGGGGTGTTTCCAGATCACTTGTGAGCCCTGCTGAGCCCCCTGAGACCGTCTCTCGCAGCGCTGCCTCACCTCCCAAGAGTGCTGAGAGACAGGAGACTTTACAGAGCAGGCAGCACACAGGGCATGAGCTCAGAGAGCTTAATTGTGAGTCAGCACGGGGTCATTGGAGCCAGTGCAGAACAAGGTTTATGGATCTAAAGGGTCCCTGTTTGGAAATATACATTAGTTGGTTGTCTGTGTCATAAATCTCCCCATTTATCCCGCTAGAGCTGGATGAATAATTGGAGAGAGGTTTGTGGCTAATTGATTTGCTGATCAGTGGAAAGAAATCATGAATAATTTATTTGATGAATATTCCTCAACCATCCGTAAAGCTGGTCAGTTACTGAAAATAATTAGTTGCAAACACTCAAATTTTCAACCAATGGCTTTGTTTGTTGGCAAGAGCACCTCGCACTTCTCACCCTCCAGAGCGGGTCCGCATGGATTTCTCCCGGGCTCCGTGCAGGCAGAGGCTGCTCTTCAAAGCAGCCTGAGGACTTCACCATGGCTGTTCTGTCCATCCACCCTCCTCAGTTCACACTGCAAAGCTCCCTTTTCCTCCCGTGTCTTCGCAGGCACAGATCCTCCAGGCTGCACAGAGCTTTCCAAGAGGGGTTCCACTGACACCCTCCACTTGGGAACAAGGCATGGAGCAGTTTTGCCAGTGGAAGGGGAGGATGCAGGTGCAAATGTCTGTGACGCCATCAGCTGTGACAGCATCAGCTCCTGGCTCTTTCTGCGCTGCGGTTTTGCTGTCTTGGATGAGTCCTACGCAAGGTGGGACCCATGAATCCAACCTTTGGAGCAGAGGTGCTGCTTCTCACACAGCATTCTTGCAGCACCTGGCACAGTAATCAGGCAAGACCTGCATGGCTGCCTCTTCTGGATGCTAAAAAAAAAAAAAAAAAGAAAAAAAGAAAAAAAAAAGAGACTCTTTGGTTTCTCTAAAATTGCTGTTTATTTGCCAGTTTTTGCATGTTAAGATTTCTGAGAAAACAAACAATCTCCAGAGGCTTCTTGATGTTATTTGCCTCCTAGCAGAAATCCTATCAGCTTCTCCTGTGGTTCTCAGATGTGGCGGGGGCAGCTCCCCTCCCTCCTCTTTTTTCACCCCTAAGCAACACGCAGACACTCTCCCCGTTGAATTAACACCATCTTTCCTCTGCAGCATCGTCTGGGAGTGACTTTCTTGGCTCACAGTTGCAAATTTGTTCTCTCCCGTGCTGGGGATTCCGAGCAGCAGGAGTCAGGATCTGCCGGGAGTGTATGCAATCCTGTGCCAGGCTGCGCTTGTTTGGGAATGAGAATCTCCGAATCTCCTGCTCCGTGGGGCCGGGGCCGATGCAGGAACCCCTGCAGAAATCCTGCTGTGTTTAAGCTCGATGGGAATAGGATACTGAAGAGCACTTGAGCGGTCCCTGACGGGGCGCGGGGAGCTCCCTCCCTGTGGGAACCCCGTGAGTTTGTGCCAGCATCCGCAAGCCTTGTGTGCTTTGGGGGAGTGATTTTTGTGGGAGCTCGGCAGTGCCCAGCCTGGAGCGGGGCTGCTGAACGCCCTGGGAGCTGAGCTGGCTCTCAGGGAGCCTCGGAGGGCCGTGCCCGCCCGCTCGGCAGGAAGTTCACAGCCTGGCACCGAGGGGCTAATTTCATTAGGCAATATTTGGAGCCAGAGTCAGGACTTTAATTATGCCTTTCCTCTCCTTGCTGGCTCTCAGCAAAGTCACGCCTGCTCTGCTCTGCGCGGTGCCTGTGAGAAAGCGGGGCTAGGGGGGACGGAGGCTGCACATCCAAGGGACTTTGCAGCTGCGGTCCCTGCTTCGGGTGCTGACCCCCGTCACTGGTCGCTGTTGCCAAACTGGGAATTCGCACGTGGTCACTGTGACCCGGAGAGCGGAGATGTGTCCCCGTGTGTCCCTGCTGCAGCTCCCCTGGGAGTGTGCCCCGAGCCCAGCAGCTCTGCTGCTCTCAGCAGCCCTCCAGGCTCGGGGTGCGGCCCGGGATGCACCCCACTCACAGCAGGTTCTCCTTTTCTTTCCTTCCTTCTCTCGGGGCTGTTCTCCCCCTTGCTGCTCCCAGGGATGGCCAGCCCAGGCCGCTCCGCCACCTGCACTGACGGAGCTCGAATGGATTCCTCCCTTCCCCTGGCTACAGATGCTCCGTGGCAATCAGCGCCGCGCATGAGCCGCGTCCTTCTGCCCCGGCTGGGACTCCTGGCCCTGGAAGGCTTTGCTGTGGCCTCCAGTAAACGCACCAGGACATCCAGCCGGGCCGAGCAGGGAGGGCAGCAGCTGCCTGCCAGCACAACCCGCTCACCAGGGGGATCCTGCAGCCTGTGCCAGGGTTGGGCGAGCCAGGGCGGTCCCCAGAGCGATGGAGAGGAGCTGTCTTGTGTGCGAATCCTTCCTGCGGGATAAAGGGCTCTGGGAGAGATGTCCTGAATGCCCAGCCTGCCTCGTCGCCTTTATCTTTGCAGCGCTTTGGAGAGAGCTTGCCTGGAAGCAAAGCACTGATGCGTGGGCATTTTTCACCTTCAGATTTGCCGCTGAGCTTGTTTAGGTGGAGGATGGGCTTAATGGTCCAGGCTAAGCGGAAAGAAAGGGGAAAGTTTGCTCAAGACAACCTAATTGATCTTAATGAGACAGGAAGGGCTTTGTGCTGCAAACACCAGTGTTTGTTTTGTGAGTTTAATGCATTTTCTGGCTGGGTTTGATTACTCTGGGGAAGTCCTCTGGCCTAATAAACGGAGCCATAGGGAATTAGGACTGACAATTTCAGTTGTTGCTCTCAGCCCAAAAGAGCTCAGCCTTCCACGGGGGGAACAGAACTGGGGAAAAGGTAATTGCAATGGATTCAATTAGCTCCCAATTATCAGCCAGCTTTGGCTCTGGTGGGTGGGCAGCAGCCAGGGCTGTGTGCCCAGGGACAGGGCACATCGACTGGTGTCCTCCAGCGGGGTGACACCGAGCCCACGTGGGCACCCAATACGGAGCTGGTGCTCCCAAAGAGCCAGGAAACTGCCGAAAGCTTTGTGGGTTTTATGTCCAGCTGATAATGATCAAAATGGTTGCTGTCAGAGGGAAAATTCTTTTTCAAACCCTGAGCATTTGGATCGTGACTTTCCTAGAAAATGGTGTATTTTCTGCTTTCCTCTACACAGAGAAATGGAGCCACAATGTGGTTTTGTGCTTTTTATTGGTATCTCCTTAAATGGAGGGGGAAAAAATGACTTTGAATCCCACAGCTGCTGCTGAAAAGGTGGTTCTCTGGAGAGCAGTGTTTCCACTGAGAGATTTCTTCGTGCCTGTTAACAGCTGCCTGTCCCCATGGGTTTTCTTGGAGGGCAACCATATCCAAACCTGTCCCAAGCCAGGACTGGGACACGGAGGGACTGTGCTCATGCCAGTGATGCACCTTGCTGCTGCAGCCACAGCTGAGAAACGCCCCTGGAGATGGCAAGGCCTGCCTTGTCTTGTGGATCAAGGGCAAGAATAGGGGAGAGTCAAAGCACAGCAGGGAGGGGTAGGCAAGGCACAGCAAGGCAAGGCAAGGGAGGGATTGATAAGGCAAGGTAGTGGAGGGATAGGCAAGGAATGGTGCTGGAGGAAGGGAACACAGCTCCCACAGCATCCCTCCAGCCACTGGGGTCAAGGGATGCCTTCTTATGGCAAAGCAAGGAGTTGGTGGGAACACAGCAGCTTCTTAGTGCTTCCCCTCTACACAAGCAAAACATGGAGGAAAAAACCACTGCAAGCTCTTCCTTCCTTCCTTCCTTCCTTCCTTCCTTCCTTCCTTCCTTCCTTCCTTCCTTCCTTCCTTCCTTCCTTCCTTCCTTCCTTCCTTCCTTCCTTCCTTCCTTCCTTCCTTCCTTCCTTCCTTCCTTCCTTCCTTCCTTCCTTCCTTCCTTCCTTCCTTCCTTCCTTCCTTCCTTCCTTCCTTCCTTCCTTCCTTCCTTCCTTCCTTCCTTCCTTCCTTCCTTCCTTCCTTCCTTCCTTCCTTCCTTCCTTCCTTCCTTCCTTCCTTCCTTCCTTCCTTCCTTCCTTCCTTCCTTCCTTCCTTCCTTCCTTCCTTCCTTCCTTCCTTCCTTCCTTCCTTCCTTCCTTCCTTCCTTCCTTCCTTCCTTCCTTCCTCCCTTCCTCCCTTCCTCCCTTCCTCCCTTCCTCCCTCCCTCCCTCCCTCCCGGGCTGTCCTCGCAGCTCAGCCAGCCCCAGAGAGGTGCCAGCCCCGGGGCAGGGGCCGAGCAGCGCCCAGGGGCTGTCCCGGGCCCGCCGAGCCTCTGCATCCCGGGGACGCCACGGGAAGAGCAGAGAGGGAGAGGAGGATTATTTATAGCTGCAGGAGCGGTTCCAGGGAGCCGTGTGGAGGAGCTGGCAGGCTGCTGGCTGTGCGGGCAGTCACCCAGCGCTGCCATGGGGGCTGGGAGCACACGCTGGCGTGCAGGGCAAGGCTGTCCCTGAGGGGCCATGCCCCAGCAGCTGGCTGGCTGCACTCTGGAGAAAAAGCAGGAACAGTCAGTGCCCATCGCTGCCTTTCCCACCTCAGTCCTGCTCTGGGTTCCAAGCCACAGCACCCCGTGGCTCAGCTTCCTTCAGAGAGGGAAAATCCCCTTTGCTGCTTTAGTGCCCCCTTGGACTAGAGATTTGTTCTGCTCATCGCTTCTGCTTCCCAGACCAATTTGCTGCTTTTCACATCGATTGCTGTCTATTTTCCCACTCTGCCTGTTGCTGGATTTGGGGTTTTTATTGCTAATTACTCTTCTTGCTTCTCTGCTGGGGGAAATACTTCCCAGTCCATTTTTAACTGACATCAGGGCATTAAACAATATTTACTAGAGATAAACATTTTTAAATCAGTCAGTTTGGACAGGCTGCTTTGGCTTGCAACTCTTGTCAGAGGCTAGTGATGCCCTGAAATACTCTCTTGTACCCAAACCTGTCAGGGCAGGGACAAGGCGCAGTCTCACTGCAATTTATGCTTTGGAGACCAAATGGCTGTGTGGGGAATGCACGGCTGGGGACTGTGGGTGAGACAAAAGCTCCCTGCAGAAGCCCAGGCAGCTGCAAAGTTGGGCTATATTTAATTTCAAATGCCTGGAGGGTTCCTGTTTGATTTCTGGGAGGATTTCAGGCTGAGAGCTAATAGGGATATAGCTGAGGAACATCTAAGGCTCTTTGCAAACAGCATATGGGCACCTGCTGGGCTTTTCAGGGGGAGCTGGGATGGTGCTGATTTCTCTGCTCAGCGAGGAGTGCCAGGCAGGAGCAATGCCAGGGGAAGGCAGATTGCAGAGGCCAGGGCGACTCCAGCACCACACAACCCCCAGAAAGGGCACTGGGCGGGCAGGCATCGTCCTGGCAAGACAAACTGCCCAGGGACAGCCTTGGAGGCAACCAGGGGCCTTTTGATCCACTTTAGGAAGAGACAAAGGATCCAGGCCCAGAGATGTCTGGGTCACAAGAACTTCTCTCTTGCGAGGGAGATCCATTAGTGAGGTTTATTATTCCAAAACCCTGGCTGAAGCTGTCAGCCAGCCAAGCCCTGGAGCTGCTGGCCTTGCTCCTGGCTGGGCTTGCCCAGGCCCAGGCCCAGGAGGGCTCTGCACATCAGTGCTCCTGCCCCTTGGAGGCTTTGCAGCCCCTGGAAAACTTAAAGAAAAGAGGCTGGGAAATCTTGCCAAACTCTCTGTTAGAAGGTTGCAAGCTCAAGCATCAGAAATTAGGCAGGGCTAGTTTTATGGTAGTTGGTTTGACCTCTGTTCTGCCCCCATCTACATTGCCATGCAGTGTTTAGTTAAATGATCACTTACTCCTTCCTCCTGGGGCTTTTCTCTCATTCCAGTGCACATGGAGCAAAATTAAATTGCATGGGAACTACAAATCTGGCCCTTCCCTACATTCCAGTACTTACCTCACTGCCTGAGCCATGGCTTTTTTAGCAGAGCTTTTTAGTCTGTAGGATCTTAGATGATTTGGTAGCAGTTGCAGTCCCACTGAACTGGGTGGATAATCAGCTCCTGGCTGTAAAGGAGCAGCACACGGCAGCCTCGCCTCCCCCAGCGCCAGGCTTTGCGTGTGGTGGGGTTTTTCTATTAGAGCAGCCTGGCTGGTAAATGCCCCAAGAGGCTCCTGATTCACATGCTGCAGACCAGGCTTCTGCATTAAAAACTCATTTAAAGTTCCCTGGCAAAGAGCATGAGTCAGAAAAGCTAAATTGTGTTAATTCTGTCTGGAATGTCCCAAGGATGAGCAAGGCCAGGACGCTGCTCTGGGTTCCATACCCTGCTCTGTGCTAACGTGCACTAATTTTCCTGGGGAGCTGGAGATACCACTGTTGAGCAGGGCTATTACAAACGGGTTCCCAGAGCCTTGTGCAGGGGAAAATGGGGTTATTTTCTGCAGAGAGCACGGTGAATTTGCATGTCAATGAATGCTTTTCCTTGAAGGAATTTTTCATTATAGGAGAAATGAATCCTTCTCGTGGGTAAACTGCTCCAGCCACCTCACCTGTGGGAGGTGTTTTCCCAGAGGTTGCAGCCTCATCCCAGAGGTGCTGGCTGGGAAGCCCTGGCCTGCTCTGTGCTCTGACTGCACTGCACAGGGGGCTGGGCTGGAGATGACTTCTCTGATGGGCAGAGCTACCCAGTGTCTACCTGAGGCTGAAAATACCCCAGCAGCTGGAGCCATGGGGGGCCAGAGGGAGGGGGCTGGGAATTTTAGCTGCATGGGAAGACCTGGCTCTGGAAAGCAGCAGATAATCGTGGTGCTGATGAACTGCATGAATCATTTAGAAGGATGTAATCTTGTGCCATATGTTACATGTCAGTATGTGGAGAACATGTCACATCCATTAGGAGAATAATTGCACAGTTCATCTATTTTTGGGAAAAAAACAATTTAAAATCATTCCTAGACTCAGCAGCATTTGCAGGGCAGAGCCAGGCTGTGTTCCTGTGGTGGAGACTGGGTACCAAGGGCAGGCACCTGAGGAAGCATCAGGCTGTGTCAAAGAAGAAGAGAAAGAAACAGCTGGGTGGGAAGGAGGGAGAGGAAATACTGCTTCAGAAGGCCAAGAGGGTTAAATAAAACATGAGCCTTGCCCTAGGCATCTGTGAGGAGGTCAGGATGGAGGCCAGGCCCTGGGTGTAGGAAAGCCAAAGGCTTTTGAAGACTCACATCTTCCCCATTTCCAGCCAAAACTGCTCCAGACTGAATTTTGTTAAAGTTTTCCTGTGAGATGAAAAGCAGCCCTGCTGCTAGAGATGCCCCCCTTGCCAGGTAGGGCTGTGCAGCCGTGAGCCCTGGGGAGCAGGGTGGGTGACACAGGCACGGGGTGAGCAGCTGTGTCCCCCAGAGGACCCCCATGCCATGGGACAGTGGGGCTGGCAGCTCCTGTGGGCAGCATGGCCAGCAGGGATGGCTGAGCTTGTGGCCCAATTGTCCTGCCATGGGTGCCAGGGCTCAGCCAGGAATTAGTTTTCATTAGCAGTTTTCCAGGCTTTTAGGCAGTCAAGCAGCCATGCCTGAAAGACTCTGGGGTGAGCTGTCATTACTGCACAAAGGTAGCTCAGCTCCCAAATCCTATTAGTGCAGAGGAAAGAACCACTGGGAACGACCTGAGACAAGGCAGAGCCCAGCTGTGACAGCCAGGGAAGGGCAGCATCACCTTCCTCACACCTCTCTCACCCCACACCAGCAAAGCTGATGGTTCTTTTTCCCTCAGACAGCTGACCTGGTGCAGCCTGCACCTTTCCAAAGCTGCCTGAGCTCTGTGGTACCCAGCACCCTCACTGGGACTGCCCAGAGCATCCACCTCCTGACACCATTCCCCAGGCTCCTCTGCCTGCTCCTCCCTCCACAAGTGCCTTTATACATGGAGGAGCTAAATCCAGCCCCAGGCTCCCCATCTAGCACGGCTCTCCTGCTAACACTGGCTTGGCAGGTGAAGGTTACTGTGCAAATTAACTATATTTAGCCCCCCAGGTTTTTGCAAGACACTTGATTTAAGCATAGCATGACATTTCTATTTTTAAATAATAATGCTGCCTAACATCAATGAAGCTTAAGTCAAGAGGAAGAAAAATTGGCCAGGCTGGAAACTGCCAGGAGCAGGGAGGGAGACATCACCCATGGCTGCTGCCCCTGGCCCAGGGAGGCCCCAGGATGTCCCAGAGCAGGGGCAGTGCCCAGGAGTGGTCCTGTGGGCAGGCACAGACCCTCACACACGCACACTCAGCTGCTGGATGGGACAGGGCTGCAGTTTCACTCCAGGAGGCACAAGGAGGGCTCCTGTGTACAGCCTCTCCTGTCTTGTGCTGCCCATCCCACTGCAGGAGCTTCCTGCCCTCTCTGCAAGTCCTGCTAGCAGCACTGGCTGAGATACTTCAGATTTCTCGGGTCCAACTCACCCTCCTGCTCCTCCTCCTGTCCTGCAGCATTAGCCCATGAGGCTTTTAAAAGTGCAGCAGCGCCAAGACACCTTGAAAGTAACACATTCCCTGCAGGGAGCAGGCAGCAGCTCCTCTTCCCAAAAATCCCAAAAAGCAGTCAGAGATGCTGAATTCCTCCCAGAACGAGAAGCCCTGTGGGACAGGGCTCTGCAGAGCTCCCACACTGAGTTTCCACTCTCCAGCACTGACTTTTGGGTCCAAAGGGCTGAAAAGAGTCACAAAAAGGAACAGTGGCTGACTTTTCTCTCCAACCAACTTTTATACTTTTCTGATGGCCTGGAGTGTCCCTTGGGCCTTTAAGTGATAAACTGACAAAAAAAACCCACAAAAACCCAAAAAAGCTGGTGGGGTTTGCCATTTTTGTTTCCCTCTTCATGGCAGAGCCCTTAACAAGCCCCCCCACATGCCACAGGGGATCGGTATCTGTCCTGCATCTCAGTTCCTAAACTGGGGAGATGGGAAAGTTTTCATCCATCCTGAAATTCCAGCAGAATTTTGAAGAAGAAAATGCCATTCCCTGGGAGGGACTGTGGCTGTGGCTGGAGATGGAGAGCAGGGACCAGCTGGGAATTTGCCAAGGAAATGCTTGCCTGTCAGAGACATGTGGGGCTTCCTTTTGGGCCCAACACCAGACCGAGATTTGGGGGAGCAGGAGCCAATATCCCACCACCCAGAGCCCTTTCACTGTGCATTTCCCACCCTGACGGCGCAGGTGAGGCTGGAGAGGGGAGGACAAAAGCACAGGCACGTCTAGTGAGCTTTCTGACACTTCCTGCATGTTATACTCTCTGTCAAGTGATTTTCACCCCCAGCAAGTTTGAGGCAGCGTGCTGTGCAGTGAAGAATACAATAAAATTGAATTATTCTGGCGCGAGAAGTTTCCCTCCTCCCCATTTGTCAAGCTTTCTGCATCTCATTCCAGAGCAAAGAAAAATCACCCAGCAATCCATCAGGAAGGGGAAAAACCATGAAACCTCCCCAGCAGATGTGTTGGATGGCACAGCATCTGAGCAGTCCCTGGGGTGCTCAGGCTCCCTGCCAGGTTCCTGCATTTCCCCCAGCCCACCTCCCTGGAGCTGTGCCCCTCTGGCCCCAGTGCCAGGTGATTTCTGACAAAATAATCTGCAGTGGGATAGCTGCTGTGTGCTGCAGGCCAGGGCCAGGTGAGGCTGTTTCTAGGGGCAGGTTTCCATTGCCCCCAGGGGGACTGGAAGGGGGATGGTGTTGCAGATGTTGTGCTCTCTGAGCTTCCCCCTCCGCATGCAGCGTGCCAGGGAACTCAGCTGCAAAGATGAATTTCATATTGATTTCTATAGCTCTGCTGAAATTCTTTATTAGGGAGCTGAGCAGCACACGGTGATGGAAAACTGCAGGGATGGCTTGAACTGCTGAAGGGTTTTCTGAAAATCGACAAGAAACTGGAAAAGCCACTGAGGAGGAGGAAAATACTCTGCTCTAAAAGGCACAAATGGGGAGATAAAGAGTTTTGCAGGCTACATGTTTCTTCTTTCTTCTGAAGGGAAATTATACCCAAATTCACATCTTCCTCCAGAAGCTTTTGATGAAGGAGCAATTTTTGAATTGAATGACTGCGTTAAAAGGTGTCCAACCAACTCTGTTCTGCTTTACCACATCTGTTTTATCTGTGAACACAGACCAAGAACTTTCTTTCCATTCCCCCTTTTTTCTTTTTTTTCCTTCTGGGACTGGAAAAGGTCAAACTCATAGTTTGTTTGAACTTCATAGAAGAAGCTGTACTGAATTTAGCAGGTGTCCTGGGGGTGAAGGAAGCACCAAGACGTGGCTCAGGGGCTGGAGGGGTGAAGGGCTGGGGAACAGGACAATTCAGCCCTCAAGGTAGGGCCAGGAGCTGGACTTGATGATCCTTGTGGGTCCTTCCAACCCAGGATATTCCAGGATTCTGTGAAACTTCATCCTTTCCTTGCAAACGGGTTGACTTAGCCTGCTAAGGTTTTGTTCCCTGCCCACCCTTCCAGCTCCCTGTGTCTCCTGCAGTGCAGTTCATCTCTGGTTGAGCTGCACTCTGCCAGCTGGCAGGAGTTCCCTTTGACAGCCTGAATCTGTCAGCAGCAAAATACCTTGAACTCTGGAAGGTGTCGTTAGAGACACTAAAGAAAAATAAAGGGGCTGTCCTTTCAAATAATTTTTTTTTTCTTAAAAAGAAAAGTCACAAGCCTTTTTTCTGTTTAAATAAATGTAAAAGTCAGGGCTTTTTGGTTTGGTCTGTGTACTGCTGTTCTTAAAAATTGCCTTTTAGAGAGGTGCTTTGCCCTCACCCAGTGATGGTACCTAGGGTTCTGCCTCAGCACCACTTTGCTTTCTCTTGGTGGAGGGCTGGACAAGTCAACAAATCTCCCCTCTTTTTCTCCTCTGATAGTTTTGAAGGGTAGGAGTGACCTGTCATGGTTATTTTGTGTCATTGTCAACAAAACAGAACACTTCTTCTGTGGCTTGCAAATAGTGCATACTGTCATACCATTATGCAAGAAACCATTTCTGTGACTGTTAAATGGAAGTGGTTTCCATTGTGACCAGTTTGTCACTATCCTTAATGACTTCCTTTGAATGGAACCAAGAATTCCATTGCTTCCAATTAAAAAAAAAGAGGAAAAATTATTTGGGGCAGGGGGAGGGAGGGAGGGTGTCACTGAACGCTTCACCACTTTTTTCTCTTCCTTGGACAACAGGAGGCAAATCCAATGTTTTAAATTTTCCTCTGAGACCTTTGGCCAAAGGTTTCCCTCACAGCAATGCTCAGGAAGCCCTGGCTGGGAAAACAATAGCAGGAGCTTTGCTGCTGCCTTCCATCTCTTCCATCCCCTTCATCCTCTCCCTCCTCTCTCCCAGCCAGCTGTGGGGAAATGCTGCTGCTCCTTGGCAGTCACAGGCAGGCACACCACAGCAACCTCTGTGCCCACCAAACCCACTCTCACATAAGCAAGAACTACACATTAATCTAATTATAAGCATCCTGTTGGAGCAAATATTTAGCTAATGAAATCAAGGTAAGGAAAAAAAGAGCTTGTTTAAAAGAGAGCTGACCAGGCTTTACACAAATGACATTCTTCCCAGCAGCAATGTCATTCTCTGAGCTCATGGAGACATTGTGTCCCCAGCATGGCCCCTCTGGCTGGCCAGGTGCCTCAGCCATGAGGGACCTCTGCACCCTTGTGCTCACAGAGCAGGATCAATTAGGCCCACATGTCAGTGATGCTGGTTTAGTTTTGCCCTTTTTTTTCTTTTATTCATTCTCTGTATCCTTTACACGTATACGTGTGGCTTTGTAGCTTCATGTTGTAGCTCAGTTTCAACCCTTTCCTAGGCAGGAAGACAAAGCAAATTCCAGGATCCCTATGCTGTCTCGGTCCTCCTTAGAAACCAAGGCTGAAACCAGCTTTCCAACACAAACTTTTGTGAACTGGGCCTGGATCCCATCCTAAGTGGGGAGAGTGTAGAAGGGCCAGAGAAAAAGGCATCACCAGAGGTGACATCTGGGAAGCACAAGCCTTTCCAGGGCTGCCCCAGCCAGAGTGCCTCAGCCCCAAGAAGCCATGAGCAGGGCCAGAAGGGGTCTGTCCTGGCACTCAGCCCCCAAGCATCACCCAGAGGGGCCAGGATCTCCCCTGGGGTTTTCTCTGTTGGGCTGGGCTGGCTCCACTCATGAAACTTGATGATTTCTCCTGGTATTTCATGTTTCTCTGCAGCCCCAAATCACACCTCAGTGAGGGTTGGAAGAGCCATTGCTCTGCCACGTTCCCTGCAGGACCAGTTCTCTGCATCCCCCACAGACCCCAGGCAACAAATGAGAGGGACTGTCCACAGGGACAACAAGAGCAAAGCCTTTCTTGGAGAACTGGCCTTAACTGCACACTAAATTTGGGTTAATTATGAACACATGCTCCAAGATAAAACTTGAAGGAAGAGCTGAGCATCAAATACACAATGAATCTAATTAACGTGAACACAGCTAATTAGATTTGAATCTGTTCACAATATTGCATATGTGCTGGAAACTGCTGGCTTTATGGGAGTAATTAAAAAAGTTAAGTAGGGTTGGATTCACAAATTCAGCAGCCCCAACGATTTCTTTTTAGGCATGTGGTCTTTCCATATATTTTAGTTTTATTTTATTTCTTGAAGAAGCTGTTACTTGTGGATCATTTGTTCCCCCAGAACCTGACAGATTGGAGTTCCCAGAGGTGCTGCTGCTGTTCCTGTACAGGGAGGGGGGGATCTGCAGGAGGAGCCATTTGGCACATCCATTTAGGGGAAAAAATGTCTCCTGCCTGGGAGATTGCCTGCAGAGCAGCAAGGGAAGGAGCCCAGCAGCTGTTTGGACAGCTTGGGATGGTCAGATCCAAACTTGGCTCCCAGGGGTTTCCCAAGGTTGGGAATGATGAGCTCAAACAGCTGCTGCTCTTGCAGGCTATCCTCCCTGCCACGAGCCTGCCACACTCTAGAGCCTGGACTGTGGCTGCTGAGCACATCTGGGAGGCACTGGAAATGTCCCAGGGGCAGCCCAAGTGATGGGAATCGGTATGGGGCAGCTCTGCTGGGGGAGAAAAGGCAGCTCCAGGCTCAGGAGATATTTTAGTGATGGGAGTTGGGCTGGGGATGTAGCTCAGGCTCTCAGGAAGAATCAGCAGCTGCTCTCCGGGAGAAGCTGGTGAATTGATGGCTGAAAAAATGATGGTTTGCCACTTCTCATGGTATCTGTGGGTTAAGCAGCCTGCTGGGACAGCCCTTCCCCTGGGAGAGAGCAACCAAGGGAGGGAACCTCTTGGAGCCCCACTGGGCTAAGCCCACAGGTGAGGATGCTCCTGGAGAAGGGCTGCGTGGGACAGTCAGCAAATTCCACTAGTCCAGCCCAAAGGCCAGGGCAGCTCCTGGTGTCCCTTGCAGTGTGCTGCTAGTGATGGAGAGGGTCCCTGCATGCCATGGAAGTATATGTGTTAAATGAGATGTACCACAGACCTTAGAAAGGCTTAGCCCCCTAATGAAATTGGATTAAGTCCTTAAAGCTCTTTCTTTCACAATTTCTTTCTGGTTTTTTACATCAGTTCTAAAGGTGAGACTTTTTTAAAGGAACTGTGCTTTTGGTTTGTGTTTTGTGCTTCTTACTCCTGCTGCTGTTTTCACTGTCACAGAAAGACTGCTCTGGTTAAGGCTCCTGTCAGTCTCTTTGTAGGTGGAAATCCACTGCAGCTGACGCTGTTGGTTAAAGGTTGCCCTTCTGATCTCATCCTCTGATCAGTAGATCCAGCCTGGACCAAAGCCCTGCACAAACTCTGCACAGTGTGCACAGCCCCTGATCTGCAGTTCATGCCCCATTCCTGCTGCTTCAGGAGCCTCCTGCCTGTTTCTGGAGCCTGGTTTTGTTGTGACATACCTGAGGGAAAAATTAGATTTTTGCTCAAGCTCAGTATTTACAAGGAGGAAATGAACAGAGTGGGGGATATGCAATGGAAACTTGCCTGGGAATTTTGGACACTAGCACATCCAGCAGAGGCAGTTGGCTTTACTTAATTAAAATGATCGTTGTGCTGAGATACCTAATTAGATTCAGGCACCTGTAGCCAAACAAGCACAGTACTGTGCCTTGGCTCTGGTGGCAGTGGTGCCGCTCTCCCTCCTGGCACTGTGTCAGATGGATGCTCTGCTTCACTGGGCTTCTGCACCTGGTGGGCCCTTCTCAGGGGCAGCCTTGCAGAGCAATTTTCCAGCAGGGACAAAAATTAACTTGACCTTTTGTGTGCACCTTTCAGCCAAAGTGCTCGAGAGTTTGATGGAGAAAGGTCTTCAGTCACCACCCTGGCAGCAAACACTCAGTGGCCACTGAGACAGCCCTGGCAGTGGCCATGGGTTTCAGGGAAGTTGGGGTTTTAGAACCCCCAGCCCCGAGGTGGGAGGCTGGAAAGGTTGGATTCATGGGATGTGTGTCTTGTTGGGAATGCTCAGCTGCACAAACACCTCCAGGGCTGCGAGGAGCTGGGGTGGGCAGTGCTGTGAGCTGGGCCAGTCCGTCCTGCTCCTGGGGCAGACTGGGCTCTGACCCTGGGGGTGGTGTCCCTGCCTGCCACCACGGTGCAGAGCTTCCTTCTGCCCCTGGCAGCAGATCCCAAGCTGCCTGTGCAGCCCTGGCACTGCACACAGACCCTCCCAGCCCCTGTGCTGCACCCTGCAGACTCTGCAGAGCCCTCCCGAGCTGGGACTGGGGTCTCCAGGGCCTGGCTGGGGTGGCTGAGCTCAGCCAGCTCTGTCAGACCATGTGTGTGGGAGCTGGCTGGACTCAGGACCAGCAGATTGCCAGGTGCTGACACACAGCTTTATCTTCCAATTGATCCAGAGGCAGAGGGAGCCGGGAGTTAATGAAGCTGGCTGTGGATTTAGACAGGTGAGGATTGCTTGTGTTCCCTTAATGGGCATGAATCACCAGAGATGGCTTCCCCTTCCCTGCTGCTGGAACGCAAAGGGCTCCTGCAGCCCCGCAGCCCCTCGGGAAGCGCCACAAGGTCGTGATGCAGCTTTGGGCCAGGCAGCTGCTGCAAGGGAGACATCCCCACCTCTGGGGATGCTGCACAAAGAGCACAATCGTGGCTGCTGGGACAGAGAGGGGCACCCCTGAGCTGCTGGAACAATCTCATGTGTCACCGCGTCCCGAATTTCACTCCATCCCACCCATCTGTCATGACTTGGCTGCAAGACAGAGCCGTGAATGAGTGATCTTCCCACACAGAGCAGAGCAGGAACAGACGGGAATCCGCCCTGCACTTCCAAAGTGGAGGTTTTGATTACCACACAGCACAATAACTGACAAGCTCCTTGTGGAGTAATTATTGTTGTGAAAGTAACACCAGCAGCGCCTGCCTTCGCACGTGCAGCGAGCGCTGCTGTGTCAGCACGAGGAGCAGCTCCAGAGGGGATGTCTGACACAAGGAGGGCCTTTGGGGAGGAGCAGCTCCAGAGGGGATGTCTGACACAAGGAGGGCCTTTGGGGAGGAGCAGCTCCAGAGGGGATGTCTGACACAAGGAGGGCCTTTGGGGAGGAGCAGCTCCAGAGGGGATGTCTGACACAAGGAGGGCTTTTGGGGAGGAGCAGCTCCAAGACCAGGATGTCTGACACAAGGAGGGCCTTTGGGGAGGAGCAGCTCCAAGACCAGGATGTCTGACACAAGGAGGGCCTTTGGGGAGGAGCAGCTCCAGAGGGGATGTGTGACACAAGGAGAGCCTTTGGGGAGGAGCAGCTCCAGAGGGGATGTCTGACACAAGGAGGGCCTTTGGGGAGGAGCAGCTCCAGAGGGGATGTCTGACACAAGGAGGGCCTTTGGGGACGAGCAGCTCCAAGACCAGGATGTCTGACACAAGGAGGGCCTTTGGGGACGAGCAGCTCCAGAGGGGATGTGTGACACAAGGAGAGCCTTTGGGGAGGAGCAGCTCCAGAGGGGATGTCTGACACAAGGAGGGCCTTTGGGGAGGAGCAGCTCCAAGACCAGGATGTCTGACACAAGGAGGGCCTTTGGGGAGGAGCAGCTCCAGAGGGGATGTCTGACACAAGGAGGGCCTTTGGGGAGGAGCAGCTCCAGAGGGGATGTCTGACACAAGGAGGCACACGGGGCTAATGGGACAGGGAAGTGTGGCCACAGAGCGCTGGAGCCTTTGTCTCCGTGGGGTGTGCGAGCTCCTCCGGGAACGCAGCCAGGACGTGGCAGGGCTCCAGCAGGAGATCCTACAGATCATGGTAATGTGCCTGTGTCTTACAGCTGCACAGTGTGGGCAGGAGGGGATGTTCAGACCAGCTGAGCTTTGTCCTTCCCAGGGCTGGGAGCTGATCCATCTCCCTGCTGGAAGCCTCTGACAGAGCAGTGATGCTCATAAGTGTCAGAACCCAGGACATTCCTCTGACTGCCCTGGATGATTCGAGACCCTGGCAAGGGGGCTCAGAGACCTTGGCACGGAGTCACAGACACCTGTGCCTTTGATTTTAGCCTATGGGAACAATTACCAACTTTGTGTGAAGAGTTACAAGCCACAAGGGTTTGAGTAGGATGATAGTGAATTTGTCACAGGGTGAAAAAGTAGAATTTTGGGGATTTAGAATGGGGGTTCAAGAGGCAAGATGGAGAAATCTGGGCATGTCTTCTCCTTCTTCTCGTCCTCCATCTTTTGCTGTGATGGTGACACTTCTGGATTGGTTTAGAGTAGAGACAGACTGTCTAACACAGGTGATAGGTATTGGAAAATTATTGTAAATAAAGTACAGGTAGTTCTTAGTATAAAAAGCCAACAGCACCCCAAGGGCAGGGACTGTGCCACAACCCGACCTGCTGGACAGATCTCAGCAGGGCAGAGAAAGAATGGAACAGATAAGAGAAAATAAACAACCCTGAAAACCAGAGCCGAGGAACCTCGACTTCTCCTTCGGTCATGGGGCTGGGAAAAAAGAGACTCTTTAATACCTCGGGAGCCATTCCAGCAACACAAAACCCGAGAACAAGCCCTGGTGCTGGCAGCAGCGCACGAGGAGGCTGCAGGAGACCGGTGTGTGGTTTGCTCCTCGTGCCCAGCCCTCTCCTTCTTGTCAGATGCACAAATTGGAGTTATTGCCACAGTATTTCCTGGTCTTCTTGGAGCCAGAAGCACATCAGTACTTATTTTGTTTAATTTACGCTTAGTTTCCTGCACAGAGCTTCTTGCAGTTCTATGCCCAAAAATATGTTCAGAGGAAAAGGTCAGCTCTTCAGGGCCCAGCACTCTATAAAGCCCACAGTAAGGGAATATAATAGAGCAGATAGAGCAAAATTGGTTTCTCTGTTGCTGAAAACCCCTCAGGTCACTGGCTTGTTTGCCAGGCTCTGAGTAAATCATTTCTCTCCATTTCAAGTGCTTCCCAAAGTACTTCCCAGGGGGTGCCCAGCACCTCCACTGCCCAGCTCGGAGCTGCAGGGTGCAAAAGCCTCACTCCCAAGTCTGACAGTAGGATACAACTGGGTCTGGAAATTGTATTTGACCTTCCTTGGTCACAGAGGCTTTGCTAGTGGCAAAGTGGTATTTCTGTAGGAGAGAACACCCTCTTCATTTCTTGGTGAACAGCTCACTCACTCACTCACTGCTACTGCTCGGGTAGTACCACGCAATTCTGGAACCAGTTCTTGTCCAAAGTCCATTCCATTTCAGAGCAAATCAAACTCTGGCTGTTTTCTACCAATTGTGTTTCTGGCATGTGAGGAGCAGAGGCATTTCCAAACAGAGATCTTCCCCTTGAATGCCAATGAGCACTGGGTTTTACAGAGCCATCAGAGACCTTCACAGAAGGTTCGACACACTGAGCTTTCCTGAAAGGGATGGGGGAGAGAATTTTCTTTCCTCTCCTAGCTTAGGCATCCTTTTCAAACCAGCAGTGGGTAGGATAGCTCCCAACTCCCTGACGATTCTGCACATCGTGCTGGGACACCCAAAGGCACCTTGCCTTTCCCAAGAAAAAGAAGCTGGTCCATCCTCCAGTGCCTGCCAAGCTGAGGAGGGATGTACAGGAAAGCTGGCATGAGCCTGGGTGCTTGGGGGAAAAACTGGTTGTCAGGCTGGGGCCTGTCTCCTGAGAGTCTGGGTAAAACCTTGAACTTGTATTCAGGAAGCATCCAAACATGGATGTGTTATCAGACAACTTCCCTCCCTAAAGTCATTTGCAGAAATTAATTTCAAGTAGCATTCTGGAAAAAAAAAAGAAATTTTTACTGTTTCAGTGACTAGAGATGTGTTTAAAAAAATAAAATCCTTATTTCACATTGAATGGAGCACTTGATTCCACTCATAAGCAAACACGTTGGTAAGTACTGCAGAACAAACCCAATCTCATTTAAATTTAGCTTGATTTCTAAATGAAACATTTCTAATAGATCACTGGAGCCTTTCAGGATTGTTTCTATTTAACATTATGACTTAGCAACTACCACATTTGGTGAAAGAAAAAACACTTTGCCAAATGTACAGTCATTCAGGCAAGCCTGAAATGGTGAACAGCCTCTGAACAGATGGCCATGTTTTCTGAGCCTTGTTTGGGCCCACTGACACTGAGGTTGAGCTGTTGTCCTGGATGTTTCTCCCAAGCATGGAAAAGTCCCAGGTCTTTCTATGCATCCACGAGAGGCTGGGTGATGCTTGGCAAGACGTGCAGGCAGGGGACCAGTCATCGTGGGGAGGGCTTTAAACCTCTTCCCCATTTCTCCCCCTGCCTCCCACACCCATAAATTATTCACTTCATTGCAGAGATCTCATGAATTATTGATCTCAAATTTGGTGTCTCCTAGCAACATGTTTACTTATTCCATTGCCATCCTTGTCCATCTCTTGGACACATTGGATGCCTCTGGCCCCTCTCCAGTGGCTGCCCTCGCTCCCCTGCCCCAAGCCATGTGTCCCAGCGTGGCTGAGCCCCTCTCTCTGCCTCTGTAGGGGATGTGGGAAGAGTTTGCTTGAAGCTCTGAAGTTAAACTCTCTTCTAAGGGCAAAACCCATGGGCTTGGTGCCATTCCAGGAAGGGTCAGTGCTACAGTCCACAGGGGATGCTCCTGCCTGTCTTCATCTGGATCCACTGCTCCAGAGCTGCTCCCAGAGCCCAGGTCACTGTGTTGGAATCTGAAGTTGCCTCTGGGAGTTTTCTGCCTCTTGAAAAACAGGGAAAGGAGGATCAAAGAAAACAAACCAGCAGGGTTCAACTTTTTCAAATAGTGTAGCTGGAAGGGGAAAAAAAGACACCAAAATCACCTCTGTCTTTTAGCAAACTCTTTTGTTTGGTCATTTCCCTGGGAAAGCAGATGAGAAGGAGCTTCACAGCCTCTCCCAGCCACAGAGTCCTCCAGTACCTCCATCCCTGCAGCCTGCATGGCCACTGCTGAAAACCTGCCTGCAGCTGGATGGCTGGGCAGGTGGGCAGCAGCTGGAGCCACCTCTGGCAGCTCCTGGGAGCTGACCTTTGCACCCAGCTGTGGGGGGCTCCCGAGGAGGCAGGGTGAGCACTGGAGGATGGAGCCAGGTTCCCTGCTGAGCGCTGCTTCAAGCCATGCCTAGTTAGGCAGCCCCTTGGCACAGCTTTCTGCCTGCAGGCACCGCGGTCAGATGCGTGGGATCCAAGTTTGTTGGGCTGTCCCTGTGCCACGCAGGACTGGTGGCTACTGAGCAAAGGGAACCTCACATCCCCACCCACTGATCCTTTATAGTTCCCCTCTGAGCTTCCCTGTGCTTGAAGTGAGGCTTGGCTTTGGGGCTGGCATGGGTCTGGAGGGTGTACCTGCAGCAAATCTTTCCCTCCAGCTCCTGCTGGAGCACTCCCACACTCTGCTGGTACCTGACTGGACCCCCAGTGCCTGTGTTAAGAAGGGCTTGATGCAGCCCCATGCTACAATCTCCTCTAAAATGCCACCTTCTCTCATGCATAATTCAGAGGTTCCTCTAAAAATAAAGTTCCTCAGGCAGCCTCTGAATCAATTTGCCTCCTGATCATGGGAGAGGTGAAGAGCTCTGCTGTCCCCCGGGGCTGCTTGCTTGAGGGCTGGCCGAGGTCCCAGCCCTGCACTCAGGGAGCAGAAACCCTCCTGGCACAGAGCAGGATCGCAGGCACTGCTGTGTGGGGGCATTACTGCCTCTGCCTTTCTCCTCTGCAGGGACAGCAGCCCATGGAAAACATCCAGCGACCCTTTTTATTTCTCGCCTGGCAGTGCTGTCCTGCCCGTGACCTGCAGTGACAGTAAGGCCCTGGGGACCCTGTCCTGCACAGCAAGAGCAGCAGAGGCTGTTTGCTAACAAGACAACAGCAACGAGATGGCTGTTACATGTTGACTTATACACACCAATGCCTGCTACCAAATCGAGGGCTGTGCATGGTAGAACACAGGACACCTGCCCATGGGAAAGTGTTTTGAGTGTGATACATCACCCCCAGCACGAAGTTTAATAGCCCTAGATCAGTTTTAACAAAAAAGGAAATCCCAGCCTTTCTCCCATGCCTCCAGCTCCTCTGAGATATTTTGATGGTGTTCTACTTTACTGAACCCAGGTATGCAGCTAGGTCCTAACATGCAACTAGTGGTCATCATTATTCATATTTAGTGACACTCAGTGTAACATTGAAAACCCCAGAAAACTCTGTTCCCTCTCATTTGGTTGGGTTTTTTTAGCATGCTGGCAGCCCAGAGGTTATTGCTAGAAATTCTTTTCTGATCAATGGACTGATAAAGCCCTTCCTTATGCTGTCAATTATGCCAATTATGTTTCCCTCTGCCTAGGAAGAGATCCCTGCCAGTTTGCCTGCAAAGCTGCAGCAATGGCAGGCCTTTCCATGGGTGGGAGTGACAGGTGGGCAGCAGAGAGGATGCCAGCTCTTCCTTTGGTTAATGGCCTTGCTGGTAAATCCCAGGAAAAGCAGAGCATGACCAAAGCAAAGCAGCTCAGCAGGGTTGCTCTGCTCTTTGGCCCTGGCTGTTTCCACCCTGAGCAGCCAAGAATGGGAGGATTGCTCAAGAGTAGGAAAATGATGGGCAGCAGACACGAGCCCCTTTGCATTTTCTGCCAGTCTGTTAGTCACTTCCTGATTTCCCAAGATAGCAAGCAAGAGAAATAGTTCTTTTGCACTGGTATGGCAATAATAAGTAGGTCTGGAGGGACTCTGTGCTCTGCTTGGGCAGGGTTGCCATCCTGAGATCCTCTGAATAAAGCACGCTACTGCACGTGCCAGCACGGTCCCAGGGCCAGCCCAGGAGGCTGTGCTGGGGAGGGAGGGAAGGGCAGGACAAATCCCTGCATGTTGGACATGCTGGCTCCTTTCCCCATGGCGGGTACTGAAGCCCTGGGCCCCAGCACAGGCTGCAGTGAGTGCTGAGCATCTGCATGGCTCTGAAATCTTACCAAGCAAGTCACTGAAAAGAGCCCTGCCCAGAGCCTTGCACACCTCCTATGGATCCTCCAGCTGCAGGACTCTGTGACAGGCAGGGGGGATGGCTGCTGCAGACTAACAGAACAGGGGACTGCAAATGTAGATGAGAAAGCACCAGGGGACCATGTAGACAATGAGCCTTAATTTAAAATATTGTTTCTATACTCTGGCTATTGGTGTGGGACTTCTCCTCCTGACACTTTTGAAGCTGACTTCATCTCATTTTTCCTGTTTTACTCAGATCTAACTCCCTGGGAGACAGTGGGGTGAGCCAGGGTCTCACTGGAGGTCAGGGGTCTCCTTGCTCAGCCTAATCTTGGGTCCACAGCCCCCCAGTGTGGCTTCAGGGAGGCTGGGAAGTAGCTGAGATACATCTTGTTGGACAGGAAATCAATACCTAGTTTTAAGATACTTTTCTATTGCTGTTGATTGCTTTATATTGTATTAAGAGCCCTTCAGGGCTCTGTCTTGGAAACAGTGCTCTATAATATCTTTATCAATGGCAGAGACAGTGAGATGGAGTGCACCTCGGTGAGTTGGCAGATGACACGAAGCCAAGCAGTCCATGACTCAACAAAAGGAAGGAATGCCACCCAGGGGGACCTGGCCAATCCTGAGAAGAGGGACAGGAGACACTGAGGTGTGGGAGAGTGTCCAGCAAAGGGCAACAAGTCTGGGGAAGGGTCTGGAGCATAAGTGTGAGGAGGAGTGACTGAGGGGCTTTTTGGCCTGGAGAAAAGGAGGCTCAGAAGGGAACCTTATCACTCTACAAATTCTTGAAAGGAGGTTGTAGCCAGGTGAGGTCAGGCTTTTCTCTCAGATAATAAGTGACAGGACAAAAGGAAAGGGCCTCAAGTTGTGCCAGAGGAGGCTAAGACTGGACACAATAAAAAATTTCTTCCCTGGTTGTGAAGCATTACAAACAGGCTGCCTAGGGAAGCAGGAATTCTTCCTCATCCCCTGACCTTCTCTGTTAGCCAAAATAATGCTTCCTGCTTTGCAGCTATTGGTTTCAGCACGGAAAACATGTGTAATTGAATTGGAGACAGCTGCTGGGGTTTGCAGAGAGCTTGAAAGAGTTACTGCAAGATACCCACAGCTGCACGCACTTGAGTGTGCTCCAATCACAGGACAGGCAGCACCTCCATTCCTTTCACTGGCACGTCCACAGAAGAGGAGATCAGATAGCAGAGCTGCAACACAGCAAAAGGAAGGAGGTGGGGAGATGTACAAGTTCAGCTACACCATCTGGTAGATGAAGATACTGAAGAAATATCCCTGGGCCCTTGGATGGTGCCAGGGTGGCCAGAGCTCCAAGTGTCTCCTTCCCCAGCACCAGAAAGCACAAACCTTGTTGGGGTCCAGCATGGATTGAGGGGGCTGAGAACCAGAGAAGTTCCCAGTCTTTCCTACACCAGATAAGGAAGCAAACCCCTTGGCTGTAGAGCAAAGAGACAAAAGCCACAGCCACAGTCCTTGGAGTGCTGGGTCATGAGGCAGCTGTTTTTTCCCTTTTAATCTAAGCAAAGCAGGCACCTGATGGGGATGGCAGAGCACAAGTGCCTCACTCAGATGCCAGGGGGCTGTGCAAGCAGGAAGACTGCAGCACCCTTGAGGACTCTTTTATCTCAGCAACAGCAGGATTTGCCTTTTGCTGTATCTTTCCACATAATTACTGAGCCCTGCTGGCTGAAGCACTGTCAGGATCCCTCCCACAGGCAGCAGGGAGGGCAGCAGCTCTCTCTGCACCTTTGAGGCGATGGGCAGCAAGGGCTAAATGCCAGAGCACTCAGGCTGAGCTGACCTGGGGGATGAAACAGCAGGTTGAGATCTCCACAGGCCATCAGCCCCTCACAGACAGGAGGGGAAGCCCTGGCTCACACAGGCTCTGGGCTGCACCTCTGCTCTCCTCCAGCAAGACACAGCATGGGCCAGGCCAGTACCTGACACTGGCTCACATGTTTTATCTCCTGTCAAACAGGTGGAGAAGGAGAAATTCTGGGCCCAGCCCCTCCCCATGTGTGTGCTGGCTGAGAAGTAGGCCATTTGTGCAAGCCCAGCTCTCTGCAGAGTGATTTGGGCAGGGTTGGTGAGACGCTCTCCCTTTGCTCAGAGACTCCTTTGGGCCCTTTCTGAGCTGCAGACAAAGCCATCCCCTGTCTCAGGAGAGCATCTCTGCCACCCTGGGAACGTGCAGAGCATCACAAGAGCCTGCCCTGCCACCACACAGCTCTGCTGTGCCTGCAGGGTGTGCCAGCATGTTCTCCCCAGCCCTGGACATGCTCCCCCAGTGCTGGGCAGGGGGCACCTGCACTCCAGGGGCTGGGTCAGACCCCAGCTGACACCAAACAGGCTGACCTGGCCACTGCTGAGGGCCTCTGGGAACACCACCTGCCTTGCCAGTGCACTTGTTGCCTTGCACAGGAGTTTGTGCTTGCTCTGGCACCTGATGCTGCAGCTGCCAGTGGCAGAGAGGCTGTGGATGCTGCAGCATTCCCACATCTGCCCCTTTGCAGCCCTTCATCAATTTACCTTGGGAATATTTGTTCTAGCAGCGTGACCCATTTAGCACATTCTGATGTCTCCTGCTGAAGTGACAGGTTTAACATTTCCCTCCAGCCAGTACAGATTGTGCCACCTCTGGGTAAGGTGTGAACAAATCCCATCGTTAGCACTGTGCAATAAACCACTTCTATCTCGTGCTGGGAGAAGCCAGCCAGGCCTCACTGACACCACACTGGCACTGAAAGCTGGGGGCAGACCTGAAAGCAGCTGGCACTGAGCCTCCAGGAGGGAGCTGGTGCTGCCTGAAATGGGACAGGGGTGTCCCAGCTGCCAGGGGGGCTGGAAGTGCCACAGAAACAACCTTGGCATCACCTGAGAGTGGAACAAGGGGCAGAGGCCAAACTGCCCTCTTGCCTCCTGCCACTTGCTCCAAAGAACAAGGGGAAGGCAGCAGCAGTGAGCACCAAATTCTTTGGTGGTGGCAGCCCTGCCAGGCTCTGCTGCCTCCCCACATGCTGAAGACATCCTAATCTGCAGCTCCCAGTCAGAGCAAAGTCACCATTTGATGTCCCTTTCAAATCCTGGTGGCGAGAAAATGGGACAAGGCACCTCAGTATCTCTCCAGGGAGTCTGCTTGGGACAGAGGACCCCAAAGGAAGCTTGGTGTCATATATTTATTATGCCCATAAAAGTGAATTTCTCAGGTTTTTTTGCCAGAGGGCTCATTTGATAAGAACCTGTTTATTCACCGGGGTGGTCAGATCTGTGTAACTTCACACACTGGGAAAAAGAATGAGCACTGCAGCAGCACTAATGCCATTTCTATCAGTTTGCACTGACCCTCACAGCCACAGGGTGTATTTGCTGTTTAAGAAGAGGTTTTTAATGTACTTTGCATGCTTTAGCATCATTAATGGCTTAATGAACAAGGCTAATAATGACTTTTGAGTTGGACAGAGCTTCATACAGATGTTTAGCATCCTCCATGGGACTGAAAAGATGATTTCCCTTTCCCTTGAGGCGAGCTGGGAAGAGGATGAGTTGCACAGTGGCTGAAAGGAGCTGGAGATGGGTCCCTGGCTGTCCCCAGGAGAGCTCTGCAGCTGACGGAGCCCAGAACAGCAGGCTGATGCTGCTCCAGGGAGGCACAAAGGGAGGGGTTGCTGCCTTTTGGGAGGGAGAGGGAGAAAGAAAGAGGTGTGGGGGTCCAGCAGGAGAACAAATGCAGGAGACAGAGCCTGGGACTGGGTGGCTGGGAAGAGGAGCTCTGGTGGCTTTGGGTCCTGCTGGAAGAGCACTTGGATAAAGCTGCATGCTCTGCACCAAGGCAGCTTCTGGAGCAATTAACCATTGGCATCCTGGCACAGCTGGCCACGGGCTGTGGCCCTGACCCACCAGGTTGGTGGCCCAGCAGCCACGGGCTGTGACCCAGACCCTCAGGTTGGTGACCCAGACCCCCAGGTTGGTGGCCCAGCAGCCATGGGCTGTGGCCCTGACCCACCAGGTTGGTGGCCCAGACCCCCAGGTTGGTGGCCCAGCAGCCTGGACTGTGACCCAGACCCCCAGGTTGGTGGCCCAGCAGCCTGGACTGTCCTGTCCCTACCAGAGTCCTCCAAGGGGCTCTGTGAGCCCCGTCCCTGCAGAGCCTGGAGCTCCCTGGTGGGGCTGTGGGCCCTGGGGTGCTCAGGGCTGTTCTCAGCCCAGGGAGGACTCAGCTCTTTCTGCCTACAAGCACAGGATGCTGCTTCCAGCTCTGCTGCCTGCGGGATCCTTTCCTCATGAAGTGAGAGAGGAGGAACTGGGCACAGCAAGGATTTTCCTCTCCGTGTGTTTGGCTGCTCATTGACACTGGCTCAAACACAAGGAAGCACATCAATAAGGAGCAGCAGTTGTAGACAGGCTCTCAGGAAAGCCTTTCATCTCCCAGCTGGGCCTGGCTGCATGGCTGCAGGCTCAGAGAGAAGCAGTTCTGCCCTGGACACACAAGGAGAAGGAGCAGAACAAGAAGGCTGGGGATATACTGGAGCCAGTCCAGTGGAGGCCAGCAAGACTTTGAGGTGGACTGAGCACAGGTGAGGGGAGGCCAAGACCACCAGAAGGCCTGAGGGATGCTACTGCTGTCTGGAACTGCAAAATGGGAGGGTTATTGAGGGAACAGATGAATGCCACACAAAGAATTTCATAGTAAAGCTTTCCAAGGAAAAGACCCAAAGGAAATTAGGGCTTTCTATCATCTCTGCATCTCTGTGCTCCCTTTCTCCTGCCCCTCCTGAGCTGGCAGAGTATCTCACAGGGATTTTTGCTTCTACCCCTCCTGGTGCAATCTCTTTCCCTTGGAACAGCACTCCCAGCAGCCAGCACATGGGAAGGTGAATTATGTGCTCCTTGTGAAGCTGCCAGCTGGAGCTGCAATGAACTTTACTTGGACCATCAATCTTGTGCCCGACCCCTCTCTCAACCAGGCTTGGCTACAACTTCTCAATTGTGCAAAAGAGTGGAAGGGAAGAGGCAGCACTTTGTCCTGGTCAGGAACGAGCAGCTCACAGCTTCCAGCTGGTGCTTGGGTGAGCACAGGTTAGCCCTAAGCCCCTCTTAGAGGCTTATCCCTCTAAAAATATCCCCCTGGTGATTCAACAGGGCATTGATCATGCAGGCTTTTATTAATGACTGAGGACTGTGCTGATCAGCCAGGTAGCAAATACAGTGTAATTCTTCTAAAGTGCTGTGCAGCTGGGGATGAAGGCACTGTCAGGATGCAGAGGAATTATGAGTGCTCATGAGGAGTTTAATGCTGTGCACAAATGGACTGGTGAGATCTTTGGATGAATAAAAAGGAAAAAGCTGAGGAGAGATATGGCTGGTATTGGCATTTACTGATCTGCCTACACATCTAAAACCACAGGTAGGAAAACCCAGAGAGCTCAAAGAAGGGTCATTTCTAAAAGCCACTTTACAGGGAGAAACGTAATGGTTTCAACCCATTTAGTTTGTCCTGAAGATTGAGAGGGTTTGAGCAGAGTTTTGTAAAAATCTGTGTGAGGAGATTATGCTTCCAAGTCTATTTATTTAAAGGCTTGTTTATATACAGACCTTTTAAAGCAGGCAAAGCCATAAAAAAGATTAAGGACAGGATGCCCTAATGTTTTTTATGCAGGGAGTGTAATTGACCCTCAGATGTTCCACCACAACTCCAATCAAGCTGTTTCATCATGTGGCATTTCAAAGACAGATTTTGATGACTCTTCAAAGAGCCAGGGTGTAGCTGGAACAAACTGTCTGGAACAAGCTGGAAATGGTGCTCTGGGCTGCTCTGAGCAGGGTCCTGTGCAGGGTCTCTTGGAGTAGGTACCTTTGCGTGGAACAAGATGGGTGGCTGGGGACTGTCCCCACACCCTGCCAAGGAGGGGGCTCCTTGCACAACAGCCTCCAGACGAGTGCTGGGGAGAGGAGGTGGTGCTGATGGCCCAGGAGAGGCCCCAGCAGCACAGCCACCCTTGCACCTGCACCTGAGCCCACCAGGACATGGGGAGAACACAGGGGAGGGCACAGGCTCTGCTCTTCTCCCCCTTGCCTCCTGCTCCCTTTATTTTCCCCTGCCTTGTTGCCAGGTAACTGTTTGCCCAGCATGGAAGGACTCTGTTTTCAGATGAATTCCAAACCAAAGCCTTTCTTCTTTGAACATAAGAAATGATTAATCAGAAACTTTGCTTGGGTTTTAGGTTTAGAATTTTTTATGCAACTACAGGCAGCAGGAAAGAAAAACCAAAACAAAACAAAATCCCAAAAGAAGGAATAAACTTAAAAACTTTTGAGTACAAACCTGAACAGATCTGTTTGCTGCTCTTGGCTAACCTCTTCTTAAAATTAAATCCAACTTTGAGGTTTCAAGGCTGTCATAGGTGTGGTAGCACTTGAGACAAGCAGAGAGTGAGCCCTTGATGTGGCATACAAGGGGAGAATCCTGACCAAGCAGGGGTTCTTGCCCTGTTTTCAGACCTTGGGCTGATTTTTACCTCAAGCACAACCCTCTTCTGCTGCTCCTCCTGCATCATTTGCAAACTCCCAGAGGTTCTCTATGTTTTGTACACAAAACCAGGGATAGCTTCAATTTCTCTCTCCTTTCATGGGTTAGTGCAGGCTTAAAGGCAGCTTGGAAAACGTGCATCAAGTCAGACCTGCCAGTGCTTTCTGAGGGAGCAGGTCACCTCTGCCACCTCTCTGCACGGGTGGTGTTGGGAGCCAGCAGCGCGTCTGCCTGGGCTTCCCCCAGCAGGTTTTCCTTTCCCCAGTGCAGCCCAGATTTATCTGTTATCTCCATCTAAAATGCAGGGGATTTCTCTTCTGCCCGCCACAGCCCCATCAGAAGCAGATGTTATATCACAACACAGCCTGTGAGACGCTAATCAGACACCTAACAGGAAATGTTTAGAATAATGAGCTGAGAAAAGCTCTGAAACTCATTCCCTGTGGCAGAAGGAAAGCTGGAGGGAAGAGCACTTTCCTGCTGTGGTC
Organism: Fringilla coelebs; assembly: GCF_963513975.1. Lineage (NCBI taxonomy): Eukaryota > Metazoa > Chordata > Aves > Passeriformes > Fringillidae > Fringilla > Fringilla coelebs. Next base: position 30,884,119 of record NC_140067.1, on the reverse strand, counting down.
CAGGAAAGTGCTGTATTTCTCAAAAAGAGAGATGTGAAGCAGCCCCAAGCCTATCTTCAGACTATTACTTAGCAGGCACTAAATCAGGTACAATGAGCATGACAGGATTTTTCACAAGGCAGTGGGTCACTGCCCAGCTTTCCTTGGGGAGTATAAATAGGAGCATGGAGGGAAGAGTCCATAAATAACAGCAAAGAATTTAGAAGCTGTAGAGACACAGCTCTGTGCCCTAACCCAGAGCAGCATCCCAATGTCCAGGTGACCTCCCTGAGCTTTGGGGTACACCCTCCTCCTCCTCATCATCTTCTGCCTCTGCTCCTCCTGCCTTGGAGCTGCTCCCTGCCCAATCCCACCACCAGGCACTGCGCAGGATCCATCAAAGAGCTGCCTGCTGAGGGATGCAGCCTCCTTGATCTCTTGCAAACTGGGCAGAAATACATCATGCATGGGTTTACACAGAGCTGCTTCTTCCCCAGGACATTTTAAAGCCTCTCTTTGGCTGTCTGAGCCTTGGGCTGGCTCAGGCATGGCTGGCTCACCCCAGCTGCGGGTGCTTTCCTTGATGTTCATGGGAGTCCTTGCTTTCCCCCACCCACCTGCTGCTCCGGCTTCATCTACTGCCTCCAAGGCCAAGCAGAAGAGGATTGCACTGAGGAAACGTGTGTGATTTATTGCACCTCCCTGCAGGAAGGGAAGCACCAAGGGGAAGCATGATTGACATGGGTGTACATAACTCAAAAAAATCTTTTCATCTTGCTGCTGATATTAGCAGCTCTCTGCTCCCAAATTCCTCGCAGAGCTTCTCCATGGGATGACTTCTCCTGTGTATGGTATGCCTGAACTGTAACCAGCTCCACCAAATCAATGGCTGAGTAAAATGAGAGGCAACTTTTTTTCTCAATGCTTAATGCTTCAAAGTGCTGGGTTTGATCCCCACCAGTGGGGGAAGGACAGGGGCCAGGTCAGCCAGCATTCCCCCTCCATCCTCCCTGCTCTCCTGGCCAGACAGGGATTTAAATCCCTCCTTCCCTTGGGATCTGCTCCTTTGAGCAGCTGCCCTGGCTTTTTGCTGCTGCCCAATCATGCTTGATTAGTTCCTGGAAATACAGACCATTATTTCCATTGCAATTTATTACAGTCACTGAGACGTAAACTCAGGAGGAAGGGAACGAGAAGATACTGCAGGTAAAGGTTTTCAGAAGGCAGAGGGAAAAAGGCAAGAAAATTAAACCCTTGCCATCTAATAGCTCAGAAAAGCTCATTGTAAGGTAGTGCTGTTGAGGAGCCGTGCCAGCCTGAAGAGAAATTTGCAAGGCCACTGCTGGGAGGCAATCCTGAAGGGAAGAAATTGCAGGGCAGAGCAGAAGAGAGGGGCCAGGAGCAGCAGGGCACAGCCGTGGGGGTCGTGCAAGGGCTGGCAGGGGCAGAAGAGCTGATTGCACCTGGAGTGGGTTCAGCTGCTGCCTCAGCTCCTGTGGGTTGCATTGCCCTTTGCACCCCCTTGGAAAGAGGGTGAGAGGGAATGCACTGCTGGATATCAAAAATCCATTCTCTTGCTGGTATTTACAGCACTACTGCCAGGTGCCAGCTCTGTGGGACAAAACGGAGCAAAACGTGCCAAGAGTTGAAGCTTGCTGTGGCAGCCCCAGAGTGCCCATCTGGGACCACGTGCCCATCCCAGAAGCAGCATCCCACCTTGGCAGCATCATTTTTATCACTGCACGGATGCCTGCTAGAGCAGCAGGAGCAATCCTTCAGTGGGAGGAGGAGGCACTTCACTGGCACTTGGTTAAATTCAAACTGAAACCAGCCTGTGGGTGGTTGCTTGAATCTTTGCCAGTGGGGAAGAAGGTGGGAAAAATAAAATTATTGCTTTGCAAATGACCTTTTTCTCTTGGTTTTATCTAAATTCTCGATGCTATTCTTGATCAGCCAGAAAAAGGACAAAATGAAAGGAAAATCTGTTTAATTAAAATGTGTCTGAAAAAGAAAATGTAATGATAGTGTAAATGTCCAACACAACTCATTTTGCAAAGCCAGGAGGTGAATGATCCCTCTGAAGTCCCTGTAAAAACTCCAGAAAAGGAGAGACACCTGAATGAGGGAATCCCAGGAACAGATTGAGCCTATTTTGGCTGCTTTGCGAGTGAGTCATGTCTGTGTGAGAGAGAAAAGCTGCCTGGGACATCATGGGAACCTTGTAGCTGTGCATTTCCAGCAGCCATCAGCTGGGCCATGCTGCCCATCCCACTGGGGGCCACAAGAGCATTTCCCTGCTCCAAATTCATCCTTTCCACAGGGGCCAGCCAGGCAGGACAAGGGCTGAAACGTGTTGATTGCTTTATGCCAACAGATTTATGCAGCAAAGAACCGTGTGGTTTTGCTCAATAACAAGCTCACGGGGGAGAAAAAAAAACTATGAATTTTAAATTATTTGTGATTGAAGCACTGAGCTCCTTGTGCCAGGCTGGATCTTGAGGCAGGTCCAGCTGTGACAGGCAGGTCCCTCGCTCCTTCAGCAGGAAGGAGGAGTGTCCTGCAGGAGGGGTGTGTTTGTGAGCAGCTCCCAGTGCCAGGGCAGAACCAGCCCTCAGTGCATCAGGTTTAAGCACAGGGCTCTGTGCTGAAGATCACGGTCACGTAGTGCATGAAAGGGCAGAGGAATGTGAGGGTGAAAACTCTCCAGCCACCAAGAACACCTCTGCAGAGCTGCAGAGGTCCTGGAAGGGTTGGGTTAAGGGATGGGGTAGCAGATGCTGAGGCTTTCAGGGCTGACTGAGAATGAGCCACGTGGCAACCAAGCAGCTTAGAGGATGTGTGAGCTGCACAAGGTCCTGCACATCACCCTTCCCTTGCCACAGAGAGCCGTGGGGAGAAACAACCATGGAAACAGAGCCATGGAGGAAGGAGAGGGAAGGAGCCAGCAAGTGTTCCCAATGTTCCCCAAAAGTAACAGCGAGGCTCAGCTAAAGTGAAGCAGGAAATGTGATGAGGATGGAGATGCTCAGGTGGCCGCCTCAGTGTGTCAGTGACTCACCTTCAGCATCTCTGTGGCCTGAGGCAGCCCTGGGTGCCAGGAGCCCAGGTGAGAGTGTCAGCCTGCACAGGAAGGCTGCGGGCTCAGTGCAGGTGCAGAACTCAGGTGGGATGAGGGCTGTGTGCCCGTGCTGCTGGGCACAGTGCCCCCCCACCAGGGCACTCCCTCAGGGCTGGGAGGGAGGAATTGCCAGGGGCCTGCAGCACCCTGGGGCTCAGGGATCTCCATGGAGGCAGAAATCGTCTGAGCTGTCTTTCTGAAGGGTGAGGGGAGTGAAAAGAGCAGGCAGAGCCTGCCATGGCAACAGGGCTGGCATTGTGGAGTCCGAGGTGGATGATGAATTGAACTGAGCTCCAGGCCCAAGGGAGAAGCTGCTCTGCCTCACAGAAGATGAGCCTTGACACAGGGCTCTGACCAGGCCAGGCAAAACAGCACAGCCAGAAACGCAATCCGAGATGGTCCTGCTGGTGTCAGCACCTCACCCAGGAGGCTGCCAAAGGCAGCAGGGCTGAGGGGCTTGGGAAGCCCAGGGTGAGACCATGTCTGGCCGGGCTGCTTGGCTCCACTCCGGCTGGCTATGGACCCCAGCCCACACGGTCTTACACAGACGAAAGCAAAAGATCGGGAGCACCCTTCTCCATGTGGGAATGGATGTCCTCTGTTTACTGACTTGAGAGCCACCCCACAAGAAAACCCACACGGAACAGAGCCCTCAGGGGTCATGGCGGGGCCTTTTATACCCGGGGAGGGGGGCGGAGCAAGAGGGCCACAACCAATGGGGAGGGGCGGGGGGGGGACTGACCTGGGAAGAGACCACCGGGGCTAACGCGGGGGGGGGGGGGGGGGGGGAAGGGGAGGGAGGGAGGGAGGGGGAGAGGGAGAGGGAGAGGGAGAGGGAGAGGGAGAGGGAGAGGGAGGGGGAGGGAGGGAGGGAGGGAGAGGGAGGGAGGGAGGGAGGGAGGGAAGGGAAGGGAAGGGAAGGGAAGGGAAGGGAAGACCAAGACCAATGCCAAGACCAAGACCAAGACCAAGACCATGAGGTTATGAGACATAAACTTTAAGGAATGTAGGGATTTTACAGGAGCTGAGGTTTTAATTAGAGATAAGCTTTATTAGAGTTAATCAAAAGAAATGGGTAGGCCTTGATGAAGTTCAGAGTTGGTAGTTAACTAATAATTGATTGCTTGTCAACATGATGTTTGCTTAGCTAGGTTTTTAATGAAGAATATAGAAACTGATAAACAGCTCTTAGGAGCATAAGACAATTGTAGGCCTCCTCTGTTCTGAAACCAACTGAGGACAGGGAATGGGAGTTCTACCAAGGGTTCATTTGTCATATTTGCATTGAAAAGGTAGAAAGGTCAGAACGAGGAAGACTTCATTGACTTCCTCATTTTGGGTCCACTCCCCATTAAACAGACCATCGACCCATTTCGAGGAACAAACTATGCATGCGGGGAATGGGATGTATCAAAGTTATGAATATGCATTTGTATTTTGGGTATTCAAACCTCTATAGATAAAAGGGCTCTGTAATCACCTGTAAATTGGGTGTGTATTTGGGAGCCACCCCACAATCAACACACACCTTCTAACTCTATTAGAGAGTTCTTGTCCATCACAGTTGGATATCGGTACTAGATCAATATCCATATTTTTAATAAATCATTTATAGGATACAAATCACGTGAATGGTGCAAATTACCAAAACACCCAGTGCAAAGAACTAAATAACTATTTAGTGCAATACAGCACCAGGGGACTGCAGTGCCCGGGCTGACAGGGCTGCAGGGCAGGGTGGTGGCACCAGCACCAGCACCCACGAGCCCCCAGCACGAGGCTTGCCCGGCTTTGGAGCCTGGCAGCACAGATGGCTCCACAGCTACAGCCAAAGCTCATTTATTCTGCAAGCTGAGCTCAGACCCTCTGTGGATAACCCAGATAACGTCTCCAGGGCTGTGAAGGGCCAAGGCTGATTTCCATGCTCCCTATAAATTTAGTTACTCGGAGTTAACGAGAGCAAACAGGCTCAAACCATGAACAACGGCATGAGGATGACAGGTCTCCCTCCCTCTGCAGAAGCCTCTTGCGGCTGAACTATTGCCTAAAACGAGATTTTCTGTGGTTGGAGGGATTTGCATTTGAGGCTGCACTTGGGGAAGCAGCTCAGAGCTCCCCAGGCTGCCCCTCTGGCCCCTGGGGAGGGGGTTCTGCTGCCAGCAGCCCCCAGGGGATGCCCCAGGAGGGCTCAGAGGTGCTCTCTGCCAAATAACAGAGCCCTGGCATTAAGAACACATCGAATAATTCATAGGAAGAAATTAATGATTAAGTGACTTCTCATTATTGCCACCCTAATTAGAGACCGTTAATTTCATACCTAAAAGGCGCTGTAGTGTTCTTGCTGAATCATATCTCCCTCTCAAATCTGAGGGTTTCAACATGTCTGCAGTGCTGGAAGGCAAAAGCAAAGCTGGGGGAGCCAGGGCAGGAACCTCAGGGGCCATTTCACCATTCACTCTGCAGTAAAACAAATCATTTCGAAAATGCCTTTTCCCCAAACCCCAGGCAATTTCCAACACCTCAGATCGCCTTGCTGTACACAACTGCAATATATTGTACCAGAAAGAGCAGTGTGGAAGCCAGAGGGTCAGTCTGCAGGACACAGATCTGTTTGTGGGAAGCCAAAGTTTATCCAGAGGCTCTTGCGGTGGCCGGGTGCTCCTGGGAGCATCCAGGCTGCCTGTGATGCCTGCTGAGCCCTGCCAGGTGGGCTGGGCTGCCTGTGCCAGGTGGGCTGACCCTCTGGGACCTCTCCCGAGCTGGGTGTGTGCTCTGGCAGCTTCCCCAGCATCCGGCCAGCATCTCCTGGGAATGCTGCTAATGGGCTCCACGTGGGTCCCTGCTGCTGAGAGAAGGAAGGATCATTCTGGGGAAACGGCAGTTTTGCCTGATTTGTGTGAGTTTCCTTGTGCTTTTATGGCAGCCCATAAAACGGATCATCTGTCTTAAAAGAGATGGGCAGGTAATCAGCAGCTCAGCTGAGCTCTGCCTCTCGCCCTGCTGCGGGCTGGGGAGCCCAGGAGCACCCAGGGGAGGCTCCACGTCCTGGGCTCCATCTGGGCCCTGTCACCGCTGCATTTTTCACTAGCAGGCTGAGGGACCTGGGGGCTTTTCGGGGAAGATGCCTGGGTGGGGGGAAATGCTCCTTTCTCCTTAGGAGAGCAGGAGACAGCCACAACTCTATTTTCAGCGGAGGTTTCCAAGGCACTTGTTTACCAGCACTGCCAACAGAAGCTGTTATCACATTGGCACTGCTGACAGCTCTGTCTGCAGCTGATTTTCCAGGGGAAGCACCTCAAAAGTGCTGGAGGGAGACAGCAGCTGCAGGCACTTGAAACCCATAAATCAGCACCTGAGTCAGGGAACGCCGCTCTCCTTATCCTTGCTGGCCAAAAGCTGTCTCTGCTGACCAGTGCCAGGGGGTCTCCCTGGGGTGCTGCCTGCTCTGGGAGCCGTGCCTGGCAGCTGGATCCTTCCCAGCCATCAGCAGGGCTGGGTGTCAGGGGTGGCCACGATGATCCCCACTGAGCATCGTTGTCACATCAGCTGGATCCAAACCTCCCCGCCGTGCCTGTGATGTGCAGGGGCTGTGAGCAGCCCTCCTGGAGGCTGTGCTGCTCTCTCTGCTGTGTTTCTCTCAGCTAGTCATTAGGTAATTACCTGGGAAGTCAATTGGGCCTGCCTGGATCCATTTATTTCCTGCACAGCCATCCTGCTGATTTCTCCCAGGTCCATGAGCTGTGAAGAGCTGCTCTCAGGCACTGAGGCTGGCATCCTCAGGGTCTGCATCAGGAGACACTGAGCTGCTCTGGTGGAGCAGAAAGCAGCACCCACCCTCTCTGTGCCCTTTGGCAGGGCAGCACCTGTGCAGGAGCCTTGTCCTGTCCTCCAGCTGCTGCTGCTGTTTCTGCCAGCAGCCCCATCCTGGCTGCCTGCTGCCACATCTGGGCACCCTGGGGAGCTGGCATGGGGCATCCAGCCCTGCTCTGCCCGGGGTCTCCATCCCTGCAGGGCAGCCAGGGGACCCTCCTGCAGAAAGGGACCCTGCAGGGACAGGAGGGGTCCTGGTGCTTGTTTGGGGAGTGGGCTCCCATTCAGCCTTGTCTCAACAGCCCTTGCAGCGTGGTGCAGGAGGCAGCTCAGGGAGCATCCCGTGAAGAGTCCAGCCCTGCGTCAGTCTCCCATCAATTTCCTGGAGTAATGAAGAGGTAATTAAATTTTGCAGTGGAAGGGAAGCTTCTCCAATGGCGAGAGCATATTGCAGCTGCCGAGCTCATCAGGGGAAATGCTGGGCTCCAAATTAAATGCATTTACTGTTTCATGTACCCTCACTTACAATCGTTGTAATGAATCTGGGAATTAATTGTTTGCCCATTTAAAACAAGTCCCCTCTTGCACTGTGCCGTGCTCCCCTCCTCCCAGCCCTCCGTAATTTGATATTTCAGTTAGAAAACAAATTGACATTCATTGGAAAATCAATCTTCTCATTGTTTAACTCTCATTTCTCTGGGGAACGTGTGGGAGTGGAATTACATCCTCTGATATGAACCCTTCCTGAATGCCTAATTGGGGCTGGGGAGCAGGGAGGCTGCTTGCCCCCAGGAGCAGCAGGACCCGCACTGGCAGCATCCCTGGTGCTGCTGCCTGGGGAGGGGCAGCCCAGCCCCGAGAACACCAGCCTGTTGCCTTGGTAATGAGCCCAATAATGGAGCCTGTCATTATCAGCTGGGATAAAATGGGAAGTGTGTTGTGGTGTTGTGAGGGTCGCCAGGACGAGGTGAGAGATGAAAATTTGACTCCAAGTTCTCAGAAGGCTGATTTATTATTTTATGGTATTCATTATATTAAAAGAAAATTATATACTAAAGCTGTACTAAAGAAAGAGAAATGATACATCAGAAGGCTAGGCAAGAATGAGAATAAAAATCCATGACTGACTCAGAGAGTCCGACACAACTGGCTCATTGGTCATTAAATTAAAACAATTCACATGCTGGGTAAACAGTTCTCCAAATCATATTCCAGAGCAGCAAAACATGGAGAAGCTGAGGCTTCTCATCTTGCCAGGAGAAGAAATCCTGGCAAAGGGATTTTTCAGAAAATATCATGGTGACAGAAGTGCTTGTTGTGCTGGGGGAGACAGCAACAAGGAGCGTGAAGAGTGGCCAAGGACACACCGCGTTGTATGTGTCGGGGCTGGGGGGTGAAGAACAAACAGAATTTGGCATTTTGTGTCAGTCTGAGAGGATCTCCTGCCCCCAGGGTGCCCTCACAGCCCGTGCCAGCCGTCCCCTTTGCAGGAGGACAGAGCAGTGCCCGCCCAGGACTCCGCTCTTTCCGTGTGAGTGGGCACTTTCTGAGCGCCCCATGCAGCTGGCCTGGCAGTGATCCTTCTGCTTCCCACAGAGACACTTGCTGCTGGAATAAACTGCTATTTTTATGGGTAACATTGGTTGGCTTTTACGCTTACTGCCAGAAAATGAATAGCCACTTTTATGCAAAAAGGTTTTACTGCGGTATCAGAAAGTGCTAATGAATACACAGAACCAAATTATGGGGTACCCCAGGAGCCAAAATGCCTGGACAGAGATTTACAGTAAAACGAGTGGCAGGCAAAGATAAAAGCCTGCAACCAAAGTGGGTCATATAATTAATACTGGGGACAATAAATTCCTGAAAAATTGAGCTGTCAGTGCCTTCCATCCAGAGTCCCAGCTCCATTTCAAAGCTAAAGAAGTTGTAGTCCCAAGGAGTTAATGCAGCAGACAAAGCCCCACAGCTAAAGCAGCTTCTGCATTGGCAAGGGGTGAGGTTTCCTCTCCCAGAGCATCACCTCCTGCAGGGCACGGGCAGCAGAGGGGCTCCCTGCCCTCCTGCCAGAGCTGCACTGTCTGAAGGGGACCCCCAAGGAGGCCAAAGAGGGACTCTCCATCAGGGTCTGTAGTCATAGGACGAGGAGTAAAGGGTTCAAACTGAACCAGGAAAAATTTAGGTGAAATAGAGGAAAAAAGTTCTTGACTGTGGGGATGGCGAGGCACTGGAAAAGGTTGCCCTGAGAAATTGTGGGTGTCCCATCCCTGGAAGTTTTCAAGGCTGGGTAGGATGGGGCTTGTAGCAGCCTGGGATAGTGGAAGGTGTCCCTGCCATGGCAGGGGGTTGCAATGAGATGATCTTTCACGTCCCTTCCAACCCAAACTGTTCCATGGTTCTGTTTCCAGGGACTGCCCAGGAGCCACCCCACAGCCACCCCACAGCCACCCCGTGGTGGCACTGGGGGAACCAGCCCATATCCAAGTCCTCCTGAGGGTCCAAGAGGGAAGACCAAAGGAAACACCCCAGCGTTTAGGGTGCAATCCTGCTGCTGGCCCCCCATCCAGCCTGCCCCTCTCCCCCTCCAGCCCTGCTGTGCCTTTGGCACAGGGAGCAGGGGCAGTGGTGCTGTGAAAGACAGCTCTGCAGCCCCATAATCACATTCCCTCCCTTTTCTCATATTCTCACTTAGCAACACCACATGAGCATCTTTGTCAGCTGCATATTAGGAACCATTCGTCATAAAAAATTCAGGGCTATGAAAATAAAGTGACCTCTCCGAGGGCTTCAATTACACTGGAAGGTAATTGTGTCTTCCCCAGGCCTCCATCAGGGTGTTTGGGAGTCCTCAGGAACAATTTATGTATTTATTACAGTTTAAGCATCCTTAGCCCTCAGCTCTTCCCAGTAATGAAAATATATAGTGCAGAGCCCGGCAAATACAGACCGAGCCAGTGTAAAATATCTCAGCCATGGAGAGAAGTGGCTGGAACCCCCATCACCCCCACAGCTGCTCCCCCAACACCTCCACAGGGCACAGACAGACAGCAGGACAAGAGCAATCACAGCCATGGGTCAGGGGCTGAAACCATCCACTCTGGGACTGGCACCACGGTAAGGCAGAAAGCCTTTCCCAGGGAAAAATACAGATTCATGCCTGCTCTTGGCAATAAAGGTGGCTTGGAATTGGGACAGAAAGGCAAGGCAGGCTTTACATTCTAATGTGAAAAATGCATATTTTATGATTGGCTTTTTGCAAATATTAAAATGAATATTATATGTGTTGTGTTAGAAAGTAATGTTGTATTAATTCTCTTAAGTAGTGTGTTAAATATAGTTTTAGGTTATAACAAAATGTTAAAATAGAAACTATGCTATATAAGACATTTTTTTAAAGAAAGGACTTGCAGCGAGATAGCAGCCACAGGACACCTGAATCTTTCAGAGAAAAAGAATTTATTGCCCTCTTATCAGAAGAAATGAACTTCTTCCTCGAAGGAAGGCGCTGTTAGGATTAGGAGGAAGAAGGTGATGATGACCAGACCAAATCCTTTGTTTGAATGGAATTGATGCATCATGGATGAGGTGTATGAATATGCAATAGGCTGTTGCTTTTAAGGGTTAATCCTCTGTTAACGTGGGTCCTTTTTTGGGATTGTGCTGCCCAGAAAAGGTACCCAGACATCTGTAACTCTTTGTTTTTGTTGTCTCATATTGTCCTAATTCAAGTTGTCCAAATTATTATTACTGTAACTGTATTGCTATTTCTATGACCATTTTATTACTACTAAACCTTTAAAATTTTTTTAAAAAGTGATTGTCGTTTTTCACACTAAGATGCCACTGGAAAAAGCAAGACAAAAAGCGAATTTCTTTTTTCTTGTCAGAAAGACACCGAGTCCTACACCTTGGGTGAGAAAGAGATGATTTAACAAGAAAAAGATGTCACTAAATCCCTGGGCTATAAATCATTCTTCTTACAGCCTTGCAGCAAAAACACTTAACAGGCCTGCTGAGCAACAGGGGCGCAGGAGCCCGCGTGGGGGATTGCATCTGATCCAGGATAAACGGGCAAGCGGGCCCAGCCACTTGTTTTATGGTCGTAGGAGAATTATACAGCACCTGGGAAATGTTTCCTGCTCCTGCTGAGTTGCAGGCTAATGCCATGAAGAGGATGCAGTTGGCAATGGATGTGTCTGGAAGATCCAAGGGCTGCAGACTGGGGGCACCCTGGGAGGAGGGTGTTGCAATAAAAACCTTTTCATGCAGGTGACTTCATCTGGCAATTTAGAATTTATTTAAATTTTTGGCTAGTAGTAAGAAAGAAAGAAGGGGAAAACGTATGCTGCATGAAAGCAGAAAATGGTGCCAGCAGCCTCCCACCCACAGGGTCTGGGTTGTGATGCTGTGGGAAAACCTCCTCTGGCCATGAGTGTGATCAGGATGAGTGTCAGGAGAATTTCCAGAGGCTTCAGATGGACATATCCTGATACAGACACCATTAAGCCAGATGCAAGAGGATGCTCTATGGCTGCACTGATTTAATTGCTAAAGAAGAGGTAATTGCTTGTGGAGTAGTGCCTGTGATCCGATTATAGTCAGGAGGAGCAGAGGGCAGCCCCAGCCAGCTACAGAGCCTCTCACTGCTTCAAGAATGCTGAAATAAATCAGGGGAAATTACCAGCAAAACTGACTGGGTGGAAAAAAACAATAACTAAGAGGCTGTGAATGGAAAGTGAAAGAGCTCTTTAAGAAGTGTTGTAGAAACAGTGAAGGGAACAATTTAGCCAGAAGTTAGGCTGACAGCTGTTAGAAATCAGAAAATAATAGCTGGGAAACGGGAAAGGGAAAGGTGTCTGAAGGAGATGGCATGAGAAGCACGGGAGATTGGGATGAGAAGCAAAGTAATAATAAAATGTTCACTGTTAGTGTAGATGCCAGTGTTCCAAGGAGGCGAATTTAAACAGAGCGAGGAAAGAGACAGAGGATCCTCCTGTGGGCAGGAAAGGCTGGCAGTGTGCAAGAGGCAGGCAGGTGTGATTGAAAGAAGGAGGGCATGCATTTATACCAGCTGAAGGTGATGGATGCTCTCTCTTCTATTTTCACCAAAGAGGCATATTTAAAACTGGCTGACCTACCTAGCTGCCTGTCTGGAGCCTGCAGCACTGCCCAGGTCACTCCTGCCCCAGGTTTAGTTGCTGAACCAGGCTGGAGCTGCCTTCCACTGCCTGGAGCACATGGAAGTGGATGGAAGCAGAGGGGCTGGGACACCATCCCTGGTGGATGGCAGTGAGTACTGTGCCCAAGCCGTGGTGATACCCCCCTCCTCCTGCCCCCTGCTCCCCACAGGTCCTGTGCAGGGCTGGTGGCCCCAGGTGGTGAGGAGGGGCACCGTGTGCCCACCAGTGCCTGTGAGCTGGGTGAGAGAGGGCCAAGAGCGGCTGGGGGCTGAGCAGATCCCACCAGCTGGCTCTTGGGTGCCAGCTACGATATGGCTCCCTGGAACTGGGCTCTCCTTCTGCTTCAAGTCCCCCCAAAGGCAGCTTTCAGCTCCTGGCTGCAGGAGGCAACATCTCCCTGGGGAAAGCCCAGCTGGTGCAGGTGAGGAGCCACATCCCTGGGGATGGCTGTTGTGGGAGCACCACTCTCCTCCCAGCAGTTCTGCTCCTTTGAGGGACACCACCGCTGGGGTCAGTGACTGCTCAGCATCCCACTGCCCCTTCTGCCTGGCAGAAAGCACCACAGACCCCTCTGCCCTGATTTCCAGGTTCTCACAACCACCAGAAAGCAGATCTGCTGCCTACCCCACGTGCATTTGGAGAACTGCTGGCACAGCTGGGGACATCCCCTCCTCAGCTCTCAGCCAGCCTGCTCTCCGTTGGACCAGGCCAACTTCATCGTGTTTTACTTTTGGTTCAAATCTTTCCACTGGTGATCCCAAGGAGAACAGCCAGGAGTTAATGAGGGGTTTTTGTTTTCCTGAACTCTGAATGTGCCACAGCAGTGAGGGTGTAGTTATTGAGAGCTGGACATTAACCTCCATATGAGCCTGGTCTCGCTGCCTTTCATTCCTTTGGTTTTATTGATCCTCCTTTCTTGACTTGTTCTTGCTTCCTCTCTTTTGAAGACTTAGAAATTAATGGGCAGCTCAAAGGAAGCGCTGCTGCTGTAATGAAAAAAGATAGCAGTGCAGTGCTCCAACTTTGTGGCTGCTCTCTGGAGCCCTCGTTACGTTTGTTTCCATCCGAGCACCATTTCCGCACAAACAAGATTGTATTAGCCTTAATTCTGACCTGGCTGCAATTCCTACCAGAAAGCTGTTTCAGCTCAGAAATGGGCAGATTTGCTCTTCAGGCCAATGAAAACAAGTCTGCAAGGTTGAAAAGAAGATGTCAAAATCAGGCACTAAAGATCACTTAAAATGATAACAGTTGTACTTGAAGCAAAAATTATATACAAGGCTTTCATCTAGCAATTTTCATCCTCAGGCAGCAAAGTGCTTTACAACAGAGTTCACTGTCAGCAGCCCTGTTGGTAAAGATGAGCAGAAAGATGGCTTTTGCTTTCTTTGCTGTGTTTCTCTGCCCCAGACCAGCTTGTTAACCAGGCTCAAAGGCTTTCCTGCCCCCCAGGACAGGTCAGTGCCCACCTCCCTGAGCAAAGACATTCCCAGTGATGTCACCCCAGAGTGTGGCACCGAGGCCAAGGAAGGGCTCGATCCTCCTTTTCCCTTTTGTCTTCCCACTGAATAGAGAGAGTTGGCCTTGATTGGAGAGGAGGTGATGCAGCTGCTTGGCTCCTGCGCCCTGTTGGCTCGTCCTCCTGCTGCAGAGGTAGCTGGAGCCACCCCAACGTGTCCTGTACCCCCAGGTCCTCAGCTGGGTGGCTACCAAGCCCTCTCCCCCTGTGTCTGAGCTGAGCCTCGTGCTCATTTAATGGAGAGGGTTTCCTCAGCTGCTGGAAGTGGGTGGATTTTTCCCAGGCTGCCCGATGCCACCCTGACACCTGCCCACTGCTTTTCCTCATACCTCCCTACTTCTGCAGAGTCTCTGGTGCACCAGAAATGCTGCTGAGATAGCTGCAGCAGGGTTTTGATTTAACCCTGAGAGCTGGCCAAGGGGACAGAGGCTGCACCTTTGGCTGGGCTCGTGCTGGGCTTCCCCTCTTCACCTCCTCCCCGCTGGAGAAATGCTGGCACCGCAGGGTTTGCTGCCGAGAAAAGCTCAGCAAGGAAATCACTCCTGCAGGTTTAATTGCAGCCATTAAGCCCTTAATCTAGCTGTGGTGTGCATCTCTAAATGGTGATGCCATCCCTGGAATGCAGGCACACAGCCCCACTCCTGCTCGCCGCCTCCTCAGCGTCCTGTTTACAGCTATTTTTAGTGACCCAGAAGCAGGTAGCTCCACACTTGGCCAGAAAATTAATTAAAAAAAAAAAAAAATACCTCACACACACACAGAGACACACAAGCAAAGCTCTCTATCCTTGGAGAACATTCTCCCCCATCCCACAGTGCCCAGGACTGTGAGTGCTGTTTGCAGCTGGGGGGTTCCTGCTCTGAGCCCCCACCCTGCTGGTCCAGCCCTGGCCACAGGCACACGGGGACAGGGCAGAGGTCTCTGCTCTTGTGGAAACCCAGGTGTCCTGGTTTAGGGCAAATTTGGGAGGAAACCTCCAAAAGGGGCCCCTCCAGAAAGCAAACGCACACGGGGGCCCCTCTCCACAACCAATTTGGGAAGGATTCCTCGGAGAGAAGTGGGAAGAACCTGTTTATTTAACAGGTAAAACACCCCCAGCACACAAAATGAACAATACCAATGACAACACTCTTTCACTGCCCTGAAAAAGATGACAAATCCAGAAATTCTCTCCTGGGAGTGGTCGCTCTGTTATCAGTCCCTCCAGTGCTGGGGCAGCTGCTGCAGCCACAAGGTGCAAACTCTTGGTGTTCCCAGGTCCCAGTCCAGAGCAGGTTCGAGTAAGTCCAAAAAAGGGAAAGGAAAAACAGTCCAGGAAAAATTCAGACTGCTTAGCTAAACTAACTAATGAGCAGGAGCAAAGCAGGAGCAGGAGCAAGAGCAAAGCCAAAAGCCAAGCAAAAAGCAGAAGCTGCACCAGGTACTGCCCTGTCTCTGTGTCCCCCCAGCCGAGGGGGAGCAGGCTGATAACAAAACAAACCATTCGCTCTTCAGAGCCAGTCTTGAAGGCACAGAACAGAATATCCAGCACAGACAGAACACATGGTGGGGATACAACAATCACAACGTCACCCTAGGACACTAGAGCACCAGGAATACTTCTCTGTCTGCTCTGGGGTGCCCTGACCCCCAGGGAAGCACTGACTTTGACCCTCATTCATGGAGAAAGTTTCCCAGACTTCAAGACAGACTGGAATCCACAAAAGTGTAAATTAAATTATAGAAAGTAGGGTAGGTGTGTCACTTGGTGGGAAATTGAGGTTTTGGGATTTTTAGTGTGTTGTGGATGGAAGCAAGGTGGAGGGCACAGGGTGTCATCCTGGGTTTCTTATTCATGCTTCTTCTTCCTTCTTCTCTATGGATTTGGGTGGCATTTTGTAATTGGGCAGAAAAGTCCCCACTGGGGCTCTTTGGGATCAGTTATTGGGTTAAAAGGGAAAATAATCCAGGTGTCAGTTCTTAATTGCATAGTTCAGTCTTAGGAGACCTTGTACCAGGAGATTGTTGACCATTTTGTGCCTTGCTGCTGAACTCATGGTTGTGAGACTGTTTTACCGATAAGAAATAATAAACACCTGAGTCTGAACACTGTCACTGTGATTTTTTAATGAAAAATCCCTTCACCAGGATTTCTTCTCCTGGCAAGATGACAAGCCTCAGGTTCTCCATGTTTTGCCCCTCTGGAATGTGATTTGGAGAATTGTTTACCCAGCATGTGAATTGTTTTTACTTAATGACCAATCCCAGTCCAGCTGTGTCAGACTCTCTGGGAGTCATGGGTTTTTATTATCATTCCTTTGTAGCTTTCTGATGTCTCCTTTCTCTTTCTTTAGTATAGTTTTAGTATATAATTTCTTTTACTATAACATCATAAAAATAATAAATCAGCCTTCTGAGAACTTGGAGTCAATTCTCACCTCTCACCTCGTCCTGGGACCCACAACACCACAGCAGTTGGTGACCACAAACCACCGTCCCAGGTGCCTTCCATCCAGACCCAGAGGATCCCCCACGCTCTCCCTCGCCACTGCAGGCCAGCCCAGCCTGACCCTCCTGCTCCCCTGCTGCACCTGGGACCCCAGCCAGCCCCTCCCTGCTGTCCCCTCACCCTCCCTGGGCCCCCCGACCTGCCCCTGGATGCTCCCGTTGATCCCAGAGCTCAGGAGGTGTCAGAACCCAGGACATCCCTCTGGCTGCCCTGGATGACTCAAGACCCTGTCAGGGGGCTCAGAGACCTTGGCAGGGAGTCAAAGACACCTGTGCCTTTGATTTTAGCCCATGGAAACAATTACCAACTCTGTGTGAAGAGTTACAAGCCACAAGGGTTTGAGTGGAATGATAGTGAATTTGTCACAGGGTGAAAAAGTAGAATTTTGGGGATTTAGAATGGGGGTTCAAGAGGCAAGATGGAGAAATCTGGGTGCGTCCTGTCCTTCTTCTCCTTCTTGTCCTCCACCTTCTGCTGGGATGGTGACACTTCTGGATTGGTTTAGAGTAGAGACAGACTGTCTAACACATTGATAGGTACTGGTAAATTATTGTAAATAAAGTACAGGTAGTTCTTAGTATAAAAAGCCAACAGCACCCCAAGGGCAGGGACTGTGCCACAACCCGACCTGCTGGACAGACCTCAGCAGGGCAGAGAAAGAATGGAACAGATAAGAGAAAATAAACAACCTTGAAAACCAGAGCCGAGGAACCCTGACTGCTCCTTCAATCTCAGGGCTGGGAAAAAAGAGACTTTCCAACACCTGGGGGCCATCTGGAGCACAGAGAGCCCGAGGAGGAGAGACACACCAGCTTCCAGGGTTCAGCACTCTGCTTTGTGAGGCACAGAGCTTTGATTTTTGTCCAGCCACACCTAAATGAGCAGTCCTGTGAGAAAACAGACACAAAACTTTTAGACAAACAGGGACAAAGTGGGATACTCCCCAAAAGGCTGCTTTTAATAGAGATTTCATTTCATCTGGATGTCTTATTGCAGTAAAATCTTATCTGCAAGTTTCAGGGCTCCCTGGGAAATCTTGCTGCCTCACCAGGGAAAAGGATATTTAAAAAGGATTAAATCTGGCAGTCTTATACCAAAAGTGGATTTTTAAGACATAAGCAAAGACTCAAGATGGAAAGGTTAGTGGGCTGTTGAAAATGCATCTGCATTTAAGCTAATAGAGCTGAATTTCTAGTTGGTCATTAACGGGCTGGGTGTGATGAGCTGCGCTGGTGGCTGGGCTCAGGTGCTGAGGGAGGCAGGCAGGTGCTGGGGCAGGGCTGGGAAGAGAGGGGAGCAGAGCTGCCCTTTGAGCACAGACTCCCCAGGTGCTGCTGAGGTCCTGGCTGGGCAGCAGCACATTGCAGGGCAGCCACAGCAGGCTGGTGAAAGCAGGCACTGAGGTTGGTATATGGGGACCCCACCAGCAGGACGAGTTTTGACCCAAATCTGAAGCATATTAGACACCAGAGAGCCCACTTCTCCTTCCAGATGGGAGGTCTGATCACCCCTCCCCTCAGCCCACAGCAGAACCTGTGCATCAGTTAGGGCTTGGCTCACCCCACAGCTAGGAAGTAACTCAAATCAATCAAACACATCCTCTCCTTGGCCATCAAGGCTTGCTCCAATTAGCTCCAATTTAAAACAGAGAGAGTAGGAGATAAATTCTGTCTCACAAAGCTCCCACCCACATTTCTCTCCAAATATTGAAATGACATTTCTGCCCACTGGAAACAGGACCTTGGAAAGGACTCCCTGGATAGTTCATTTGCTGGAAAATAGAATTGACAGCCCAATTAATCTCACAGCCTGTGACTTTTATGCCAGGGCTGAGGGTGTAGGTGCTCTGGGATGAGAACAGGAGAGGCTGGATAAATATCACAAGGTGCTGCTGTCCCAGAGACCTCCTGGTGCCTGGCATCCCTGCTCTGCCCATGGCTGTGGCTGCCAGGATCTGTCCCTGTGTGCCCAGCTGGCATGGAGCTGGCTGTGGGACAGGGACTGCTGTCCCAGCCCAGGGCAGCACCCAGCCTGCTGAGCTGGGTTGTGCTGTGCCACAGAGGCACCTCTGCTGCCAGCCAAAGCCACTGTCCCCCTCAGGGGACCCAGAGCCCAGGGCCAGCACAGAAGGAGCCCCAAAACCAAAAAGCTTTGCTCCCATTTTCCTTTACAACGTTCCCAGGGAGCTCCTCAGCCAGCTGCAGACACAAAGAGCTTGGTCAGCAGCTGGGCAGGGCTCCCACTGCCCTCTCACGTGGCTCAGCCTCCCCAGAGGAGCCCCCCAGGCTGCTGGAGCTGCCCAGGGCCAGGCACCACCAGGGTCTGTGTCCCAGCCTGGATTTAGGGCACAGCTGGCACCACCGTGCCTGGCACCACTGCAGCCACACGGCAGGCATGGGGGGACAGGAAGGCACTGGGGGCCTGGATGGCTGTGACCTTCCCAGGAACCAGCCATCCCTTCAACCCCCACACAAATTACAGGATCAGCCTCACTGTCATTAAGTTCCCATTTCCTCGTGTTGCTTTTGTTGTTGTTGTTATTATTATTATTATTATTATTATTATTATTATTATTATTATTATTATTACTATGTTGTTGTTGCTGTTGTTATTGTCGTCATCATCATCATCATCATCATCATCATCATCATCATCATCTTCTTGCCAGGTATAGAAACACCTCAGGCTGCCAGGCTCTGTTGTGGCAACAGCTCAATTCCTCTGTGCCTCCTGCATGGAATCCCTGCCATGGAAAAAAAGGCATTTGTGGGGAATGACTTTCCTCAGCTCCAGCACTTTCCCCCTCCTTTGTTCTTGCTCCTATCTCCTGATCTGCAGGTTGAATACACCATTCTGTCATCTCCCAGCCTCGATCCTGAGGCAGGATCACTGGGATTAAATTCCAGCTCTCCTCATAACCCTTCTCCCCAGAGCTGGCTGGAATAACCCCTTGTGATGTCCCTCAGCCACAGGCATCCCCTTGCATCCCCTGGCAGCAGTTTCTGGGCTGGAAGTTGTCTCAGGAGGGCAGGACAGTCCAAAACCCAAGAGCACAAGTGGTGCTGAGGTGTGGCTGTGTGACCCCAGCTGTGACAGGTGTCCCTGAGAGCCCGGGAGGTGCCTCCTGTCCTCTTGTCCCTACCGAAGCTCTCTGGGAAAGAAAGGGAGCAGCTCATTCCAGGGCAGACTGAAAATCCCATGTGGTCCCACCCCAAAGGAGTGAGGCCTCTGCTCTGCCCCATCACAGGGGAAAATTGCACGGTGCAATCAGTGTCTGCCGCTCATTGAGGTGATGATGCTCCAGAGCACCCGCAGGAGGATGCGGGGAGGGATGAGGCCAGGGATGCAGGGAGAGATGCAGGGATGTAAGGAGGGATACAGGGAGGGATGCAGGGAGGGATGCAAGGAGGGATGCAGGCAGGGATGCAGGGGGGAATGCAGGCAGGGATGCAGGGGGGGATGCAGGGATGCAGGGAGGGATGCAGGGAATAGGTTTGCTCTGCCCTGATTGCTCCCCAAGGAGTGACTGTGTTCTGCTCCCTCCCAGCCCACCCAGTCTGCCCCAGCACAGCTCAGACCAGAGCTCCGGAGGTGGAGCAGTGCCTGCCCTGCCTGTCACACCCTGCTGGAAGGGAGGGCTGCCAAAAGCCTCTCCCAGGCTTCCCAAACTCCCACGGCTGGCTGGAGGGGCGGCCAGGAGCTGAGCAGGATGGGCAGAGATCCTCACCCAGCCTCACCAAGGGTGAATTCAGGGAGGAGAGAGACCAGGCAGAACTCTCTGTTAAGCAGGGCTGCAGCCACAGTACTTTCCTCAATCCCAGCTCCTAACCAGGGCTTTGGAGGCTGTTCCTGTGTCCTGAGCTCAGCCTGGCTCTGCTCCCACCCCAGCAGGTTCCCAGGGGATACCTGAAGCCTTGCAGGCTCCAGACAGTGAGATGTCACTTTGGTGCTACAGCGCTTAGGGAACAGAGCAGAATTAATGTCCTTACAGCGCTGGTGTGCTAAAATATGATACAAGTTAGGCCATAACTCACCTGACCTTGCACTTCACATAATTTCTAGTGACATTTGTCATGAATAAATAGCCCGTCACGTCCCTCTGCTCTGGGGCAGCTGCTGCAGAGCACAGGGTGTCCCTCCCTCAGGTGTTTGCCTGGGCAGATGTTCCCTCCTGCCATCATTTTCCCATTCAGCAGCCAGCAAGGGACAATGGAGCCCCTGTGCTTTGGGATGGCTGGGGGAGGTCTGGGCTGGGGCTGTTCCCTGCACACACACACACACAGAGTCGCTCCTGTCTGCTCGGGAATCTGCCCATTGCCATGGAAACTGTGCTGACATCAGGCACTGCTAACATTATTCCAATGACTAATTGCTTTAGGAACGGTGAGCCAAATTACTGAAACAATTCCCAGGCCCCAGAGATCTGTATTTAACACCCAGGCACATGCCAAAAAGTGTCCCTCACCTGCAGGGATGCCGGGCAGGGCTGTGGGAGCACAGCTGGGGACTCTTGTCCAGGCTTGGATGTATGGCACAGAGGGGCTGTTAAATCCTAATTTTCTGTGCTACTTGAGAGCTGTTTTGTACCTATTGAAACTGCCTGGGTAGTGCCAAGACTCCAGTTCAGGGAGTACTCCTGTTTTTCCAGCTCACAGTGGTACTTGCTGCTGCTGACAGCACTCTGCCTGGTCTTTTTCTCTCTTGTTTTCCTCCTTCTCTGTGGCTCTTTGGAGTTGAAGGCTCACAGGATGAGGATCCTCCCCTCCCAGAAAGTGCAGCTTTCCAGCACTCTGCCTCAAGCTGCCCCTGTGGCCATTTCTGTCACTGGCTGCACCATTGGAAGCTGCACACATGGCAAGTGCCTCCTTGTCCCTGTCCTTCACAGGAGCTGCTTCCTCTGCTCCTACCCCAGAACCCTTCCCAGCTTCCACTGCCATACCCAGAGCCCCTCCAGGCAGGGCAGCTGTGGCTGTGCAGCTGAAAGGGAACAACAACCCCACAGGGCACTGCAGGGCTTGCATCCACGAGGGCTAACCCCAAAGAGGAAGAAGAAACAGCTCAGTTTCAGCAGCAAGACTGAAAGCTGATGCCTCACTTGCCTGCCCCCTCCTAATGCTCAAGGATGGTGCAAGAACCATTGCTGCCTCTGGCAGAGTCAGAGAATGTGGCAGAGACACCTTCTCTAAACCAGGTTGCTGAAAGCCCCTTCCAGCCTGGCCTGGAACACTCCCAGGGATGGGGCATCCACAGCTCCTCTGGGCACCTGTGCCAGGGCCTCGTCACCCTCAGAGTGAACAATTCCTTCCTAACATCCCGTTAAACCTGCCCACTGTCAGTTTGAAGCCATTCCCCCATCAAATGTCCCTCTCCCTGTTTTTTAGGAGCACTGGAGAGATGCTGGGAGTTTCAGGTACTGGAGAGGCACCTGAACAGCCAGCAGTGAAGGCAGGCGGTGTCTGGGTGCTGGCTATCCCAGCACTCCATAATTGCAGAGCATCCATCAGACTTCAGAACAAGGCAGAACTCCAGGAGGAAGGTGCCTCGCCAGCAGAGCTGACGTGAGAGGCACTCAGGGGGTTGGCCTTCCAATTATTTCATTTTGAAATAGCAAACAGCATAAAAAGCCCCAGTCAGAGACATCTCACAGGACAGGACAGTGAAGCTCCTGCTCTCAGCAGACAGCTGTGGGTGCAGGCTCACAGCTTTCCTCTGAATCTGCTGGATCCTGCAGCCAATCTGATGGGGAAAAAAACCCAAAAGCCAACCAGGCCAGCTCTGAATGTTTATTCACTTAAATATTTTAAATCCCTTCTTTAAGGATATGTGATAGCTTATTGCATCAGCAATTTATAACCCCTGCCTCCCTACAGCATCCTAACTGTTTATGGCTCTGTGTTATTTACTGCCTGACACCGAAATAAGAAACATTATGAGAATTTGTTCAGGAGTTATTTGGGTGCCCCAGAGGCAGGGGGGAGGCGCTGGCACAGCTGTGCTGCATGGCAGCCTCAGTGCCCAGCCTGCAGCATCCCTGCCTGCATCCCTGCCTGCATTTCCCCCTGCATCCCTGCCTGAATCCCTCCCTGCATCCCTGCCTGCATCCCTCCCTGCATCCCTGCCTGAATCCCTCCCTGCATCCCTGCTTGCATCCCTGCCTGAATCCCTGCCTGGAAACCCTGCCTGAATCCCTACCTGCATCCCTGCCTGCATCCCTGCCTGAATCCCTGCCTGCATCCCTGCCTGGAAACCCTGCCTGAATCCCTACCTGCATCCCTGCCTGCATCCCTGCCTGAATCCCTGCCTGCATCCCTGCCTGAATCCCTGCCTGCATCCCTGCCTGCATCCCTGCCTGCATCCCTGCCTGAATCCCTGCCTGAATCCCTGCCTGCATCCCTACCTGCATCCCTGCCTGCATCCCTGCCTGCATCCCTGCCTGAATCCCTGCCTGAATCCCTGCCTGCATCCCTGCCTGCATCCCTGCCTGAATCCCTGCCTGAATCCCTACCTGCATCCCTGCCTGCATCCCTGCTTGCATCCCTGCCTGCATCCCTGCCTGAATCCCTGCCTAAATCCCTACCTGCATCCCTGCCTGCATTCCACCCTGCATCCCTGCCTGCATTCCACCCTGCATCCCTGCCTCCCTACATCCCTGCCTGCATTCCCCCCTGCATCCCTGCCTGCATCCCTGCCTGCATTCCCCCCTGCATCCCCCCCTGCATCCCTGCCTGCAACCCTGCCTGAATCCCTGCCTGGAAACCCTGCCTGAATCCCTGCATTCCCCCCTGCATCCCTGCCTGCATTCCCCCCTGCATCCCTCCCTGCATCCCTGCATCCCCCCCTGCATCCCCCCCTGCATCCCTCCCTGCATCCCTCCTTGCATCCCTCCCTGCATCCCTCCCTGTATCCCTCCTTACATCCCTGCATCTCTCCCTGCATCCCTGTCCTCATCCCTCCCCGCATCCTCCTGCGAGTGCTCCGGAGCATCATCACCTCAATGAGCGGCAGACACTGATTGCACCGTGCGGCTCCGGGGAGCGTTAATTGCGTTAATTACATCGGGCTGAGGCTGAGCCGCTTGTCGCCGTGCCCGAGCCCGCGGTGACACCGAGCCCACAGGAATGATGCCCGCCCGTTCTCGCAGGACTCCGCGGCTGCACTCAGCGCTGCAGCCGCGCTCACACATCCCCATCCATCACCAAATGTCAGGCCCTCCTACGGGGATCAGTTAAGAACAGGCCGGCTTTTTTTTTCACGGTCAGACAAAAAAATATTAGCATTTCTCCTTTTTTTTTTTTTTTCCCTTTCCTTCCAGACACAGAAATGCACCTTCCCGCGCTGGACAGACACACGGCTTTCCCCGCGGGCTGCCAGGGGCTCTGCCCGAGCTCTGGCTCATTAACGGGCTCATTTAGGCAGCTGTCCCCCGCAGCGCCCATTAACACACACGAGAGGGTGCCCGGAGGTGAGAGCATCACTAATCAAATGTGCTATTAAGATCCTAATCCATTTCATTAGCCCATTTCATTTGACACTTAGTGAGGCTCAGAGATGCTCTGTGGAACGCGGCTGAAGGCACACGGCCCGTCCTGTGGAAAAATAATCCTTTTTATTGCACCCGTAATTCCCTTTTATCTTGTATTAGTTTGTTGCTCGAGCTGAAGGGCGCCTGGGATGTGCAGCTCCGGCAGAGGTGCCAGGGATTTTCCCTTCGAGTGTGAACGTGTCATCGCACAGTGTAAGCCTGGGAGGGATCAGGGCAGCAGCAACATCCAAAAATAAAAGGAAAGCAAAACAAAACCAACCAAAAAACAACAACAACAGCTGAAATCCAGGCTACCCGATTGTTTGATTACATATTACCGGACTGTATTTTGGGGATGTTATCTAGATGACCCTCCACCGAATATTTTGGAGACTGAAATGATTAAAAGCTTCAGGTCTAGCTGAAATAATTCCTAATTCCTCTCTCGCTTTGAGCGCCAGCCACGTGAGGTGTCGGAGTGCAGCAGAGGGGCGGGATGAGCAGCGAAATGCAGATTGCTGGGCTGAACCTGCCCTGTGAGTCGCTGAGACACTGCCTCCTTCCCGGCACACATCCCCTGCCTCCTGCTCCAACCGAGGCACACCAACACCGTGCTGCGCGCTCCTGCCCGGGAGCTCTGCACCACCCTGGCGGTCCCGAGTGGTTGGAAAGGTCCTAAGTTATCAGATAAACAGGGCTTCCTTATCAAATAAGCATCCCTAAAGATTTGTGCTTCCCGCACAAAAACACACTTGAAATGTCATTAAAACTTGATACTGTTAAAGAAATATTTTTTGAAACAATAACTTTGTGGGTATGATATTCATCTCGAGGAGTGGATGGTGGCAGTTCTTCAGAAACAGCTGAGGAAAATTCCTCCATATCACACAGGATCACAGAATCACAGAATGATGAGGTTGGAAGAGACCTCCAAGACCATCGAGTCCAACCCATGCCCTGACACCTCAATGAGACTATAGCACCAAGGGCCATGTCCAGGCTTTTATTAAACACATCCAGAGATGGTGATTCCACCA
Source organism: Fringilla coelebs (assembly GCF_963513975.1). NCBI lineage: Eukaryota > Metazoa > Chordata > Aves > Passeriformes > Fringillidae > Fringilla > Fringilla coelebs. The sequence continues at coordinate 30,859,466 of NC_140067.1, read as the reverse complement.
CCTCCCTGGGAAGAGCATCCCAGTGCTTTATTATTCTTTCTGTGAAAAACCTTCTCCTAATATCCAACCTGTCCCTTCCCTGATGTAGCTGGAGGCTGTGTCCTCTGGCTCTGTCAGTGCTGCCTGGTGGGAGAGACCGACCCCAGCTGTCTGCAGCCTCCCTTCAGGGAGCTGTAGAGAGCAATTAGGTCACCTCTGAGTCTGCTTTTCTCCAGGGTAAACACCCCCAGCTCCTTCAAACATTCCTCACAGTGTTTGTGTTCCCAGCCCCTCTCCAGCCTCACTGCCCTCCTCTGGAAGTGCTCCAGGGTCTCAACATCCTTCCTAAACTGGGGGGCCAGAACTGGGCACTGAAATGTTCCCACTGAGCAAAGCTGAAATGTTCCAAGTGCAGGATAAGCAAGCTCCCACCTGCCTGCAGTTCCAGGGGTTCCTGGGAGAGCCCCCTGTGCCAGCCAGGCTGCCAAGCCAAGCACTGGCACCAAACCCTCCCTGAGCTCAGCCCAGAGCTGCCTCTGCTCCCGGTGCCATCCAGGCTGCCTGGGCACGGAGCAGCCCTGGAGCAGCCTGTGCCACCCTCCCAGCAGCACACACCTCAGCTCCCATCCCCAGGGACCTGGGGAGGACAGCAGCTGCAGCCTGGTGACATCCCCTGGCTGTTCCTGGCTGGGGCTGCTCCTGAGATGGGTGAGCAGGGACAGGCCCGTCCCCACAGCCAGAGGGGACAATGGCAGGGAGGATGGCAGCCACAGCATCTCTTACAGCAGGACTCTGAGGGGGACACGGGTCCTTTTGATAATTTATTAGCACACAGAGCCCCTGCAGCCAAACCAGCAAAATCCCTGCTCCTTGCTCTGCTCTAACCCACTTTTTCAAGACAATTTCTGAGCAATTGATGGGGGAAAAAAAACCCCAAACTTTGAAAAAGCATCTTTACTCTTAGAAATTCAATGCCATCTGCTCCCTCAGCATTGCCCAGGGCATTTGCCTCCCCCTGAGCAGCCAGTGGATGGAAGCTGGCTCCCACCTGTGCCCACCCCGGGCTGCCACAGGCACCGCTGTGCTCTGCAGGGTCCCTGGCAGAAAAACAGAGCTCAGAGCCTGGGGCCACATTCCTGTGCTGAGACAGAGGGAAAATGCAGGGCACTGAGGGAACTGCCAGGGCCCCCAGACCCTGCAGAGGAGCCAGGGCTGTGTCAGAGCAGCACAGGATGAGGGGTGCAGGGCTGGCTGCAGGGCTGGCTGCAAGGCTGGGCTGCAGGGCTGGATGCAGGGCTGGGCTGCAGGGTGGGTGCAGGGCTGGGTGCAGGGCTGGGCTGCAGGGCTGGGCTGCAGGGTGGGTGCAGGGCTGGGCTGCAGGGCTGGGTGCAAGGCTGGGCTGCAGGGCTGGGTGCAGGGCTGGGCTGCAGCAGGCACAGGGAAATGCCCCCACAAGCCCCTCAGGGCAGGCTCAGGGTTTAATGCCCACATCAAACACTCACAGCCTGACTGCCTTAGGCACTGCCAGAGCCACACCAGGACACCTCTGCCCGGGGTCTCTCCTGAAGGGGATGGGAGAGAGCTGGTTTCTAAAAAGCACCATCATCTCCAAAGAAAATGAAGCACAGGGGAGAGAGGAATCCCTGCTGTGGGACCATCAGTCACTGCCACCCCTGTCCCTGCCCCTGGCTGGGGCAGCAGCGTGCTCTGGCACAAAGTGTGTTCTCTAACCCCCTTGGGGCTGGGATCTCCTCCCTGGGAAGCTTCCCAGCCCGGGGAGCCTGTCCCTGACCCTGTCCCTGTCCCTGTCCCTGACCCTGTCCCTGTCCCTGTCCCCATCACAGGGCCCAGGGGAGCAGCAGGGCAGTGTATCCCCACAGGGCTGGCTGTCCCCACAGGGCTGGCTGTCCCCACAGGGATGGCACCTGGGGGTGGCACTGTCCCTCCCCACTGCCCTCCCCACCCTCTCCCCACAGTCCAAGCCATGGCCTTTGCCTGCCCACCAGGACACAGGGCTGTGTTCACCCCGTGCCCAGCCCGGGGGTGGGACCCCAAGCGGGTCAATGAAAAGCTCTCCTTGCCTTAGCAACCTGAATTACAGCATGATATAAAGGCCTATTAAAGGCTGATTTCTAGAACAAATGCTGCCCCCGTGGCTAATCAGAAGAATATTTCCTTCATTGAGAGCCAAAATTAATACTGCTGTTTGGCAGATGCAATGATGCCAAGCAAATAACTCGCAGTTGAGCTTTATTGTTATGATGCCTTTGGTTGCTGGCCTTGGCCTCGAGAGGGTAGCAACAGAAATGGGGGAATACAAATGGAAACCTCTACAAGCCTGAAATAAATGCGTGCCCTGAAACTGCAGGGAAGCAGGGTTTAATAGGAGCCATCAGCACGCACGGCACGGGCTGGGCACGCTGCCCTGTCCCCTGTGGTGGCACCCAGCAGGCGAGAAGGCAGGCACACAGCCTTGGCCAGGACATCTGCCCAGCCCCCAGGCTGCCTGGGCCCCTCACTGGGGCTCTCGAGTGTACTTTCATTTTTAAAAGGGGTTTGGGAAGAGAGAAGGCGCTGTGTCAACACCGTGAAAGCCGGCATTAATCAAGGGTGATAGCATGGCCTCCTTGCCAGTGGTTAGCATTAAAAAATACATATTAGCATTTTTAATATTAATCAGTGTAAACAAGAAAGATACGTCTATAAAAATTAATTAGAAAGCTCCTTTCCTTAGAGGACACTGGTGAATTAATATCACACCCAGGGCTGCAAAGCATTCTTCCAGAGCGAACCTACACGACTCGAGGCTCATTCATTCCCCTGGGCCGGGGGCTGCTCCTGCCCCAGCTTGTGCCACCAGGGGATGATCTGAGCTCCCATGCTCAGCCCCAGGCTCCCTCCCCTCCCTGCTGTGGACCTGCTGTGTCACCAGTGGTGCAGCCTGGAGAAGCCGAGCCATTCCAGGCTCGACTGCTGTGCTGACAGAACACACACAGCTGTCCTTTCACCCCTGCCTGCCATCAGCCACAGCAGCAGCAAGGAGCCTCGGGCTGGGACACTCCAGCCAGCCTGGCTCTACAAGGAGCAGCCCCCCAAGGAAACCTCTGCCCCTGCCCTTCCCCAGCCACATCTCTCATGCCCGGTGTCCTGCCGGGACCTGGATGTCAGCACAGCCCCGGCACCCCCTGGCTCACGGCCCAGGAAAGCTGCAAGTGCCACGTGCAGGACAAGAGGCTGGCAGGATTAAGCAAAGTCCTCGACTCAGCCCCATCAAGTGCTGGAGATTTTGCCAGCTGAGCAGTTGGAATGGCAGAAAACAGCGGCTTTTCCCCCTGGATTTGTGTTTGTAACATCAAGGGGGTTTGGTGCCTGGCACAGCCCATGCCCTGCACTGCTCCACTGAGCCCTGTGCTCTTCCCAGAGGATTCTCAGCTCTGCCCCTCCAGAGCAGCTGGGGGCTGCTGCCAGGCAAAGCAGGGATCTTGTGGAAGAGCCAGGCTGATTTCATAGGCTCAGATGGGAGAAGAGCAGCATTAGCAGGGCCAGAGAGCCTGCTCTGACTCCACCCCAGTAAATCCCTTGTTTGCTGCTCTCTGATGCAGGCAGCCACGCTCAAATGTTTCTTAGCTGTACTTGATGCTAAATGAAAGCAGGAGCCACCGAGAGTGCTCAGCTTCTTTCCAGCCCCATTGTCCCCAGCCCGGGCTGCTGGGGGGCCGTGCCTGTCCCCCTCCTCCTGCTGACCCTCCCAGTGCCCAGGGAACCACAGGGGCTGCCTTTCCCCAGCTATTGCATTCCCTTTGTCCAGGCTCAGTGTCTAGCTGGACCTCCAGGACGGCTGTTTCTGGGCAAGTCAAGGGCTCTCCAGCCCTTCAGAAGGGAGCAAACCCCCAGGACCAGATGCAGACCCCAGGATTCACGCTGGGAAATGAGCTGGCACAGTGGACAGTGAAGGTACCTGCTGCCAGTGAAGGTGACAGCTCCTTGGCTGAGTGGGACAAGGTCACCTCTTGGCTGGGGGAGGATGGTGTGGCTGGCAGAGCCATTTGTAAGCACAAATTTACACCATTTGTAGCACAAATTTACACCCTTTGTAGCACAAATCCCATCAGAGTCAGAAGCTGAGGCCAGGCCAGACATGCCCAGCCTGGGCGAGGAGTTTTCATGGGAGCCTGGATGCTCACGTGAGGCTGCACACCTTTGTTTTCCCTGCCTCCCATTTCAGAGCAGCAGGGGAACAGAACACTTTAGGATAGAAGCAGGGCTCTGGCCATGGCCTGGCAGCTGGGACACAGGCTGGGCGTGGAGGGGCTGCAAGGACAAGGATCCTCCCAGCCCAGAGGTGACACACCAGTGACCAGGGCTTGGGCTGTGAGCTGAGGAGCAGCAGCCCTGCCAGACTGCTCCATAAAGAGGTGTTGGCTCCAGGAGGAGAAGCAGGAGGGTGAAAGACCCCAGGCTCTTGCTGGAACAGCCTGGGGGTCAGAGGAGAGGGAGCAGAGCCATCAGTGGGGTCAGAGGAGGGGGAGCAGAGCCATCAGTGGGGTCAGAGGAGAGGGAGCAGAGCCATCAGTGGGGTCAGAGGAGGGGGAGCAGAGCCATCAGGTTGGGGGTCAGAGGAGGGGGAGCAGAGGCATCAGTGGGGTCAGAGGAGGGGAGCAGAGCCATCAGAGGGGTCAGAGGAGGGGGAGCAGAGCCATCAGAGGGGTCAGAGGAGGGGAGCAGAGCCATCAGAGGGGTCAGAGATGGGGGAGCAGAGCCATCAGGATGTGTTCATTCCCACGGAGCTGCGCCTCGCTGCCACGCACACACGCTCACACCAACTGCCAGCAGCTCATCCTCCAGCAGGGGCTGGGGGAGGAATCCCACAGGGAACCCAAACACTCCAGGCAGGAAATCACTGCTCACAGCCGCTCTCATGTTGAGCCCAGGTTGCTTTAAGCCCTTTTTTCCAGCAGGCTCAGCGCTGTCGGGAGCGGTGACCGCGGGTGCCGCGCTCGCCCTTCCGAAGGGAACCTCCTGTTTTGGCTGCCAGCTAAGCCATGCTCAGTTATTTGGGGAGGAACATTTCCAGCTACACAGCATGAGCCAGAGTTATCAGCCAAGTATTTATGGCCAATTCCATTTTCCTGCGAGATGCTTGGAAAGCAAGCCCCAGTTCCATCAGAGCAATGGGTTCAACAGTGCTCTCCTACAAACACCTCCGTGCTGGCCCCCCAGAGCCTGCACAAGTCCTGTAAAAACTTCTCTTAAGGCTCTGCTGGAAAACAATCCATCAACAGTCTCGGGGCTTTAGCTGCTCACAGTGACCCCCAGATGTGTCACAAAGTCTCTTTTCCCAGCCTGGTGGTTGAAGAAGGAGTCAGAGCTCTTCAGTTCTAGGTCTCAAGGTTGTTTGTTGTTCCTTATCTATAAAATTCTTTCTCCTGACCTGCCAAGGTCCACTCAGCAGGACAGACAGAGGCACTCTGACACCCCCAGGGAGATGTTATCTTTTTATACTAAAAACTATGTGTACAATATTTACAATCACTTCCAAATGCCTATCACCTGTGTTAGACAGTGAGCTTCTACTCTAAACCAATCCAAAAGTGCCACCATCACCCAGAAGGTGGAGGCCAAGAAGAAGAAGGAGAAAGGCTGGACATGCACAGATTCCTCCATCTTGCCCCCTGAACCCCCATTCTAAAAACCCCAAAAATCTATTTTTTACCCCATGACAAACTGATTATTATTCTACTGAGACTGTTGTGCCTTGCAGATCCTCATCTAAGGTTGGTAATTTGCTCCATGGGTCACAATCAAAGCCACAGGTGTCTTGGGCTCTGTGCCAGGGTCTCTGAGCCCCCTGGCAGGGGTCCTGGCAATCCAGGACAGCCAGAGGGATGTCCTGAATTCCGACAAGCAGTGTGGTTTCAACACTGCAGCAGCATCTCAGCATCTCAGCCTGTCTGCAGTGAAGCATCAGCAGAGGATGAAGCCAAGGCCAGGTGCTCCCAGCCCACGAGGAGGGGGAGCTGTGATGGGGGCCCCATGGGGACAGGCTGTGCTGGCAGCTGGCACCAGGTGAACATCTGACCCTCACCAGGGGGATCTGACAAGCACACGCAGCATCTCTGCCAGGTGCTGATTTAAACCTGGTCTCCTGTTTTTCCAGCATAGGCTCCTCTCTTTCCCAGCATCACTTAGTTCCCAGCTGGATGCAAACCCAAACGACACCCTTCAGGATTCACCTACAGGGAGAACTGCTTCAAACAAAGCAGAAAGCAAACCAAGCCACTGCTGCCCACCCCTAATGTTTGGACAGCATCACCACCAGCTTCCCCCACCACCTGAGTTCAACAACCTCCTGCACACAGTGAGACACTCACACAGCTTCCCCAGCCCACACCCACCTACTCTCCTGTGCTCAGATTCCTGCTTTCGCTGGAAATGTACAACCAAGCACGGTGGCATGGCAAAGGGCAAACCTCCTGACAGCTTCTGCCTTTGTTTGCAGCCTGTAGGGGGCTGTTTACAACACTCTACACTTTCTGTGAAGTGATGTTTAACATTACAGAAGCATGCAGGAGCCCATGGATGGCATAAACTGCTCGGTTCACTCTCCTCCTGTCACAGCATCTGTCACAGACCAACCAGGCACGTGGGTGCTGGCTGTCACCATGTCCCAGGGCAGCCACTGCCCCTCCTGCAGCATCCTCAGCTGCTGACACAGTGCCAGTGGCTGAAAGGAAAATACCACAAATGCCAAGGTAACCGTGTGAGGTGACAAACACCTATTTGCTGCTAGGTTATACCACATTCAGTGTAACTGTGGTCACTCTGTTCACTTTCCTGCCCTCTGTGCAGCTGGTGTTAATCCAGGGATGTTTCCTTAGGCTTTCAAGTGGTGTTTATCACTCATCAGCTCCCAGCAGTGCTGGAGAGACAGCTGATGGCTCACCAAGCTCATGAGGACTGGAGAGCTGTATTCCAGATGCACTGATATGCCTCAAAAGTTGGGACCAGTCACCAAGGCATGACCAGAGCTCAGCCCCTGTGTGTCCAGCTCCTGGGGGGGTTCTGTGATTTTTAAAAGGAAAAATGACCCTCCAAAACTCTGTGTGGGAGAGTACCAAGCCCTTATAGCATTTTGTGCACTCTGTGCTAAAAAGAGACACAAAGGAAGAAGAGGCTGCAATATTTCATTTGGAACCACTGCCAGCTCAGAACAATCTGCTGACCTTCACCAGGGCCCACGGAGTAGCTGTTCTGCCTTTAGCTAATTGGTACCTGAACCAAAAGGCAGGGCAGAATTGTCACTGTCACATTTTCTGAAAAATCCTTTTGCCTGGGAATCTGCTCCTGGGAAGCTGAGAAGCCTCAGAGAAAAATGAAAACAATATTTATCCCATTTGCTTCTCCTGTGTTTCGCTGCTTTGGAATGTGGTTGGACATTGTTTACCAACAGGTGATTGTTTGATTGGTTTCACTGAATAGTTTTTACTTATTGGCCAATTACAGCCCAGCTGTGTCAAGGCTCTGGAGAGAGTCACAAGTTTTCATTATTATCTTTTAGCCTTCCTGTATTCTTTAGTATAGTTTAGTACAGCATTCTTTAATATAAGATAATAATAAATTAGCCTTCTGAGAACATGGAGTGGGATTCACTCGTTCCTCCCAACGACAGGGGACCCCGAAAATCCCACACAGAATGGGATCCCACACAGATGCACACAGGAGCCCCAGCTCTCAGCAGCACCCAGCACAGCACAGCAGCCCGGGGGGAAAGGTGAAACCTTCCAGCTGCCCCAGCTGCAGCCCTCCTGATGGACACTCCAGGGGACAAAGGGCTGATCCCAGGAAATCAGTCATCCCCACGGGACTCCTGTCAGGTTCAGTGCACAGCAGGGTAATAAATCCTGGCACCCAGCACTGAGCCAGCCCTGAGAAGCCACAGCAGGCCATGAGCTAGACCTGCACCTGAATCTAAGGGCTCTTGCCATGCTCAAGAATATTTGCTCACTCTTCTCTGCTGAATATCCCTGGAGAAGAAAAGATCTTTTGAGGGCACCATTTTAAACCTAAATGTGATGCAGTATGAAAATTTCCTTGTATAAAAGCTAAAGGAGGATATAAAATACTCAAAGAGAGAGAGACTGGTGCTGCCACTCTTGTTAGTTCTGGGATATACTGCTTCACTCCCATTCATTAATAATTTTCTGTGAAATCTGTCTGAATGAGTCCTCTCGTGCATTAAATGTCAGCAGTCCTGGAGCCAACAGCTGCCCAAAGTTGTACCAGCCTGAAACAGATACCCTGCACCTACAGAGATGGTTTGGAAAGCAGAGTGGTGTGGATTGGCTTTTCAAAGCCATGCAGATTCTTACAGGAGCAGCAGCCTGGGGCCACCTGGCCCAGACATGGATCTTGCCAGTCCCACAGGGTGTTTCTGCTCCAGGACTGTGTCACTCCCAGTGCCAGCTGCCAGCAGGAACACTGGCTGTGTTCCTTGCACAACACACACAAACACCCTGCTCCCAGGGGCTGCTTCCCCAGACAAAAGAAATCCCACTGCTCACAGCAATTCACAAATGAAAAGCAGACAGGTTTCTTTAAATATTGTTTATTCCTCAAAGTGTACAACTAGAATATAAAAATATTCCTTGGTGAAAGCAAACCAGAAAAGGGTAGGAAATTAAGGCCAAAGGAAAAGCATTTCACTGTTCCAAGGGAAGAAGCCTTCAGAGAGAGAACAGACTCCTCAAGCTTGGAAGTTAGGGTTGTATTTCTGTGTCACAGGAACTTCCTATAGCAGGTACACAAGTTCTCCATCTCACTGTGACTCATGACCTGATGGAATGGTTTCTAGTTTGTTCTCTTTGAGAACCCAATTACTTCAAGTGCATCACACCAGTAAATGAAATCAGTGCAGTGCTTTATTTATTATTAGGCATTTGTTTTTCTATATTGTGACTACATTATAGCTGCCACAAATACTCCCAGCAGCTGAATTAAAACAACACACTCTTGAATATTTCCAATCTCTCTAAGCCTTGGTATTTTTCATGTTCTCCAATACTTGGATTTTTCTGACTAATGAACTCTTCCAATTGCTGGAAAATATTGAATGCAATTAGTACTTCAATGCACAGCCTCGATGTACACCGTGCCTCGCAGCTGAGCACTGTGAAAGAAGCCAGGGCTTGGCAGAAGAACTAGAAATCCAGAAGATAAAAGGGAGATTTATGCACACTCCCACCAAGCCTAATGCAGAATTTAATTGGCAGGGTTAGCAATAAAGGGGCTGCAGAGAGAGCACTGAGGTTGTGGCCCCAGTACAACTCACAAAGCAGTAACCAGTCATGATTCCCAGGCTAGAGAATTAGGAATTCCATTTGGTTCCTCAGCTCACACTGCCCCGTGCCGGGCTGCACAACGTGACCAAGCCACTCCATTCCTTTGCTTCTCCCAGCCCAGGTTTCTCTCCTCAAGGGGAGACACAAATCACTCCCTCCAAGCCTTCTGCAATTCCCTGCAGCCTGTGCCTGCACTGCTGCTGCAGCTGCTGCAGCTCTCTCTGCAGGCTGGCCTCTCTCACCTGCAGCTCTCTGATCACCTGTGCAGCACTGACAGCTGCAGCAGCCCCCGTGGGCACACCCTGACCACAGGGCACTTGGCTGGCAGGCTGCTTGTTCCTCAGCACCAGCCTGCACAAACCATGCATTCTGTTTTTCTGTGGGGCACAGAGGGATGGGAGACCTCTCAGTTTTAGTTCAATGCTTTCCTGTGCTCTTCTAGCAGCGGCAGAGAACCTCTCCTTCTGTAGTTCTTCTCTTGCTGCCACCTGTAGAGGGAAGAAAAAGAACAGGAAGGGAAGAGTAGGGTACATTTCTGTGAAAGAAATCCTCCCCCCAGGAAACAACACCAAACCTCATGTTTGGACTAGGACCCACCAAAAAGAGGAGCCAACTGTGAGTGTAAACTAAAGCATGTGGCAGAGCAAACTGAATTAAACCAAGCTGTGCTTCCAGCCTCAGTACCCAGGGAGCTGCCTGCAGCCACTTGTTTGCACATTCCCAGTCAGTGATGATTTACACACAAGGTCTCTCTCTGCATGCTTCCCTCTCCCTGGGCAGGGGCTGGGGTGGCTCCAGAGCAAAACACACACAGCAAAAAGGGAGACCCAGCAGAGTCACCTGCATCCCTGTTGTGCTTTGAGCCACCAGGTTGTCATAACAGATCAATTGCCTCGTGAACAACAGCATTATTGTGGTTTGCACATGTTTCCTGCACTTGGCAATGCTGAAAAGTAGGGGTGACAACTGTAAGCAAGCAATTCCTTAATCCTCAGTTCTCATTATGGGGTAACAATTAGGAAAAGGAAAATAATGGAGCAGAGTCAAGCAGAGGCCAAGACCAAAATGAGTACCAGGCAGCACACTTTCACTGAAGACAAGCCCCAATAAAATAAAAGCTTCTCTTGTGACAGCATCACAGTCTGGATTATAAAAGCAATTGTATATACTGGGATTTTTCCAAAGCATTTGATTTAATGTTCTCCAACAATTTGATTTGAAGAACTTGCAAGATGGTAATTGCCTTGCCAATTTTACTCGTGGATTAAATATGAATTCAGTGACTCATCTCAAAATGCACTTGTCAGTGGGGAAACATCTGTAAAAGAGGCCCCCTGCTAAGGCCTTCAGGGAAATGGTTCTAGGCCCAATGGGATTTTCTGTTTCTGCTATGGCAAAAAGCTGCCAAATCAACTCAGTCAAAAAGCAGCAAAGTTTCCCAAAAGCGAAGCTGCCTCTGCAACCTGCACAAATCCCAGAGCTCTCCTGAGACTGGTGCACAGTTCTGGAGGTTTTGCCTCAAAAAACCACAGGGAAACAGAGAGCAGGAGTCACAGGCAGGGCATCCAGTGACCCACAGCCCAGAAAACAAACCTTAGAATATGAAACTTAGAGAGGTCACAATATTCCATTCATGGAGACAGACACACAGTTTGTTTTACTTCCTAAAAGGAAGTGGGGGGAAAAGGTGGTAAAGATCAGACTTTGCTGACAAAGCCATAAGAAGATCAAAACTCGAGTGAAGATATTCAGCTTCAGAGTAAGACACTGTTTCCTGCTGTGAGGATAATGAACCATGAAATGCTTCCATGCAGCTCCAGGGATGAAGCCTTTGGCCAAAGCTCAGCTCAGGTCAAGCTCAGTGCTAATGATACCCCTTCCAGCCTCGAAATTGCTCTGCAAGCCCTCCCCTTCCTGCCTGTGAGTGAAGCTGAACAACTCCTTGGGGTTTTAAATCTGCAGATCTGCATTAAGATATCTCTACCTCAGACATCACAGCTTTGACAAGTTCCCTGTAAACTCAGGGATATTTTGGCAGCTCTCTGAAGCACCAGAGATCAGGCAGAGCTCAAAGCAGCCCCAGCTGCAAGGACAAGAGTCCTAAGGCAGGGAAGCACCTGCAGCATTTCCTCCTGTGGAGCCACAGCTGCTCAGGGTCAGAGCAGCTGCTGCCCGTGAGAAGGAAAGGAATTTTATCCCCCAGATCAGGGGGAAGGCTTTATTAGTGAAACAAGTTCAGAAGGGGATGGCATGCAGGGGATCAGTCTGCACTCCCTGACAGTGGAACACTGCAGGTGTGACAGCTGCAGTCACAGCTGAATTCCTCCAGACACCAACTTCACTCATCCCACATCTTCCTGCAGAATATCTTCAGGAGTTTTGCAGCCAAGTAATTAATCCTCTCCATAGTCTTCTGATGAGTTATTCTCACCCCTCAGCCTCGGCTTAAAGAAGATTAAGAAAATCAATCAAATCAGAACAGGAGTAAATTTCTCTGAATTTTTACTAACACATTAAAGGCTTTATCGATGCAGAACCATCTGTTAAAGGAGACCTCTGTTGATTAAGGCATTTGAACAGAGAATTGAAGCTGAGAGAAGTCTATCTTTGTCCTTGTCCAAGAACCAGGGGTCCCTCTTTATCATAATCCCCAAGGAATCCCAGGGACATCTCTCACTGTTGGCTGTCAGAATAACTGAGGTGCAATCCTCTAACACCACTTCAGAAGGAACAAAACTGAAAAAATAAATTCAGTGTTATCTGGTCTCCCCACAGCCAATGAATAAATGGAAAATGATGTTTGCACAAAGTGGATTTAACGCTGGGATCCAGGATGGGAAAAATTTCCCATCAGTTACAAACAACAACATCTCTCAGCAAACAGAGCCCACAAGATGTTATTTATTTTTCACATTAAACTCCAGCAGAAGCACAGTAAGGCTGTATAAAAGCATTCTTAATGAAACATAGGTTTTCATACTCTCCACCAGTCAAAACTGGAGAATTTTATTATCCATTAAGCAAGGCACATGATGGAGGAGCAGCATGCTCCTCTCAGCACTGAGTGCATCCAGCTCTGACCCACAGCAGGCACAGGAATTACTACAGGCAAGCAGGAGCAGCCCTGGAGCCAGGGAACAGAGGTGTAACTGAACCTACACTCAAGCATCAGAAGGATGCTAGCTTCTATAAAGACCAGTGTTTCCTGAGATAACATTAGATCAACTTAAGAGGGAAAATTTTTTAAATTATCAATATTAAACAATATAACAAGTCAGCAAAGCACTATTTCTTTCCTATCAGCGCAATCTGGAACTGGAAAGCTAACTCCAGTTCTGTTTTTGGAAGGCTCTGCAAACATATGTATGGCCACAGCTACTCTTGTTGCAGTTTATAGATTTCAACTGCTAAAAACCTCTGAGGGTTACCTTCAAGCAATATCCTTTACTCTTCACATCCTGAATGCTTGTGAAAATACTCAATAATCTCCTCCTGCATGGTTAATTGATGCTCTTTAACAGCTTGCTGTCTCCCATTAGTCAGCACACAATGATTATTCTACTCTGCAAAACAATCTCAATAGACCACTTTGTATTAAACAAACATATTGTAAAAGATTAGGAGCCTCAGCATTTTGTGCCTGCCCGTTTCCATCCCACAGCTCTGCCTTTCAGCCTCAATCTACCAGCTGGAATTTGAATTCCCAATTAGGGTGCTGTCTGAAAACTGCTGCACATCCTCTCCAAATAAATACAACAACATGATAATCATCTTTTGCACTTGTACAGAACCATCCTCATCCCAAAGGGACCCGGTGCACTTGGAGAAATTCCACTCCAAACACAGAGGGAATGGGCTGATGAAGAATCAGCATCTTCAAACTGACACATACCCTGCTCTGCAGTGGGCTGGCTTCTCCCTTCCCAGCTCTTCATCTCACGGCTGCTGTGGCACAGGACAGGGGCCAAACTGCCCTGAGAGCACCCAGATGCTCTCCTTTAGATATCTTCAGTCTTCTAAAGGTATCAGGAACTAAAAGCTAACAGGAAAACTGTGATGGCTTAAATGTTCTAAGAAGAAGCCAACAAACCAGTGGAGTTGCAGGGAGCAGTGCAGCATCTGGGACCAGACTGAGAGGCACCCAAGTGAGAGCCAGCCTGGGCTGTGCTCCCCAGAGCTGGCAGGGTGCTAAGGGCTGCAGGGTGCACGGCACAGGTCCTGCTGGCACAGCCACAGGCAGGGATGTGCACAGCAACAAGCCCTGTAATCAAACAGACCTCTTCAACAGGGGCTGCAGGGCGGGCACATGGGGGTGGCACGGTGGAACCGAGCCTGGCAGGACATCCAGCAGGTGTGGGAAGGACTGACCACCTCCCCTGGGACATCACTGGCATGCTGCCTTCACAAAACCACTCAGGCTGCCATCTGATTGAGGAAAATGGCCAAAGCAGAAAAGGATGGGCCCAGTACAGAGCTGGAAAGGGGAATATCCAAAGGGGAGGCACATCCAAACACCAGGCTGAGCAGGCAGCTCGGCTAATCCTCCGTGGTGGATTAACTCTTGCACCAATGCACAGAAGAGGCTTTGAGCCTGCAAACACCTCCACACATGATTAACTCCTCCAGCACCTCCTCAGCCCAACCTTCTCTGAAATGTCTCCTACCCAAAGGTGGCTGGCTGAATGAACAGAACAGCCAGTACTATCTCACCTGTTTTCAGTCCTGGGAATCCTCTGCCAATGACTTCGGTGGGCAAGTCATGGCACAGGTAACATTGCACATTTTGAATAAGCTGCCTTCCAGTTTCTTTGCACATCCTGCAGCTTTGAGGCTGGAGCAGTGCTACCCACATTCCCCTCCCCGACCCTGTGACAATTTGCCTTGTGGGCAGCCCCAGCCTTCCTGCTAGTGAAGCTCTGTGCTCCCCACACTCAGCTCACTTGATCCCTCCTCAAAGGGAGACCTTCCACCCCCTCAGCTCCCTCACATTTGCCTGCACCTTTCTGGTAATGAGCATCCCAGAGCTCTGGTTTCATTCCACAGGGTCTGGAATCATGCCAGAGAGGCTGATCTCTCTCTCCCATTTTTAATAACTCACTAATAAAAAAATGCAGTAAAAATTACACTCAAATTATTTCTTTTTCTGCTGAAAAGCAAGCTGAACGTGAATTTATTTGGAGAGAATGCAACCAACACGCAAGACATCCCAAAGAGATGCTGAGAGATCTGGATAACCACATCATGTTGCTTAAATCCTTCCCAGTAATGGCCTAGCTGAAGTGACAATCTCCCAAATGCTGGAAGTCAACATTTCAGCTTGTTGAAACTTCACATGGCAACCTGAAAGCCTCACGGTTGCATCCTTGAAGGAAGCCACCAGATAAAGATGCAGGTTTAAAAAGCAGCAGCAAGGAAAGGTCCAAACATCTACTTCCAGGAAGAGGAGAGGAATCATAGGAGCATTTCTATTTTATTATTGCATTGCTGCCAGCTTCAAAGAAGGAATAGCAAACAAATGGCTGGAATTTCTTTTGAAGTGGATGATAAAGACCAGAATCATCACTTTTTTAAAAATCACAACCTCTTCATATTATTCTAGGAGTTTTGCAGAAACAGCTAGAACAGTATTGTTCAGAAAAACACGCTGCACAAGCCTAGAATGGCACATTTTCTGTCTCTAGTCCTGTCAGTCCACTCCTCCTCTCATATTTCCCTTATGAACAGGGAGAAGACCCCCTATGCATGGAGGATGAAATACAAACTATCCTTGCCAAGCTGTACAGATACTACAAACTGTGCTGACTGCCTTTGCCAGAAAACACAATGAGCCTCCTTTGTGCTCCCAGACACAAGGAACAAACAGAAAAATCTCAGATCTTGTCTTTTGGGGCTGGGGAGTGAAAGGAAATTAGGAAATATAAACAGACACAATCACCAAGCCACCAAGTCATGCTCCTTTGCCATCAGGGCATAATAACCCAACACATTTCATAAACTCTAAAAACACCAAACAGCATCTGACTTGCAGAATTTTGTATTCCTAAAGGCTGCTCATTTCCGAGTTTTATTTTCAACCCATCATGCCTAAGGAGGCCCCTGTGCCTGGGGAGCTGAAAAGGATGGAGTGAAATATTATATGCTGGGCAATATAAGATGAATGAAGGGTCAGACTGCAGGAACAGAGGAGACCTGCCAGGCCAGCCAGTGCACTCTCCACCCTGGCTCCAAACAGCTCCCCAGCACATCCCAACACCTCCAGCCATGGCTCCACCAGCCTGGAGGAGCTGCCCAGGGCTCTCAGCCTCCCTGCAAACTGAGCAGACTCTAATTCACCAGACAAGAATCAATTTTAGATAAAGATCTGTAAGTGAGGAATGAAAGCAGGATAAGCACGGAGATATCACTGGGATGGAGCCGAAATCCTGACAGCTGGGCACTGGAAACCAGGAATGGCAAATTAACACTGCTTTAGGAGCTCTCCCTTTCCAGAGTGGAATCCAAATCAGTCCAGGGGCTGAGCCTTACAAGAGCTTGTCTTTAATCAGTACAATCACTTTATAAAGGATCATTATTTGTACTTTGTGCTGCCTTACAGTTTAATGCTTTTTCCACTAGCAACCCCCAAGAAATGCCTTGCAGAGCTGCAACCCCAGCTGACAGTCTATCTGGGATACAGAAAACAGGATACAGAAAAAGGGATAAAAAAGGATTTGCAGACTACTTTTAAGAAATTCTTCCTTGTAAGCACTTAAAAAACAGCACCAAGTACAAAAGAAATGAGCACAAGGAAATAATAAGTAGAAGTATCAATAACATAGTAGGGGGAAGAGCAGAGTCCCATCTAAGTACAGGAGAAATACCAGTAGATATGAAAAGAAAGTAGAATACAACCAAAAGAGCCACAACTCCCACCCACAAACCCTTTGTGTTCCTGTAGGAGGATTTCCTCACTGTTCAACGTGCATTCTGAACCTTGCTGCACACAGAGTGGCCATGAAAAGCAGCACCAAAGGGGATGCCCAAGCAGAGTTTGTGTCAAATATCATCAGAGACAGTGTGAAATACAAAGCTGTGTTTGGTGTCAGGCACAGACAGGCAATGTGGGTATTTCTGATTGTGATATGTGTGGACAAATCCCATATTGCACCATGGGATGGCTGCAAATTCCAATAATAACTGAGGAAAGTAAAGCATGGAATAAGGCCCTTGAACCTAACCTGTGTTTGCAATTAACCTGGATTGATTTAGGAGCATTTGAATTATAGCATTTGGGATGATGCTCTTTGCTTGTAAGAGTGCTGCAATAATAACCTTTTAAAGTATAATTTTAAAATATTGTTTGTATCCTTGAAGCTATAGCTTTGGAATATATAGAAAGGAAATGTGCTTATCTCACTCCTTAACAAAACTGATAAAAACAGCTTGAGAAAGGAAGATGAACATCATCTCAGGGATTTACAACTGCACCAAGGGAAGCTGGACATCACTGTTGTGAGATTTATAGGCATTGTAATAACAAGGGGGACCCACATCTGGGGAGCTGGGCTTCACCAGATGGGATTCGTCGTTGTTCTTGTGGAAACTGCACCAACATCTCGGGGGCTGCCACCACCATCTGGGGATCCTCCTTTTTGGGATGCATCCTGAGAAAAACTAAATCACAACAGTGAATAGAATTGTGATGTAAACAAGTAGAAATAGAAACTGCTGAGAGAGCTCATGAGTACCCCTAGAAATACCTGTAAGCCCAAATATGGGTGTGCAGTTGGAGGGAAAACTGCCTCCACTGTACCCAGCGCTGTTCTGCTCATACTTTACCATAATTAATTAATAAATTGATTGTTGCTTGAATATTGGCCTAGTCAAGCTTCTTATTTATAACAATAGCAGGAACTGATCATGCCAGCACTGCTTCTCTATGTACAGAACAAAAATCAATAACCCAAGAGGCCTGTGTGACCCCAAAGCCATAAAAACAAAGCTTTTTTCACACATAAATAGGGTGAGGGCTTTAGCCTTCTTTAACAATCAACAAGAATTTGACTGGGGCACCAGTTTGCCCCAAAATGTTTGCCCTTTTTTTTTTTTGAACAATGATGGTTGAGGGTATGACAAATGCTTTCCTCCCTTAGCTGCAGACAGTGACCCATTCAGGCTCAGAGGAGCAGAGAAAGGCACTATTTCAAGGGATGCTGTGAATGCATAATTGACAGAAAATCAAATCCTGCAGCTCCTACTGCTGGGAAAAGTAATAGAGCTGGGGAACAGGACCCTGCAGAGCCCATGAAGTTCAGACATTTGCTGAGAAGGTAAATCAGGCCCCCAACCTTCAGAAATAATCTAAAGGCATTTGCTGCTTATATACAAAAGCCCACAAGTTAAAGCAAAAGCAATATCTGAAATCAGCTGTTCTGGAAACCCTACAACACTGAGTAAGCAGGTGTTCTACTAGAAAAAACACCTTACCCTAATTTCAAATTCATGTCTTACAGTAACTTGCCCAAATGTAATTTCAAGCCTGTAAGGAAGTTACAGAGTTAGTACTGCAGCTCTATAAACCTTGTCTCATTGAATCAAGCTTCTCTGCTGTCAGCTTTCAAGGGTTTTAATTTTCTGCTGCAATTTCTACACACTCAAGACTAACCAGTTTAAAAAGCTAGAAACCATCACTTTCTATTTTAATAGCTGAAGACTTCCCACACTGTCCTGCCTAAATGAGGTTTCTTTCTTCTCGTGAGAGCATTGATTGTACACAAAGAGACTTTAAATAGCCCATTTAATGCCAGTTTTCATGCACTGAAGGATTAAAGTAATAATAAACTGTTTGAATAGTCTAATCTGTCACAAAGCACAGGCTACAGTCTCTCACCTGGTAATTTCTGCAATGTTCTGCTACATTTTGGTAAACTAGTAACATATAGTTTTGGGTTTCTAAACACAGCCTCCAGCAGATTAAAACACTACCCTATCACTGCACCACCCCAGCAGAGAAATGCAGTTATGGCTCCAAACATGCCCCTTTCCAGGAGGCTCCATCTCAGCCACTGGGTCTGCTCACACCATCTCTCATCCAAAATCTAACACCCTCAAAATTCCACTTCTGCCTGGGAATTTGCAGAACACGGGCCAGCTATGAACTTTGCCTGGGTTAAATTACACTTTTCTCATTTTCTCAAAAAGCCAGACCAAATTAATTCCTTTATTGCCCTTCCATTAATCCTTTCAACCTTTCAACCATTTCCCAGCTGTGATGGTGGTGTAAGTGGTGCCAAGACATTCCATTAAACTCTGAATTGTGATCTGTATCTTATCTGTCCTTCAATGACCAGTGGCAGATAGAAACACTTAGTTGCCAATAACCTAACAACTTTTCCGTGACCCATTACCCTCTATTTCCAAAGGCCATAAAATGGAAAGGTTTGCATGTAACCAAAATCAAACTGACCTGAGGTAGAGGAGTTGGTACTTCTTATTAAACCCAACCCCAGCAACAGGAAGAAACAGAAATGATGTCTTTTGGCTTAACAGTAATTACAGCAGCTAAAGCAAAATATCACCTTAATATAATCACTAAATTTTAACATTATTAGTTCAGCATGAGGAAAAATCTCAGTCCTTTGGAACTGGTGTTGAATAAATGAAAGGGGTGATCCCAAAGTAACATTAACAGGGGCATTATTTGTCCCATAAACTATGAAGATATTTTAGAAGGGCTGTAAAGCTGAGCTATAGCAACTGACAGAAGATGTAATTATATAAGCAGCTGCATTCCAAATTTTGCTGGGATCTGCAATTTCCTGCAATTAGGGAGGAATGTGGAATGTATGCATCTCCAATCTTATGCATTTTGAAGCAAGACATTCACCATCAGAATGCTGGCTCCTGGTGCACCCATTGTCATTCCAAACATGGGAACACCAGGGAGAAGCTGGTTACCTATCCTACCTAGGAGCAGATCTGATAACTAAAAATACAGTTTTAATACCCAGAACACCCTTAGCTGCATCTGAGGAGAAGAGCTGGCACTGCTGCTCCCTGCTTCAATTAAACATCAGATACTGCAGAGCACTTCAGATCAGCATCCACACCGCTCTTTCCAAATGAAAGATGGTGAGGAAGCACAGCAGTGGGAAGCTAGATGCTAATGAAACCATTTGACTCAGATAATTTCATAACAAGGAGTGACCTGATCTTGTCAGGATGGATAACAGATTTTCATGGGGTTTGCTTGGCTTGTTTTAGGAGCTTTTCACTTTGATTTTTCTTTAAGATAATCCAATGGTTCTGCACTTAAGACTCGTGTCTCAAAACTGGAGTCAGAAAAGTCAATTTAGTTTCAGGTAAAGGAAAAGGATCCAGGATTAAGAAAAGAGAAGAACATTAATATTTTTCAGGGTCTTTACCAGAAGATTACAAACACGCCCCGAATATCAATACAATGCACACACCTGATACAAGCCCTGCCTGTGTGCTGAGCCTACAGAGAGCTGCAGCACAGGCAGAGCCTGGGGGAGATGAATCCTCTGGGGCCAGAGAGCAGCTGAGCTCTGTGGGAGCTGCAGTGAGCCCGTGTGGCAGAGCTGCCCTGGATCTGCAGGGCAGCTCCTCCAGAGAGCCCTGGGATGGATCCCTGGGGGCCAGGCCTGAGGCAAACAGCCCAGACTCAGAGCTGAGAGCCTCATCACATCCATCCCTCTTCCACAGAGCCACAGAAGGGTGTCCTGGGCAGGGGAGACCTTCTCACTCTCTCAAACTCCCCAAAAGGAGGTGGTGCCAGCTGGGGATCAGCCTCTTCTCCCAGGAAGAAGCAATAGGACAAGAGAAAATGGCCTCAAGCTGTGCCAGAGGAGGTCTAGGTTGGATATCAGGAAAAATTTCTTCACTAAAAATGTTGGCAGACGCTGGAACAGGCTGCCCAGGGAAATGGCTGAGTCACCATCCTCAAGGAGTTTAAGAAGACATGTAGATGTGGCACTGAGTGACATTGTTGAGTGTTGGATTTGTCAGTGCTGGCTTTGACTCCATGATCTTGGCAGTTTTTTCCAATCTAAATGATTCTATGATTCCATGATTCTGTTCCATAATATTTTCTGTACTCTCTGTTTCTGATTTTTTGGCACATGCACTTTGCTTCCCAGTGGTTAGCTTTTGAGGAGAACCACTGAAATCAAAGGAAAAAGAACCCAGAAGTCAAAAATGTAATTATATTGCTGCAGCAACTCTGCAGATCCAGACACAGACAGGTCTTAAAATAATAAATGGTCTTCAAAGAAATTTCTGCACCACCTCTGTTCACCTGAAGAGGATGCCAGCACAAAGAGAGCAGACACAAAACTTCAGCAGGAGCATCCAAGCTGACCAGAATCCCTGTGCCCTGGAGGCAGGAGCTCACCTCAGGCTCCTCAGCTCCTTCCCAAGAAGTGCATGCCTGGCACTCAGGACAGGCTCTGCCCTGGGAAGTGGGACAGCTCCAAGCAGCATCAGCAAACTTGCAGACTCCTTACCAGCAACTGCAAGGAGACACAGCCCAGATTTGTGGAAGTCCCACGTGCCACAAAATTCTGAATGCACACCACAGGAAATAAGAGGAAAAAAAACCCTATTTTCTTCTCCAAATTAGAAATCTTGAGCATTTTACGGTAATTTTAAAAGTTCCATTCTACCATTCCAGCCTTTCAAAATGTGTTTCTTTTTAACTACAGGTTTATCTCTAGACTTTCCCAAACCCTTGAATTCCATTAGAAGATCACAGAAATTAAAGTAGGAATAGGCACATACTGAAAATAAAAGATATGAAAACCAGAATATGTCAGTGTAAGTAACTTAGACACTTGCAAAAAGGCTGCTGTGCTACTCTGAAAAAGACCCTGACAACTACAAATTACAAAGGAAGGCAACAGACAAGTATTGCTTTGGATAATAAATTGCTCACTTACTTTTCAATTTGTTCTACCAAACTTTTATCTTGGGCAGCAGAGACAAACACTGATGATAGATCATCTCAGATCCAAGTGGCCTGCAGAGGCTTGGAGGGTCCCACTTTGCTTTCAGAATACTTCTATCACTGCACAGCATGAAAGTAGCCACTTCAGAAAGAGTGCTGCCTGTGCCCTGCACTTGTCTGAATCACCCTGCTCTGAGAGAACAGCATGTGAAACCTGAAATCCACGCAATGGGCTCCTTGTATGGACAGCCAGCAAAAGCAGTGTTCATACACAGCACTCCTAAAATACAGAGGCGAGAGGAAGGAATTACCACCTAGTCACACACACTTTCAGAAAAGGGTTTTTCTTACCCAAGAATTACAAACAAAAACAAAGCCCAAACAACCCCTGATGACTTACAGGGAATTTGTTCACCCCCAAACTGGTTTTGTTCCCAGTTAGAAAATACTCCCTTGTCCCTTCCAGGGGCTTTGCAGGACCACTGCAGAACCTCCCCCAGCAGCCAGCCCTGCAGCTCCCATCCCAGCTTTTGGGATGCAGAGCAGTAAAGGTGATTCCAGCAACACAGCCTACCCACAGCTATGGCAGGAGGAAAAGGAACTTCAGCTCCCAGGGGGAGATTTTCTACAGAAAACACTTTCA
Organism: Fringilla coelebs; assembly: GCF_963513975.1. Classification (NCBI taxonomy): domain Eukaryota; kingdom Metazoa; phylum Chordata; class Aves; order Passeriformes; family Fringillidae; genus Fringilla; species Fringilla coelebs. The sequence continues at coordinate 30,837,562 of NC_140067.1, read as the reverse complement.
GAGGTTCAGTGCATATTTTCTAAAGCCACTGCTCTTAGATGCATCCACAGGGTCTGTTATCTCCCAGTCTGAGGTGAGGAGCAGCTGTAGGGGATGTGAGGCTGCCTGGATGCCCCTGTGACTCCTCCAGCAGCTAAAGCCAGGCCTGCACAGGGAGACAATCAAACAGCTCTCAGGGCTTCCAGAGAGCCAGGAAATGGAAGGAAAATGGTGAGTTTGGAGCTCAGATGAGTACTAAGGCTTTATTTAGTTGCATTTCTGGCTGGAGAGAAGATATGTGACAACACTAAATTACAGATGTACTTTTATGTCAGCTCTTCCACAAGCACAAGGGACAAAGACAGAAACAAGGTGGATACTTTCTTCTCTTATGATCAAGTACCCTTGATTTCAGGCAGGCAACTGAGAGAACAAGGCCAAGGTTTCAAGAACAAAGGAAACAAAGTTAAGCTTTGAGCGCCTGGATGCAAAGAATGCTTCTAAAAGCATCTCTGTCAACTCACCAAAAACAAAAACCCCAAAACAACCCAAGCAGTGCTGCAAAGCACTGAGTGACTCCAGCTCCTGCTGGCAGAGGGGAACCCATCCCCACAGCCTGCCTGGAGCTGCCAGGTACCCCCTGGAAGTTCCTGTCCCCAAACCCACCCCAAAGGTGCAGGAAAACACCCTGAGAGAGCTCCAGGTGGAGCTGTCTGCAATGAAACTCTGCCTGGGGGCTGAACACAGCCTCTGCAGCCAGAAGGAGCTGTGAGCCTGAGGTGCTGCCCTTGTGGAGGGTGTGTGCTCTCGTGGCTCACCACCTGCTAGACAAAATCCAGTAACTTTATGGCTTCTGGTGCCTCTAGCTTTTCAAAACATAGCAGGGCTGGGACCTGTGCTTCCGTATCCTGTGCATCTGAGCCCTGCAGACATTCCTAGTCTTCATCCTTGTTTTATTGTGTGCTTAAGCTGTGAGAGCCTAAGTGCTATACTTATTTCTTAAAAATGCACTAAAACATTTACAGTGGCTACAAAGCTGTGGCTTCTCTCATTGCAATGGGGTTTTTTACACTGTACCATTAAATACAGCTCATCTGAAATTTACTGGAGTATAATTCTCCAGCTGCATTTATGACATGTTTCATTGCCTTGGTCAGTAGCCAACATCTTCGTAAATAATGCAAGTAAAATATTAACCCTGGTTATTTATGATACTTTAACTGATCCTGTCACCTGAGCAAACATTCTGCGTTTTGGCAAGGAAGGGAAAGCAGCATCTTCTGGGAAGCAAAACTTTCACCCACGCTTCCTTCAAACCCCAGAGTTCTGCACACAGAACAGGAGACAGCACTCGAGTTTTTCATGCTCCCCTCCTCCCCAAAAAGCTGCAGTCTTTTAGCCTACATAAGCCCCATGAAAAATGTCAGGCTGGGTAATTTATTTCCAGTGATGGTTTTTGTGTGCGTCTGAAATCAGTTTGCTGATTTAGCCACCGGTGCACAGAGTGCCTCTGTGTCTCACACAGCTCCCCACTCTTTCAGCAATCTGCACAAATGAAGAACAAACACTTATCTTTCCAACCCTTTGTATGCTGCAAGCTTAACATTGACTATTCAAGCCTGGCCAGCCTACACAGAGTTCTCAGAAGCGAGCAAGAGTCCTTCAAACAATCTTCCAGCTCTGCTTATGTACAGTAACTTTTCACATGCACCCCAGCCCTAAACCAGGCCAGCTTGGGACTTCAGGTCTAAAGCAGATTTTAGATCCTACTGTCAAAAGGAGAACCAGGTGCACAGGCATGATTCCCTTTCTCCTTCCATCAGGAGAGAGAGCACACTGCCTTCCTCCAGCAACCACCTGGAACTCTACAGGCACTGAGCACAAACAAGCAGCCTCGGATCTCCTGCCAGGAATATTGATGAGTGAGGAACAAAGCAATGCAAGGCAATCCAAGAGCAAAGAGCAAATGTAAAGATCAGTATTTACTTCCTACTGTTTACAGCAGCTTCATGTTTTCTGATGGCCTAAATCTGCTAGAGCCACAGCAATTCCACCAGCAGCAAATTTAACCCTACATTTAACTAAGAACTGCACACAGGAGCCAGCAGACTTGTCCCTCCCTGCCCTCCTCCTGTCTGTGTCCCCCAGTGCTGCCTTTGATGGATGTTTGGGTTGATCTCTGGGGGTTCCCCCCCTGCCCAGGCATCTGGGCCCAGCCAACCATGCACTCCCAAAAGCTGCTCTCGTGGTCTTGCTAGTTCTTCAATTCCTTTTCGCTTGAGGAGCTCCACTGACAGCTGCTCAGGGCTCCAGATGGAGGTTTGCAAATACAAAGTGGAGCACAGGAGCGTTCTGGGAGCAGGAAAGGGAATATGCTGACTGAGGAAATCCACCAGCACTGAACCATTCCCCAGCACTCCTCCACTTCCTGTACCCCAGACAGCACAGATAATTAACTGCTCACTACATAACATCTTCATATTAGCAAAAAGCCCAGGGAACCAGAATGAACAGCAGCAACAGCAAAGATGAAATGGGAACAGTGTGCTCACAAAAAAACAAAAAAAAACAAAAAAAAAAAAAAAAAAACAAACAAAAAAAAAAACAGGAAAAAAAAAAACCACACCAAAAAAAGGTGGTTTTGATAAGCCTTGGAGAGTTCTTCAGCGAGAGCTCAGCTGTAGCTTTGCCACAAATCCCTGCTTTAAGGCAGGGGAAACACAACCCAGCCCTGCAGCAGTGCAGGAAGGAACTGAGCCCAGGGGAGCCAGCCCAGCCCCACTGGTGTCCCTCACCATTCCCATGCTGCAGACAGCAACAAGACTTTCTCTTTTTCTGGCAGAGGCTACTGGGGACCCACAGCTCCTCAACCCCTCTCCAATCATTATGAGACATAAAGAAAAACTTTGGAAGTGCATTTTTCCGAGTTGATAAAATTCAGTCTTGGTAAGAGAAACAAAAATACCCCAACCACAAACAGACACAGGACCCTGCTCCAGCATCAGCTTCTGGAGCTGCTTCCCTACTACAAATATCGAAGCCTTAAATCAAAATGAATCAAAAACCGTTTAGTCTTTTATAAATGTAAGAACCTTAGAAGAAAGGTCTCTCTTTGCAGACTCTACGAGGTCTCTGGCAGTGTGCTGCGATGAGCTGGCAATGGCAAAACGTTTATGTGACCCACAGAACTCCTGGGATGGGGTGGAAGTGCCTCTGTGTTTCAGTCCCCACCACCTTCACCTGACTGGGTGCCCCAGGCCATTCCTGCCAGCCCTGCATGCCCAGGAGAGAAAGCAAACCATCCTGTCCTGGGCAGCCCCTCCCCAGCCCACTGTCCATTCAAAGGGCATCTCTCCCAACGAGGGGCAGCCCTGCATCTCCCATCCTGATCCAGGAGACAGCTGCTAGGGTCTGGGGAGGCTGGAGATCACTGAATGGAGGGGAGGAGATGGATCAGGAGAAAAATAGAGAAACAAAGACAAAATGCACATAATGCAGCGCTCTGGCACTGTGATTATGGAGCTCTGGGGCAGGTCAGGGACTGCAGTCTCACCTGGGCACTCAGACACACCACCAGCCCAGCAAGCACAGCCACCAGAACTTCTGGGTGGAATTCTGGTGTGGAAACAGCCTATTGTAGCTCAGATTAATGGCTCCAAGCCTTCCTGCTCTGTGCCTCAGAGATGTATGCATGAGCAAGCTCCATCCCACCATCTCAAAGGAGTCTGCCTTGCTTTCAAATGCAAGAGAACACAGAGGGTCCCAGGATACAGCATCCCAAGCCTCAGCAAAAGCTAGGAATGGTATCAGCATTTATGTGATGAAAACTGAAACAATTACCACTTGGAGTCAGACACTCTGCATTTCAGCTTGTGGATGCCAAATGTTTTAACAGAGAGTGAAATCAAATCCTCCCCTCTAATAGAGGAGCAGGTAACAGAATATTCAGAAGGGAAAAGCAAACAAACAAGTTCTCTTCTGGGATTAGGAGATTTCATCTTTTACAGTTAAGTTTGTTTCTGAAAGGAAAAATGTTCTTAAAGCTTAACCATTTCCCTCCCCTTTTTGATCATTTCCAGATCCCCAAAATGTCACCAAAGAAATGATTATTTGCCCAGTACTGCACAGAAAAGAGCAAAGCTAACAGAAAGAAAGCCCCATATTCAGATCACACCTCTGTCATATGCCTTTTCTCCTCCAAGGTACTGAACACTGCTGCCTAGAGATGGGTATCAGTTAAAATGTCCTATTAATCAGGGTTTTCACACATCACCCAAATCCCATGGCAGCATTCAAATGTCTTCTAGTGAATGTCCCTGAAAGGTTAAATCATTTCAGGGTCATTCCAAGCACACAACTAAAGAAACAGCTGGGGGTAGACAGAAACAAACAAAAAAAAACAAGGAAATGAAAAATGAAACAAAATAAAAGAAGCAAAATAACTTTCTTAATTTTAAGAGACTTAAGATTGATGGTTTTAACTACCAGAATCACAGTGTGCAAATGATCAAACTTGCAACAAATGGATTCATTCCCCCTGAAACCACATCCTGAATCATAAATTACATTCAGTGGTGCAAACCAGGCATCGTGGCATAGCAATGACTTGAACCCATCTGAAATACCTCTGCACAGTCCAAAATAAATAGATTGTTCAACTGCAGGCTTTCCTAAATGAAAGGCACTTCAACAGGTTTTCAAGCCAAATCCACAGTCTTAGAGCAGGTGGAGTAATTTCCTCTAGGTTCACCCATCATGAAAACCAAGGAGCATCAGAAGAACATAAAAAATGCTTCCTCCTGCTCCATTGTGATCTCCCTCTCCATTCTCTCCTCTTCTTATGCAAGGAGCCCAGTAAGTTTCCTCAGAGAGACACTTTCACAACTTGGGTCATCACTGCATCCCCTCCCTGCTCCTTTCCAGCTCTAACACCTTTTAATTTAATTTATGAATGGGACCAGCACCGCACATCGCATTCCAGAAAGAGACGGGAATGTTTTTAAGTTTTGCTTTTTTTCTGCTTCCCTAACCATTCCAGGATCCAGTTTAGTGTTTCTGACCTCTGACCTTTCCACAGAGCTCGCTCACGTGCCGTGACAATCCAAAGAACCACATGTAAAATTATGATGCTCCCTTCAGATGTGTCAGCCTGAATTTATCTCCATGCAGTTTTTCTGACGTTTTACCACTTCCCTGCTCGGCACAAGGACCCTCAAGAATCCTTTGCTGTTGCTTCTGGGGATTGAGTCTCCTCTCTCCACGTGGGCAGCTCACCATGGTGCCCTGTATTGGTTTTGCCTGAGCACCTCCACCAGCCCATCCCAGCCGCCTCCTCCCGCCTTCCTGCTGCTGTTTGCTCAAGGGGGAGAGGGAACACAGCCCCGTGGGCAGTTCATTTTCGCTGAACATCTTTTCAGGGTGTCCTGGCTCAGGGCAAATTTGGGAGAGAACTTCCAAAGGGGTTCCTCTAGAAAAGCAGATTTAATTGGCCCCTCTCCCAACTGGTTCAGGAAAAACATTTCTTTGGAGAAAAGTGGAAAAACCTGTTTAATTAAGCAATTAAACCTAAACAATATTAAACAATAACACCCCTTGCTGCTCCAAAAGAGACGACAAACAGAGAAAGTCCCTCCCTGGGTTGCAGTTCAGCTCACTCAGTCTCTTATCAGCCCCTCCAGTGCTGAAATGTCACGGGCCAGACCCGGCCTGGTGGCCTCAGGTGTGAGCTGCTGGTGCTCTGCTGGGTGTTCGGTCCAGGGCTGGCTCAAACAGCTCCAAAGAAAAGAGAAAAAACCCACAGCCCAGGGAACTTCTTTGCCTCAGCCAGCTAAAGCTAACTAAAGCAAAGGAGAGCTCTGTCCCACTGTCTGTCCATGCACAGACAGTACAGTCCAGGAGCAGGAATGTGGAGGAGGGCAGGGTCTGAAAACAAACTGCAGCTTCTTCTCTCTCCCCTTCACTCTCTGGAACAAGTCTTAAAGGTGCAAAACTTCTTTTTCAGCATAAACAGAACAGATGATTGGGGATAAAAGCATCATATAGTCAACCCAGGACACAGGGCCTCCATCAAATGCCATCTGCAAATGCGATTGAGCGGCACCAATGCAGCCACCCCTGCCCACACGCTCACCAGCCTCTGCAGAGAGCTCCAGCAGATCCCAGCCACCATTCCTCCCTGCAGGAACCCAGCAGATTCCAGCCACCATTCCTCCCTGCAGGAACCCAGCAGATTCCAGCCACCATTCCTCCCTGCAGGAACCCAGCAGATCCCAGCCACCATTCCTCCCTGCAGGACCTGTGCTGTCTCTCCCCAAGCCCATCACATTCCAGCACTCAATTCTGCTGCTCAGACAGTTCCTACCCGCTCCCCTGGCACAGACATCAGGCCTACTGGCCACAACAGACACAAACACTCCGTGGATTATCAGGTTCTTTGTCAAGTACAAGGCAGTGGACATAAGAGCTGTAATAAACTGTGCTGGCCCTCAGCTGGGCATGCCTGTAGGAGCCAAGATAATTTCCAGATGTCTCAGTACTGCAAGATACAAAGTTAGTGATAATGGCTTCAGCTACCGCTGTGCCTTCTCTTTGTTTGATTAAAAAATAATATAGAAGGAAAGATTTGATAAGCTTATTTCTCCAGGGAAAACATGCACTTGATAGAGGAGCCTGCATTCAGCAAGCATCCTGGCTGTGGGAAAAAAGGACAGACCACAGGAAGAAAGCATCACAAAAGCAGCAGCACTATGCAAAGCAAGGCTTGATATAAAGAGGATTGATGGAGAGTCATCTGACCCCAAGCATTCCAAAAAATGCTGTCATGTAGCATTACAGAACAATTCTGTTTCAGGGCATATGTAGAAGAGAAGGCATTTGTGGTAAACCAGCCTTTTAACAACACACTTAAGATGCACTCCATTTATCACAGTCACAAACTCATATGACGTCCACAGAATCTCAGAAACGCTGGAACACGACCAACCATTATTCAAATCCAATCAGTGCATCTATTTCAAAGAAGAAATCATCAGTTAAATCTTTCTGGACTTAAACCCTGAATTTAAGTATTAAAAAAAAAAAAAATCAGTGTGATATTATGTAACACCTAACATCATATTTAACAGCATATATATTGTTACATATAAGAGAAGTCAGAGCATATCTTGCTTTAGAAATCATGCACTGGAAATTTTATTTTTAGAATTCAAGGTCTGATGGTCCCACAGCAGTCATGTCCATTTTGCCCAGGAAGAAGCAAATCTGATGATTCTAGAGATCTGCCTAGTCCAGTGCCCCGTCACTGACAGTGAGTGACAGCAAGTGCCCAGAGAAGGCTCCAAGACAAATGTAAATACATGGATATGCTTCCTCAGGATATTCCCCCAGCCTGCAATGATTTGTTCTCCCACTAACTCATAAGGTTGCAATTTGTATCTGCATATTTTATAGTCTTTGATGGAGTTCAACTCCCAAGAACGTGTACAGCAGATTTCAAACCCATGTATGCTGCTTATAGCCACAGTGCCCTGTGGGAAGAAGTTTTGTACTCTGTGTGAAGAAGCAGCTCCTTGTGCCTTCCCTACCCAACTGATCCTAATTAGCTCCTTATCCTTGAGGTGGAAGAGAGCAATTAGCTGTGCACACACTTTTTCCATGTCAGACACCTTTTGAACTCTTGGGCAGATACTTTTTGATCTGTCAACCTGCCATTTTCTATTTTGTCAGCTGATCTGCAATCCTGTCTACCAACACCCCGGTGTACAACCACACACTCCCCTCTGTCCTGAAAAGAAAAGAAAAAAATCAAATACTCTGGGCTAAAAAAAACCCTCCTCTGAGTTAAGACAGACACAACGTGGTGATACAGCAATTTTATTACTGCTCTGTCATCCCAACTGTTTCTCACACTTTTTCTCCATCCACAGGTATTGTAGATTCTCTGGCAGCCTTCTTTCCACCTGCTGCCTGGAAAGAATCACTAGTTTTTTATGCCTGCATCTTCATTGTCCTCCTTGTACCAGGATGTTGATACTCAGATTCACCTTCCACATCTACATTACCTAAAGCTCCTTTATTTGTGTCCCACCACCCCTCTGGGTGCTTCCCAGTGTCTCCCCATCCTTGTACAGCAAATAGCAGGCACACTTCCTTCATATCACCTGCCTTCCTCCTCAGCCAGCCTCCCACAGGCAGTCTGTTCTGCCATCAAATCTTGTGCTCAGTCTCTTCCCTCACTTCACAGGTTTCAAACTCCCCTTCTTCCTTGCCCATCACATATTTCAAAGACTCCTAATTCAATGAAAGATGACAAGCTCTGGCCTCTTTCCCTGTAAATACTTCATTTTCTCACTGTGACCATTACCAGTGCTTTCAGCCTGCTGCCTCCATCCCCTCTGGGGGCTGCCAGGATTCCTCCTCTTTCTCTTTTCTCCTCTCCTCTGCAGTGCCTATGCTTTGAAGCCTGCCTTTCCAGGAGAACACTTGTTCTGTTTGTCCCCTCTGGGACAGATGCCTGCTGTGTGTTTGGAAGAGCACAAAGCCCCAGGAGCTGCAGCCACAAGGCCCTGCCCTAGGACAGGCCACGGACTGAGAGCTGAAAAATGCAGGATCCCAAACATCTGCAGGGTGAGAGCAGCAGCCCAGCCCTTACCTTCTCCCAGCAGGCAGCCCTTCGCTGAGCCACGAGCTGCTGCAGCTGCTCCTGCAGAGCCAGCAGCTCCCTGGATAACCTGTCCATTTGTCCAGCCAGCTTGGCAGCCCAGGGGCAGCAGGAGGTCACCTCTGGCAGCCTTCTTTTCTCCACATGAGCATCCTGGGACTCACACATATTTCCCTCCTCAGCCATATCATCCAACACCGTTTCCTAAACAAAAAACAATAAAAGTTACATTTCAGCAGGAGCTAAAATGGTTCCCCCCATCCTTGTGGTAATTCATAGCTAGGAATTCACTGCTGCCATCTCAAGATACAGTTGCTCCACAATTTCAGAGTTATTTTAAGAGAACCCCCTCAGTTCACTGTAACATATTTCCAAGTTAACAGAAAACTTATGTTGCTAACCTGGCTTATTTTAGAAAGCACTGCACAGTCAGCTACTCTCCACTGCACTAAAGCATAAACCAACACTCCTGAGATGGAGGTGATCAGCACTGCAGCACCTCTAGATATGCCCTTCCTCTCCAATTCCGAGCTTGGATGCACTTCTAGGGCTTTTGGTAACAAAGTGAGGACCAGGGAGGGACATGCTCACACTGTCCAGGACAGCCCCACCTGCTCTAACACCCACAGGGTCACCTGTGCCCATGGAAAACTCCACAAGGTGAGAAACATCCACGGATCCCTGCTCCAGACTGGTCAGGAGCTGACAGCTCTGCTTGGCCATGACCATCTAGCTGGTTTGATAATTAACTGTGCAATTGCCTTCCAAGGTAGCAACTGCTATTTCAAATACTCAAGGGGAAAAAAAAAAAAAAAACCAAACACAAAAAAACCCAAAAGCATTTAAACAAAACATTCAGAGCCCATCTATACACTCTGGTGCACAGACTGTGCAGAAACACACATTTTTCAAGCCTGAATAGCACAGCATAACTAAAGGACATAGGCCTCACTCACAGAATATGAAATATTAATTTCCATACTGTTATCAAGAAGACATTCAATAGGAGAGGTCATAATCTCTTTTAAGGACATAATTTGCATCCAAAATTATCTTTAGCAATTGAAGAAGTAATTTAGAAACACTGGCAGGAAATTCAGCAGTTGAGCAGCGTGGTCTGTACACGAGCAAGGAAAAAGCAAGTGCATCATTACTGCACAGCAGCAGCACTGCTGGAGATGTCAGAGAGCCACAAGTCACCAGTGTCACGCTGCTGAAGTCAAGCACTGTGTCACAAACTAGAACCACAAGTCCCAGGGATAGAAGAGTGCTGACTGTAATGCTGACATGCAGGTGAGGGACTTGAAGTTAAACACAGACAAACAGGAGAGAAAGTCCCAGATGAGAGCAGCAACAAACATCAAAAGCTCAAATGTATGGCCTACAAGGACACATAAAAACATCAAAACTTTAACTTAGCCTAGAAACAGGGACTGGGAAGGCAGTGACATGCTAACAGCCTTCACTTATATAAAAGACTGCTATAAAGAGGATGGGAAATTTTATTTTTTTCTCATCTTTCTCTCTTTTCTCAGAAGGTAGGTTAAAAACTGGCTTAATTCAGAGCAAGAGATTCTTAAACTCATGCAAGAAAAAGCTTCATAAGACAGCTAAGAATGGCACAGGACACCCTGCAAAAGCTCCTTTCTAGGCAAGCACTGGTGCTGGGAATTGGCACAAAGCAGCAGCGTGGCCCAGCTCCTGAGAACACAGACATGGCAGGGACATGGACAGGATAACAAACTGCAAGGAGATAGAACAAAGGGCTTTGGCTTTTGGGGCTTTGGGGTTCTTCTGTTTATGCCTTATTTTGAAATTGATTAAATGGCAGACTTGTAAAGTAACACTAACATTCAGAAAACGTTCTCAGGCACCTGGGGGGATTTTTGGGCTGTCTTGTGCAGGGCCAGGAGTTGGACTCAGTGTCCTTGTGGATCCCTTCTGGCTGAGGACATTCTGTGATCCCTGCAGTCATTCCAGCCCCTGCAGTGATGCCATGCTCTGTTTGCTCCTGCCCACCAGCAGCAGGCAGAGCTGGCAGCAGCTGTGCAAGAACCACCCCAGCCATCAGATCAGCAAAGCAAAACACAAGTTTGGTACAAGGAGAAAACCACTGTCTTTTCTAAGCACATCTCATCCCCATCCATCCCACTGCATGCAGGCACAACCACCATCATCAGAGAAACAAAAGAAAAAGGCAAATTCACCCTCCAGCACACTGAGTAGCTTAAAAAGATGTTGCTGGTCAGTTTTCAAGTATTTCTTTAGAACTTAACTCCAGAAAGCAGGCAACACTCTTCAGCATGTCAAAGGCAAACGTTTTGGTGGATACACAGAAATAATTGCAGTTATATTTTATCTCCTGGGAGCCAGGTCTGTGCTAATGTTGATGCTTTCCCAAAAACCCTGAGATGGTAAACATGTAAAGCAAAAACCATTAGAGAACTAATGGAAATTGGAAGTACTCTTCAAGACAGGTGAGGTAATTTCACACTGCCCTTTGCCTTGCTTTTAGTGTAGAAAAAGGCACATGGGCAATTAGCAGTCAGCTCAACTGATTCTCAAAATTCTGTAAGCTCATAGAGCTAATGTGGTGTGCTAAAGAATTATTTCAGCAACACTGAATGGGCAAAAGTGGTAGAGAGAAGTGAGATGGATGGCATCGTTTGCACTCACTTGAGAAATCCTAAGACGCACAGAGAAAGGGTTATTGATTTTCTTATGATCATTCAACACAGTTCAAGGGGAAATCAGCAATGTCAACACACTATTTGGCTGGGGAAAAATGAAGTTGTTTTCAATATCAGCTGCCTGCAAATTTAGTTGTTCTCAAGACTGCAATAAAGCTTAGAGGCCCTCTTCTGAAAAGCCATTTAATTTTACAAAATGTGCAACTGCTATGTTTAAAAACTATTTAAAAACATGAAGATCAGACCTTTTCATTTGTGTTAACTATATGAAATTCTGCCATTCTGCCCTGCAATTCCTCAGCTTAGCTGGGTGAGTCCTACTGAAGAACACAGGAATGAAAGAGAACTGTGGAGTTTACTTCCTCAAATCCTGACTGGAGGTCAGGTGCTGCCACAGTGACAAGCTGACCCTCCCAAATGTCCCAACCCCAGCTGTCCCTTGATAACCATGCAAGGGGGTAAAACAGAACTATAAATCTATAAAACCTTCCTTGACCTATAGACATGATATTTGGCTGTTAATTGTGAGAGTCAATCACCACATTACTCATCTATCACAGAACTATAAAAACATTCCTTACTTTACCAAGACTTTATTTTCCTTTTTCTCAAGTGCTGTTGAACAGATGGTTTGCAACATTTAATTTTGTGGGACTTAAGGGCCTTTGGGAGTAGCCAGCTATGTTAAAGTCAAGAAAGATGCACCCCTGAAAAGTTTAATTTGTTACCATCCACTGCCAGTAAACTGGTTCCAGTTGCTTCCATTCCAGAAAGGCTTCCAGCTGCGTGGTCTCAGACTCCAGGAGCTGCAACAGCTGCAGGAGAGGAGACAAAGGAAAGGAAATCAGGTAACCTTGGCCACCTGAGAACTGCAGGAAATATGTGCTTAGCCTGAAAAAGGCATAAAAGGAGTGTGAGTGGTACGTGGGACAAGCTGGGTGACTTTACAAGAACATTTTAAAAACAGATGGGGAAAGGTGAAGTAAAACACTTCTCCCAGTAGTACTGATTTATCCCTCACCCCAAATGTACCAACTTCATTGGCTTTTCCACACATAATAGTGAGTTTCCTACTACTTTGAGGAACAAAGAGACACAGCTCTGATAGACATGCTTAGTGAATGAGCAGCTTCACATCTTCGATGCTTCTTGACCAACAAAATATAAATAAGCTGTTTCTCCAAAAGTATTTTTCCCTGTCCATCCCTTCACTCTGAAACAGCATGGAAGAACTCCCTCTAAAATGTTATGTATTTCATAAACTGTATCATCTGCTGCATGAGGAATCCCTCCCTTTGCCTGAAAGCACTCAAAGGAGAGATGCTGCATTACAGGTACACAAATTATCATTTTTTCACAAATATATGCATGATACACATGTATGCTCACACATATATGGTGAACAAGACATTCCAAGACTAAATATTTACATTTCAGTTAAAAAAAAGCTCTTGTAAAGGATAATAAGGTGAACAAATTTCCTATACATCAGAGCTCACCAGCTTTAACAATTTAGTTCTGACCATACCTTTGAAATGAACAATTTTAACACCAATCTGACACCAAAGGCAACTTCTTAAGATGCCCACAAAGAGTGCAGGGCCTTGAGGAGAATGATAAAGACCAGACCATGACCAGCTAAACCCATTTTGTGGATTACATTTTATACAGACAACTATCTTCTGCTAGCTTTGTTTGCTTTACTTACTTAGTACATAACATCAATTAAGTAAGTGCAAAGCATGAGTTGACTTTGCAATTTTATTATGCAGATATTACTTGAAGATAAAGGAACCAAAGAAAGGAAACCACTTTGCAAGAGTAACTGCTGGAAATTGTATGCAGTTTGCCCTAAAACACTGCTGGATCCAAAATACAATTATTACACATTTGCTCACACCCCAGACACTTGGCATTACACTTCATGATTCTGCCAGTTTCAAGCTCAGCTGGGATATAAAAGGTGGAAAAATGGCTTTCTGTCTCCTTTTCTCATTTCTTCTTTTTTTTTTTTTTCCATAGGTACATCTACAGCACAAATGGCTTACATTATGGAATCTGAGGCTTGCAAGAAAACCCAGCCAAAAAGTTGATTAAATATTCAGGCAAGAGCGAAGTTACTTGACTTTAAAGTAGCTCTGTAATGTGGTCACGAGCTGTGGGTGATTGCAGAATGAATACTCTTATTGCAGCTAAAGAGGGCTGAAGGCTGGGATGGGGAGTTTTTCATTCTGAGCCTTCAAAAAAAGAGTGATCTTAATAAAAACACAGTCATCATCTTTGTTCTCACCAGAACGTTAGCAGCACCATATGCCACTTGCTTTCACAGCACAACTGAAAGGATATGGTTCTGAAACTCCACCAAACCTCTACAGGATCTGCTGCAGTTAACTGACCTGAACAACAATCAAAGCTTCCTGAGCAGTCTCCTAATCTCAAACCCTTTGGGGTCTTTTGGTTTTGGGTGCTGTTGTTGCCTTTTTTTTTTTAACTGCTTCACTAATGATACAAAACTCGAGCAGCTTGTGTGAAAGCCTTCATCTGATTCACCCACTTACAGCAAACTCACCTTTCACTAAGGTATGAACACCCTCAGAAACAGCAGGCCAGCAACTGTGTGCCTGAATGCTTGAGCCATAAATCAGTAATGGGATGACTCCAGCAGTCCTTGGAGGACAGTTTCCAGGAGAGCTGCAATGCACCGTGGCAGCCTCAGGCAGGCCTGCAATAGCCAACATTTGAGTTTCCACCCTGAGGGACTCTAGGCACTGCTCCTGAATGCCAATATCCTCTGCCATCCTTTTTTTACAGGCCTTTGATATTATTGCAGCATGGAGAATAAAGCAGAACGCAATAAAAAAATAATGTACTACAAATATCCTTGAGATACCTTAGCAAAAATCATAAAAACAAATAAATGTTCAAGATTGGGAAGGGACAATGCATTGTATGTCCATGTGCCTTGAATTTGGTCACAAAGACAGGCTCCACATGCCCCGGGGGGACAGGTTTTCACTCAGACATGCCTACACTTAGAAATGAACATTTCTGTCAGGCACCTTCCTTCCCCAGCCTCATCCTTTGCACAAGCTTCTCACGAGCATTTTGTGTTCTTTAACAAACTCTGCTTTTTGGGACTTTGAGGCCACAATGCACATTTTCTTAGGTCCCACATGCCAGAGCTGGTATTTCAGAAACCAAACCCCAGATTGTGCCTCTGCATCCCCTCGAACACAGCCCCACTCCTTGTTCATTTACTGCCAACAGGAGTTCAGGAGCAGTTCCACCTCTGATGCTACACTAACCTCTCAAAACGTAAAAGAAATTCCCAAGCTGTAACTAAAGCTGCCAAGCCATTTTCAGTGATCTGAGGACCCCGAGTCACACCTCCTAATGAAATTTAAAGACTGCAGCCTGTAGAAGAGCATCAATTTTGTTTCATGAAAAAAGCGAAGCAGTGAGTCAAAAAAGCGCCTCACATGGGTATCTAAGTGATACTTAAGCATAATGCCTGAAAATTGTGTTTCCCTCTACACAAAATTAAGACAACCAAATCCATTTCCTTCATTCTTCTGGGGGAAGTTATTGCTCTAAAATATTTACACCGACTGAAAAAGTAACGACAAATTCAAATTGCTAATCTCTGTGGAGAGGCAATTCCATAATGAATGCTGAGAGCAAAAGCTTTGCAGGAACAACTTCTCGGAGCCTTTGTAAAGAAACCACCCCTGGTGCAAGCAACAGCTTTGCTACAGAGGGTGAACTGTGCCTAGCTGAGCTGGCTCAGAGCAGGCTGCCAGGAAACCCCAGTGTGATGCAGAAGGATGCTCTAACTCTGTGAAGAGCATACCTTGCTTCCTCCAGCACGTGGCTGTGACCTCCAAAGCCAAACATCCAGCCCCCAGTACAGATCACAAACCTCAGGAAACAGTGGGAGCTTCAGCAGCAGAAGGTGACTCTGGGGTTTGTTGTTGTTGGAAAGGCTCCTGAGGTATTGAAGTCTTTTTTTCCCAGCCCTGTGCTCGAAGAAGAAGATGGGATTCTTCGGCTCTGGTTCTCAGGGTTGTTTATTTGCTCCTATCTAATACAGTGCTTTTCTGACTCGTTGAGGTCTGTTTAGCAAGTTGGGTTGAGGCACACTGACAGCCTTCAGTGGCAGTCTTTTTATACTAAAAACTTTTTATATCTTTTTATACTAAGAACTACATGTACTTTATTTACAATAATTTTCCAATACCTATCACCTGTGTTAGACAGTCTGTCTCTACTCTAAACCAATCCAGAAGTGCCACCATCACAGCAGAAGGTGGAGGACAAGAAGAAGAAGGACAGAACACACCCAGATTCTTCTATCTTGCCTCTTGAACCCCCATTCTAAAACCCCAAAATTCTACTTTTCCGCTTTGTGATAAATTCACTATCATTCTACTCAAATTCTTGTGGTTTGCAACTCTTGACACAAAGTTGGTAATTATTTCCATGGGCTTAAAATCAAAGGTGTTTTTGACTCCGTGCCAAGGTCTCTGAGCCCCTTGCCAGGGTCTCGAGTCCAGAGGGATGTCCTGGGTTCCGACAGGCGACCAAGGTGGTTTTGGACACTTCCCTGAAAATCCTCAAAAGCCATCTGCACTCAGCCCTGAGGAACGTGCTCCCTCCTTGAGCAGGGAGGTCGGACTAGGTGCCTCCAGAGGTCCTTTCCAACCCTGCCCATCCTGTGATACTCAACAAGAGGCCAAAGTTGAATCTTCCTCAGCATCCCCAAGTGTAATTCGTATGTTGTTTAAACATATTTGCAATTACTTTTTCTGTAGAGATATTAATCTCTTTCATATTATTTACCACCATATTAGAAAAATCATTAGTGCCTGTAGACTGTTATGGAAATCAATATTTAATAAATTTGCAGCATAATGCACCCTTTTCACAGGCTCAGTTCCAGAGACCTCCCCGCAACAAGTATTTAATCTCTGATGCCCACAGCTCATAATTCAACATCCATAGCACTGGCAAAACTATTTTTAATCAAAAATTGCTCTGCCTAAATGTTCAGAAAATCATTTTATTGTTAGACAGACAAAAAAAATGGTCTTTCAGCAATAAATTCTGTTTCTTGGCTCAGAGACAAAACACTGCTAATTCATCACTGTTCATATATGTCTGTAGACAGAAAACTTGCACTGGACTCCTGAGCCCTGCAAACCTCACCCAAATGCCAACATCTCTGGAGAATTACTCAAGGCTTGAGACAGGGTTGGCTTAGCAGGAGAGCTTATATGGGGAAGCTACCTAGACTATTCAATAATTGTTTAATAGGGAATGGCTTTATTCAGTGGGCAGTTAGGTAATCTGAATTCTAATTCTGAGTATCTCACAAGCACAGGAGAGAAGCTAAGTAGAGAAGTCCATTCAAAAAAAAAATGCAAAGAAAAGGGGTAAACATTCAGGAAAGTTATAGCATTTATGGTACCAGAAATAAACTATAACTGGGATTAAGCTTCAGAGACCTAACCAAGCATCAGATGAAACAAAAAGAATTCAACACATCTTCTCCTCTACCAATACAAAACTACCTGACCTGAAAAAACCTGCAAACCTTGACAAATTAGGAGCCTCTTAGCAGGCAGGTTTTCAGATTTAAATTTGGTTTAAAATGGCCCACACAACCTAAATATAACTTTGGCATGGCTAAATTTTGAGATGCCTACACCAAAACAAACTGAGCAAATCTCAGTATCACAGCCATCTCAGGCTGGGACAAACAAACAACACTGTAGGTGGACACACACAGTGTTCCAAGTTTCAGCTCCACATTGTGATTTTTCCAGATGCAAAGCTGGTTTCAGACATTGCCACATATCCCTTGAAGGCTAAAACAAAAATAAATAGGCCTGAAAACTAGAAAGTCACGCTAGAGTAGTGTGAAATACCAGCAGCTGAAGAGCACAAACCTACAGAACTACAAGCAGCCTCCAGGCACAAGGCAAATAAAGAACTTCTCTAATTTCTCTGCCTGTGAAACACCACTGAAAGCCAAGACAGAGCAGGAGAGCACTGCAGCCCAACCATCACAAGGCAGAGGATCTGAAAGGCTCTTGGAGGACAGAAGTGGATGAGAAGCAGGACTTCCATCTTTTGCAGAAGACACAATACATAGAATACAAAACACAGCAGTTTTGGGTGCCTGAGTATAATTCCAGATGCCTGGATATGTGCAAAATCTCCAACACCTAAACCAAAATATGGGACCTTTCCACCCACCAACACCAGTTTTATGCCACCACAGCTCAAACTCCAGTTGAGCTATCTCAGAGAGCAGGAAATCAAACCACTCATTAAAAAACTTAAATGACAAAGACCATCATTATAAAATGTAACTGCTACTTGTGGAGGGATTCAGAAAACAGCTGTTTAAAATGCAACCAAGAGAAAATGATATTTAAAACAAACAGAATGAGGCATTTGGCAGATAAAAATGGTAGTACAGCTTTCACATTGATAGGCAGGGAACTGGGATGTATCAATGCCATTCATCTGCAGAGGAACGGGTCCGTGAAGGCACCACTTGGCATTTTCCCCATGCAAGCGTATTAAAACGTGGGAAAATACCAGGAAAAAGAAGCCTGAAGTTTTACACTTCAACAGGCAAGATCAATAATTCAAGAATGAAAAAGGTACTTATTTTCTTCCCTAAAGGTACCAATGACTTTGGGTGCCTAACCTGGCATCCTTGAAAAGCCAAACTTTCAGGCAGTACCAAGCACCTGTATCTCAGTTAAAGCACATCCAGTAGATACCAAAAATCACAATTTACTTTAGAGAAATCTCAGCTAGAGGATTTCAAAGAAAAGCATCAAATTGTATCACAGTACTGCCTGACAGCTGTTATTATTGTACTGCCAACCAAAACCCCCATGCAGCTGATGTCAAAAAAAGACCATTATTCTTCTGCTTTTATTCAGATCCTTTCTGTACACAGAACAAAGCATTATCCACACTCATTTTTTTCCTTTCCTCCCCCCCACATACTTGCCCATTTCCCAGTATTTTTAACAGGCCACAGACAATTAATTTAAAAATGTACTCAACATGTGGATTAGTCTAAGATTGCCACTTGATATGAGTACAGTTTCTCCCAGCCTAGCTCTTTGACAAGCCATCATAGACTGTTTGTGCATGCAGGTATTTTCACACATTTTAAAATGTGTTACTGACTAGAGAAACTACTAATTTAAAGTCTGCTATAGTTCCTCATGTCAATTAATTTCTCTTGCTAGTCTCTTTCACGCTCCTTTAAATTAAGCAACAAACTTTAAAAAGAACCACAAATCCAAAATCTCTTGC
The DNA here is from genome assembly GCF_963513975.1 of Fringilla coelebs. Lineage (NCBI taxonomy): Eukaryota > Metazoa > Chordata > Aves > Passeriformes > Fringillidae > Fringilla > Fringilla coelebs. Next base: position 30,818,893 of record NC_140067.1, on the reverse strand, counting down.
AAAACGTGAGTAATAGCTGATTTTATAACTCTATTTCCTTGGCTATTTAAAAAAACAAAAATACCTGCCAGGAGAGCTGAGTTAACATTATGGGCCAATTGCACAGAAAGTTTAATTTTACAAGGCTGTAAAAACAGCTCTAGCAGTCTCCTCACAATCTGAGCTGCATTCTCACATGCAGAAAAGCAGTACAGTTCAGTTCAGCTGTGGCCAAAGGCATTGCAATATATGAATTTAACTGTGGTCTGCTTCTTTAATGAGCAGTGAGGCTGGAGAGAGGAGGGGTCCTGTCCTGTTTGACTTTCTGCATGGGTTAAGTGTATTTTTATTCAGAGGTGGATGCAGGACAACACAAGGCCCCAGTTAGGCATCACAAGATTATCATAGTTCTGGGGCACTTCAGGATCAGCCTTCATCAAGAGCTGTACTTTGGCACAAAAGAGTGGGAAGAAGCTCATCACTCATTTCTCTTTGGCATGAACACAACAGCAGGGCAGACTCCTCAAGCAGCTCTGCACCTCCTAGTGACTACTGTTAGCTTTAAGGCACAATTCAAGAGATGAGTCAGGAGTTTTAAAGCTCCTCACCCAAACTTTTTTCCCCTGATATTGAATTTGCTCCTTCAGGGTCCAATACCCCAGATAAGATCTACCAGGCTGCACCAGCAAAACCCCTTCTGACTCCATCACCAAAAGCTATCAGCAAGTAAGGCACTCTCACTCTGAGTCTCCTCTGCCAGAAAGGCAAGAGGCAGCACAGCATGACCAGGGGATTTGGATGTGGATACAGGGCACTCCTCTCACCTCAGTGGCAGTTCCACCTTCAGCTTACAGGCATCAGGGATGATGCTGGTCCCTGTGCTCCCTGTGCTGACCCAAAGCATCCCCTGAGCTGGACAGCTTGCTTCCCCCACTGGGTTTGCTGGCACTTCCACCAGGAAAAGAAAAAAAAAAATAAAAAATGAATGCCGACTGATGACAAAATACCTCAGCCTTGTCTCTCCAGCTTATTAATTCCAGCTGCATTGTCTCAGGTGGAATTACATTCTAGTATATCACTGTCATTGTCACTGTCACAGCATTCAAATTATGTTAAGTATGGCATAAAACAAGCAAAAGCACAGAAGCAGCAGTGAGGCTCAGTACCATTCCATCAGTTCTGCTGCTGGCAATCACAGCCACGTGTTCACACCAGGGCAGTATGGATATCCTGTGCTTCAGAGACACCTTCCTTTCCTGTGGTGGAGGATCTAACATATTGCTGCTACATAGTCCAACAATTTATGGAGTCTGTGATAAACCACTGCATCATTTTTCAAGGTCCAAGAACTCTATAAGCTTGGTCAGTAAAAAGTGCTAAGCAATAACTCATCCCCAAAAAAATGGTGATGGCAACTACAGAACTGCAGCTCTATTAACTCCTTTCTTTTTGTATGGATAAGTTTAGCTGAAAGCAATATTAGTGACAAATTGCAGCCTGGGGATATTTTCAGATCAAGGTAATAATGCTATGAGGTAGAATGATTTGCTTTAGTGTTGCTATATAATGCTGCCAGTTCCCTCCAACCGGACACTAACTGCAGCCAGAGGCCACCTTGCTTAAAAAAATATCTCAAGAAATATTTTAGCACTAAACCTGTCTGGAGTAATAAAAAAAAAAAAAAACCCAGAGCATCCTTCCCAAGAAGGGGCACTGGGAAAGTGAAATTGGGTAAAAAGTTCAACAGCTAAGTGATTCATGGCTGATGATAAGCTGCTGCCTGGGAGCTGAAGGAGCTGGTTCCATGCCAGCACTCCTGAAACACACAGGTGGGAAGGAACCTCTGGAGGTCTCAAATCCCATCTCCTGCTCGAAGCAAGGTGCTCAGGGCTCTGCCCAGCAAGTCCAGAACACCAACAGCACAGAGGTCACCACAGATGTCACCCCTTCTCCAGGATGTGCTTCCAGAGTTTGATCAATTCACGGCAATGTTTCCTGTTTTACCTGGCCAGAATTCTCACGTTCCAACTTGTGCCTGCTGCCTCTCCTGTCCCAGTGCACCTCTGAGAAGGGCTTGGTCCATGCTCTGACCACCCCAGAGGCTGCACTGGATTTGCTCCTGGTCCTTGTGCTGGGACAGGGACACCGAGCACTCAGGCTGCCAGAGGGGCAGGATTCCTGCCTTGCAATCCCAGGGATGGGCAGAGGGGCAGGATTCCTGCCCTGCAATCCCAGGGATGGGCAGAGGGGCAGGATTCCAGCCTTGCCCTCCCAGGGATGGGCAGAGGGGCAGGATTCCTGCCTTGCAATCCCAGGGATGGGCAGAGGGGCAGGATTCATAACAACCACCAAATCACCTCTTTTGTAAAACAGCACCCACAAGGATTCCTGCCCTGCAATCCCAGGGATGGGCAGAGGGGCAGGATTCCTGCTCTGCAATCCCAGGGATGGGCAGAGGGGCAGGATTCCTGCTCTGCAATCCCAGGGATGGGCAGAGGGGCAGGATTCCTGCCTTGCAATCCCAGGGATGGGCAGAGGGGCAGGATTCCTGCCCTGCAATCCCAGGGATCTGGCAGAGGGGCAGGATTCCAGCTGGCAGCGCTCAGGATGCAGCCAGCCTTTGCTGCCTGGGCACACTGCTGACTCCTGGGCAACCCTCTGCCCCCCTGAGCCCCCAGCTATTGGTAAAGGGTACTGGACCTCCAGCTGAGCCCAGAGGGACCCCACTAACAGCCAGACACCAATTTGAGCTCAGTGACCCAAACAATTCCCCACTGCTCCCTTATGCAACCCCCCTGTAACCAATTTGGCCATGAAGATGTCAGGATTTTCCTTCAGTAAAACACAAACACAGGTTCATTCTCTGTGCCTCCTGCCTTCCTCAAAGCTCCTTAATGACACATCCCTGCCTCCTCCTGGGATGGGACACTCCACACTGCCTTGAAAGAGAACCAGCAGCAGGATCTGAGGCCCTGCAGAGGTGGAAAGTGCCTGTCCCAGAGCAGGTGGAACTGAACCAGCAGGGAACAGCAGGCATCAGAGGAGCAGAAACCATCTGATGCCACAGCCAGTTCAGGGAAAGAGAATTGTTTTGATCATATTCACCTTTTGAGATTTAGAGCAGTTTAGCTCCTGCAGAGGCTTCTTTCTTCCTACAGCAAGAGGAAGAGTCATTCATACATTTCTAGCCTCTCCACTCTCCCTCAGTTAACTCTCTCCTGTCAAGCCTGAACTTCCACTCTGACCTCCACCTACTCCATGGCTCTGGAAAGTGCTTGCCCATTTTTCCAGACAGGATCTGGAAGCCAAGCCCCCCTGCTTCTGGAGGGTGAGTAAAAGCTCCAGCAGCAGCACCACAGGGATGAACAGGGAAGTTAGGAGAGAATTCCTCACCCAAGACAACTGGTCCACTGCCTGCCCCGAGAGGAGACTACACAAAGTATTCAAAGGCAAGTCATTTATATTAAACTTTTTTTCAGCCTTCCCTTCTAAAATCGACTTCAGTCAGCCTTAGAAACTCCCAATATACATTATCTCACACAATTTGACTGCTCTGGCTTCCACAGTGCACAGCAGGGCAGAGATTTCCAAGATCTCCCTTTCTTAAGAAGGATCAGGAACTTGGCTACAAGCAGACACTGTCTAAAAGCAGCTTTGAAGCCATTTGACCTCTGTAATTCTTCCTGAATTTACACGGATGACAAGGGTGGAATCTGTTCTGCCTCAGTTTTGCAAATGAGTACCCGGATCCACTGCTTCCAGGAGGCTTTAGTAACTCCTACAGCAAACCATGTTTTATGTGAAAAATGTCAGGGAAGGAACTGAAAACCATTTGCCCACAGCATTTCGGAAGGAAAATGACATGGCAGCCTACCCTCTCCTCCTGTAAAGTGAATCATTAAAAAAGGCAGGGAAAATATTCTTTGTTCCTGTCATGTAGCACAGGGTGGGCAGCACATGCTGTCACTGACAGCTCCTTTGCTTTCTTAGCACTTACTCTTGCCTTGCAATGAAATGTGAGGAAGAAAAATTATGCCTGAATTGCCCAGCATTCTTTGGATTTCTGCTTTAAATTGTTTTCTCAGTAGCCACTCTCCCATTCTGCAGGAAATACATAACAACCACCAAATCACCTCTTTTGTAAAACAGCACCCACTGCTGCTCCAGGAAGGATGGGGAGGGGTTCCCAGGCACACAGGCAGAAGGAACAAAATCCACCAGAGCTTCTTCCAATCCCAACAACCTTCAGTGCACCAAACTTCAAACCAACAGAGCCTTCTCACAGAAAAGCAACGAGTAATAACTGTTCTGAATTTTAAAGGGGATCAAGGCAGTCCCACTAGGAAGACACAACACTGGAAGGGATTGTGTTGGGCATCGTCACACCAATGTAAACGTGGATTTCCAACAGAACTTCCCCTCCCTGGGGGCTCTGCAACTCCACCCACCCAAGCACAGCAATGTCACTGTGATATTTTCTGAGAAATCCCTTCACCAGGATTTTTTTCCTGAGAAGCCTCAGAAAAGAAATGTAAACAATAATGATCTGATTGCTTGGAATGTGCTCTGGAAGTTGCTCACCAACAGGGGCATCTTTGATTGGTTCCATGTGAATTGTTTTTAATTAATGACCAATCCCAGTCCAGCTGTGTCGGACTCTGCTCAGTCACAAGTTTTTATTCTCATTCTCATCTAGCCTTCTGATGTCTCCTTTCTCTTTCTTTAGTTTCAGTATATAATTTTCTTTTAATATAATATAATATCATATTATAATAAATCAGCCTTCTGAGAACTTGGAGTCAATTCTCATCTCTCACCTCATCCTGGGGACCCTCACACCAACATTGCAACACAGCAATTCTGGTGCAGAGCACCACAGCAGCCACTCTGCTCCTGACATAACACCACCAAAACACCAGAGACAGCTAGAGAGAGAGAACAAACCTTTCAGCCAGCAGAACCAGGGAGGTTTAAAGCCCATTCTCGCTCCACCATTCACCTGAGCAATGGCAGGGCACCAAGGGGAAAGCAGCAGTCCAGGAGTCTCTGGCAGGGTCAGAAGGCCAGCTCAGAAAAGGGCTGCACACCCTGTGACACACAGAGCAGCATCAAGGGTATACTTCATTTTAGCCTCCAGGTGACCTTCATATTAAACCCATCCTTTCAATCTCTTGAACAACCACCATCCCAATTCCAGCACTCTGGATCATTCAGCTCCCTCAAGCTTTCTTGTGTGAGCCTCCAGCCTCCTGCATTTAGGTGCTGGAGCCCCATATATAATGCAATACATCATCAGATCTGCTCTCCTCTGCAATATTAATGCCAGCTCCCATGTTATTTCTCACCAGCCTGACTACCATGCATGTAAAATGTCTAAAGTTGTTGGAAGAGCAACACAAAACATTAAGTCATTTAACAGGGGGGAAAAAAGCATTGCCTTTCACTGGCAGTGCTGCTCAGAGCACATGGCAGGAAGCGTGTTTTACACCTCTAATGCACAGCCCAGCAGGATAAATGCTAAAGTTGGGAACTGTAGCATTCAAAGTTAAAAAGTGCCAGAATTCAAGCTGCCTGAACAACACTAATTTGACCCTCCCATGTGTATAAGGTCTGGCATTATGCAACCAAAATGTTTCCTTTCATAATCTGTCTCACCAAGGGCACAGACTGGCTGGTGCTCACTCCACATGCTATTCCTTTTCCTTTCAAATGGCATATTATTCTGTTTGTTCTTCAGAGGGAAACCATAGCCTTATTTGTCACACATCATTCAAATCCCATTCTAAAGGCAGAACTTTTATCTCGAAGATAAACAAGTTATCTTCCCTAATGACCCATGTGAGACAAGATAATAGCATTGCTGCTGGGCTGCAAATGGGAAATGAAAACAAGGAGATGTAAGTAAAATGCTTCCATTGCTTTTGGATGCCTTAACTGAGACTTCCAAGACATGATTTTCAGGAAATTTAGAAGTTACTATAAAGCACTTCATGGATATATCTACCCAGCACAGCTCAACAACTTGCAACCCCGTGCACAGCCCTCCATGGTCTCGGGTTTCTGTGGTTGAGATGACCCCCAGGTTTTAGAAAGTCTCTTTTTTCCCAGCCCTGCCACCAAAGGAGCAGTCAGGGTTCCTCAGCTCTGCTTCTCAAGGTTGTTTATTTTCTCTTATCTGTTCCATTCTTTCTCTGCCCTGCTGAGGTCTGTCCAGCAGGTTGGGTTGTGGCACAGTCCCTGCCCTTGGGGTGCTGTTGGCTTTTTATACTAAGAGCTATGTGTACTTTATTTACAATAATTTTCCAATACCTGTCACCTGTGTCAGACAGTCTGTCTCGTCTCTAAACCAATCCAGCAGTGTCACCATCACCCTGAAGATGGAGGACGAGAAGGAGAAGGACAGGACACGCCCAGATTTCTCCGTCTTGCCTGTTGAACCCCCATTCTAAATCCCCAAAATTCTACTTTTTCACCCTGTGACAAATTCACTATCATCCTACTCAAACTCTTGCGGCTTGTAACTCTTCACACAGACTTGGGAATTGTTTCCATGGACTAAAATCAAAGGCACAGGTGTCTGTGACTCCCTGCCAAGGTCTCTGTGTCCCTTGCCAGGGTCTCGAATCACCCAGGGCAGCCAGAGGGATGTCCTGGGTCCCGACACCATGGAGAGTTTAGTTAACCTGAGAATGCCAAGGCACAGGAGTCTGGCAGCACTCCAGGACAAAGGAGAGCTGCCTCAGCTGCTGAGGCTTCCTTCCTCACCCAATGCATCTCCCACCCTTCTTCAACTCCATCAGCCCCTTTCTTCAGCACAGCTGTGAACACAAACAAGGTATTTATCCTGCCCTCTGCATACACCATGGTTCCTAATAAACATACCTTACACCCCAAACCTGTGCTCCCCTTCAGGTCACTGATAACTTTGATGGTTTTAGAAAGACACTTTTGAAAACTTCTGCAGCGTCAGGAGGTTGAACACTCAGAGCATCACAGGAGGGATGGCATTTCCTGCAAGAGGGTGACTTCTCAGACTCCCACAAAGAGCAAGACACTGAGCCAAGTCTTTAGACAGAACCTCCCCATTCACAGAGCAACATCAAGGGTAATCTCCCTGTCCTAATTTTACTCTCCCATCTTGGTCTTCCTGTTTATATTCAGCCCCTTATGCCTCACTTGGTTTGTTTTCGCCCCTTCCATCTGAATTCTTTCACATCAGAGCTACCCTGCTTCCAAAATGCCTCATTCAGGCTCCCTGTCCTGTGCCTCTCCCAGCTCTGACTTCACTGGACAAAGGCCAGAGCAAAAAGGTTCTTCACTCTCCATCCTCTCCCTTCCCAGAGTTCTGCCTCAGCTCCCAACACAGTCCACGTTCCCCGTGTCCTTCAATGAATAATGTTGGAATGGCTTAGTAAAAACAAGTTAAAAATAGGAAGAGAGGAAAATATTTTAAAAGGACAAAGCATTTGCTATTTTTATTCCAAGTGTCCTGGTGAGCATAATTATGCAAATTCAAAAAACTTGTCATAATTGACCTTTTCAAAACATGTGTGTCCATGGGCCTAACATACAATTCTTTGGTGAACCTTGAAATTTATTAAAGGTCAGCAGCTCTAAAACTTAATTTCATTTAATCACTGAAGAACTTATTTAATATGCAGTCATCACTAATCATCAAGGAAAAACAAACTTGCTTAGAAACAGGTAAAAATTTTGATGCATTGGACCAGCAGCAAAACCTGTAGCTTTAAAAAGCTGTAAAAAAAAAAATTTAAAATGTTCTTGCTACAGAACCTAGCAGTTCAGTTGTTGTTCTGAAAATTTAACAATGCCACAATCCAAGGGTTCAGGTCTAGCTGAAGCCCTGAAGCAGATCTGGTAAAGGGTCAGAAGTCATTACTGATTCAAACGAAGTTAATTGCAGCAGTGTGTAGAGTAAGTCTAAAATCTCATTGTGTTTAGATTCTCCAGGGCTTTGCTGTCTCTTCTGAGCTACTGCTCCAAGAACTGCCACAGATCTTTGTGCTCCTTTGGGGAAAACTGTTCTCCACCTTTAGAATCTCATTTGCAGCAGCACAGTCTATGCCCACCTCGAAACCTGGTTCTTTGTGAGAAAAGCTCCCAGAGAGCCTGGCACAACTCCTAGGAAAATGAAACTCCATGAAGATTTCTGAGACATCAGGACTGGCCAAGGAGGGATTTTGGACAGAACAGGCACAAAAAGAAAACCAAAACAGAAAAACCCCTCGTTTTCACAAACACTCAGAGCAGCTACTCTCATGCTCTATTATTATTTATGCAGGAGCCAATTGTAGAAATTTCAAGTATTTTTTTTCTTCCAGGAAAGTAAAACATAACTTTACTCTACAAATAGGCAAAGCTGCCCTTAATTAGACCAGGAGCTACAGCACAAAATACTGATCCCATTCAAGGACAGAAATGACAGAACTATGGCCTTTACCAAGGGAATGAAACAATAAACACACAAACAGCTGAGGGCCAGACCAAACAGAATTAGTTGCCAGAGCACCAGAGAAGATCATGAATCTATGACAATTTATACCAGTGAAGGCAGCTTGTCCTTGAAGCTCCAGGACATTTTTTCACTAAACACCAAACCTTTTTTCTGGAATTTACATGCAGTACAAGCCTTCATTTCCTGACTTAAATCTTCTGCCCAGCAGCATCACAGTCTTTAGCATGAATGTCATTTTTTCCCATTGGTATCTACACTCTGAGAAATGTGTTGCTTGAACTGCTTCTTGTACAACAGATGGAAGGACATTCTAAAATATCAGATGGCTCCCTAACAGGCTCTTTGAAATTCAAATAAGGTTACATATCCTTCACCTCACCATACAAGACCACAACAGGGCTGATTACAGAAATACTAGCACAGGTCTGTGTCAAATCAATAACGTGACACGGTGTCAAACTTATCAGAGGGGCTGAACTGTTTATTTTCATTTGGCACCTGCCTGCAGTGCCTGTCACCACCAGGAATATTCCAGGAAGTCCCAAGCAGCCAACACAAGGACACCAAATATAGCTTGGGACACAGCAGCTGGAACTGTCCTGCCACAGTTATTCCATTTTCATCCAAGGGTGAACAACCTGGGATCCACTTCTGGAGATAGTGCAGCAGCACAGGGATTGTTCAGCAGCCAGACAAACACCTTGTGTTAACTGACAGAGCTGATTTGGCAGCTCTGCCCCCACACACGTTCCAGGAGGTGGTGCTGTCCCTTGGATGCACTGAAATCACTGCTTTGTCTCAGCAGAGAAAAACGTCAGCAGATAAGGGACACTTTATACAAGTGCAGAGCCCAGGACACCAACTGAAGACTCAACTCTTTCATGAAAAAGCAACTGTTAAATGCACATTCAACATTTCTGAGAATTCCAAGACTATCAGCTCCTCATGCTTCCAATGTGAATGCACTTGTTCTGGAAAGAACAGCAGCTCTTTAGTGCTTTGCATGAATTCCAACCACGGCCTATTACTCACAGAGAATAAACCTGTTGTGTCACCCATCTGTAACAGCCATCTGGGACAGATGTTTGAAATGGAAACTGCAACAAGATTTAGGCTCCACTGACAACCTACCCTACATCTTGATCAGTTATCCCTCAAATGACCCACTAAGAAACTATGGATGCCACCTGAGCGAAGGAAGCAATACAGATACTTCACACTGCTGTCCTTTCCTGATCAATCAACAGTCCAGAAAGCAGATCAGAGCTGTGCCTGCACATCCTACCCCATCCCACACAATCCCTGCTGCCTGGAGAGCTAAAGCTCACTTGAATCTTTTATGGGCATGGAATTGACCATACATTATGCATGCAAAGTCAGACAGACTATTTGTTTGCTCCCATTTACTTGCTACCAAGAACCTTAGCTTCTTATGCCACATAAATCACCATTAAAACATGTTAATGATCAACAAATATAAACGTTCTTCATAAAATTCTGAAACAAAATTATTAGCTATTCACATCCAAGTTCTATAAATTTCACTGCATGTCCATCTGGCAGACATCTGCATTATTTATTTGCTGTCACACTCAGTAAATTGATTTACTGGCATTTAAAGGTGTCATCTTTACTCATTACAATTTCAGTGATCACTCCAGCACTGCCAACACTGCACCCATGACCTGAGTTTCAACTTTTAATCTCTACTTAGATTGAATTCCACATACAAAACAGTACATGAAGAGACAGAGGAAACTGAAGGACGAAGGTGCTTTGATTTAAAGTTCATTGATCTCTATACAGTAACAATATGGTAAGAAAGTTAATTTAATGACTCAAGTGCAACATACACTTTTTTGAGCCCAAGGTAAACTTCAGAACTGGCAACACTGTAGTGCAGAATAAACAGGTGGACTTGATAGACAAGAAAGAGGAATGAGACCAGGTCCTTGGGAAGGATTACTGCCCTGGCAGCTTTGGGGCAGATGTGGCCACATCACCTGTGGGCTCTCCCAGGGGTGCTTCCCAGCTGTATCAGCAGCAGTGCCAGAGACCAGAACTCCATTCCTGCCCTGGAGATATTTCAGGCTAGCAAAAAGCAGCAGCCCCCTGCCTCACCCCAGCTGCTGGGGGGAGCCTTTTAAACACAAGCAGTACCCATCAGCTTGGAAAATGCATCAGAACACAAGATACCCAGGGTGCTCTGGACTATATTCTAGGAGACTAAGTGATAAGTGCAAAGGATTTTCCCAAGAAGATGCAATGATCCCCCCAAGCTCCCAAGTTTGTGTGCTCCAGCACGGGCTCAGGCCAACAGCTCCAGAACCACCCTCACTGACCAAGGAGCTTCTGTGCTTCCAATGGAAACTGAGCTCCAGCTGAAACAACACTACCTCCCCTCCTCTGACAGCCCCAGGCAGCACAGGAACCAGACACTGCAGTGACCTGTAGCTCACAGCCACACACATACCCATAACCACAGCCAAACCACAGGAGAAGCTGGAGTTTGATCATGCCTCACTAGAGAAAAACATAATTAAAACCATTAGGTTTGGAAAACTTCCAGCCCTCTGAATCTGACAAAGGCGTTTATGATGATAGAGGAATAATAATGTCCAGTAAAATCCCTGTACATAAAAGCACTAAAAGTGTTTTACAGTCAAAAACCCAAGGAGAGAGCATTTTAAGTAAGTTAATATGCATCTTCTATAGAAAAGGAGCAGCGTGATTTTTACATCTCATAAAGTGAAGCCTGACTTCACAGCTATCTGTATCCTATCACACTTTTCCTGTCAGACTAAACATCTCTTGTTTTGATGCAAACAGAGCAACTTCTCTCGCAGGGTATTTTTGATTAAAATGAACTTGAGACTTAAAAAAGAAGAGCCCAAGTCCCTTCTGTGATAGCAAATTTCTGATGCTGCAATTCACTTTGCACCACTGGGCTTTGAGGGATGCCCAGGATGAGAAGGAATTCATAACCCCCTCCATGCACCAAGAGGGGTGCATTACAGTAAAGCATACTGACATACTTGCTCTTTTTATTCATCCATGCAGCAGGTTCTTACTTGAGGTAACATTAAGAGAAATGTCTCATTTACTTGAAAAGGAAAAAAAAAAAACAATTTCACAGTTTTTGATGAAAACATTTGGCAGAGGGCTGCCATCTGCACCAATATTTGAAAACCAAGCCATTCAAACACTCATAATTTACTTAATCTTAGCAAGATATTTGAAAATTAGAGGATTTTTATTACATTTTCCAACCAAAGCAGCATCACTTTGCATATGGAGTATTAGAACCATCTGGAAAAGTGACACTCAAAACAACAATGCCTTTTCAAGCCCATACCACCTTGCTGTACCAGGCTCTTCATACATACTGAGCATATGATTTCCAGAAGCTGCTTTTGGGAAACAAGAGTAAGGGGAGACAAAATCCTAAAAGAATCTCCAAATGGTGACCATAACAATTATAAGGCTCTCAGAGGCATCCATACTCAAGTGTTGTGATTACTTCCTGCAATTTCTCCTGTTTATTTTAAAATCAGGCTCAAGGGAGCAGTTTAGAACACCTTTCTTGAATAGGTTTGAGAGCTTTAAGAGGTTAAGAATTTCACAGCTGATTACACTGACAAATAATTCCAATTTTGGATGAGACCAAGCAGTAAGCGACATAAGAAAGGAATTTCCAACACACATGCACTGGAGCTGAAGTTTGGAATTGCACCTGCCAGAGCCCAGAAACTGGAGATAGACTGTGGCCACTTGTAGTTTATTTAAAGAAAACATCTTCTGTCACCCTGCTTCTCACTCATCACCCTGGTTTTGTTTCATGTATTTGCTGTTTAAGCCTGGGAAAAGTGGAATGAAGACTTGGTTCATTTTAATTAAACAACACAGCTGCCCACTAAACCTTCTTGACTCCAGCACTCTACCTAACCACAATGCTTACAACACAGAAAAACTCCTTCCATTGTATCCTGAGCCTCTCCTGAGCAGAGCACCTGGAGCAGCATCCAGGAAAGGGAGCAGAATGCAAGGAAAAGCTCCTGGACTGGCTCATTACCAAAGCAGTCCAAACCAAATACCAAGAGTACCATTAGGCTTTATTGCAACAGATCAGTGACACACTCAGGGTAAGGCTTTGGGGAAAAAGGTCATTGCAAAGTCCCTCTGCAGAGCCTGGAATACCAGCCTGCCAGACCTTTACAGGCATTTGCTAGGATCTAGAAGACTACAGATTTCAGAGCAAGGTGCTGCTGTGTGCTCTGAGCTGCTGAGCCATCCACAGGAGGGGCACTGGGAAGCACAAGTGAAAAAGAAATCCCAAGCTGACTTAAGGCCATTTGCTCCAGAAAAACAGCAGTTTTCCAGGAAAACGCTCTAAACAGATGAATCTTAGCAAGAGGCTGGATATGAACTGTTCATCCAAGAAATACTCAGCAATGAAAGATTAATATGCACTTTACTTCAGGGGCTTTGAACATAAAACTATCCTCCCACCTTCAAATCTACTTTCCTGAATTTCTTTGTGCAGAATATTTACAATGCCCACTTTCATTCTTAAGCAAACAGCAGAAAGAATATCTTCTTTGAGCAAACAGGTGTGGACAGACTGCAGAAATTTGCCAAATATTGATTCTGTTAGGTATGAGCTTGAAATTTCCATCTTGTTTCAGTTTCGTACTGAATGAACTTCTAGAAGGTGATTTATTAAAACAAATGTATTATACTGCATTAAAAGAAGTGAATTAAACTACTTCAGATAATGAACTGAAACACCTATGATAATTGAGTAATTGAGAGCAGTAGGAATTTGTCCTTCAGGGTAAAACAGTACACTGGGGAAAAGGAGGTTTTCCTAAGAGGTTCTGTCTTGCTCAGGCAGGGCCACAGGCAGACACTGTGCCTGACTGGCCCAGAAGTGGTTACTGCAGGATGCAGCAAGTCAGCCAACTTATCTGGAGTGTTTTATTCCACAAGCCTTTTCTCCCGTGGCACTTTCAGTCAGGTCTCTTTCCACTTCTTGTCTATCAGGTTTTATAAAACTTACCCTGATACCTTTGGGCTTATGTTCTATCAAACCAAATTTGGTGAATACAAATAAGTGAAGAAAGTGAAAATTCAATATGTAAGCCCTTATTTCTGCTGGAAACTAAGTTTAAAAAATATTAAAAGGAATGCAGTCTTCACAATGTTTGTGTAAAGCATACTGAACATCCAAGAATTACAGGAGAAGCATTACCTGTTTGTAGCTCTCTGGATGTCTAATGAGATCTGCTTCTGTGACGGAGAAATGTCCGAGGTTCTGGTCCACGTGGGAGCCACTGGTGAATAAATGGATCTGGAACAGATTGATTTAAAAGACAGTTGTCAGTGCAAGGAGCAGATCATTAGGATCATTAACTACCCCCCAGCAGCTGTGTGGGATGGCAGGGTGATGAGACCAGTGCTCACAAAGCCTTTCCCGTGGACATGGACAAGTGTGAGTGCTCCCACCAATTCCAGAGCCAGCACAGGAAGGAGGAGCAGGAACCACAACCCCCTCTCCAAATGGTCCATCTGGTGGCATTGCCAGAAACAAATGCAGGAATTGCAACCACTGCTGCCACAGGAAAGACGAAGGTTTCTCTCCTTATCCTGTCTGGAAGTCTTTTTCCTTACAGCACACAAGGTCCAGGGCATGAAAGGAGAAACATTTACACAGACAGCAGCAGTCTTAACTGAGCTAAAGTATACTCTCAGAATAACTTTTATTTCTTTCTTTTTAAGAAAATGCTACCTAGTTACAGTAAGGTTCCCTTTTGCTGCTCTACACTGTCAGCTTTTGCTTACCAAGACCTTGTCCCAGCTGCACTGGTGATAGTATCATCAATTACTTGATGAAGAAGCTTCCCAAGTTAGTCAAGGGAACAATAAAAAGCAATTCTTTCTATTCAGAGCTGATCCCTTTGTAACTGTAATAACTGCAGCTGCCAAACAAGATAGCAGTGCACATTTGTCAGACAATCACTCATATTTCATTAATATTTCTGCCAGAAGACAGAGACTGTTTCCTGCTTTTCTTCCTTTATTCTAATATGAACTTTATCACACACTTGGGTATTGACAACTATTTTAAAGTTGACAGGCACTGGGTAATTATCAACCCTTCCATGAAACTTCAGAATATTTTAGCGTTCCTTTCCCAAAACTCACTGCTGGTGACAACCATCTGTCACATGTGCAGAGCTATGCGAGTTTAAAAATAAAAGAGCACCTCCCCACACAATGTTCTTCCTTTCCACTGCCACTCCTCTCTCCCTGCTGCATTCTTGTGTAACTCTGGCTGCCAAACCTTTGGGCCCCAGCCCCAGCAGGGAATTGCAGCCCCTTCTCCAAGGCAGGTGGCAGGAGGAAAGCCCAAGACAAATGCAGGAAAGTTGTAACAGAGGAATAAGGTGCTCCCCTGAGACCACACTGGATGGATCCAGAAATAAGCCAGCATTTATATTTTTGCTATCTCTTACTGCTGGCTAACAGAGGATAAACAAGGCTGAAAGAGGGAAAGAGCACCAAGGCAGAAGCAGTAGGTGAGAGGCAGAACATGCCCAGCTGTTGCTCCTTGGCACCAGAACACCCCAGGTGGAGGCAGCTCTGATTTAACCTCACACTAACCTTTGCAAGAGAGCACAGGCACAGCCCCCCACGCTCAGCACCACTTCTGGGGAGTTTCCAGCACCAACTCCTCGGTGCTGGAAAGGGCTCCAGTGCCCTGGAGCTCACTCAAGCTGCTCTCCCTGCAGGGTGCCCAATTCACCTAGAGAAGATGAAAAGGGGGCTTGCTCATGGATCACACACATTCACATGAGAGGAAAAAATTCTACTGCATTAAAGAACGTGCTTCTGAAATCCAATGGCAAATTCATCTTAGGGGAAAAAAGCGAAGATTTTCAAACCCAATAGACAAAAAATATATAAATAAACAAGGTAGCAATTCCCAGAGCAATGTGGTAGATTTTTCATGTCAAGATACAGATGCACCTAACAATTGCAGTTTAGCTCACTCATAAATTACTGACAATGAGGTAATTACCCAGCACTAGTCCCTGCCCTCTATTATTCAGAGATCAAGACTTTGTCCTTGTCCCTTTACTCTTTCTACCTCAGATACACAGATACAACCCATCCAATCCACTGCACTACATCTTATTTTATATTGTTAACAGATAAATCATTTTATATTTTTAACATCTTAGAGGGGCACAAGAAAGCACTCCATTTGTAGGTAGTAATTCCCAGTGCTGCTCTGCATTCTTACTGACAATACAACTCTTGCTCTCAGCTTCCAAGCATGTTGAAATCATTCTTGTTGCTTTACCATGATCTGAGAATTCCAGGTATGTTAAACTCTTTTTCTATTGAGAAATCTATTTAACATTATTTTATTCTTATTAACCCATATGCACAGCTCACAATCAGATATCTACCCCCTTAAAAAAAAAATCTCTGAGCCTGATCTAACCCTCCACTACTTCAGGATGGAAAATACCCCCAGGATATCCATCAGTTTTGCAAAAACTCATCTGTTCCTCTGTTTTTTATAACACGCCAATTGTGGCACAGTGAGTTTAACAGAGCCCCCAAAAAATGAAAGTTTTAAACTATACAAATTCCTTCTTGTTTTGCTGAAACCATGCAAAGCTTCTTATTCACATTTTTTAAGGCAAAATGGTAACTCAAAGACTAAATAAAAACAACTGCTCTCTCCTATGAATTCAAGAGGGATCAAAACCCAGGCAGACAGCTTCTTCTGGCATTTGACAGAAAGAAGAAAGAGAACAGAAGGAACCAAGAGACATGCCTCAACACAGTAATTTATTCTGCACGTTCCCATGTATTTGAAGGCACACCAGGTAAATATGTACCACTGAGAATTTCCAGGGAATTAGAATGGTATTACTACATTATACTTTCAAAGTGAGCCAACCTGTCCATGTTGAGAAGCCATTAAAATGTTATTCAACAGCTCATTGCCTCAGGCTGCAAACCTCCTCAGAAACTGAGAGGTGAAGATTTCCCTCAGGAAGTCTTCCTCCTACAGCAGGACATGTGTGCCTCTGTGAGCTTCAACATGCCTTGTGGGAGCTGAAGGCACTGAACAGCAGCTCCTCAGAGCAGCCAGCAAAGAGGAACAGCCAGGCAGGCCACCTAACAAGCAATTCCCAGCACAGGACAGCTGCAGCTTCAGGGAGACTGCAGAACTTCAGCCCATCAACCTCAGGTAGCTGCAGGCAGGACGGAGTAGACAGAGGACACAGCAATATTCATACTAAAAAATACAGAGTGGAAGGAAGAGCAGTCATCTTCTGAGTAAGAAGATTTTTTCCAGCTGTGTTGTGTTCTTCTCAGAAAGGCCCAAATAGAGAAAATGGCATTTAAGAGCCCGTGTGAGCCACAGAATGAAATGTGCAGAAGTGTCGCCACCAGTTGACAAAAATCCTAGCTCCTGATGAGCAGTAAATAAGATTGTTCCACAGCTGAGACACATAACCTGCTCCGTTATTAAACTGAGAGAGTAAAAGCCGTAATTATCATTTTGTAGAGAAAGCCCTCTGTAAATCTGCCAACATAATTAAAAAACATAACACTCATTAGCCTTTTGCATACTGTGCTTGTGGTTTATTAGAGGAAAGCAGCAGCTCATATAGAGGTCAGACTGGGTCAGTTCAGTCTTCTAACACATAGAATAGTTTAAAAGTTTGGAAATTAATGCAGCAGTAAAAGCAATTTCTCTAGAAAGAGTCAGGAAATATCAATTATTGTTTATACAGCTGTTAAATTGTGCGAGTATGTTATATTTTGTGTTACCCTAAATGCTAACATTAATGTGGCACTGGAATGATGTCCTTCCAAAGCCACATTTACCTTTCTATTCTCCTGCTTTTACTTCCAACTAAAACATAAATCAGAGCACTGCACTTTATTACAGCTCTGAACAGAACTCCCACAGCTGCACACATAATACCAGTGTGGGTTCACATGTGGAGGAGTTGGGCTCAGTTCCATCCTCCTTTGTGCACCCCCATGGGGGCAGCTCTGACTGTGACAATCACCACCAGCACCACTGCTGCCTTCAGCTTCACCCAGCAATGACAGCTTTGGGAAACTGGATGAACAGAGACACAGCTCTCCCTGCTGATTATTCCTCCAGATTCTGGAAATTGTGGTCCAGGGACCTGCAGCATAACTAACCTGCCTCTTGTGTCCTAACTCTAGCACACATTTTGCCTTAGATAGCCAAAAGGTGGGGGGGGAAGTCCAAGTTTATTTCAAAGTACGACTTCCACAGGAGGCTCCTCACCTCCCATCCCTCCTGCCAACAAGTTTTTAGCATGTTGCCCCATCAGCACATCTCTTCATTACCTCAGAGCCCCGTTTGCACTGCTGAGAATATCTCTGTTTGTACTCGAGCCCCAGGTCTGACCTGCTCTTAATTCTTCCTTGGCCTCATTAACTGCAAGCTGAGGCACTGGAGCTGCCTAATGATTTGTTACTGTCAAGCCTCACATAAATCAGAGCACTGATGATGAGTTATGGAGGCATTTGCCTCACCTACTAGAAAAACCAGCACACCTTAAATAGAGCTACTTTATCAGGGGGAGGAGATGCCAATCATTTCATTTGAGACTCACCTCTCCCAGCCCCACCACAGACTGTGATCCCAGTGCACAAAGCCAAGGACTGCATGGGCACTTAGAGGGAATTGCCACCTTTGTTCCCAGACCAGGGAAGCACATCAGCAGTGGTCAGTGAGAAGCAAAAGGTTATTTTGGATGCTGCACACATAGCACTAGGGCTGCCCATCAGACATCTGCCCCAGCAATCAGTTTCATGGAAAGAACAAAATGTAACCTCACTAGAGTTTTTAGCACTGCTCTGTCAGACACGGTATTAAAACCAACAAAGCATCTTCATTCAAAGGTGAAGATGGTTCTGACAACTTTTTGATGCGTAGAAATTTCCCCAAACCATTTTCAGTCTCAAAAAAAGGTTTTCTGTGAAGGTTTTGAGTACAGTAATAGCTGGCTCCATTTAAGCTATTTAAAGAGATATAAATGGAGAAAGGGGACCTAGGGAAAGCAGTACGTACATAATAACTTTTAGGACTATCTTAAGAATTTTTTAATTTGTTTCTGGAGTCACCACTACTTTGGGACTGAAGGCTGGTTCCATCCTAAACAACTATAATGCTCCCAGATATCTGTGATTAGACAGGCATCTAAACACTCATAAATGGGAAGAGAACTGGAACCTTGGCAGTGTAGGGGCCATTACTGATTCCTGCTTTAAAAGCAGGTAAATTCTGGGTTCTGCTGAGATGTCCCCTAGTATTTTGGAGAGATTTTGCATTTTATTTTGCTATTACTTTCAATATTTATGCTTAACATTTTGAATCCATATTTCCAGTGAACTTATAGTTCTGCATCACTACTTCTTGTCTGGGGAGCCAGAATGCTCTGTCTTGTTTCTACCAGGCATTTTCTGAGAAAAACAGCAGCAGCCTTTGGTTGCAGAAGTGACTAATGTGCCAACCTGCAAAAGAGACTTTTATACAATTACAGCCTTACAAACACTGAACATACTACATTTCCTCATGCTTCTGCCACATTGGGGAAAGACAGAGGTGCTTATATTCAGAGTGATTCACTCTCACCTACAGAAAATGCAGAACTAGCAAACAAGAACAATTTGTACATTTAGCTCTAGCTGACAAGGCTTTTAAATAATAAACTATGTCATAGTGAGTTAGAAGAATCATTTACCTTGTGCAAAAGTTTGCATTGCTCTTGGTGCTGAGCATGCAAACTGCACCACTGCAGCCTCAGCCTCCCGTTCAACCACTGCAGGTACCGAACATCCACTCCCTCCTCAGGTCCTGCCTCACCTGTGCCTTCCTGGCTCTCGGGCAGATCATCTTCACACTGGAAGCAGGGAAGAACACCAGACTGGTTTTAATTAGTTTCAATATTTCCAAGTCATTCAGTAGTGAACATACCAGATATACAGGCCAAAGAAGACAAAAATCGCCCTGAAATGGAGTCAATTCCAGCAGCACAGAGAAATTAGAATACAGGAATGGGAACAGCCTAAACAAGTAGAGAAGTGTGGAATACATATCAGCTTCTCAGCTGTGATGTGGTGAGCTGTCTCCCATCTTTCATTTTCCATACCTAGGGAGACACAGTGTTCCTGAGACAGCAAGCATGTTCTTTACCCAGATGGGAAAAACTCTACTTTCACTACATTCTAATATGTCAAAGAACATAAAAAACAGATTTAGCTCCTGCAGTGTCTTCCTGAGACCCCATTTTGTAAATAATAACTTATATAGGGATAAAATCATAGGCCTGTGCTTGCCCAGCTATTTTCTTTTCTCCATCCAGCATTTCCCATCTGGCAGGATTGAGGAAAACAAAAAAATCCTGCAGCTGGCAGAGACCATGACTCCACAGAGGCACTCCCAGCTACAGCTGTATCATCTGTCTTGCTTGTTTTGCCTTTTTCCAGAGTAATTTGGAAGGAAGAACAGAGAAGCAAAGAGTTTCCATTTGTTCATTTTGTTCCGCTTTCCCTCTGCTGCAGATGAAACCTCAACAACAGCCAACACCTTCATCTTCTGCATGAAATTCCCGCAGCACATTTCTGTCGTATCTCTTTCCCAGGAACACAGGGAATTCCACCTCCCCCAGCCCCTTGCACAAAGAGATCACTCACATGTACAGACAGATCTCTCCGTTTTCAGCTAAGACTCCTGCAGATTGCAAATTAAAAGGGAAAGAAGACATGGGTAGTTTTACTTCTGGTGCCAGTAATACCATTTAAAGTAGAGCTTTCTATTTCCTGCAGCCTATAGGAATTACACACAATAAACACAACCCATCATTCCAAACGTTTTTACCACAACATGTCATAAGAAGTAGAAATAACACAGAACTGCAAAGACCTGGTTATTCAGAGTGGATGTTTGCCATTCTGAAAGGAACTGTCTCCCAGTTCTTAGACTCTCAAAACATTTCTTTTAAGTAGAAATTTTAAAAAAACTACTTGAAACATGACTGTTTGCAAGAAAACACTTAGGCAGATATTTGGACCCACAGACCTTGATGGTATTTAAGCATATGTGCTTCCCTGCTTCACAGATTTCCACATTCAGTAAAATCTTCAAAAGATCCAGTTGGCAGGCAAAGCTTGGATGTAGTTCCAATTTGGATCCTAAACTAACAATGCAAACTGTAAAATGAAGAGATTTAACCTTGCCTTAATGCAGATTTCAACAGAAGTGGGTCTACAACCATGATCAAATAACCCCCATAACACTTGTTTTAACCTAAATATCTCCAGCTGACAGGGCCTCTATTACAATGAGTGTTCCTATTATTTATAAGCACAAAAATGCTGTTCTGGTCACATACCAAACTGTATCAGTATAACAGGTCTGTTCCCTTTTGCTCTGTGGCTCAGATAAACACGTGCTATAAATCACAGAGGTGCAGGGCTGGTGAAGAGCTTCTACTTTAAAGGCACAGATTCATCTTTAACAAAAAAAAAAAAAAAAAAAAAGAAAAAGAGTTTGTGCCATCTCCAACATCCCTCTTCTTCCTCTGCTCCTTTGTCTCCAGGCTCCTAAACCAAGGCACTGCATCCTAGGACACTGCAGTCCAAGCCATGTACCTCCATGTAAGAGCCTGAATGAGGGGTGCAGGACTCCAGGCAGCTCTCCAAAATGCAGTTTGTTCCATCCAAGACCTTACAGCAGCCCAGGGTGGTGGGTGACAGAGCTGTGCCCACAGCTGTCAGCTCCAGCTGCAGGCAGGCCTGGAGACCCTTTGGTTTTGTTACAATGCATTATAGACTTTTCTTTGCTGAGCATCTTCATACAGTAGAACCAATCTATGCCCTGACTATTGTCTATAGCCCATCATAGCTGCTCTCATTACCATATTCATGTCACTGCTCTCCAATCACTAACAGTCAGTACATTACAGTTTAAACCAGAAGTTGTTTTTCAGTTTTCTTGCAGTAGAAAATTCTGAGACCTTTTTTCTCCTTGCCACATTTGCTGACTTGTTTGCCTGTGCCATCTTTCTGCTTGGTAAAAACATCTTCTTGTTTGTGGTGGGTTTATCCTCTGCTCTAAGCCATAAAATCCTCTTCTAACTAACACACCCTTAGCCTCCTTGGTTATCCAGTAAGACTGGCTCAGCAATTCTTTTCTTCTGTATCAAAACTTGCTTCCATCTCTATTCCTTCTTCAGATTCTACATTCAAAAATCTTCCTGCCAAGCATACGTATCTGTGAGACTTTCCTGTCAAACTTTCATCCTTCCCAACACCTCCACAGCTCAGACTGTTTTGCCCCAGCCAGGATGGTTTCAGGACCAGGACACCATGCAGATCTGATTACCAAGCTGCCCATTAGCATGGTAGCCAAGCAGCTGGATATTAATCATGGCAACAGAGAAAATCCACGTGTAAAGAACATTAAAACACCTCACATAAGCAGCTAGAAAGCCACAAGGCCAAAGACAGACTTGGGAATCCCAGATTAAAATCTGCAGTGTCCATAATTTACAGTCCTACTCCAACTTCCCTGGTTAGAGGTTTCAGAACAGCACAAATACTGCTCTCCTGGGGATTTATTTCAGGAAGGAATGGCATTAGACTCGATTGCTTTGGCAGTACAGTGACAAACACCATGCAGAGCTAATTTTATTGTAGCAACCTGCCTTATTAATATTAAAATAAGGAAGCCAGCCAATGCATTTTTAACAGGATCTCTCCATTATTTATTTCACAAACCGCACAAAAAATTTACTTTTGCTATGAAATACTTAGCCTGGCATAAAGTAAACAAGGTAAAAAAAAAAAGGTCTTGCATATTATACTGTGACCTCAATTTCCAGTCCCATCTTTACAATCTAAGACTATTTACTGCTCTCCCAGGGGGTGAAAAATCACTAAAACACCTGCCCAAGCTACAGACTTTGCTTCGAGTATCACTGTGAATTTATCGAATCCATGCAGCAGTCCAGCTACACACCTACATTCACTCTGAGATACACAAGTGCATATTTTTTTAGTCCAGTTCACAGAGAGAGCAGCCAAGGCAACTACCCAGAGACCCCAAGGGCCTTCCCACACTTGGAATGCTCCACACCACTTTTGGAAGAGATCATTCCACAGCCACTACCCAGAGAAGCTTTTTGCTTGCAAACTGTTTGCTGCAATGAATGCTTCTCTCTGATTCCATTTCAGAGAAGGGACGTGCTTGGATCAGCTCGAGGAATTGGTGCCACAGCCTTGCAGTTCCCAAGTCACATGAGCAAACATCAATGCCCTCGTCACCACCTTGAGGTTTTTTCCCATCACTGGTGATAGCAGAGCTGGTCTGGTCAAACTGGGTGATGTGGACCTGCCAGAGCACCCCCAAGCAGGGTAACTGAGGAAAATTGATTAAGCAGAAGACAGAATGAAGCTCCTCATTTCACACCCACCATAACTCACCCAAAGGAGCTTTCTATCCTAAAAGCTCCAAGTACTGCTGTTAGAACTTTTCAGTATCCACTCACTGGCAAGCTAAGAAAAGCCAGCACAAGCCTGATCAAAGTGACAAGCATATATTTACACGAGCTCCCTCCAAGCCAGTTTCTGAACTATCACCCTGCCCACACTTCAGCAGAACCAGCTCTCCTGTGGGAAAATAAACAGCTAAGCCCCAGAACAAATACACCTTCCAAGACAGCACCCATTACCATCCCAGTTAAGGTAGCTCACAAACTACAAAACCTAACCCAGGCTCACAAATACACCTCTGGCTTAGTCAGACCTGAACCTGGTTTATGTCCCAAAAACATATATTTAACAATTTTTGCAAGGCAGCCTAGAATTCAGTCTTTAACACACAAATTTTGCCCCAAATATCCCATCCCAAGCTATTTCAAGTCAAATTATTAAAAAAAAATTAAAAAAGATCATTCCCAAAAAGTGTGAATAGGCTTGTGGTTAGACAATGCAGCAAGTGCATTAAAAAACCCCCAACACTGCCAAAGTCCTCTGGCAGAATTGTTCTGAGCAGACAAGTCAGTCATGAAATACAGTGAACTGAAAAAAGCCATCAGATATGAACGTACTCAGAGGAAAAGAATAAGGGGTGGGAGAAAGGAGGGTGTGAAAAAGACATGGTGCTTTATCAATTTGCAGCCACATTCCATACATCTGAGGAAACAACTTGCATGCAATGTGCTCAGAGAGAAATTAAAGATTAAGAAGTTTCAACTTCGACAGCAGAAATGAAGCTGTTCTTTTTGGTTTGAAATACAAAGCAACCCCACATTTTCAGGAATCAGAGAGCAGGTGTACCAACAGTGGATGGAGATAAATTAAACAAGTACTTCATCATATAAATACTTCATCAAAGAACAACACAGGCACCAGCATGTTTACAGACATATGAGAAGGGAGAATTTTTTCCACTACTTGCTCTGTTTGAGGATTTTAGTGACTTGGTAAGGAGTAGATTTTGCTCCGCTCGTACATTTTGATTTACTAAAACTCCAAAAACTGATTTAATGCACAATTCCTTGCAGATCCAGCGATATGCCATTAGCAGGACTGCAGAGGAAACATTCTGCTGTGCAAATTCATCTCGACTTTCTACACTATTCCTACTGATATAGGAATCTTTAAGGCTTATAAATCCTTACCTTAACAAATTCACTGTGCCCTGTGCAGGTACTGGAATAGAAAAGGCCGTGCTGCCTGCACTGCTGTAAAACACAGAGATGGCAGGGCTGGCTCCCCCAGAGATGCTCTTTTCTGACTGTGAGCTGCCACCTGTCGGCCCAGGACAGAGCCCAGCTCATCCCCACCGAGCTCTGGCCTTTCCCAGGCATCTTCCAAATCCCTCCAAGCACCAGCTCTCTGCCTCCACACCTGGGCAACCAGCAAACAGTCTGCTGCTCATGCTCCCCATGGAGAAACAAGCCTGCTGGGGCATGGATAAGATGTTTAACCCATGGAGAGATGCACTAGGTCAATTCCCTGACACTAATCCTTGAGCAGAGCAACACCAAGCAAGTGCCAGCTGAAGCCTCCAGTGCACATTCCCAGCCCACTGCTCACCTGCACTGGACTGACTCCTGGTCTAGACAGAAAATATTTACTCAGTTACCACTCAGATCTTAACTACTCTAAGCCCACAGCCTGGTATCCCAAAGGTGGATAGGAGCACATTTAGATCCTCACTGCAGGGCTCAGGAAAGGCAAGGCAGTCACATAAATCAAGCCAATAAAGTGCTTCTGCAGCTTTTAGTGAGCACTTGTTCTGAGCTGCTCATAATTCAGACATTGGTTTTGATGTGACATAACATATGTTAACTTCTGTAATTACACATCTTTAAACACAACAGAGTGTTTTTTTGTTTTTTTTTTTTTTTATAATTAAACACCATAGCCAGAAAAAACAGTATCAGACATGCTTTCTTAATTAATACAGCCATATATCTATCTGCAGGAGGGAAAATGTGAAAAGGAACAATCTGAACAGATGAATGCAAAAAGGACAGCACTATTTTCATTAATAGCACCATAAACAACACTAAATGGATTTCCTCACAGACAAGGCAGGATCCAGATTAGATTTATGCAAGGAAAGATAGATGGTGGAAGAACCCATTCCACATGGTGCACACACCAATTAAATCTCCAGATATTTGCATAGAAGAGTAAGTTTTCCACAAACATAAGTGCTCACAACATCCCAGTTACGCTCATATCGCATTCAGCAATTAAAATAAAAAAAGCAAAGTCCTGTGTTTCCGCAAGGCCTTTTAGCTTTTAAATTTCTGTGCCTCTTGTAAGAATTACTACTCACAACAGCACTCCCAAGAGCTTACTCTTGGCAAAGAGTGAAAAAGAGAAGGTGCTGAGGGAAGACAGAAAATGTGAACACAGCTCTTACCCATGCCTGCCTTGTTCAAACAAGCCTCTCTGGCAGTAGCCACGGGCCTGAGGCACTAGAGCACATCAGTCCTTTATCCCATCCCTCCCCACTCATTTGGGAGGCTGTTTAAGAGCTCTGCAATACAGCAAAAGCACGAAGCCTTTAACAGAGCTCGGCAGCACTGCCTCATCTTTAGAGCTGCAAGGTTTTAAAAGAACACTAAAATCCCAATGCTCGCTGCATTATATATTCAGACAGAACGTGGAAACTCAACATCCTAAGACCAACACGTGACAGGGTAGACCTTAACTGGGAGTGTGTTCTGCAAGGCTCATGAAATGCAACACACAGATGCCTTGCACTGCCTTCCTTCCCCTGCCTGCAGCTGTAGTTCCCCTTGGAATTTGCTCCACTGTGGCAAGAGAGGAGCCCCTGGAGACGGAAAGATGCAGCTCCCTGCAGCAACAGCGCACCTGGAGCTAGGGGAGCACAGGGGAACAGCACCTGCCCTCCAGGAGAGAGGAGGCAGAGCTCTGCCATGGGTCACAGCCTGCCATGGCCCTCCCCAACGTTCCTGAAGGAAAAGTCCTCCTGAGGGAAAAGTGCTTTATTTCAAAGGATCCTCTCAGCCTCAGAGCCAGGTCGCTGAGAGTGGGACACCACAAACAGATGTTCACACTGAACTCCAAAGGCTGCAGAGATAACCAGAACCTACCAAAGGCACTGGCTGCTCCCTGGCACTGGAGGGCAGGAGAGGCACTGAAACATCTCAAAATGCCTCTTGTTTCCCCAACAGCCCAGGAAGGAGTTCCCTGGGCTGGATTTCAGCAAAGTACCGGTGTGACCGTGGTAAACCTTCCTACCAGCACACCAGTCCTCATCATTTGCTCCTCCCACAGCTCACGGGCCTGTCTGCTGAACCCCATCCAGAACACGTCAGCTGTAATGTCAAGTTCAAGAAATTCTGCAATTCAGACACAACAGATTCAATAAATTATAAGCCTTTCTGATCAGTTCAGACTTGTCTTTCAGAGTGTTTTACTTTGACATGCTGTCTAGAAAAAAAAAAACACTTCTTAATTGTGCATTCACCGTGTCAAGCAAAGACAAACGTTGGTAACTGCACAGCCTCCAGTGTAGGACAGGTTCAAAGTATGCTACAACAGACTTGTCAGCCACACTGAGGTGAGGAAAATTCTGCAGGAGAAACCTCAGGGATCCTGCACCCTCTGCTCAGGTTTCACAGATGGCTTTTAAAAAAAGTGTTCTTTAGCAGCTACTGAATCCAGCAACAGTAATAGCAGAAAAAGGGCAAAAACATAAATGGTGAGAGTTACTAGGAAGACAGGAGGACAAAGAGAATAGAAGTGTAAGCTGAGGGAATAAGGGAGGAAAACCAAAAAATGAAAGCTGACAGACTAATACAGCCCATAAAGATCTGGAAAGTAATTACGCCTCTGAGTCAGAATCAATAAGGTTAATAAAATTCCCTCCTCTGTCCTCACTGGAATTGATGAAGACATGGAAAAAAAATGCAGAAAACTACTTTTCACTGAAACTAGTGCCCAAGGTTTCCTGGTTTTCTACTGGGGGGAACATCGAGCTTGGCTGCTCCTTTAACACTTCCCTCTAATAACATGGTTTATGGAACAGCAGTGACTGTCAAGGTATCTGTAAAAAAAAGGCATTGGAGCAAGATTAGACCAAGCATAAGCCTTACACCATACACCAGTGAGCCAAACTAGACCATGAGAAACAAAAGATTCATCAAATTGCAAACCTAAGGGTTAGAAGGCACGTTTATATTCATTTTTGCAATTAAACTGAGTTCACTTTGGCATGCTAGAGACACATGCATGAATTCCAAGCACAAGAGACATAATAGCTCTATTTGTTGATTACTACACATTCACAAAAGGGGAGGGGCATCCAATTTCACTCAGAGGCCCAGGAGCAGACAGGGGGAATTAGTGGAAACAAGAACCAGTGTTTGTACAACATCTCCTGATGATCATGTGGGATGTAACATCACCACACCCATTGAAAAAGCTCAACAGCCTCCACGCATAATCAAATTACAGGGCACACAGATTAATTTCAGCTGTAGAAATAAAAGAAGCACAGACAGTATTCCTCCCTGGAAACAGGAAGAATATGTGCTGACAAAGTACTGCTACTACCTGCCCAAACCATCACAGATTTGCAGAAAGCTGGGTCGGTATCACTGAAATTTAAAATGCGAGGTAAATATGAATTAGTCAAATATTGAATGTGCTAAAAAGGCAAGTTTATATCAATTATCTGCTTCTCAAAGAGAATGAGAAGTCCCCAGGTGTGCCTCCCAAGTTCACTGAAGGAGACAGTTTCAACTACAGGTTTTCAGCTGTGTCTTGTACACTTGGATTTGTTCTGTGTGAATAGGAATCAATAAATGGCACTTGAGAATAATCTGCCAGTACATGATCACCAAAGCAACAGAAGACGTTGAGACATCACAGCAGTGCATATCTGAGCTGGAAATTCACAAGGGGTGTCAAAAGCCTTTGAAAACCTTGTCCATCAATTACTGGCCCGGTGCTTTAATGCAATTAACAGGCGAGAATTCCCAAGCAGACACTTCAGTGCATTGATGGGAGCCTCCAATTCAGATTGTACTTAATCTTTATAGATCCCACAGAGTTTGTGATTACTTCTTCTAAAGAGCTGGCCCATGCAAGGTTTGAACTCTCACTTACTGCCTCTGGAGTCACCAACCTGCAGACAGATGAGTAGAGTAAATTCAGAGAACCTGAACTGCTGCAGCCCAGCTCTAAAGTTTATCATGGAATGTGGATCCCAGTTTATCATGGATTGTGGATCTTCTCCTGCTCCTCCTGCACAGCTACACATTTTGCTCCTTTAACTGTTTCCCCTCCCAGTTTATAAACTTCCCATGCTAGAAGGGAGCATGGCCAGGGAAGGACCTGCCACAGGCACCAGGATCCTGGCTCAGGAGACACTGCAGCTCTGCCCTGCCAAAAAAACAGGAGCTGGAGGTGCCCTGAAGGAATCTCTTACCTAACACACAAAAGCAGCCAGCCCCCAGAACCACCCCAGGCTACCAACCATGCCTGTCCTTACCACATCTACCTCACAGCAAGTTGTGACTACATCAGCAATACCTCTTACCACCTTTCATCATCTCTGAGTTTATAATTTCAGGAATCACTTGACTTTTGGTTCTGAAAATGTAAGTACATGTAAAAGTCAGCTTGTGGAAGCTTTTCCCAGCTCAGGTTCGAAAGATCAAGAATTCCATGCAGAGCCTGAGCTCCTTGTCCATCATGTGTCATGAATACCCTTGTACCTCTAAAAATCCTTTAGAGCTGATGGAAGTGTTCAATTTGCAGGGAAAGAAAACGGTGTTGCTAAGGAACTGCAAAGGAATAAAAGGCCAGAGTGTGGTAGCCTGAAATGAAATTATTTCAATTAATTGGCCGTTGATATGTTGGGTTTTTGGCACATTATCAGCAATTCAGCAGGCTTTGTTTTAAACTTGGCCCAAAAGAACAGTCAGAACATGATTGTACACTTAATTTAGGGATTAGCTCCATTCTCTCTTCTCACACAACAGACCCTGTTCATCTTTGTGGATTTCAGAGAAAATTTTAAAAGCAAACCACATGAATATCAGTTTGAACTAAAGCTATGCCTACAGTTATTGAGATCCCTTTCCTTTTAAATGAAGACAAAGGGTAAGGATTCTCTCCAAATTTATTCTCACTGGTAGACCAACAGATGTACTTTTCCAGCAAGTACTGGCTTTCACACTTTGCTCATTTTGGCAGAGATCTCAGCCATGCACAGAACCAAATGTATTTCATGGATTTTTGTTTTGCAACATTTTCACTTCAGGAAAATTGTTTGTAGTCATTAAAGATTCCATCCAGTGGAAGATTTTTCAAGTTCTCAACTGAGAATTTCATGTCAATTGTTTTAAAGAGCATTCCCTTTTCTTTCTCCTATTTTTTGAGACGTATTTTTCCTGAGTGAAGGTTTTTTCCTCTTCTTTTACCTTTTTCCTTCACTTTACTGAAATAGAAGACAGTTAAGACTGCAGAGACTACACGTCTGGTGTGTTAACTTACAAGATGTCAGGTAGCAAAGTGAAAACCTCACCCTCCCCCTCTCTTACTGTGATTTTGGGTTTTATTGCTGAACACTGGCTGATGAGCAGGCTTTGCTCACAAAATAACAACAGCTAGCAAATAACAATATCTAACAACAATAAAACTTAACACTTTTATGAAACCAACAAACAAACAGGTTTTCATGAGTGGTTTACGAGGAGCTGATTCCCTGACCCAAATGAGGTGTGTGACCCTTAGTAAGACCTAAACCTGGTTTATATGTCCCAAAAACATATATTTAACAATTTTTGCAAGGCAGACTAGAATTCAGTCTTTAACACACAAATTCTGCCCCAAATATTCCATCCCAAGCTATTTCAAGTCAAATTATAAAAAAATCTCCTCCTCATCCACCACTGCCTCCTTGCATCCTTGCGAGTGCATTCCTAGATCTTCATTTGCTTGGCACCTAAAGGCTGAATTTATTGGTTTTGCAATGCCTGGTTGATCAAATGAAAGATAAGACCTCTCCCTCAAAATTCCATTTGTTTTAACTTTCTTGTGATGGAGAATCACAAAACCCACTGGTTATGCTATAACTATATTCTTTTTTTTTTCCCCTTGAAAATATCTATTTTTATTGGAGCATGAAAACTGCTGGATGAACACCATACAAGAAATGTTTCCATTAATACAATGAGCTTTACATACACAAGCTAACTCCAACTTCCAGTCTATACAATTTTTGTCTGGTCTATTAAAAAAAAAATAAATAAAATCAGACTTTTAAGCCTTTCCAAACACTGTTTTGGACAGTTGTGGACTAAAAACATTTCATATGCATTCCATGCTTTTTGAGAAACACGAGTACAGCAGGTGAGAATTGCAGTGAAAGACACACCAGTAAGTGTGGCCATAAGAGATAACATTGTATTACCATAGTTCTTTCATCCCTTTTTGGGAAATGCAAAACTTAAAGCCTTCAAAGAAAATAACACAGGTGCTGCCCCACTCCCTGAATTCATGTCACATTTCACTTGTCACTCTTTTGTAACAGAAGTTAAGGAAGATTTTAACAAAAAAAATTAAAAAAAAAAACCTGCTACTGCAGATGAAAAACAAGAAAAAGGTAAAAAAGATGATGAAAGTAAAAAGTTGTCCAGCAGTGTGTTTTTTCTGAAATCTCAAGGCACCCTTCACATAAGGAGATGGCACTGCCACTCACAGCTCAGTCTCTTGTGCTCCCTCTTCTGTGCAGCAAATAACTGTAGTGCACCAAGAGTGGTCCCTTTCCTCAAAATACTTCTTGTAATGTTGTTACAAAAAGGATTCTTTCCCTTGAACTGTTTTCCATTTGTACAAGTGTTTTCCTTCTGAAGACACCGTTTCTATATTGCAGCTTTCCAAACTTTTGCTTTCCTGCTTTGCTGCCCCCTAAAAAGGCTCCACAAAACCAGGGAAAAAACAAATATGGGTTCAAGAAAGACCACACACCTTAGACACCACAAGATAATCAGCAGGTAGGGCTTCTGACCTACGAAGTCCTTTGCCAAAAACTAAGAAATTCTGTGAGCCTGTCATCTTGAAGCAGACTGAGCAGTGATTAGTGTCTGACTAGATGATGGTTACTTCAGAACAGACTTTCTATGTGCTAACAGCTTTTATTAACAGAAAAAACAACACACTCCAGTGTGCTCTCAAAGGTCATTGGTTACCTCAAGGGCAGGAGCTGCCATTTGAGACCTTGTTGTTTGCAAAAAGTATTATTTGCCTTACCTGCTCTACCCAACAGTGCCAACACAGCCAGCATTCATTGCTAACCTGTTTGCCTGCCCTGCAGAACCACTCACAGCTCAGTCCTGGAGCCCAAGACCCAGAAGCAGAGAGACTGAAGAGATTCACTTACCCCCACAATGGTCTCACCTGTACTGGAAATAAAAATCAGGGAATTCAGGCAGGGGTGGGAGTTTGATAAAGAGAAAGAACTGTGGTGGTGTTCACAGGGGTCCCAGGACGAGGGAAGAGATGAGAATGTTGACTCCATGCTTCAGAAGGCTGATTTATTATTTTATGATATGTATTATATTAAAAGAAAATGATATACTAAAACTATACTAAAAGAATAGAAGAAAGGATTTCATCAGAAAGCTAGAAAGGAAAGGAACGGAATAATAATAAAACTTTGTGACTGACCAGAGAGTCCAAGACAGCTGGACTTTGATTGGCCATTAATTAAAAACAACCACATGGACCAATCAAAGATGCACCTGTTGCATCCCACAGCAGCAGAGAATTATTGCTTTTCTTTTTCTCTGAGGCTTCTCAGCTTCTCAGAGAAAAAATCTTGGCAAAAGGATTTTTCATAAAATATGTCTGTGACCAAGACCCCCTAAGCTTTGCACACAGAGAAGGGAGAGAAAATAGACACTTTTTTGAAGCTGAAGTCACTGAGCTGCCAAGGCACCAGGACAGCACCCATGACACACCGGTGGTGACACAGCCGCTGTCACAGGTGACTCGTGGGCGGGGCGGGGTGGAAGGACACAGCATGCTCACCGTGCACACAGAGGTCTCATCCCCAGTCTGCACCCTGTTCCGAGCCAGGAGCCGCTCCAGGAGGCCGGGGCGCTGCAGCAGCCAGGAGAAGGCCAGCAGCAGCTCGCGGCTGCCCGCGGAGCCGTCGGCCGGGAGCCGCCGCAGCTGGGGCCGCCCGTAGCCGTGGTACCACAGAGCCCACTTCACAAAGCTCACCTGGGCACCTGCAAGAGCAGAACAGGCCAGAGTCACTCCCTGCAGCGCTGCCCTCACCCACTCAGCGCCGCAGTGCTGCCTCCTGGGAGGGCAGCACTTTCACCCCAGCCTCAGGAAGACAGTGGGGACCTAGTCTTTATCAAGGGTCGTTGTAGCCTTGAGCTGGAGCTAGAAATGAGATGGATGAGATGCTTGGGTTTTTGTGTAGAATGGTTGAATCTTTATTGCAGCTAGCTTACTTTTATATGGTATTAGAAGGCACTCTGAATTGAATAGGATAGCAAATTACTGAAACTCAGCTGATTGGTTGGTAATGGCTAATGTACATGTTGATCGATTTTTTTGTTCTTTCGAGATAGTTTATATTTTTTCTTCATGGACTCACAGGATAGACTTCTTATTTTTGTAGGTGTGAACTCTTTTCTCATAAGAATAGATTGTTATGTAAACTGATTTTTATTTTTATAATTTTTTTTCTCAAGAGAATTTAATAGGTTAGTCTAGCCAGAATAGCAAGGTTTAAACCATGTTTTATAAGACTTTTCTTTTATAAGGTTTTATCTATATGCAACAATCAACAACTGGTGAAGGACAGGAGGGAAAGTATAAAAGCCTTCTTTATACTGCCCCATTCTGATTGTAGGAACTACTGCCCAGGGAAAAGAAGAAATTCAAAGTTGGGATCAAGACTGGCAATGGCCTCTTGGAAATTAACAAAGGCAACTAGCCACCCCCACTACAGTGGGACTCCAATTCACCTATTCATTTTTTATGAGTCACCAAGCATGCTATGAATTAGTAAACACTCTGAACCACTCTACTCCTGAACCAAACTGGAATTTAGAGATAGGAGTTTCACAGCCTGCTGCAAATCTCTGAGCACCAGAGAGCAGAGATAATGCAGCTCAGCACATGGGCTATTAAATTCTCAGGAATGCTCTGATCCATATTCCTTCACACCAGCAAATGTTACCTGACAGCTACAAGACAGGGACTGCAGGGCTGTAAAATACTGAGGAAACACAGAGAAAGTTATTATTAAAAAAGGTTCTGCCCAATAAACCTTGGCTCTGTACTAAGTCAAAAACAGAATAAAGCACATAAATAGGGGGACAATGAAAACAACACACACTGGCTAAGAACCAACAGCTGTAAAAGGAAGACCTGCTCAAAAAGTTTCTGGAGTTCTCTGAGGGCAACGAGAAGCAAGTGATTAAGGAAGATTCAACCAATGCAGGACATTTGGGCTTCCCACTGGGATTCAGCTTGCACAAAGAAACCAAGGCACTGCAGTGGAGGGAGAGGAAAAGCCTTGGATCAATGACAAGTACCCAGCAGACAAGAACCAGAGGGCAGGAACAAATCATGGTTTCACATGAGGGCTCTGTGCTAAACAGCTGCTGTTCAAACAACTCAAAATGACACTTAGACAACGTGACAGTGACAGAAAACTTGGTGCTGATGTGATATTAGCAGTAAAGAATGCAGGCAGATCATGAAGGACTACAGAACCTTGAGCCAAACTTTAAAAAGACAGATAAAAGTATTTTTAGAAAATATGAAAAATTATGGGCACAAAGAAAGAAATGTTCCTAACTTTACTGACTTAACAACATAAGACTGGACCTGGAACTGCTCCGTGGGCTCAGGAACACCATCTCAGATGATAAGGTTTTTAATGACAGTATCACAATTGGTTCTGACAGGCATCCAAAGGCAAACTCAGTGTGAGAAACCTAGCAAGGACACTGAACAGAACACAAATACCCACTGTGACCCTTATTTCTCCTTTCCCATTAAGGCTACAGAAGATTTGGAAAGAAATGAAGAGAAAGGACAAGTACAATCACAAGTACAGAACAGCTGCATTGTAAGAAGAGATGAAGTAGGCCAAGAAGAGCAAGAATGGATATGACAAAACTCTTCAAAATCCTGAGTGCTGTGCAATGGGTGAAGAGAGGATGATTTGTTTGCACAACACTCAAAAGAAAGAACTGTGAGCCAACAAAGTTAGCAAGCATGTGAGTCAAAACATGATAAAAGAGAGGCTCTTCACACACGCAGCAAAATTCTGAAATTGCTCACTGTGGGACTCTATGGACTCCTAAGAGTCACTCAGGCTCAAGGAGAAACTGGATTTACAGAACAGCAGCTCATGGAAACTTATGAAACAGAAACATAATCTCTCTGGATTGGAAAGTCTGAGCTGTAAACTGCTGGAGGCTGAAGGAATATCCCCCCATGCTGTGAAAGCATCCTTCTAGATTTGCTCTTTTCTTTCCCTTTGACAGCTGTGACAGCTGGGTGGAGCTAGAGGAATCTACAGTTTCATGCAGTTCAGGCATTCCTACAAGGCAAAAGACCTAAATCACTCCATTTGCTCTTTCCACACACCCTGTGAATGAAACAAGCAGCCTCCCTTCCCCATGTCAGGGTGGCAGAAATGCCCATGGCTTGTTAAAAATCTTCCTGTAGCTGTGTTCTCCAATCCTCAAGCACAAGAGGAGCATGGAGGTATTACAATTTCATTTTGATCACTCGTGAACATTCTTACATGAGCAGGGTTTTCATGTCATCCTTTCCTTTTCTGTGTGCATTTGTCAAGAAAGGAACTGCCATAACAGGTAAAGGCAGAAATCCTCCAAAAGGAAGGATGGTTACTATATGCTTTCCTCCTTTTTCAAAGCAAATAAGCATCACATGCTGCCATCTGCAGTTCAAGGAGCTCCTTAAAAAAACCACATATCAAAGTGGAGGAAAGGAAAGCAGGTCAGGTGTTTTTTATTTTCTTTTATCACCATTTCCCTGCTCTGATATATCACTCAGGCCAGATCCACCAAGGCAATTCACCACCTGAATTTCAGTGTTCTTCTGGTCCTTTATCTCCCCCTCGTTCATGTCTCCCTCTGCAACTTACTGCCTTCACAGGAGAAGGTACAGCTGGTGTGCCAGGCAGGAACTGGGAGTGAGCAGTCAAGGCATGAATCTGGAACTGGGGCTCAAGGAGCCTTCCTGTGACCTTAGAGAAGTCCCTCAGTTTTCCCCATCTCCTGAGTGCTCAAGTTAAAAGGCAAAGGTATAAATGGCAGTAAAGGTTATGTGAGTATCCAGGACCAAGATGGATTCTTCTGTAATGTGCAACCAAGAGAGAGGAAAAAACATCACTCGGATAGAAGAGACACACCAGACACCTCTCTGACATCTTCTTATGGCATTAGGATTAGGAAATTTATACAGAAATACCCTCACAAGGCTTCCAATTAATGCCCTTCTCCACAGATATCATTTAGAAAACTATATTCAGCAAGTAAGACCAAGCTGGGGATGAACCTCAGGGTTCAGCTCACTTAAAACTATACTCAAGCTGTGCTCTTCCACTGTTGAGTCCTGACAGATATTTTCAGCAACTTACAAGATGATATTCAAATAAGAGCTAGGCACTAGCCTGGCAGGCTAAAAAGGAAAGGAACTACAAACCAAGTACAAGCACAGACACAGACACATTACTTCATGCACTCAGACAAGGAACACCTGCACAGGTAGTGGTATTATGGGAAACTACTGCTTCAGAAAAACATTTTCTGCTACATTTGTCAAACAAACAAAAATCTATTGCAGCTCCAGATCTCTTTCCCATGCTATAATCCCAGAAAATAAATGTGTCCTCCGACTGTCCAAGTGCACTGCGGCCTGGTGTGACTGTCAGGCTGTGAACCCAGTTCATCAGCCTCTGTGAGGAACAAGCAGCACCAAACCATTAATCATGATTTCATCAGCAAGGTTATGCCCTGTTATTCACACAGCTTACTCTGACTCTCCACTGTCCAGTGGCCCACTGCTGTGACATGCTTAAGGGGCTGGGTTTTACAGCAAGTTTACACTGAAATTTACAGTGAAGTGCTTTTCACTGTGGGAAGAAAAAGTTCTCACAGAACAAGAAACCAGGAGCAGCTGCAGAATTTTATAACCACTGACTGGTAGGCTTCAGTGGGATTCCTGAACTAGCCAAAGATCAGTGTTTCCTTTTGAAAAATAAAGGATACAAGATCACTGGAGAATGGCTTCTCTTTTCCAGAAGGCTGTTTCTATGCTCACAGTAACCCCTAGACCAAAGGAGTCTTCACAGCCTTCCTCTGGGATCTAGCAACTGCTGCCCTCCTTATTTTAACCAAGGTAATTAAGAGGTTGTACAAAAAGAGAAAAGAAAAGCAAAGCTTGATCTGTGGACTAAGGCACTAGACTTGGATTAGAGGAATCTGTTTTAATTCCCTATTGTGTAACAGAATCCTACACAAACCTGAGAAAGTTATTTAGTGCCTATGCCCAAGGCTTATTTCATTTGCATTAAATACACAAGAGACCAGAGCTGGGGCAGAGAAGAAAAGCAGTAAAATATCGATTGTGTTCAGAGCAGACAACTCATTCACTTGCCAAGCAAAAGTAATTAGTGTCATTTGAGAAACAGTACAGCTCTCCAGCCTGAATTTCAGCTTTAATCACCAAGTTGTGACCAAAAAGGTTTCTCAGAAACCAGCTGAGCAGTTCTCAGCAGAACCACACGTTGGTACCTCACAATATACCAGTGGAGGCTGTGTTTGCTGTCTCCAGAGCCAGGAACCTGCCACATGCGCTTGGAAATTCTGTCCCCAAATGCTACAGGCAATCAGTGTGGGAGCAGCCAGGATCCAATAAGGTTGCACATGTGCAGGACCACATCCACAGTGCTGTGGGAGACAGTCAATAAATAGACTTGCCATACACAGGAGACTGTGGATGAGTGGAAAAATAAAAACAGCCAAATGAAAAATAGCAGTCCTGCGAGTAACAGGACTTCCTGCTGAGCCACCAGTTAAACTATGCTGGTGGTTTTGCTCTGCATTCCACAATGCTGAACCTTTCTTAATTCCATTTACAGAGCCACCAGGCTCACAGCCAATCAGGGGCTTACACAGTGCTGTTTAGGGTGTTTTGCTTTCAAGGGCAAAAGTGAATATTAAATGGAGCTGGTATGAGGAGACCTTGATTCATCACAATACAATTCTCATACAATGAAAAGGCCCTAGATAGACATGTTTCAAGAGAGAAGATGGGGAGTAGTGTTGTGCTTGGAATAAGGTACAGTTAAGAAGTAAATAGTCTTCTGCTGTTTTGAGAAGCCAATCTGCATTCAGCTCCTCTCTGGAGCAGTGGCCCTGTCCTTAAAGACACTATTCACAGTCCCCCTAAATAATCACACACAGTCCATTTCTTGTTTTGTCTAGAACATCAATCCACAACACTGCCTTTATGGTTTTCACATTGCAATTCCTGGCTCCGACACAGGACTGGACAGAAAAGTACCAACAGAATCATGGTATGAATGGGAAAAGAAGGAACCAAAGGAAAACCAAATCTACTTCTGTCTTTGCAGTTAAAACATCATTGCAGAGATTTACCTGCAATAAAACATCAGAGGGCCTGTGGAAACATCCCAGTTTCCAGGACAAAGCACATCAAAGAGTAGCAAACATGCCTCACAGCACATTTCCTCATCAGTAAGGCTGACACCCAGTACAAGTGGCACAGGTGTTCAAAAGAGAGCACTCACTACAGGGAGAAAGGAGCCAAAGGTGCTACAAAACCAGTCCCAGGACAGATGGAAACTGCAGCCAGCCAGCATGATGTTACCTATGGCATCAGACTCTGTCCACCTGCCCCCGTGGATCTGCTTCAGCAGCACATACAGCAGCTTCCAGAAGTCCAGGCTCTGCAAAAGAGAGGGGTGGAAGGGGAGATCAGCAGGAAAAATATCTGCCATCTTATTTAGTCTTAATTAGGCAATTAAGCCCGTATCTGAACATCACATATGGAACAGCACACCTGCTGATCCAGCCAACACCATCTGATCAGGCAGGTTCATGTATGTCAATGTTCTGTTCATGTATGTTCATGCTCCTGCCTGATGAACACAGAATCTATAGAAAGGAGCACCCAGAAAGAAAAGGGCTAATGCTGGCTGTACAGCAATGCCCAGCACTTCTACTGTGAGACCCACGTGTGGAGGAGCATTCCAAAACCTGCTCTGATACAACCACATAGGGCACAGCTCACCCGCAAACAGGCACCGGTAAGGTCTGACCACGACAGCGCCAAACTCACAAACAAAAGGCACAACAGAATGAGCTGGAACTGGGAATCGTTTCTTGGCTGCACAAGGACAGCATGCTGACAAACTCAAATAGTGATTCTTACAGCTGGAATCTCAGTCAACACTCGTAAAACCCTTAAAATAGCCGAGGAAGGGAGGTACCCTGCGCGCCAGCTGGAACCTCGGGGGGAAAGCAAGCTGGGTACGGCAAAGGGCAGCAAACCCCAGGCGTCACCGAGAAGGTGTCTCAGAGCAGGGCGCAACACCAAGCCTCAAGTTACAGCCACAGCAAGGCTCAGCCCTTCCAGAGCGGCGAGTTTGCTGACATTCCCTAACAAGTGTCAGCTGGGCGAACAGCGAGCCGGGACCACACCGAGCCGGGACCGCACCGCAGCCCCGCACGCAGGGCTGCCCAAGGCTCAGTGCCGTCGCGCTGCCGTGCAGAGCCGAGCCTGCCCCGGGCCCCGCCGCACTCGGGGGTCCCGCCGGTCCCCGCTGCCCTGTGCCCCGCAGGGTCTCCGGGCGGAGCAGCCGGCGCTCACCGCCTGCGGCCGGTCGAACCTGGCGCGGCGCAGGGTGTCGGGGGCGGGCCGGGCGCGGGGCGGCAGAGCCCGGCACAGCGCCCCGACGGCGGCGGGCAGCGCCGGGCCCGGCTGCCGCTGCTGCTCCCGGTGCTGCTCCCGCTGCCGCCCGCGCATCGCGCCGCTCGCTCCCGCCGCCCCCGGCCCCAGCGGGAGCGCCCTTCCGGGCCGCCCGCCTGCGGCAGCGCCCCCTGGCCGCGGGGAGGGGGCACTGCGGGCGCGCCAGCCCTGCCTCTCGCCCTGCATCGCCCGGGATGTCCCTGCACCGCCCCGCATCGCTCTGCATCGCCCTGCATGTCCCTGCATCGTCCTGCACCGCCCTGCATGTCCCTGCACCGCCCTGCATGTCCCTGCACCGCCTTGCATGTCCCTGCATCGTCCTGCACCGCCCTGCATGTCCCTGCACCGCCGTGCATGTCCCGGCACCGCCCTGCATGTCCCTGCATCGCCCGGGATGTCTCTACATCTCCCTGCACCTCCCTGCATCTCCCTGCATGTCCCTGCATGTCCCTGGGTGTCTCTGCGCGTCCCTGCATCTCCCTGGATGTCCCCGCACCTCCCGGACCGCCGGTGGTCCCGACGCTCACTCGGGCGCATGGCTCGGGGCACGGAACGCTCCCGGGCCGTGACCCACACGTGTCACCTCACCGAGCCATGGACGCGCCTCCTGCCCCGGCAGAAAACACCCGGGGAAGCCCTGCGAGCTTCCCCCACCCTCCCTGGTGGACAGGGCTGCTGCAAAAGCCGGCTTCGGCTGTGGCAAAAGCATGGCTCTGCTGCAGTCAGAGAGCTCCGGGGACACGGAGAGCGGCGCTGGGCAGCAGCAGCAGCTCCGCGATATTGCCGCGATATTCCTGCAATGTTCCTGCGATATTCCTGCCCGCCTCTTGCTCAGCGGGGCGAGGTGCGGCCAGCTCGGGTCCCCAGGCGTTCAACCCCCGACATGAAGCGACCCCAGGGATTAATCCTTGGGGAGCCGTGGGGGAGGAGAACGGAGCTGCTCTGTGGGAGAAGCCTGAGCTCCTGAGGGAAGTCCGGCCGTGCCCAGGATTTACAGAACCAAAACCTGGCCCGGAGATGGATTCCTGCTGTGGGTTAGCAGCGGGGGCACAGCTGGTCTGTGCCAGGGACACGGGTCTGCTCGGCCAGCGCCGCGGGGATCCTGCCTGTGCCTGGATATGAGACCTGCTGGAAGCCCCCACTGATGGTTTCTTGGCCAGTTCCCCAGCTCACAGCCCATTTAATGTGCCCACTGTGGATCTAGCGTGATGCCTTTACTGTTTTTCCACCAGTATCTGAAAAATATGAAACAACATGTGAAATTCCTTCCCACTACGGAGCAGGCTCTTGCAGCCAAATGGCTGCTTGCAATGAGGAGAGAAATCGCAGTGATCCAAAGGGTCCTCCAGCCAATGTGAACTGTGTTTGCACTCCTTCCCTCTGGT
Organism: Fringilla coelebs; assembly: GCF_963513975.1. Lineage (NCBI taxonomy): Eukaryota > Metazoa > Chordata > Aves > Passeriformes > Fringillidae > Fringilla > Fringilla coelebs. The sequence goes on along the minus strand of NC_140067.1, from coordinate 30,778,435 downwards.
TGCTCCTCTCCTGCCTTCCACCCCTGTGCTGGGGAGCGCAGCCCTTCCCAGTGCTGAGCGCTGCTTTAGAGCTCTCCCCATCCTGTGGATCCTGCCTTCTGCTCCAGCCAGCCCTGAAGGGACCCCTGGGTGTGAGTTATCCAGGCTTAAGGATTTTTAAAATATCTTCTCTAGCAGCTGTTGTCTCACATCCTCCTTTCCTAATGGCCTGGAAAGCATTTTCCTTATCCCTTGTCCAGTTCTAGCTCAGCAGTCTTTATCCACTTCTTTGCTCTCCTTCCTAACAGGCTTGGCATTTCCACATGGTGCTGGAAACATGGCCTTTGGTTTCCAGCAGTCCATAAAGTCCCCTTTTATTGCCCAGAGCCTTATCGAACCGGGACAATCCTCTGCTGTCTTTGGCATCCTTCTTGGCTTTCCATGCCTCGCTGCTATCGGGCGCTGTCTGCTCCCTCCATGACACATCGCTTGTCTATTTTCCCGTCCCTGCTGCAGTCTCCAGGAGGACCTTCAGCTGCAGCCAATTTCCTGTGTTTTCTTGACCACTCCATAAACCCAGCTCAAAGCTTTCCCTGTCCCCACACACATTCCTCTGTCTAGGCCTTTCCTCCCCGGGGCAGCTGCCGAGACAAGGGCCCAGCGCACGCACAGTGAGCGGCTCTGTCCGTCCCCCCTCCTGTGGGCTCCTGTCCCCCAGCCAGCCCCCAGGCCAGCGGGCATCACCGCTCAGCAGCTGGCATTCACACCGAGAGCCCCGAGCCACTCTCCACACGGCTGGCGTGGCAGCCCGGCACGGGCCTGGCTGTCCTGCTGGCCAGCACCCCCCTTGCCGTGGCTCCCGTGGCACAGCTGACACGGGACACTGGCGCTGTGCAGGGCTGGCACCTGGCCACGGGCGGGTTGGAGGCCAGGCAGAGCCCCCCAGGCTCGCAGCGCCCCAGCAGCGCAGCGGGTGCTCGCTGCCAGCCCGCCAGGCCCCACCTATCTGCTCTGCCGGCTGCCCGGGCCGCGTTCCAGCGGGGGAGAGGCCGAAGGGAAGGCGATGGTTTCCCGCTGCAGACATGGACTGTGTGCTATGGACAGGCGACCGAGTTGACGCTGTGACAGCCCCGGCGTGCTGGCCCGGCCGGGGTGGCGATGGCAGCAGAGCCCTGCTCATCCAGGCCACCCCTCTCCCAAGCAATAGTGTCCTGGCAGATGGAAACCAGCCATGGATGGCTGACATCAGCTCACAAGCCTGATGTCAGCGTGGAGGTTGGAAGCCCCCAGGACCCTCTCTATAGAAAGGAAGCAGGACAGGGCTGGCTTATCAGCTGGTCCCTGGCTGCCAGGCACTGAGGCAGATCCAGGGCAAGCATGGCAGTGGGAGCAACAATGGGAAGGGAAAGTACTGAGTGGCCAGGGATGCTTTAGCTGGGAGAGGCCGCTGGACTTTGCCCTCTCTGGGTTCCTGGCCCGTGTGGTGCCACACAGCCGCCCATTTTCAGTGCCGTGTGTCAGCTGTGGCCATTGCCGTGCCGGGTGACTCAGTGGGGCCGAGGGTGCCTGTTTGCACTGTGCCATGGCAACTGGCCACCACACACGGCCCTGCGGCGTGCGCAGGGCTGCCAGAGGTGATGACGGCGGCCCTGTCCCATTGCCTCATGCCGATTGTGTGGGATAGCAACCATGCCTGCCCGCTCCCTGATGTCACCTCAGCCTGCTCTGCCAAGGGCAAGGTGGGAGCTCTCCTGCAAAAACAACTCCTTTGGTCTTTTGGGGTTTTTTAATAATGCTTTTATCCCCGTGAAGGCGTGGGCAGGAGCCAGCCTGTCTCCTGGCCAGGCCCCTAAGCCAGGCATCAGCGCTTCCCACGCTCCGCCGCCAGCTCGGTGGCTGGAGTTCCTCACCTCTCTCCTTCCCCTCTCCTTTCCCTCTCCTTCTTGCTGTGTAGTATCTGCTGAGCAGCCATCACAGCAGAGCAGAGCTTCCCTCCCTGCCTGCTCGAGGGAGACCTTGGGTGGCCAGTGTGTATCACACCCCGAGCAGGTCAGTCAGGCTGCCCCACCTTCCCTTTCCAGCTCCTTCCCTGCACCCCCCTGGCCCCTTCATACACACTTGCTCTTCCCTCACTGGAACATCAGGTTAAGCAGAGAGGGAAAAGGCATGACCTGGCAGCATGGCCATGGTGCTGGCAGAAAGGAGCCACAGGGCTGTGAACACACATTGCCTGCATAGATGTTCTGCAGCAATGCTGTCATGACCCCACAAATGCTGTGGTGCAGGTTTTCCTGGACACAGGCACTTAGCCAGCAGCAGGCCTGGGTGTGGGTTATAGCGCCAAAATTCAAAGTCAGCTCCCAGCAGTTGGATGGTTAAGAAAGGTGTTGGTGTTTCAGGCCCTCTGATGCGGGGCTTTCAGAATGAAAAGTGAATTGGGAACGATTAAAGAGGTCTGAGGTCGCAGCAACTCTATTCTTGGGAGTTTCAACCTTTTAACTCTAATAGCCAAGTTCCTCTGCACCGAGGGAAACTCCCTCTGACCTCCTCCCCCCCGGCCTTTAACACAAGACTCACCAAAAGAAGACAGAGGCTTCAGTGGCAAGTCCTTGCACCCTTCCCTCTTGGAAACTCTCCCTCTTTTGTTAAAAATAACACAAGAAGTGTGAAAGTAAAATTCAGCTCTAGGTGCTTGATGTCAACCTTTCTGCTTCCACTCCTTGCTCAGGCAAGCCACCCAGGATCTGGCAAAGACCCCCAGGGCTTTCTGCACCCAGCTGCTCTCCAGCACTGCTGGAAGGGGTGAGATCAGAGCAGCCTGTGCCCTCCTCTCCTTGCTCCCTAGCTAGACCTCAGGATCCAGTAGCTCAGTTCATGGTCCCATTCCCTTCTCCTTACACCCCTGGCTGTCATGCCCAGAGTCCCTCTGCCTTCAGTATGTTCAGTGTTTGCTGGAGGTGTTGTTCCAGATCAGGAAGAAGGTTTGACCCCCCCCCCTTTTTCACTCTGCAGAGCGGTTTCCGTTGCTGAGATGGGGGTTCCCCAAACCACTGCTTTGCAGGGCTGAGTGGGAAGTCCCATCTCCCCCTGCTGAGTTCCTGCTGCCTGACGTGCTGCACGGCCCCTCTTACCACCCTGTCTGCACAAGAGGGCATATTCCTGAGGCGTTAGGAGATGGGCAGACACTTTTTTGACCTAAAAGATATCAGAGCTCTTTGAGCTTAACACAAATCAGCCTTAAAAATCCCCGAAGCAGTGGTGCACTGGATGCCACCCAGCTCCAGCCTGGCTTCATCCCCATGAGCTCTGCACAGCACAGAGCAGGAAGCTCCTGCAGCCACAGCCCCTGTGCCGCTGTCCCCCAGCCAGAGGCTGCACAAACCACCTCAAGGGAAGTGGTAGAAATGTCACATCAGTGTCCCCATCAGCGCTGGCAGGAGAGGGTGAGTGCACCCATTGGTGCCCCAGCGAGGCAGTGTTGACCCGGGCACCCAGCACATGTTAGTCCAGATGTGACCTGAAGGCTGCAGCCGCACTGCCAGAACACAGCCCTGTCCAGGGCCCGAGCCCGCTGCCCTCCTTAGCACGACCCTGAGGAGAACCCTGCTGTGGGGCTTCCAGCCTGAGCTACCTCCCTCGCCAGCTGCAGGCACAGGGAAAAACATCTGTCCCCTGCTTCAGATTGAGGTCTGTCAATCTGTGCTGAGAGGAGGACACAGGGTCAGGTCACCCTCACTGCCCCCACGGCTGAAGGGCCCCCCAGCCCCCTTTCTGCTGCCCTCTCCTTTTCTCTTCTGTACAGAAAGTCACAAAGCTGGGATGGGGAGCAGCAGCAGTTAAGTTTCTAAACCCATCCTGTTTTCTGTCTTTGCCAAAATCTCTTCTGCTTCCCTACCCAGGGCGTTGGGGCTCGCCCACACCCAGCTGCCAGAGGAACTGTGATGTTGTTTGTTTTTTTGTCACAGTGATGAAGTGTTTATAGCAACTATCACTCCACAACCCACGGACTGATCTCAGCCCAAGCTTAGGAAATAACGGCAGAGGAAGCACGGCCCCTTTCTTCAGAGTCACCAACGGTGGCGTTTGGGGTCACCAAAGCAGGGAACTTTTGTGCTGGGCATCACCATGCTGTAGATCACCCAACAACTTTTGCTGTCCCAGACAGGCAGAAAGCTGGGATTTGCCCTCTCCCTGCTGCAGGAGCAGCACAGCCAGGGCATCACCACACTGGGAGGGAAGGGACCATCCCTGCCTGTCCCAAGCTCTTGCCAAGGCTCAGAACCAAAAGCATCACAGCGGAGAGGCCCTGGAAACCACAGTGCTGCCTGTCTGTGCAGTCACACTCCAGGCCACAGAGATTTACTGTTCCAAAGGAGAAAGGATTGTGTCTGCTGACAGCCCACCTCCCTGGCGCGCCGGCCGCTGCCGAGCCTCACTGAGCATCCAGGGGAGGCCTGGCTCAGCCGTGGGTTTCCCATCCAAATGAGATACAGCTGTTTCTGCTTCCTCTCCAAGGACCAAAGTGAGTTCTTAAAAAAATCAATTTATCATCTGTTTTCTTTGACCAAGGCTCCTTGTGGATGTGGCCTGTGCCTGAACTGCCCAACCTCACAGCATTGAGGCTGGATCAGGCAGAGAGTGTGGCTTGTTCAAGCACGGCTCTTGGAGAGGAATATCCCAGCAGAAAGTCCTGGGGCTAAAAGCCATCTCAGTGGGAGCTCTTACTGCAGGGTAAGCAGTAAAACAGGACTCTAAGAAGGAGATTTTGGCAATCAGTACCAAAGGGCTTGTCCCCAGCCTATGCTTGAGGGACCCCTGTGTTTTAATGCACACATATATTCCCTCTGCAGCTGCACAAGCCTGGCACAGCTCAGTTCCTGTGTCCCTACACACACCCAGGATGGGGAGAGATGTCCCTAGCCACCACTGTACACTGCAAATCCATGGCTAGGGATAGAAGCAAAAGGGAGCCCTGGGAAGCACACACTGCAAACAGCAGCATACAGCAAACAGCAGATCACTGCCTCCTGCCCCAGCTGCAGCCACTGCCACTGAAAAGGGCTGGATCACCCCAGGCTCCCCCTGTGCAGCCCCTGCTTTTCTATACCTTTCACTGGTTCCTTCCTCATCCCTGCTGGCCTGGCCTCTCGTACTTGGAATAAGCTGCTTCTGAAATTTCAGTGCAGGGCCCTGCTGGGAAGGACCCTGAGCCAAATCCACAGGTTCTTTTCCCAGCTGGACGCACTTATGCAACCCTGAGGACGACAGGGATTGTGTTTGCCATTACTTTAAATGCCTGAGGGAAAACACTATCTCAGTGGCACGGTCAGGCTGCTGAGATTCTATCACTAGTTTGCTTTGAAGCTCAGCTGGCAGGGGAAAGCCATGTCCCAGTGCCCAGAGGCAAGCTGGCAGAGAGGGATAGGCTGTGGATGGCCAGGAGCCATGGGTCCATGGGTGCTGGCACCCCCAGGAGACTGCTGGCACCCCTGGGAGGCTGCTGGCAAAGGCAGCAGTGGGAGCAGGAGGTCCCCACGAGCCCTGACTGCTGGGAAGTCTGACGAGAGCCGAGAAGCAATAGCCAGGGTTTGCCTTTGACACAGACGCCTGTGTTTGTTGTGCTATCGGGGTGGGAGGTGAGGCAGCGCCTCGCAGCATCGAGCAAGTTTTAATTGGAAGTTTTAAGATGCTTATCAGATCAGGCTGCTTCTGACACCGAGGATTTTGACACTGGACATGTGTCTCTAACCCCTGAGGGTTTTGGCCAAGTCCCAGGAAGGCTGATGTCACAGTAAAATGCAGAGCAGCCTCTAAGGAAATGCATAAACTGTAGACAAAAATATCCCAGTGGGTGATGAGATATCTCTGAATATGTAAATGGAGTTGTTCAGGTTAGGGAAGGACATGGTTAAGAAATCATTTTAGAAACACTCCTCAAGTTGACATCTTTGACATCTGTCAGTGCCATGTTTCCAGTGGGACAAAAACGTTGAAACATGAAAGAGCAAAGCTCTTCAGGCAGCTCTTGCTTTCTAACACCACAGCTCTGCTGTCCCTGCCAGGGGAGGCTGGCTCTGCCTCGGCAGTCACCTCCCGCTTCCCTTGGCCTTTTCAGGTGGCTGCTCAGATCAAATGCAGCAAATACAAAGTTGTCCTGATGTCAATCCCCTCCCAGCAAGACACCTCTCTGCCCCAGCTGAGGGCATGTGGGGCCACCACACAGTATGGGGCTCCATCCAAAGGCCACAGGGGCATTAAGCAGGTGGCAAGCACTTCACGAGTGTGTCCCATGGGACTCCCGTTACAGAGAGCACAGCTGCTACAGGAGGGAAGCATCTTTTCATTTATTAAAGACTGAGAATACAACTGTGGGCCCGGCCACGAGAGCTGGATGCCTGAAGCAGAGCTAGGTTTTGGCTGGAAGGGCGCGGTCTCCTCTCCAGGCAGCCTTCAGCAATTTCAGCCAAATTTCCTACCCGGCAGGGCAACCCAACGTCCCCACCCTGGCTGCACTCCATCTGGAGCAGAGCCTCTCTCCACACCAGCCCAGCCTTGGTTACTTATTGCTTTGAACGTGCTAGTCTAGTACAGGGTGAATTAAAACAAAAATGCATGTCTGTTGCCGTGTGTTTGTGCTGTCCTCAGGTTGTGCTGGGAACCCTGGACGTCAGACCTGGAGAGGGATGGAAGAGAGGAGTGGATGAAGTCAGGCTGGGCTGAGAGCAGAGATGTCCCAGGGGCACCAGTGCTCCAGGACAGATCCTGTCTTTGCCAAGGAGTCACAAAGCAATAGCCTTTGGCACCCGGTGCTGGAGCCAAGCGGGTGCTGACAGTCAGCTGGGGCTGGAGGAGACGAGCAGCTGGCACCCAGCTCCTGAGCCCTGGTGGAAGGGCTGGGAGTCACAGCCAGACCAGAGGGATGCTGTGGCAGGCCTGCCTTCCCCACTGGCCTGAGGGAGGACAGCCCCAGCCAGCCCATGGAGCCAGAGACAGGAGGGGAGCTCCGAGGGAAGGACCAACCTGAGGCTTATTTGAACGTGTGGCTCTCAGCTCCTCCCCGGCCGAACCCTGGAAGAGACGGAGCGGGGTCAGCGCTGCTGTGGCATGGGGAGCACCCGAGGGCTGCAGCTCCTGGGCCAGGAGACAGGAGCCCCGAGCCAGACAGGAGCCCCGAGCCCTCCCACTCCCTCCACAACCCCAACACAGGCACCCACCTTTGGGCCCGAACAAGGCAGCGTAGCAGGGGTGGTTGCAGTAGGGTTTGCCATCGTGCTGCAGGGAGAGAGAAAGAGCATCAGCCCCACCTCTGCTTGTCCCAGCCCTCAGGTGCAGCTAACCCAGACCTGCTGGGCAGCAAACCTCACCTCTGCATGGCCTCCAGATGTCAGGGTCTTGTTACATTTCTCACATCTCAAGCAGGGCCGGTGCCAGTCCTTCCCCAGAGAAGTCACCTTCTCGGCTGCCATGGAAAGGAAAGGAGGTGGGTGAGTTGAGGCACTGAGCAAGCACAAGTTAGTTTTGGCAGATTGGTTGCCTTGCCATCAGCCCTAGGGAGGACATTTTTGGGCATTTTCTCAAGTCTGTCTGTCCAGGACAGAGGGCACTGTGTTAGACCCAAGTGTGCACATGCAGGAACGTGGATCCGCAGCAGTGGTGCCACGCCCAGGGTGAGCAGGGCTGCATCCATGAGGATGGACTGACTTCTACCCCATCTTCCAAAGACCTGAGGACCTCCCTCCTTCCAACATCAGCCTGCAAGGGGATTAATTTCTCCCTAGTGAGCTGGAGCCCAAGAAATCACTAGAGTTAACAGGGGTGAAAGGGGATGCTGGCAAGGACTGGGGAGGCAAAGCCATTGCCACACCCTGCCAACACAAACCAGTCCCTTCCGGCCACAGCTCGGATTCTGCTGGCAGCATGGCAAACCAGAGCTGGAGCCTGGCACGGGTTCAGGCAGCCATGGGAGGGACAACATGGGAGCCAGGACATGTTTGTGGAGGGGGGGGGGGGAAAGCACAGGGGGCCTTTTAAATGGAGCACAGCAGGGGAGAAGGGTATTTTCTGCCGGCATGTGTGCTCTTCCCATTGGCAGCCGAGCTCCTGGGAATTTATTAAGTGATTAAACAGAGCTGTCCACAGGAATCATGTCAAAGCCAGGTCTGAACACTGTCCACATGCCTGCAAATGGGACCAAGCCAGTGTGGGTAGTGCATGCCCTGGGCAGCCTGAAGCACCTTTTGCAGTCCAAATATGTCCACAACAGCCTGTACAAGGAGCAAGCTGGTGGCTGCAGAGGTGGGAGCGGGGGCAGTGCCCAAATGTCACAAGGCAGCCCCGCTGCCATTCCCCAGTGGCACAAAGGGCCTCCTGTGCCTGCAGCCTGGCAGCAGCAAGCATCCTCCCCCGGGTGCCCCTAGGAGCCTGAGCCTGGCCCGAGGCAGGACCCTCCTATCACTGCAAGGTTTCTGCAAGGAGCACAGCCTCCCCACCTCTTGCACATGCATTTGCACCAACACTTGGACAGGAGCTCTGCTAAGGCTCGTTACAGCACTCAGGCATGAAGGCAAAATTCCTGCAACCCCATCCCTAGTCCTCTCAGCATCACCTCCTCCCCACCCCTGCTCTCTACAGACATGATTTAGCCCAGAGCAGCCCGAGGCATGCCCAAGCAGGACCACCAGGCTCCAAAAGCCTCAGGTGCCCCTGAGCCAGGCTTGCTGTGCCTCCTCTGCCAGTGCTCTGGATAATCTGCAGGCACAGAAATCATGCATTCAGCTTGGTCCTCCAACAGCTTTTGAACCCTCCTCAGCCTCTGCATCAACAGAGACATTTCATAATAAGTGCAAGCGTGATAAATGCAAGGTCAAACCCCTGCTTGGTCAAACGGCGCCGTCCCAGCTGCTCCATGGCCACACCTGTGGGCACAGCAAACCCAGCTCACCCCGACCAGGACTGACCCAGAGCCAAGGGAAGGCACACGCTGCCACCAGTACCTCGGTGCCTCCTGATATCAAGCCACGCAATTAAATGAGGCACACCAGGAGCCTGAGTCACAGGAGGAAGCCACAAATTCTATTGTTCCTGAACTGCCATCCCAAAGCCTGGCTGCAAGCAGTGAGTTCAAGGCAGCATTCTCCAGCCACAGGAACCACAGCCCCAGCAGCGCTCTGGGCAGCACCCACACCAGCCCCAGCACAGCTCCTCAGGGTGGGCATCGCTGACACGCACAGAGAGCAGCTCCTGTGTTTGAGCCCCAACTCCTTGGCTGAGCACAAATAGTAGGGCACAGGCACAAGCAGAACAGAAATAAAGCAGAGAAAGAAGTCAGTGATGGCACCTGGGTTCCAGATCCTCCCTCATCTTGAGTAAATCAGAGAGCAGGGAGTGTCTCTAAGCTGCTCCCAGCAAACCCCCTCGAGTTCAGCTATGCCAGGCAAGTGGAGAGGTCTGGCAGAGCAACCTGCCTGTTCCAAAAGGTGATAGCAAAGTGAGAAGCTCAAACCCCACAAATCCTCAGACAGGACAGCAGGTCCATGGCCCCAGAAGGGGCAGGAGTTTTGGGGCCCCAGTTTGGAGGGAAGACATCTGCGGGAAGCCCAGCAGCAGACAGCAGCTCAACAAGGCTTACACCAACCCTGCAACAGCGGCTTCAAAATAGCACCCAGGGGTGTCATCCTGCTTTGCTAAACCACACAGAGCAACGTGTGGGCGACCCACTGACCCAGGCACTTGCCCAAAGGCATAATGTGCAAGGTGCTTGCACCTTGGGAAGGTGCTCGCTTCACCTGCCCAGGCTTTCAGAGCAGCGGGCTTTACCAGCTGGCCCTTTGGGCTGCTGAGCAGCTCGGGGCTGCGGGCTCTGCTGGGAAGGAAGTGAAGCTGGGCTCCCTTGCTGCTCTGGAAACACCCAGTGCAGCCTGCACTCTGCAGCCAGGCATCTCCTGGAGGTGGATCTATTGGATCACCCACCCGGGGCGCCCCGGGGACCCACAGCGCAGGGCTGAGCGATTCTGGGATACCCCAGGAATTTGCGGAGTCGGGCTGCGCAGCACGGGGGCCAGAAGCCGGGGTGCCCAGAGGATCCCCAGCCCGGCATCGGTGCCCGGCAGATGCCCCGAGGTGCGGGCGGCTGGGGCGGGGCGGGAAGCCCTTACCGAAGTAGACCTCCTTCTGGCAGCGGGGGCACTTGGGCATGGTGTCGGCTCGGCTGGGCTCGGGGCTCCGCTCGCACCGCCTGTGGGATGCTCCACGCCGGTCCCGCCGAAGTCACTGCTCGCCCGCCCCGCCCCGCCAGCACCGCCCAGATGTGCGCTCCGCCCCGCCCAGATGTGCGCCCCGCCCCGCCCAGATGTGCACTCCGCCCGCAGCTGGAGGGGCGGCCCGGGGCACGGCCCGGCGAGGGCTCCAGAGACGGGGTCCTGCACCCCCTCCAGCCCTACCCCTCCTGCACCCCTTGCCCCTGCCGCCTCCAGGTGCGCGTCTTGCGCCCTTTGCAGCGCACAGCCCCCCGGCCCTGGCGCTCCGGCCCCCGCTGCCCCCCCGGCCAGCCCCGGCCCACGCGTGGGCTGCGGGGGGCCGAGAGCCCCGCGCCGAGCGGGAGCTGTGCTTGGCGTCTCTCAATTAACCCCACTCGCAGGTAGAGATTCACGGGTGCTGCCCACCTGGGCTCACCCCCTCCGAGCACAGTGTTTCTCTCAAGGGAGTGTAAAAGTCGAGTCTCAGGCAGGGTCTCGTGCCCATGGGGAATTTTGGGGTGCGGGGTGAAGCAGGCGGGGGCTTCAGGACTGTAACCCCGCTCCTGCAGGACATTGGGAATGGCGTGGGTGCGGCACACGGCTCCGCTCACTGTGGAGAGCCAGCCCATCTGTGTCACTGACTTTGTCATTTTATTAGGAGGGAGGACTTGTTGTTCCTTTGTGCTTGGCTGTGAAGGAAATGAAAAGCCTATCCAAAGGTCTGTTTTGTATGAAACAATCCTCCCCAGGGCACGTTGCTGTGCTGGAAAGGTCATGAGGGCTTGTGAAACCCAGCGCCAGGACGCCTAGTGACTGCGTCCCGAAATGTGAGGCATCCCTCCCAACACAAACAGGGCCCTGCTGACACCGGATCCCACCCGTGGGTGCAGGGGGAGAGGCGGCAAGCTGTGCCCAGAGGCGAAGTTCATGTTCAGCTGGGACTGTTCTACGACCCAGCCTGGCTCCAGGAGCCTCTCTTCCAGCACAATCTCCCTGCTGATGCTCCCTACTGCTGCTGCCAGTGGTCCCAGTCTGTGAGCCCACAGCTGGCAGCCCCACTGCAGGCTGGGGGGCACCGTCCTGCCCCAAGGGCAGCGCTGGGCTCAGCAGGACGGGCACCACCCACACCGGCAGGATGTCACCGGGAGCAGCTCCCTCCTGAGGCGTGAGTCATGCCGAGATGCTGAGACAGTGTCTTACAGTATGGGAGGGTAGGCAGAGTGTCCTGCAAGGGCCTCCACCCTGCCTCCTCCCCATTCTCCCTGCCCTGAGGCACCGGCACATGCAGGAACCCGTATTTCAGCCACATCACAACCCCCTGCACCCAGACACAGCACTCGCTGAGCGCCCAGCTGGGTTACCCAGGCCAGGACTCTTCCCCACACCACGAGGGGTGCAGCCTGCACCCTGGTGAAATATGGGGGACAAGACATGTCCTCTCCCCTCTCTGGTGGCCCTGCTCCCCCTCCTACATGGTGCCAGGCTGCTTTGGGGCCACTGACTGGCTCGGACGGACGCCTTCAGCTGCAATCCCTTTTAAGGAGGTTTTGGGCAGGCCAGCAGCTGAAAACTACCCTCCTGCAAGTCCCTCCAGCTGGCCAGCCCTGAGGCCAGTCCCCATGGACCACTTGGCCCAGCTCCTCCTGTGTCAGGAATGCTCCCACCCCGGCTGGGGCAGCAGGTGCCTGGGCATGGCGCCGCACACTGAGTGACCCGGCTGGAGCAGAGCCTGGCCATCCCCTCCTCTCCATGTCCCCATGGACTTTCTGGAGGTTGTTCTGTTCACCCAAGAGAGCAGGCACAGAACGTGGGCCACTCACAGAGAAGGCACCACCGAGCCACATGGTGCTCTCTGCCAAGCCTGCCTGCGTGGGGCTGTGTGCCTTCTGGCCCCTCGTGGCTCTTGGTTATCCTGGCTGGCCCTGCTGGGTTACCAGAACCCCTGGACCTTGGGCTGCACCCAGCCTGCTTCACCAGGAGTGAGCCAAAGCATGGTGCTGTGTGCCCTGCAAACCTACATGAATCCCAGCAAGCCAATCTCAGTGGGAAGGCTGCTGTGGGGCACAGCCCTGGATCCTGCACCCCATGGGAGCTGTGCCTGCACCCTGCCCACTCCTGTCCCCCTGATCAGCAGGCATGCACAGGGCTGGGGCAGTGCAGCAAAGCCATCTGGCAGAGGGCCCCAGCAGGGAGGGAGGAAGGGCCACAGGTGCTCCTGGAGCACAGCAGCATCTCAGGAGCCCATGGGATACAGCCTCTTGTCCATTTTACAGGGAGCAGGTCCATAAACACTTGGAATGCCGGTGTGCAAAACCTGTCCGCACTCTGCTATGGAGCAGTCTCACTGTGCTGGAGGGAGCTGGCTGGAAACGATGCAGCAGGCTGACATTTGGGGTCACTGCTCCTTCTGCCATTCAGGATCCCCCCAGGACAAAAAACCGACTGTGTGGGAGCCTTCTTGGAGTGGCAGTGAGCAGCAGCCAGCTCATCCTTCTTCATTGGGGTGCCATGCCCACGCATACAGACAAGGTCATCCAGTGGGCAGCTCCAGTGCTGGGCAGAGACAGCACCAGGGAGCAGCAGGAGAAAAGCAGGGGTGGTATTTTCAGCAAACCCAGGTCCCACCCAAAGCATCATTTCAAATCAAGGTTCATAGCCTGACAGGGAAACAACCCAGGCAGCGCCAAGGAGAGCAGCCTCTTCAGGAAAGCACAGCTTTATCTTATCTGCAGACCTTGTTCCAGCTAATTTAACCATTAGACTGAGCATGCCTCAGCTGTCAATGCCCTCTGATAGGAATCTGTGGGTGAGGCTCTATCCTGAACATCAGGCGCCAGCGCTCCCCGATGGCATGGCAACGGCCCTCGGAAAACCTGGGCTGTCTCATTTGTTTGTTTGGGTGGTGTTGTTATGGCCAGGGCTATCCCCTCCCTTGGCAAGAGCCAGCACCAGCTCCCCAGCTCCATCTGTGCCCTATTTTGTGAAAGGTCCCTCCAGCCCCCAAGAATTTCTTGTGCTCCTGGGGTAGAGTTGCGAGTCAAGAGCTCCTGGGTGTGCCAGAGCTGCCTGCCTCAAGCATCTTGGCCACTGGTGACTACTGCAGTAACAACTGGAAAAGCCACTGGCATTTTTGCAGGCAGGGCAGTGACATAAGTCGATTTTGGTTTGTTTTGCTAACACAGCAAGAAAAAACCAGCTATTTCCATGTAGCAGACCAGCCCATCTGCCCAGGCAGCAGCTGCAGGCTCCCCCTCCTGCCCCACCTTGCTGGAGGGGGGGTAGGGGCCTCCACAGTTCTCAGAGCCCCCCAACATCCTTGCACAGAGGGGAGAGGATGCACCAGTGAGGGCGTGACCCAGTGGACGGTGACACCCCGGTCCAGCATTGTCCCAGCACTCTCACAACTGCAAGTCCTGCAAAATCTCCTCCCTGGCCGTGTTTCAGCCCACACTTGTGCATGTCAAAGGCCCTCTCAGCCAAGACTATTTGTTGTAAAATATGTGCCACACAACCCAGCATGGAACTCTAATTTGACAAGAAAATTATAGATGGCTTAAAACAAGCCTGGCAGAAGCTGGGGGGAGCTGCCAGGCACATGATGCCATCAAGAGGAGCTCTCGGTGTGCCCTGCAACAGGGGCTGGCAGGCTCTGCCCCCACTTGCCTCCATCCCCGCCGGATCTGCACGCGGCTAATCCCATTACCAGACAGACAGGAAAGCAACGGCACCGAGGCGGCTGTCAGGGCAAATTACACCCGAAGGAAAACCTCTGGGATACGTCTGCATAGAGCTGAGAGGCCACTGCTGGCTGGGAGTAACTGTGAGCAAGGCAGCCGCAGGAAAGGCCTTGGGGGCAAATTGGGGAAGGGGCTGGGAAAGGGGCACTCTGCGGGTTTGTGGCACACCCACCGGCACGCTGCCTCTGTGCTGTAAAGCCCCAAATGGCTCGAGCCTGTCAAATATGCTCACTGCCATGCCAAAATCTGTGCTCTGTGCCCTTGGGGACACAGGGCAGAGCCGTCCTGCCTCGGGCACGGGCAATCACATGTCTGCTTCCAGCTGAAACTGTAAAAATACTTCCAGGCCAGCTCAGGCAGCTGGCTGCCCTCACAACCCCTCGTCAGGTCAGCTCTCACCCTGAGGGGCAGGGCGTGAATTATCACCACGGGGTTAATGTTACACTGCACGAGCAATAACAAACACGGAGCTGCTCCCGGCTCAGCGTGGACGGAGCACGCAGGACTGCCCACGTGGGGAAACAGGAACATGGTGAGGCTTCCATCCATGGGACAAAAGGGTGTGGCAGCCCTTGTCCTCCTTTCCAACCCTGCCAAGATGTGGAAAATCTCCTCCAGTTCCATCCAGGCTCCCCGAGTCTCCCTGAGTAGCGTCTGGCCAAAGTCTCCGCTGCCATCTGCTCTTTTCTGCAAGTTTCCATTAGTGGCAACCCAAGGAAACCTCCTGGCTAAATCCTGCTGGGGGAGGATTTGGGACATTTTCCTGGCATGGCCTGGCTGTTTCTACTGCGGCTATCCAATGGGGCCAGGATTATCAAGGAAGCAAAGTCTGCTGCTTTGGAAAGCTGCCCAGTGTCCAGGAGGGGTTGCCTCTGCCTGCCAGGGAGATGCACATGGGTGCTGGGGCTGGCAGGGACTGTGGACACTACTCAGGGGCTACTCTCAGGAGATCTGTGCCAGGGATCACCTCCCCAGCCTCCCTGGCAGCACCACTTGCCCTTGTCTGGCTCCAGGCTGTTGATGCCACACCTTTTATTCCTGGTTAAAAATTCACTGTAGGTGAGGCAAAGGGGTGCAGAAGTGTTTGCTCTCTCTGTGAGCATGCAGCTCAGCGTGGTCATGCCATGGCAGTGGAGCAGGAAGGTGAAAAGGATGTGATTACTGTGCTCTGACATCCCCAGGCACGACAGAGGGCTAGGGCAGAGCAGGAGAGAGGAGGAGAGGAGGAGGAGTCACAGGTTTGCTCACATTAGCAGCCTGCACTCCTCCATCCTGGCACAGGTATTCCTCCCCCAGCAGTCTGCCCCTGGGCACTCCAGGAGCCCCTCAAGCTCCCCAAGATGGTTCCCAGCTGCTCACCCTGCCTGAAAACCTAAAGGCTGATGCAGAGCTCTGCCTGCATCCTGGGGGGTCCCCTCGTGGATGCCCCCAGGCAGCAACACTGGAGAAGGGGAGCCAGCAGCACCCTCACCAGGGTCACAGCCTGCACCAGCAGCTCTCCCTGTGTGACACTGCAGGGCACTGCACTGGCAGGGACACTTACAGCCCAAGTCCTTCTTCTCTGCTTGATTTTGTGGCATTCCTTCTTCTTCATCCCTGCCTGCCCACCTACACCCTCTCCAGTATTTACACCCAGTTCTTTAACCTCCCACTGGGACCAAGCCAAAGCTCAGCCAGGCCAGGAGAGCCCCTCTGCTGAGCCAGCTCTTGGCCCTGTGGAAACAAGCTGTGCTTACTGGGTCGCTTTCAATATCCCATCTTAAATCACATCTTCCAGCACTTCATCCCTTTTGGCTCCTGTTTATTGACTTCCCAGCAAATGCTTTAAATCTGTCTGGCTTCCCTGCCTGGCTGTGCTGCTCTGGCCCCTGGTGTCCCTGAGTCAGCCTGTCCTGCTCTCTCCCTGCATTTCAGGAGCCCTCCACACCGTGATGCCTGCAGCCCCTTCCCTGCATGGACTGGCTCAGAGGTACCCAGGGCTGCCCTCATCATTCCACCCCTACCAGCTCCTTTCCCGGTGTTTCCCATGTGTGCAGCGTGCTGTGCCTCTCTGGGAGCAGCCTTTGTGCACTCTCCATCCCTTTTCTGGCCCACAAAGGACAGCACAAGCTGTGCAGCTCCGTTCCTGGTGGCACAGGCACCCTCAGCCTTGTGTTGAGAAGGACCAGTAGGTGACAATCCTGCTCCTCCTGCAGCCTGGGGACACGCAGGCTGGCACCCATCACTCACACTGCCCTCAGAATAGTTTGACCAGCTGCTGAGTTCTCTGCTGAGCTCTGCTGGCTCCCAGGAAACCTAGGAGCCAGCAAGTGAAATGGCCCAGGACAAATTCACAAGGCTTGGGGGATTTCCAAGCAAAGCTGCATCCACTTTGTTCTCTATTTTCATCTGTACCCTGGAGAGCTTGTCTGTAATCACCAGGGCCCTCCGACTTTTTTATCCCACTAGCAAGTCCAAGCTGAAAAAAAAATAAAATATTTTACATCCCTGAGGGGAAGGATGTTTTCCAAGCCTCAAATAAAGGAGCACTTTAAGCTCACATAGGCCTCCCAAAAATAAATACAAAAATGCACCAAGGACTAGAGGCCAGAGCTGCCTTCCCTGCTTGAGCAAAGGGCCACTCTGCTGTGTCTGTGCCCTGGTCCCCATACAGGACCCATGAGGACAGGGACAGCCCTGGCCCCTCAGCACACACAGATAATCCCATAGAGGACCCGAAAATCCTCCCACAGCCTTCTGGTTCCTGCTCTTAACACCCACCCTGGGGACACCTGCTGTACCTGGGGACACTTTGTGTCACAAGAGGCACCCAGTCCCTCCACCGACCTGAGGGTGGAGGGACATTGCCCACCCAGAGCCTGAGCAGCCAGGTTGTGCCCTTTGGCATAGCAGGATGCTGTGATATTTGCAGGCTTCCCAGCACTCCATGGTGCAGCAGAGCTGAATTTTGTCTATTTTTGATTTCACTGCATTCCTTCAGCAAAACTCTCATGGGGAAAAGAAAATGTAAGGATTAAAAAAAAAAAAAATTGAAAAAAAAAAGGAAGGAATCGAGGGGGAAGCCAGCCCATGGTGGGATCCTGCTGGCATTGCTGGGCCTGGCTGGTGCACGGCACAGCATGGGGAGGAGAATCAGCCTGGGCAAGCCACCAGGGAAGCTCCCTGCTGCAGGGCACGGCCACAGGCTAGCAGAGAGGCTGGCATATTAAGCTCGTTAATTAATGATGGGAAATAAGAGTTGCAAGGGGAGATGGATTCGTGCCGAGGGCGTTGCTGGCAGCTCTGCTGGGCCCCGGAGGAGCGATGGGCACCCCTCAGCTCAGCACCGCTGCTGCTGCACGGGGCAAACCTGGCAAATTCTGGCTGCGAGGGCCCAGCCGCGGGTCAGGGGAGGAGCCGAGAGCGACACCGCTCTGATTTACTCCGCAGCCTTGTCCCTGAAGCATCCCGGGGTCAGGTCTCCATGGAAACCGCACCAAAACACGAACACACGGAGCCCGTTCCCGAGCCGGGAGCTGCGCTGCCGAGCCCTCTGTGCCTGGGAAAAGGCTCCGTGCCGCTGGGATTGCTGCCAGGAGGGAAAAGCCGCTGCTCCCTGCTGGTCCCATCCCGCAGCTGGGCCCGCTGCATTTCCCAGCTGTGCCCTGCCCGTGGCTGCCAACCAGCCCCTCCTGCACGGCACGGAGCAGCTCCGGGGCTGCGGCTGGCTTCCGCCACGGCGGCTCTGTTTTCCCCAGCAGACGGGCCAGTGGCATGCCCGGGTCCCCGGGGGGCACGGCCAGCCCTACGGGGCTCTTGCAGGAACGTGACGGAAGGGACGAGCCCGAGCAGCAGTTCCCAGACGCGGTGTTTGGCTTGGCAGCCCCAAGCTCCGTGCCTCTCTCCAGACACCCTGCTCCGAGGGGAATAGCTGGATGTCTAAAACCAGGCCTGGCAGCAGGACTGCCATCTGGCTGGGACAGGGCAGCCCCCAGGGGCTGGACGATGCCCCCGCACTGCATTCCTGCCCTGCTGCTGCCAGGCTGAGCTTTCCCGAGGGCAGCCCCACTCAGGCACTGTGCCTGCTCAGCGAGCTGGGGGGAACTGCAGCGCTACAACAGGGAACGACGACATCTGCTCTTTAACTTCTCCCCACTGGTTTCCCACTTCCCAAAGCTGGGAAAGACCCATCCCAGCGCACCCCATCCCGTCTGCAGGGCCAGCGCAGCTTCCTACAAGGCTGCTGTGCTCGCAGCGCAGGAACAGCTCCCCGGGAGGAGCTCGGGCTCCGCTGGAGCTGCTCCGGCCGGCCCCAGGAGGAGCCAGCCGGGATGGGGCAGCAGTGAACACCTTGTCATGGGACCCGAGGGATGCTGTGTGGAGTGCACAGCCTCCCCCACCTCCACCCGGAGCTGAGCTGCACAGCACATCTCTCAAAACCTTTATTGTCAGCAAATAACAAAAGTCAGCCCTGCAGCAGCACAGGGAGCCTGAAGAGAGCGGGGTGCTG
Organism: Fringilla coelebs; assembly: GCF_963513975.1. NCBI lineage: Eukaryota > Metazoa > Chordata > Aves > Passeriformes > Fringillidae > Fringilla > Fringilla coelebs. Next base: position 30,759,995 of record NC_140067.1, on the reverse strand, counting down.
GTGCCGAGGGCTCGCTGCCCCCACGGGTCCTGCCCCAGCCCCCCCCGCTCTCCTGGGCAGCAGCAGGGCTGGGCGTGCACGGGGGACGGGTGAGAGGGGGACACGTGTCATTCTCCAAAGCAAGGAGCACATTTACAACTGCTTATAAATAAACACAACAATGAGAAACCTTCGGCTCTGGGAAGCAGGGGTGGTCCTGCTGCCCAGGCCACCAGCCCAATGCGCTCTGTCCTCCAAAGGTGGGGAGAGGAGAGCCCACTCCCCAAGGGCTGCAGCTGCCAGGGGCTCCCTGGCACAGGCTGTGCCTCCAGGGGGATCAGGCTGGGGACACCAACCTAAACCAGCCCGCAGAGCAGGCTGGGGCACCTGCCTGGGTGCCCCTACAGGGATTCAAAGACAGGGATGTAGGGAGCTGCCAGACCTAACAGTGGACAGGGCCAGCTGTGGGACCCAGGGACAGCGAGAGCCAGGGCATGGAGCCTGGGAAGGGCCAGGAGAAGGGCAGTGCTGCCAGGTGTCACACATCTCCAGCAGCTGGTGAGGAAGAGGGCAACCCCAACCCCAAGCACTGAGGGACAGCCTGGAGCACCCTCCCGTGGTGGGACTCCTGCCACCACCTTCCCCCATCCTCAGCCCTTTGGGTGCCACCGCCATCCCCTGCCCACGGGGACATCCCCAGAGCTGCCCTGCTGCCTCCCACACTCGGGGGCCGGTGGGAGGGCTGGGGAGGGCAGAGCGCATTGGGAACCACCAGAGATACCTTCTACCTTAGCCTTAAAACACTGAAGCTTATATTAGAGACCATGATAACAACCCAGGGGCAGGGCTGTCCTGCCAGGAGTAGGGACAGCAGAGAGGGCACAGCTCCGTGGCCAGCCTGGCGAGGCTCTGCTCGGGCTGGGAGCAGCAGGTTAGTACAGGAGGGGCACAGAGCGTGCGGGCAGGGCAGGGACGCTGCCTAGGGCTGGTTCTTCGCCTCAGGGTCTTTGTCGTAGATGTAGCTTCCCACAGCTCCGGTGTTGACACCTGCACGGGCGAGAAACACCAGGGTGAGGACACGGGCAGGAAGGTGGCAGGTGTAGGAGTGTACTCTTTGTTGACCGAGGGACAAAACTATCTTTTGTCCCCTTAAAAGGAAAGAAGCCCAGAAGTTTCTCTCCTCGATTAAGTGAAAAGAGACTTCATAGGACTTGGGGGACTTCACCTCACACTCAAGGATAGCTCATTAGACAGAGGCTAAAAAGTCCCGCCTGGGCAATTAACTAGAAAAGGACTTGAAGAAAGGAACTAATGGCTTTTGTAAAGTGTTTTACCAGGAGCAAGAACGTCTAGCACCTGGCTCGGTTTTTCTGTTTGTTATTTTGCCTTTTATTAAACCTTTTTGTTTCCAACACTGCAAAAGAAGCCCTCCTGCTGATTTTTATGCCTCCAAGGGTAGCTGAGCTATCTTGGGTGCGTTATTGGCCTCCGAGAGCTTATCAGACCAGGCTCGAAGAGGTTACTATAAGAGGCATGCTCCAGGGAGATGTCCCCTCCGGGTGGTGGCATGAGCATCGACAGTGGCAGTCCCTGGACTGGGTCCCCCCTTGTGCCCCCAGGCTCTCACTCACCCTTTGGCCCGAAGAGGATCCCGTAGCAGGGCTTGTGGCAGTAGGGCTGTCCATCGTGCTGTGTGGGGCAGAGAGAGAAACCTGTCACCTGGGCTGGGGGCCGGGGAAATCCAGTCCCCAGGGCGTGCCCACCTGGCTGGACGCCTCTCGTGCTTCTCCCCTGCAGAGGCCCAACAACCCAAGCGCTTGCCCAGGCTGAGAGGCTGCTCCTCCCAGCCCTGCCCTCCTGCAAAGGCAGTGGTGCCATCAGGATGGCCTGGGACATCTCAGCCATGCCCCGCTGGCATCCCCAGGTGTGCAGGCCAGGGTTCTGAGGCTGGCCCTCCGTACCTCGGCGTGTCCCCCCGGGGTCAGCGTCTTGCTGCAGCGCTCGCAGCGTAGGCAGGGACGGTGCCAGTCCTTCCCCAGCGAAGTCACCTTCTCAGCTGCAGTGGGACAGGGAGAGAGAGTCACACCGGCCTGCTGCAACGTGCCAAGGGGGAGCATTCCCCACGGAGATATCACACAATCCCAGGAGAGCCCTCAGGATCTCCAGCCTCCCACGTCCTTCCCACCCCTCTGGTGCCTCGAAGGTGACAGAGGATGGCTGAGGACAGCTATTACCACACGGCAGGTGACACAATGCAGATAAAGCCCTGCAGCCAGGAGTATATCCAAGAGGACCCATCCCTGAAGACCCCTCAGGCACATCCCTCTGTACCCACAACCCCCTCTCTGATCCAAACCCCACTCCCAGCCTCCCTGCATGCCCCAGGGTTCCTGCAGAGAGCCCATTTTCATGGAGCCATGCCACCCCAGGCAAGCACACACACTTGCCACCTTACCAAAGTAGACCCTCTTGCCACAGCGTGGGCACATGTTGGGCTCCCCGGTGAAGGTGGTGACACTGGAGGCTGGAAGAGAAGAGGACATGTGCCTGGGACCCGGGGGGACATCTCAGCCAGGACACAGCGGGGTGGGGTGGACCCCACACACAAACCCTGCAGCTCACACCGCCACCAAAGACGGGGGCTCTGCGCTGGCTGCCCAGCACGGCAAAGGGCCAGGCTGCCTGTCCTGCCCTGCCCCTCACCTTTGCTGGGTCCCTTGGGAGGTGCAGCATTCACCTTCCTCTCCTCCACCTTCACGGGGTGCTCGATGGGTCCCGGAGCAGTCTGCCCCTCGATCTGCGGCTTGTCATAGATGTAGGAGCCGGCCCCGCCGATGTTCACCCCTGCAGGGGCACAGAGAGCCTGCGGTGCCTGGGAGCCTCGGGGCCTCCATCGTTCCCCCAGCCCCTGGCCCTCCTCCCCCAGCCCCGCTGAGCCAGGGCCCACTGCTGCACTTCAGCCCTGGCTTGCTTTCTCCTGACCCAAGCTCCCTCCAGCCACATCTGGGATAGGAGACTAACTCCACCTTCTGTTTGAATGGGAATTTGTTTTTTTAAATATTAAAAAAAAAAAAAAAAAAAAGGCAGCTGTCAGAATAGATTCCTTCTTTCCTCGCTCCCTCCCTCCTTCCCTCCCTCCAGCAGCTCTTTTCTCCCTTTGCACAAGCAGACAGCAGGCCTGGGACTGCAATTTGCTGGCTCGATGCTCTGCCCATGCTAGCCTGGCTTCTGGGATGTTGCTGGGGCCACCAGGTGGGATGAGGGGACCTGGCCCCTCCTGCAGCCCCGAGCCCAGCACCACGGGCAGGGGGGACACGGACGTACCTTTGGGGCCGAACAGCGTGGCGTAACAGGGCTTGTGGCAGAAGGGCTTCCCATCGTGCTGGGGAGAGAGGGCAGCGTTAGGAGCGGTGACCACGGCTCGCCCTCTGGTGTCAGAGACCACCATGGCCATGCCAGCACCCTAAATACACCCAGCTGTGGGTCTGCAGCACCAGCCTGACCCAGCCTGAGCACCCGGGGGTTTCTCCTGCATCAAGCACTCGTGCTGCTGCGCACAGGTCCTGCCCTGGGGCTGGAGCACCAGTGCCCACGGCAGCTCAGCCACGGGCACCTCCAGGGCCCGGCCCAGCCGCGTGGCACCGGAGCCAGCGAGGCACGGCCTCAGCCCCTCAGCACGCTGTGCACAGCCCGGCCACTCTCCTGCTCAGAGCACCGTGGGAGCTCAGCTTCGCCTTTCCCTCGCCTTGGCCCAAGATCAGAGGCCCCACAGGGGCTCCGGTCCCAGCCCAGCTGCTATCGACCCCGCTATCGTCTGCGGTGATTATCACAGGAAGGCAGGAGGCAGGCGATAAGCCCCAGAACTCCCCGTTTCTCATGGGCCAGCTGGAACCCAGTCCAAGAGAAAAGAAAGAGTGTTTGTGGCTGGAGCAGGGGGCCAGCAGGGCTGCCACACACACTGCCCTGGGTAGAAAACCCACTGGGAACCCGTGCTCAGGCAGGATCCCACCCCATCTCCTGCTCGGCCCCACTCAGCGCCTCAGCCCTGCTCCTGCCCTCCATCCCTCTGCTGCAAGGCAAGAATGCTGCCCATGCAGGGCAGGGTGGCAGCTGAGCAGAGGGGCCATGCCACAGGCGAGGGCTGGGACAGCCAGAGGTAAGGCTGAGGGAGGGAGAAGGCTCTGGGCTGGCCAAAGGCAGCTGCAAAATATTGCAAGGCATAAATATGAGCGTGCTCACAGCGTTGCCATGCCAGAGGGGAGGATAAACATTTAACTGGTCTCCCCGCGACACCTTTCCAACCTAGCCTCCTCAAAAGGAGGGAGAAAAAGCAGGGAAGGGCCAAATCTGCTGTCGGCAGAGTCAGTGGGGCTTGGCTGCCCTCCCCTATGGGAACAGAATCCAACCTTATATGGAGAAGCAGCAAATCTTCTGGGCTTAACCCGGCCTGGAGCACAGATCCACCTCGCTGGCAGGACAGGCCCCGCTTCCCCACGGGCTGGGGGCCACCAGCACGGCTGTCCCTGCTGCTGCCCAGCTGTGCTGCCTGCTAGAGCCAAGCTAAGGAGCTGGTGACACTGCGGAATGGCAGGTGCTGTGCAAACCCCGGGTGTCACACAGGGACACTGCACGGGAGAAATACAGTTGCTCCGAAGCCCGAGCAGCTGCAACCAGCAGCGTGGCACCTCGCACTCCCAAGTGCAGGGGAGTGGCAGTGGCATCGCACTGCAGCGCAAGCTCCGGGGCACAGAGAGCGCCAGCGCCGAGCCCTCGTTGCCGTGGCAACCCAGGATTCCCCGTTCTCGGTGTTTTTAACCACAGGTCAGCGCAGGCTCGCACACACACACCTCTCCAAAGCTGTGCAATGCCCAAACAAGTCTGCCCGGTGCATGGAACTTACTGGGGCATGCCAAGGGAGCCCAGGGTGACAGAGTAGGGTCACCACACGTGGTGCCAGCACCACTCTGTGGCTCGCCCAGGGCTGTGCACAACAGCACTCTGAGTTGCAGCAGCAGCGTTTGAAGCCACAGTGTGTTCTCCTGGGCTTGGCATGCCGCAGGGACAGCGCCTCCACATGGCATCAGATATCTACCCCAGCCCCGGCTTTGGGATTTTCGTCCCACCAGGCCCCCCTGAGTGCCAGCACGGCTCCCACCCTGCCCACCCTGGCAGATCTTACCTCGGCGTGCCCACCCGGGGTCAGGGTCTTGTTGCAGCGCTCGCACTTCAGGCAGAACTTGTGCCAGTCCTTGCCCAGGGAAGACACCTTCTCAGCTGCAGGGGACACGAGAGAGGGGTGAGCCACTGCCCAGCACCCGCCGAAGCGCCAGGGGCAGCCAGGCCTGGGAACCAGGGGGGCTGCACCCCAGAGGGGCTGCGCTCGCTCGAGGGGGGCTGCTCACACTGCTGCTCACATCAGCCACGCTGCAGGAAACAGGAGCCACTGAGCTGCAGCCCCCAGGGCCGCCCCAGCCCTGTGGGACGTGGGCACAAAGCCCGGCTCTCTGACCCCTCACAGCACGGCACCAGCTCTTGAGAAGGACATTAACCCTGTCCCAGCTGGAAGCAGGAAAGCAGGACAGCCCCAGCTGCCGTCCGACAGCCCGCGCTTTCCCACACACCAGTCCAGCAACGGTAGCGTTTTCTTTCCTGCTCCCCGTGGCTATTTTTACCCACCACGTTACCCGGAATGACTTCACTCCCATTCAAATATTTGGCGTTTCCATGCCCACCCCGCCCCTGCAGTCACACTCCCCCCACGCACAGCCAGCCTCTCCCCGGGGAGCCTCAGCCGCAGCTCCAGAGATGCTCCCTGGAGGAGGGGATGGCAGATGGCCTCCACTGTCACCCAGGATGGACATGTGGCCTGGAAAACACCTGCCCCTTGCCCCCAGCCCGGGAACAGGCACGATGTGTGGACGGGCACACAGCCACCGTCCTTGCACGGCCACAAACCTGCAGAGCAGCTCGCTGCCAGCACTGAAAACAGTGACAAATCGCCAGTGGGCAAATTCAGGCAAGGCAAACGCTTTGAGACTGGTTGTATGAATACAAATACAATCCTTCCATCTGGCCCTGAGCTGTAGGCCTCCAGGAGCACCCTGGGAGGCAGCACAGGCTGCCAGTGTCCTCTTGCATCCCCAGCCTTGCACCATCCCCTCTCCCTCCCAGCTCCTGGGCGGCAAAGGGCTGCCTTGTGCCCCCCACGGATCCCTGCTGGGCCTCCCTCTGCCCCGCACATGTGCAGAGACAGCTGGAAAACAGTGTGAGCCCGTTAAAGCCACCGTAAAACTAAATCAGGAGAGCCAAATAAAATATTTAACAAGCAAATAAAAGTGCAAACAGAGCTGGCTGCGCTCCATGAGAAGACCTCCTCTGCGATGTCAGGCTTCCCCCAAGGACCTCAGCAAATGTCACCTGTTTGCATCCAGTTGAGATGGGGGTCAAGAGCTCCCCAAAGGGCAGCTCCTGGTTCTAGAGCCACCCTCCTCCCAAGGCAAACAGCTGCATCCGGGGCAAGATAAGCCGAAACAATGCCATCATCACCCAAAAATTCCATCGCAGTGCAAAGCCGGGAGGGAGGGGCAGTGTGACAGGGCAGAGCCAGAGCCACTGCACCAGGGTGCACAGGAGACTCCCGAGAGCACCTCCAAGCAAGCACACGAGAGATGGACTTTGGGGACTCGCATCGTTGGAAGAAACTCCAAATCCACCTCCTGCTGGTGACACGGGCTGTAGAACCAAACCCAGGCAGGAGCAGACAGCAGGGCAGAGGGATGCCCCACCAGAGCCTGGGGTCTGGCCTGCCTGCCCAAAGTTGCCAGAGCTAATCCCTGCTGGCTCCAAGCCCAGGGGCTCGGGAGGGCCCATGTCTCCCCAGCCCCTCACAGAAGGCAGCACACAAGGAAGGGGCCAGAGCTGCCCTCCTTTTCCTCTGCAGCCCTCCTCTGCCTCTGAGAGCAGAGAACCAGCTGCAGGGTGAAGAGCCCCCAGGCCCCAGGGATTCCCCAAAACTAGGGGAATACGGAGGTCCCAGCACTCCACTGCCCTGGGGCCATTGCAGGAGCCCTGCATCGTGCCAGCCCTCCCGGCAGGGACAGGAAGGTTCCTCCCGGGGTGACCAGGGAGGGAAGCCGAGCGTGATGGGCTGAAAGCCGAGCCAGGGGCTCGGGGCCAAGGAACCGCTGGGCTTTGTCACAGTGGATGCACTCTCAGCCAGGCCGGGCTGTGCTCCGGCTGCGCCACCCCAGCTCCCCCCGGCCCCGACCCAGCGCCGCCACGGCCACGGGTACAAAGCGAGGAGGAAGCTCCCGGCGGATGTTTTCCAGAGGCCATGGCAATTATAACTGGCCACAGCCCCCACCAGCTCCTTCCTGCTCCCGCGATACAAAATGCTCCCCAATGACCCCCCCTCCGCCCCAGAATAACATTTCAGCAGATGGAAATCCTGGCTCCTCCCTGCCAGATGCACCCCCCTGCCGATGCATCCCCGAGCCACGCAGGGCGAGAGGGATCCCGGCGGCACGCACAACCCGTGACAGGGCACGGGCCAGGAGGGAGGGGAGAGCACCCGGAGCACAGGGACAGCCCGGGAACCACGGGGGCTGCCCTCGCCTCCAGATGGAAATGCCGCCCAGGGGCCGCTCGGGCATCCTCTGGCTGCGAACGAGGATTCCCGGGGGATGCATCCGGGACCGACACAGCCGGGATGGCTTTCCAAAAGGCATTGTTTGCACCGAGCAGAGGAAGCAGCTTGGAGCCACTCCGGCCCATTTCCAGGGCAGCAGCCTGCGGCCACACCATCCCATAAATCACTGCGGAGGGAAGGGACCAGCGCCCAGATTTCCTGTCACTCGGCCACAGCTGCTCCGCTATTGCATCAGCCCCAGAGGAAAAGGCTCTGGCCACATCCTCCTGCTGCCGGGGGAGCCCGCTCCTCACGCCGGGGGCCCTGCCGAGCAGCCCGGGGCTGTGTCCGGCTCCGAGCAGGGAGCAGGGCACGGGGCAGACGTGTCACTGCAGCCAGCCTCTGCCACCACAGCCGTGCCCCGGCTCTCCCAGCACGTCCTGCTCTGGCCCCCCAGTGCCCCTCGCACACTCAGCCCTGCAGCCAGCCAGCTCGAAACCAGCTGGGCAGCAGCCCTGGAAGGGCGGGGTTAAGGGTGCTTGACTGCAAGAATCTGGCCTCTGCCACATGTGTGTGGCTCGGGGGTTTGCCAGTCCTGTGTGGGTGGGCACGGGGTGCCCATGGACGAGAAACCTCTCCCCAGGGGAAACACCCCCGAGGAGAAGTGGAGGCACAGCCGGGAACAAGTCTGGCTGCAGGACGTGCAGGCTGTGGGGTGGATTTGCTCTGTGCAGGGAATGCAGCCCACGCTGCCGAGGGACACCAGAGGCCAGAAGCAGGCAAGCAGCTGAGGGGGCTGTCAAGGCACACTGATCCCCTGGCTCCACAGCAGCCCCGCCCCAGAGACGACGCGGCTCAGCCCTTAATTACCCGCCGTGCCCAGACAAAGCAGCTGGCACAGGCCAGAGGTGGGTGCATCTTCTCGGGATGGGAAGAGAGCATCCCTCCTCCCAGTTTCTGTGCCGCCGGCCGCACCGAGCCAGCCCCAGGCCTCGCACAGGTATTTCCACAGCCTGACGTCAGCGCTGCTCCCAGGCGGAGCCTTATTCAGCGAAAGGAACCATAACTGCAGCTGCGTCTCTGCAAAGGGCTGGGCTGTGCCCCATCCATCCACCACAGCCCTGGCAGGGCTGACAAACCCCAGTCTGGCAGTAAGGATGCCAAATCCCCACAGGGATCCAGAGACAGGCATCCCTGGCAGAGAGAGATGCTGTCAGACTGACTGTAGATTCACTTCAGAGCAGTTGCAGACACAAAGGAAGGGAGAAAGAAAGGTGCAAGGAAAGGAGCCTGGTAAATGGCTGGAAACAAAGTCAAGAGCCATGAGCCAGCGGCCTCATCCCTTCCCCAGTTCCTCACCAAGTGGCCAGGAGATGGAAAAGATGGAAGGACAGGTTGAGGATTTCCTGCCCTTGCCATGCCGGGCCATATCCCAGGCACGCTGCCCTGCCCGGTGTCTGCAGCGCCCTGCCGTGCCCCCAGCCCATCCCCAGCCCTGGCACAGCTCCTCTCCCCCATCCCCAGCCGGTGCTGACGCTTACACCGCACCCTGATTTGTGGCCAAACATATATATTTAGCTTCCCTGCAGCAAGGCAAGGCAAGGCAGCCCTCCAGCTTGCTGGGCTCCCTCCAAGTGTGCAACAAAGCCAGCTCAGTACGGCCTCGCCACGGAGCACAGCAGAGGAACAGGGACTATCCCGGGGGGGCTCCCTCTTCCAGCTAAGGGGAGTCACAAGGGCTTCCCCGGGGTCTGAGCCCCCGTGGAGCTGAGCCACTCGGCTGCAAGAGGAGGTTGTTTGATTTCCAGCCCCAGCCTTGGTGCACAGCACTGCTCCCGTCCCCTGCTGCTCCCTGCCTCTCCTCTGCCACAGCCTCACCTCCTGCAGGCACTTCCCTGGCCAGCAGCCTCCAATCTCCTGCTCTGGTTTGCAGGGCAGCCTCCAGCATGTCCCGCACCTTTTTCCACCGGGCTTCATCAAGCAGCTTCTGAATGGGATGTGTTTGAGGTTGGGCAGCCTGGCTGTGTCTGTGCTGGGGGAAGATCAGCGGGGTTTCCAGCCAGGCACTGGGTTCAGCCAGGGCTGAGCCCAAGAAATCAGCTGCTTTCCTTAGCAGCCCTGCATGTGAGGCATGGCAGGCAGGACCCCAGGGGGCAGGGGATGCAGCCCACACTGCCAAGGGGCTCCCTCCACCAGAAAAATCAGAGGCCCACCTGCAGCCCTGCCCTCGCCCACCACACAGCCAGGGCAGAGCGGGCAGTGAGAGCTGAGCACAGGCAGGCACACACCAAACCACTCTCTGGGTAGCTGTTGGCTCAGAGCACACTGTTCCTTCCTTCTGCACACTGAGATGTCATCTCTGGCAGGCAGTGCCGGGAGAATAAGACAGTTTCCTGGCCTGTTTCAGCAAGAGCAGGATTCTGGGACATGCTGGAGCAGCCAAGCTTGTCAAAGTGCCCCTCCTGCCCCACGGCTTCTCACCTCCCCACCTTGCTGGCCCCCCACAGCTCCAAGCAGGGTTCAGCTCAGGGCTGAGGATGCTCAGGGGCCACAGCACTGGGGCTCCCCACCAGCAAGTGCACAGCAGGATGGTGGGACAGCTCTCCCCATCCTCATGCCAGAGCCCATCTCCCACCATCACCTCCCTGGTAGCACCAGGGCCCTTGGCAGGAGCAATGGGCACCACCACAACCAGGAGTGGCACCACAGCTCATGCTCCAGGCTCTGTGTTTGATTGCAACACTGCCGTGACAGATTTTCCATTACTCCTTGCTTGGGCGTTCCTGCTCCGCCCTTCCCTGCCTTTCTTTTCCAGTCCCATCACCTCACCTCTCCCCATCCCTGTGCTCCTGCCAGGGAGGGAGGATGGGAGCATGAGGATCTCTGTCTGCCTAGAAGCTGGGACACGGCTGCAGGACTCCATGATCCAGACACAAACAGAGTCGTGCAGGACCAGCCCTGGGTTTGCCTGCCAGCTCCAGCAGCCCCACAGCCCCTGGAGCAGCACGGCTTCCACTGCTGGCAATGCCAGCACCGCCCTGCCAGGAGCCCCAGCAAAGCCCAGGACACAAGAGCAAGGGGACCCAGCCCTCACACCGCCCTGTTCCACACTCCCACAGACCATTTTCTGTAGCCCGTGCTTTTTTCCTGAGGGAAAAACTAATGCTAATCAGCCTGTTCTTCAGCTTCCCACAGAGGCATCCCTCCCATCGGCAGGGCTCTGCGCGGGGAGCAGGGAAGTGGAGCATCCTTAGTTACCTCTCTGCCAGGTGCCCTGACGCTCCCAGACCGGGGAGGAGGCAGCTCCCGAGGAGCCGAGCCCGCTCCGCGCTGGAGGGCCGGGGCTGCGCCCACACGGGCGCTTGAAGAGCCGCTTCCTTTGTTAGGGACGGCTGTAATGGAAATCCAGCCCTCCTGCCCCACCGTCTCCCTGCCTGGAGCCAAGCACAGCGGTTACTTATTAATTGCAGAGTGGCTTCTGCAGCTTGAATTTCGCCGGGCGGCCCCGGCAGGGAGAGCACCCCGGAGCCGGCTGCGCCCCGTGTGCCCGCGGGGCCCTGGCAGCACGCTGGGCTCGGGCCTCCCTCGCTTCCCAGCTGGATGTGTCCGTGTCCTCGGTCCCCCTCTGGAATTCACCAGCTCACCGGCTGGAGAGCAGCTTTAAGCCTGGGGGCTGCTGAGTGACTCCCGCCTGCTTTCGCGATGCCCCTTTCCCAGCAAACAGAGCAGCAGCCTCCCCCCAGCCCTCGCAGCGAGCTCCCCAAAAGCCGAACCCGCCGCACGTGTGCTCGCCGCATCCCTGGGGCTTGTGCCTGCCTCGTGCTTGGGACGGGAAAACAGGAAACCCCCTGCTGCCGCAGTCCCCGCTGTTCTGGGAAGAGAGAATGGGAGGCGGACAGGCTTGGCCAGGGCTCTCGATCACCCTGCAAAACTCATTTAAGGCTTAGCAATGGGAAAGGGAGCTGGGGAAACGTGTGGCTGTTTGGCTGCGGGAGACTCTGGTTCCCCCCGGAGCTTCCTGCCAGCAGTGACAACCCAAAGCCAGCCCCGAGCCCAGCGCTGCCACCTGCCAGCGGGGACGGGACGGGAGCTGGCCCCGCTCCCGCCGGCTGCTCCTGCGCTCAAGCGTTCACTGCATCCCGCCAACCTCCCAAAGCAGGAAAGTTAGCCCCGACCGTTCCTGGAAACAATGTCGCAGACCTCAACCTCCTTTCAAAAAAAAAAAAAAAAAAAGGAAAAAAAGCCAAAAAACTATTTTTATATTTCCCCGTGCTTTTTAGAGGAAAAAAAGCTCATTCTGTAGCTCAGGAAACGCCCACATCCTCCTGGCTGCGCAGGGAGGAGCCCACTGGATTTTTCCAGGGAGCATGAAGCAACAGGCACGCTGGAAATGAGTTTTCCATGGGTACCCAGGAGTGCCGGCGCTGGGCAGCCGCTCCGCGCTGCGCGGGGCCGGGAGCGGGAGCCGGCGGCGTTTCTCACACATGACCCGCGGCTGCAATCCCAGGCATTCGGGCAGCCCGAGCTGCCAGCGCTCATTCAGCACGGCCAGGGAGGCTCCCGAACAAGCGGGGCTTTATGAATCACCTCCCCGCTAGGCTTCGGGCCGGCCCAGGAATTCAGGAGCGACACCAAACCCCGGACGCGGAGCTCCCATCGCCTTCCCACTGGCAGGAAAGCCCGGGATCCGCGCCCCGGAAAGACGGCTCAGGATTTGCATGGAGCTTTCGTGCGCTGAATAAACGGACTCAGGTTTATTCTTCCAGAGCCTGGGCGGTTCCTCAAGGGAAAGCTCAAGGCATCAACAGGGACGTGCTGCTGCCTATCTCAGCTCTAAGCACAGAGAAGTTTTTTGCTCCCGTTTCAGCTCACCATCACCCCCTCTCCCCACGCCTCCCTCAGGGGCAGCATTCCCTGCGGGAAGGTGTGGGATGGGGGCTGGCGCTGCCCCGCTGCCAGGCACCTGCCTCCAGGGCAGAGAGGAGCAGCAGAGCCCGGGACAGGGACCGCTGCACCTACAGAAACCCTCCCGGGGAGAGAGCAGCTGGGGCAGGGGGTACAGCCCTGTTCCCCCCCCAGATCACATCCTCAGGAGACTCACAAGTGCCCCAGGACACGGGGAGAGAAAAAGAGCACGGACACTGCTGGGGGCTGGTGCTTCTCCTCCTGGAACCGCCTGGCCTCCTCCTCGGGTCCCTGAGCCCAGCCCCGACCCCCCCACGCAGAGCACGCTCATCCCTAGAGCGAGAGGAGCAACTCTGCCCCCAGGTCAGTGCCCAGCTGGCTGGGGAGGCACTATTTTTTGCTTAAAAAGGAAAAGTTTCATACAAAGAAAGACATCCAAGGGGCCAAGCCCTTCCCACCCACACACAAATAGGTTTATTTAAAGGAGGAAGACAGCAAATTCCTATTTCCCTGTGTTTACTTGGAGATGGCCGGAAAAGAATGAAAGCACCAATGCCTCCACAGCCCAAACATCATCAGGACCCTTTGGTATTTCTCCATCAAACAAACAAAACACACTGAGGCAACAGGGGCTGGACCCCGGAGCAGCGGGGGGAGAAGGGTAGGGAGGGCTCTAGGGAGGCAGCGCCAGGCTGCCCCGGGTCAGCAGATCCCCGGCGGCAGCTGGGGCTTGAGCTCTGGATCCATCCCCAGAGCCATCCCGAGCTCACGGTGCAGGCCCGAGGGTGCTCACCCAGGGCAGGGTCCCTGCCGGAGGCTCCGGGCTGGGGGAGCGCCACGGGGGCACCAAGGCCGGGATCAGCCGCTGCTCCCGCCTCCCTGCGAGCCGGGCGGCGGCGCTCAGCCCGCGCTGCCTGACCGGACACACGCCAGCCCCGCTTCCCAGAGATCCTGACCAGCCACAACCCCAAGCAGGGCCCTCCGAGACCTGCAGGGACTCGCTACTGCCCTAACCCAGCCCAGGCGCGCTGAGATGGACCTCCGAGCCCAGGAGCTGCCTTTGAAAAAGTCCCGTAGAAACCCCAAAGCCTTCGTTAGCTCGCCCGGCTGGGAACAGCCCGCTGGGGGCTGGCTGCGCGGCGAGACAGGGAGGGGCGAACGGCACACCTGGGGCCAGGTTTGCAGGGAATCAAAGAAACCGGCTGCGAGAAGGTTTTGTTTGCACCTGCCACTGCCAACTTCCCGGCCCCGACTCGGAGAGATCCTCCGAATCACGGGAGCCCCATGCCGGTACCGGCCGGGTCGGGTGGGCTGGGCTCCCCTGACCCAAGGCAGCAGTACCTGCGGACAGGAGCCGCCCCCCTCTCAGCACCCCAGGTGCGGGCACACACCCCAGCCAGGGCTCCTCGCCGCCTGCTCCCCCCCCCTCAGCCCAGCAAGGCCGGGATCACCCACACCCCCTTTGCCGCCTGCCCCAGGGCCAGCCGGCAGCAGCCGCAGCACAGCCGGGGGTGCAGAGCGGAGGGGCCGCGGCCACCCCGGGGGGAGCAGGAGCTGCTGCCGGGCCGGGCTCCGGGTGAGCCCCGCGGGGAGCTGCGACGGAGCGGACACCGGGGCGATACATCCCAGTGGGGCAAAGGGGGATGCACCGGGGCTCGGGGAAGGGGAAGGCAGGGATGAGCGCCGGCTCTGGGCGGGGGGACAGGTTTGAGGTCCCGGGGATGCGTCTCGGCGCGGGGAAGGGGATGCGGGGCCGGGCCCGGGGATGCGCTCACCGAAGTACACGGTCTTGTCGCACTTGGGGCACTTGGATGCCATGGCGGGAGAGCGGAGCCGAGCCGAGCCGTGCTGTGCCGAGCCGTGCTGTGATGTGCCGCGCCGTGCGCCCCGCTCCGCCCGGCCCCCGCCCACCGCCGCCCGGGGGGAGCCGGGGCGGGGCTGCCTGCCGAGCGGCGCCGGGCTCGGTACGGCTCGGCACGGCTCGGCACGGCCCGGCTCCAGCCCAGCGCAGCAGGTGCCCGGCCCCGGCGGCGGAGAGAACACCCCCTGCCCCGTCTCCCATCCCCAAAGAGCGAAGTCGGGACACGAGTGCTCCCGACTTCCCTTGCCTGGGAAAAAACCTCCATAATAAACAGGTTGTAGTTGAGCGACGCGACTTGTGGGTTTTTACCGGCCCCAAAGGCACCGGCGGGAGCCTCCCCGGCTGAGTCCGGGACATGAGTGGGGGGTGGCGGTCCCGGCCAGCCGCCGCAGAGGGGCTCGGGCATCTCCCATCGCCCGCGGGAGCGCGCAGCCCGTCCCCGCCCCAGCCCCGCTCGCTGCCCGGCTCCCGGCGCCATTCCGCTCCGTTGCCATGGAAACTCCCATCTCAAAAACCCCTCCGGCTGTGAAGGGATGCTCAGGGAGCCGTGAAGCCGAGGCGAGGATACCCGAGGAGCCAGGATGCCATGGCGAGGCAGAGGAGCCCCTCTGTGCCCGCGGCGGGGCTGTGGTGGGCGCAGGGCAGGGGGTGACAGGGCTGGTGACAGGGCTGGTGACAGGGGCGCAGGTCCCGCGGCCGGGGAGCTGCCGTGTTGGTAAACACATCTGCCGCGCCGCCAGCGCAGCCCTGCATTATTCATCAGCCGGCAGCCTGGCTCTGCTCCGCCGCCATTGTCACAGAATTCCTTTCCCTGCCGGCAGCTGGTGCAGCTGCCAAGCTCCCGCCCGGCCCCGGCGCACGGGCAGCCTTGGGAAGGGAACCCGGGGCTCCGGGACGGGACACGGTGACCCTGCCGGCAGTACGGGGGCCGGGGATGCCCGGCAGCGGTTTCTCCACGGCCCGTGCACCCCGCTGCGTTGGAAGGCCCAGGCATCCCTGTCACTCCGCGGCCAGCTGCTGTCACAACAATGCGTGGCTTTGTGGCCGCCGGGGTCCCTGCGCGGGGCAGGTGGCAGCGCTGCCTCCGGGGCCCCGGTCCCCCCCCCCGGCCCCCGGGAGGGGCTCAGCCCTGCGTGCCCCACCGCGGAGCCACGGTGTCCCAGCCCGGGCCTGCAGCCACCGGGGAGGGCGGGAGCTGGGCATCTGTGGAGCTTTTGATTTCCAGAAGACCGGCTGCCTGCTCAGAGGAGTCCCAGAGCTCTCCTGTGGGTCCCTCTGTGGTACCCGGTGTAGGCTGCAGCCCTGAAGCAGCCCAGGGCAGCAGGCAGCGCCAGCACAGCATCCCTGTGCCTGCAGCCGTCTCATGCACTGAGGGCACAGCCTGAAAAGGCTCTCCTGTCCAAATCCTCCCCATTGTGTTCCAGCCCTGGGGGCTGAGGGGTGCAAGAGAAGGAGGAAGAAGGCTGCGTTAACCCGTGGCCTGTTTGGGGAGGCCACAGGAGAAAGCCTGGGCGCTGCCACGCTGCAGAACCAGCCAAGGGCTTTTCACACATAGAGCCTGGGGGGAATTAAGACAAATCACCTAAAGGTGTGAATCCCTGCCTGCAAATGCGCTAAATCCCAAGCGGATATGCTGGTTCAGGAGCAAAGTGGCTTTAGCTGGTCGTGTCTTAATCTTCCCCGATTTAGGCTCGGCCTGCTGCTGCACGGAGGGCAGGGATGTCCTGGCGCCGCGGGGACAGGTGACACGGGTGGCACAGGCTGAGCGAGCAGGGATGGCCGAGCTTCTGTGGGGACAGCACGGCCAGTGCCAGGCGGGGACAGCCCGCTGCCGAGGGGACACAGCGTGCCGGCAGGGGGGTGGTGGCACGTGAGGGACACCCCTGAGCCCGCCGTGCTTCTCCCCAGACGGCACATTAATAATTTTCACCAAAGGATGCATTTTTCCATCAGAAACTGGAGGGCCCCATCCCTGCCCGAGGGCTGAGCCGGAGTTTCCCTGGCAGCGGGTGACAAAGGCGCCTTTCAGCGGCCAGGGGAGGTCTCTGGCGTGGGCCGTGCCCCCTGCAGCAGTGCCCGAGGGGGCCGTGTCCCCAGCGCTGGCAGCGGTGGCGGGAGGTGACCCATTTTGCCGGCCCGCGGGATTTCCTGAGCTGCGGGGAGCAGCAGCCTCCCGGCCTGGGGCAGCCTCACGGCCCCGGGGCACTGCCCGTGCCCCGATCCCCGCTCCGGGGCTGTGCGGAGCCTTTCCCCGGCCATAAAGCGGGGCTTTAACCCGGCCCCTTCCCTCGGCTGCTGCGGGGAGCGGAGCAGGAGCCGCATCCCTGCGGCATCCCCTCCTCGGCTGGAGCTGAGACCGAAGCAGGCTCATCCTAAAGCTGGTGCCTGTAGCCCTGCCCGGCAGGAGCAGCTGCCCCGGGGCGCGGGGGGCGCTTTGCCGGGCTGGCCCCGGAGCGGGGATCGCCTCCACCGGGAGCCCGCAAAAGGTGCGAGGCTGGGACCTCTGCCCAGGGCAGGGCAAGCAGAGAGCTTTGTGCAGAGATTAAGGGAAAGTGAGGAATAAATAAGGAATAACTCCCTCCAGGCTGCCTCTCCTTTGGCTCACCTCTCTCCCTTCCCCGCGCCGACTCCCCTCAGCTCTTTTTTCTTCATTCAGATACAAATACCACAAAAACTCATGGACCAGACAGAGCTGCTCCTGAGGGGAGCTGGGGCTGGAAAGCGTTCCTCTGCTCTCATGTTTTCTGGCACCTGTGACCCCTTGGATTTGTTACAGGGCAAAAAGAGGCTTGTGGGGGGTGGAGGGGGTTTGGAATAAAAGAGGTTATGGGAAAACCCCTGCTGCTGGCTTGGCGTGCCCAAAGATCAGTGATCCCTGTGTGGCCTGCAGACCCTTGGCTGGTGCACCATGTGCAGCCACATGCCCAGGGCCCTCTGTCCCTCGTGACAAGGTCGCCCCAGGGTGACATACTTCTCTTTTTTCCACCCCTGAAACTCCCCTGTCCCAGACACAGCCCACAGCCAGGGGCTGGTGGTTAAGAATGGCTGCTGCCCATGGCCAGGAACAGCCACTGCCCAGGGGCCGCCCCAGCTATGCCTCAGTTTTGCCTCAGATCCTTGTGGCAGGCAAGAGTTTCATGGAAAAAGTGGTTGGGTTTCCCTTCATGAATTGGGAACAGTTCCCTGTGATGGGATGCAACAGAAGGAGCCTTTCACAAAACCTGGCAAAGCACCTTTTTTTCTTATTTCATCCAGCCCTCCTAGATGTGCAGGGCCTGCCAGCGTGGATCTGTCTGTCCTACACGGCGAGCAGGGCAGCACCCTGCTTGCAACAGGGGACATCTGTCCCCCAAACCGAGGAGGCAGCCGCACAGCCAGGGGACAGCCAGGGGACAGCCAGGGGACAGCCAGGGGACAGCCCCACGCCCGCCGGGCACCCAGCCTTGCTGCCGCAGGGTCAGCGCGCAGCTCGGGGAGGGAGAGCGGGGGCTTAGGAAGGATTAGCAAGAGACGGGAAGATGGAGGAGCAGAGGACGGGCGTGCCGAGGGCTGGCAGGGGCTGGGGCTCGTCAGGCAGCACATGCCACTGACCAGGGCTCGGCACGTCAGCGCCCGGCCCCGGCGCCGCGGCCCCTGCAGCTCCAACCATCCACTCGTCGCTCCTCTCCTTTAAAAGGCATCCGAGCCCCTGCCCTTATCAGGCGGGGCCGATAGCGCTGTCACGCCCGCGATAAACAGGTTTACAGATTTTGTCCTTGCCATCTGGAATGGATGTCCCCGTTGTCCCCGCGACCGCTTCCCGAGGGGCCGCGGCCGCCCGCCCGGCCCGGTCCGGGGGATCCCAGCGGGCTGCGCGCACACGCCGAGGATGCTGAGCTCGGTGTGAACCCCCCTGGGGCAGGCGCGACCCCTCCGTGCAGCGGGGTCAGCCAGCCAAAGGCAGGAGAGCGGCTGCAGAGAGCTGAGCACGGCTCTCAACCCCCGTCCGAGCCACGGTGGGGCTGCAGAGAGCGGCCGGGGGTGGCCACGGCAGAGCTGGCACCGGTGGCTCTCCCCCGGGTTTTCCTGGGAAAGGGTGTCCCGAGGAACGGGCTGTACTCAGAGCCAGGCTGCGGCGGCAAAGTTCAGCTCGGGGCAATTGGCCATTAAGCCCTCGCAGTGCCACGGCCCCCCCGGACATGCTGTGGCCAGAGGTCGGGCTGGCCGTGGCGCAATGTGGCTCTGAGGGCCGGCAAAGCAGCAGGAGAAATGTGCCCGGTGGCTGTCCAGCGTTCATGTGTCTGTGCCCCACATGTACACCACCTCCAGGACACTCTCACTGAGCCCCTGGGGTAGGGAAGGGACTGGGCACACATAATCCAGCACCTCACGAGTGCTGCAATGTCCCCACGGCGCCATCTTCTCCTTCTCCATCAGCATCACCCACCCACCAGGATACATTTGGCCTTGGTTCCCCCCAGACATCATGGGCATCTTCCTGGGATGCAGGGAAACCCAGCTTGGCTCCTCACCCACAGGCTCCACACGTTCACCTCCCCCCGTCCTGCCTGGGGGCAGCCAGAGCACAGGCAGGGGGAACAAACTCCCTCCTGCTCAGATGGAAAATCTCTGAACGAGCACAACTTGGCTGAAACCCTCCGGCCAGAACCTGTAAATCTGCTCCCCGTGACGCTGCCAGCATCCCACGGAGCACTGGATCCAGGTGGAGAGTCCCCTTGCAGGAGGGAAGGGAGGAAGCTGTCTGCAGAAAGATGCTGAATTTATGGTATTCATTCTCATTCCAGGAATGTGGTGAATGAACTTGCAAAGCCCAGGGCAGGAATCAAGTGTGCTTCAACCCTGACCTGCCCTGACTTCCTTCCAGGCTGAAGAAGAGGTGGAGACAAACCCCAGCCCCACAACCCATCTGAATTTACTGTGTGTCTTTTCTTGAAGCAGTTTTCCTCTTCCTGCAGGGTGAAACGTGATTGTCAAAGACTGAGTCTCTCACCAGGTTTTGAAGCTGCTCAAGCAGGGCAAAACCCTTCTGTCAGTCCCCAGGCAGGGAAGCGAGGGCAGCAGGGACAGGGGGACGTGGGCAGCCTCCTGCCTTGGGAAGGGCCATAAACACCACCCACACTCCAGACATGTTCGTGTTCTGAGGATGGGGATCACGGCAGATCCCATCACTGTTGGCTCTTGCAGGCTGACCTTGAAAGGCACTGACTACATTTACAGGAAAAACCCCAAACAAACCCTCTCACCAGCTAGAGAGGGCTGTCATGCCTCGACTCGCCTTTCTGCAGTGATCTTTCTCCTCCAATGCTGCTGCCAAAGCTTATTTGGGTTAATGGTGTTTTTACGTCTGTGCCCTCTTGATGGATTAAGGAAAATAGAAAAGATTCAAGGTCCAGTTTCTGTAAATTAGTCAAAATCCTTCCTTCTCCTCATAGTCAAAATCTGCCAGATTTTATTTGTGCTCTTCCCACAAATCCCCCACAGGCTGGCACACCTCCCGTGCCACTACTCATCCCATGCCCCTTGTGAACAGGTGAGTGCCCCCTCCTCGTGGGGCAGTGGGAAGCAGCCCCACCATGATGCAATCCCACCATCCCAAAGAGCCTCTCCAGCTTCCCAAGGCCTGGCTTGTGTAACACTTGCACAGAGAGCCAGAGCCCGCAGCAGAGCTGGCACCGGCTCCAAATTTCCATTTCAAAAGAAAATTTCAGCGTGTATTTTGCTTTACAACTCTCCAATAGTGTCCCAGTTACAGCCCTCCTCCCACAGCAGGAATGCCAGGTTCAGAATTGTTAGTTTTGGTCATACTTTGTTTTTTTTCATATTGTTTCATCGGTGCTGTTACGGTCAGGGCGCTGCCTTCATGTTACAGCAGAAAAAGCAGAGATCACAGAGAGCTGCTACTGACAAGCTGGTAAAATGCAAAATGCAATGTAAAAAAGCACCCCCAAAACACCAAAGTTAACTTAAAAAAATTAAATCTGTAACAAAAGCATTTTGGCATAAAGTATTGCAGGAATGTTTGGATTTCTGTTTTGTTTTTAAAATACTTTCCTGAACAGCTTCCTGCTTCTTTTTAAGCCTGTAAAATTGCAGGCATGGCACTGAGTCTGGAGATCAGCATGCTCCATCCACGTGAGCACAGTCCCCTCCCGGGGATCACAGCTGAGCCTGTGACATATCTGCTCCCACGGCTGCATGGCAGAGAGGGGAGTGAAGGATTGGGATGCCAGGGACACACAGCTAAGGGAAAATACCCAAATGCACGTGGCAACACTTATTACATCCCAGCAGACCTGGCCTGCTTCGGGTGGGCAAGCACTTCCCAGCTCCAGGCTCTCCTCCCCCTGCAATCTCAGGGGCTCTTTAGGAGGTGGGAAGCAAGGGGAGAAAGGGACCTAGAAAATGGGACATTGCCCCAGCTGAGTGAACACTGTGCTATTTTGACACGGCTCTAGAGCAGGAGGGTGCACAACCAAAGGCAATTCCTGCAGCAGCAGCAGCACAGGAATGTGAACGCAGAGGAGAGGTCGGTACAGGAGGGGCTGTGACAGCAGCAGCTCAAGGGAGTGACCCCTCGGGCCTGGACAGGTCAGTGCCTGGACCTGCCACTCCCTGCACTGCCCAGGAGCCAGCATTTTCCTTTGGTGGCCAAAGGGATCTTCCAGCCTCTCCTCCCAAGCTGGTACAAACGTAAGCCAGTGAAACAAACACATGGCAGGGGAGACTGCTACCGCATGCCAGAAAACAGCATCTCTATTGAAGGACACGCAAGGGTCCTTCAAAGTTAGGGCAGCACAGGACGTGCTCGCTCTCCTTGCCTGGACTCGTTCCCAGAGCAATCTCTGGAGCCGCTCCAAGAAAGCTTTTAGGTTGTTGGAAACCGCAGGGCTGGCACCCCCAAGTGGTTCTTGTGCTCTCGGTGCAGCCGGAGCCGCCTCTGCCGGGCTCACGGAGAGCTCGGCCCCAGCCCCGGGATCCTCTGCACAGCAGCAGCCCCGGCACCCCGGGCTGCCCGAGCTGCCCCAGCCCCGGCACTGCGGGGGCCAACTCGGACACAGGGTTTTCCAACGTGGTGTGTTCAGATTTTCTTTTACTACTGGAAGGAATCCACAAGAGCAATTGCCCTCACAGAGACAGAAGTGTTACAAAACCCTCCTGCAGCCGGTGTTTCTCACGTACAGAGGGTTAATCTGTACCTAAGGATGGATGGTGACAAAGTAAAACTACCAATGGTCACCGGTGCTGCTCACAGCCCCGGGCTTTTGTGCCCTTCCTGAGTAGCATCTCCTTCAGGAATGGCTGTCTTGTCTCACTTTTGAGGACAGGAAAGCCTGACCTGCAGCACAGGATACACTGAGACCTGCCAGGGTGCAGAGGTGAATCTCAGCACTCCTGAGCAGCAAACACTGAGCCCGTGCTGCTCATCTGAGAGGACAGAGCAGCGCAGAGCTCGGAACTGCCCACGGGTTGTGCTGCTGACCCCAGGGATGTCCCTCTGCCACACGCCAGAGGCAGGCCCGGAGCAGCAGGACCAGGAGCTGCTGTGGACAAAGGGCTCATTCAGAGGCCAGCCTGCATCTGCTGCTTGTTTGAGGAGGAGGAGGGAGATGCCTCTGAAGTGTAAGGAAATGTTTAAACCGCACAGGAGAGGAATCAAACTATGAGTGACTCGGACTCTTGCCCTGTAGTGCCGGCCCAGGGCTGGGACGGAGGGCGCAGGGCTGTGTGCCCCAGGCATGCAGGACCCGAGCAAGGGCGGCCGTTTCAGAAGAGACAAAAAGCAGATGTTTCACAAAAGCTCACTTTCCAGGTTTATTAAGTAAAGTTAACTGAATTGTTTTCATTTTGTGGGGATTCCTTTCCGTCTAACCCGGCGGGTTAACAGAGTTGCACAGAATCACGGTTGGACTGTGATAACCCAAATACAACTTTGGCTCATCTCACCGCTGACACATATGGAATGACTCGGGGGCTATTACATGCTGTGTCTGCTTGAGGCAGGTACATGTACAGATCAGCACAAGTTGCAAATGATAGTTTACATCCTTTCAAAACCGAGCAGGGCATCCAGCAAATGCACTGCCGTGAGAAGACATATGAAAAAGAAATGATACAGACTTGCAAATACATAAGAAGTTGAAGAGATGCAAGAAACCTCAAACACAAGAAATGTCAAGGGGGGAAAAAACCACTTAAATTCAGACACAATGTGTTCAAATGAAAACCCAGCTGTAATTTAAAGTCCCTTCAAAATGGGAAACATACAGTAACGCAATTAAAGAGAAGCCAGGTCTCATCCTGGGAAACGTGTCCAAAAGCACTGATGCACAAACAGGTTCAGAGTTCTAAGCAAAATGTCCCTGGGCATTGGTGTACTTGACTCTTGGAGCCAGAGCAAAGCAATTCATTACACTTGCTGGGCCCACTGCTGGCTCTTGGTGGCCTAACAGCACATAGGATCCCAGATGTCACAGAGAAGGCAGCACGCAAATGCTGGTTACTGGGAGAAATGCCACAGGCCACATCCCCCAGAGAGCAACTAGAGTAAGGACACCTAATTCTGGCAGCCTGGCTCCACTGCACACAACGTTAGTGTAATGTTCTGCAAGGTTCTTCAGTTCTTAGCTCACTCCTTTCTCAGCCTGAGTTGGTATGTCTTGTGCATGAGCACAACTGGCTGTGCAAAATGATCCAAAAAACAGAAGGGACAGGACCAAAGAAAACTGGCTGAACCTGGGGCTGGCTTTCAGCTCCTATTTTCAAATATCAGTTAAAGATTGGAAAGTTATCTACAAAAGAAATAATATAAATGAAATAAAAAAAATGGCACCGTCCACGAAATTAAAAAAAAAAAAAAGAGAAAAGAAAAATCTTACAACACAGCCTCATAAAAATGGCTTTGCAACGATAGCTCAGTCACAAAATGAAAGGTTCTAGCTCTTCGTACATCAGAAGAGGAAACAAAGCTAAAAAGTACTAGTCCACATTCTCTTAATAAGTTAAACTTACTTTCCCTCCCCCTTCTACAAAAGGGGTAGAAGCAAAAGGGAAAGGAGGCTACTAAAAATAAAAAAAAAGAAAAAAAAGGAAAAAAAGGGAAAAAATAAGAAAAAAAGATAGGAGAGAAGGAGAGAGTGCAAGAGAGAGAGAGACAGAGAGAGAGAGCAGTCTGTGGTCAGAGGCTCAGAGCAGGGCTGAGTTCCTTTTAAGGGTTTAAAAGATGCAAAACAGTTCCTCAAAAGTTCCCTCTCTTCAACAGTTAGCTCAATGCTGTAGCCATGGAAACTCAAGTAGATACTGGAGGAGAGATTGCCGGCGTTAATCCTCGATGATGATGGGCTCATCGTTCATGGGCTGGCGGAGCTGCACCGCCTGCATGGGCCGCAGGATAATCGGCTTGTAAGGGCGTCTGGCGGCTCGCTTGGCTTCCGAGGAGGAAAGCAGCTTGCGGATTTTCCTGCAGACAGCAAGGGAGAAAGGCAGGGATTACACAGGCACGGGGGCTGCTCCCCTCCCCGGGGCAGATGGGGCCTGCAGACGCCTGCTGGGCTGGCTGACAATGGCTCCTGGCTGCCCTGGGAAACTCGCATTCTCTGATTTATAAACCCCCCAGTGAAGAGGAAACTGCACTCTCTGCTCCAGAATCCTTCCCCAGTAGGGCCAAAGGCATTCTGGTCTAGCCTGGTAGGACCAGGGTCTCTTGCTGTGACAGAGCATTGAACAGTCAGGACAGCCAGTTTCCACACCTCTGATTTATTCTGAATTTATTTTGGTCGGTTGGACGTGCTGCAGGGAGCTCTGGGGAAGTTTACAAAGCCAAGGCAACACCAACAGGGTGCTTCCCCTTCGCTTCTCCCACACTGCCTGGGCCCAACCCAGAGATGGGTGATATTCACACCTTGGATTTGGTTAAGGATTTCCCTATATGTACAAGACTGGCAACAAGTCCTATCAGATGCAGGAAGCTGTTTTCCATATGGAGAGAAAGACAACACCAAAGTTTTAAAATTACCAAAGCAAGTTAGGAAGAGACAAATACTGAATGATTGCTTGTTTCTTTTTCTTAATACCAGGCTCAGAGATAAAGGAAGTATCATTAAAAAACCCCATGCAAACCCAAAATTGCAGCAACAATGAAAAATGTACTGTGTAATTAAAATGAGGAATTCTTTTATACAGAGGATGTCGTGGTGGTCAAAGGCACATAGGGATCAGAAAGGAAAGTAATAAATATTCACAAGAGTAGCCCACCAGTAGCCACTATGAGTCTTCAGCTCAGGAACTGGGGCAACAAGAAGGGTCTGACAAGGCAGCACCGCCTTCCCTCACAGGCTCCTGACAGAACAAGGTTTTGGCTGACCATGAGAGACAAGAGAGGAAGGGCTCCACAGCCCACATTTCAGCCACCTAACCCCCAATGTCATTTAGGGAACACTACTGGGCCAAAACCCCCCTTTGCTGGTTGTGGTTTTGGCTGGTTGGTTTGCTTTATTTGTCAGTGGAAGAGAGACCTTCTCACTGAGCCGATGCCTATCACTGTGCTATGATTTCTGCCTTTAAGATGTGATGGCTGCTGAAGAAAGTGGTCAAAATACCTCCCTTATCCTCAACCAGAACTGACAAACCATCAACTTCAGCTGAAGACTTTGAATCACTTCTTATCAGATTTGGTCATGGTTTTTTTGCCCACTGAGCAGGACAAGCTGCTGCACTTACACAGACACATTTTTTTGTTTGCCCAGTGTCCCCATTTCTCCAGCAGCTTCTAAAACTAAAAGGCCACAGGGTAAGGAGAGGTGAAAACAAGCTGGCAAAGAGGTGGTGGGGGAGGGAAAAAATAAATCTTGATATAATGACTTTTCCAAGATGTTTGACTGCAGATGATCCACCTTCAGCCAGCAGAGCTCCTTGCAGCACCCGTGTGTGCTCCATCAGAAACACGTCCTGCAGCATTCTGGATTCTGATCAGGCCACTGCTGCCTCCCCTTGCCTGAGTTATAAATGCCAAGCTCCTCAATGGGAGCCTTCAATTCAAAACTTATTCCTTTCACTCGACCAACTTTTCAAACTGCTCCTTCAGAGCATGGAGTTTTCCAGCATCTCTGTTGTGTTCTCAACAGAGCTACACAAAAAGGGGAGAGGGGGAGCATGTAAAACTTCAGGGAAACCTACTTGCTGTGACTGAAAACACTGCCTGACCCTCAGCTGGAGGACAATATGCAGATATTGCAGCTAGATTGATTGCTACGGAGCCAACACAAAGCTCAAATTGTTTCAGAGCTCACAAACAAGTCTTACATTCCTGACACTGGAATGCAGCAGATGGTTCAGGGAAAAGTTAAGAGGTGAAATGCCCAACAGAAAACCCGTGCCACTGACAATGCTCCATCGCTCAGGCTTCCCTGCTCTTCACAGCCTGCCAAAAATCTCCTTTCACCACTCATCAGTCAGCTAAGCAGCATGGCTGTCAGACAAAGAAGCCTGGGTGGTTTTTTTCCTTTTCTTTCTCTCTCTATTTTTAAATGGAAGTGATAGGATCTTACTGAGCTGATGTCAATCACCACAACTTTCATAAGAGTTGTGCTGGTTGCTGCGGGACTGATCCTTCCTGCCCCTGCCAGTGGTTCTGTTTGAGCAGAGGATTCTGTGTCTGCAGTAAATTGTTGTCACAACCAACACCACACTGGATGAACACTGTCACAGCTCTGTCCAGGTCAAAGGGCAGGACCTTGCACTGGCACGCTGCCACCATGCACCTGGTGTATTTCAGTGCCTTGGATGGTGAAGATGCCAAGAAGAGCTCCCCAGATGTAGGATTATGAAACAAGCCTTGAGCATCTAAGAGTGCATACCCTGGATCTAAGGTCTGTATGCCCTGAGCCCACAATGGCACATGAATCTGAGAGCTGCAACAGCAACCCAGTACCTCTTTATCAGAGTGACAGCAGTAATAAGAAAATTGCTTCCCCTGAAAATTAAATCCCTCTCTCACTTTATTTTCAATTCCATATATAACTGCTTTCTTTCACAGCATCCTGCAGGCACAGAAAGGAGAAGGGAAAGACATGGCAAAGATATGAGCTGGTGTGAAATGCACAGTTGCATTAAAGGTGTCCATAGGAACAAGTCTGACAAGGAAATTCATTTCATGTGTCTTCTGAGCTCCAACAAGGTGTTTCCTGCACTGAAAACTGACCATCAAATAGATCACTGGTTAGTAACTTGAATGTTACCAATATCACCTATTCTACAAAGCCCATCTTTGGTACTAGGCCCACAGAACAGTTCCTGGACATTTGAAATGCTTTGCAGGTTAAAGTGAAGTTTGGAGATGCCAGGATTCCTGACTATGACCTTTGTGCTGAACAAATGAAGACTCAGAGCAGTGCCAAATTTAGTAGGACCAGAAGAGACAAAGCATTAAAACTCTAAACCTCCTCAGTCACTTGAAGGGTTCAGACACCCAGTAATTCCCAGGTCCATCTCTGCAAGTGGAGGGAAAGGTAAGTGCTTCTCTGCTGTTGGAGCACTCACTGATAGTGCAAGTGTTGATAACTCCAGGCTTCAGACCAAGACAGAAGCCAGACAGCATCTCTGCTGTCAGAGAGGGCTGGAAAGCAGGGCTGCAGCTTTGCCCTGACCTTCACCAAGGTTACCCAGAAGAAAGGCATCAAGTTCTTGGGAGGAAACCACACAAGCCAATTTCTCTACCTTCTCATCACACCCAGAAGCAACACTCCCATCCTAGGAATACCAGTACTGGGAACTTTGCCTAAGGGACTGGGTCACATAGCTTCTATCACTCTGTCAGCAGTCTGTAAACAGTCTGAAGCGAAACTCACACAAGGAAAGTTTCTTCTACTATTTTTATCCTGTGGGCAGATTAACAAGAAGAATTAGGACTAGCAGAAGCAGTACCACCAAAGGAGGAAGATGGACATTGTGGGACTAAATCTCACTGCTACTGGTGGCAAATGCAAATCACTGAAAAATGAGTCAGCTCAGCCCATGGAAACCCTCTGTCACTTGCGGGTTCCAGGACCCAGACACACGTGGAGATGTCCTGAGGGGTAATGCCAGAGTTGAGCATGCAAGAGGACATGCAGAGCTCTGTGGAGGGGAGGCTCTGCTCCTCAGTGTCACCCGTGAGCCAGGAGGGCCCTATCCTGTCCCACTGAGATGGAACCTGCGAGGGCAGTGATGGGTCTGAACCAGGTGAATTCCCACCTCAGCCTTCCTCTCCTTTGCATCCATCTCCTACAGCAACTGCTCTGGAAGAAGAACAAGAATCTGCTTTCTCTGGAATGTAAGTGCATGATTATTTCCCACCCTTTACCCACCTCAGCACTGGCTCTGGTCTCTGCATTCAGTTTGTAGCATCAGACCTGCTGACAAGATCCCCCTCTAAGCTCAACGCCAGCTGCAGCACCCACAAAACAACAGCATCCCCTTAAATCCTCTGAAACACCCCATTTCCTACCTGGTTTCTTCAGTGGCCATGTAAAAAACATCATCTGGTGCATCAATCCAGTTCATCCTCCTCCTTTTCACTGGAGGCATGGATCCACCACGAATTAATCGGACTTTTGTTGGGTATGATTTCCCATTGAGCAGCAAGTTTCGGCTTGGTCCCTAACGTGATACATAAAACAGCACAGTTATGGCCTGCAACAAACCTGCAGCAACATCTGCTAAGCACTCAAAGGAAAAGAGAATTAAAGTTTTTGTATGGCTTGCTGAGAGTTTAAGGTAAATACCTCCCCCTCTGGCCCAGGACTGAACACAGAATTCACACATAAGCAATTGTTCACAAGCAGTACAAGTCAGGCGCCTTCAATATGCAATAGGACAGCAATACTTCAGCGACAGGACAAATAATAAATGGAAGGCATTACCAATAATTTGTGGCTTGTCTCTGAAAGATGACATCAAGTTCAAAAGATTGAGCAGCAGACTTAGATTTCAGCTACTACCATAAATCTAGAACAACTATTGATTTCAGGGAAGGAAATCTAGCTACAGAGCAAATCAGATACAAGAATCAGAATTTACAGTTATTCTGGAGTACCAAACTTACCCACGTCCTTTTTGTTCTAGGAAGGTCAATATTTAATGAGGATAGTATAGAATTAAATACCTTGTTGAAAACAAATGTAGTACTACAAAGCTTGGCAGCTTTCACGATAAAACCCTTTTAGTATTGCACACCACAGACTTCCCATAACAACACAATTGCTTTGCCAATCAACACAGGCATCATTTTCCAGACTCACAGTAAGCCCCTTACACTCAGCTGGAAAAACATGAGCTGTTATTAAGAGAGGTGCAGATGAAAAGGAGCAAAGTGTTAAGCTTCTCAAATGCAGCTGTCCTTGATCACTGAAGTCCAGTGCTGCTGCCCCTCTTCCTGCTGATCAGCACATTGAGAAATCCCACTGAAATCAGTAACACTGAGCAGCTGGGAAAGATGCAAAATGAAGGCCCAGAAAATTTGATATGCATGAATTAAAGCTGGTCAGAAAACACCCTGGTATCAATTCAATTGTGTATGTCACAGGCCATCATGCGAGGTCAGACCATCGCCCCACATGTCCCATGGAATGGGAAACTGAGCATCTGTGTGAGGGACGTCTGCCCTGGGAGACCCATCTCAAAAGGAATGGCGGGGACATGGGGACTTCAAATCCTTTAGTGTCAGGTCATTACAATAACTAACTGAATTTTAACACTTTGACTTAGAAAGGGAAGAATTCAGCCTAAAAACCAAGGGAAAAACCCAAACCCCTGCGTCTATCTCATTTTGTATCCGAGCAGAAAACAGAAAATGATAATGACTTATTTTTTGACCAGCCTTAATCAACTGCTCTAGCAAGATCTGCTTCCTGTAGAGCATCAGGGCTTTAGAGCTAACAAACCAACCCCCCACCTTTTAAAACCCTAAGCTCTTTAAAAGTGTTGCATACAAGTAAAATAACAATTTAATTTCTTAGTTGCCCAGCTCCATGTTATACAAGACAACTTCAGCACCACAGCAGACCACTGAAATACTTCAACAATTGCTTTTAGATTTGACATTTGTGAAGCAAAATGTTTCAAATAAAAGCTTTTCTGATGGCTTCATTTTTACCCCTTCCAGGTTTCTCCAAGAAAATCCATTCATTAAGGTTGCAAAGCATATTTTCTCCACATTTGCAAGATACACAGGAGAACAACTCCAGAAAAAGTTACTGGAAATACCTAGAAAGGGCACCCCTGTGCTTCCAGGCTGCCCTTTCTCTACCTACATGGTGAAATCTATTTCAAATTATACATCCTGAAATGAGGACCTTTATTTTTTCATTCACACTTGATCAGGCAACGAGAAATCAAGGCTGTTCTGGGAGTTTTACACTAAAACACCTAAAAAGTATGAAGTCATCAGAGATTTCTCCCTCTGCTCTGCACTGGTTTATTCAGCAGACACAAACAAGTAGCCAGTCTTCTCAGTGACACAGAATGAAGCTGAATTCATGGAGGAGTACAATTTACCACTTCAGATGGAGGAAGAAACCACAGGAATGCTCTGTCATTCCAAGCAGTCTGGCACACCCAAGTTCTGGCTTCCCCAAACACTGTCAGTGCAATAAAGCCTGTGATGGCTGTGCAGTGACCATCAGTCACACCTGCTGCTGCCTGGCCTGTGCCACAGGGACCCTGCTGACAACAATGTGCTGTGGCACTGCAGCTAACGAGGCAAGATCAACATCAGAAGATCATTTGGGGGGGGATGGAAAGGTATGCTTGAAGTTGTTTCCCATAAGCCACATGCAAGGGGGAAAAGGGATGCACAGCCTTTGCACTGGCCCCTTCACAATTTAGTGAGAAAGCATTCTGCCAGAGACACATCAATCAGACTGGCTATTTGCTTCCGTCCTTTGATTAAACTCAGCACAATAGATGAACGGCTACAAATATTTTTTACTCAAAAAAAACAAAACAAAACAAAACAAAAAAACCCAACGTAAAATACAAGCATTCTCAGCAGGTAACTTGCACACCAACTTGCTAAAAAAAATTAAAAGAAACTGTTTTCCAAACAAATCCTTCCATCATTTAAACCTTTCTCCTTCAGGGAAACACATTCCACCTAGCAACACATCCCAGAACTTTGCTGTAAGCAGCCACTCAGTTTCTGCATGAGCAAAACCAAAATGCTCTGTTCAAAACAGGATCTCATTTATAGATATAAAGGTAGATAGATTTGAGGTTTAAATTGTATTTAACCACCAAGATGATTTTGATGCCCCAAACCAATATTTTTTCCCTTTTCAGTGAATTGGGAATTATGACCAGCTGCAAACAGCAAAGGTGGAAGTGAAGCACTACGGTTTAATGGGGTGTTCTATCTAGTGTGGGTTAATAATTCTTCTTTTCCCTGTTTTGGTTAAATGAACATTCTCTTACCATTTGTCTGGTTTGTCCGTGGTTAGGCAGACCTAACAAACAGGAAAGAGAATAGAGCTGGTAAGACCATTGCTTTTCCAAGACAGAAAAAAGTACAAAATCAAAACACACGCAGCTACGATTACAACTGTGTTGTTTTGCTCAGCCTAGAGTTGCCTACTGAACTGACTCCTGCCCTCCTGGAAGGGTGGCTGAGAAAAGCTTCCTTGGCAACGTGGTTTGAAGAGCAGAGGCCCCAAGTCACAAACACGTTCCACTCGCCCAGTCCCTTCTCCATGTACTCAAACCTTGTTTCCCACTAGCACTAGAAGCACACTCCTCTTTCAGATCCCAGCCTTGCTGTGCATCTGGGCAAAAATCTGACACTCTCCTTTAGTCTGAGGAATATTACTGACGTCAAGGAGGAGAAAGTGGAAGGCATTATTCACTGTCAAGGCAGCAACAAACAGAATCTTCCTTATCCTCCTTGGGTCCCCTGGGAACTCCTCAGCTCAGACGTCAGCTACAGGCTGCTAGCAAACAGAGTGTATCTGCTGAACCTGCCACGAGTAAACACCTCCTGAGGCACAGAGCACAGCCACTGAGCTCCCACAGAGCCCCTCCCAGGCACACACAGCCCAGGCTCGCTGGGACCAGGCTTTGCTGTGCTGTCAGGTACCCCTGACACTGCCCTCAGCTGTACTGAGCACACACAGGAGCCTGCAGGACTCACAGAGCTCCTGGGATCTCAGGAAAAGGCATCTCGCTGTAAGGCAGCACGGCCTGGCACAGAATGGACTGGGACACCCAATAAAGCTGTTTGCTAGCACGGTTTTACTAGATGCACATTCCCAGAAAACACCACTTCATTATCATCTGTGCACCAAGCTACCTTCCTCAGCCCCTTCTGGGTGAGAACCAAAATGTCAGTGCAACAAATCCAACAGGTACTACAGGACAGGCATCAGCAAATGCTATTGCTGTCTGCAAAAGGTCTCAGTACAGAGTTTGCTTTCACATTCATAGGATCTTTGAACCCTGCCATTGCTAGTGAGTTAGCTGGGATTAAAAACTTTTTAAAGAAACCAGCAAGAATGAACTTTCACAGCTCATGGTCTGTATTCCAGCAGGTTCCTGGAAGTTTCTTGTTGGTAAAACCAAACACACTGTTCTTGCATCAAGTATAACAGGAAACACAGGGCACAGTAGTGTCAGGAGCAAGGAGGGTGAAGCAGGGGACATTTTCAGAGCACTGAGTATAGCATGATATACCACACTAGAATCAACAGTTTATATCAAGTGTATTTTCCATCCTGTGTAGATGTTATGCTATTAGCTACTTCAAATGGGAAAACACATGGCTTCAGTTCTTGCTGCATTTTTGTGCCTAAGTATCCACAGAGATGAAGAAATAGCTGCCAAAAATATTTCCATCAAGCCTGGTGAACAGATGTACCAGGCACCAGTAAGAAGGCCAGTAACAACCTCTGGATGTTGACAAAGGCAGCGCAGGCACCAGATAATAATTTGTTTTTACATGGGAGCAACTAAGGCATCCAAAACCCAGCTGTGAGCAGCTGTGTGGGATGGATGGACGGACGGACAAAGGGCTGCACGGGTGCTGGGAAACAGCACAGCCAGCAGGATGCAGCCAGAATCTGTCAGCTTCAGAGCTAAGCTCCAGCACTTGTTACTCTCTTCCCCCTTCCATAACTGAAAGATTATGTTTTCTCCATTCACAGAAACTCTGAGATGTAAATCAACTGATGCTAGTCCCTGGATTGAAGCCACATATTTTCTTTTAACCACACTACAGATCAGTTCTTTTCTTGTAGTTAAGAACGCCCTTGATGCCAGAAAAGACTGTCCTGATATGTGGCTGCTGCTGCACTGACTATTGCTGGATGTACAACAGACAGTAAACACTGCTATTTCCAAGCACCAGAATTAAACCAGAACATTCCATGGTGAGAAGCTGAGGGATGCAAAGGCTGAGCAGAACTGCTGCTTGCTCTGAGCCCTCAAGCAGCACAAAAGCAGTGCTAACAACAGGAACACACCGCCCTCCCAAACTGCCATGTCTAGGATAAAGCTGCTCATGACAACTTTTTGCTGAAATAAAATAGGACTCAAAACAAAGCTACAGCTTCAATGCAATTTATATCCTTGCTTTCACAGCAATAAGGTATCAATTAGCACATTAATATTGGTGAATTAACCCATGAATTTTCATTTTAGTCACACTTCAATAACTGGAGCCTGAAATAATGAAAACAGTCACTTAAATGACCTTATTCAGTTTGCAATTAAAAAAAAAAAAATCACAGTAAGAGCATATACAGTACAGCCAAAGCACTGCTATTAAGTGAGCAACCTCTATGCACAATCCCCACCAAAGAGAGGCACAGAGACAGCACACCTGTAACCCACTGTGCAACTGCTGGCAAGTCAACAGGATGCATCTGGACTGGAAACAATGGATTTTCACCCAAAAGTTTTTGGTGGCTTCTGCGTGAGAGAGGAAGCCTGTGAGACAGGCAGCTCTAAAAACTAAACCAATCCTGTGTCTGTGGGGGAGTGGTGGCACAGGCAGGGAACTCACCATGCCAGACTCACACCTGCCCCACGTGCCTGCTCCACTTTCACAGATGAAGATTTGAGAGATGTCTCTCCATGCATCCACAAGCAGGTTAAAAATAAGATAGTGTAAGAATTTAAATCAGGAGCAAAATACAACAGTTCTGGCAGCTCCTCTCCAGGGAAAAAAAAAGTCTGACTATATTTTATGGAGGAATGTCTAGAGAAGACACAGAGTAGAAAATGTGATTATTCCTTCTGATGATATCTAAGGTCCAACTGCTTGAATTTGCACAACATCCACATCAACACCGACCTCCTCCAAATGACAGAAAAATATGCAAACAATAAAGGAAGTATTTTCAGGACTGACCAAACTTCTAAAGCCACAAAGTGTAAAGGTATACACTGACAAAACTAAGCAGGTCTTCCACTCTTTTGCAGCCACAGAAATTAAAATATATTCTGAAAACTCCAGACTAAATGTTAGGGTTTTTTTCCCAAAGCATTGAAAAGAACCCAAAGCTGTACAAAATCTCTTGCCATCCAATTCCTCCTGCCAGTCTCCTCTATACACTGAAATAAAGAGGAAGACCCAGAGGATAAAATGCAGACAAAGTCAACTGAAGCTATAGCTGCAGAGAATGATGAATGTTCTTTGCCACAGCCGATTCTACACCTTACTGACATGGCAGTGAAACAGCTGATCACTGCACAGAGATTAACTGGCACCCTCAGGGCAGGGCTGCTCCCCACTGCTCAGTGCCAAGGACCTCAGAACTGCTCCTCAAGCTAAGCACAATCAGAGATTTTGGATGAAAACCAGTCCAGCAGGTTACTATGCCCTAATAATCCCTTCATTCCTGAAGTACCAAAGCTACAGCTGAACAGACTTTGTCCCAAAGAAATACAGGTGGGGAAGGACTGCAATCAAACAGCAACACAAGTCTGCTACTGCTGCTACTTTGCAGCTTTGTGTTATCTTTCAAGGATGGGGAAACCACCTCTCAGTCAAACAACCTTTTCCAACATCTCATGACATTTACATCTCATGGTTTTGGATTTGTTAAAAAAAAAAAATAAAAACTTTTAATGAGAATGCCTAAACTTCCAGCAGCAACTACAGCACTGCCCCAAGAGCACTCTGTGGGAGTAGGGGACTGCTGGCACTCAAAAACACAGAGAGAAAGGGAGACTCTAATTTCCCAATGGAAAGCAAACCAGCACATTGGTCCCACTGGATGTGACTCTAGACATGCTCTTTGCTGCTCCAGTCCCATCCCCTGCGACTCAGCACCTCGATGGCACAATTCCAAAACTACCCCCACTGCTCACACTCTGCCTGCTGTTTTGCCAGTACCACACAACACACAGCTGCCACGTGGAGAAGCAGGAGAGCCTAAACCCTCAGCAGTGTGCCCAGTGCAGGCTGCAGCACAGGGATATTCCCATGAAGTCACTACAGCAAGCTCCGAGAAGCTGCTGAAGCGTGGAGAACTTTCTGCTTGCTCAGAAACCACCCAGTGCTTTTCCACACCTGAACATACACCCTGCTGCTGGGGATTCACAGCCCATTTCACAGTCTGACACAAGTCTGTACAGAACTGACCTTGTACCAAGAGGAGGAGTAGCCCAGCTTCCAGCCTGGACACAACTCAGAGTTAGTAAACTTGTGTTTACTCAAAGTTACTAACTCCAATCTTCTGCATATCCACCGCACACAAAAACTGTTTTATCAAGCAATTAGTCACAGATGGCATTTGGTTCCTACTTTGTTTAGCCACAAGAAGCATCATACAGAATATGTAAGATGCACTAAGAAGCACATCTTCAATCACAACGAATGCAGAGAATTTCACAACCAGTGACTTCACTATTGCTTTCTAAAATCCATATACTCTCCATGTGCATTTTCCTGTTCCAAAAGTAATCCCCCTCCTGGGACTCCATCCATCCCAGCACTAACAAACACATCAACAGTACCACATTTATGAGTAAGCTAGAGAAAAATATAGAAATTCATGCATGAACAAGGCTTGATGAACAAGTATTTCACTTCCAAGTTACTGGTTCACTCGAGGCAGTCTCAGTGTGTTGACATACACACACACTTTTTTGCCAGCTTGCAAGAACACTTTAGCACCCCTGCCTCTCTTTATAACTACCAGGAATGTTTTACTGCTGTGAGTGTCCACCTTCTAACAATCAGAGGCTACAAACTTTCAGAAACGTAAGTGCCACAAGCAGAACAGAGCATAAATTGTGCCAAACACCACCTAGACTTAACATTTTCTTAAAATTCTGTTGCACATAAAAACAACGTTAAAATTGCAATTTACTTACCTAAGTAAGTTCCTACCAAGATTGGCAAAGGAAAAGGAAAGAAAAGATTTAAGGTTAAAAAAGGGAAAGATTCAAGTAGCTCAGAATACAGTAGCTCAGCCCCATGCAACAAATCGAGATACACAGACTGGTTTGGCTGCAATGAAACACAGAAGTGATCACAGTTCTCTGTTGGACAGATAAAACCAAGACAACATTAAACACACAGTAACTCCAAATGAGAGATTTTGCAAAGAGCAGCTTTAATTTTGGATGGGTAAGTACTGGTCTGTACCCAGCTCCTTCCACCAAGCCCTGCACATTAACATCACTGGATTTTGACAGCACTTCCTAAAATGCTTGGTCCAGCAGGTCACACTCCCTTGCTGTAACCACAGCCCCTCCCAGATGATGTGTGAGCTCATGCAAGGCTGTACCTCCTGCTACAAGCACTTCAAGAACCCTGCTAATACTTTCTGAACAGTGGCATCCAACTGCAGAGAGCCAGCAGCTCTCCTTGGATAAGCACACTGAGAAGGGAGAGCTGCTTTCTGTCTCAGGGTGGACTCCATCAATACTGTCCACTCATATTCCAAAAAGAGCATCACGGTGGATTCCTCCTGGCTGTAACACACCAAGTGGTTAAAAAAAGAGAAGACAAAACAATGCACCTCTCTGCTTTAGGATTTGCTGATCCAAGCTATCTAAACTAGAAAGCACTGAATAATTCACTGTTCTTAGCATCAGGAGTATTATACATCATACACACATATATATGTGTGTATGTATTAGATAGATAAGATAGATAATATGTGTCACACATTCCACTCAATTACAAATTCAGGCTTTGTACTATCCAGGGCACTTGCAAATCTGCCCTTGCTCTGTTATACATTAATTTCCTCTCACATTAATTACACCTGCTCTCTACCATTGCCTGGGGATATGCACTCTCCTCTCAATCAACATTTGCATCTTATTCCATGCCATCACTCCTAAATGAAATAGTTTTCACTAGCTGATGCACAGAGCATGATGACCATCTGCGGATTTTATTTTCAGATCTTTCTTCACAACACCAAAAGAACCTAATCAGAGTATCAAGGCTAAACTGAAGGCAAGTGAAAATTGTGTCACTTAGTATCTGAATACAAAATCCCATATTAAATCCTCAAAAATAATCATTACTTTAGGCAAATAATCTTAGAGTGAGAAAGTTGCACAGGCACATGGCTCTTGGGGTCTCCAAAATGTAGTTCAAGCAACCTGACATTCTTCCCAGGTGTGCTGCAGCTGGCACTGAACATTTCCTCTCTTGTCTCTAGTCAGCATTACTGGGGTCTGGATTCCAACAGCTAAAGCCAGGCCTTTTCCCCAGCACACCCCCATTTATTAAAGGACCAACACTCCCTGCCATTTACAGTAATTCCTGGATGGGCACATTTCCATTGGCTGGTTATCCATCCCTCAGTTTTTAAAAGGACAGCTGGGGTCACTGGTGATAAAGGCAGAATTTTAATGCAACTTATGCATACAGGTAAGTCCGCATTTTCTGCAACTCTAAATGAGCCAGAAAACCCCAAATATATATATATATATATGTGTGTGTGTGTGTGTATGTATATATAAAATACTGAGACAGTTTTGGTCCCCTACATAGCTGATGTTAGAGAACTTCCCTATCTTTCCACCTTGACAGCTGCTTTTGTTCAAGAACAGTTCTTCCACTGCCATCCTCATCTCTGGATAACTGAACTAAGGCCATGCCAGGCTGATGAATGCTTGCACTTTTGGTTCATTCACCTTTCCCAAAAAGGATGTGAGAAACAATGAACCAGAACATGTTAAATTAGACTGACATTCCATTTGGGTTTAGAAATCCCCAGCAGCAGAAGCAAGGTATTCCAACAGTTAATTAACCTCGCTCAAAAATCTGCAGCTTTTTTCCAGCCAAAGTCCCCAACTGTACCTTCTGGCTACTGCAGCTTGTTATTCCACCCCCAGCTAGACTGAAAGCCCCCTATTATTATACTTCTGCTGTTCCTGTCAGCAGAGACAAGCATCTGCAACTTCCACTTTGATAGAAGCATTTTCCATTATACAGAGTGTGTTCCAGTCCCTTCCCTGTTTTCATGGCTCTTCTATAAACCCTCTCCAGTTTTCAGCATTCGATCCACCACCATGTTATCAATGCAAGTTTGTTGCTGGGAAAAGCCTTCCCTTTATTGCAGCTACTCATTCATGTTCTCCCTCTTTCTGCCAATTTTAGGAGTGCATGTGATGACCCTGAAAAACAATTTTGATTAGATGAAAGCCAGCATGGTGTAAAAGAGAGGGGAGAAAAATAAAAATCTAACAATGCTCTCTCCCTTCCCCCAGCAGGAATTTGCATAGCCAAGTACCACACGGATCCCACACTGCATGGCTGTAAGGAATCAAGTAAACAGGTTCCTGCACACAAAACATCCTCTCTCTCTCCCCAGAGGAAGTTTCATGGCAAAGATTGTCAGTCGAGCTCCAGAACGCTACTGAAAAAACAATAAACTACTGATTTTTAACATCTCACTCTGTTTGACAGCTTATGAGACTCCATGTACTTTTCATGTTCCAAAAATAGTATTCTGTAGCAATTTGTCCATGCTAAGTTAATGTTGAAGGAGAGCTGGGAAGTGTACTGTATGCCTAATGATGCCTCCAACATGATTTAAAGAGGAGGAAAACAAAATACATGAAAGAACTACAATCTTCTTGTAAAACAAAGTGGAGGCAGTGAGAACATGAGATTAAGACTATTTTCCTGTTCTTGGAATTCAGGCACTGGTCAAAGCTCAAAATGCCTGGCCAGATAAATCATTTGCACAGCTTGAAGAAGTTCAGGTTTCAAGGGCTAAGCAAAGATGAGTCAGAAAAACAAAAGTTAAAATTACTTAGCAGGAACTACAGTAGCAAGAGAAAAACAAAACAAAACAAACAACAAATAGAATTTCAAAGGAAAAATGTGAACTACTCCTTGAAGTTCAGCAATCGTCATGTATAAAGATGTACCTTAATGCTTTACACTATACAGACACAAGCTGCTACCTGGTTCTTTCCTGCAATGAAACCTCTTGATTATATTCTGCTTTACAACCTGGCCATGAGGAAAGCCTTACAAAACCATCACATGCTATCATTTCCAGCGTTCAGCCTTCTCCCCTGTGTTTGGAGACGATGCCCCAGCACCACGAGGCTTTTATCACCAGCAGAGAATTCAGCTAAAGCCCACCATAACAGTGTCCACTGTCCCCTGTCACAGATGGCACAGTGACCTGTCCAAACCCTGAGATGTGCCAGCAATGCAGCACACCAGCAGGAAGCAGAAAAAGTCCTGGATAACAGATACAATTTTGCAATAGGTTAACATTTCTTTGGAAACTATTTAAACACAGGTGGACAGTGTCTTCCTGAACCTAAAGTTGTGCAGAAAGAATATTTTCAGCCTCTCTGTGCAGACATCTTAGCAGCATAATTTTTTTTTTTTTGCAGTACACACCCCTTCAGTGACCTGAACTAGTCAGTATGTCAAGAGGAGATGAGAAACATGAAAATAACACCCCCAATTTCCCATAGTATCTATGTAAATGCAGAATCTGACCAATTATAACAAGCCAGGCTTACTCTCAATCTTTTTCTACTATTTTAGGACAACTATAATCCAAAAATCAGTTATTCTGAATAGATGGGTTTATTTCAATCCTTTTATGCTCACTCACTGGCTCCTAAATTCTGGCCACAAGGCTTCATCACTCTCACTGCCATTCACCTCTTCTTCACAGCAGTTCCAACTGCTGCCCTTCCTGCCAGCAGCCCCCCAGATGACTAAGCCTGGATGATCCCATCCAAAACCAAGGAGAAGCCTCAGTGCCACAATCCCAGTCCTTTCATGGCACAAGAAACCAGTTGTATCCACGCCCACAAGCAGCAAGGTTTACCAGTTCCCACACAAGGCAGCTGGGAACCTGTGCTAAGAGGCACCAAGACACAAACTGGCACCAGGAGAGAAAAAGATCCACCAAACTTCCACCACCTGCTTCCCTGTGCCCAGCAGATCTTGATCCAAGTTCTTTAAATGTTGTTTCCTTGCAGGTGGTTCCCTTCCCTCTCGGTCCTGGCAAAGCTTCCAGCAACCCAGGAAATATTACAGATGCAAAACTGCAGCATAGCACACATTTTCCATTCACAAATAAATCTCAGCCAACAGGTTTAAGCTGAACTGCTCACAAGAATATCCAGTTAACACTCACTACGCCAGCAGGTAAATAGATTCTGGGAGTGAACTGGATTCTGCTACTTAGCAGTTACAGGTACAAGTGCTCCAGCAAGTATTTCAGTGGCTGGCTGAGAACAGACCCAACAGGTAGAGCAGCAGGTGCTCGGGAAGATCCAGGCCCTGCACAGCTACACACAACTGCTTCAGAGAAACACAAACTCTGAGGAACAGGAACTTTTCCAAAATCATCTTTGCAGATGGCTCCAGCAACAGTTCTAAGTGAATGAAACACTAAAAGAGGGACTCTCCATTTCCAGAAAATTGTGTCAGGTTATCAGGCCCAGTGCTCTCTACAGAGAGAGCCTGCCGGAGGGAAGGATCTGTTCTACCTCCTTCCTCTGGGCCACAACATTTCTGAGCTTCCCAAGTGTGCCATCTGCTGAGGAGGACATTCAGCAGGGAGCAGCAGGTCTGCCCATAAGCAGGTATACATCAGGAGCTGTGGAAATTCAGTGAGCTACTCTGCAACTACATCCCTCATTACTGGACAAAGCTTCTGAGGAAGCCAAACCGAACAATGCAGCAGGGTTTTGTTACTCTTCCCAAAAGACAAGTTACAAAGCACATAAAAACTCAGCAACAGGGTATCAAGGAATAAATTCCCAAAGAGAGCAAGACAGTAGAACAACCCCTGTCCTTGCTGCTGTATTCTCCACATGCACTCATATTTGCATGCATGTAAATATGGGTAACAGCCATCCACTGTCTCAGCCATGAAACACAAGGATTATCATCAGGGCATGCAGTGCTGGCCAGTTCATGGCAACATGTAAGCTTTTGTGTTTGCCTGTTCACAGTGACATTTTGTGTTTGTCTGTCTCCCAAATATTCAGAATTGGTCCGTTCTACTACATTTGGAGAAGTGACATCGTATATACATTTCCTGCATGATCACAAATGAAAGATTCTGACATCTCTTCAGTACTCAGAACAGATTCCTTTTTAACCAGTGGAAATTTTGAAAATCATTTTCTACTGCCTGCAGAGAATGTGCAGACATCTCTAACCAGTGTGACTGTCCACTCACTGGAAAATACACAAGGTTGAACTTGGGACTTGATGTAAATACTGTCTTCTATTTCTTTTGCTCCAAGCAAATTCAAAGCAGTTCAAGACATGTGAAAATTTGCTTTCTTAGAAGTCAAACAGTGAAACAACCCCTATTTTCAAACCAACCATCACAGCTTCCTGCAGTTTCACAGAACTGCTGGAAGACTGTTCTGTCAACTTGAGGAATTAGGAATCAATTCTCAACACAGGACTTCATGTCTTCAATACAGTTGCACAACTTGTTGCCTGCATGTGAAAAGCCTGAAAGGTGAGCAGCAAAACCATGGGTGGAAGTGGTTACCCAAGGAACACTTAGACATCAACAGAGAAGGTGCACACAGACTCATTAGCCACAAAGCACAGACAAGCCAGCAGATGAAACTAAAAATCACTCTCCTAGCATAAGCTGAGCGCAGCTTCAAGGTCTTACCCCTGCTAGGCATCAACAGGCGCTTCTTCATGTTGCCTGATAGAGCACAAGTGAACAGAAAAGAGAAAAACATCACATCAGCAACCTGAACAGCAGCAGTTTTAAAAGTTCTTAATGTTAAAACACAATCAGATATCATCAAATGTTTGTAATTATATAAGCTACTTATAAAGTTAAAATTAAAGGTAAAAAATGAGAAAGATTGGATCTCCCTCCCTGCTGGAGTCACCACTACACCAGCTGTTTCCTTTCCCTTCCCTCTGTGTTCTCACTCAGTTCAACAGACCCTTTTCTCCTCATCTGACAGAGACTGCACTTTCTCTTCCCTGACACTCTCAAGCAAGAGCAATTCTTCAGAACAGAGACCTGGAGTCCACACCAGGAACATCCTGCCTCTATCTCCCACCTCAAACACCTTTCCCTTGCCTCCTCTTCTTGAGGAGGTGAAGCCCAAGCACAGAGGTGGTGAGTAACAGGGCCATCAAGGGAAACATCACTCAAAAAGTCTATCAGGGTATTCTTCACACTACTAATCTAAAAACTGAAGGGCAGTTTCTCCTTCACTAACCCATTTGCAAGGTTGGCCAGGGCAGGCAGAGTTCCACTAGCACAGTGCATGCACCTCCTAGGCAGTACACACCATGTGCCTCACCCAAAAGGAGAAATGGGACAGGTGGCTTTTTAAAAAGTTTAAAATAACCTCCCTCAAGAATAAGAAATTCGGAATTTATATAAAGGACTATGAGTTTAGATAATCTCCATGTATACCGAAAGGGCAGAAGAAAAAGCCTACAGACACAACAAATTTTGTGGGAAAATATTTACCATCCATTCCATTGTGTTGTTCATAGCTTCTTTTTCCCAGGATAGTTGGGGACCCATTATTAATGACAGGTGTAAACTTAGCAGGAGTCAGATTGTTGAGAGAACTGGACAAGCTCTTGGCAGGATCTGGTTTTGGAGGACATGGATGAGACTCTGGTGGAAGACAGCAAAGTAGATTTTTTTAATTAGTAAAGATACTGGAATGATAAATCTGAAAACAACCTGCAAACTTCCCAGATGACCAAGTACACCTCCTTTTACATACAAACTATCTCAGTCAAGAGTTTTGAGATTGCCACAGGAGATTGCTACTGATATAAAGCATTTCCATATATTTAGGAATTCACCACTACTAAAGATATGAAAATCATTATCATAGTATTATCCTAAAAAAAGATTTGATAGCAAAAGCATTTTGCATCTATTTCTGTAACAGTGTTCTCCAGTAATTTGGGGTGATTTTTGGGGTGCTGTATACTACAACCCAACTTTGGCCATGTTGGTCATGCAACACACCCCTAAACTCAGGGGAAATAACAACTCTGACAGTTTGCTTGAAAAGTTTACAAAAATACAATTTCTCCAACAGCAAAAAAAGTGAAGATTCAAAGATCCACTATAAAGAACACAACATCTGAATTCAAGTTTTGGGCCAAGGCAGACATCAAGCCCACACTCTTCAACTTTGAGTTGAGAAAAGACTTTGACAAAGTTACAAGAAATAGCAGATGAGAACTTCAATTGAGTCTTCCCTCACAGGCCCAACAGCAGAATAAAATATAAATTCAATCCCACTAACACCAGCAAAAAAATCTCCTTGCCAGTCCTCCATCCATTTCCATCACTCTTTTCTCCCAGCTCAGCAATCAAGTGGAGACCCTGACACAGTGCAAGGAAGGCTCAAAATCTGCTGCTACTTTCTGTACAATTATTAAAATAAGG
This sequence comes from Fringilla coelebs, assembly GCF_963513975.1. Classification (NCBI taxonomy): domain Eukaryota; kingdom Metazoa; phylum Chordata; class Aves; order Passeriformes; family Fringillidae; genus Fringilla; species Fringilla coelebs. The sequence continues at coordinate 30,716,746 of NC_140067.1, read as the reverse complement.
ATATTATCCAACAGCATACTTCTCCCTTCATTTGCTCTCTTCTGTTGCACTGTATGTTTCCAAAGGTTTCTCAATCCATGTATCCCATTAGCACACAGCAGATGTACAATGCCCCACAGAGAGCAGTAAATATTTAATACACCCTCAGCCTTACAATATTTCATCAACAAAAATGTTCAAAAAAACCTAAAATCAACTCCAATGCTGCTTATCTAAATGAAAAGGCAATCAACTTCCCTGGTAAGCTGGAAGCCTTCAAAGAGGAGAGACTCACGTTTGGCTGCCAGAAGAACCTGAGGGATGTCTGCAGGGCAACAGGGAGCACTGGGGAAAAGCATTTGGCATTTGTCTGGAGTCAGCACTGGCATGTTGCACAGCATCACTCTGGATGCTTCCAACAGCTCAAACTTACACCAAAGTTCTGGATGGAGCTACACAGTCCTGCCCCACAGATCATCGCATGAGATAAAAGTCCTCAAGAAAATTGTCATTAAAAAAAATAATAAAAACCCCACCAAAACCTAAGAGGAAAGTGAAAAATAGAAGTATGATCCCCCTGTCTAGATTCAGCACAGAACAGCCATCAGCTGATTCACAAGCTGTGGGACACAGTGCTGTCCTACACCCAAGAGGCTTCTTGAAGGACCCAACTGCACAAACTGCCTCCAGACAGCCCAAATCCAGAAGAAGTGAATAATCAGCTGTTCCCAAAACATGATGTTAGTGCCTCTACTAGCAGATGATAACTTGTCTCCATATCCATCAGGAGCCACAGCAAACACATCCCTCCCTTCACTTGAACAAGTTTCTGATAGAGCTTTATGACCCCAGAGTGGATTGCAGTGACACTGTTGGTCAGATAAAGTAGGAAAAGTAAAAAGGACAATTAATGAGATGGGTTTCATGTTTTCTTTTGTTTATGGGGTGGAGTTTTTTGTGGGGTTTGTTTTTAATGCAGAATGAGCATCTAAATCTTGACCCAAGTGGAAAACCCAAATGGTCAGCAGAGTATCTAGGAGGGTGTTTCCTGTGTTTTGGGGGTTTTGCAGGTGATGGTTTGGTTTGTTTAATACCTAAATACCGGAGTACTGCTTCTAAAGGCTTTCGAACCACTTGCTTTAATAGCAATGGGTTTTCTGATGCCTCAGGTAAACGTGCTGTGCCTGTAAAACACAGAAAAATAATTAGAGGGTGAAGACATTTAGCTATTATAGCAAAACCAAATAAGTAAGTAACTCCAGTGTCCTAAAAGAGCTTTGCCATTAAAAGGAACTTTACAGGTGGCAAGCAGATCCTGGCAACAGGACAGAAACACAGAGAATGCTCCATGTAATAGCAAACACAAATGTTTTAAAACAAACAACTCATGAACTTTCAAAGTTATTTTGCCCAGCCTACCATCAGTTAGAAGGCTCTGCAAGTACAGCTGGGTTTTGTGAAAGCACTAGCTACGTGCAAGAGAGCACCTCAGCAAGCTGCAACTCAAAACCTTCCAGGACAGAAGTCTCAAAGGACTCCTTGGCAAGGAGGTCCCAGGGGCAGCTCACTCACATTCTGCTTTGATTGCTGCACTATTGATAGGCAGATATGGGTGTCTTGCAGCGTGCCAAGGGCGCAAAATATCTCGACATAAACGTCTGGCAATTCTGGTCAGTTTTGTTGTGTGGAGATAGAAAGCTTGTCGAGTCTTCATAGCAAACTTGGGACTCCCACTGTTTCTTACTGGCACACCATGAGGACTCTGAAAAGAAAAGAAAATAAAAATGATTTCTGAAAAAAGTAATTATTAGAAAGTACCACTGCAAAGAAAAGTAAGTATATGTAAAATCACTTTCAACTACTCGTTCTCAGACACAAGAACAGAAATGGTATTACAAATGAAAATATTTTTAATCCAGCTATTCCGCATTTCCCAAGTGTTACCCCTAATATCTCAAAGGATAAAATGAAGGTAAACCTTTTCACTGTCACAAGCTTTAAGGTAGGGATCCAAAAGCCAGACATGAAGAAGTTACCTGGTGCTATCACATGATTTAGAGCTTATAGGCTCAACAGAAAGACTCTCCAGTTTTGGGTGCTCAGGGTTGCCCTGGAGGTACAATGCAAACTCTCTTATAAGAAAGTATTTGTCAGAGGAGGGGAAAATCAGAAAGAGCTGCATAACAAAAATATATACCAAAACCTCATTTTCCAAAGGAAATGTATGGCATGCACGAATGGTTTTGGCTCAAAGCTGCAAGAATTTCTTTTAATTCTTACTCTTAACTCAACAAATGTACTCACAGATAGATTTCATATTCATTTTATATAATAAAGAATACTACTGGAAGACATTTATCAGCTACTGAGAACCAAAGTAGTTATCCTCTTTATGAAAAGCAACTAAGTCAACCAATGAAATAATGCAAGTAGTATCTTATCTCAGACCCACCCACAGCTGGAAAACAGGAAGAAACTTCAGTTTGGGGAGAACAAGGCTTTCCCTTCTATGACTATTTACATACTTTTAATTAACAAACAAGAGGTATAAGGCAGTTATCTCAGCAATTAGGAGGCTTCAGAGGGCAAAGAGAAGCCTAGATAGGATAAATGCTAAACAAAAGAAATGGAAAGGGAATGATAGCAAAGAATAGGAGAGAGGAAAGAAATTATCCTGAGATAAAAGTTCAGGGTGTGCTATCCCTCTATGCATGTAATACAGTTACCTTCTCCAATCAGCTTAATGTCTAATGCTTCCAGATTAAACTCTTACCAAATTCAGAAAAAACATCTGAGAATTTTGGTTTTTGAATAAGAGAGAAAAAATGAAACAGAAACAGCTCATACAATGCTTACTCAAACCTATCCAAAAAAAAGGAGGATTATTTAAAAAATAGCATTAGGTAGAAAAACAAGAAAAAGTATCTCTAAAAAGTCACTAGCTATTTGGGACATATCTAATTTTGAATATGCCTTGGGAGAGTAAATAGGTTTCAGGAAATAATAAATTCTTTTGGAGAGAGAAACCAGCACTGTTCCCCCTACAGCAAAAATCATGGAAACCAAATACCAGAAACACCGGCTGGCATTTCAGCTTCTCCCATCTCCACTAAGTCATTTCATGCATTTGAAGGCTGGTTTGCTAAACAAATGATGGGGTTTTTTTCCTCAGGGCAGTACTTGGCAACAAGTTTCTTCTAGCTGAGGTTAATGCGCCAACTTTTGCTCGACACGAGAAATACCAAACCCAAGGACAACAATGAGGGCCGCAGGCATTCTTTTGGTGGTTAAATATTTAAGAGCAGTGAGCAGGCAGTTAGGTAGCATGACACTCAGCTTGCCAAGCAGAGGCAGCAGTCTGCCTGGTGGATACCCACCAAATTATTGCGGTTTGGTCCAGGCCTCTCCCCATCTAAGCGTGTTGGCATTTTCAAGCCACCGTATTTCTTCCAGTAGGTCCAACAGGATGCACAGAGGCGACACTGCATGTTAGGGGGACCCCAAGAATACCACTGGTAAGACTGGGTGGCTAGAGATAACAAAGGTGGAAATTATATATATCCTTACACAGGATCACTTTTCAGATCTTATTCTCTTTAGAAGCAGCACAAAAGCAAACATTCCCCCTTCCCCCCCACAGAGCAGACCTTTAAACCTGATGATGGCTTCACTGTCATCACCACTGTTAAACATACTTGTGATTTCAGCAGAATTGATTACATTAATTCATCTACATTCCTTTTAAAAAGCTGACAATAAGAAACAATTATTATGATGGGAAGATTTCCTGCCAATGGATGAGAAGGTTCTCTTTTTGCAAGAGAATTTCTACAGAACATTGGAAATAGCAAAGACTGCCTTCAGGAACTTCCCATATATATTAATTTTACAACTGAAAAATGTACAGAGTTTGTGACTTGACTTCTCATACAGCATCATTCCAGCATCTCTACAGGCTCCCCATAAAGAGCACAACCATTAGAACTCAGTATAGTATCAGGCAGCAGATCAAACACAGTGGCGTCACATATTTTGGAAACTACTAAAAATGATGAAAAAAATTGTCAAATTTGCACATTAGTGATTTAAATATTCACTCAATAGTTACATGAAATTATATAGAACATTTACTAACTGCCCCTTTAGTACTTCATAATTCTATTTACAAATGTAACACTAGTAGTCAAAAAACAAAACAAAAGCAACACTGAACAAAAACAACCTCAAAAAACCCCAAACTTTTAAATGCTGCTCTATCCATTTCTGCCCCCCACCCCAGCACAAACAGCTTTGATTTTAACATTTCCATCTCAGCTGCCATTCTGGCACTTACTGTAACAGCTCTCACAGGCCCGTCCTGCTCCCGCGTTCTGTGCCTGGACTCCAGTACCATTGACCACTCCTGGTTTGACATTATTTACATTGATCTGGTTGGGGTTTGGCTTGTTACTTAAGACACAAAGCAAAAAGAATGACAAGTGTTAATTGAAGCATGCAATTTTTTATTATACTTTTGAAGGTATGGCCCAAAATGGTTGAAGACTCAAATTTCATTCAGCATGTGGCCTCCAGAACCAGCTGTAATTACCAGCAATCTGACTTTTATGAATACACTGTCTCTAATAATATTTTAAAAAATATAGATAAAGAAAATAACTATAATGATAGTTGGATGTCATTTACAAGACTTCAAAACCTTTAAAAAACAATAAACCAGTCCAGATAGATTTATATCTTATTCACTCTCCCAGACATATGAATCCAGGCAAAAACAGATCTCACTCACAAGTCCTCAATATACTTTACTTGAATATCCAAAAAGAAGGCTGAGGGCAGGAGCAGCAGGCAGAGAGATGACAAGGTCTTTAATCAGGGAAACACAACCCTAGACTGCAGTCACAAATATTTCCATGTTGTCTCACTGCAAGGGTTTGCATCATGTGGCCACAATTCCCACAAATACACCCAACACGCAACAACATCTGGGTCACCTCAGCTCATATCTATACCCTCTTTAAAATGATGATTCAGGAAAAGACAAGAGCTAAAACAAAGCTACTGGTGGGAGCTGAGAATGGAAGGCCAACAAATCCTCGGCATGGAGAGCAGTATGGAATAGCACAAAATCTCTGCAGAGGAAGAAGTGTCTGAGGGGGGAAGTGAGACCAAAAAATCTGGCATGGGAGGGAAGAAGGAGGACAGAGTATTGCTGTTGCAGGGACAGGACTTCTGGGGAATGGAGGAAGGTGGAAGAAGTCGTACACAAAGTTTCACATAAGAGCACACGAGGAGTCCATCAAACATGCAAGGACTCTGGAGTTCTGTGAGGAGTTCACGTTATAGAAGCAGCAAAGAGCAGGCAGGCTTTGAAGCCAGCTGCTGAACATGAGCCCGACTGCAATGCTGGTTACATTCCTATCATATTCCCTTACCTGAAGGCTGAAGGGAGTGGGCATATTCCTTTTATTTCCAACTAACAAACCCATGATTTGGAAGGAGAAATATCTTAAAATGGCTTTCTGCAATCTCCTTTTTTTACACATCAGTTGCACACTCACACAGGAATCACAGTGATTTCAGTAACCCAGAGTACTTGCTATGTTTCACCTAGGCTAGAGCTACAAAAACAGCATTGTGGGAACAGAGCCAAATTAATGTCTTTCTAACGGGGAACCAGCATCAGATTTCATGTTCTCAGCAATGAAAAGCAAAGGAGTTTCAACTGACATAATTCTGAAGACAACTGGAAAGCTGATGCTGCCCTGCAAGCCAGAAAACATCCTTATCTGAAAATGTCCCATCAGATTCTGAGATACAGAGCTCAGTAAAACTCCATTTTGACAGGGACAAAGTAAGTTCTGCTGTGAATGAACTACAGGAATCACACACAGGTTGCATAAGGAGGCAAGAGTGTGTTTGTCCAGTCCAGGAAAAACTTCTGGTAGTGTTCTGACTGCAAAATTCAGAACCTTTTTGCAGCAGAGAAAGCTCAGGAGGCCAAATAGCACAGGAGCACTGTAAATAGTTTGTTCTTATAGTGCACTGAGCAGCACATACACAGCCCAAAAGCAGCAGAGGAGATTAAAAAAAAAGACATTTAGATGAATTCACAAGCCTGAATATTTTTTCATCTCCTTCTGCTTATTAATTTGCCCAGTTCCTCCAAAGATTGAAGTGTTTCAGGGTGCTTATCAGAAAAGCACCAAGTTCTGACCCCGCAGATGGCAGGAGATCCGAGGGCAGTTTAACAAAGGGGCAGTTGAAAGAGGGAACATTCACGCTCCTCTGCTCTGGGATGTCACTATAGTAACCTGCTGCAAAAGAACTTCTGCCAATGATTCACCAGCAAACTCCATAGGCAAACATTGCCCCAGTGCTGCAAAACAAACAGCCCTGCCAGACACACTGCTACAGGCGGTGCTGCTCCACAGAGCAAGAGACTGAAGCAAAGAAAACTAAGGCCTTATGCTTCAACATCAGGCCCGTTGCTTCCCTTCTATACCTTGGATTTATTTCCTAAAAATACAGCAAAATAGTCTGACATCCATCAGTAAAGCCCAACAAAGCACGTTCAAAGAACCAGGACTAGAAAGGACGATGATGGCCTGACTCCATTATCTTCTCTAAAACCATTATCAAGCTTGTATTAAAACACAAGTGGAAAGCATGCACTGGTGCAAGCTGATCACCAAACCACACTGATCAGATGGACTAACATACTGTAGTTGAGGAAAACTCCAGGATTCTGCAGCACTACAAGTAATGAAGCTGCAGCAAGCACCAGAGAGTGTCCTGCTCCAAAGCTACGGTCAAGTTTCTGAGTGGCAGTAGCAATAAAATTTAAGCAGATAATGTTTTCATCATATGAGAAGCAAAAAGCTCTTAATTGTTGATGATATGTTAATTAAACTTGTTTGATATCACCAAAGCCTGCCACAGCTATTAACTAGAGAATCAGATGAGTAACTGGATGAATCATTAAGCAATTAATGAAGCTGAAGCTAAAGATGCAAATAAGGTAGTGAGAATACTGATGGTGTGGCAAACTGTCATTTCCAGTTCTTGTTTCAGGAATGGAAGTCTCTTAAAGGGGTTTCAGTTATGAAGGAGCAGTCAGTTTTGCTGGAACAGGGACCATGAAGTGCAGATTTCTGGGCTGCATTCTTCAGCTCAGTCCCAGGGGAAGAGATGGAGGCAATAAAGCATATGCAGAGAAAAGCCTGTCAACAGAGACTGAGACCCCTGCACAAAACATACCCAACCTGCAGATAATCCTGATCCCCACAGAAGACTGATATCCCTTCAGTAGATGAGCAGACATCATTTGGCCCACAGCATGGTGATAAAATTTTTGTTGTTATAAATAATTATGAACTTAATACCATCCTGTGAATATTTCCTGTTATTGAAGAACCCATGTGTGCTGGATGCAACAAAACAAATAAAGCCTCAGAAATAAAAACAATTTTAAATCCTTTTAAAGGCACATTTGTGCCATTCACCTCTAGGCATCTAAGGGAAGTATTTGGATCCAGGCAACAAAGGTGAGCTTTCCTCACAGCTCTCCAACCTCCTGTAAATACCCACTTCCAAGAGCAGGTCTAATGACCATTACTGCTTTCTGAACAGGAGCAGCTTTCCTCCAACAAAATGTTGGGGATTGCCATTTTAACTAGCACAGCTACAGAGGGAAGAGCAGCATTACACCTTTTAAGTTTTCCATGTTGCCATGGACCTCTGCACAATGAAACAGGGAAGAAAAACGATCTTGCTCCTCAAGCAGAGGACAACTAAGGAACAGACAAAGGAATTATCTTCAGCTTGTTAAGCAGTTGCCCCTTGTAGTGTACCAAAGCTTTGACTTACTCCTCCAGTTCCCCTACTGGATTCACAAAAGGGGCACAGTAGGGAGAACAGTATTTCCCTGCTTCACAGCCTTTGAGAGGCTGCTTTTGCAGCTTGTCAATGTGCTTTGAGATTCTCAGATAAAATACTGTAAATAGAATGTATTCATTAACACATACAGGTGTAGAGTTAAAAGTTACATTTTTCACCAGTACATTTTGGAGACTGGAAGTCGTGTGGAACAGGTCACTCTTCCTTTTCTGTTCTTACCCCTTCTGCTACCACTCAGATCAAAGCAAATGAGAGAAAAAAGCCACACAAAACTGGATGTCTCAGCCTTCATGACTGCAGGTGTCCTAATCCCAAAAAGCACAAGCTACACAACCAGATCTTCATCAAAAAGAAGATGGTACATATGTTGCCTGTAGGATTAGTAAAACCAGAGTGCAGCTTCCACAACAACCTGAAGAGTATGTTTGGGTACACACTAGGAGAAAGAGTCTGAGACTGCGCCTGCATGAAGGTCTTCCAAGCACTGCACTCACTTTGGAGGATGGCAGGACAAGGATGTGACAATGTGGAATCTCTTTGTGCGCTCAGACTTCTGTTGCTGCTTCAACACCACTCACACTGACACAGACAGTGCTACAGAAAACATCTGAAGCATTTGTTTTTCAGTATTTCCTGAGTTTAACTGATTTTACACTTTTCCCTTTCACGAGGAAAGCACATCGGTGCTTTTCAGCCAAAGGGCTTCATTGCGAAGCCATATTTATAAACATCAGGTTCTGTCAAGTCAACTACAAATGTCTGCCCCCAAACCAGGGTTATTCTTGGGAGAGGTACAGAAATGCTTGTTCAGTCTGAGTTAGAAGTGTTTTTCTAAGACTTTGGTGTAGGACTTGATAACCTCACATCAATTACCTGTATGACCCTCCACGCTTCAGCTACCTGCATTAAAAAATTCGGGGCACAGTTTCAAGTTAAAAAATATCAAACTCCAAAGCTTTACACAGAGCTGTTATTTGTCACTGTGTAACATGTGTGTGACCTTTGAAGACAGCTTCTATTTTTTTTCTTATTATCTTCCTCCTCTCTGCTAGATTTTCCTATTTACCATCAGAGAAACAAACAAGAGCCCTATCAATGGAAGGCAGCCAGAGGAAAAAAAAAGTAAAATTGAGCCTGATATCCTCCAGGGTCTCTCAGTGCCAACAATTTTACACCAATTACTGTTAAAATGGGTTTCAGTCAATCAGGGGATACACTTCTGCATAGGTCTTGTGACAGCCTACATCAAGTCATTTATTTTTGAGGTGACAAGGGGATGATTATGGCTCAAGCCTAGAAACAGGAATGGGCTCAGTAACATGATAAGGACAAATCAATAACATTGATATTTAGATCCCTACACCGTGCATTGCTATTACAAGCCAAGAATATAATCTCCTTCTAGGTCACAAGATAATGTAGATGTCAGTCTCTATATGCCAGCCCTCAGGACTCAAGCTTGTGTAGAAGTAATCCAAAAAGCTTAGAAATATTTAATTGTTGCCACCTTTAGAGGTATTAATAGCAAGAAAACAGAAGAAGCATTCATGTGGGATTAAGTCAGTCATGTAATTGCTACTTTTCCTGATATACGTGAAAGGATACTGAAGGAGGAAGAAAATGTATCCCCCATTTTATCAATTAAATAATATGTACGTTAAGGTACAACACTCATAAAATGAGCCGTGACTGGAAATCAAAGCCAGAGACAGAAGAGCAGCCACGTGGGCAGAGCCAGCTCTTTTCCTGGAGCAGGGAGCTAAGTTGCTGATTTGATTATGTGTTCTCTAGGCAGGAAAAAGAATTACCTTGCTGAGGGATAAGATGCCACTCCAGGCAGCCATTATCCAATGAGCACCACAACTTTCCAAACACAAAGCCCTCCCTCCACACACTCTAATCCAAGAGAACAGCAGGACTGCCAGGCTCTCTCATCTGCAATATCCTTTTGCATCTGCAGTCTAAATTATACTGCCTTTTGCTTTATGAGCTTATCACATTGTGAATTTGTGTTTAATTTGATGTCCAGTGTCCCCCTGCAGAGTAACACTGTCCACAAAAAGCAATACTGTTGAAAAATTGCGTGACAAGAAATCTATTTGGCTTCACTCTCAATATTACACCTCAATTTTAGTAAATTCACCTGAGAGGTACTGACATATAATCATGGATCCTCTATTTTCAGAAGAAATAAGGGGCTGTCTTGCAAGCTAAATATATAAAAATTAGTTTTATCTAAAGGAACAGAACAGATGGTAGAAGTTCATAAATATTTAAAAGGAGACAGCATAAAAGAGCAAAGAAGTTATTGGGGATAATACACAGGAGAGCATATCTGGGAGTGAAAGTTGAAAAGTGAAAGGAAAGGGTAGACTAGAAGTTCTGCATTATAACTCCTACTAACTAGGCTATGCAGATGAAATGCGATAGAAGACACATTTTACTAAAAATTTTGTTTTAAAATATATGTACACCTATAAATAATTATACATTCTTTTTAATATATAATGATATATAGCAAACATGCATTGGTGATCCACTGCTGAGAAAAATTAAGAAAAACAAAGATCATTAAGCAGTTAATTAGCTACCCTTTTGTTCACAACCATGCTGACCTGCCAGCAAGTCTCCAACTCCCAGTCCAAACAAAAATAAAAATTAGAATATAACCAACAGTCACTTCAGGATGGGAACATTACAGAGAATGCAGGAAATGAGCAACACTTAGCACAACATCCTAACCAGGAAATAATAATATTGGTAGGACATGGAAAATGCTAGACTATGAGACAGAAAATAAAACAATGCTCTCCAATGAGATAGAAAACAAAACAAGAGATACTTACTAGTTGGGTATATACACTTGTTTTAGCTTGCTTTCTGCTTCTGCTGCTTTCAATCGTTTCTTTGAATAGAAAAAAAGAAAACAGTTAAAAAAAAGAAAATAAGAGCCATCTTACCTGAGTCAAGTAGTAAACCTATAAAGACTTTAGCAGTTATTTACTGAGCAGCTACCACTGAATCTCCTTGCAACAAGAAAATATTCACTGAAGACAACTGTGGGAATCATGTAACTATGTAGCTTTTCAAAAAAGTCAAAGAGATGCCAAGCAAATAAAAATGAGGATAAACATTTCATTCCTATTAACTTCAAATCAAATTCCTTTTTAAAAAAATTTTTATTTCCCCTGCAGAAGAAAATCTGACATGTCACTGTGAATTCTCCACGATAACATTCGCCAGCTGGACAATAAGAGATGCTGCAACACAGCCCCTTCATCACAGTTCCTCAACAGCTGCACCAATTCAAAGTTTCAAGTAAGACTTTTGTGTTAATACCCCTAAATTTCTGAAGGCTCAGTGACACAGGATATTTTTCTTTCAACATTAGGAAGATAAATAACTCCTTTTATAACTCATACCTTCACCATTTAAGCAATAAGAGAGACACTCTGAGATTCAAGTTTCCTCTTTATTACATTTGCTAAATAAATTTAGGGTGAACCTCTGGAGGTCTCTAGTTCAACCTCTGCTCAAAGCTGATACCAGCTATCTGCATAAAGCTGTGACACTGTCCTCCAGACAAACCAGCAGCATGGGGATATTCCAGACAAACAGGTTAGCTTAACATTTGCTATGCAGCAGCCTCAAGGCACAGTCTAGGAAAATAATTGTAAAGCTCAAGTCAGTATCTTCAGAGAAGCAGGAAGCATCAGAAAACATAATAAAATTGAAGAGTGTGTCACTGAGGAGCTGCACAAACATAAAAATTGTTTTTACTGAGACACCACAGACACTTGCAGAAACAACAAAGTAAATGTTTCCTGTAAGCATAAAGCTTTTGTCAGGAGGGTTTTAAACAACAATTTTCCATAGGACACACTGACAGTTCCTCACCAAAGCTCTCTGGACTACTGAAGAATGCCCCTCTTCCCTTTTCCTGCAAATAACAGTCACCCTATCTTAGAAATCAAAGTGAAGTTGTCAGACAAGAGAGCACGAATGAGAAAACAGGAGCTCTGAAAGTTATCCCAAGACAATGGCTACACCTACAGAGAGCTGCACTCCTGGCTGACTCCTTTCTGCTGGCAAGGGCCAGGTTCCCAGATTGCCTCTGCTAAACTTCACCTAGGACAAAAACTGCTGCCTGAAAACTGGCCTCAAGAGAACCCAAACAAAGACCTGCTGGAGACAATCCTTATCAATCCCAGAGATGTGCAGGAATCAATAACACACATCTTGCTGCCAATCAGTGATGGAACTGAAGAGGTTCTCCTGAATATGAACTGCATCTTCAAACTGAATGTTTTCAAGACACCATAACTGAGCATCTTGATGTAAGAAACAGAAGCATCCAAAGAGGGGCCCCAAGAAGTGCTGTCACCATGGTTCTCCTAACAGCATCAGAAATCCTCATCTACCTTCCAGAGACACTACAAAAAAAAAATCATCCTTTTATCAAAATGCATGCTCAGATGCCCTTCAGCTCAGGAACTGGAGCCTGTTCCACACACAGCCTGAGCTGAAAAAGAGGACTTCATGTTCCACAGGCACTCACATCAGCAGGTGAACAGCTCAGAGCTCATAGTACCCCCAAGAAGTACATGGAAATCCAACACCAGACACTGCCAAACAGCTTAAAATACTGCTTGATGACCAGTACCAGAATCCAATTTCCTTGAGACTGGAAATTCAGGAAATTTACACTGCTAGAAGACTGCAATGCTTTTTCACTTTCTAAATGTTGAGAGGAAAAAGCTGCAGTTTTCTTGACAACATCTCCCAAGGGGACTGTCTGGTATCATTATGTTATGACAGTTTTGGAAATGTATGAATGCAAGAGCTTCATCCAAGCACAAAACATTATCAGTAACTACAATACTCTCCTGTGCACAACATGAAGCCACTTGCCTTGGGGATGTGGCTAATTGAGGGTATTAAGCAGTATTTTGGTAAACAGATGATGAATGTTAACCTCACCCCACAGGCTTCCTTTGTGACTGACGACCCTGAGCTAAGAACTGCCCTAAGTCACCTGGACCTCACAACATCCTCCTCTCCTCCTGCTGCCTGGGGAGCAGCACAGCACACAAAGGGCACACCAGGAAAATTGAGGTTTTCCAGAAGGCACCACAATGTCCTGGGCAAGAAAAGCCTTTGCACTAAGTACCTGTGGCTGTGGGCAATCAATAGACCAGATATGATGGCTTTCCTATTTCCTGGCAGTGACTGATCCCAGAAGGTACAAAAGAAAGGTGCCTGAAATGCAGTTGTGCACAATTTCAGAATAATCCCTTCCCTAAGAGAGTGCTTTGCTAGGTCCTTTGCCAGTTACTAATTGATCTGTGCCTGAAGCATATTTATGCTATAAATTCTTAATGCTGTCTGATGTAGTTATGAACGTCCTCACTCTCAAGAAAAACCCAGAACATCTGTAATTTTTTCTAGTAGTTTGGCCTAAAAAAATCTTTTTGAGTTATTTATACACAGAGATCTTAAGTATATCCTCTTATTTACCTCATAATATTTTCCCCAATTATAAAAGGAAGATACTACCAACATATCTATCCCACAGGGACCAAAGGATTAAAATACTCAGCACTGTACATTCAAGTTGGCGCAATCATCTGTCTTTTATATATCCTCTCCCAGATTTGCCATCCTACCCACTAAGCTTGAAAGAGTTTTATAATAGGTGACATATCAGAGGAAATGTTTGTGGTCATTTTCTCAAGAGTGAACACTTACAAAGAGGAAAGAACAGAAGTAATCCAGGAGCACTGTGGATATTTCAACATCCACAGCACAAGAGCTGGGTTGGTGGATAGCATGGGGATGCCTAAGATATCCTCAAATATTAAGCCTTTATGATAGGAAAGACAAATTACACCTTCTGGTTTCAGAGGAGAACTTTCACACTGTTTATTATTTTTTCAAGCCTCAGAGCATACAAGTGCTGAACACACAACAGAAGTCAGGGAGGTGGGACAGAAGAGGAAATTAGTCTGTGCTGCATTTGGGAGAAACACTCCCAGCTGCTTGTGCTCCAGCAACACATCTCAGAATGGATGGGTTGTACCTATGGTCTCTGGCAGTTTTGGCAAGGAAGTGACCAAGTTCTATACTACCATAGGTTTAACAGGAGGTGTTTGGGGATAAAACATCCCACAAATGTGGAAAAACCTTTCATTTATGTTAATTCTACACTCCAGCACACAGAACTTTATGAAGGCTGGTACATTAAGAGATCACTCACAGCTCTGGGCTAGGTACAAAGCAGGCTTACACCCCTTCAGAATGATGTTTTCTATTTGCATCAAGACTGACCCAGAGATCTCAACTTTGTGGAGTCAATTGTAAGGGCATTTCCACTTTCCCCAGTGTGTTCTCACCATGAAGACCTTAAAACCAACTTTCATTTCACTGTCTATTCTTCCTGTACTTCTCTAATGCCACTTCCACATTAAAAAAAAGAACAGTCAAAATTGATAGTATTTGATCTTCCCCTTGAAGTGACCTGCTCCTCAGAAACAAATAAAAATGGAAAAAGTAAATTAAAGCCTTTAACTCTCAGAAAGAATGTGACTAATTCAAACAGTCATCTGCCACTGCCATGTCCCAAGCTTATCTCAACCTATGGAAAATTTAATATTTTAAAGTTTCCAGGACTTCCCCTAATGATAAACACAACAGCAGAAGCATTTAGTCTTTAAAAAAATTACCCTGGAATTCACAACTATGCAAGAACTCAAGCTCTAACCGAATGAAAATGTAGGCACAGCCAAACACCACATCAACCCTCAGAGCTCTCAAATCACTGGGAGAAGTCAACAAACAGCTGTCAACCAGTCAAAGCCATTTCAAACCTTCCTTAGTCCTAAACAGACACTCTTGTGTACTGACACTGTCCCAGGAAAAGAACACGTTCAAAGGAGACCCAGGATACTGAATGTGGAATGCACCACCCTCATTCTGTTCATGACAGCTCTGAAAGGCTGTTATTGACAGGACAGCTCTTGGGATCACTGTGGACAGGCATTCAGGAGCCTGCACTAAACACCAGTCCTGTGTTGACATCGTAGTAGAATCAGTCCTAGCAGTTCTGTTCTTGGAGGGTCAGTTCTCGAGATGTCTGAGCTCCTACTTAGGCTGGTAATCTTGAAAGCATGGTTTAGCTAAAGCCAAATAAAAATTCCTGGGTAAGAGATCCAAAAGAAGCCAATTTGCACACATCTCCATCTCAGTGTCCTACTCACAAGACAAGGCAGTGCTGCACTGAGCCTTCAGATCTCAGGTATACCAAGCAGGAGTACAAGTTTCTGTTCAGTTCTCAGAAAGGGCCTTCTGTCAAAGGCAACTCAAAACATCCCTTCCTCAATGGCAAGAGAGATTGTGATTCAGTATTATGGCAGTGTTCCCTCATGCCAAGAAAACATCAAGGGAAACACAGAAATCCAGAAGGATGCAAACAGCTCCCAACTAAATTTTGCTTCTTCATCCTAGCAGGCAATTGGTTGGTGACACAAATCTTCATTGCTGTTTTGTAACTGACAGAAATAGACAATTTAAATGCACTTACAATGTTCATTCAACCAAAGATTTTACAAGAATAAGCAAGTTATTAATACTTTTATTAAACCCTGTAACACACAGATTTGCAATATAATATTTTATAATGTTCTTGGAAAGAGGGAAGTGCAAGTGCAAGAACTCGAGGTATGGACTTTGCATATCCTTAGGTGGGATAATTTCTATATCTTATACAAAAATGCTGTCAGCCTCAGAAACATTTTGTGGTACTAGACCAAGGGAAGAGCCTGCATAGAACAAACACTATGAAGAAACAGATGGAAAAAATGGCAACAGATGTACTTTGTCAAAGACACTGCACTCATCAAGTAAAATATAAATGTAATACAGCCTTATTTGAACTACAACCTCCTATGCTTTCTCTTTGTGGTTACATATAGATAGCTCTCCCGCTTTTATAAATGTTTCATGGTATTATTTGCTTGTACAAGCTGGGAATTTGAGATGAGGTCTTCAGCTCAGTTCAGACCTAACTGATGTGGTGTCTCTGCACTGCAACTTCTACCTGTTCAGCTCATACTGTCCCCCTAAGTGCAGAGTCTCTGATTGGAAGATTTCCCCAAATCCTACACCCTGGAAAACTCCTGGGCAGCACATGGAAGGCGCAGCATAACCATGAGAGAAAACCCAGTGCCCAGGAACAGAACAAACCAGTACAAGAAACTTTAGGTTTAGTGTGTTTTTTAACTGCTGTGAGAGCAAATAACTAAAGTTTACACATAATTATCTTCTCTGCAATTTTGCATATGTAAAAACAAACTTCAGGAAAATGGAGAAAACAATGGGGAAGGAAAAACCATGAGCATTATTCTTCCCCACCATGCAAACTTCCATCACCATCACATGTTCCTACCACCCACCTCCTAATTGGAATGAAAAGTTTCAGTCAAAGAATGAACTTGGGGAAATAGTGGCATCCTCATTGCACTAATACTTTTATTAAAAGTGAAATATAATTGATGCAAAAAAAAGTTCTCATTTGTCATGAGGGTACCTCTAATTTCAACAGTGCCCCAGCCAGAAAGAAAATGGTAAAAATCGCATTACAGCACATGGCAAACATTGGTCAATGCCTCAGGCACCTAGTCTTTACACCAGGCTGAATTTCCAAGGAAACAAGTTAAGGCAGGACATTGCCACAATTCCACTTTTTCTAATACTTCAACAAGATGCCTCATCTTAGGACTGATAATTATAATGAAAAACCCATTCTAATTTTCTCCCTTTTTTTACTCAGTTTTCCTGTCATATATTGTGAGTAGTTTTCAGCAACTGATACTCTTCAAGAATTTGCATGCTGCTTGCATTGTGCTTGCTTTATTTCAGGGATCAGCCAGCCTTTGTATTTAAACAAGCAGAGATAAAAATGATTGTAAACACTACTCAAAAGCTGATTCTCAAGTATAACAAGTCTGGGAATTTGAGCCAGTGACACTTCCCGGGTAAACACTTCACTCACAGAGCTTACATGGGGCAGCCTCGTGCATCTGCCATCCAAGTCTTGGGCAGCAGTGCTGGGGAATCAGGGTGGGGCCTCCTGCGCAGCAACTGCCCCTCCAAGGAGTCACTGAAGGGAACCTTGTACTCCACAGTCAAAAAGCAACTGCCCTGCCTTCCCTCCTCTGCTGAACTCCAAACCAGACATCAGAAAGCTCTGAGCAAACAGGGTAGCAGCAAACATGAAAAGAATGCACACTAGCAAATGCTGTTTGTGTCTACAGAAGGGGCTGATGAGTTTAGGGACAAGAGACTGTTCTGATCATAACAGAACTCACCTATAGGAAAGGCTGAACCCCGAGAGGGAGAACAGAGAAACAAAGCTTGGTTTCACAGGCAAGAAAAACAACTTCTGTTAGAATGAAGGAGGTGATTCTGACTCTCTTACCTGCTGAACGTATCTGTCTGTAGTTTTCCACATATAGTAATATTCTATAATGCTTGTTAAGGACTTCCATGGGAGCTGGGGACACAAAGGAAAAACAGCTTTACTGAAGGGAGCTGGCACACAGTCTCACTGAAATTCATAAGATTCTTCTGACTGACGGTTGCAGCAGTCTTGCAACTACTAGCCCTCCTCAAAAAAAAAACCAGTCTGAATCTACAAAGGGGATTAGATGCATGTGGGACTCATGCTAAATTAAAGGCCCTTTGAAAATACTCTGGAACAGGCTTCAGGTAAATCTTCATGCTGCACTGGCTCCCAGCAAACCATTCCAGAGAGGTACAATGTGGAAGGAATCCCACAGGCTCAGACTCTGCTTCAGCAGCAGTTAAACCAAGAGTCACAACTACAGTATCACAGTTCTGATACGTTTGGCTTCAATGGAGCTGGCCCATTAAACAAAAAAAACCAAACCAAAACAAACTGCTAACAGAATTGTGCCCTGCCAGCTCTGTTCTCTGCATGAGAAGCATGAGGATTTCATCAGGACCACAGAGTGTGTTGCTGTTTCCAAGCCCCTCTAATAGATTAGAGCACAGGACAAACACCACTGAAACTACTTGTTTTGTTCCAGAGCATCTGAACAATGACACAGTGAAACTTGGCTCTCCTTACAGCGTTCCATTCAATCTGCAGGCTGAGCACCCAGGGTGGTGCTTTGGCCAAACTACAGGACACTTCCCTTAGATACCCAGGATTCTTTCTGAAAACTTTCAAAAGGCCCTTTCTGAAACCACATTGTAAAGGTGACTACATTTTCACGTTTCAGAAGGCCAAATACTTATCTTCCTTCAATCACAAATTACTCTAGAGCAGCTCGGCTGTCACAACAGTTTCCTACATCCTCCCTCAGCTGTAGTGGAACAGATGATCCTAAATTAACGTTGCTACAGGAAAAACTATCAGCTGTGATTTGAAATTCTGACTGTACACCAAGCTGTCACTAGTATGAGGTCTGCCTTTCCCCACTTTACAGCAAGACACACACTCCAGTTCAAAGCCCCCTTGCTCACATAATGAAGAACACAGTTTAGACAAGCTGCAAGCCAGCTCTGTCACCAGTCAGAGCCGGTCACCACAGGGGCACCTTTTTATATACTTACAAAATCTTGCTGAATGTCAGTGAAATCTTTTCCATATTTTTCTAGTGCTTCCTCAAAGAGGTTTGCCTCTGAAGCAGACCACTCCTCCATCTCATCTCTGCACAGGACTGGCCCACCTTGTGGCACAAGTGCAGAGATTGCCTTGGAAATGTCATAGACATTTTTGTGCAAAGTGTCCATAGCATGGAACTAGGGGGTTGGAAAGGAGAAAGAAATGTAAGGACAAGTATTTGGGGGGGAAAATGTTCAACAGTGAAACAGCAATGACAAATTCTGCACTGAGATGTGAAGGTGTGGTATTCTGTACCTAAGGAAAAGTCAGTAAAAGCTGTTCCAACCTCACACTGACTGTAGTTACCAGTGTACAAACCTAACATTCACCAATAGTGAGATTTGTGGAGCACAAGCCCTTGTGTATCAATTATTCCTATCAGCTCCTCACCAGCAGCACCACTGCAGCACTGTTGGTAAGAAGATGGACAGGACAGATCCACTCCCCCCAGGACTGAGCCACCATCCCCAGATGGGGCATGGAGATAAGAGGTCCAAGGGCGTTTCCTCACAGACACAGCCATGCATTTTCTTTGTCAAATAATCCACAAAAATTGCATATATGAAAAACAAGAGCAGCAACACATGTATACATCCTCCCCCAAAGGGCAGAAACCTCAACAAAGATTCAAGTTAAGTCACACATCACAGTTGAATAGGAAAAAAGAATGACTCTCAGGGGCAATTACTCCTCAGAAAGCCAGGCTACGGCTGTCTGCAACTTGTGATTTATAAGGGCTGAGAACATGCTGTGAGGGAGGAATTGCTATTAGTAAATGAAAGCTTGGCTTTATTTCCACGTTTCTGCAGTTTTAATCAGGATGTTATTTGCCTTTCATCATACCAGTTTTGTGTATGTGCATAATTACCCTACACTGTTCTAGACTAGAATTTGTTCTACATGTAAGTTTACATTACTGCAGTAACAAAGTGGGGCTTCGATAACAGTTCTCTGGAGACTTCAGATATTTTATTCAACCTTTCATTAAATTTTCTGTAGCATAAAAGCTCAAGTTTTTTCCCTTTCCTCAATCTACTCAGCAACATTTACCATTATGAAATGTTAACAACATCACTACTCCTCAGGTACTCTAAACTGGAAGTCATCAAAGAGAAAAGTATCAACTGACATTTCTTATCTGACCACAAGCTTTTCCCCCAGACATCCTTGGTCAATCTCACCCAAGGATGCCAGTGACAGTCTGGTGTTGGGGAAGTGATGAAGAATGGCATTCTGGCATTGTAACATTACCAACAGGCAGACAATAATTTGTATTCTTTTCAGAGAGCTACTGAGCCCATGCAAGGGATGAGCTGTCAAGCATGTCATCAGACTATTTTAATAAAACTAAGCAAAAAAAATCCTGCCTCATAGTATTATCCATGATGGATCATAAGAGGCACAAAGCCAGAAAAAGTTACTTCATCTGTAACTAAAGGATTCCTTTACAAAAGCAGGGTCTGCTTCACAGCAAGCCACAACTACAATCCATCTGTCCCTTCCTCTTTGCCAACTCTTAATGCTGAGGTGAATATTTTGCATCTCTCACAAACTTAAGGCCCTCTAAAGAAAATCTTACCAGTGTGATGTCCCTGGAGGCTGCTGCAGCACTCATGTGCAAACTTGGCTGTCTGACAGAACTACTGCAATCCAGGGCTCGAGCAAAAGTACCAACAGACCTGAAAGAAAAACACAGCGTTAACTTTGCGTGCAAACGCAGCATAAATATAAACACCCAGCCAACACTTTCTGAGATGAGCAGACTCCATTTCCCAGTTACAAGATTACATGGTTTGGCACTCATTCTGAGCCAGAGACCATTCTCTCCAAATGTGGTTTGTCATTGTGAGCACTTTACTTAGTTCATAGGATTGAAGAGGCTTAGGCGTGGCAGAGGAAACAGAGAAAGACTCAGGGGTCTCCAACAGGGAGTTTTGAGCTACTCTCTTATTCCTTATCTCCCAACAGACTTGAGCTGCAACAGGAACAGAGCACAAGCAAGCTTTATGAATTACAATAGTCTCCTTCACAATGGCAAAGAGCTGTGCTGCACTGTCCAAAAGGTGAGGAGACAGATGCCAAGATCAGACACAAAAAATGCAACAAGGCAAGTTTTTCTAAAAGTTTCAGAAAATTTGAAACAATATTATTTTACAACTTAACACTGTATTATATATATATTTCATAAAGCCTGCATAACACAGCAATTCTCAAATACTTCACAAATCATCATCTCTGCATCTGAGTCCACAAGCCTCATGCTCTTCCTCTTGTTCCTAAAGAAATCAGTTGGAGAAACCTGTAACAAGCATTGGTTCTCAGAATTCCTACTCCCCCGCTTGCTTGCTACACCACACGGGTGCAACCCTTGTGCTGCCGCACAGTGAACCGGAGCTGAACTCCTCTGAGCAACTACAACAACAAAACAGGCGGGTTGGGTTTTCTCCCTCCACTCAGGTCACTTCCCCAAAGCAGCTGAGGGCACAGAGGAACACATTGGTGCCAAGCAGTGCAGGAGTAGGAAAGGTAAATGTTTGAGAAGCAGTTGTCATCAAACATCTCATTTTGGCCGAAATCCAAAGAAGCCTCCCCCATCGGAGTGTCTGTGGTGACTCACACCTCACTCTCTTCCCAGCCTCCCAGTCACTATCCCCACCCCTGCCCCACAACTCCCCCGTGCCCAGCTTCAGCTGAACCGATACTTCTGTATGTGTGAACTAATTATAAACTGGAACAGAAGCAATTCCTGCACTCATCTTTGCAGTGATTCTCATCACAGCTTGCACCTTGCAGCAGCAAACCCAGTGGGCAGCACTTACTGCCAGAAAGAGCCACTGAAACCAGCTCTTCCAGCAGGAAGTGGAAACGCCCGTCACAAAGCAGCTCCACAGTCACTACAAACCAAACCACATGAAAACCCAAGAGGGGGAAGGGGCAAAAAGAAGGCAGACAGAACCAGGGTTCACCTATACAAGTACCACCTAAAACACAGAGAATTTGGAGAGTGTGACTGTGTATTATTTTTTCCCTAAATTATTCAGTCAGCAATTGCTATGAGAGCCTAAAATTTAATACAGGCTTCTGTTTATAGAAATGGATACCAATGAATTTTTAGTTCGAGAACCTTTTATAAAGGAAGAGCTGATCAACAGATTGCTTTGGGCTTAAATAAAAACAACATCAATAGAGATTTGCAGGGCTTTATTTTATTGTGCCTATCTCTTGGAATCTAAGCACTAGAAAGTATCCTCAGCCCATCATAAGCATTTACCAGAATTCTTAGCAAACCATTAATGGATGTTAAAGTGTCACTGGTTTTGAAAAAAGCAGTAAATGGACAGAGCAAAGAACTGCCAAGAATTTAATTCACTAAGTCTTCTGCATGCTGACTAAAGTATTCAAAAAAACCCACCAATTACAGGATCATTTTCACATGCAACTTGCTTTGCTTTTATGAAACCAAGTTGTAAATCTGAGGAGCTGTTCCTAAAGTCATGCTATTCCCATGAAGGCATGTAAAATGTACCTCATCTTAAAATGGAGCAAGTGAATGAAGTAACCAGAACCAGCACTCATGCTAATAAAACAAAAAAGAACACAAGAAAAGTGCTTGGAAAAGTTACTTCTTCAAAGGAGAGGTGAAATACTCTTACCGTGCTACCACCAGGAACTGGTCTATCTGCTTGTCTACTAGCGGGTTAAAGGCTTCCCAAACTTTTGTTTCAAGTTTTGACTGATCTCTTCCATCATCCTCACCTGGTTGAAAAACAAATCAGAAGTATTTAGTATGGCTCTTTTTAAATATGAGTACTTTCTAGATTCTTTTTTTATCTCACAATAATATCACTGTTAGCCCATCTCAGTTACTCTGCCTGACAGGCCACTGTGAAAATTTCTCTCACTTATTTGTATGTGACAATTTCAGCTTGACAGACACAGCAACACAGCTCATCCAAATTGGGCAATCAGATTTTCACAAACTGGTGTCAGAGGATATGTCACGGGAAACAGAGTGCATCTTTCTCCAAACGAGACAGTTTCCTTCCCCAGCTCGTCTGCCTTCCTCCTTTATCTTGCAGCAGTTCCAGGAAAACAGACGCACTCCAAGCTGCTCTGAGCAGGCAAAGAGTAGCTGGTTCAACCCATCTCAACTGCTTCCTAGGGGGGAAGCCAGGGCATCAGACACTCTTCATGTTCCTGAGTCTAAACAAGCCAGAATACCCTGGTAAAATACAGGAGCTACTGAGACTTTTTTTCTTTCTGCTTCCTTTAAAACATCTGGCAATTATCCTTCTCTGAAGCCCCATGCTGGCCCACTGAGGGAACAGGATGCCTTTCAGATTAGTTCATCCTCACTCAAGAGACTTGCCCAGCTGTTGAATAAATACTGGTTTCATAGACAAATTAAACAAGAATCCTGACACTTCTTTTCACCAGTCTTAACATGAGACTAACAGTGTCAGGAGAGCTTCTAAGCAAAGACAGAAGCATCTCATTGCTTCCACATCCTGGCCCATCCAGACTGGATGTGATCTTCCCAACACAGGTCACAACCCTCTCTCTCCTAGGAGAAGCTTATGGATAGACCTTTCCCTCTGCATTACACAGGGCTCAGGAAAGAACAGTTAGATGCCAACACTCCCCATCCCTCTCAGTTTTTCCACCCACTTTTGGATCTGTAGGATAGTGCAGAGGCAAATCCAAAGCTAGTTACCATCTGATAAATATTCCTGGTTCCTGCTACTTCTCCCTTGTCCTCAGGCCAGCATCCTCATGGTCCCACCCACTGCTCCATGACAGTGGGGGCAGGCTGAAGTCTCAATGCATGCTCCAGCCAGCAAATTCTTCCTCCTGCCTGCTCTGCAGGTGAGAAGTCTAGGCTGGCAGCCAACACTAGGATAGGGAGAGGGCTTCAGGAAAAAGGCACCCAGCAGTAATGGGCAAATTGATGAGGGCAGACAGCATTTAATTGGCAGTAATTTGGGAGGGGCTCTTATAGGGAAGTGAGGCTTGATTAAAAACACAAAAGGCTTTACAGATGTGATGGAAATTTGTGTTTCCCATGGAAATTCTCAAATCTCTTAATAAAAAGAGTGCAAGCTCTGAGAGAGCCCATTAATTCAATTTATTTCAACAACTTTTATGATTTGGACGAACGCCCATTTAAAGACCCATTTGCAAGAGAACTAATTGCCTTCAGTGGGCAACAGCCTCCACAAACCCAGCCACTGCTGCACACATGGCCTGGCAGTGGAAACCATCTCCCACACCTAGGCAGGCCTCACACAGAGAAGTGGCCACATTCAACATGAATTCTTGACAATTTAAATAAATTACAGAAATTACCCTCTTTTAGTAAGTCTGTTATATCTGCCTGGTATCTGTTTCCAACTCGAATCTCTCCTTTATCAGCAAGCAGGGTCTTTTGTTGAGGATCATACACTAGTGAATAAAAGAAGAAATCCTAAAAATAAAACAAGAGCAAAAAGGTAAACAGTGTTATTAGCTTTTACTTTCATCTTTGTGACCATACTACCAAATTTTTACAGTTTAAGTGTGGTTTCATTACCTATATATAGATTTTAAAATTGGGGGAACAAAAAGTAAATCAACCACCCATTTAAAAACCCCATTTAAGTGCTGCTACTTTCTTCTATATTGCAAGTGTTAGCTCTCAACAGCAGCCTCTCTCAACATACAGCCTCTCAAATTGAAGTGAACAAAGCTCCTCTTGCACAGGCAAGGCTCAGAAGGGCCAGGAGACAATTTTTAGTCGCATCAGCTGTTTCAGAACATAAAATTGCTACATCCCATGCAATTCCCATATTCCAAACCAGGAGGATTAGACATCCGTGACCTATCCACACAGAAATACCTGCACAAATTGAAGCATAACTCCAGAATGTCACAGCCAGACTAATGCAGCCCCAGACAAACCCTGTGGCCTCTGCTGGGCTAGCTCCAGTCTGTCAATGTCCCTCATGCTGCAAGGCCCACAGCTGGACAAAAACCTACACAAGTGGTGTAGGGATGACCCCCTTGCCTCCATCTGCTGGCTACACTTCTGCTAATACACACCAGGATGTACTCAGCTTTCCCTGGCACAGGGACGTGCTGCTGACCAACTTCTTGCCTGCTACCATCTAAGCTTAAAGCCACATTTCTTTCTGCTTGTTATTAGAAGAGGGGCAGCACAGCAGATTTGGCAGCAGCAGTAATTAGCTGCAGGTGGCAATCCAATTATTTGTTGCTTTTCTTCAAGTAGATGTGGAAAAGGCTAAAATAGCTGCTTGGCTTCCGCTACCTTGGTGTGTAAAATTTAAGCAAGAAGGCATTCCAGAATGAGAATGGTCTGCCAGGGCAGAGAAAGGAAACAGCCAAAATTTTTAACTACCTAAAACTGTACAGTTTAAGTAATTAAACTTTTCTGCATGGATAAGTACTTAGCTATAGCTATCGACCAGGTATGCTCCATCGAAGTATAGCATGCAGTTCTGGGCAGGATTAAAGCTCTGCTAGGACATGGAACAACAGACCTTTTGTAACCTCTGTCCACAGCAACATGTTCATCAGGAAGGAGAATTGCCTGAACAGAAACAGGATGTGCAGTGTGCCATTTTCCAAATCTCAGGTTTCTGGCTTATTTTTTCACTCCCCTTATTTCTCTGGCACTAGCAGGCACCCTGTTTAAATACATCTCATTTCATGCTCACCTCATTTTTCCCTTTCCCTATATTTGTATGTGTCAACAGCATGCAACAAAAATTAGGACAAAACCAGCATGAGTTTCAAGCCCTGTTCAGCTTTATGAAGAGGTGGCAAAGGAAAAGAGTCTCCCAATCTGTCATGCAAAGCCCCAGAAAAAGAATAATTGCTCCGAGTTTCCACAGTAACATGGCAAAAATTCTGGAAGACAATGAACTTCAACTGGAAAGGTTGTCTGTAGCTGGATTTAGGGTCAGAGGATTTGCTTGCATCCTAAGCAAATGATACTTCTGAAAAAACTCTTACTCCCACAGACACCAGGGTCAAGTAACATCAACCTACGGGCAGAAGGCAGCTTCAGAGCACATGAAAACTCATTTATACCACATCTATCTAAAGAAATCTGGGTCTCCTGCTCCCTGACATACTCAAAGCTCAAGATATTGCAATATTTTGAGAATGTATCACTGTGGAAATAAAACATTGGGCAAGCTTTTGTCTCACAGGCTTCCAGGTTATAAATACAGTGTTTAATTTGTTCCAGCTCCAAAATACCTGACTGCAGGATAAAGCATATGCAGTGCAACATTAATGCTTTGCAGGCACAGTGCCCAGCAAATATGCAACACACTGCAGTGTAACAACACAGTGAGCCCCAAAGAAGACCAATTCCACAGGCAATTTCTTTAGTCTTTTTTGGCCAAGGAAATTCATACATTGTGGAGGAGGTTTCTCCCATGATATTTGATTGTTAGATGCCCTATTGCTTTTCTTTTATTGGCTATCACTATGAATTTTGTCCACAAAATCTCTGTTAGTTTCAGGTCACCCATTTATGTCTTGTCCAGTTCTGTCTCAAATCAATGAGGTGGAACAAAAGAATGAAAATCCTCTGGTAGCTTCTCCTCATCCAGAGCCTTCTCAAGAGAAGAGAGATGGAAGTCTGGGGGCCCAAGTGTGAATTCCACAGACTGCAACTCCTAGAGGTAATTCAACACCACTGCCATCTTCCCTCACAGACATGAGATTCATTCTTGCAGACTGAGTGGGACTGCTGAAACATTAATACACATCAGCTTAGTGCCAATGCAAACTAAGAAACAAACCCGATCCTCGCGTACTCTAAAGCCCGTGTGAACTCCTGACCACTACTATGTGATGAGAACAATTTTTCACAAGGGTTTCACAAGAGTGATGTTCACAACAGAATAACACTGCTCTTCAAAATCTTCCACACTCATTTGTGCTGTCAAACTGTGTATGCTGGGTTTGCAGCAGTCAAAAAAGAGAAGGGTTTTCTCTTTTCATTTCAGATCCCAGAAAACGCCCAACACGTTCAGAAAAAATTAACATGACCTGCCAAGAGTTAAAATTGAATCATGACTTTCTGCTTCTCTCAACTGCCAGAGACATATCTGCTCAGGGCTCCCCTACCCAAGCCCCTAAGCTACCCACAGCTATAGCCAAGAACCAAAGTCACCAAGTAACCGGAGAAAGAAAAGTCAAAGTACACCACAGAAATAACGGTTACTTCATTGCAGCTTGCAAACTTGCTTTCATGTATTTGATATATTTTAACTAGAGAACATTTTATTTTTAGGGGGCTACCAAAAGGAACAGATATGCCAGACATCTGCTCAGCAGGCAAACTCACACAAGCCTCTGGATATAGCCAGGCAGAGCAGTAAAACAGACGTACATTCAAAACAGTTTCCTGCAGAATAGGGAAATCTAGTGCTTTTGCCATAATTGGCCAAGATCTCCATGGGAATTAGGTGTCTATAGAAAATTCAGGTTTTCCAGTTGCTTTTTATTTCCCTCTCTTCCCTGCTATTCCTCGCTCCTGCTACAAACCCAATTTTACAGGCACAGTGAAAGTCAGTGCTGGTCCCCTTCAGCCTGCTTTCCAAACGTGCCAGGCAGTCTTCCTGAGGAAGATGACAGAGAGAGGGTGGAGGAGGAGAATAGAGATAGCAAAAATGCAATTTTGCTTTGCTTACTATCTCCATAAAAAATTCTCTCTGGATGTTTAACCTGCTTCAAGGCAGACAGCCTTGGGCTGAAAGCCTACTTTTACTGGTCCTAACATTTAGGAAACCAAATACCAAATTCCCTAGAACTGCTTAGGCCTTACTGACAGAAGCCCCGTTAGGAAAAAAGGAACTACCCTGAAACATTTTGAAAGCAAAGGTTGGATTAAGAAAGGAGGTATGGGGAAAGAAGAAACAGTTCAAAACAATACCATCCATTGTTAGGAATCCATTGGGCAACAACTATCTCCTTTTCTTAATCTCTTTACTCTCCACCCAAGCATATTTGTGCTCTGAGCTTTTAATTTCTTTACCATCTGTCCAAGTTAGCATGGCATTTTGCTGTGGTGCAAACTAAGTGACAGGACACATTCAGGGAACTCTCTCATTCTGTGAAATCTCTAAGTGCCTGCTCAGTTCTAAAAATAACCCACATCACTCATCTTGCATTTTGAAAGTTCAAAAGGATGGGGAAAAATTATCTTTCTGTGCATACATCTGCAACTGAGCATTGCATGATCAGAGGAAAGCATCTCCTTTCAGTCTCAGCACACCTACCTGTAACACCAGTGATAATAAAAATATGCTGGGAGCAACTGAGAACAAACACTACTTAAGAGCTGGGTACTAAAAAATCTGAAATAATTTCAGTTTGATTAACTTGTGCTTTCAAACTGGCATATCCCAGGCTGCTAGCTGGTTACAAGCACTGCTGAATACCACATCCCTTGTTTGATGCTCTGCCATTTGGCAGCCTTCAGCAGAGCCGACATTTTTTGGTTTCACATTCCAAAGAGAAACTCAACTATTTAATCCCTGTGCCTTGTTTAAAATTCTCTTAAACTAAAGTATCAGATTAAAACTAATCTTATGCTTAAATAAATATTCAAGAAAGCTACAAAAAAAAAAAGAAAACCCAGCTATGAGAGAGACTGCAGTATGCTCCTTGCAAAAGATGGCCTCTTTTCTCCTTTCTTAAAGGCCATCGCTCTACTGTTGTTTTTAATTACAAGATTTCCTCTCTTGTATAACATTTCAATGTTTTCAAATGCAAATTATTTGCTTGCAGATGTGTTCAAATAATAATATCCTGAAGTTCTTTGCTAATCTCCACAGTAAATCTCTCACAGATTGTCAGACTTTCAAGACTGTCTAACCCAGCCGGCAACCAGAGGTCTAGCCACAATTAAAGGTATAGAAATACAACTTTTAAAAAATACAACTGTAATAATTTAAAATCACAAAATACCCGAAAAAGTAAAGCCCAATATTTATATTCTGAATGGTGTTTAACTGTGCAAGACAATTCAGTTTCAAGTTTTGGTCTGAGGTACCTTTAAAGAGAAACTGGGTACATTTCTGTCAGATGTCACCTGACAAGCAGGTTTTCAAGGATTTAAGTGTCAGAGCTGGTCTACAAAGGAGTCCAGATAAGTATTTTGACCAGTGAACTCAAGGAACAGAGAACTAAGCTCCTCAAAAATCTGAGGCAAGATCAAGCTTAAAGCATATTAAGATAAATCTGTATGATTTCAGGATAAAGCAAATATAAAAGAAGCACAGCTTGCTCTCTCCTCTACAGTTACAGCATCTCCCAGGGCATCAGCCTCCAGGTTGGAACTCTCAGCCCTGCCACATGGATGAGCAAGTTGGGTTCTCTTTCCAAGAGGAGAAGCAGCTCACTGTCACACAGGGATGTAAACACAAGGTCTGGCCCCCAGACCCACAAAGTTTTATGCAGAATGAAGATTGTACAGAGCCTAAAACTTCCCATTGTCAATGCCCAGAACATGCAGAAATGAAAGAACTCTTTTTAGAAGACTTGCAAATAGGCACCAAAGCTAAATTGTGCCAGAATAAACAGTTCAAGCTTTACAAAATGCACAAAATGGTTCCTACCTCCCGTTCCAGATACGATTTAAGGGATTCTGTCTCATTTAACAGAGTAACACTGCATTTGCCTCTAAAAAAAGAGAAACACATCTCATGAAAAAATACATCTTAAATGCTCGTGTGATTCACAAGATGGTATCAATGAAGTTGTACACAGAACTTGATCTTAACATTGAAGAGCACTTGAAAAATAAGTGTTATGTGGTTTTTTAATAAAATGGCAGAAAACAGTCATTACCTAATGTGTGTGGCTGGCAGAGATTCCAGCTGTCGTGAGAGAAACAACTCACGATGTCGTAGCTGATGCTTCTGTTTCTCCGGTAAATCAACCATTTCTGGATTTTCCATCTCTTCTTCCATTTCTCCTAGTCATAAAGAGACAAAATTGATCAAGAACAAGACAAGGATTGACTGAGCAAGTCAGAATGACCTGCTCCAAAACCTTTGCTAAATAACAAACTTTAATCAGATTCAATGCAACATTTTGGCCAATTGAACAATTACATGATTAGTACAGACTCTTGAAATTATGCCTGTGAAGGATTTTATTTATTCACCACTACCATCAAATCACCCCAGGCATACACAGGTCACACCAAGCTGAAAGGCACACAAATCTGCTACCAACAGAGAAGGTCTGGAGAGAGAGAGGGAGAGGGAGATGCTTTTGGAGACCATCAGTGCATCAGATTCATCTGGTAGAAGCTGACACATAATGAGTGAGGCAAAGTGAACTCTTTACTCTTTGCCAGGCACAAGTTATCATAAACCCTACTCCTCTTTCAGGACATCACACTGCTCCATGCCAACTTTAACAGCTTCTGCGGGAAATGCCCACTGGAAAGGGCAGTTTATTGAATTAGTGTTATTTTGTACTCTCCTCACCCCAACCACACCCACAGGATTAACTGGAATGTAACCAAGTGCCTGAGGCCACTCCTGCCACCCTCCTTACCCAACCCACACCACACACATCCAACTGCAGCACACCTGCATTGCAGCAGCCAGATCCACCACCTCTGCCTTGGAGCTATCCAATCTCCATCCAACCAGTTCTCACACATACACCAAAGTAAATACAGGAAATCCCACCCACACTGACATGCAACTGATCCCAAACATCTTGAAGCATCTTTCTTTTAGGAAATAAATGGTATGTTTTGTATTTGTTAAGAAGTATCCTGCCACTTATCCCAGCTAAATCTGAAAAGGGCAAAATACTCAAAGAAAAAAATTCCAAACATCCTCCATGACAAATGACTGAGAAGGGAAAAGTCTGATCTCTTCTTTCTCTAAGAAATTATTGCAGTTACTTGTATTTTGCAAAACCACAGGCAAAGTTTCCCAGACTGTAGTAGAATGAGCTGTAAAGCCTCATGCATGAATTGTAAAACTCTTAATTTTACAGCAGCATTACTCTTAAAGAGCAGACTTATGCCTCCAGCTTAATTCAACAGTTGTTGCCAAAAAACATTTCTAATGAGAAACACACACAGACACGGTTATGATTTATATACCCTTAAGATTAGTTAACTAAAATCCCCATAGTTATCCCAAAAATAAAGCAAACAAAGATCTCCATTTTATAAAACACTAAAATTGCATTTAGTTTTAAACAGGCCACCATTACACCAAAGGTGGTGACAAAAAAATTATGTACCCTTCAGGTTGCCCACAATTTATCACCATTTTACTGCCCTGAAAAAAAGACCTGCAGTTTATTTCCTCATCAGGTAGGCTGCTCCAGCAAGGAAGAAAAAAAAGAGCAGCATAATTAAACCAGACTTCCACACACAATAACTGCTACACCACATGAGCTGGTAACCATACAGCAGCATTTACTTAGGTTTTAATATTTTCCTGGGAACTAGAACAACAAATTTACATTTGTTGCACACTCTCATGGGTCTGCAATTTATTTACTGAAGTGGATTCTGTTTTAGTTGAAAATTAATATTGTGACTGCTATCCTACACTGTAAATATACCAGCAGCAATCCATGAACAATCCAGCAAGTTCCAAGCTCATTTGCCTGAAAACTGAAGGATGAACAAAGGAAAAGGGAATTCATGCCTGTACTTACAGCAGCTTTTGGAAATGGCAGTAGTGCACTGTATAATGCAGGGAAAATACTACGAGGAGCAACCTAAAATAGTTTCTATCTTCAGTATATTTGATAGCCTACAGCTTTCAGAAATTACATTTTTCTAAAAAGTATGTCAACCCCTTTGTGCCAATGAAATCTATAGACAAAAGGAAAGCACCCAGCACAACCAAACTAATCCCAGGGACTGCATCCCTTCAGTAGGCTCGCCTTCCAAGTAGTATTTTATTTATGTGTCTTGCTTTTGTAATAAAATACAGAAGATGGAGAGCACACATGTTCTTATGGCAGCTCTGCTATGAACAGCCTCTCAAAACCAAAAAACATTTCCTTTCAAAAACACACAGACATTTCTACAGGTAACAAACAATTCCCTCAAACACAGCAGTAAAACTGTCAAAGCACCCCCAGACAGAGGCAGGAACATTCCAAGACATAACAAACAAACAAATTGTCCCTCCTTTTTCAAACCATGATTTAACCCTGAAAAAAATAGACCTGACCAATGTACTGAGAACCAAGGGATGGAGGAGAGAAGGACTGGATCTGGGACAGGAACCTCTCCCTCACTGAGGTCAGGGAAAAACTGCTGGACAAAAAAGCACCCAGCAGCACCTCACACCCCACCAACACCTCACCCAGACAGCTCAGGCTGAGTCAGACCACAAAGCACAACAGGGGCTGTCCCAGCCCCAGCTCTAGGACAAGTCTGACATATCTGCATTTCACCTTCCCACAGCTCACCCACTCACACTAACTGGAGCAAACACCGCCATCAAGAATGGCGGCATCCGAGAAAAAAAGCTTAAAAAAAATAGAAACACGTATTTATAAAATATCCAAGAAATCTTTTCAGAAAGATTTGCATGCATTCTTTACAGTACTGTGAAATAAGTGGTATGGGAATACAGGAGGTGCAGTACATTGGGACTTCAGTGCTCTCATAAAGCCTTACTTCAAATTAATCTTTCTGCTTGACAGATGTGCCTGTGCAGATTTAAAACTAAACATTTAATCTTAATACAAACAGTAATATATCAGCTATGCAGCAGTAGCCAGTGGAATGCTGCAAGAAGTGTATTAGATTAAGTATTATTTGATATTTAATGGCAGAATCATTAATAGCACATTAACAAAGCTTGAAGATGACATATTATGAACAAGAGATAGGCAGATTAGGCACAAACAGCAAGACTTGTGTGAAAGCTAACATATATGGGGAAAATAATTAGAAAGAGTAAACTTTGAGTTGGCAGGAGAAACCCAAGAGGCAGTAATTGTAATTTAAAATGACTGGGTGTGTGAGATGTGAAATTAAACATCAATATTTGCTAGACACGAGAAAGAATAGCAATTTGCTACAGATCAGATTGGGCTCTCCAGAGCATCAAAAGCAGAAAGCAGCAGCCCTTTCTCTGCATTATGGGTGTCATACAAGTAGCTACATGACAGAATGCAGAAATGCACAAAGGTAAACAAGACACAGAAATCGGGTTCAGAGAGCAGCCAAGGTTTACCAGCTTGGGAAACAATCTGCAGTAACAGAAGAATTAGTATGGCTATAACTAAAAAAATCATGTAAAGAATAAAGAACAAGAGTGGGGCCAAATCTTTGGGAAACACAGTAAAACCAGCGCTACTGACCTGCACAACAGCTCCTTCAACAGCAAAGGAAGCTGCAACTCTGGCTGCTTTAACAGCTTAACTAAGGACCTTGGAGGAACATTCTAGAAATGCTGCATTTGAATAAATTAAAATACAACACCAGGCTCAGTTCCAAACGGTTTGTATGAAGCTGTAGCCTTATTCCTTTTTTCTCTACCAAAAACCAGATACTGCCTCATAGCTGTAGAAAACATGGAGAAAGTTTTAACAGGCAGGAATCCTTACACCTTGACACTTGAGCAGGAGTTTGCCACGTAATCAGTGTGGATCCCCTGCCATGAAGCTCTGGTGGACACCTCTTGCAGCCATGGCCACTATGTCAGGTAGCAAACAGACACTATTTTGGACACCTATAGCCTGCCTCACTTCACCACTCCCAAAGAGAAAAAACACACTGCCCTCCTCTCAGCAATTGAGTCAAGGTGTCACTGGACTCCTCCTAAATCTGCCTGTGTGGGGCTGGGAGAAAATAGAGAAGGGGAATAAAATGGAAGAAGTAAAAAGAGCTAATTCATGAAGCTATTGTCAAACTTCATTTAGATTAGTGTTATTTAAAATGTAAAAAATATTCTCAATTAATTCCCTACCTGTTTAGGCACAGAGGCATCATGCAAACATCTATTTTCAGAAGCTTTGGTACTTCCAAAACCAAGCTGCCATGTGTGCCAGAGAGCACCTGCTGAAAACCAGCCATAAATCTGCCAATCCAGACAGTGCTATGTCAGCTCCCCAACCACTACAAACTGGTCAGTCACAGCTGCAAATATTTAAACAATTATGAAAAAACTGTGTAAGACATTATATAAAGAAAAGACATAGTGACAGCATCCAACAATAGGCTGAAGAGTGAAGTATCTTTCCCATTTCTCTTCCATCAAGTCCTGTCTGCAATCTTGTTTTCTAAGTCTCTCAGCAAGAACTTAAAACAGTGTCTTACTGGTGAAGCAAGTTCATTTCAGAAACAGTTGGAGAAACTCCCTAAAATAATCTGTGAGGTGATTAAAGAGGCTTATGAATAAAAAGCACTAACAATGCATGGAAGACATCATAAGGCTGAAAGATTTATAGGACAGCCCAGACAAGTTTTACATCATATGATAAAAATAGTAAGATCATAGATTAAATCCAAGAATCAGGTTACATACATCAGGTACCAACTTATAGTCACCAACTACAGATTAAGGCTCTTCCAACACATTTCTCTGTATACAGACCTATGAGAACAGACAGCATTTCAGACTTGCCTGTTCCAGATATCTGATGGATCATGCAAGCTAAAGTGGCCTTTTATTTATTTTTTTTTAAACTTCAAAACATTAATTTCACAATTACATCTTTTTCCTTCCTTTACTGGAAGAGTAAAAAAATAACAAAATATCCATACAATTTTTCCATTCATGCCCTGTCTGTATCTCCCCATTGCTTTGCTCTCTCACTGTACTGATCTCAACAGTAGGTCTAAAATAAAGGCATCTTAAACAGAAGACTGTGTGAATCCAGAAATGTCTGCAGTCAGAAAGCTCCATTAATCAGCTGAACAAAGGCAGTTAAAAGATCAGCGATGCAGACACGTACATATACTGCAAATGCATCAAAATGAGGCAACAGGAGACTTTATGGAAATCAACTCAAAGTCAGTGACAGTGTGCAATATCTGTACTAGAATCTTAACATCTATAAAATTTAATTTCATTATATCATGCAGGATGTTGATGTTTTTTTTCAGAGTAAAGAAATAATGGCTGTCCAAAAAGCTTAATTTTGCTCTCTCTTCTCCCTTCTTCTGAAGAACGGAAAGCACAGAGCAGCACATCTATCTAAATAAATGGAAGTCATTCAGTAGCAATTTTATTCTGCACCAGAAAGAAAGATACTGGAGAAAATGCTAGTTACTAATGAAATTTACTCTAAGAGGCAGACTCAGTTGTCTCTGGTTGCTCTATTAATATGATTTTGTTACAGAAGAATTTTCCCATCTTTCAAACAACACGTATGAACAATGAATTATTTGTTTGCATTTAAAAAAACCCCACTTAGATTTCTTATCACAAGGAGAAATCAGCATTTGCAGGTTCAAAAAGCATTTATGTGGGTTCAAATGATTTTTCATTTTCAGTCTCAGATATGTGTTTCTGTGAACCCTGCCCACCTGCTTCCTTTACTGAACCTAGTGAAGTGAGACACAGATGAAGGAATCAATAGCCACGTTGTTTATGGTGAAGCTCCTATTGAGCTTCAGGATCCTCAGACAAAATGAATACTGCTGCAGTGAAGAGATCTCAAAAAAGCTTTGCCTGCCATCACAATTCTGTGACACAGCAAACTCTGCCTCAACACCACGACCTCTTTCCAAGGAAGGATTATTTGGACAGACAACAACAGAAAATACTCAAATTTATCAGTAAGGGACTAGTTTTGCTGCATCTTTTCCTCAATGGCATTAAAGCAGTGAGAACACAGCAAGCCATTATATTCCTTGCTAAAACTGAGTAGCTGATTGAATCAATCCCCAGATCACTCTATTGATACACACACCAAGAAACACATTAAGAGAGAGTGATGCTTGCCAGCTAAATCACAGTTCTGACATGCCCATATCTGATTGCTTCCCTCTCATTTATAGATGTGCCCTGAATTACAAGGATTCATAAGGCTGTCCATGCTTTTTTGCTAAATTTTAAGCAATCTGAACAGCTACATCTCACACAGTTCGTTGTTTACAAGAGAAAAACAGTTTAGTTATTCCACTTGCTTCCCAACAAAAAGGTTTAAGTATTCAAAATAGTGATAGGAGAGTCTCAGATTCTCTGTTTTCAAAGGCTATTTATTGAGCATGTTCAGACAAAAGCTGTGTCACTGCAAGAAATATTATTAATATTGAAATTCAAAGAGAAATCCTGTTAGTCAGGTTTCAAGCTGGCCATGTTTCAATTTGCTTTCCCATAATCAGTCTACTTGATTCCCTCAAATAATGTTTTAAAAAAAACAAAACCAAACAATTCATGAGAAGTTATATTTAAAGGGAGAATACGTTCTCTCACCCTAAAAATGAAAAAATTCATTTCTGTGGAGCAAATAAGATGTCATTATTAATGACATCTAATTGAAAACTTCTGTCTTGTCCCCACCAAAATCCAATCATACACAAACAAGGTACTAAAAGGTTTAGGAAAGGGAAAACCAAAACAAAACAAACAAAAAGAGTCAGGTAGAAAGATAGAGAAAGTCAGCCAAACAAGTAATGCAAATTGCTAAAGATAACTACAGAAAAAAACACATTTAAGATACTGACACTTGAACTATCAAAGTTGTCCCCAAGTCTGACAATTTTGTGCAGAAGCAATGTCATTTGAACACAAAGCAGCTTACTTGCATGTTTGTCTGCCAGTACAATGAGCGTGCTTGAGATGTCTCTCCTCCTGTAGAAGCACACCACCTTTGCTTCCACGTTTCCATTGGCAGTCTGAAACAGGGAACACAAGAAAAAACTGACCCCTGACCAAGAGCAAAACTGCACACTCTGAACCAGGAACTTGATAAATTATCGGGAATTTTGCACAAGAGCTACACAGCTCTGCTTTTAGCACCTCCAGCTGCACACATTACCTCACACACAAACTCCTGCATGATCCATTCCAGGGAAGGGAAATTCCAGGCAGTTTGACTCTGCCCTAATGGTTCCTGAGGAATCACCACTTTTAAATTACAGATGTTTCAAGTGGAGAAAACCAGGCTTACCTGCCATTGCAACCTATTAACAAGCCACCTCACTTTTGAGGTGATGCCTATGTTAAATAGCACTCAAATGAATCTTTAAAAATCTAATTAAAAATAACGGTGAAAAATAACAGAATTCAGTGCTAGGCTGTTCTCCAAAACTCTACAGGGCAGTAGAAAGGCAAGAAAGAACCAGCCATTGTTACTTTTGCAAAAGAAACATGAGATTCTCTGACAGCACTGGTGAGCTAAATAATGACTGACACACAAAAAAAATCATTACAGAAGGAGATCCAAAGAAGCTGCACCAGACAAACTCTATTTCAGTAACACCACACAAAAAAAGTCAGAATTTTTGGAAGATTATTTACTTAAAACTCTGAAAATGAGATAGGTGATCAAATGTAAGATGGCACCTGCCAAACACTGCAAGTGGCTTTTTACAAACTCTAGGGAAAATAAACCTAGTGGTCTGTAACAGCTCCAGCCAATTTGCTATCTCTAAAATAAATCAAATAATGCAAAAGTAACTCAAGAGTAGGAGCCTACTACTGAAGACTCTTTGAAAACCATAACGAAGGCACAGTTCCCGAAAGCAGAAGATGAAAATTCCCTGCTAGGAAAGTCTCCAAAAAAGGGTAGTAAAACAAGCAATGTGTCCACAAGGAAATAAAATAAAAATTTATGTACATGCTCATTTCTAAAATGTGAATGAAGGAAAAGTTTCAACTTTTCTATACTAGTTTTCCTAAGACAAATCTAAAAAAAAGAAAAAAAACACAGATACCACATACATGCACAGATATTTCCCTTACAGACCAGTTTTCGCTAATTTCTCAGAATTTTTACCTTCTTCTGGTAAATAATTCAGAACTTTTAAATTTTGAGAAACTAAAATACAAAAGGCAGGAACCCTCTTGTTCAAACGCAGACAGCTTCCATGTAAATTGATCTGATTTATTTAATTGCCAAAATTTCATTTACAGTCAGTTAAAAATAAACGAGCTAGGATTCATTTCAACCTGAAACACACTTTTTTAAAGGGTAGGTCAGAGAAATCACAGCTCAAGCAAGAGTTGCACCAAGATGGGGGATCTAGGTTGAGAGTTCATATTTTTTTAAAGGCGAGGGGAAGAATGAAACTGAAGAGTAAGAGGGAAAACCACTTTACAGGAAAGTGATCAACCAACCTGCACCCTATAATGGACTGGAATACAGACAGTGATACCTCATGGACAGGGATCCACTGGGAACATTTTAAGAATTCACTCCTGTTTCTTTAAGGCAAAAGAGACTGAAAGGGATTTCTGTAAAAGACTTTCATGGGGTTACCAAGGATGTCCCAGCACTCAGATTTTTATTGGTCTTGAAATTGATACATTTTCTCTTCCAAGTAACTGTTTGAGAAGTACATGCTTTTCTGTGGCTGAAGAAGAACACCTGACACCAGTCAGTTAATGTACACCCAAATCCAAACCAGCGATGTGACATTCTTTCTGTAAGGGCTGCCCTAAAGTCGGTGTTAAACCTGAGGCAACACGGTGTGTTTAGGGTACAGCCAGTGGTTTCACAGAACCATCCTCCCTCTCAGCCAGGTCAAACTTCAGCTGTCTTCCCACACAGAAGCCATCATGCTTCCCTGTTCAATCTGTTGAAAGGGAATTTGGCAGATCAAGTTCACTGGCCCAAAAGGACAACCAGCAAAGACAAAGTCTGAGCAAGCAGATCACAGCTGCAAACCTTTCTCCTGAGCAGGAGTCTCCCACAGGAAAAACCAAATTAAAGCTCTCCATAGGCAAAC